>NC_134950.1:158654352-160092852 GCF_965638725.1 Aptenodytes patagonicus
TCTTGTTCATCTCGGTAGAGAGTTAAAAGTAAACATTTACCTTTACCTGGTGTCTCTTGTGGATATCAGTCAAACGTTTAAAAAAAAAAAAAAAGGTAGACTTGTGCAAGTGTGGCAACATTTTTTCCAGGAAATGTGAGTGTATGGTTGGATTCACATAACTGTGGGCCATTTTATCAACCCACATCATCATTGTTATTGTAATACACGTCTCACTGTGGCAGTATTTAAAGATTATAGTCAGGCTCATTTTGCAAGGTCCTATGAATGAGCTGTTCTTCACCTAAATTTCACCATCTAGAAATTAGAATCTAATTTAGTGCTTAAGTCAACCATTTAGGTTCCCTTTAATGAATGAAGTATCACCAAATTGTCCATTACAAGAGATTGGCATCTCTAGAAGAAAAATTAAAACCAGCTATCTTATACACAGGGGCTACCTCCCGTCTGCTGACAGAAAAGGGGCAAAGATGATGAAGCTAAATGAAATTTAGTGGTTACTCAGAAGCACAAGAAATGAGCCCCTCCCCCTCAATTGACTAAGGAGAGCAGGAACCACCGTGTCCTACGAAGCAACTGGAGAAAAGGGTGCGGTAGTAGGCATGTCTGTCTGTCAAATCCTGGCCACCAGAACTGGCTGGCTGCATAAGAGAAATATGCCAAACCTCAAATAGGATATTACAAATTATGTCTATTTTCTTGTTCAAGTGGAGAGCTCCAAGGACGGGGGCTTTTCTGAAGAAGTGTCTGACAGTTTCTCCATGAACAAGTCCACAATCTATTCCTTGTTTGAACACAACACGAGAACACAGGCCAGTGAATTTATTTTCCACTTCCCCTAAAAGAAAATATAAAATGCAATGTTTCATTGTTTCTCTATAAACAAAAGTGAAAGACTGCCTCCTTTATCCCACAAACATACTCACACACAAGTGACATGGTAAATCTTTGCTGCAAGGTGATAAAACAACATACAAAGGTCATGCAAGGATAAGGTCAACTTCTATTGCTCTTGGGTGATTTTTTGATTATGTTGGGTTTGAGTCTGCATACTTATTTGTTTTTTATGTTTTATTTTGCAAGAAGTCTTAAATTAGATTGCTTACAGTTCATGAATGTAGACAAGAAAAAAAAATCTAATGGGTGTCTATGCTGTTAACAAACAGATGTTCCTTTCTGAAGATACACTAATACAGCTATCTCTAGATAATCCTGACACTTTATAGCGAACAAAGTAAGTCTTCGTTTTATTTATGTCTAAGCTGACACTCAGGTCAAGCTGAGGATTTTGCTTCCAACTTTCCAAAACAATCCCTCTCATAGCCAAATTTGGAGATGTTTCCCGAGGATATTCCCACTGATTGCAATACCACTATTTAGCAAGCGCTGAAAACTATAAGTAGAGGTGTAGGAGACCGACATCAAGAACGAATCAGCCTAAAGTCTGAATATATGAGGATATTCTGAGAAGAAGAAGGAAAAAGTCTACCCTGAATTTCTGAACAGGGTGATGAGCTTATGGCTGCTGAACTTAGATCCTGAGAGTATACCACGTGCAGCACAGCTTAGACAGAAGTGCTGGAGACAGAAGTGAATAGGTCTTACACAGAAATAAGAAGAGACAGAAAGATTGCAATCTCCATAGATGCAATAACATAAATAATTAAAAATATATACGCCACTGGTCTTTAGCCGAGTTCAAAAAAGAAATTCCATAGGAAGTTACAGTTGTACAGGCTTACTACGTGGATAAACTTAATGTCAAACTCATTATGACTTTCCAGGTTTCCAGAAAGGGGTAAATCGTAGCTACCTGGAGCTCCCCTTTGCTTCCTCTCTGACTCTGTTTTGCTTCCCCAACTTGCCTTAGAGTTTGGCAACTTATAATCATGTAATTCCACCTGTAGTTCCTGAGCTATTGCTGCAGAGCATCCTGTATGACATTCCCTGGCAATATCCCCAGAATTCAGCTTTATTATTCATTCTGGCTTGCCACAAGGCTTCTGCTTCTGAAGCTTCCCGATTCAGTGTCTTCCAGACAAAGAAATAAATTGGGGACAGAAGAAAGGTAAGATAAGAACAGTGGTTTTCCGCTAAGCAAAATTCACCATGATTCCTATGAAAATGTTGGTACCATGAAAGTTCTGATATTAGAATCATAGAATCATTAAGGTTGGAAAAGACCTCTAAGATCATCGAGTATATATATATATACACTGATATAATTTGAGATCTTTGTTTCATAGGTAAAGAACCTACAGGGCAGCAGGAACTCCCATGTTACATGGAAGATGTTGGTATTTAATGGAGCTTTACCATATGACTTATTATAATAGCACTTAGGATATTTCTACATTGCACATCATGGCACTTAGAGATACCCCAGTGATCTATAAAAAGGCCCTACTGAGAAACTAATTAGTCAAGGCAGAGCTCTGTGTTAACTCTACTGTTTCTGGTATTGCACTAGCTCTTTCAGAGAGACAAATAAAAGGCAAACTGAGATGAAATAACTGGCCTGGGGATACAGAGGGTGGGATTCATCTCACCTGACTTTAGACATCAACAATGTAGACATTTAAAACCAAGCTAGCCCCTGGGGCTCCATTTGTAGTCACTGGAGATAAATATGCCCTTTTAGGGTGCCAATCATCTGCCCTATTTCAGACGTCTAATTTAGGAGACGATGAATTGCCCCCTGGATTCTATTGACTAGTTCTTCACTGACTATCAACTGAGCCAGAAGCCAGATGCAGATGTCTTCAGTATAGACATCTGCATTTAGTCAATATAATTCCACCTGCAAAGTCAGTGATGAAGCTGGGAATAGTACACGTTTCCTTTATTCCCAAACCTGTACACCGTTCTGTAGATCATACCACAACTTTGTTGCCTCTCCTAGTAACAGAGAGACTTGCAATTATGCTGTATGGTATTTAGAGATTGTTCAATTACCATATAAATTAAAGTTTATTTAATGGACTAGCCAGGTAACTAAGCAGTTGGCTGGTATCAAAAACTAACATATTACAAATAGGAAACCTAATTTTAGTATAATTAAAATCCCTTCTAGGGTTTCAGTTGCATTCTCACTGGTCAACAGCACAATGGATTAATACTTTAAAATTTTGATTCAGCTGTAAAAACAGAGATGCAGTCATGCAGTTATAGTGTCAGGGTGGGACTTGTCAAGTAGGAGCACCAGGGCAAGAAGACACAGCATCATGCAATATAGCCCAGTCATGAACAGTGCAAAAAGAAACATGTCTCTGTCCTACTGTACTGTGTACAGTAGGACTGTGTACTGTGTACTGTACTGTGTACAGTAGGAGACCCATTTCCACTAGATGTGAATAAGTACCAAAAACTCAGCAAGTATGGGCAGTGCTATGTGTATAAGGACTACAGGATGAATGAAAATGTGTCTGTGGTATCCTAGCTTCAGTTTGCTGCAGAAAATGGAAGGTATCGATAAAAGGATAAAGGAAGAATAATGCAGAAAGTATAGCATTTCGTTACTAAATACACTGAGGACAGGCTTGGCTACAGATTCAGGCAAATAAATTGGTTGTCTACAAGGTAGGTGTCTGCACGTCAGCGGGGTGTCTATGCTCCCAGTAGAGACAACTGAGACCTATTCAATGCATTTGGTAGAGCATAGCGGAGTGCTGGGCTGGTCAGACATAGGTGTCTCCTGGGGAGGGTGAACAAGCAGCTCTTCAGGTTCTGTTGACACCAGTGGGAACTTAGATGCCTAACTCAGCTGTAGACACTCACAGTATAAACTTCTGCCTTTCGCTGTTTCAGTACAAATCTCAACTTAGTCTTTACGGCATGTAAGGCAGTTATATCATCTCCCTACCTCTGCCACAGTGTTCATTTTGGATTAGAGACAGCCATTTACAATTAGCTCTCAGCTGTTAATATTTTTTATTCCCTGCTTTCTGGGTGTGATTTGCAGAAATTTAGAAGGCTGAAGCACATGGATAGATGACTGGAATGTAGATTATCTATTTAATACTATTGCCCCTGAGAAATTATAGGCTAGGTGTCTAAAGTTGGTCATCAAAAATTAGTATAGGGTTTTGACAGCTTTGGCTATAATTTATCTTTTTTTTAGTTCTCCATCTGTAAAATGATGGTAATAATACACCTAATTGCTGGGGCTGCTGTGAATATAAATTCATGATGTTTGTGAAGAACTGACAAATTACAGAAAGAGCACCATAAAAAACACATGAGGAACTTAATAACATTGTATTCAGCAGAGGTTTTAGATTGTGATTAATAGGGCCTGAAGCCATATGTTGAATAAAGGAGATAAAAAGAACTGTTTAATAATTATCCATACAGAGAAATAAAAATAATAGATGACCATGTAATTAAAGTCTGTGTCAAAATACACAGGCACAGGGGACTAAATGAAGGTGGCGTATAAAATTTCTAACATTTACAGAGCAATGCCAGGAGAATGAAAACGTAAAAAATCTCTAAGTACAGTTGACAAATTGTATCTCAGGGAAGGAGGCAAGCGTGCTAAGTCACCTTACTATCACACAGCCTTGTGCAAACTCACTAAAGAGACATAAAGGTGCTTAATACCCCTTCTTCATCACCTCTGTATCTGTGCTCAGCCACCATAATTGTAATTTCTTTTACTCTGTGGGGATCCTATTCCCTCCTCTGTTTGGTTCATTCCCTCCTCCTTCCCTTTTTAGGCTGTGGTTATAAAGACATTTTCTTCAGCAACTATTTCATCTTCAGCTGCTGGACACTTCTTGCTGCCTATGAGACTGTGCCCATGGAACTACTTCAGGAACCAGCAGGTCCTTGCTTGGATCCAGATTTATGTTAGAAACCACCTTTCCTCTCCACTTTTCTTTTTTGTGTTACTTTCAGGGTTACTTTATCTCAGGCCAGCCTCTGGTCTGGTTCAACACCAGTCCCTACAAACCATAGTGATGGCAGAACTGGAGAGGACATGTGGAGTGAGAAGGACCATCCATGGGGTGAGAACGAGCATCCAGGAAGGAGGGGGCACAAGGAGAAGGGAGAAGGGGAGCCACATAAGCCAGCAGGGACAGAACAGCCCACGTAAAAAGCACTGCAAGCAGACACCCCTCCAATCATGGTCCATCTTTTAAAAAGCCCCTGAGAAAGACAGGTGGTTCATGCAGAAAGCAGTTTGCATTTTAATCTTTTTTCTTTCCCAAACATGGCACAAAAGTGCTATCCTCAGTGACAAAAACTCCCCTGAGACTCCACCTTGCTTTCCAGCTCTTGTGTACTTACTTCCCCTGGTGTGAAGGAAGGTTGAAGTGCCAGCTGTTAGAAGGAATAATTATTACAGCACTTCCTGCTAGCACTTCAGATTTTAGAGAGGAGAAGCAGAAGCTACCTAATTCCACACTTCTTTTTTTTGCATTTGCTTTTGCTTTTTTTTTCCCCCTTACTCCCTTACAGCCTTTGCCTGTAGTCAGTGAATGAGCCTTTACCCTGAGGATTCAATACGTTCCTAAGAGCTATCATTACAGTGAGCACATTCCTATAAGTCATTTTCACAGTGTCATTTCAAAAGAGGCATGGGCTAACCCTTTCCCATTACAGACATGGAAATCCTCTCACAATTAAATCCAGTCCACACCTTCTAAACATTTAGAATTATGTGGGTGACTAGGAAATGTTGAGAAATGTGTCTGTACTCAAGATTACAGAATACAAAGGCAATAATTGTAATGTGCATCGCCATTGTTCACTGCCTGCTTGTAGCTCACAGTTAATTGCATAGATAGGGACCATCATTTACTGCTATGCCTATGCATGATTCATTCCTACACAGCAGTCACTTCCTTGTCCTTATGTTAATTGTCTGTCACTAGCAGTGTGGCAGCTACCTCTGTGTGGGCATCTAAACATGTTGTTATCCTATCCGCTCTGCAGTTGCAGCTTGCGGTCCCAGACAGACCATTGCTGATCATCTCTGAAATAACAGCTATGTGTATTGGTTTTACAATGGGCTGAAACCAACTGAATTAACAAACCCGCTTCAGTTGCTTTCTATTATCCTTCCAAGACCTGATTAAAGCCTATTTGAATGAACCTGTATTTTCTCCTGTCGTTGCTTCATTTCATTTTGTAAAATGTTGGCACTCAGAATAAAAATATAATTAAACTATGGCACAGAAGCAGATAGCTTTGATCCCACCTAGCTTAGTAAAGAAGACAAAACAGGCACATTTAATCCACTGTTTGTTCAGTTACAATGTGCTAGTTTTAAGCTATGCACATTCCAGTGACTGAATGAATATATGAGGAATGCCAAAAATTAACGTATGATTTACAATTATTGCCATACAAAGGCTGTTATAGTGTACACCAAAAATCTCTAAACAATGAGGTCATGTCACCATAAAACATAATGCATGGCTAAATCATAATGCAAAAAGAATTTTGAAATACCATATTTTCACGTGCACAGCCTGTGATTCAGTAGAGCTTATACATACGCATTTGTAGAAAGAGAGATTTCCCGTCTCCCAGATTTCCCCCCTCACCCACTTCTGATTCTCTTTTTCTCTTCACATCTCCCCCTGCTTCTGCTGCCCTCTGCCTTTGCCTCTGCTTTCCTGCATGTTGCCTGAGGACTATTTGAGTGCTTTTATTTGCCTGAGGATTTACTTGCATAGGCATGCAGCTTATCTGATATGCAAGTTTTACCCATGGAAGTATGGTATTCATTTTGCACACAGACACACACACACACACACCACCAGGTGTAATAGCAGCTATGATGTTCAGCATTTTTTATCCACAAAATGCCCTACAAATATTAACTAATTAGTCCTCAGAACACCTCTTTGAGTTAGGCATCCTTATCCCAATTTCTTAGGCAGAGACAGGGAAGCTGAGAGATTAAGTGACTGCGAGAGCTTCCACTGAAGTCAGGAGGAAAAAAAAACAACTCATCAGCTTTAATGGAACTTGAATCAGGACTGAAGTGATTTGTCTAATGCCACCAAAATGTCAGGATTGGAGCAAAGTTACCTATAGCTGGGAGTTTCTGGGACTGACTGTGATCTTTTGGTCAGCCCTGAATTGGTAGTTCCCTTCCAACTGAAAATATTCTATTCTATTCTATTCTATTCTATTCTATTCTATTCTATTCTATCCTATCCTATCCTATCCTATCCTATCTCTGGGTTGGTTTGTGCCTGGGTCAGATATGTGCAGTCCAGAGCTCCCAGCAGTGTAACAGTGGCATCAGCGCTTGCAGGATTTGTCTGCTGGCAAGTGTGCTTGCATTTGCATTGCACTCTTTCTGCAGCATTTCTTTGCACCTTTTTCCCAGCAGAACACAGCAAGACAAAAAAAATGATGGCAGATGACAAGGTCGCTTTTCGCTTGTGACAGGGCACTGAGTCATGCGATGCGTCTCCGTGGACAGCCGCAGCGTGACATGCTTTACACTGCAGGGAGAGGTCAAAGTGCTGCAACCCCTCTCACCTCTTTACAAACAGCCCCCACCCCCTGATGCTCTCTCAGTTGTGACAGCTGAACAAAATGAAGGCTATTTCTGATTTATAACTGCAACCTGCAATGAATTATACTTGGGTGGTTTATTAAAATGAAGCACGTTAGCAAGAGTATACTGTATGTCTGCCACAGATGGAAAAACTAACTCTATCGATGACTGTAATCCATTCATTGTTTTATGAATCCAGCATCCTCCAGAGAGCACCACAAAACCCCACTCAGCGTCTCTGAATACTACATTTTACATTTAGATGTTCTGGCTTAGAGAAAAGATGTGTAAAATCATGAGCAGGCATAGCATTCCCCACTGACTAGTGCATTTATGAAGTCTTTTGTGGTGTTATTACAGCAAGCATATGAAATACAATGTACACGAAACAAGGAATAGGGAAATAAATACATCTGTATTTTTTAAAGGAACAAGAGGCTGATATTCAGGCTTTATCACACACTTTGGATTGAGAATGTTGTGTTCTGTTTTCTGGCTATGAAAGCACAAGCCTGAAAACCACATGGAAGTAAAATTTCCTTGAGAGGTCTGGGGTAAGATAGGCTTTTTGAGGCTTTTGGTCAGAGTTAATTTTGAGGTCCCCCAATGGACCCTGTATATCCAGTCACAGAGCTCTGGGAAATCACAGCGGTTTGGGCCAAGCCTATGGCGTTAGGAATAAACGCATATGGAGGTATGTCCAGAGGGATTTTGGATTGCCTGGGGGCCTGGTCAGAATAGTTGTAAAAGGTGGACCCAAATGGCAGTCCAGCTGGATTATGTCATTCCTGACCAGACATTGTCCCCACACCCTCAGGCAGTACAAATGTTAGAACCGAGTCCTCTGGGTCTGTCTGAAAACAAACGTGTATTGACAGAATGGACTGAAGTTTCCCACTTTACACTGCTGGACTCATCTTTCTATGGTATTTCTCATGTATAAACCTCTGCAATATCTCAGTGTATTCCTGGATGTTGAGAGCGCCTCAACAAACATGGACCAATGGGTTTGGTCCATTTCTTTCTTCCTACAGAGGGCTTTTTAGACCTGAAACCCATAAAAACGCATGAGGCTGAACTTTCAAAGCATGTCTTTCACAAGATGTTTACCACAATTGGCTGCTCCTCATGTGACTGAAAAGTGCCATAGTTTTAACCAAACATCACTCAAGAAAATTTGTCCCAAAACAAACCAAACCTTACCATGAAGCTTGTTGTTCTTGCAGCCTTGCACCTCCACACCTTACTATAGTGTTGTCACAGCAGGGTCTCAAGGAACACAACTGCTGCTGGCCTGAGACTCAGCCCTTCTTCCCCCTTTCCCACCCCCTGGCTGAAGCTTTGCAGTGCAAGAGGGGACCCAATAAGACACATGCCCAAACTTTAACAGCCAATGGGCACACATCTTATTTCAGAGACCCAGCCCAAATCCTCCAAAACCACTCCAAGGATGACTTCTGCACCAAACACCACAGAATGGCCACTTACTAGGAGATTTACTCCTGCAAACGCCCATCCTGAATTCTGTAAGTCCTTTTTTGCCCACAGGTAAAATACTATTTTCTTACCTCAGATGTAATAGGACTTATTTACTATGTATGAAGAAAGATTTCTGAATAATAGATAAGAATTCAAGGCATTATTATTAATAAATAGAAATCATGAATCAAGACCTGTTTTCATACCCTTAGTCAGTCCAACCTGCTACCGAAGTCAGAGCATTATTTTGTGGAAACACGTACTGCAAGCTCCAAGTCCTTCAAAAATCTCACTAATTACAGCAGAAGTTTTGCTAGAATTAAGACAATAGGGTTTAGCTTGTTGCAGGTGATTCAATCTTATGCAAAACATGTTTATATTTACCGAAGCAAAATACTCATCACTTATATTAGTTAATAGGAAAACAATCAGCTAATTTTCCAGGATTCCCTGTAATCTGAAAAAAAATTATCCCTATTCAGAAATTACTAATGTTGTCTCTTCCTTTGTATGAGAACTGTGTCTCTCTTGAATACTTGCGTGGTTCTTACAGTCCCAGGTTCTGAGAATTTTGCAGTCCTTTCCATTGCTTTTTTAAAAAATGTATTTATCCTTTCAAATCTCCTTCAAGACAGTTTATAGGTGAGGTATAAATCTCAGTCACATGACAAAGATATTGCAGCTAAACAATTCAATATGCATTATCTGAGACATGGTGACTGTCCTTGTGCTAACTCAGCCTATAGCAAATGCAAGGGTATGCTATTTATCTTAAATTTCCTTTATTGTAAGCTAAGTCAAGCTGAATTTGCTGTGGGCTACGAGTATGAGCACAGGCAACTGTTATAGCTCATCTGATGCAGAGGAACTTGTACAACTTAAGTAGCTTGACTGTGCATCTGCACCTACCAGAAAGCGTGGAGTGGTTTGTTTGCAGTCGCACAGAAAATCTGTGGCAGGACAGGGAATCCTACTTCATGCTGAAATCAGTGGATAACTTTCCTCTTCTGGGCCATGCAATATCATGGTGAAAGTAGCTGGTGGTCGTAAGAGAACATTCATTCTAAGCAAAATACATTTTTCTTTTAAAAGGGAGGGGGCAAATATAGGAGTGACCTTGGTTCGATAGAATCATAGAACCATAGAATAGTTTGGGTTAGAAGGGACCTCTAAAGGTCATCTGGTCCAACCCCCCTGCCGTGGGCAGGGACATCTTCAACTAGATCAGGTTGCTCAGAGCTCCGGCCAACCTGACCTGGAATGTTTCCAGGGATGGGGCATCCACCACCTCTCTGGGCAACCTGTGCCAGTGCTTCACCACCCTCAGCATAAAAAATTTCTTCCTTATATCTAGTCTAGTCTATATCTACCCCCCTTTAGTTTAAAGCCTAACACAGTGCTGCAAACAATGACAAGAACAGCCCTACCTTTGCATACAATTCCCCTGAACAGTATTTTCCTTTTTTTATTTTTTTTTTACTTACAGTTGACTGAACTAACATCTCTTATCATGGTCTGCAAAGAAAAGCTGTAAAAAAAATTAAATTGGAAAAGCTAAATTATTTGTACAATTTCATGTGCTGGATGTTTTGGTACAGTTGAGCCTTGCTTCTTCCTAATAGCATAAGACTATTAGGAATTGTAATACTCCTCAGGGAATGTAAGATTTATCAACCCTTGCGGAATGGGATGGAAGCCAAGGCAGGAGATTAAGGATACTAGTTAAATTAATCAACCTTCTCTCCGTACATTGGCCAGGAGAATGCAGTAAGTTGTTATTCATACATTTTACACAGTAGGAGCACAATTTGACCACAACCATATGTTGAATTTAATATTAAATGTGGGATCTTTCCAAAAACAACTCCATAAAAATGTCAATACTTTTTTTTTTTTTTTAGACAAATGACTCTATTCATTTTTTAAAGGCATTTACACACACAAAAAATGAAAATGTGCTTTTCTTTACCAGCTTTGAAAAAGACCTTCTATTTTAATCCTGGTTCAGGACCCTATCATGCTTGTTTACGAGTCAAAGTCTAAAGCAAAGATTAATGGAGAAGATGCAAGAGTTACAAATACTCCTTTTTTGTCCTCTCTTTTTAACTATAAAAGGGTCAAGAAGACATTTTACCTGTCAAATTGCAAACTTTGAAATGTTATCCCTTGCTTTATGCACAATGATGAAGTTTAAGTTTCCTGAAATGAATGCACACTATAATTTCTGCCTTTGTACAAAATTAAAAGCATCATTATATGAGCAGTTTTTGGAACGTATTAGACCTATGGAATGGTATTTTCTCAAAACCCATAAATTGGTTAAAGAATTATAACATCAAAACTTTGGAGATCATCAAATTAGACCATCCTTAATCCTGAGCAGGTGGAACTGGTAAAAAGCATCTTTGTGTTACATCTAACATCTCCCCCAGGGAAGGAAGTAAATAGATCACACACTCTGCATTGCAGTCAGTACCTAGGCAAGTCTATAAGTATATATTGCTAACCAGGTGGCTGTAGCTGGCCTATGACTTGTACTGTAAGAAGATTTGTAATGTCTTGCTGGACCTTGCTGAAGCCTTTACACGGTGTTGCACCCACCCCCGGTTTCAGGTTAGTTTGTGCAGCCTTACAAGTGAGTCAGTTCCTGTGCTCTACCAGTTGCTGAACACTAGTATGGCAACCTGGGCTATGGCCATCAGGTCCTCAAGGCCAGGCATCTGGTTGCTCAATTAGCTCTCATGGCTGTGTTCCCAGCTTTGAGCCAAATACGGGTGTAAACACAAAAAAATCTATCATGGCAGAAAGTTACATGGCAGCAAATGCAACACGCCTTCTATATTCTTTGCTCTGCTTGCCAAAAGGCCGAATTCAGAAATGTATTTAAGCATGTGTCTACAATAGAGAATAAATATAAACATCTCCTAAATTATACATACTTAGGGCTGTGAATCATGGCAGAAAAACAGAATTTCAAAAATTCTTCATAGTAACTCTGACATCAGGGTAACCAACAAAGTCAAAAAAAGGTCAAAACAATTGACAGTTCAGATATTCAGTTCTTTTAGGTAGATGCAATGATGGAAAATTAAACTTCATTGTTCATCCAGTCAAATATGTTTCAGAACTATGTATTTTTCTATGCACTCTAGCACTGGTGTACACTAAAGGGCTACAATTTTTCAAGCCAACAAGTGGGATAAATGTGTGAAATAGTGAATATATGGAAATTAATTGTTAGGGTATGGGAGGACAAGGAAAAAAACCAGAAAGACAGTAGGTTTGTAGTCCCCATAGCAGGTGTAGTACATGCACTGTGTCACACAAAAAGGGGACTGCTATATCACACAAAAATCTTCGACTGTATCTAGCTGTATATCAGCCGAGTGTGGAAATGGCCCCTCAATAATTATCATTCTGTTCACCTTTTAACTGAAAGAGCTCAACAATGTGACTATATAAAAAAAATATTTTAAAACCTCATTAACAGCAGCACTTCTTAAGACAATATAAAATCTTCCTCTGAAAAAACACAGAGGAAAAAACCTTCCACTGAGAAGATAACAGTGTTTGCAATGGCAAAATAAGTCAATTGAAAGTGTAATGACTTCTATATAATGTCAACAGAAGTGTTTGGTTCATGTACTCATATAATGCATAAGCCATTCACCCGACATTGTATCCAGTTTCTGTTATAGTTTATATGAGTAAGAGCCTGTAAAATTTTGGGGTTTTAGTCTATTGTACTATCAGAAGTATTTGTTGTGAGTGAAACCCTTTCTAATGCTCATTTATTATAAGCCAAAGACAGTAACACTGACATTAAAACAACTAACCTTATTGCTTTCCAGATTTTCTCCAGTATGTACTCTGCATTCATCTGCACTTTCACAGACCATCTGATCTGAAAGGGGATTATATAATCCTCTCTTGGAGGTACATAAACTCTGCCTGAAATAAAGCATGCGGTCCACAGGCACTATATTATAGCAACAGCCAGGAAGACTAGTCATAAACATTCATTTCACTATGATTCAAAAAATCACCCATTGGAATTTATTGATTTGAAGACCAGTGATGACTTTTCCATCATTTAGCCTGACGTTCTGTGTTACACAGACCATAGAGTTCACGCAGTTACCTTGGTATTGAATCCAATGGACCCTTTTCTCCGGTCAAGGCCAAATGCAGCTGTAACATGGACAAGGAGCCTCTACTGCACCCCCCTGATCCGAGGTGTGTGCACCTTACAGGACTAATGGAAGGACTACTACACATTTAAGTCTCCCCTTTTCCCTCCTTCTCCTTGCCCTTTCCCCAGCAAAATCTGTGACTGATATTTTATGTAAACTTCCAGGCAATAAAATTCTTAGGACAACTTTTCCATAGGAAGAGAAAGAAGCAAAACATTGGTGCATATTTCCTCAGAGTTCAGACAGACTGAGAGCACAGAGTAGCATTGGAGGAAAGGTGTAGCGTTCCCATTTAGGAAATGTGTGTAATGCTGTGATCCAGGTGAATTCATGCGACTGAGCAGCATGAAAATAAATTTCCAATAACAAACACAGTACACACAGTTAAGACAGGAAATAGCTTACAAGAAATCCACAGGCTAGAGTATGTTTCGATAAACCAGCCAACTAATGCCAGGTTTTGCCAGCTGTATCCACTTTAAGCATAAATTTACTCCAGAGTAGTCCCAGATTAAAAAAAAATGAAGCTTGTATAAAAATTATTTTTTTAAAAGATAAAGCAGCTATATTTGATGAACAAGTTTTTTTGCTGAGAATAGCTTACTCTGCTCTACGTGTACCTGTACACAATATGCTGAAAAGTGCGTGACATTCAAAAATCTTTTCATGAGAAATAGATACATCAAATCCAAATGAAGATCCATTCCAAGCCTTGGTTATGCACTGGGAAATCCTGGTCAAGAACATCAGGTTTTGTGTACCAGCATCCCGACTGGCCAGCCCTGGTTTCCAGGCTCTTTAACCAGACAAACATGTATGACTGGTCTACAGATGGAAAGGATCATACCTTGAGAATCCATTTCAGCCATTTTTCCTTCTCAGCCTCAGAAGCATAAAAAATAATAATTGGTGAGGTCAGATGAATTGTTTTCACAAAATTCAACACTTTAAAAAAAAAAGTGCAGATATGTTTGCTGGCTTGATTGTAAATAGTTTCTATATCAAAGTAGTAACTTAGTTGTCCAAAGGTTAAAGACACCAGAAAAACTCTCAGTAATTGACTGTTTGAGCTTGTAACTCAGGTGCCTGCAACTGTGTGTTTTTCTTGCGATGGCCATCTTTTCTTTCCCCATCTTCCCATAATAAAGGAAGTGGTACTTATACAGGTTTGAAGCTGCTGAAAACTTTACTGGCCTGATTCATTGCAATCCCTTCTTTGTGTAATGAAATTAGGGGAAATTGAAAAATTTTGAAACTATTTTCAAGCTCACTTTTTAACAAAACATTAAGTGAAAGAGAGAAAAACATCTCTGTGGATGCAATACAGTACATGTCAAGGAAGAGCAATACATCTTTCTTTCCAAGAATACTTAGGACTTCATTAATCTCCCAAGCTCATTTCTTACAGTTTATTAACCCAGTGTTGTTGAATCTCCTTTCTTTGTGATTTTTTTATTACCTCTTTTATATTCACAGGATGGGTTCCCCCTGTGAATCATCAAAATACACATTATTTATGTTTGCCAGACTCCCTCTGTTTCTACAGATATGTCATGTCTGGGTGCTCACTGGGCCTGGGAAGTAACAGTGCTGGTTTCTGTGTGCATATGGTATCACAATTGCTTTTAATCACTGACCTATGGGCTGTTATCCAAAAGATCAGCAACATGAAAAGGGTTCTGCTGTGCTGGTAAGACTATCAAGAGAAGTTAGGCATCTAATCTGCAGAGATGCTTCTGTAAATCTTGTTTGTCACCTTCTGCCTTCTAAGTTACCTCAATAGTTACATAAATCTTGCCTTTGATCTACAGCTCTTCTTTCATATTGTATTACAGCAGCACCTACTCACCCATGCTGGAGACACCATACAAATTCAGGAAGAGATCTCTCCCATCCTGAATAGCTTAAAAGACCTTTTCTATCTGTATGAAGAAAAAAAAAAGGATAAAAAAGAACTGGAAAAGGCTCAGAGAAGGAGCAGAAGGATGACCAGAATTATGGAGTGGCATCTGAAAGGAGAACCACCAAATACATGACCCCTTCTGGAAAAGAAATCAATTAAGATGCACCAAAGGAAATTGATCTATAAAATCACGATTTACAGGGAGAGGATAAACAGAGAATGATCAGTCACTGTTCACTGTTGCAGTACAATGACATCAAATCAAACTAGCAGCTGGCAGACTGAAAGCAAACAAAAGGACTTGGTTCTCACACAAAGTGAAGGTAAGACGCAGGCCTCAATGCTGCAAGACACTGGGGGGATCCAAAGGTTTACCCAGCTTCACACTGACAGAAGAGAAATCTATCAGGGAGCGACTGAATACTAAGATAGAACTTCTGCCTCGGGCAGCCCCTGAACTCGAAATCACTGGAGCTGGAGAGAGAATTCTTGTCAAGTTCTGCTACATTTGTCCTGTTCTTAAACTCACCTGTAGGCTTTTTCTCATTGTCAGAGAAAGATTTTGGACTAAATAAACCTTTAATATGACCCAGAAAAGACTTTTTATGTTCTTATGTTGTATTAAATAAGCAAATGAAGGACACAAAGCAAATTTGAATCGATCTGCATCATAGGCCAGCAAAAGAACTGGAATCAAGTCTTCCATAACAGCTGTGCACCATAAACAGCTGCATCTGTTCTAGTAAATAAAAGTGACCAGACAATGTTCTTTGGCCCTGAAGCCAAGTGGCATGACAGGGCCATTGTCCATACAGCTGAGCTCTTTTACCTGCTGGAACCAGAGTTACCACATCCAGATTGGCTATTGGGAATGTTCACTGGCCCATGCCAATTCTTGAGGATGATCATAAAGCTAAGAAAAGCCTGATCTCTTTTCTCCATTACCATCACCTGGCTGTGAAGAAAAATAGAGGAAAAAAAATCCTTTCTGGGTCAGGTGGCTTTGTAACCAACATGATCTGAAAATTAAGTGTTTCTAGACATGGGAATTTTTTTTTGTTGCAGAATAAACCAAGTCTCCTATCTAGTAAATGCTTGGCATGACTCATATTATTGGCCCTGGACTGTTGGCAGTCCTGGAACAGTGCTCATGGTGATAATTAACCAGTGTCAGTTAGTAATAATGCCTAGTTCCATCTTTTGTAATCGCGGTTACTTCTATTACACAGGAGCACTCAGAAGATGTATTCGTATTTTCAGTGTCATTTGAGATCCTTGTATATACACAAAGATGACAAAACACTGTTCTAATAGCACTGTGGGCCTCCACGTGCTGGAATTAATGTCTTGCTACAGAAAGTTGTGTGTGAGTTCCCGGAGAGCTGAAGAACAGTGAAGGATAGTAATTCTGTATAATTTCTGCTGTTTTTGCCAGAGTAGATTATGATAACTTCTATTACCGAATTGGAGGAGGGGAGATAAAGAATCCTAGCTTTTTGTTTTCCTTCTTTTTTTTCAAAATTCAGCATCTGTAGTGAGCTAAGAAATATGGTTGTTATCTCTCTCAGTTGTATACACACACTAGTGTTATTTGATATTCCTGACACCAGGAACATACTGTTTAAAAAATGGAACAAAACAATGGGAATTACTCCGATCTCTCCATATTTTCTGCTTCCCAATCAAAGAAAAGTACTTGAAAAGCGTGAACATTATGTTTAAAAATAGTCCTGCTGAAATATGCCCAGAGATCAGAAGAAACTTCCATATTTGGAAGAACCTACAGTATGTTCTGCCAAACTATTTGGCTTTTCTTTAGGTCAAGGCAGCCCTGGGCTTTGCTGCTGTTCCCATAATGTGCTATAGACGGGGTGAAAGTGCTCTCCTGTCATTTCCAGTTTACAGTACAGTTTGTGCTAGCTGGTATGGGACATGCTTTTGCAGTCAGTCCTACATTGAAAACATCAGTAACTACAAAAGCACGTTCTCCCCTGCTATACTTGTATTTCCTGTGGGTAGCCATGGAGAGCAGGCAGAATTTTCTCCTGGAAGACTACAGGACTTCTCTCCTTCTTTTTTCTCGTTGACTCCCCTCCACCTATCCATTCAAAAATATTCCTCTTCATTTTTTAAAAGCTTCTTTTTAGAAGACTTGGTAGGAACTAGTGCAAGAATTGCATTGCATCTATCTAGATTCTTTTCCTTCCCTTTATTTTTTCTTAGGAAAAGACTTGATTACACTACTTTCTTAAGATCCTGTTTGCTATCAAATATTTAATTTCAGGAGCATTCCTGTTACCAGTAGTCATAGTGAGTAAAAGCTCCATTGATCTTAAATTGGATTCAGCCAACAAACTGGGATTTCCCTGAATTTTTGCCCCAACACCTCTTTGCATGTCTAAAGAATGAAGTGCCATTGCAATGCTTCCAAATATTATGATGCATCACTATGTGAATTAACTCAAGCACGACCTTATATTCCCCTTGCCCTACTCTTTGAGTAGTTAATTGCTATATAGATATAGTACATTTTTTTTGTCTATTTTTTGCTTTGTTTAAATTTACTGTCTCTCCTGACACTGCCTTTCATGCTCTATCTGACACTAACACTCATTTTCATGTTTTAAAGAAGGTTGCCACCCAAGCTGGAAGGCTGGAGGCATTATACATCTTCAGTTTCATTGTGTTACCTAAGTATTTAAGTCTTGCTCTGTTAGCATAGGGATCCCAGGCCTTCAGAAAGCAGGTTCGATTACAAAGTCACCTCTGCTCCCCTGTGCTGTTGTTCCATCAAAATGGTCCCCTCTGCTAAATCAGGGACTGGCTCCTGGGCAGCCCTGGCAACAGGAATGTGCCATTTACTATCTCAGCATTTCTTATTGCTCAGGCTGCTCGTTTGCCCTCCCAAACTACCTCAAAGACAGGATGAAGTGCCGCCTTCTCTTATCCTCAAAGAGTTGCAGGTTTGTAGATTTTATTTAGTGTATAAAACTATGTATTGCAAAAAACATAATGGGCAGGGCATTTTGGGACATTAACTGGCAACAGTTAACATCCAAAAACGATTCTTCAGTGCTTCACTGTAGCTTGAGCCAGAATACTTGACAAGTTTGATTGTAAATAATAGCAAGCAGCCAAACACTCCTATTTGTGATCTATTTATATTTGCTATCCAGTTCTTTGCCCCTCTCAGTCCCACAGTTCCTAAGGTGCTACCTGTGCTCCTGGGACTCTTTGGCCAAGGCAGCTCAAATGCAAAAGAAGCTGAGGCTCAGCCCTGTACTGAAGGACTCTGATGACCTCACATTGTCTCATAAAATGCAGGATAAAGAGTTAAAGATTTGCTTTCAAGCTGGAAAAATGCATCCAGTAAATCCTATGGCTGGGTTTATAGGGACTTTATTTTGTGGGAAAAATCAAAGTTAGGAAATAAAATTTGCTTCGAGGATTAAGCCTCTAATCCTTGACTCTCCTTCAGCCAATAAAGCATCTGACGGGTAGCGTAAGCCTCCAGTAAAGTCTGTGTCTCAGCACTGACTTCCCTGATCCCCAGAGCAATGAAAACTAGAAAACTTCACATGCTGCTTGGAGCCATGTCACCAGGCAAATCAGTAAGGCCAAAATATGACTTCAGGAATATTCATATTTTGCATAACCATTTACTAGTTGATAAACGCTGCGGAAGCACCAAGGGCTTAATTAATAATGTGGCATGTCTCCAATTCCAACCCATGGTTCAAGGTGGTGCTCTGCAGAAAGTCAGCGTAGACCATCACAAGACTTCCCAGTGAGCCTTCCTTCAAAATCCTAGTGAGCATGCACTGAATCTCCAAATTCATCTTTTTGGAGAAGTCATATTCATTTAGGATAAAACTGAGCCCTGTGCAGCAGTCAGTGCAAATGCTGGGTTTCACTCTGTTGGGTTTTTTTATTTCTGTACCTAAAGAAAAGTCAACTGGGGTGAGGATTCAGTGCTTTTTTTCCAAGGGGAAAAATTATAAGTGCTTGGTATAATGACTTTGGGTTAGCTCTGACCTGATGACTGATGACAATCCAAATGTAAGAAAATAATGTAATGTCATATCTGTTAAGAGAAATTAATTGCTTTTAAAATCTTAGGTAAACTATGTGTTTTACTGAACAAAATGAGATTACAGGTGAGGTTAAACTGGGACTTGGTACTATTCAATTATTTGAATTTACACCAGCAACAGCTGTGATTTTTTCTGAGTCCTTGATAATTTAATTGGTGTCTTAATCTGTTAAACATTCAATTTGTACTGAATTTCAGCGGACTTCAGATATTTTTACCTCCTTTAGGCTCCTTTGACAATCTCTCTTCACATGGAAATATGGCTTATACACAATCCTGGAGGTGACATGGCAAATGTTTCTGCTTCTGTGTGTGACAACATTCAGGTGTCGGAGCAGTACTGACAAGGGAGATAACGTTCACTCCAAAGCAGTGTTCATGGCAGCTTAGATGCACTTAGCTCAAATCCTTTCCAATGTGGACTAAATTGTCTCAACTTCTCTGACATATGCCTTTGGCTAAGAGCACTCACAAGAACATTTGCCATGGCTTTGATGCATGGTAACCTGTTACTTTGAAGTCACTTGACCGAACATCTGGCTCTAGCTCAACAGTGTCTCTTCAGCTCTCCAACCTGAAAGAGCAAGTTGGGAAATTCGGGAATATCTTAAAGGGATGGAGGATTTACTGTTACTAGATGTTCATAATTGAGCCTTCTGACTCCTCTTGCTGGAGCGGATGAGCAAACACTGAGTAGCTGGATGCCTTCACACCCTCCAAGGCCCTTCAGTAGTGACTTCTTCAGATGCTCAGAAGACCAGAAAACACTCCAGGCTGATCAGACTGCTGCCATCTTCCTTCTGGATTAAACCCATCAAGAGTCCTTTTGTTCCAATGAGAAAATTGTTGATCTGTTGTCTGTATCGGTCCTTCTACCTTTACTCTTGACATAAAGCTCATCACCACCTGTAGGTTGGCAGCTCTTTTCTGTCCTTTGTAGAACAGGAAGTATTCTAATAAACACCACCGCTGGCAGCAGCTGAGCCAAGGAACATAATACATGAATGTAAAGCACTGCCAATTGCTATAGATTTTGTCTAGTACTTGCGGAATGCCACTTCCCATACTTTATTTTCTTCTCTGATGTGGTACATACTCTCGGTCTTTCACATCACTTTAAATGAACGTGTCCTTACTGTTCCTTTGCTTTCCTTTTCCTCCCCTTCTAAGAACTGCTGCCTTTATTTTCCTTTCTGGCTTACACTAGAGCCAGTTTAGATTTGACCACTACCAGTGGATCAGAGGAAATATGTAGTACATACTGTGCTTTCAGTTGGGTGGACAGGGAGCTATACATAAAACTCAGTTAGCAATAATATGAGTAATGAATATGCTGTACTATGGGTTTCCTGCAAAAGAGCAACTCACACAACCCAGCCTTTATCACATTGTTTTTGTTAGCCATCGCTCTTTATTTACTGTCACTGAAGCTGGGAAAGACGGCTTATTTTCTCAGAGTTGTGCATATGCATCTGTGCTGGAGCTGGCAGTACAACTTGTTCTTCTCCATTTTCCTGCATGTTTTTATTTTATAGTACTCCAGTAATTTATTCTCTCTAAATTAAAGTGGAATGTCTATTCTGTACATGGGCTACCTTGCACATTATACTCTACTTTTAAGAAGCATAAAGGATTATATTAGAGCTTATACATCTCTCACCAATACGCTGAAGGTCCTAGAAATCCGGTAGTCTTAGCTGGCCTATTTGGAGACATGGGTGTAATTCCAAGCTGTCACCTAGCTGGAGGCCTTCGGTGGATACAATTTTCAACCTCTATAAAGCATACTGCTTGTTTCAGTATCACTTCTAGCTGCTTATACATGGGGCAGATTTACTGGACATCCAAGAAAACTGTTGCTCCCTCCTTTGTCTTCACCAGTCTGTGTGCTTTCAGAGGGTAAGAAAATGGCTGCACCACTGTCAGCCTCTCCTCCCCCACAATACTTTCCATTCTTTCTCACAAAAGCTGTACCTTTGTTGCTTAGGTGTTCATATTTTAGATGCTTGTACCTTAGACATATAAATATCCACTATCAAAACTTCAAAGTCTTCCTTGTTGCAAGATGGAGGCCCTTCATACTGCCTTAACTGCCCAAGAGGAATTTGTTTATCTTGTTATGTGGTCTTTAGGTAAAAGCTAGGTCCCCATAATGGCACTTCAGTATCACTTTTTGCAGAAGAGAACAAGTACTTTTCTGACTGGCATTTATAATGATTGCTGCAGTTGGGTCTTGAGTGCCTCTTGATGTGAGAGCTGGAGGAAGAGCACAAAAAGTTCTACAGGACTACTTAGTCCTTAACACCTTCCCCTCCTCTGGATTTGTGCTCCTTTTGCATTTAATCTCTACACTTGTTAGAAAGGCAGTTGCAGTAGCAAGAAGGAGATATTGAATTTCAAGGCAAGTAAATTGTAATGGACTCTCACCAAAGATCTACAAGGGGAATCTCTACGACATGATCATCCACTTAAATAGCAAATATATATCTTAGCAAAACTGTTCAACTGCAAGAGAACAGCCATTAGAAAGTCATTGTCATTTCAAATTAATGCCACACAGCATCCCTATTTCATATCGTTCGTCTCTCAAAATAATTAATTGTTTCTCCTGATTGCTCTTTATTAGCCCCTTTAGCCACTCCCTCAGTTCTACTTTACTGTGCAGAATCAGGTAATTTACAACAATGTAATTATTCATTTTTCTGTAAAAGTAGCTGGTTTAGACTCAGGGAATAGGGGACTATGGTGCAAAATGTGTGGGGATGATGTATACTTGGTCCAATATTTCTTCTAATGATTAAGCCAAATCTCTTTCAGAGTTTAAATATTTAAAAGGAGAATTCAGTATTCTTGGAAAGCTTTTATTTACATAAAGGAGTAGCCTCTACAAAAAAATCAATTCTCAGGCTGTGAGAGTCAGCAGCCTCTTAGATTTTGTGCTTCTCTGACTCAGACAGATAAAAAGGCTTCATGTCACATTTTGGCTTCTCGGTGAAATCCTTATCCAACTTGTTTGTTCCTCTACAAAAGCAACAAAAAATTCATGTAAAGTCCTATACCCAGCCGAGGGCTGACCCCTGTGCTAGGGAAAACGAAGTGACATGCCGGTCTGCTGTACCCCTCACTACCAACGGAGCACAGGCTTCTGCATCACCAGTCTAGAGCAGCTGTTGCAAAATACTGTGTTTTGTACCATTACAACACAGAGCTGTTATAGTTTGTGTCACCTCACCTCTCCCCGCGTCCTCCTCTGAGACAGGGATAAGATTTTTATGTATGAATAGAATTGCGTACCTAAGTTAAGGTATTTTAAAATTTTTGTTATTCGATCTCAGAATGAAAGGTCACTTTAAGGTATCTTTGTTTTGGGGATGAAAAATTGAAATATCAGAACTACTAGGTACTTTCACACATTATTTTAAATGGAAATCACAAACAAAGCTCTGAAGAGAGACAATCCAACACTACACATTCCTAAAATGCATTCACTTGGTGTTTTCATTTTGCTTCCCTTTTTTGCCCAAATACCCCAGCTCTGTAGAGACGTGAAATAAACATTAAATATTGTACAGATGTGAAAAAAAAGATATCTCAGTATTTTGGAACTGCTTAAAACAGTGGGAGCCCCAGACTGCAATTCTTATGTAGAAATTACCCAAGTAAAGCTCCCACTGAAACCAATTATTTTACTGCCATTTATACATTTGTATAAAATGAGCTACATGCTTTACAGAACAAATAAAGAAAAATCACATGGTGCCTTTATCGCCTTTCATAGTTTGTCTTACTCTCACAATTCATTGCATAAGAGAAACAAACCATAGGAGCAGAAGAGAAAAGAAACACCATAAATGGCTATAGAAAACTCTATAAAAACAACAGCTGGATGGGGCAAAAATTCCTCTGTTGAAGTCAGATGGCTACTTATTTTTAAACATTGCACAGAATATTTTGCTTTTTGATTGACTAGCTGATAAATCAACTGGAGTTTTACCTAAGTGGATGCTAAATGAGGACTTGTGAATAAACCTGTTATAAAGGATTAGATCACTATTGTGTATTATGGTATTATTTTTATCCAAAGTCTTTTACTAAAATAGCACAGCTTTTGTCTGATCTCCCTTGTCAGACAGTCCTGTGAGGAGCATTTTGGCACTGCTTGCTCCCCCCTGCTGATTCCCCGGCCTCGCGGGCTCTGCGAGGGCATGGGGGAGCAGCAGCTCTGCCACTCACCTTCCCACCCTCCATGTGCTTCACACCTCTCTGCTCCAGAGGCTTCTCCCCAGAAACACAGCTCACTGAGAAGCAATTTACCAGAGTTATTGTTGTTACTATTATTATCATTATTTTTAAGCAATCAGCTGTGATTTTTTTTTTGCTTGAAATCTGACCATCCACATTCAAAGAGGCTCTCCACAAAGAGATGCTCAAAATGGCAATCTTAAAGGGAACTTGGTTTACAGAGATTTCTGATCCTTTCCCTTCTCTTGGTGACACCAATATAAAAACGCCACTTTAGTTGACGGGATTATATTGCAGTGAAATGGAGCTATGAGTGGGCGTAAAGTGAGAACCATTGTATGAAACTCCCATTACTAATCATATAATTGGAGAGTAAAAATATTTTCAGATTAGCCTTGGCTTTAATAAGAAAGGATGTGCTCTTTCAGGCACATTAGCAATAGAGCAGAAGGGACTTGAATGAAATGTGATGAGGGCATATGGAAGGGTAGCGCAGAACCCAGAGGTGGACAAGTAGGGGAAAGGGAGGGAAGTAGATGTTTGGGTCCATGCTGTAGGCTGGAGCGAAACTCTATTGTCATGAGTGTACTTAAGTATATTTATGTATTGCTGAAGCTTAGGAAGACTTAGAATTTACAGAAATGAAAAAAATGTTCTGAAATGAGATGAAAGAAAATGTTCTTCTATGAGTAACCTGTCTCCCAAGTACCTTACAAAGGTAATGGAAGGGTGTAAAAGAAACAGAAAAAAAGAAAGAAAATATTTTGATAAACAAGTAGACAATAGATTATGAAATGGGAATATTGTTGTACCTGTGTTATAACCTTTCATTGACTTGGACTGAGAATTTAAATGTGAGCTTTAAAATGTTCTACCTAACCTGGCTGCAGTATTTCTTTGATAACAACACACAGCAAACAAATATATTACTATATTCTGCTTCAGCAACAGAAGCAGTTTTCTCTCCATTCTGGTTGAGCAACTTTATGACACTGTGGAAAGGAAGAGATCAGTATTTAAATATGCCTTTGTGTCATGGTTTAACCTCAGTCGGCAACTGAGCTCCACACAGCCGCTCGCTCACTCCCCCCCACCGGTGGGATGGGGGAGAGAATTGGAAGAGTAAAAGTGACAAAACTCGTGGGTTGAGATAAAAACAGTTTAATAATTGCAATAAAATAAAATACTACTACTACTAATAGTAATAATAATAAGAAGAATACACAAAGCAAGTGATGCACAGTGCAATTGCTCACCACCCACCAACCAATGCCCAGCCAGTCCCCCAGCAGCAGCCCCCCCAGCCAGCTTTCCCCAGTTTATGTACTGAGCATGACGTCACATGGTATGGAATGTCCCTTTGGCCAGTTTGGGTCAGCTGTCCTGGCTGTGCCCCCTCCCAGCTTCTTGTGCACCTCCAGCCTTCTCAGTCGGTAGAGCATGGGAAGCTGAAAAGTCCTTGACTAGTGTAAGCACTGCTTAGCAACAACTAAAACATCGGTGTGTTATCAACATTGTTCTCATCCTAAATCCAAAACACAGCACTGTACCAGCTACTAGGAAGAAAATTAACTCTATCCCTGCTGAAACCAGAACACACAGCAAAAAGAAGCAAGACAAAACTGAAAAATGCATAAATGCTTTTCTCCTCTACTTCAGGCCAGAAAATCCCTTCTGCAGCAGTGCTCACCCTTTTATCAAGCATTTGTAAGCCTGTGATGTGGAGCTAGGGGAAGCTCTTCACTACTACTTTTTGATGAACCAAAAGAATAATAGAACCAGACTGGTTTTGCATGCACACCAGGCCAGCCTAAATATGTTTTCTGGGCTTCAGTTAATTTTGTATAAATATCCCTAAGCTGAAAATATCATCCACTATAATGAAAATGAATACAGTAACTACACTTAACCTTGCTGTGTAACTAAAAGTAATAGAAATACATTCAGTATGTCCTGAGTTTCTGCTCAGCATAACTAATATCTTATTCATAAGTAATGAACTTTGGAGCTGACTGAACTACAACAAAAGGGAAAAGGGAAATGTGATTTTTTTTTGGTGCTAAAGTTTCTATTTAAGAATTTTTTGTTTCAATAAAATATTACCTGGCTAAAGACCTGATTCTAGCACAGGAGATATCTACTAACTACTGCAGGGCTCTAATTAAAAACTCCTGGTTTGGCACTGAGGTAAGAAACAGTGTAACGGTGGTGAAAAGGGCTTTACTGGGTATTAAAAGGGCTCAGACCTAATACTGGCAGCATGTCTAGAGATAAACTGATGGAAACTCTGAGGTGCAGAATCCCTGCACATCACTCTGCTGGGCCCTCTAAAGCCCTACGCTTTTCCATGTCATGTGTCACTTGCCACTCTCCGATGCAGAGCTAGATGGGTGTAATCCAAATATCTTTCTTATATTCTATGCTCATATAAGAGATGATATGATGACAGTGGTGCAGTAAGAGAACAGGTCAGAGAGGATACTACAGTAAGAGACACCATGGCTGAAGGCAGCATCTCTTTTCTGGCCATCAGGCAGTACTTCCTCTTAATGGAGGCATAGCTACAATAAGATATTGCTAAAGCCAAGAATTTTTGAAGATTATTATTTTGTACCTGCCAGTCCAAAAAAGAAATGGAGTAAGTAGTAGGGAAATAACAGAGGGACTTCCAGTGGGACTTCAGTTCACGTCAAACTTATATGCATAGAGTTTTCAAAAATAGATTCTATAACTGCAAATTATCTCTCCAGCATGTCCCACATTCTGAACTCACGGCTTTGAATGAAAACATCACAAATAGCATCCCTGTAAGCAGTACTTATTGGCACCTCCATAAATCATCTTATCAGAATCAAAAGCCTGGATAATCCTGGGGACTAAGACTCAGATTCTTAAAGGTATTTTAAAGATCTGTGTGTGTAGTGCCTTCTTATGTTTATCACTGATTCTTACAGTCTCTGAGAAAACTGTACCTCTGACATTTTCTTATCTCTCTGACCACACTCCCTCTGCTGCTGAGGTCTCTAACCATCACTTGCCTCTTAGGGTGAGTCAGACAATTTTCCCATTCTCAGCTTGAATATCCAACACAGCCCCCACACAGCAAATAAGATTTACTGCAGAAGGTCTGACTTTCGTCCAAATCTTACAGTTCTGGTCCCTTTTCGCAAAAAAACCTTAGAGCATAGCATTATTTACCAAGAACAAAACGGTTTCTGAGGAAACATATCCTCAGAGCGATACAACAGAGAGTTGATTGATCTAACTTTTCTCCCATAACTTTGCTAATTCTGATACAGCTCCACTCTCTACTTTCAGTCTCCCCTTTCCCTCTTCAGACATACTGTCCTCAAGAACAGCTATGCTAAGTCAGCCCAAGCCAGCTGTGCTCTCTCTGAAAGTGGAGTACAGCAACTTCTTATTAGCACCAAAGAAGAAGGG
This sequence comes from Aptenodytes patagonicus, assembly GCF_965638725.1. Lineage (NCBI taxonomy): Eukaryota > Metazoa > Chordata > Aves > Sphenisciformes > Spheniscidae > Aptenodytes > Aptenodytes patagonicus. The sequence goes on from NC_134950.1 coordinate 158,681,226, forward strand.
CAAGTGTGGAGTAATCTTTCCTCTGTCATGCACACAGTCAGATGTTGCATCAGACAACTGTTTTCAGTAACCAGCATGGACCTATCAAAAAAAACCAACCCATTTTTCTCCAGATAAATAATTTTTTACCTCTTCAGTGCTCTTTTCTCTCTCCTCCCTTTATTGTTTTTTGCTTTTGAAAAAAAAATGAGGCTCACAGCCCACTAAAGACAAAGACAGCATCCTTACAGATTCCCTTGACTCTTCTTCCTTCTATGTGGTAGAGAAATTTCTATTAACCGATTATATGCATTTTTTCTGATCACTTTCCCCACAGCCTGATGTTAAATTAGTTTAATGTTTTCAGACAGAATAGTTCTTAGTTCCCTCCATAGCTTACAGCTGTCTAGCCATTTCTCCTTGTTTGATCACAGAAACAATTATCCACAGATGAAAATACAGAAGCTTCATGCCAACTGTATTACAGCGAAGTTTGTGATTCTGTGGTCTCTAAGTAGACAAATATTGTTTTCAGTCTCTACTGCCTTCATTCCAGCAGAGATTATAGACACTACTTTGCCTTGGAAGATGATAATAAAAACCAAAAAGATGGAGAATTCAGTTTTAGAGGATTAGATATGATGCTGACATCCACTAGTCTGGGATTGGAATAGCACTGAAAGGAAAACAGAAGAGAGATAAAAAGAGAGAAGACAAAACAAAAAAGTATCATCACCTTCAAATGAAGTGATGAGGCCAACCCAGGAGGACACATGAAGGCAGACAGATAATAGAGTTCATCACATTTCTATATATAAATATAAAAGAATATAAAGGAGTTGTCACTAAAGGTGTCTGAGCAATTTTATTGCCTTGTGTATAGTTCCAGGTATTATACACCCTTAGTAACTCCAAGCTTGAACATTTGATTGTGGAGATTTTGAAAGGCACCGCTAGGAAAAAATATACATGGTCTATCTCAGAAGACTTGACTTTTCAGAGCTAGGCTCAGGATAAGCTGATTGCCTATTTCTTCCAGGGAACTAATCAGCAGTGCTTGTGTCTGCAGCCAAAAACCCTGTGGAAGAGGGAAGCTGAGCCACGGTGATGTGTACTCTGTGTGAGCTTTGTGATACCTGCCAAAGAGTGCAAAAAATCATCAAAACACGGGAAAACCTTGAGGAAATACAATGGAGCATGGTAGTACTCCCAGTCACCTCCATGGGCTGGCCAAAAGGTCTCATGATAGAAAAGGTAAAGCAGAGCAGGAAAAGTTTGGCTGTGGAGCCTGTTTCTCACCACCTTGACCTGAGGAAAATCCGTGTAGGAAACAGTTCTTTCTCTTTCAGCTTATACAGACACACAAGGATTTTTTGTGGGGACGGAAGGCAGTGAGTTTGTGAAGTTTTGGTTTTCTAAACAAGCTACAGAAGCTTGAGCATTTCTCATTAAAGAGTTGTGTTCTGAAGCCCCATGCAAAGTTCTCTAGTATGCACATGCACCCTACACCTGTTAAGTCCGTAATGGCTATAGGAACCAAGCACAAAGCAATTAATAAAATCCTGAAGCCATTCATGGGTATTCACTGTGGTCCAGATCTCACTTCCACTTCACATAAGACTTTTCTAATAGCATTTAAATTATGAGGTCTTCAAAACTCCATACAAGAAGTATCTCATAAAGATATGAAAAGCTATGTTTCAGGTCTCTTGAGCAGTAGCTATAATTAAAACTATTGAATAGTGATTATAGACTTGAACTATGAAAATACTGAAGGAGAATCAGCCAATATAAAAGTCTTGATTAAATTGGGACTTGATGGGGAAGAGCTCAGAGACTTCAGTAAAGCATAGTCTGTAATAAAATTTTGAAAGTCACAGATTGAGATGACAACAGGAGAATTAACTTCTAACTTGCAGCTATCACTGATCCGTTACTTATCCAAATTCCCTTTGGTTTTATTCACAATATAAACTTAACAATCATCATAGAGTTTTGCCAACAGCAGGTTGCAAGAAATGATTCGAAGTTTGGACCAGGTGACTGTTCGTTTAGTAAAAAGATCTGAGCTCTGGAAATTGGAATAGAAATGTCAGATGATGAGCTTTTCTGTTTCTGATCGCATTGGTAGGAATTACTGTAAAGACAGGCTGTGCTTTGGCTTTTCATTTTTTTGGGCAGGGGCAGAAAGTGCTGAGACACACAAAAATGTAATGAAATGCCAGTGGTTTCTTTGCTAGCCAGCTGCACTTATAAGCCTACAAGCTTGCTACGTATGCAGGCCACATATGGACAAATGATTAGCTAGTTTGCTTCTTAGTTAATGGTCTGAATTAATCGGTGGCATGAAGGAGAATGACTTGAATGGAAGGCTTTCTGTGCCAAAAAACTTTTATGTGGGGACATAGTTAAACATGGCACTAATGCAAGATTAAAAAAAAAAAAAAAAAAAAAAGCGGGGGGGGGGGGGAGGGGAGCCTAAATTATTCCAAGCCAAAGATTTGGTTTGTGCTGACCCAGCTTTGAACTTCTGAAGGAATGAATGAATTCTGATGAGCCAAATCAGTTTTATCCTTCATCCCTGAAAACAGAGTGGCATAAATAACTATATTAATAGCTCTGCAACTATTGCATCGTTACCTGAGCATGAGAAGTGGAGCAGAATCAGCAGAGGGGGGATGAAAGGCTGCTCTGCCATGGCTAAACTTGCAATTCCTTCTAAAACTGGAAGGTCATCTCCCCCTCACTCTGAACAGAGCCTCCCGCATTTTCAAATGCTTTGCCATGAAATTCCTCACCACCCGAAAGGGAGGGTGATATGGAAAGATTGAAAACAATGGAAATGAATGAAGCTGGTGAAACAGGCTGTGAGAGGCAGCTCTTGCTGCGGTCTCTCTTCACCATGCAGCTTCTTACTTATGTGCTTACTGCAGCCCCGGTGTCTGAGGCATTGGGTCTCAGGGGATCACATTCTGCCCTAGCTGCATCCCTGACTTGCTGGATAACACTGTGTAAATCACTTTCCACATTCTCTGCCCTGATTTTCCCAACAGTGGGGGGGGGAAAAAAAAAAAGAAAAAAAGCATTCATGCTTCTGGTTTTGTTTGTAAAAGGTACTGTGAGCTTGAGCTAATATGTGCTATACAAAGGCTAGGGATCAGTATTCTTTTTTGTTAGCAGCAGTGAGAATTATTTTCCATATAAAGAAACAACCAAGGACACGTTCGAGCTAGCCAAGAAGGCAGTGTTTTGTTCTGCTGAGCTAGAGAGGCAGTCCAGGTGCCAAGTTTTCTTTTTAAGCCAACAGAAAAGTTAATATGGGCATGGCAAAATAAAACCCCAGGGACAGAGGCTGACTTTCTTCTCCGCATGCTCTGTTCAGCATGCTACTTGCAGGCTCAGAAAACTTCAAGTCCATATCTTCCAGGCAAGCCGAAAGCTGCTGTGATGAGATCTAAATGTAATGTGAAAAAGAGGACAAGCAGAATAGGGAATCCCATGGAAAATTTGAATTCCCTGAAACACATCAAGAAGAACATTTAAGTGCAGCTACCCCTCAAGCAGGGTGATGGCAGGGGTTTTAGTGCATGACTTCAGTTTTTCAGAACTCAAACGTGAAACCACTAACTGTGGGGTAAACTGAGCCTTGCCTTCCTAACTTGCAGACTGAGCAATTGCAGCCTTGAGGCTAGGAGAGGAGGAGCCCTGGTGAAGGACTCAGATTTAAAGCTGGAGCTTCCACACAATCTTTGCAGATTGCCCGTTCAGGACCCCAGAAAAAGCTCAGCCAGAGAAAGGCAAAGTTTTGCTTTCCACAGATGCATCTGCTTTCAGAGGCAAAGAAATAGGCTTGTCTGGATACAACCTAGTGAGTCTGGGAAGCAGGTTACAATAGCCTTGCTGTCAACTCTTTCTCCAAGCAAAGTCAAACTGGCTGCAGCACAACAACAAATCTTTGCAAATGTGACTGTAGAAGACATAATATTTTTCTTATTTCCTGCACAACATAAAAATGCAGTCTTTCCAGGTTGGGATCAAGCGGAATTACAGCCTAACGCAACCTTTGCATGTCAAGGTGACAAAGTGCACAAAGTGAACATGATATGGTGACAACCTAACAATAGTCATGGAAAACAATGATAATAATATCTCATGCAGAAAGAGCAGTTGTCAGGGAGCTTTAAAATGCCATGCTTCCACTAATCCCTCACCTTTGATTTTGACCACAATGAAATAATATGCAGACTATGACAAGGATAATCTTGACCTTCACCTAACAACCAGTTATCAGCTCTATACCAAAAAACAGATCTGACATCTGACTGTAAGAGTAGGCAAGTTAAGACAAGTACCTTTTGAGATAAATTAATAAATTAATGACTAAAGTTGTTAGCAAAATAGAATTATTAACTGGATAAACATCTGAAACCAGTATTTCCTCACTGACTCCTGTATCTGGCCCAAATTTAATCCCCACAGCTCGTTTCTGGGCTCCTAAAATAATTTAAGAAGAAAAAAGAAGTCAGCAAGATGGCTCATAGTTGGCATACTGGTACAGCCCAACAGGTTGACCTTTAAGATCAAATGTTATGGTTTACAAGGCAGGCTCTACAATTCCTGGATTTGTGGTAAAATGGACACTGTAACCACTGTAAATCATACGTACCGCTTAGGCAGGGGTTGATAGAAATTCATAGTCAGGGCACAGAATTGCAGCTGTGATTATTTTATATTATTTGAGTAAATTACTTGACATTATCATATGTATGTATTTATTTCTACTGCATCTTTGCCCACAAGCCAAGGAAATAAATACAAACTGTACACATAAAAGATAAGGCACAAGTGTCAAAGAGAGAGGAAGAAGTTGCATTTGTAAAATTTAGTTGGATTGGTCCATTTATTAGTCTCAGAGCTCAGCTATTCTGCCTTGCTGGTGCTGTTTGTTCATGAGAGCTGATGAATCATTGAAAAAGAAGCCCACGTGCCTGTGATAATAAACTACAAAGAAAAAGGCTGAAAGGTTTAATCAAATTATCTCAATATTCAGTCAAAAGATTGTATGTCGATTTGAAAGATCTCAGTAAGAATCTGAGGCCACTGACAAAACAGGAAATATTGAAGGAAAAATCCATTTAAATACCAACATCAGCAGAAAATCACTAGAAGCTGCTTGTTAAGCTTAGTGTCATTTTAAACTTCAGATTCTTTCACTTTGTACCCAGCAGGAGTAATATTTCTATGTACTTGTGAAGATATTGGTGTTTAAACAGATGTCAGAAGCTTTTTAGGTATAAATGGAAATTGAGTTACAGATGATGTCTTAGGGATTTGAGTGGTGTATAATATCAAAAACTGCATCTGAGAAAGAATGTAGTGTTGAAAATAATGATCTTCAAATTCCTGTACACAGAAACTTTTAAGTTGTCTAAAACTAGGTTCTTTTACTTTTATTATTAATGATGTAGAAGACTATTAAAATGAACCCCAAAAAATCAAATATTTAATTTGATATTTTCTGTTTCATCTGCCTGTGTATTTTCTCCCCATGGCCTTCCAGCATTTTGTATTTTTTTGCATTCCTCTTAATTTATACCCTCTAGAGTGTCTAATGCAACTCCTATATAAACTCAGCCTGATAAAACCAGATCCACAAACATAGCAGATAAATCATCAGCACCACCAGCTACAAAATGAAAGTCCTATATCCCCCCCAAAAGCTAAGCTACCTGCTGGTCTCCACTCACTCTCCAAAAAATGTGAAAATAAATGGGCCTGATGAGTTGTTCTGGAGGTTAATACCTTTGGGCCTTTTCCTGTCAGGGGCCTAGGAATTAATTTTTATATCACAATTCCTTCCTGGTAATGGAAGTCAGGAAAGATTGCACATTAGGGCAGAAAAGGGAGCACGGGGATTACACAGTGGACTGCCACAAGGACAAGGAATTCATCTGCAAAAACTCCTATAAAGAATGCTGTGCCATGACTTGAAACATGCTTTGAAACTTTAACGTGGAACTACCTGTACTTCAGAAAGAAACTTGCTTACTTCAAGCAAGCAAAAATGACTAGAGCCACATTCTTTCCACTACGCACCTATACCCATAAAGTTCACTTCAGAAAATTCTTAGTATTGTAATATTTTATGCTACATATCATACGTTTTCAACATCAGTGGCAGACGAATTCTGTACATAATCAGCGGCTGAGAGGTAAGAAACTGCTTTTGCATCTACAGATTAGTTTAACACACCTCTCTGGAAGTCAAAAGACTCAGTCTGATTTGTGTTTGCACCATTTGCTATTTAGAGCTTCAACAAGAATTTATAGTTACACCCTAATTAAATGTCTTTTTCCATTCTCAGACCTAGTTAAATATAAATATAAATCTACCAAATGCATACATAATCAAACTTTTCCTCAAATTACTCTAAAAAGCCTAAAATGCTACTAAGTATTTGAGCTTCTATTGAGCACTTCTTTGTCAAGCTGGCATGGAAACCAAGACATTCCCTGGAGTTGAAATAAAAGTTACCAATCCAGTTATGCACCCCTACGTGGGACCATCTTCAACAGGTCATCTTCAGAAAAGTATTTTTTTTTTTTTTATCATTCTGAATGTAAATAATCTGGAACATGTCTAAAGAGAAAAGTATCCATTATTACCCTTCATTTCTGACTAGATATGGGGTTGTATCCTTCTGTCCTTCAGGAATCTGTGACATGCAAGAAACACTGCAGCTTTTCCCATGAATAAGATTATTCCCCTCACATAGGTACCTTTGGATCTATTTCTGCTACTTATCTGTTTTTACCTTGGATTTGGTGCGTGCATGGATCCTGTGACTTCAGAAAGAATGCTGAACGAGCGTCACAGCTGAATACGGCATTTTGTTTCATTTTACTATGGGCCATACCGTTTCTCCAGAATGAGCTCTGCTTGTTCACAGTTCTGACTGAGATTTCTGTCTTTTGGATTGTTTCCAAATAATGCCATTAATCTGACATGACTCAGGTAAACCTTCTAAGTAAACAGTCTTCCCTTTTGTATGCAATGTTCTGCTTCCAGCACACAGCTGTACATGAGTGGGCATACTGTGTCAGACAAAAGGTACACTGATCCCAGTTGTCTCTGCTGGTGGTCAAAAGCAGATATCCAGGCAATTATACAGCCCTAGAGGAAGTGCAGACTGTTCACTTCCCCAGAAGGCTCTCCTGGCCACCAGCTGAGCACAGATTATGGAACTCTTCAGCTTTGTGTCCAGTAGTCCCAGATGAATTTCTCTTCCATGAACCCATCCACTTACCCTTTTAGCCTATGGAACCTTTTAGCATCCACGTCATTCTGTTGCCAGGAATTTCACAGCTTGGCTGTATCTGTATGAAGAATTGTTTTCCTTGTTTCGAATCTCATGCATGCTGGTTTCACTTCATGCCACCCAGTTCTTTAAGACAAGAGTAAACAACTGATCTCTGTTCATCCTGTCCATGCTGTATCACAGGTCTTTATCATACCCACCTTAGTCGTCTTTTCTGAAGTTCTCCCACAGCATTTTTGATATCCCTTATATTTTATTCCAGACATAGATTGTTTCACATGGTGGCGTGTTTTGTCAGCATGCTGAAGTAGTTGTGGTTAGGCTAAGTCCTGGTTCACTGTGCTGCTGGGGTGGCTCTGAATTAAAGACAGTCAGAATATGCACCTCACAGTTGAATACAATATCTTTGTAGATAAAATCTACCCTGACATGCAACTTCACTCAAGTCATGTGCTTTAACTTCACAAGAATTCTGGCCCAGCCCAATATACCTGCACACTTATCCAAACACATGAACAGAGTGAGAAGCAATGACATTTTGATAACGGCTTCATACCTTTGCCATTACCAGGCCCACAACATTCATAGGAATCAGAGGACCATAGGATAATTCAGGCTGGAAGCGACCTCAGGAGATCTCCAGTCTAACTTTCTGCTCAAAGCAGAGTCAAATACGAAGTCAGACCAGGTTGTTCCGGGCTTTATCCAGTCAGGTCTTTAAAATCTACAAGGATGGAGACGGCGCACAGGGCTATCTGCTTCACTGCCTGACTGTCCTATGGCAAAAAGGTTTTCCCTGTACCCAGACCGTCTCTTTTCTCAATTTATGCCATAGGCTCTCTTCAGCCGTCTCTTTTCTCAATTTATGCCATAGGCTCTCTTCAGCCCATCATGCACCACTGTGCAGAGCCCAACTCTATCTTCTCAAAGGCCTCCCCTAGGTACTGGTGAGCCAGTGTTGGGCCCCCCAAAGCCCCCTTCTCCCCTAAAGGTCCCATCTCCAGGCTGAGCAGGCTCCCTCAGCCTCTCTGCACAGGGCAAGTGCTCCAGCCCCAACTGCCTTGACTGCTTTAGTTTGTCCATGTATTTCCTGCACTGGAGGGCCAAAACTGGACAAGGTATCTAGATGTGGTCCAACATGTGCCGAGCAGAGGGGGACGATCCCTTCCCTCCATCTCCTGGCTGTGCCCTGTTCACACAGCTTGGGATGCTGCCATCCCTCATTGCTGTCAGGGTGCACAGCTGGCTCCTGCCCAGCTCACTGCCACCCAGGTTCCATGGCCCTTCCTGTGTCACTGGAAGGAGCTGCTCCTTCCCTGATGCAGGACTAGGTGTTGGTCCTGGCTGAGTTTCACATGGTTCCTGTCAGCCCACTCCTCCAGCCTGTCTAGGTCCCTCTAGATGGCAGCTCTCTTCTCAGATGTGTTGACTCTCTCTCCCTCCCCCTGCTCCCAGTTTGGTGTCATCTGCAAACTGAATCAGAGTTGCCACCTTCAGGTCATTGATAGAGATGTTAAACAGGACAAGTCTTGGGATAAACCCCTGCAGTACCCAACTTGTTATGGGCCTCCAGGCACAGTATAGCCCATCCAGCCAATTTTTTACCTTTATGGTTGTCCACTGATCAAGACCAAAACATCCCTACCTGAGTACAAGAATACTGTGGGAGAGTGACAGCAACCTTCTTAAAGTCAAGTAAATCCAGTCATTTTACCTTAGAAGGCCATCAGGTTGGTCTAGCATGATTTATCCTTGGAAAAGCCATGCTGGCTGTTCCCTTCATGTTCCCAGAAGTGTGCTCCAAGAGGACTTGCTTCATGACTTTCAGTCTGACCAACCTGTAGTTCCCTGGATTGTCCACTTAGCCTTTTTTCAAAATAGATGCAATATTTGCCTTCCTCCAGTCCTTGTGGACCTCTGCCCACTCTCCATGACCTTTCCTAGACAGAAGAGAGCAGCCTTGCATGGACATTAGCCAGGTCTCTCTGCACCCTTTGATGGAGGTCACTTCAGACATCTCCACCAATTATCTTGGCTTGAAGTGCCACATGACAGCAGGGGAGAGCCAGAACTGCCCTTCCCTTGGACATCTCTCATGCAGGAAGGCTCCCAGGTGTCTCCCTCTTTGCTTTATAATCTTCCTCTTACAAGACCGGTCAAGCTTGAGTTTGATCCTTCATTAAAAACGACTATTCAATCTGAATAGCCATGTTGTAAGAACACTGATTCTTATCTACTAATGCTCTGTTAGGGACATGAGCTATATATGTCAGATATAGGCAGGTTCAACTCCTTGGAAACCAAAGTATCTTTCTAACCGTGCAGAGAATCAGGCCTGCTATCAGCTTCTCGATGTACTAAGGTACACTTCTTATTTTGAGTATTTTTGTCAGGTATGCTGTAAATCAGTTGTTTCCATGTATTTTAATGCAGTAGCTTACATTTGCATGCTCCTGTGTATTTAGTACTACAGAAAATATCTACGCATCATGGTTTGGAGTTTTGTTTGTGTTTTTTTTTAAATAGCAGCAATGCCTGTAAAAATGTTTTCAGAATAGTGTACTGTCCCCACAGCCCTGAATAGGGATCAGTGTCTTTATGCTTTACATCCGAGGACCACACCTACAATCCTCTCACTTTTTCTGATCCTCTCCCAGGTGACACTCAAAACAAACAGCGTGCTCAGAGCACAGAGCTCAAGCCCCAGCAAAAGGCAATTGCCTATAGCGGCATGCTAGATTACTGCTTTTCTTACTGAAAATAAAGAAAGAAAGCAATGAATGTTTGTGAGCTGCACTGATTATGCACTCAAATCAAGTAATTATATCATGGAATAGCTACATCTTTTATATGTAGAATGGAAGAATGAGACATGCAATGGGTGGGTGAAGGGAAAGTAAGATGTTGTACAAGAAGCGTGATAATGAGAATGGATTCCTGCCATCCTGCTCCTTACAGCATCAGCCCTTAGCAATTATAGAATATATTCCATAGATTTTCATCAGGAAGAAATGCAGCTGTCTATTATAAATACAGTAGCCATAGCAATGTGAGGATCTACTTTCAGTTATTCAACAAATAAAAGATATTTGAAAAAGTATTGTGGCCCCAAATCTGCTCTTGGTAACACACATTCAACCCTCTTGACATTATCTAACTGAGAAAAGAATTTAGTCCAATTAATGTATTTTTTTTCTTTCAAACTTTCTCAGTGTCTACAATAGCGCTAGTGCTCTCCAGGTTGGTCATTCTCTATCAACTAATGACAAGCCAAGCAAAGGGCTCTCAGCTACTTCTTAGGCACTCATCATGTCATTAAATGCCAGGAAATGCCTATCAGTCATTAATACTGAAATAGCAGTTTCTGTTAATAATAGATGAATATCCTCCTTCCAGAAGAGGATTGGTCTTTTTGCCACTAATGTACTGGACTGAACTAGACTTTTCCTTAACGTCATGCAATAACTTAAAGTCACAGACAATAGAATAATTTATGTTGGTAGACACCTCTGAAGGTCACTTGGTCCATACTCAAAGCAGAGGTAACTTAAAAGTTAGCCCGGGCTTCTCAAGGCCATGTCCAGTTGAGTTTTTAATATCTCTAAAGATGGAGAACCCACAATCTCTCTGACCAATATGCTTCCAGTGCTTAACCACTCTCACTGTTATTTTCTTTTCCCTATATCTGGTCAGAATTTCTCTTTGTGTGACCATTGCCCCTTGTCCTTTTGCTATACACCTCTGTGAAGAGTGAGGCTCTGTCTTGCATATAATCACCCACCAGAATAGTTGAAGACAGCAATTAGAGCTTTTCCTTCTCCAGCCTGAACAAACTGCATTCCCTTGGCACCTCTGCACAACAAATGCTCCAGCCCCAGGTCCACTGTGGTGGCCTCTGCTGAACTCACTTCAACACAGCACCCTGCTCCTGAGTGTTCTGTAGAGGAAAAAAAACCTTTTCCTTCAACCTGCTGGCTGCTCTTTTGCCAATACAGCCCAGCATACTGTTAGCCTTCACGGCTGCAAAGGCACACGGTTAATTCATGTTGAGATGGTTATTTATGAGGACTCCCAGGCCCTTTTTGCAGAGCTGCCACCTGGACAGTCAGTTCCCAGCCTGGACTGCTGCACAGGGTTGTTCCATCCCAGGTTCAGGGCTCTGCACTGTTCTTTGTTGGACTTTATGAATTTTCTGTTTACCTACTTCTGCTGGTTGAGATCCCTTTTCTGTACTATCAACTCATCTATCTGCTTTGGTGCCAACTGAAAACTTGCCGGGACTATGTTTTGTCCCATTGTCGAGGTCACCAATGAAGATGTTAAACAGTGTTATGTGCTGCATGGAAGATACCACAATTTTCTTGTCCAGACTCTGCCTCACCTCCTCTCCCAGCTGCCCACACATAGTCTGTCCCAGAGGAAAAAAAAAAAAAAAAAGAAAAAAAAATTGGCAGTAGAAACTACAAAAACTCCCCATTTCACATGTGAGCAGCACCAGGTGGACTATGCTATGGCAACAACATATATAAGTCAGGAAGCTTGACTTATTTAGCTCGGCCAAACAAGGATAACCCCGAGTCAACACTAAATAGGGGGGAATATAGCTTTTCACAACTTGATTTTAATTTCTTACTGTGTTTTTGTACAGTGTCCCCTAACAGTAAAACATGTAGGTGAAACTGTAAAGCCAGTAATAATAACAGGAGAAGGAGAGCAACTCAGCCAAAAAGCAAGTTATCCTTAAAAGGAGGTTAGATGCATAAATACAGACCATGTGTTAAGTGGTGAAACAAATTTAATGCTTACTGAATAGTGTCACTGATATAAAAATAGAGCATGTTGCCTCATGCTTAATGGACAATATCAGATTCAGAAGAAACTTACTAGACATTTTTGTTAGTTCAGAATAGCCATGTGACATAGAACACATTCACATTGCTCTGTGTTGGTAAACAATCAGCAAAAATAGGGAGTTTTTAATGAATAATAGCGAAGTGAAATAAATGTGGTTTTAATATCAGGATGGTGATGAACTCAGTACATTTGATCTTCTCTGAGACCGTGTAATACATTCTACGTGGCAGAAAGGAGAAATGATACTTTCCTAGAAAGAACAATCCCACCCCAGGCCTGTGTTACTGACCACAGCTCTGGAGCACGGAAGATGACAGTCTGTGAATAATCCACCACTGGTTTTCAGAAGCTTCTCTAAAAGTTGTGAGAGCACTGTCAGCATCTCACTCCATTCTGCTTAGGCAGAGTGGGTTATATGATGAAGCTGTTTGTGTATTCCCATGGTCTCAGCCAAGATGTGTATCCTTTGCCAACTGATGTCAATGCTGCTGCTTTGCACCAAATTATTTTCTCCTTAACTGATCTAATCTCTGATTAAAAATTAGTTGATTTTCAGTGAAAAATGGGAAGAAACTCCCACCCACTGACTTAATTTTAGAGGTATGCATAGGATAGAGCTAAGTAAAACTTTAACTGCCACTCAGCTTTTCACTCTATTCTGAAGAAATTCTTCACTGAGGGAGTCCAAACACCCAGTATCTAATCCATTCTCCTCTCCTCTCTCCAAGAAGGTATTCAGGGAAACCCCCAAGGCTACCAGAAAATGCTGCCTTTAAAAACCCTGGTGTAGGGCCATGTAAGAAAGATTATTTAGATGATGGGCAGCATAATAATCCACTGATAGCCTTCAGAGGCTGTTATACTTTACACAAATACCAAGGTTGCCTAAGGCGTGGCCAGGACTATTTCTACTCAGAATCTTGATAGTAAATACTGAGTGGCTTGAACCTGGAAACCTTGCAGATTGTGAGCGATCATTCTCTGGCTTCTAGCGAAAAGCAAGGTCCAACACAAAATGTGAAGTGTCACGTGTGAGAGGTATTCTCGGGCTCTGGTTCAGACTTCTCTGATACTAGTATCACACTGTGACTGCTAACACCAGTGACAACAGGAGGCAAAGAAAGCTTGCCCTTTGTCCTAGGCTTTGAAAGGGATGGTAGCGGAACATCTATTTGAGCAGACACAACTTGCAGTGTCTTTGGTGCAAGCAAGCAGGACTTGCTAAACTCAAGTGTCCCAGATTTGCTGTTTTAATTCTGTTCATCATCAGTGAAATCTCCTTCATTTCCCTTTCGAAATGAATTGTAAATCCTAAATATGTCTTCCCAAGGCTCAAAGCAGCTCTGAAGCTTCAGCTGAGCTGTTTTCTTCAAGAAACACTAATACAAGTTGTAACCATTCATCCTGGTTCAGCGCCAGGTTACTTGGCAAATGCATGGACTTAGGCGGTTCCTTTCATCTAATTTGATGCTTTGCCAAGGTGGGTTATTTTTGTTATTAACCTTCTGTCATGCCTGCTGTACAACAGTCCAGAAACCTCTTGAGTCTTTGGCAGAGCAGCAAGGGAGACTCTCTGGCAAAGGAATAATAAGGACTCAAAAACAATGGAATTTAAATGATTATGAAGAACAATAAAACACTAAGTGACCAGATTGCTTAAAAAATATCTTGAGGACATTGCTGCATCCAGCAGTGAGAGTTAGTGCTTGCCGACAAAGAAAGTATTTTGTTACTGTCAGGGTGGCCATCCAGAGATGAATTTGGTGTCCTGGCATCAGTTTGTACAAGACAGGTGTTCCTGCTGAAACAACTAAGTTCACAGTTATATTGCATCCTCTTTTTTGATGTTTCAGTAGATGTCAACAACTGACTGAGCATAAATTAACTGTGCTTTCACTTGGATGAGAAAGATCCCAGTCTCCCATATCAGGATTTTTCTGGACTTTAAGAATTCATAATCTTGCTTTTAAATACTTGTGCTCTGTTTTCACGATAGGAAGCTTAATATTATTCTCTACTCCAATTCATTTTTTTTTTTTCTTTTGGCTTATGTCTAGCCCCTTCTACTGTAAATCTCCTGAGCTGAAAGACACATAAAGAGCTCCCACCTTCAGTCTAAAATGCTGCAATTCATTTGTGACCCATTGCTTTGTTTAGAGTTACATAAAGAGTACCTTTTTTAACAAAGAAATTGACAAAAGATTTTCGATAAAATATGATTCCTTTGAGGAAATCGAGGGCAACCAATTTTTTGTAGCAAAGCTTTATGAGGACGCATGTTAAGAATTTCCTAGCCAAGCACAGCTCTGCAGAGGTAGACAGCTTCCAGTTCAGAATTTGCTTTATAGCCTCAAATATTCTTCATATTGCCTTCCAAAAAATCACATGGGCCTGTCCTAGAATTACCTGTCCCATGTCCTACCTTTTTCAAACAGGCAGTTCTTTTTGGCCTTTGAAACCTTGAAGTCAATAGAATTACATACGTGAGAAGATCAGGCTGCATACAGTGTTTCTGAGGCACAGTAACATAATCTGAACAGCACTTTCCCTCTTAACAGTCAAGATTTTTGTTTTATTTAAATAGAAAAATCAGCATACGATGGTCTCAAAGCTAAAGAAATGCCTTGGCCCTTAGGAATTCAAAGTCAAATCCTGCTATTTCATAGGAACTCTCTGGGAAGTTGTATATAGGGTGAGTATTTTAAGAGGCATTAGTCAACTAATGCCAAGTTAGGTATCATCTCATTGCTTTTTAAAGTCTCTCTCCTGTTAACTTTTCATCAAACTACCTGCTCTGCTGGATTAGGTCTTTTCTGTCTTAGGTTACATTTAAAACAAGGATAATAAAATTTATGGGAAACAGCTTATTAACAACAATATTAACTGAAAGAGGCTCTCAAAATTCACAGATTAAAAGAGTTAAGGGGAATTTATATAGGCTCCCACTGCTCTCAGATCTTTGTGGGATTTTCCTAATATTTCTCTCCAAAAAACAGTCTTTATGGGGGGTTGGTTACCTCACACACACATTCCTCACTCTCATATTCACTGTAAGATTCAGTCAACCCTTGTCACACCACTTGGCGAATGCATTAACTGACACGACAGCAGATTAAGACCATTAATAAAATCCGCTGCACAGCCAACCTTCCAATGAGAATGTGCCCTGTGGTAATGGTGAAACTGTCAGTAGTAAGTAAAAAGGAACAGCAAATCTACAAAAGGAAACTAATAACCATCTAACCTACGTAGCCTGCAGTAATGACCTAACTAAAATGATTTAACTAAATAATACAATGTTTAACTTTCCTCAGTGAGAACAGGAAAGCAGAAAGGCAGACATGTTAAGGATTTAATTTTGGAAAGCTTGCTCAAGGGAACATGATTGTTTGTTATTGCTATTTATTCTTTATTCTTAGTATTACCTATGGGATTGGTAATTTACCCTTTAACACTTTTACTAAATTGCACATCAAGCTATTTTGTTTGGAGGAGGAAACAAACAAAGGTGGGATAGGAATAGAGACCTCCTTATTTTTCTATTTGTTTACTAAGAGCATGGCCCTTTCATGCTATGTACGCAGCCAGAACAGATATTTCACTTTCTATCAGACAAATGGGAATGGAAAGATGGAACCAATGTGACAACATCAGTTTCTGTCAGGGGATATTTAATGGCCATCAGGCTAAGAAATGTTTTAAGGAGAGCTTTGAAAGAAGAAAGGAGGTTGA
The DNA here is from genome assembly GCF_965638725.1 of Aptenodytes patagonicus. NCBI lineage: Eukaryota > Metazoa > Chordata > Aves > Sphenisciformes > Spheniscidae > Aptenodytes > Aptenodytes patagonicus. The sequence goes on from NC_134950.1 coordinate 158,697,110, forward strand.
ACTAAAGAGGAGGAAACACAAAGGTTTATTGGCCATACAGCCCTTACTACATTAGCACTGGAAACCCTGGACTGCAAAAGCTTGAGCAACCAAAATAAAATCAATGAGACCATTTGTATGAATTAAGCTTACTTTATGTGGCACAGATACTGTACACAGCTCTAAATTCTTCATGTAAGTAACCTCCCTCCTTGATATAAATTAATGTTTGAGGAATAAGGGATACTTGATTAACAGTAAAATGGAGATAGTCTTGGTGGCTACTATCATGGAATACCAGAGGATATGGTAGTAGGAAAGAGTGAAGGAGGAAGAAGGAAAAGGAGCTGGGACAAAACATTCTTTTAGATCCCGATTTTCAGCCTTAACTCAACAGTGTTTTGCATTAACCTTAGCAAGAATCAGATCGGGCTGAAGGATGATTGAAGGATGAGGAGGGATGGGGGAGGGGTGAGTGGGCCTCTTTCTCAGAATTATGTTGATTTCTGTGCGTGGTTTTTTTGACCATCGTTATAGTACCTGAGTCATGCACAGTGAAAGGACATAGGTAAAACAAGTATTTATTCACAGTGACACTCTATCAAATCCTCTGTCTTCACTGATGTCCAGTTTCCTGCAATGAAGGACAGCTCTGTGGTATGCAGAAAGCTCCCTGTGCAGAAGGTGTTAACCTTCTGCAGTGACCCAAAATGGGGAAATGACTAAGCAAGGCAATGGGTCTTCTCAGAAATTACAAATGTCACTCTTTAATGTGTGTAAATAATCCCTTTCCTTACCTTATTTTGCCTTTAATGATCCATTTTAGCAGCGGGTGATACTGAAATTTTTGGAAAGCAAAGGACTCCAGGGAGAGAGATGTAACAGTAAGAAAAACTGCAGATAACCCTGTGAGTCACATTTTCTGTTGATCTAAATCACTGTCGTTCCAGCTGCCTTCATCAGAGATACCATGTTTTACACAGGCTGAGGATCTTGCCCTGTATTTCCAGGAATTAACAAACAGGGATGATTCAAAATTTTATATTATAGTTCTTATGTTGTAGCTCTATTCTATTTTCTGAGGAGGAGGAGTATGGCTTTATGTACAGTCTGTATATTGATATACAGTTATCATTAATCGTCTTTTGGTACATGATGTATCTCTTATTAATAGATGAACTTCCCAGCTGTAAATGTCAAGATAAATTGATTGGCCAGCTGGTACTTCAGAGATACAGTATTTCTCTAAAGTATCCAAAGCTTGAAGTGGGGGAAGGGGAAGGGAAAATCATTTTGTTTTAACCAGGATTCAGCATCGCTTAGTACAAAAAGGACTGATAACAGAACAAATCTGATTAATACATCTAGGCTGGGGGGGGGGGAAGCATTTTCCTTTAATTGTAGATTCTGACTTGCAAAACATTTCGTCTCCTCCTCCCCCCAGCACACACAGAGTAGACGTACCTTTGCTTTACTTTCCCATATGTTATAAAAAATGCATTAGCTGCAACAGCACCAGGCAGGCTGCCATCTGCTGGCCGCTGCTCCGCAAAATAATCTCATTAGCTCGGGCAATTGCATTAACCGGGGAGAAGCGTGCTGTACGGTGACATTGATTCAGACATTTCAGAGGTTACTCCTGCAAATCAAAGTACGTTTGGAAAAACAGAACAATAAATCAAAATGATCAAAATCTAATCTGGATACAGTCTTTAGGATATGCCCCTATTCACGCTGCAATTCCTTGTCAGACTTACGGTGGTCTCGGTGATCCTGATCAAAGAGCTTTGGTTTACGTGCAGGAAAACAGAGGACTGAACCTGACACCATGTGCCCCTAGCAGGAATCCTTCTAAAAACTGCTGCTTCTTTTTATTTAGAAGCTGTGAGGAGAAGTGATGGGGGAAGGAGAGGGCTGGATTTCTGAAATTCTTTCTCTGTGAATCAGCAGATAGTGCTTCTGGAGATGGGAATGTTTCCTCTTGGACCGACTCCATCTCCTTTTTTGGTCCGCAAACCCTTGAGGTTAATGGTTGGGGTTGAAGAAGTTGGAGCACATGGTAGTGCTTTGAATATGAAAAGAGGAATTTGCACAATATGGGTACATTAGTCATTTGCAGTTCACTAATTATCTGTTTTATGTTAATGCTAATGCTCCATGTAAGTAAAGTAAATTAACACGATAACATAAGAGAAGCAATTAATGGAATATATAACATTTGTAGCTATAATAAAACTGATTTCATTCCACACACAGAGAAAGCGTCTATTTAGGTCTCTGAAATAAATGAAGAGCTTGCTGAGACCTTGCTGCTCTAAGTAACACCAAGGACAGACTCACATGACATAATATTGTTGCCATAGTAACAGGGATGTGCACTAGCGGAATCATGCCCATATATCATTAATTTAGTGCTCTGCTAAACACAAAATAATACCTCTCCTAATTATATTGTGCCTTTGATTTTTAAGAATGTAACACCACTATTACCTAGAGTCAATGGTATGAAATTTGAGATGCGATGGCTATCAGAACATAAAACTTTACCAGAACATATAGCTTGTTATACACTTTCTTGGATACAAAAAAGAAAAAAAGAAGAAAAAAAAAGGAATCCACATCCACAAGTCTCCCCTAATTGTCCTAAATATGCCACTGAGGAAGCTAATTGGATGTGTGCCATTTGGCAACATCCTTCTTTACAGTCTTCCTGAGGCTCTGTGATATCAGCCACTTCCCAAAGCTTGGAGGCTCAGCTTGATTTAGAACCGCATCTGGTGCTTTTGGGAAGCACACTTGATATCAGCAATCACACTGCACACGCACAACTTCCCGAATATCGCATCTATACCCAGAATACTCACATCAGCAGCCAAAAAAGGGGAAGAAAAAAAAAAAACAACCCAGCATAAAAAGCTATGACTAAATTCACTGATGAGAAAACACTGATGTTGATGAAGCCACAGGATGATTTGAAATGTTAGTAATGTTATTAAGTCACCTTAGAAGAAATCACCCTGTAGACTAATGTAAAGAAAGACTATTTTTATGACACTGAGTGTTTCATTCAGGTGATGAATAGTTTCCAGGGGATCCACGAGCTCCAGGACATTGCAGGATCTCAGGCTGCTCTCTATCCTGTTACCTTACTTCTGTCACTCGCTCTGATTCAGTCAGGTATTTCAGTGCATGCAGTGGAAAGACACCATGTGGTCTTGCTGAAAGCAAAAGCACAACTCATCTCCATCAACACTTCGGTGTGACAATGCCTTCCGGATTTGGAGCCACATTGTTTTATTTTCCTATACCTTGATCATCAAGCACATCACACTGCTTCCTTCTAGGTGGGTTCGCATGATCAGCTTGCTCATTTTAAATCTTGGCTTCCTTCTGATTTGTAGAAGGCAGCTGAAGAATGATGGGCTAATTTCACAACTCGTTTCTCTGGACGGAAGGGAAATCTCTGAGAAGCTGCAGCTCCCCAACACCCTTCCTTACTATCCAGTCTGGCTTATCCATTTTGCAGGACAGCAGTCGGGTGCATCTCTCCCTGTAGCCGTCTTCTGATATTCCCCAAGATAGATGTATTTACATCTTGTTTGATTTTCTGCTTCTTCCACCAGGAAGGGTGGAAGGACTTTTCCCCCACCCCTCCCGCTTAATTTCAAGCATCTTATCCTTCAAAAAAATCTAGAGAAATCCTGTTTTCTTTTAATATTCTTTTCTAATTTGAATTCAGTTCCTAGCTGCAGTTAACTGCATGGATCTCCTGAGGTGAGGACATAATAACCAGCGCGTTTCTTATATGTATTCAAGTTCTATTTTTAGTGCATTTTAAACTCATAGGGGATTTTTTTTTTTCCTGAAAAGACAATGTAATTTGTATGCAGTTTTCCTAGTTATTATTCTGGGGGACATTTTTCTTCAAATGATGATTACAGTCCTAACAAGGTTCAATGCCTCCCATCGTTTCACACGCGGCAGCACCGATTCCGAGGACCACACTGTCACCTAGCGGAACGCTTTTGTAGCGAGCCCGGCACCAGCAAACGCCGACGGTTCTGCAGCCCCCTATTAACGGTGCTGCCCGGGTGCTTTAGTCCCTGCTGCTACGCTGTGCAGGCTTTTGTATATGAAAAAAAAAAAAAAAAAATCACAGACAAGCTGAAGAAGGCCAGCAGGCAAAGCCTGGGACTATCTGTTGCTGTTGTTATCTCTAGGCAACCAAAAGCATCACTTCCATAGTTCGGTTTGGAAAATATGTTCTCTTATGCAGGGATCTGTGTCATTCACAGCACTGTATATAAGAGTTATATGCATGAATGGATAGGAGACTATCTCTAGATCTCTAAATGAAAATCCACTGCAGGCAAATGTTAAATAAAATTTAAGGTGGTGTACTCCTACTTTCGATGCCTGCTTCCATTGTATATAGTATAGAAACAGCATGTGACAGAGCGAAGTAACATGTTTTGCTTTCATCCTATTTTAAATTTGATTACTCCGGCTTTTATATTATTGAGGCATAGCAGGCACCTGATTTATAACATGATATTAAAAGGGAAATTACTCCTACCAGTAGTCTTAAGTAGCACTTGCTTCTATCCTCTGCTTCTTCCAGACAGGAGCTTTCTGACAGATCTGGGATTACAAGATGGATTTGCCTAAAATAACCTCTGATTTAAAAAATCAGCAACAAGAATAATCAATCAGCAGCAAGATTAGGACACATACTGTACTTTGGGCCAGACTTTCCAATACTTGTCTAGTTCCAGTGCTGTCAATAGATATACTTGGTTCCTTTGTCTAAGAATCTGGTTGCATATTTCTTGAGTTGGATCTCTGCTACTTTTGGCAAGGGGAGAGGGCAGGGACAGGCTACAGCTTTATTTTCGCGTCTCAAATGCAGAGGCTGTACAAGAGTCTGCCCAGCTCTTAGCAGAAGACAGATTTGCTTTCTTTGATCCCCAAAGAGCACAGAAGAGTTGCAATGTTGTGTTCAGCAATGTTCCCCAAACACCCTAAAATCTCCATAAAATGCTCAGCCAGGCTATAAGACTGTTTGTGCCCAACCTCTCATAAAGTATCCTCTGGGGACCACTTTTGCCTTCTTTAAAGCCCTTTTACACTTTAAGGCTGGCAAAGAGAAGCATTGTTATGATTGATTATCTGTCCTTTGTCAGTCTATGCTGAGGTCCTTCGGACATAACCTGAACGGCAGAGCACTGGGTCACTCTGTATCTTCTGGAGTCTGCTAGGTGCAATTCCTGTACAGCAAGTAAGAAATTCAGGCACTGAGGAAGGGCAATATATTGCAAATAGAACAGAGCAGAATTTTATAGATGGTTTTTCATATTTTAGAAATGCTTTATAATGTCGTGATTAATAATGCTGTTTATTGCAATTGTTTAGGCAAATGTGACAGCACTAGGCTCTTAGCAACAGCTCAGCCATAGCATGGAGAACCTGAACATACTTTTTTCCCTGCAAGAAGGAGGCTAGACAAAATTAAAGGATACAAAGGGACAAGTGCTATAAATTTGCAAATCTTCAAATTATGCCATCTTGCATAAGTTTCACCTTGGTGTGTGCCACAGACTAATTTCTCCTCTCATTCTTTCAGTACGCAGCTAGACCCTAACTAGGGATCACTAGGTAAAGACACCTTTTATCCTGGAGTCCAAAATAGCTTCTGCATCTTATGTACCAGAACACTAAATTCGAAAGACATGAGGAGTTAATGGTCGCTTTCCATCACCTCCTTGTAACATCATGATCATCTGGGGGTGGTGGTTGTACTAGGCTAATGGAGAGAGTATGTGTCCCTGAGCATTTTGTTGCTGGACAGAAACAGAGTGTTATCATCTGTACTGCTGCTAACTAGGTAACATTTCCATTCAGAGAACCCCCAGATGGAGCCTGGAAGTGCCCGGAAGAGAGATTCACCAAACGAACTTCAGAGCAGACACTGGAGGACATCGTCATCCACTTGCAAATATTTCTGTCAACTGAAAGAAAAGCTCTATTTTTCAAATTGCATACCCTCTACAAATTATTCCCTCAACTGTAATTAGGAACATGCCCCCAAGTATAAATAAAACACACTGTGAAAAGCAAAATTTCACTCTGAAATTTGACAGGGGCACTTTGTGAGAGGCTGATTAGGTTTCTTTGTACTTAAACTAAAAAATGAATTGGACCCACCCTAATACTGACTCACTGTAACAAATTAGCCACTGGGACTTGAAGGTTTCCTATCATAACCAGCTGAATTACACCATCATATGTTGCATTGTTCCATGTGAAAATTAACTGTGCGTCTCTTTTCACAACCTAGTGTAGATAATTTTATTTTATTTCACTCTACCTTTAGCCCTTCTATACAGAACACCTTTTAATTGCCATTGAAAACTGAGTGTCACTGTCTCAGGACAGACTGTGTATCTCTGCTCTGTTGTGAAACACGATGGGGCTGCATGAATGCCTCTTAATGGCTGTGGTTCCCAAATACTCTTTTTAGACCAGTTCCAGCATCCTGTAAAGTCAGTGGAAATCCTTCCTCTGATTTCAGTGGGAGTTGGATGAGATCCTTAATTTAAAAATTACAAGAGCAGCTGGAATTTGAGACAAGCCCTCAGATTGAAATCTACAGACGTCTGGGATAACTTACAACTACAGTATCTGAGGAAGGGTAACATGGGATTTTATTGCATAGTATTTCCCCTAGGAACTTACAGTGAATTATTGAAATAAGACATATGGTTTTGAATAGCTTTACATTCAGCATTTCATATTCTGAACATTTCCGGGTTTCAAATAAAACAATGTGACATTAAACAGACATGATGTCTTTTACCGAGGGGTCTTACAATGCTTTAGAAGCAGCAATTAAGCTTGCAAGGTATTTAAGTGGTGCTACAGATGGTCACTAAGGCACAAAGACATTTCCAAGGTCACTCAATAAATCAGTGACAGCAACAGAGCTAAACCCCAGGGGTCCCTCTTGCCCCAGTGCTCAAAACGCTGCAGCCAAACGCAGGGCCAGCCTGTGCCTCTGCTCAGTGGTCTCACTATCCCACACGTTTTTTTTTTTCTTTTTCAGAGATTTTTGTGAGTATTGGGCGTTTGGTTATACGAAGCAGGCAAGTTAATCCGCTGATGTAAATTGGCTGGGTTTGACTGACTTCCATGCACTGTATCATGTGCAAGAGCAGCATCTGCATTTAGCTTTGATACAGAATGATGTGAAGTATGACAGTTTGATGCAGTTGGCTGCAGTCATCCTCGGGCCCTGCAGGTCTAATTTAAAAGACATTGTCACTGACTTCATTGGAGCTATGACAGTTGAAACCAGCTGAGGATCTGACCCAGAAATCTCATAAAACCTTTGAAAAATACAGAATAAGCTAGAATTTGATACAACAGGAATGACTGATACATCACAAATCATATTTGGGCACTTTATACATTCAACAGGTTGTTTAACTATTTAACTGCAGTTAAAGATTTGGCATGCAAATACCAAAAAAATGGATTGCTTCCTTTAGTCTGATGTAGATACACAAATAAACAGAAACTGAGACTTGCTGACTTCAAAGAAGACAGGAGTAAATGATTAGTTGGTACTACATGTTTCTTTTTGCACAGTGAAAGAACTCTGAAACCATTCTCACAATGCCCTGCTATGAGACAATTTTCATTATCCATAATAAATGTTTAGTTTAGACCATTAGAGAACATTTGGAAGGGGCAAAGCTGAGGCTGAGAGCCGACGACCTTGCCTCTGGCCACAGAACAGGTCAGTAGCGGAGCACGGTTTAGACTTCAACATTCCTCAAATCCCCATCCCGTATTCACTCCTCCAGAGCTCAGGCTCCTAATTTAGGAGGCATGTATTTAGCGACACACTGTCAAAACAAGTCATCATTTTTCAGGGAGAGATAATGTGACTGGAATTTATGAGTACCAGAACCTTTGCCATGTTTGATCATCAGCATAAAACTCTGTCTGCCTCCTACTGCCAGATTTCCTCAAACTTGGAACTTTTCCACTAAGTAGAATTGCACAGACCAGTAAGTCACCATTTCCTAGGTCAGCTCATCTGAGGCACTGACTAAACCCTCATCCACCTTCCACTTACAAAGAAGAAAGGGAATGTCTTTCTGAAATTATTACAATCATTACTCAGACGTACATGTTTGCCTTTAAAATCAAACCAAAAACATTTAAAGATTGCTATTAAAAGGAGAAAGATTATGGAAAGATTATGGCCTTTCACATGCATTTAAAAGCTATAAAAATACCTTTTGTTTCTGACTCATGACCAATATACAACATTTGGCCATATTCTGAAGGGCAAGAGAGATTGTCTGGATGGTAAAAAAATGTTATCTCATTCTCTGACTATTTTAAAATATTCATTAAGGTGAACCTAAGCTTGTAAAATGGAATAATTATTTTAGCGCTTTTATCATAACTTATAACATACCCATTGCATGCTAATGAGCAAGAAATAGCCTCATTGCTGTAAAATACCTGAGGAAAACTAAAGTAACTTGGAACTGACTCATTTCAATGAAAACTTATAAGACAGACTGGAATAAACCAGAAGGCATGTGATGATTATCTAAAAAACATTCCCTTGTTGAAGATTTATATTCTATTAAAGTCATAGTTATGTTCTTAGCTCCTCATTCAGAGAAAAAATGGGTGAGTTCTTCCAGCCCAAAGCCCCTTGACCTCATTATGATAGGAAATTTTTTCATGTTAGAAAAACCATAAACATCTTTTAACTAATTTGCTGCTAAGTACATCTGAGCTTCTAGTACCTACAGCTGTAAGGTAGGAGACTGCAGTTAAATCCAGGAGTACATATAGGGTTAAAAATGAAGAGGTTGTTCACTAGAACAGGATTATCTTTATGCTTATTAGCATTTTATTTGAAATGTATTGCCACATTTGTAGACATGATATGTTTTCCCAGGACAGACATGTTTTCTGAAACTGAATGCCCCTTTTAATTCTCCCTTTTCATTCAGATTGTTGTTGATTCTAGATGCTGTGGGAAAGGAATTCTTGCAGCAATTTAAGCAAGCACCCAGCACCCATGTAAACATTTATCCTCCTATAAAGGCCAATGCTATTTTTTTACAAACATTTCCATCTCTTTTATCTTCCTTAGTGCTCGGTTATTCAGTCCCACTTGATTTTTCCCCTTTTCTCTCAGGCTGCAGTCACTTTTTTTGTAGTCAGCAGTTTCGTTTGATTTGTAGGACAAATGCTCTTAGCGTTTGAGGTATCATTCTTGGATTTAGATTTCACAAAATATATGCTGAACTAAGCTTATTTTATTGTCTCTGCTACAGAATTTCACCCAGTCTTAAAGGACATAATCTGCTGAAGAACCAGAGCTCCATGAATGAACTCTATCTGGAGACCTGATCTTCAAGAATTTTGGTTAAACAAGGAGTTAATTTATTTGAATAATTAAGGGAAGCTCTCTGGTTAAATCTCAGGAACTGAACTGAGAGGTTCAGCAAGGATTCTGCATATGTTTAGGAATACATTAGCGTGGGAGGAATGAAAGTTTTGAAGACTAATTTTGTTATTTGTAAGAAATATGTCCTTCTGTAGGATGACCTTCCTTTTAAAAGTCAAGAAGGCTTTTGCTAGGTTCTCAAGTTAAACTGTTGAGTTGCGTCTATTTGGTAGATATCAATGGCTTTTGAAAATCAAGAAAAGAGTTGCGAAAAATCATGAAAACAGAAAACTGATGAAATCTTTTAAATAATAATTAGTCTAAGTATGTCAGATCTACACTTTTTTGCTTGCAGGTTAGTCAAACAAGGGAGTAATAAATGACAACAAATCTGTACCTATAATGTGAATCATGACCAACTGTGTGTTTGAAGAACCTCACTCTGTATAACTTGGTACTGGGGATTTTTCACTATGTCATGATAAATGTGATGCCTGTTTACCATCCCTGCTGCCTTTCACTCTATATTGACTTCACTCCACTGGAAGTAAATTTGCGTCTGGCACATGAATAATAATGAATGGTCATTAAACCTTAATTATCATCTGAATCTTAATTATCATCTGTTTATAATAAACACTTTTGGACAAAGCAGTGCCTACAGACCAGGACGTGCCAATATTTCAAGTCTGAAGACGGCTTGGATTAACAAGTGGTGATATCTGCTGCTTAGGAAATCACGGTGACAAAGTGAGTGGTAAGACACGATTGGGCAGCAAGAGGAAGAAAAGAAAAAAGGCAAGGCAAAGAAAGGCAAGGCAAGGCAAGGCAAGGCAAGGCAAGGCAAGGCAAGGCAAGGCAAGGCAAGGCAAGGCAAGGCAAGGCAAGGCAAGGAAAGGCAAGGAAAGGAAAGGAAAGGAAAGGAAAGGAAAGGAAAGGAAAGGAAAGGAAAGGAAAGGAAAGGAAAGGAAAGGAAAGGAAAGGAAAGGAAAGGAAAGGAAAGGAAAGGAAAGGAAAGGAAAGGAAAGGAAAGGAAAGGAAAGGAAAGGAAAGGAGAAATATTGTGAAAAGGAAATTGGTAGTTCAGTATTTAGTTAAGAGGGAGGGACAAAGAGGAAGAAACCATGATGTGGAGAACAGGCATATTTAGAGGTGATTGTCTTCCTGGAGGTGTCTCCATCTATTGTTCAAAAGCTTAAAGAAAATTCTGGGCAATAAGGCAAGAAAATGCTTAGAAGTGTTTTATTGTTCTAGGCAAAAGTTCTGAATGACTGGTTTGAGAATAGTGCTTGTTCCTAGTGAAGAAATAGCAGACAATGAGCACTTCCCAAAGATGTGTGTCAAAAAGGCCAATCAGTACAGGAGCAGACTCAGACTGAGAAGCTAGGCTTTATGTCCTCTATTTGTCAATATTCATATTGTGTCCAAGGTGGACACTTACATCTAGTCAGCTGAATCCCATCCAAGGTGCTTACTGCATGTGAGCCAAGTGTGTGAGGCCCAAGCGCAGCAGTCAGTCAAGTGCCCAGAGGCAAGGGGAACGCTGCCAGGGCTGGAATAGTATAGACTGTCCATTTAAAATGTCATGCAAGTCTTAGTGCTGCTAAGAGAGAGAAATAATTCATCTGTTAATTAAAATGAATAGGATCTGGCTAATCCTTCTGCACTTCTTTGCAAATCCAAACCTCCACTTCCTCCCACTGTTAAATGCTTATAATTTTATAAATCTACGAGCTGCCTTCCTTGAAGCTTTGTTTTTCAATCCACAGAGGCTAGATTTTTTAATTTGGTCATATCCTTGAAAATGTATGATTCATGATCTGTGTATTTCAGAATATTTCTGTTAGGTACCCCAGTTTACGGTCTACGTTTCCCTCTTCCACCTTCAAAGGTGCCTAAGTAAATCCAACCTTCTGCTGCACCACAAGTCCCCATGATCTCAGCTGCACCACAAGACTCATGATGATGAGTCAGGTTATATCAGCTATAATCACCTCCTTGGGGACGGGGACAGGGACTAGTGAAGGCTCAGCCCTTTCTAGTTCACTACCCACCCAGGTCCTCAGCAGTGAGCAATGACCATTAGGTGTAGAGGTAAGGGCTCCTCTCGGGCTCTGTACCCGCCTGTAGTCTCAGCCCATGAGTTCTATAACACTTTACATTTCTATACTAAGCTCCTTTGAGGAATATGAGGAAACATTTGGAATATCAATACTGTAAGGGAAGAGCATTTCTTCTCATAGGAACATCAGCCTCATTTGCAGCCCTTTCTCAGGGAATAACCAAAAGTAGGTGAACATATGAGAAACATCATAATCCCTGCCATGACAGACAAAGATTGTTATAAACCCATGACATGAAGCTTATTAAATCTTTCAAAATTTATATTATCATTCACTATTGTAAATGGGGGTATTCTTGGGAACTATATAAACATTCAGCTACCTTTTAATCTTACCAAGTCTTCAGCTTTAACAGCATTCTTTGCAAGATGTTTTAATATTTACCTACTCTGTACAATAATATATTTGTTTTTATCTATTTTGAATTTACCACCTTTTAATTTCATAAAAGTCGCCATATTCTTGTGTTATGAGACAGGGAGAACAGATGCTCCTGATCTACCTCTTCTATACTACTGTTTATTATTTTGCATATTTTTATCACATTCCCTTATTCGTCTTTTTTATCCCAGTGTTTTCAATGTTATGAGTTTCTCCACTGCTCTATTCACTGTATACCTGAAGATGAAAAATGAAATAATTTAAAAATACTGAAATCAGATAAAATGGTTGAAGCTTACAAAAACCCAAAATGATAAACTTTTGTGGTTGGTTCTTTTTTTAAAAAACCTCTTCAGTGAGACCAAGGACAGAAAATATTAGTAACAAAATACGCTCTTTGAGACAAAGGCCTCAGTAAAGAAAATGAATAGGTTAAAAAAAAAGAATATTATTCTTATTATACATATATAAATACAGATAAATATACAAAAACACTTACATACAGATCTAAATATATTCAGATCTAAATATATAAATTTACACACGCACTTACAATACATTTGACTTACCTGGGGGCCTATGGCCATAGGTCAGTGAAACAGTTGAGTTAGAATTGTGGCTACAAAGATTTGCCAGTTCATGCCACACCTCAGCACATTCCAGACACTGAAATTGATTTGCTGTATTGTTTTAACAGAACAAACATTCATATGACAGAATTCTAGCTAAAATAAAATGTTCATGGTATTATAGAGCAAGCAACACGGTGCCTATAAGTCTGTTCTGTTACCAGGGAAATTAAGGATGGGTGTTACACCAGCTGCTGAACCCAGTCTTGCAAATATCACAAATAAGTAACTTTACTCAAATGCATTTATCTTGGCTATGTTCGCTTTCTCATCTTTAATCTAGGCCCTGCTTCATTTGATTTATTGCAATCATTTCCATCTTAAATCACAGCCTGAGACACCTTTTTGAGCTGAAATAGATAAATATTCTAGTTTCCTATAAGTAACACCATATATTTATTTATTTTCTTACTCTGCAGTTGTCCTTTTACATTATAAATGACAGTGAATGCACTGTATTTGAACAGAAAAACTGTAATTCAGTCTAGAATCTCAGCTTCCATATGAAACATGGATTATAATATGGTTTACAGTGAGAGCACAATCCTTGGCCGCATTAATGTCTTAAATCACCAGTAGCTTCCATCTGTCTATAATTGATCAACACACACAAAAAATGAGAGCCAAGATTTAACAAGCATTTGCTGAAACTTTTTATGAACATGCCCAGTTTATTTTACACTTCAAAGAGATAGAAGCAAAACCAGGAGTGAGAAACATAATCTCATGCGAGTTAATCTCAGTTTCAATTACCATTCAGCAACACACTCTGTGTCAGACCATCCGCCGCGTTGCACCAAGTTCTTATTTGCTGAAGCAGAAATGAGCTCAGGAACCACCGTGAGTACACAGCCTGGCATTGACCATGGTGTTTCCACACAACCCTAGGAGAGTTCCTAGGAGGAACAAAGCTCCCTTAAAGAAGACAAGTGAAGACCATATTTGCATTTATTCACCATCTTGTCTAAACCAAAGGACAGATCAATGGCTTCTGCCTGTCCCTGCTCTCTTCTGAGTCATTTGGGCATCCCCGCCTTGACCAGGGCATGAATACTCTCTTTATCTGCTGAAGTCAGGGCATCATTTCCCAGAGAAGGAAAAATCTTTTCTCGCCTGCTCTGTTCACCTGCACTACAGTCAGCACAGTTGGATTAGTTAGCAGTATCTATCCGGCGCCTGCCCAGGTAGTAATGGAGTACAATAGCTTTGACTGGCAAAAGACAAACATGATTTTTTCATGCCCTGTGACAGTGGAGATAGGGTCAATTTCTTAAAACTGCTAGCGAACAGTGGGAAACTGGTACCTTTCTGCATTGCAATGGCACTTCCTTGACATACATAGCTCATTTTCCGAAGTCTGATGTAATGCATACTGAGTTTCACTATAATTATACAAGACCTAAGAAACAAGAGTGCTGAAAGGGAAAAAAAAAAGTCAATACTATATGAATTCTGAAGATTTCCATTTGAGACCTGAAGATTTTCCCTTCCGTTACAGAACAGAGAGTCAAAATTTTGGCAATTTTTAGGAATCAAACAGCTGTACAGATTTAATTCTCCATTTAAACTACAGAAGACACTTCATTTCATCTTGTTTTAAAAATGTTACAGCAGTATACTTTTATTTTTGAAAGTTCTCCAAAATGGGAAATACCGTAAAAGTGATTCCTTCTGCAGTTTCAGTCTTAATTTTTTTAAAAAGCTGAAAAATTCAAGTCCAGTTCCGGAGACGAGAAGACTGATTATCCCTTACAGACAACAATGGTCATATTATCGAAATCAAGTGCAATGTTTCAAATATACAAATATATCATGTCAACTTTGATGGGCATGAATTCTTGAAACTACAGGTCTAGCCTATATTTACCTCATCCACTGTTCTTATAAGACCAAACACTTGGCAGGTGTTTGTGTGGAAGGAAACAGTGTATGCACATCCTGCAAAGATCAGTTTTCTCTCAAAGCCAGGTTGTGTCAATATACTTCAGTACGGGAGAAGTTGAAGATAGTCAGATGTATCCTTGCTTGCAGATTTGGGGACTGCAAATTCAAGTTATGTTTGGATCCACTGGCAAGGGGCTTGCCAGCTGCAACAGCGTAGCAGAAAGCCTATTTTTTGCATATATGACATAACGAAGAAAGCTTGACTCCAAAAAGTACTTGTGTCATCATTTTGGATGTTTTTTTTTCACATGGACAATCTGCAGTAAAATGCCCTCATAGAAAGGAGTTAATTCTAATTTAACTCACCCACTCCCTTCCACAGATGCTCAGCAGAAGGGCTGTCTGAAGGTCAGCTGGAAGCTCAGGGTCTGATCCAAAGCCCATTAAAGACAGGAGGCCTTTGAGACCCAAAACAGAATGAACCATCCATCCTGCAGCATTTTCACACTTAAGAATTTGCTCAGTTGGTATCAACTGATCAAGACAAGTAGGCAAATATTTATCACATGTAACTCCACCCAGCCTGACCGCCTGGTTCCATAATATGTCTGTGCTGCAAAAAGAAAATGCTAAAGCCTGAGAAGTTATTCAAATTCAGGTTTCCGCTAACTCTGAGCTAAAGCTGTTGGCAACTGTTATAATAAAACCTGACAAGATGTCACTGCCTACAACGAAGAGAGAAAAGCTGTGGTTCTATGCAAGGACCTGTCCGAAAGAAAGAAAACAAACACTGAAACCACACATTTAAGAGGTTGCAACAAAGACTGACTTGGTAATTAAAAGAAATTTCTCAACTCAACAAATGATATCACTTTGAGCTTTGCTGTCAGCTGTTAAAATTCCTCAGAGGGACATTTTTAATCGCGAATTTTAGTGCTTTCTGTAAGTGGCACGGCTGGGTACACAGGAGACCAAAGCACGAGGCCAGCACAAGTGGTATCAGAACTGGCTTCCTCTAATGCCCTGCTCCCTCTTGACCAGGGCAGACAGATGACCATTAGAGATGAAAGCCTCCATGCCTATCCCACTCCTGGTCTCTCTGTCTGCTGACATTGCCAGAGGGTCGTTTTCAGATAGAGACAAGAGTGCATCACGAATGCATAAACATGTCAAAACCAGACTGTTTAAAACTCTGTTTTATTACACTGGAGCTTGCAGCAGTGATCTGGAATGAGTGATGAGTCTGGGTTTCGGGTTTGAGGATGGCCAAGTTTTCATTAATTTACATCATTTTTGGCCTTGACCATTCACTGTTATGTTTTTTAACTTTTTTTGCTGGCACAGTCCTGATTGATCCCCATCCAACTACCCATCTCAAAATAGGTTTACCTCATGCTTTTCAAGAGAGGTTTTATTAGCATTGTCTAGTGGTGAGAGGAAAGCTCAGAGAGCCCAGTTTAGCCTTTAGTCAGGGAATGCCATGCCGCTGATGTATTAAAAACCACTGCAGTAAGTCAATGGAACAAAAAGGAAGGAAAATAAGAAATAATAGTGATAAAAATAAGAAATGAAAGAGATTCTTCCATAATTAACAGATTACAGAGCTCTTCACTATTAATATAAATTCAGTTCAGATACCTTTGTGTTCTGGACCTTCTTATTCTGCGTATGCAACTGTTTTTCATTATTAGCTGTTCCGTCATGTCTTTATATAAATGCTTTCTGTCACAAACCCGTCTTACTCTGTGTCCTGTATGAAACACTTGCTCATTCTAGGTGCTGAATAGATAATGAAGTCATCCATTACAGGCTTCTGGTCGACTCTGTCATAGAGTTACTCAGTTTATTTAGCAGAAAAGTGGCTCATGAACATAGATGTGACATCCTTGCAGCCCTTCCAGCAGGAGATAGTCCTGGCTGACTATATTTCTGACAATAAACGGCACAAGCCACATTCCTGTGGGTGCCTCTGCACGCTGCCTGTAGGCTGCCCTTGTTACCTGCCAGCTCAGGCAAAGCATTACAGAGACACTCCAATAGACCGCCCCCAGTACAGAAACCGGCTTATTTCCCCAGCCTGGATGGCAGTGCTCCCCAGGTAGTTTGGATTTAAGGGTCCTATTCTGCCAATCTTTTTGGAAGGTATTTTTCCAGAGTGCTATGCCCCTAAAGATTTCCCCCACTTCTTTGCTGGATCCTATTTAAGCTATTAGCTGGAAATTTTATTTTGTCACAGAGGAGAGCCAGTTACTCTCCAGAGTCCTTGAAATTTACATATTCTTTGTTACAAAACCCAGACAGGAAGCCCAGCTATGGAGGAAAATGGGAAAAAGAGATTCCAGAAACCCTATAAAATACTCTCCCTTCATTGGGAGATGCAGTCTAATGCTTAATGTCAAAACAAAACTGAATGGACTTATTTTCACTTGGGAATGTCAAGAATTTCTATTTAGAAACTTTTTATTCTGTGGAAAATTTTAACTATAATAATGGCCAAAAAATCAGATTTAAAAAAAAAGCCTGAAATGCAGGAGCTTCCCAGAAGAAAGAAGATCTAATTTTCATTTTGTTCTAATTTCAAAGTTCACAATTAAATCTCAAGAGATTTCTATCTGGCATAAAAGTCTCCACAAAGTCTTATTACAGGATCATGTACCATTGGTTTTTAACTGGTTACAAGAATTAAAAATAGCTGACAAATTCAAAGAGCTTCATAATAGAAACAGTTTCTATCACTGTAGGTTGACAACATGATTGAAGAAAGCAAGTAAATGCATTTAGAATTTCAGTTCATGTTCAGAAAAATACTGAAGTACATGCTTAGCTTTCAGCAGGGCCAAGCACGAGTTTTAAGTTAAATTTGGTTAATATGCTTTTCTGAACAGAGATAATTTTCTGCGTCAGGTTGTTAATGAACAAACGGTAAGTGAGACTTTTTTTTCCCCTACGCCTACAAATGTATCATGGTAATTTCAGACCAGCAAGTAATAAAACTATATTGTGAGGAACACCTTACTCAGAAAATCTATTATGAAATGTTATATAAAAATAACAGATTGTTCTGCATTTGATTTCTCCAAATGATCTCATTTAAATGTAAATTTTAACTAAGTTATGCTTCCCTTGGTGGTATTACTGTTTAAACTAATTGCTGGCTGTTAGAACTCAAAATCATGTGTGTATGCAGCTGTGAATAATGAATTTCTATCGTCTCACTATAGAGCACAGGTTTTTCTCTCTTGATACCTCTTTGTCTTCATGGTATCTATCAGAACTAGTTTTTACACCAAATGAAGTTAAAGAGAGGTAACCTAAGAAATCTTAAAAATGGATTTTTAAGAGATTAGGAGGATCTCTTCTGAGGGAAACATCGGTAAACTTGCACAATTTGACCTAAAAGTCACTTCTCTCAGCACAAAATGACCTCTTACAAATCTTTGCTGCCTTGCTTTTAATTTCTGTATGCTTTTTTTTATTTTTTCCTCATCAGAGCAGTTTATTTTTGGCAGAATTTACAATATGAGGAGTAGAATCAACTCCACAGATTATGGATGAATGGTATTACTATGCTATATCTCATGACTGTGATTTTTTTCCTCACAGATTCCCTTCAATTTGTAGTTGGGAATGCTGCACACTCATGGCCCTGTTCAGATCCCCAGGTCTGTCTGTGCCTTACAGGCGCGACCATGTACAAAGACCAAGATTTGCCCCAGACAAATACACATGTAAGCACGCTCCCTTTTGAGCCTTTGCAGAAGTGTGCATGTTCCACCTGTCCCCAGGACTTAGCTTTCTCTCCCAAAGAGCTACACAACAGTTTAGTAAGGTGGCTACAGTTTATGCCTCCTCTCCTCCCTCCCTCCTTAGCCATCTAGAAGGTCAGATGAGCATGGCCTCAACCCAACGACCCAGATTCACCTGTTCACTACATACCAATGCACGAGATTAACTGGTTGCCTAGTGTGCTGCAAAAGGGGAAAGCATGAATACACGTGGTGCAAAATGTTTCCCCCAGGCAGTGTGAATGGGTCAGGCAGAGATGGGGCTAAGCACGCTGGAGAAATTGGAGAATAGCACAGTGATTTGTTCCCAAAAGAGAGCAGCGTCTATTACCAGTATGTAGAGTTGACTGGACAGGGTGTATATTCGTAATAGCAGTTTGGATCCACTCTTGGGATCCAAAGTACAGGCCTTCAGCCCATACTTATCCTTCTGTATACCAAAAGCACGCTGCCATTTAGGCTGACCTTGGAAGCTCTGCTGAACATCAGGGCATGAAGTTGATTCCCCATTGTCTGCCTTCCAGTCCCTTCCTTTTTACCATGCATCTGAAACCTACCTTGAACTTCCACCCCTCTGAGTTTAGAAAATTTGCCAGCAGTCTTCTTGATTCTGGTATTTGGCTCTTCTGCCCTCTTCTTCTCTCTTCTGCTTATAAGTAAACAGAGCAGGAAAGAGAAGCTGTTGGTCCATCACTAATTTCTGAAAGGTATTTAATGTTGCACAGGGGAAAGAAAAAAAGAAGAATCACAATCAATAAATTATTTGATGTAGGAATAACGTAGGCAGGGAGTGGCAGGTGATACAATCTCTTTGAAATTTATGGTTTCACAACATGGGTGACCTTGGAGAATTTTTATTATGTATTGCAATAATATATTTGCAAAATTCCGAAAAAAAAAAAATCCTAATAGGAGTGCTCTAAGTGTAAAATTACATCTTGTGAGGTGTTTCGACACTATGGTCACAAAAACCCCATAAATGCTGGTACAGAAATGTAGACAGATAAAGCTTCAACGAGAGTACAGTCAGAAGTGTGAATTCCAGCTACTTCTGAGAAGTAGGAGATTTTGCAAAAAACCTTGTCGCTTGAAAAATCAGATGAACTGACTGGGACCCAATGTACAGTTTACATGCATTATTTAAAAGCCAGGCTACTTAAAAACACAGTCTTCCTTTACAAATGTCTTGCCAGCAAAGCTGAAATATTTTACTTTGTCCAGTTTCCATTTTTCTGCCAACACTACCAAATAAAGTAATTCATTCATCCTGCTGCCATTTTACTTTAAATTAAGTTTCCAAATATTCATTTAAGTTAAAATACAAGCTGCTGATGTTAAGTTTAGCTCAGAGGTGGGAGCTTTAATGATTTAGGAAACTAGCAACTGGCAGGATCTTTCAACTTTGATTACCAGTTAAAACCTAATCAAAGTGTAACCTCTCACGAATTGGTTATGAAATTCATTGACACCTTGCACCTCATTCCTTGAACAGGAAACCACTTTGTAACTGGCACTTACTGGCAGACTTGTTGGCAATCTAAACAGAACAAGTTACGATTTAAGAGGTTTGGAAATTGAATCTTTTCCAAGTGTCGAAGAGTGCAGAAGGTCCTTCTGCTGCTGTAGATGATGGGCTCAGCTCCCAAGCTGGAATCGTTGGAAGTCCTTCCACTTCCCACATGGGCTTCAGTTCACAAGTTAAAGCTTAACTTTAACTTTTCTCGGCAGTTGCTCTGGGACTGTTAACAACAATACTGTCATTACGTTATCGCTGTAGTGCATTAGCTGGC
Organism: Aptenodytes patagonicus; assembly: GCF_965638725.1. Classification (NCBI taxonomy): domain Eukaryota; kingdom Metazoa; phylum Chordata; class Aves; order Sphenisciformes; family Spheniscidae; genus Aptenodytes; species Aptenodytes patagonicus. The sequence goes on from NC_134950.1 coordinate 158,717,159, forward strand.
GGTAGGTGTGTTTTAAGGCTCCTGCATATAGTGCTAGGAAAACACTAACGTAGTAAAGAAATGGATCCCCCCTCAAATACTATAAGCTTTATGGTTGCCAAACTTAACGCACCTATACTTAACACACCCATAGATAGCCAAATTTCACTGCAATAGTTACCAGGTCACCATACAGCATCAACAAACTGAAAGTACTGCACGCTTTTTTATATAAGTGCATGATCCCCCCCATTTAGAGAAAAAAGGATAGTATTCTGCAGTAGCATTTGGAAAATGTTGATTTCTCATAGTTACTGCTGGAACATAAGCTGTGATCGTTGCAATCAATAAAGTTACATTTGATTTAAAGAATGATTCTATGCTCAAAATAAATGGGAATACTTCAATAACCATATGTTTTGCTCTGTTTTCTAGTCTCCTAAAACAAATGGAAATGACATGAAAGTATATCACAAAGATATAATAAGAGTTTGGAAATGAATCAGGAAACATAAAACTATGGTTCTGACCACAGCCATTATATTTTCCACATTGCATAATGTAGTTGCAGCATAACTTGTTTTACTCACTTTAAATCAGAGTTGAGGCAGCTCAGATTGAAATTCTATTAATGTTAACTTAAAAGATACCCACTGAGTCTTGAGTAGCTTGGGACAAACCTAAAAGAGATTTTTCTTTTATTTGATCTTGTTCTTTGGAAGTGAAATTACATAATTCTGACAAAACATATGGGCTTTCTCTTTGTCAAAGGAGAAAGATAGTATTTGTCACTTTGCAATATTGTCTCCATCGAATCAGATTTATCAGGAGAGTCAGTAATCGTTATATTATAAAATTAGAAAAAGAATGTAGAAAATCTCTTGAACAGCATAAAGCAGGATCTGTAGTGGGGAAACTGTAAACCTCAGCCCTCCTCTTGGAGAGTTGCTTGAACACTCTCCATAAATTCTAGCTGAATATCTTTTTATTTGCTTTCATGGATTGCCTATGCAGCTATGGAACATTAGTTAAATTGAACCAATATAGATATATCATTTTGTATTATTGAAGGCAATTTTCTTTAATTATCATAATAAGAGGAAAATTATATATCTTAGTAAAGGCCTCTTGTGTCATTTCCCTGTGTACGCAGGTCTTTCCAGCTGATTGTTTTCAATCAACCTAGAAAGCACTATGAACAAAGCTGCTGGAGTGTAGCAGTCTTACTTCCAACATTATTCATTTCATACATGACATATTTTTAAACATGGTTTCTGAGATCCAGACCACATGAAAGGATTTCTTTTGACTGTTTCAAAAGTTTGCGGTCTATTTGTTCACTTACAGTCATCATGGAAAGACTTATTCAATGACTGTATGTTTTTAGTGGTTTGGATTTTTTTTTCCCTTTTCCGTCTTGTGAGTGAAGATGAAAGAAGAACCTAATTACTCTAGGATTAAACTTCTTTATATGAAGGACATTTCGCTGTGACTTTGAACATTAATATCACTAGAAAACACAGACAATAATTCTCATTTACCATGCAGGTTCAGATGATGCAATGCGCTGAATGAAAGGAGGTAAAACTATAATTACATACATACGGCTTGTCAGAAAGTAAAAGGAATGTTATAATAACTGCTAACTAACTTTTACAGCGTGAGTAAAGTTGGTTAGGTATTTTGAACTATAAGAAGGTGAAAAACCATACTTCTGAACTGTGAAAAATAGTGGTATGAGCACTTTTCCCCCCAGAGAGATCATTCAAAAACCAGATAAACTTGTGTTTGAAACTTGGCATGTCAGTAATGACTAGTGATCATGTTCTTCGATGCACTGTAAAAGATTTGGTTGTCAAATAATACAGGGCAAGTAGCAGCTATGGAGGCATAGCTCTGAACTTTTAAAAATGTGTTGTCATATATGCACATTAAAAGTAAATCTAAGGATCTGTCACCAAAAATGTCTTTTGGCAGTATTGCTTTTCATTTATTATGGAGGTTTTTTCATTCTCAAGAGAAAACTCCATTTTTGTTAAACATAAGAAAGGGAGCAATTCAAAGAAAATAAAATTCATTTTTAAAAGATTCCAGAAATTGTAAAAATGTAAGTTTTTGTTGACATTTTAAGTTTATCATAAGACTATATAAAAAACAAAGTGATTTTTTTTTTATTTTCATAGTTCTTTTTGTGTAGATGAAAATAAGTTACATTTCTCAAACAATTACAGTAGAAAATAAAGGAACTTCTGACTTATACATTTTTTATATACATCCACTGTCGAGCAGCCATGATTCACAAGCTCACAATAGTAGAAAACTAGGACATGCACACTAGGACAAGTAGCTAAACTCTGTCTTTGGTTAAATGTTCTCATAGATAAGTCCCAATTACTCACCTAGAGCCAGCCTGATAACTTTATCTATAGTGAGCAACACCCAGCTTCACCAGAAATCTTATGAAGACACTGGAGGAATGCTGACTGAAAAGAAAAATATGAAAATCTGCCTTGCAATATGAATTCAGTCAAAATCTGTATGTAACACAGTCTGCATGCCTTTTGACAAATCTAAATTAGAAGAAAACTGAAAGAAAATCCTATCTGTGTCACAAAGTATTGCCCAGTGCTTCTGAGCAAAATACTGATTTTTATTTTAAAATTACCTTCCTGTAAAAAGCCAGACTGTCATTTAAAAAAAAAAATCATCCAGTGAAAATTCCATTTGCAGAGAATTTTTGCAGTTGACGTTTTCTTCTATTCAAGCCAAATTTTCAGATCTCCCAATCCTTTTTTGATTTTTTGATCCTTCTTGCCGTCACATGAAGGACATCACTCATTGACAGGGGGAACATCTAATTTTCCACATTTCAAGCAAATCAATTTTCTTCTTGGCATAAAAACATGCAGGATTATCACAGCTTTGCCCTGTACCAAAGCAGTCATGACATGAAGTCCAGCATACCATGTGTCAATCATATTGCTTATGTGCCCGTAATTCTGAGGTATGATGTTTACACTGCAGTTCACAAGCCTTTGAGCCAAACCTTTCTGTTACTCATTACCTGGCTTTCCATTCTTTCCAGTACATGTGCAAGATTGTAGCATTTGAGGAGACATGTTATTTGCTTTTTATAATAACCAATATCAACATCCCCTCCAGGTTGCATCCTTCTCAAGTAAGAGACTTACAAGGAACAAATAAATATCACTTTATGCTCCATTAATTAGCATTTCTTTTGCAATGACCAAAGGCAAGCTCACAGGCAGTTGGAAAGAAGCCGGTTTTGTAAACCTGTGCAAATTCAGTGCCCATGCTTCTCTGAGCAAATCAAACCCGAACTGCTTTTTGCCTAGAATTTTTAAATATGAATTACCCAGACAAAGCTTCTCTGGCTTTGATTCTCCATTTGGATTACCTGCAATTACTTGCAAGTACTTAGATGCAAATAAACACCATTTCCTTTCAAGATCAAAGATTTACTGGATGTCAGATTTTATCTCTGACAATCACAACACTATATGCATAAGCCTAATGCTGTATGTTTGTACATTCAGAGTCCCGTGTTCACTGTGTTAAACAGAAAGTAGGTCATTGCCACATAGTAAATGAATGAGCATAACAGTATAAGAAATCTATAATTCTCTCTTGAGGGTTCAACAAGGGAAGTAGGGAAAGAGATTGGATTAATTCTACTGAAACAGTGTGGTTGGTCATTATTCTTTATGTGGATCAATATGAATTGAGTCTGGGCTATTCTAAAACGTACCGTTACTTTCCAGAAGGCAGGGAGCTATTTTGGTGGTGTGCTCAAACCCTAATAGTTACATTTGTCAGATTATCCATTATACCTCACATCTCCATATAAATTCTTGGTGCTCAGATGTGCTGTTGGAATCATCTTGGGTAATTTACTTGGAGGTGAGATAATATAGCTGGACCTATTTTGGGCAATTTTTTAATGATCAACCGTTCTTTAAAAAAAAATACTGAGGACAATTTGGTCATAATTATCCCCAGCCATCTTGGCTATTTTAAAAATTCATTTACTGTCTAATCTGAGAACATCAGAATATGACAGGATTAGATCTTCAAATATTATTGCCACCTTATTATTACTAGCAAAGTAGTTACTGCTCAGGTTTTTCTCCCTCTTCGAATTACGCAGCTTGCTTTCTTAGCACCAGAATTCCTACAGATACCCAAGATGTATGAAATCCCAGCTGTCCCTTGGGAATACATTTCATAGTGCTGTTGATGTCTGCTGATCTGATCTGGTTGAACAACTTCTGGAAGAGTTAAGTTCTTTCTTCTAAGGACTAGGATTTTTGCTGGTGTAAATTTACTGAAATAAGCAGAAAGACTTCAGTGGCTCTACGGTAATTTAAATCAGCTAATATTTTGCCCCCACTTTCATGATTTCAGAAGGAGTTGAGGCCTTTGAGCACCACATTGCAGGATGGAGCCCTGAGGAATAAAAGTTAAAATTCCCCTTACAACCTCTGTCATAAGGACTATGTGCTCAGAATGTATATTCAAGAAAGTGTTTAGAGCTGCATAATGTATGCTGTGCAAACGTCCTTCCTCCTTTTGACATTGACACAGATTGTCTCAACTTGTCGCAGAATTCTTCTTGCTTATAGGTAACTTCTTTTCATTTATCTTCACTGTATCTAATGATAGTGGGTGCAATGTGCAGTCATTTGGACCAAAGCAGTGTGCTTATATGCATTCCCAGTAAATGGGAATGGAACAAGGATGTCCAGAAGCAAAGAAGGACTACAAGAAAGATATGGAGGGCACTGAAAAGTCAGCTTTTTGAAGGCAATGTGTATGGAGATTATTATAATCATCTTTATATGAAGATAAAGCATTTGACCTTTATCTTCACTGCAGCATTTAAAGGATGGGTGAAGTGTTTTGTTTTTTAATTCAAAAGACAAGAAATAAAATGTGTAAAAAAGCACCTATTTTCGGTGCTAGCTGTATCAAGAAAGTAAAACCTATTTTCTCATATAATGTTTAGTAGACACTGCTGCTCAGTAGATGTCAGTCAAAACGAGTGTAAAGAGCTGTGAACAGTGGCTCAAAATCCTTTCTTCTCTCATTTGTTCAGATTTCAAACTCTTTTCTCTTGAGATGTCATCATTTCATTGTATCTCCAGTTACCATAGAGTCTTTCAGGATGGACAAGAGCTGAATGCACATAAAAGAAGAACAAATGACTAAGTGAACGAAAGAAAAACACTTTTCTTTTTCAAGATTACTATTAAATGAGATTTTTGTTCCTGAGAAAATAAATACAAAGCAAATACAAATACAAATAAATTAAAGCAATGCTGACATTGTGATATGAAAATTCAAGGTCATTAATGCAAGGTCATTATTCATTTATTACACCCCACTGAGTCGTAGAATTTAGAGAACATGCACTATCTCACAGTGTATTACCTAAGGTCCTTGATCCTGCTAACGTGCACTTTAAACATGGAAGTAATTTCATGTGACTGTAATGGAAAAACTGGCATGCTTAAAGTTAAGAAGCTGCATAAGCCTTTGTGGGATGGAAACCCAGACACACAAGGCAGCTGATATGAACAGAGAAACTAACCTGAATTTACCTATGGAGAAATAAATATTAAGTTTACTTCTGCTGGAAATGATAGCTTAATTTTACCCTGTGGATATCATTACACAAGAATACAAGAGGATGAAAACAATATATTAAATTTACAAACTGAAACCCTTTAAAGTATAGAAATTCCAGTAATAATGTTGCCTAAAGGTAACGTTACACACTTCCTCAAGCTATTTTCATTAAATCAACAGGGAGTGCACACATGCAAAACCCCTACGAACCAGGTCAGTTAGGGAAGTGACTGAATGTGGATTTGGGATTAGGATTTTCAAACAAGTTAGACCACTCCTCTGCAATACTGCCTTCAAACCTAAGTGACTAAACGATTTAAATGCCTGAATCTTACTGTCCTTTCCTTTGATCTACTGAAAATCCTAGCCTAGCATTGAAATCCTGGTCCCATTAAGGTCAATAGCAAACTACTCATTTGATTTCAACATCAGGATTTCTCCTGGGATGTCTAACTTTACCCACTCAAGTACAAGCATTCTCTAGGAGCTTGTTTCTTCACCCACTAATTATTTCATTTAGAGCTAGATTGAGCCATAGGAGGTTAGCTTGACTTCAATCCAATTTAAGGTGAATGACCTTTAAGGAGAACGATCACCTGGTGACAATAAGGCACGAACAAAATAGCCCCAATAAAAATCACAAATTTCTGCAAGGAGGACACGGGGGGTTTATTATCCTTTCAATGGGCAGAAGCCGGTATTGCTGACCTGTGCTGCCACCCTGCGTCATTCAGCACTCTGCCTTGCAATTTCAGTTGCTACCACACGGAGTATTTTCTGTGCAGCTCAAAATCCCTTACAATATTGGCCCCTTTTCCCTTTCCATTGTATTGAGCTTCGCCCACAGAAAACAACCCACACTACATTTCCATTCAGTGAGTGGGATATACATTCCAGTAAGAAGTATTTGGTGTCAGCCTGGTTCCAAACACACACGTGCCTCAACAGTTAAAAAATAAAAAGCTTTCATCATACCAAAGTCAAACTGATATTTATTTACCACTAGGGACAGACATCATCACATGATAACTGTCAAATAAGTTATGCCCTGATTTAATTGGAAAACCACAATTGAAAATGATGGATAATGTATTCATTATGTTTATTTCAAGACACTGCTTAATCATACTTATAGTTCATGATGGGGAAATATTTTAATTGGATCTCACTCGGCCAGTCTGGGGACAAAGACTGTCCTTTCATTTTCATGTGAAATCCTTCAGGCAAGAAGATTTTGATCTTTAATCACGGCCTTTAAACACAACTACAATTAATAAATACATAGTTTACACACATATATATATATAACTGTAAATTGTAACTTTTAATTCTATGCAGATGTGCAAGAGCTTGAATGGACATGGAAAACCTAACTGGCTGTTGCCTCACAGGACAATTAGTGTTCCCCTCTGTTGAAGGGTGCAAAGGGCAGAAACATTCATTCCTTTCAACCACAATGTTCCAGTTCTTCAAGAAAATATTGTATACAGAGAATCTTACAGTCTATTTGTTAAAATTAGCTGCCAGGTCAACCACATGGTGCCCTCTCCCTTGGCAGACAGGAAGAGTTTTAATTAAAGTGATTTTTTGCACTGGGCAGTATTCATCAATCAGTGAGTGCCTAAACTTGGTCTTCTTACATCTGAAGTTGAGAGCCCTCCAGTCTCTTCTGGTTTGTCATTCCCTTTGGATCTGTAACAGCCAAAGCAGGCAGCTTTACACAGCCTCTGCAGTTTTGGCTTTGACTCTTCAGGTTGTTTCTTCATAATTCTATGATTCATAGAATCATAGAATTGTTTAGGTTGGAAAAGACCTTTAAGATCATTGAGTACAACCATTAACCTAGCACTGCCACGTCCACCGCTAAACCATGTCCCTAAGCACCACATCTACACGTCTTTTAAATACCTCCAGGGATGGGGACTCAACCACTTCCCTGGGCAGCCTGTCCCAATGCTTGACAACCCTTTTGGTGAAGAAATATTTCCTAATATCCAATCTAAACTTCCCCTGGCACAACTTGAAGTCATTTCCTCTTGTCCTATCACTCGTTACTTGGGAGAAGAGACTGACACCCACCTCGCTACAACCTCCTTTCAGGTAGTTGTAGAGAGCGATGAGGTCTCCCCTCAGCCTCCTTTTCTCCAGGCTAAACAACACCAGGTCCCTCAGCCGCTCCTCATAAGACTTGTGCTCTAGACACCTCACCAGCTTCATTGCCCTTCTCTGGACACGCTCCAGCACCTCAACGTCCTTCTTGTAGTGAGGGGCCCAAAGCTGAACACAGTATTCGAGGTGCGGCCTCACCAGTGCCGAGTACAGGGGCACGATCACTTCCCTACTCCTGCTGGCCACACTATTGCTGATACAGGCCAGGATGCCATTGGCCTTCTTGGCCGCCTGGGCACACTGCCGGCTCATGTTCAGCTGGCTGCCGACCAACACCCCCAGGTCCTTTTCCGACAGGCAGCTTTCCAGCCACTCTTCCCCAAGCCTGTAGCGCTGCGTGGGGTTGTTGTGGCCCAAGTGCAGGACCCGGCACTTGGCCTTGTTGAACCTCATACAGTTGGCCTGGGCCCATCGATCCAGACTCTCCAGGTCCCTCTGCAGAGCCTTCCTACCCTCGAGCAGATCAACACTCCTGCCCAACTTGGTGTTGTCTGCAAACTTACTGAGGGGGCACTCGATCCCCTCATCCAGATCATTGATAAAGATATTGAACAAGACCGGCCCCAAAGCTGAGCCCTGGGGAACACCGCTCGTGACCGGCCGCCAACTGGATTGATTGTTGGTCACCACAACTCTTTGGGCCTGGCCATCCAGCTAGTTTTTTACCCAGCAAAGAGTATGCCCATCCAAGCCATGAGCAGCCAGTTTCTCCACGAGAATGCTGTGGGAAACAGTGTCAAAGGCTTTACTAAAGTCTTGGTAGACAACATCCACAGCCTTTCCCTCGTCCACTAAGCAGGTCACCTTGTCATCGAAGGAGATCAGGTTAATCAAGCAGCATCTGCCTTTCATAAATCCATGCTGACTGGGCCTGATGACCCGGTTTTCCTTCTGAATTGCCTCTTTCCCAGGCTGCAGAGTAGGGCATTTCTCATAGGTCCTGTCTGCTTTAGAGAAATACTCACTAGATACCTATCTTTGCATTATATTTCACAAAACTAAGATAAGAGATTGTTAACTGGTACACAAAACCAAGCACACAGAAAATATGAGACTGAAGATTGTTAGCTAATTATTAATTAATGAATACTGTCTTTGATCATATATTATTTTTTCCACAGTGTTGTTTAGTGCTGAGAATGGATAGTACACAGTAAACTGGTATTCCTAGTAATCCTCAGGCCACTCAGCGTTGTGATTTTATCTACTGTGTGCCGTTTAAAGCCATAAAGGTACATAGGGTGCTTCATCTCTTCATGGGCTTTTGCATGCTATTCTTCATAGTCATAGCTCAGTTTTTCACAAATACTCACTAACTCTAGGTATGTCTGCACCAAGAAGTGGAGCGCTGGACAGGCTAATCACAAAACTAGAAGCATTATAAATGCACCAGTGTCACATTGCATCTCGTCCTACGGAGATGTTTTTGCCATGGTATGAGAATCGCACTGTTTCTGTAACTCAGACAAGTATCTCCGCATGGGAATGCACTTTGCTATTTAGCCATACCAAAATACTTGAAGCTAGCAGAGGAATCTGGAAGACAGTGTTGTTGTGTATCACACAAACATGGACTTATCTTCACTATGCTGTGAAAAAGTAGATATTTTTCTTCCCATTTTAGAAAAAAAGACTATCCATTTTTGCTCCTATCTTGAAATATCTTCAGCCTGATTTCTCAGAGCAATCAGCATTTTTATGGCACTTTAACACAGAGTTCCTTTTGGCTCCATTTGTAAACCCTCCAGATTTTGCTTTCAGTTTAAGTTAAAATAATCTCATTTCAAAGCTTTGTCACGGCGTGGCCAGTTTTGTGGAAAGGTAAACAACAAAAACCCAGCCTAGACCACATATTGCGAATTTTGTATGCTTTCAGTGGCAATCCATGTCTCAACCCAGATCCTTTAAAAAGCAAATTATAAATTGCACGTGCAATAACTACACTCAGTTTTCAGAGAAGAGAGTGAATAGCACTGGAGGAGTTTTATCATTTTGCAGCAGTGTCAGATTTTAGCTTTACAATATAATCCCACCTAGCTAATGAGCTCTAAGTGCACGGCTTGTCTCACTGCCAACTGTGTCAACAGAAAGCTCCTTTTGGCCGGCAGCACAATCAATAAGGCGATCTGAGCCGTAAAAGGAAGGAAGCTAAAACCAGCAGTGTGACCAGCAAGAAAGCAAGGGTTAAGCTGAGGCTTTGGCATAAGAAGGGGTGATAACATCAGTTTTAAATGAGACAAGGGTAGAAGCAATACTGTAACACAGGACAAAATCCTGCTGTGAGGAGGTTTTAAGATACAACAGGGAGCACTCGCCCTCTAGAGGATTAGTGACCAACAGCCAGCTCTCCCTCTTTCAAAGTCACAGATCCTTTATTGCAGCTTGTGAATGGTGCAAAACGGTTCAAGTTACCGAAATTCTCTCTTCTGGCCTTCCTCCTCCCTGACATCAGCCCTGCTGTGCTCCCTGGGCTGTGGAGAAGCCAGAGAGGAGGTGGCTAAACACGATGCACTTTCCCAGAAGCTGTCATAGGAAAAACTACTATCGGTCTAAACACTAAAGCTATCTGGAAGACAATTCAGATGTTTCTGGAGCTATAAACTTGCAGATTGTGACTTTCCTGGAACAAATCAGAGCAGGTGTCACTTTCCAATACCGTTTCTTGAGCAACAACTCTGCCATGCTCTTCAGTCTCACTTAAAAATGATGTTATCACCCTTTCCCATGGCATAGCCTCAGCTTGCCTCTTCTCTTGCCCCTTCCCTGGCCGCCTTTAACTTCCCCACGGGTGGCACAAGTCTCCACCTGCTTTCTGGTGTACTCTATAGTTTTCCTTCTACCTTCTCCACAGTCTCAAAAGGCCTGGAAGATGGGTTAGTTTTTTAATTTTCCACTAATCTAACACCCACCATCATGCTGACCTAAAATTCTTCACTGCCAATAACAGTTCCCTAAAAACTGAGCCATTAATACATGCGAAGAAAGCAAAATTTGCCATCTGAGGAATGCATTGGGTATAATAAAACCTAAGTCTGGTCATGGAGGACAAAGCATTTTTTGATAGTTCCAAAGTCAATAATCGACAACAGTATTCCCAAGGTCCTCTAAGCAAGGCTAAACAGATCATTTAAGAGAAAACTCTTAATATGTATGGCATGTAATAGCACTTTGGAAGCAGTTTGTACTTTTATTTTTGAAATACATGTAAATTCAACCAGGGCTCCCTAAAGTCTAAATTTTAAGGCTCAGTTGAATTTTAATTGCTTACTAACAACGTTATGTAATTCTCCAATTAATCTTCTCTCAAAACAAGCTTACCCATGAGATATTATTCCAGAGCCTATTTGTGTAAAATTGTCATTTTTGAAAATGAAAACATATTTGATTTCCTAGCTGGAGTTAGTATCTTCTATTTTGAATGTGTTAAGCAGGGTCGGAAAATTTAACTGTCCAGTTTAGCAAATAAATGCAGCCTTTCTTGTGATTTAATTACATCAAGCCTCTCTCTGAAAACTGTCGATGTACCAGAAGAAGGTTTGGGGCCAACATTAGGACAGCAGAATCTATAATCTAAACCTGGATGTGTTCTTTGCTTGTTTGGTATTTTATTTAAATCGTTTAGACATGTATGATATATACATGGGTACTTGATACGTTACATAACACACAGGTGAGTATTTTATCTTAGCCAAACACGGTTATCTGAAGGCAAAATGTGTGTTTGGTGAGCTCTATTATCAAGATAAACTATTGAAAGAAAGGTATCTGTAAGCAGGCCTGGGACATGTACATTCAATGATTTTTGCATGTACGGTGATTTTTCTAATGGTTGATGTTATATCTGACATTCAGGGTATACATTATTCCATTTATTGAAAGTTTTGTTGGTTCTGTTTTGAATGGTAAACTGCATATGCTTGAGTTATCACAATAGAAAAGCTTATCATGATAATGGCACACAAACTGCAAGAGGGCAAACGCTTTGGCCCACAGCAGCGCTTCTGTATGCCAAGGTTAGACATTGTCTCATCTGAATGCAATTGCATCCTAAGTTATGTTTAAGAGTCGAATAAGTCAAAGTTATTATCATGTTCACTTTTATGCTCAGCTGTTGCTCTAGGGATATAGCCGCCTGCCACTTACATGCTGCCTGGCTCTAGTTTTTGTATACCTGCAAAAAACGTCCCAATTCTACAGGAACTCCAGAGGAAGTTTCACCCCTATATGTCAACACATAGGTGCTACGTGATTCTGATAAAGAAATTAATCTTGTTCCTGAGTCTCATTAATTAATGAAATTCTATTAGCTTATCTGTAAAATAGATAATAATAGCAATCTTAACTCATGAGTTCCTTGAGAAACTGTGAAACTGAGAGACTTGATGACTGAAGTAGAGATTATGGTGATACAGAAGTCACTATTAACCTTAGCAAGGCCAGGGTTTCTTTTTGTAAGTCAGTGGCAGAGTTAAAAGATTCCTGGAGTCATGACATACAGTCCTCAGTTTTAATAACTACTAAAGCCATCAAAAATAGTAACTTGACTCTCTTTCATATTATTGGTGCAGGCAGCCATCCAACACTAAGCTTCTGTAGTAGGTTGCCTTCAATTATTAAGCAGTAAAAGGTGGCAGGTCTTTATCAGGAACAGAGATGAAAGAGAATACTTTGCTTTAATACAAGAAGGGAGAGACATGTTGCTGAACATAATGAACTGTATACTATGCGGAGTACATCATAATGGGCTCTTTATTTGGGTTACATGTGGAAGATGAAACAAGTATGTTCATACATTCCAAAGACATCTTTTCAAAACTTCAAACCATCTCATTTCATTCACTTTGGATAATATTTTACATCTGACAAAGCATGAGATCATTCAGCAGATTAGGTCACATTGCCCATTTGAAGACTATGGATTATTCAAAGGAGAGAGACTTACATGTCCTGAAAACTGTAAGTAAAAGTAAAATGTGCGTGATAAAAACCCTGGCTCAGTTCTGCAACCTTACTTAAGTAAATCTCCCAGTGACACATAGCAGAAAGCCACTGCTGCAAGAATGAAAGCTGCATGTACCCTGGCCGAAATGCAAGGGTTACACAAGCTGCAGCTGTCCATCTGCTTTTCTGCTTTTCTGTGAGTGCAGAGCGGTGGCAACAGTACTTGTGCACCTCCCCTTCCAGATGGCTATTATCATAGCTACAGATAAGTAGAAAGCACCCTAAAGAACAAAAGCCATGGGGCAACACTTCACTGATGTTTACTTCATGAAATGCTGTTTACTTCAGTATGACTGACTACACCATATGTAAGTTAGCAGGCACTGTTTGACCCACGAGACTTAAAGATTAACTGAAAACAAGGTTGCTGAGCAAATTAAAAAATTATGCACTGTCTTCAACATTTCTGAAGTGTTTTGACTCTGAATCTTCAGACCAATGACCCACATTTTAAAGTTTAACTTCAATGGTACAAAATGATGGCACAAAATACAGACATTTAACAAGTCTTACAATTGTGTCTCATGTCTAGAATGTGATTATAAGAGTTGGCCAACTGCAGCACCATGTAGACATTAACAGTGGAAGATACAGATGGTTTCTGCTTAGCATTTGTTTGTAATAATAAAGTGTAAGTCAAGTTGCATTTTGTGCTGAATTTTAAACAGCTGTGTAAGAGCCAGTACAAAATCTAAACCCAAGTATGACTTAAAATACAACACTGCTTTGCTTTTCTCAGAAACAGTCAGTGAACTGGAGAATGTTTTGATTACTTTAACTTGGTATCATTTGTACATCTTGGTTTTCTAAGAAAATTAGACTTGCAGCTCATGCTTTTCCTGTCTATCATTGAGTTCCCCTCTCCTCCACCAACTGACTAATTGCAAAGGAACCTGATGAGAGCAGAAGTCCCAGGGATATTAATTCCATGTTTTGTTAAAAGAGACAGATGAGCAGCAGAAAAACGTAAGTGCTCAGATGAGGGAAAAGCAGGAAGAGCCCATCCATTATACGTTCAGTTTGCTGAGCAATCTGTCTGTGCATCACTCCAAATCAGCTACAGCATATGATTTTACACTACTGGCACAGGCAATGCAAAATCATAGTAGGGATGAGAGGCTCCTGAGGGCATTGCAGTACGGGGACAGATAATGGGAAATTGCTTTATTTCAATGTAATGGATGTAGCCAACAAGAAACAATATTTGGTTATACCTGCTGGTCAAGGAACAACTTGTCTAAACACATACCTCTTCACATAACAAACTTCCAATACTTAAAGTAGTCACTGATGCAAATACAGCATTTTTATTGTCACTGCTACTTCAGCGTGTCAGAATACATCCAGCTGAGTACACTAAGTGTTCAAACAAGCATTCAAATAAGGAAAGTTGAAGATTAGTAAAGAATTGCTCCTCTGGCTATTGGAGTACAGGCCCTGGCTACACCATCCCCTGACAGTTCAGATCACATAAACATTAATTCACTCTCAGGCTCTCTTTTGGAGTGAATAACCTAGCCCTGGAGCAAAATCTGGGTAAGATTATGGAGACAGTTTGCTCAAAGACCTTTTCTAAAAGGCAACTGGAACAAGACTTTACCAGGTTAGGCTGCCATCACCTTACACAACCCTCTGACTTAATCCTCGGGCTCTGCACCCTCAGATTTCTTCAAGGCCTTTTTCCCATGCATGGAGGGATGCTGCCCAGATTATTATCATAAAATCATTGCCCCAGTAAGCTGTATTACAGCTCTCTCACTACTTCAGGTAATTTAAACTGAAATCCCTCTCCCCTCAGCTACGTCTTAGGGCCACATATGGACCAGAGGAGACCAAGAGCCAAGTGTGAACCTTAATTTTTATGAACCTTCTCTGGCTTTGCAGTTAGAAGATGCTTTTTATCATAGGGATGCCCTGCTACCGTGACACTTAACTATAGAATCATAGAATCATTAAGGTTGGAAAAGACCTTTAAGATCATCGAGTCCAACCGTCAACCCAACACCACCATGCCCACTAAACCATGTCCCTAAGCACCGCATCTACACGTCTTTTACATACTTCCAGGGATGGGGACTCCACCACTTCCCTGGGCAGCCTGGTCCAATGTTTCACCACTCTCTCAGTAAAGACATTTTTCCTCACGTCCAATCTAAACCTCCCCTGGTGCAACTTGAGGCCATTTCCTCTTGTCCTATCACTCGTTACTTGGGAGAAGAGACCGACACCCACCTCGCTACAACCTCCTTTCAGGTAGTTGTAGAGAGCGATGAGGTCTCCCCTCAGCCTCCTTTTCTCCAGGCTAAACAACCCCAGTTCCCTCAGCCGCTCCTCATAAGACTTGTGCTCTAGACACCTCACCAGCTTCATTGCCCTTCTCTGGACACGCTCCAGCACCTCAATGTCTTTCTTGCAGTGAGGGGCCCAAAACTGAACACAGTATTCGAGGTGCGGCCTCACCAGTGCCGAGTACAGGGGCACGATCACTTCCCTACTCCTGCTGGCCACACTATTGCTGATACAGGCCAGGATGCCATTGGCCTTCTTGGCCACCTGGGCACACTGCCGGCTCATGTTCAGCCGGCTGTCAACCAAAACCCCCAGGTCCTTTTCCACCGGGCAGCTTTCCAGCCACTCTTCCCCAAGCCTGTAGCGCTGCCTGGGGTTGTTGTGGCCCAAGTGCAGGACCCGGCACTTGGCCTTGTTGAACCTCATACAGTTGGCCTGGGCCCATCGATCCAGCCTGTCCAGGTCCCTCTGCAGAGCCTTCCTACCCTCGAGCAGATCAACACTCCCGCCCAACTTGGTGTCGTCTGCAAACTTACTGAGGGTGCACTTGATCCCCTCATCCAGATCATTGATAAAGATATTGAACAAGACCGGCCCCAAAACTGAGCCCTGGGGAACACCGCTCGTGACCGGCCGCCAACTGGATGTAACTCCATTCACCACAACTCTCTGGGCCCGGCCGTCCAGCCAGTTTTTGACCCAGCGCAGAGTACACCTGTCTAAGCCGTGAGCCGCCAGCTTCTCGAGGAGAATGCTGTGGGAGATGGTGTCAAAGGCCTTTCTGAAGTCCAGGTAGGCCACATCCACAGCCTTTCCCTCATCCACTAGGTGGGTCACCTGGTCATAGAAGGAGATCAGGTTGGTCAAGCAGGACCTGCCTCTCATGAACCCGTGCTGGCTGGCCTATGTAAAAACACGCAAGAAATCTGAGGGTTAAGTATTTTTCCTCTCCCTTCCCTCCTCCCCCCAAAATGAAAGGTAAGAGATAACAAGAAAAAAATCTTTCTAGCATGTGGCAGCTGAAATGTAAACAGATGCTGAGCGATTTTCCAACTACTCCGGACAGCATCAGACATGGACTAGATCCCACCTCTTCTCAAAATATGTTTCACTTTTACTAAACCAAGGCATACATTACATTTTTTTCCGTTACTGCAGCTCCACAGGATCTAGCATGTGGTTTTGCAGATATGGGCAGTGAGCTCACTTAAATGAAATCTTTAACTCTACATAAACTCCACAACTCTTTTATGCAGACATTGTTCTTCCCATGCACAAAGAGTATGCTTTGGCCTGTATCTGTGCTACACGTGTATCTGCACTGTTAAGGACTTAATAAAGGCTCTGTCAGCAGGGTGACAGGAGCAAGACCGAGGTACCTTGTTAGAGCTATGTGAGAGACCACATCTGCACAGCATTAATCTCTGTTCTGGCTTGTCTCACTCTGGTGGAACAAAGAAGTTAAGAAATGAAATATAACCCAACTAAGGCTAAAAGAAAATTCATAAAGTGTGGATCACTCTGCAGTATCAAGAACGGAGCAAACGGCAGAGTTTCCTACTTGTTTATCATCTTCTTGGTGTTGTGGACTATAGTTTATGAGTGGGTCTGAGAAAACAACAGCAGAATTTCTTAGTAGTGAGGCTTTTGTTTTTCTTCTGTTGGCAAAAATGGACTCTGATGTAATTCATGATTACCTATGTTATGGCTATCTTCCTACAGTAAGTAATGCTACTAATGGTTAAAGTGGAGATATTCCCAAAGCGTTTGTAAAAGGATGAATGAAAAGACTGATAAGAATATGTAAACTATGCAGCTGAATATTTCTGGGTACTATAAGCAACCAGCAAAGGAAGATCCTTCCAAACAGAATCACCTTAGAAAATAAGTAAGTTATAAATTTTTAAGCCATACTCTATGGAATAAAATGCTGCCACTTTGCTAACTCACTGTTTTTGTTATCCCTGAGATTCACACTCCTACGACTGTCATCGTTAACAACTGACTCATACAGAGTTTGAATATAGCATTAAATTGCAAATTGGAAGCAGCACACAAGTTGTGCATGAAGTTCTTCTTCACCCCTGACACACTGAGGTGTTGAGGAACTTTCCACTCCTACATTTGTGATATTCTATAGCAATGCTTTTCAGGTAGAGATATTTCTTTGCAATACCCTGTTTCCTACAAATAATATTGATGTGACTTTAACTTTCCTCACTTATGTGTATGCATAATGCTACAGACCACATAATTTTTGTCAAACTTGACCCAACCTCTACCTCCCCTCTACATTCCTCTCTCCTTCTTTTCCCTGAATTCCTCACTGTCACACTATTGTTAGTAGGGAAGCAATTAAGATATTTAAAACTTTCAATAAAGATGCAGGAGAAGATGTGAAGGAGGGTAGTAAAATAATTTGAAATGTAAACTATTAAGGAAGGTTTTCATCTTGACTGTAACAAGGTATTCTGGTTTGGTTAAGATAATCCTAAAACACAGAAACACTTTAATATACTACATTACCCCAGGCTTTTAGCAAGGCAGATCTTCCTCTTTTCTTTCTCTCAAATCTGTAGTTGGGAACAAACCTGCTCCTACCACTGTAGCAATGGGCGGTATCCTGTTTTCTGACAGTACAATACAAAACAGGGTCTGCACGTGCCAGCCTCAGTCCTGCATGGGGTCACGTAGTTCGGTGGTGAGCCTACTTCCACCTTGTGGGATCTCTTTGAGAGAAGTTGTCCAAAAATCACCACACCGCACCACATTGCGCTCGGTTTTCATTCCATTTTCTACTGCAAAATCTTTGTGGGGAAAATTTCCCTCTCTTTCACACTACCATGTATGCATTTAATAATCTTCCACCTGCCACTGACAGGAGTCCTGCTAATGGGCAGACAACCTCTGGGATACCCTCAAGTCTTAGTTTCAGGCTAAACAGATGTTTGTGAAGATAGGAAGGAAGAAGGAAAACAGCAGCAGCACAACCATCAGCTTCTGTCTCTGCCTCTTACTTGCAATCTTGTCTGGAAGAAAACATGGACAGAGTAAATTAGGAGGTGTGCCAAGGCCTGGCAAACTTTTCTCTCCATGCAGCTTTGTAAAATACTGATTTCAGTGCCCCGCTGAATGTTGGCTGACACACATGGTGCAAAACCCTTGGCTTGCTAATGTTTTGTTATTGAAGAGAATACACTCAAAAATAGGAATGCAAATAAATAATTTTGGAAACAAAATTGATACACCAGCAAAGGGTACTAGTAGGGTTCAGTGATGTTCAAGATAACAGCTGAAGCTGGGGTCATGCTCATGTCCTCTCAAAGACCTATTCTCACCAGACCCTCTCTCAGGAAGACTGGGGGGTGCATGCAGGGAACCGGGGAAGAGGAGGGCCAGCATCTGGGATGCGAAAGTTTATTCTTCTCAACTCACCGGCTGCCACACAGTTCTCATGAACTCCCTTCACAGAGACTTTATTCATGGCCTTCAGAAAAGGGTTGACAGGCAGATAGTCTCCTCATTATTTTGTCCACTGACAAAGCACAGTTTCTGACATACCAACTGTATCCCCTTTAAATTTCTATCTTTCAGTAGACCTTGAGCATAGACTTTTTTCCTTTAACTTTTGCTGACTTTCATAAGGAGTTTTATGTTGCTTTTGACAACACGTAGTACAGGGCTGTGCAGAAAATCATGGGTGTCTCCCCTGGGAGGGTGAAGCAGTCACAGAGGAAATAATTTTTATTAACTTTAACCCTGAGAAATCTCTAGAAGAAAGATGCAGGTGCAGGCTCAGTCTACGCTCTGTGCAGGGAGAAATGCTGAGATCCAAGCATGCTTGGTGGAGGACACCATAGAAAATATAGTTATCCAGCTGTAACAAGCATGTACTAAGTATTTTTCAGAGATTTTAACCTGGCAAAATTTGGGCCTTATTGTCCATAAAGATAAGAAAAGACGCACTTGACAAGTGGGAGTGACCAACTTCTGCTCCAGAGGATAAAGAATGAACTTCTTCGTTAAACACAAAATAGCATTTTCATTCCTGAACGGTTTTAGTTGAATTTTTTGAAAGAAACAGCTTGTGCAGGCATGGGAATCTTTAGCTGAAATATTTAATTTAGATAAACTTGTAAGTGATTGAAAACAAAATCTTTTGAAGGAAAATAACACTAAGTGAAGGTATCTCTCTAGTCAAACACTGAGGATTCAATTGTCATCTCATTTTCACCAGTGGAGAAGCTCTTTGAAGTAATTGCAGTTACACAGAATTTGTTGCTAAATAACTGAAAGCAAAATCTGGTCATGGTAATCCAAACAGTTTTACGTGATTTGTCAAGACAAGTCGAGCAAGATCATTTTATATCTGTTGTGCTTTTACGTGGCAGTGGGGTTTTTCTGAATTATCCTTTTCTTAAGATGCAAAAGTCATGTTTATGAAATTATACATATATATATGCATGTGTGTGCCTGTACATTCACAAAGAATATAATTTACTACTGTTACATTACCAGTACAGCGGTAATCTTACACAGCAAGAAAATGAAGAAAAAAGAGTATAACAGATCAGTTCCTGTTTCCGTTTCCCAGAAGAAAAGCTCTGATGTACAAAATACATCAAAGACAATAGCAGGAGAAAGAAAAAATATTTTAAAGTTGTTTAAGAGGTAGTATAAAAGACGTCCATTTTGTGATTAAATTTAAGTTTAGGAATGATGTTTGATATATTTTGAAACTCTGCCCACTCAGATTGGTTAAGTTTGTGAAAGGTTGCCTGTCAAACGCTATGTCAGTGATATGAAAACAGACAGCCAGTAAATGATCCTTCCAATATAAACATCAACTAAAAATAAATAAATGTCTGCAGCAGAATGCCAGCCTGATGTTCCATTAAGATGAATGCTATAAACCATGAAGCAAACTAAATATTGATGACAAGAAATCTGTAAAATGAGACAGTAGCTTATGGTTAAATTAGGAAACTGTTAGTAAAACTAAGGAGCTGAACAGTCAACAGAAAAAATATCATAGTCTTTTAAAATAAAAATTGCTGCAAGTTAACCTTGTTGTGACTAATAGTAAACTATAAGTCTATGAAAATATCTAGAAATATTTGAAAATTGCACCATGCAGTATAAACTCATTCTACCCGAATCTCAGTACTTCTTTTCATGTTTATTCTTTTGAGAACATTGTTCATTATATGTTTATGTCATTGTTTTTAGCTTGGAAAAAATGTAAATTTCCCATCAGGACTGGTTCTTCATGGTGTTAGAAACATATAGTTTCTAGAAACATATACTAAAATATATACTGAAAAGAAACATATACTGGAAGCAGCTCCTATCAAAGTGGTGTAACTTGATTCTAATCTGAAACAAATACAGAAAAAAAGGACAAAAAACACAGGAGGTGAAATGTCAGAAGGCAGGGAGGAAATCAGGTATAATGAAGAGGAAGCAAACAAATTGCATTCACTAGCACACAGCATCTAAGCTTTACATAAAAGTTACTGGATCTTTTCACTAGCTTTAAAAAAGAATGAGAAAGATATGTAATTAAGATAGATGACAGGTTATATAGGTTAATGCACAACATCCTGACTTGAACTACAGCAAGTTATTGGCTTTTTTATTTAATTTAAAAGTTAATGAAATGGGAAAATTACATGGAAAACACAAATGAGAAAAACAGAGGAAATGAAAAGTGCTGGAGCGATCAGGAGCCATGCAGCTAGTGGGGAGATCATCGATGGTGTGCTTTAGGGCAGTGCGCCCGGCAGCAGGGGTGGGGAGGGCAGAAGGGCAGCGAGAGGGCTGAGTCACGCAAGGATGATAAAATCCCTAACGGGACCGATCACAGGCAGCAGCGGGAGGCAGACAACTGCATGCCGGACAGCGAAGAGGAGGAAGAGGTCAGAGATGGTAGAGACAAAAGTTCCCAGGATACTTTAAATTCCATTTTTTTCAGTTAACATCATAGCCAAAGAACTGAAAACAAGTGGTGTGGGACGTGTCGAGCACCTGTTGTTCACTCTGATTTTGTTTAAAAACCCAGGTACTCTCCACTTTTGGCATCAGGCCTCATGTCTAAATAGATAATCGGGCTCTCACGTTCACAAACGAGGGATTGGTAATTTGGTGGCCGTACTTCACAGATGCTGGCCTTCTGGGAAACCTCATGAATGTGCCATGTGGTATCAATTATCAAATGACTATCTAAAAATCGTATTAGTTTGCAAAATGGAAGGAATAAAAGCCTAGGCATGGAAGTACAAGGTACCAGCCCTTTCCTGGTGGGTACAACAACATTCTGTGAATCTTCACTGAGGTCCCTGTTACAACATTGACTGGAAGAAGTACATCTATGTCTCTGCTACTGCCAGCTTATCTAAACCGCGCCGCCCCTGTGTCAAAGGCCTTGTGCAGCAGATAGCGGCTCTGCGCGCGCGTGCATTCTCTCTCTCTCTTTCTCTTTCTCTCAGGATTAACGCCTGGTTTAGTTTCCACTTACTCCTGTTTACTTTGCTCATTTTCCTCACAAAACGTTTGCATAAAAATACTAAGATGCATCAGCAAGACACGGGCAGGGAGAGATGCAGTCCTTGAAACACATGTATCTCGGGTGTTGTGGGTTTTTTTAATTTGAAAAAGCAAACAGGCTCTACTCAAAGGTCCCTCCCTTTACAACCAACACAGCTTTTGATTTTTCCTGGGAGCTTCCCGAACAAGCAAAGACATTTCCAAGAGATTCCCCCCCCGCCCCCCAGGTCAATTCTCCCCAAAGAGTCGAACGTTTTGAGGTTGTGTTCCCCCCCCAGGCCCCGCCGTCCCGCTGAGGGGCCCGCCGCCCCAAGGTCTCTCCCTGTCGGGGGCCGAGCAGCCGCCGCTGCCGCCTAACTGCCCTCCGGGGCTCGGCAAGCGGGTTCCGTCGCGGCTCTAGCCGGGCTGGCGCAACCCGCGGCGACCGCGCCGCTCTCCCTCTGCCCCGGTCGGCCGCCGCAGCGCGGGCGGAGCCTCCCGCCGCCGCCAATGAGGGCGGGGGCCGCGGCGCCTGCGCCGGCCCGGCTGTGCGGCCCGTCCCGCTGCCGAGGCGCTGAGCCATGTGGAGCCGCTACCGGGCGGCCGGGGGGCTGCTGAGCCGCGGCCGGTGAGGACGGGGAGGGAGCTGGGGGGTCCCGCCAGTCCTTTCCCAGCGTCGCCCGGCCTCGGCCCCTCTGCCGGCACTCCGCCGGGGTCGGCGGCCCGCCCGCCGGTGCCCCGGGCCCCGTGGCGGGCCTGGGCGGGCTCCGCGCTGCAGCGGGCTCCGCGCTGCAGCCGGCTCCTTCCCGCTCAGCCCAAGGACGGGGCACGCCGTGCCGTGTGCCTGGCGGAAGGCCCCATGCGGGCGGGCTGGGAGTCCCCGCTCCCGAAGGGCAGCTCCTCGCTGGAGGCAGCGGGACCCGGGGCTGAGCGGTTGCTCCTCGTCTGTCCCCCCGCCCCCGTCCCTCAGCGGGAGGGTGCGGGACCATGTCTGGTTCGCTGCTGTAGCACCGCTGGTGGGAGCGTGTTTGTTCTAAAGGGGAGTGTTATTTCAGGTCTTTGAATCAGAAGTCACGGAGGTGGAAGAGCGTTTCCGCTAGTGAAAGAGCGCTGCAGTACAGGGTAGGCGACAAAATCCATGGGTTCACTGTAAAGCAGGTAAGCATCGCCCTTCACTTGTGTTTCCTCTGTGTTTGTATAGATAAATTTTCCCTTGGTTGGAAAGCGCCTAAGTGAGGCCAGGATTCTACACACTAAATATTTGCGTAGGTGCTTTGGGTGGTCAGTTAAAAAATGATACAGTAGTTACTTGTAGTTATCCCTCTGCAACCAGATTCTTCAGGTGACATTAACACACGTTCCTATAGGGAGCTAACTCTTCTAGAGTGAATAATGCACCCGGGAGTTTGTGTGTTGGCTACAGATGTTGAGCATTCTGTCTGGTCTTCTAAAAATCCTGACAGATAATTGAACTTCACTGTGTGTTGTTTTATGGAAGACATTCAAGTAATATTTTATTTCCTAAGCTGCTTTTAATACCTTTGTTAAGAACCTGCAATGGAAATATGTGGAATTTCCTTTTACTTTTTTAAAGAAAAAAAGCAGAAGCAGACAGTAAACATAATTTGCAAAAAGTGATTGCTGGTGACAGAGCTAGTGCTAGAACTGGGTTCCTTGATTTTTCTTTTGCTACCCTAACCGCTGGCATTTGAATATATGCCTTTTCTTTGTATTTCTGATCGAATTGTTCTGATCTTAATACCTATACCAGAAAAGTATAGCTCTTTGGTTGTAGTGTATTTTAATTGTAGGGGTTTTCTTAAACTTTATTTTCCATCTGCATACTTTTTTCTTTTCCCCCACAAACCCTAGGAACAAAGAATTTATTTCATACTGTATGTGGCAGTATTATATACAGGATCAACAAACTGATCATTGCTATATCATCTATGATTTATTTGACCTAGTTGCAGTCACACTGTAATACAGATGTTTTCTTCTGATGCAGGTGACAGCTGTTCCTGAGCTGTTCCTGACTGCAGTGAAACTTAGTCATGACAGTACAGGAGCCAGGTATTTACATGTGGCTCGAGAGGACTCCAATAATCTGTTCAGGTAAAACATTAATATATGTATAGCACATTCTATCTCAGCATCACCTTGTGGTTTCTAAATTGTAATCCAGCTTCATAACTGGATTTTTCTGTGATAACAAAGAGAATAGTACTTCCTTTGTGGGACTTCCTTAGAGTTTTTCAGGTTGGAACAGATGTCATGACGTCTGTTGTTCAGTCTGCTGCTCAAAACAGGGCGCTGTTCCTCAGACCTTTATCGAGGTGGGCCTTGACAGCTTCCAAAGACAGATTATGCAACCCCTCTGGGCAACCTGTTCCCAATGTTTGACTGTCCATATAGTGGGGTCTTTTTTTCTTTAATATCAAGTTGGAACCTCCCTTGCTTCAATTTATGAACATTGTCTCTTGTCTTTCCATCATGCATATCTATGCAAAGAACCTGTCTTCATCATAACCTCCTTGTAGGTATTGGAAAGCAGCTATTGAGTCCCCTGATGCCTTTCCTTATCCAGGCTAAACGAGCCCAATTTCCTCAGCCTCTTTTCACAGGGCATAGCTCCAGCCATCTTTATGGGTCTCCACTAAACTACTTCAAATTTTTTATCATCTCTTCTGTATTGGTGAGCCGAAAACTGGACTTTCCAATAAGCTGCTTTATAGTTGCAAGATGTAAACCAGTTCTTTTCTCCATAACCTTCCATGAAACTTTTTTCTGAGCCTTTTGCGTAAAAAAGGTGTTTAGTTATGTGCTGAAAACTTCTGTAGCACCTCCAGAAGTAGAAGTGCGGAGGTTGTACACCTAGAAGAGGTAGCTGAGCACTCAGCTCAAGAGTCTTTCTTAAGAGCTCAATAACTCTGCATCCTGCTGTATGCCGTGTTAGTTACTAGACAGTGATAATGTTCCTATAAGTCTCAGCTGCACATAGGAGGTGGGTTGACTTTTCATCACAGATAACTGCATTCCTCTCTGTGCTCTCTCTTGCAGTATACAATTCCGAACCACTCCAATGGACAGCACTGGGGTCCCGCATATCCTCGAGCACACTGTGTTATGTGGTTCTCAAAAGTATCCTTGCAGAGATCCGTTCTTTAAAATGTTAAATAGATCACTGTCCACTTTCATGAATGCGTTCACAGGTGAGCCCAAAGTAAATAATACCACTTAAAATGCATGAGGTTTTATTGTAGTAGAGCTGTCTGTCGGCTCTCCTTAATTTCCCTTTGGAGAGCCATTATTATTAAGTGTGAACGTTGTGAGTGAGAGATTAAAAAGCTAACAAGGCAAGGCAACAAAATAGATCTTGTTCGTTTGGCAGTTACAAAAGTCCCGATAGAGCTGGACCTTTATAGTATACCACAATGCATGTAATTATTTATATATATGGCAAAAGCAAAGTTTTCATGGTAAAATAATTGCAACATTAAACTTCTGTGTATTCCTCAGGAAAAATACGTATCATTTAGGAAGTTTCTTCTCTTCCAGTTATTTATATAGAGGAGAGATTAAAAATAAATGAGGGCAAAACACATCTCGGACTTTCTAAAATTCTGATCTTTTTACA
Source organism: Aptenodytes patagonicus (assembly GCF_965638725.1). Lineage (NCBI taxonomy): Eukaryota > Metazoa > Chordata > Aves > Sphenisciformes > Spheniscidae > Aptenodytes > Aptenodytes patagonicus. The sequence goes on from NC_134950.1 coordinate 158,742,408, forward strand.
TTTATTTATACCCAGCTAGTGATTACACACTCTATCCATTTTCAACACAAAATCCCAAGGATTTTCAAAATCTCCTATCGGTGTACTTGGATGCAGCTTTCTTTCCATGTTTGCGGCAACTAGATTTCTGGTAAGATGTGGATAGCTTGAGATGTATGCAAACCTTAAATTAAAAAAAAACAAAACAATTCCAAAACCCTCAAGCTCTCAACACTTCCTGTTACTAATTTTTTCAGGCAAGAAGGTTGGAGGTTAGAACATGAGAACCCAACTGATCCTCAGACACCTCTAGTCTTCAAAGGAGTGGTGTTTAATGAAATGAAAGGGGCATTTGTAAGTTTCGTGAATTTTTGTTTTAAGATCTTATACGTGGTGAAGTGGCTTAAGCTGTGAGTTATCAATGGCTTTATTGCACCAGAGATTTCCATTCTTCCTTTGTGAAATTTAAGCCCTCAGTAAAGTCAACAATCAGTTACATGGTTATTCTTAAAGTTAGCCTGTTGAAAGTTTGTTTACATATAAAAGAGCATCTTGCTAATGGATTTTGTTGTATAATTTTCTTTTAAATTGGCATGCTGATGTAGCTAGTTTTATCCAAGTACATGGGACTATAGAACAAAATACTTATGTGAGGAGGAACTCTTGTGTAACTTAGAGCTCTGAGGTCTTATTATTGAGCACCTTTTATTTTTAAAATGTGTTTTGATGACTTTTACTGAAATGTGGTGTTTTCCTCTTAAGACAGATAATGAGAGGATATTTGCACAGCACTTGCAGAATAAAATCCTTCCTGATCACACTTATGGTGTAGTATCCGGTGGAGATCCATTATATATTCCTGATCTTACATGGGAGCAGCTTAAACAGTTCCATGCCACACATTATCATCCAAGCAATTCCAGGTATCTGAAATTTGTGACTAACGTACTGGGTTACATAGTGTGTTAGCACTGTGTTCGTATTTTTGTGAGGGAAAACCAGCAATACAGTGTTTCCATTCACATGGCCAGCAACTTAGATAACCTATGTCCTCCAGCCACTAGGACAGCATTGAAGCAAGGAATTTGCCCTAGGGAGGGAAGTGAAGGGTGAATTGGAAGAGGGGTTACTGAAAGAGAGATGGCTGATATTCTAGAGTACATCTGCCTGCTTGATTATGAGGATTTGTTCTGGGGATTTTTGTTTACAGATGTTTCACCTTGAACTGAAACAGCCTGGGGGGAAATGGAACATACTCATAAGTATTTGGCGGTAATGTTAGGGAGTTATGATACAAGTAGTGCAGATGAGTCTAGGGGTTCCTATCTTCCTTGAAGTCAACCGAGATTAAAAGTTATAAAAAGAATTTACAAATGAATGGCTGTTCATTTGCTCCTGAATCACACATTACAGTATCAGGTTCCAAATAATGGATATTCATTTGAGTCAGATACTAATTGTGTTGGTACTAATAAGGTATTTAAGCTAAAAGTCAATTTGAAAGTGATATGGAGGGAAATCTATAGTATTGTTTCTTCTGTACCAGTTTTGTGGTCAATGTGTTAGTCTGATTAATTCACTTACGGAACATAAGCTTGTGTCATGATAGTGAATTTACCATCCGTTGTTTTTCTCATCATCCCAAGTGTTCTACTGTACCTGTGTTTAGATTTTAATCGGGGAATAACATTTACCTGAGACATACCTTGTGCTCGTATTTAATCCAGCGGAAGTCAGCAGTGTTTCTTGTAGGTATGGGAGTGTGCTTGGTAGACTGACCCGCAGAACCCAGCCATGTTTTATAGATCAGTTGAGACATGGATCATCGTATTTTATACATTATGTGTGAAGACCGTAAGAATTTTGTCTTCTGAAACTTTAGAGCACTAGGATTCTGGCTTCAATTGCTAATATTTTTTCTTAGAACATTGTACATTACTGCAACTAAACGAATTTTAGTTTTTTGTGGCCTTCGAAGCGTAAAACAGAAGCTGAAAAATGTAGAATTTTACCAGGAGATCTCCGAGTTTTATGCACGTGGCAAACTGGTGAGTCTTTAACCTAGGAGCCTTACAAAGCATGTTCCATTCTAGATGTGACTGAATCACTGGAAAACACACGGAATTCAGAATATGATAAAAGCTGTTACTGTAAATTTCATGTCAAAATCTGATGCTTAATCCCAGTCTTTCATATGAAATGCAGATTTTTCACTTACGGTAACTTTCCACTGGAGCAACATTTGAAACAAATACATGAGGAAGCATTGATAAAATTTGAAAGAATTGAATCAAATACTGACATCCCGAAACAGAAGCTCTGGGAAAAGCCTGTAAGTAAACAAAAAACCAAAACAAAACAAAAAAGAAACAGAAACAGTGCACATCCAATCTTGGAATTACGGAAACTGAATATAACAGGTTAACATTTTAGCCCAGCCTGTAGAATTACTTCGTTTGTTTAGAAGTGTGTTTGTGTGTAAATGAGCTGAAGTATTTTTATTTTTGGTTAAAGCGAGGGAAAAACTACATTTACTTCTGAGTTTCAGTAATGTAATGATTGTGTGCAGTTTGTTTTTCTTATTTCCAGTTTTCAAGTCCCTCAGCATTTGGAGCATTGAAGCATTTATTAATGGAAAGCATTTAGAGCTACTTATACAAATATTGATACTTAAGCGTCAGGAAATATGCCCTCTAATGGTACTTAACCTTCCAAACATTGGTGTCAAAAATAACTTTTTCCATTTCCCCCCACTTCCCTCCTTGGCTTGTCCAGAAGCTTAAGCATTTCTTTGAAACCCAGCTCAGGGAGTTAATTATGGCCAGATTTTCTTGATCAGCTCCCCTGTTTCTCCACTTGTAAAAACTGAGATACAACTCATATTTTTCACAATATCCTGTGTTTGTGTATTTACTTATGAATATTGAACTTACTCATGAGTATCTGTAAAATTATTTGAAATCTTTGAGAGGAGGATGCTATGAAGGTGTAAGCAGTAATTTTTTATTTGTAACTTCTGCTCTGAGTTTAGTGTGCATTGGACATATTTATTACACTTTACAGAGAGAACACAGTGTAACGTGTGGCTTAGACTCATTTGCTGCTGATCCTTCCAAGCAGACAACTGTCAGCGTCAGCTACTTGTTGACAGAGTAAGTGTATCAAAATGAAATTCTGAATCAAAGGCTCATTTTAAAACTTCAAGCAAGATGCAGGTATATTTCATGTCCCCCAATCCCTCTTCATAAATAAGTTAAATAATGCCATGGGAAAGCTAGACAAATCCTCCTTTAGTAAATGAAAGTTTAATTGCTAAGCAGGATTTTTCCTGTCTTTTTCTTTAGCAGATAGACATAAGGAAAATCAGCCATTATCTTACAGAACTGTTCAGTGGATTAGACTTTTGGGAACGCTGCCTTCCTGTCTTTCAATTTCCTGCCATGTGCAAGCTTTTCTGTATGACCCTACTACTAACTTTATCTACACTTGCTGCCTAATTTAACTTGCTTTACTGCTAGTTACAATAAGTGAAAGATGCAGAACTCTCTTAGTTCCCTAAGGTTTTGTGCAGTGTTCATAACTGACAATTATTTCTCCCTTGCTCCCTCTACATTGTTTTATAGAAGTAATTCTTCTGAAATGAACTCTGTGATGCTGGGTGTCTCATATTTGTAGCTTGATGGTTTTTAAGAACTATTAATTTTTCTTCAGTATTACAGACACTTTTGAAACATTCACACTAAGCCTGTTGTCTTCACTGTTGGTTGATGGGCCGAATTCTCCTTTTTACAAAGCCTTAATTGAGTCTGGTGTTGGTACAGATTTTTCTCCTGATGTTGGGTAAGTGTTGCAATTTACATTTCATCACTATAAGCAATATTAGGAAAGTTACAAACCACTGTTAAGTTGGGAGAAGTCATCTCTCATACAGGCAATTTACACCAGAATAATCTTATTTTAATACTAAAACATCTTCAGAGTTTCTACAGATGAACTATAAAGCATTCTCAAGTGTAATTTTTGGCTTGTCAAAATAATTCGATAGAAGCTATGTTAGTTTAAACAAAGTTGTACTGTTTGAAGCTTATGAACAAGAAAAATGGGTAGATAAAAACATGGTATACCTTCAGTGCCCTAACTTACTTGGGGTTTTCATCTTGACCATTTAGTATTACTCAGAAGGGTTTGCTAGCTGTTCTCTGTACTGTGTTACCTTTACTTTTTTGCTTTAATTCTGTGATTTAGTAGTAGATAGGTTTGGCACAAATGTGCTTTTGTGTAGTTAGCTGCCGTTAACTTGCCATCACCTCAGTACAAAAGGGTATTTCTGCCAACACTTATTTATTCAAACTGTAGCTCTTGCAGCCAGTCTTCTGAGCTCGCTCTGTGCTGCAGACTAAGGGTGGGTGGATTGTCTTCACCTAACTACAGGCTCAGCTGCTCATCGCAGTTTGCCTTTATTGTCAGCAGAAAGAAAGAAGCACTTTCAGGGCATGATTCATCTGACTGATTCATGCCTTCGCCTCCACTGGCTGTCTCAGATGTTTGAGCGGGAAACCTTAATATACTCATCTATGATTTTAATGCCTTAGGGTACTCTGCCTGGCTTGAACTGTCTCTACGTGAAGTCATGGGTTTCCTGCAAGTCCTGTGTCATGCATGCCAGTGCCATGCAGACATCTTAATATCACAGGGCATGGCAGTAGAAATCTGTCTTTAGACACTGAAGTAGCGATTCAGTTGCTGTATGTTTTGTCTGCTGAGCCTTTTCCAGGTTGACTACATTAATATGGTGTTGAACCATACAGTGAGTTGGCTTTAATTTGCCTTAGTGACTGTGCTGATGAATCAATCTAGAAGAATAAGTTTGAGTCCAGAGATCAGTATTCCAGAACTCGACATCTGAGCCTGTCACTGAATTCCTTCCGTGTTTTTAGACATGAAATAGTGGATGTTTAGAGTTGATGAAGACCTATTGCTTTTTGTTTGTTGGCTTTGGTTCAAACTGCTAGGTGTTCCATATTTCTGCAAGTGTCAGTTTGTCTCTCTAAAGATGACTTCTTACGGTGAACCCTGCCTGACAGCTTGAACAAAATTATCTTTACTTTTTTTTGAAAGTACTATTGAAAATAATTGCAACAAACACGGAACATTTCACCTTCACCACTTACTTTTAAAGCAGTATTTGTAAAGTACAAACTTAAAAGTACCATTCCACTCACCTGCTTAAATAGGATATATGTGTTTGGTGTTACAGGCAGCTAAAATTTTCACCTTAAAAAAAGAGACTTCTTTACCTGAAGGTACTTACAGATGAATGGGAAGATGAAAAGACCAGCTTTTCTTCTGTAACTGTTTGTCTTTCTCTAATATATGCTCTATGTTTTCGTAACAGTGCGCTACGACTACTGAAATTGAACAAAAAATGCTTTTAAGTTCCATTTCTTGCATCTCTAGTAATTATTTTTCTTTCTATCTAGCTTTTAAAATCCTGTGTGTGTGTGCGCGTGTGTATGTGGAAATTATGGGTGTTTTTCCCCTTCTGCCGTTGCTGGCAGGTTTAATGCTTAAGTTCTAGTACTTGTCACTGAGTTGAATATGTTTTGTTCTAGGTTTAATGGCTCAACAAGAGAAGCTTATTTCAGCGTGGGTCTACAGGGTATTGCTGAAAGAGACATTGATACTGTGAAACAGATAATTGCTAGAACAGTTGATGAAGTTATTGCGTGAGTAATGCTGAATTTTTTAGAATACTGTTAGTTCTTTCCATACAGTCTTTTACAATTAGATATTAATAACATAATAATGTATAGACATATAATAATACAGACATATATATAATAGCATGCCGTAAAAATTTAGTTATATTAAAATAAATGCACCAAAGAAGCAGTAATATTGTTCAATACTCTTAAAACTTGTATCTGCTAACTTCCTCTATTGTAGCATATTCATCAGCATAACCTTCAGGAGTTCAATGATATTAGTGCAGTTTCACTAAATGACACAGTATGATAAGATTATTTCATATCAATTTTAATTCAGTGTGGAAGACATCATGTTGTAATGCTTCCTTTATCGATGTTATAATTCATTTTCATAACTTCACTTAAAGTGATTAGTGTTAATGGATATGATTTCCTTCTCTCATCACTCCTTCCCAAAGGAAAGGATTTGAGGAAGATAGGATTGAAGCTCTACTTCACAAAATTGAAATCCAGCTGAAGCATCAGTCTACAAGTTTTGGACTTGCCCTGACATCTGTAAGTCTATATGTGTGCCCATGTGTGGTGGTGTTTTAGGAATGGATAAGAAATCTACTGTGTACGTCTGTACGAAATACGGGATCATTTTGTAGGCTCTTGATATGTAAAACATTTCACTGAAGGGCTCTTCCTTTGTCATCTCCTTTACATCTTTCTTCCTTCTTTTCAGTAGCCTTCAAACTATCGCTGGACTCCACACTGTATGACTTAATCAGGCAGTGAGCCTGTTGTCTTTGCCTGAGTAGTAGCTTTGATTGCAGTAGCACTGATTACTTCTCTAAGAGAGGCATGCCATACCAGCTCTTGTAACTGTATGTTTTGGCCAGATGCCTATGTATGTTTAAAAATCAAATAGAAGAACTATATTTTTCTATGGAATTTAGGGTTGTACTGCTGTAATTTAATTTCAAGATTCACAAGTGAAAATGTACACTAACTCAGTTATTGGCTTAAAATTTTGGTACCTAAGCTGTTATGGAAAACATGTTCCACAGCAGAATGTGGTGTCCTTGAGAAGTCTGCAAGTTGTTGTAAATGTGGGAATGAGTTAGCTGCAGTATTTGCAGTCAGTTAGGAAATCAGGGGCTCCTGCTGCCACCTGTTCTCCAGTGTCCTCTGTTTTTTCTCTGCTCTGCAGCAACTTCAGTTGCTTAGCAGCTCTTTGCTTTGTGTCTCTCCAAGTATTGTACCTTCTTCAGCATGAACAGGAGTTCATTTCTTTTGGCATACAAAGTTAGGTAAAGAAGCAGTCCTGGATTAACATGAAACTTGTAAATTGGAGAGCACAACCAAGACCTGTTTCAAATCAGATTGCCATATGGTGAAACAGACAAATTGTGGATATTTAATTGCCCGTCATGTTTCCTAGTAGGATCTGGCAAAACGTACCTGATTTTGATAGCAAATACTTTCTAGCATGTCTTTAGATTGTGTGAGTAATTCTGTGTGATGAAATATTGACGCATATACTTCATCTCTCAACATTTTTAATTCTTGAAGTTGAATCAACTGTTGGGACTTCATTCTAGAACAGAAAGCTCTTAAACAATTCTTGCTTTTAAAGACCAAACAGTCATGCAGCATTTGGTGTTAATACTCCCATAGAATAGGGTTTATTTCAGTTTGTTTCCCTGAGGTCGTGTTTTAGAAGTTGACCTTGAAAAGGGCCTGAAAGGGATCTAGTTATAACTAAAGTAATCATAGAATGGTTTGGTTTGGAAGGGACCTTTAAAGACCATCTAGTTCCAATGCCCTGCCGTGGGCAGAGCTGTCTTTCACTAGATCAGGTTGCTGAAAGCCTCATCCAGCCTGACCTTGAACACTTCCAGGGATGGAGCATCCCCAACTTCTCTGGGCAACCTGTTCCAGTGTCTCACCACCCTCATTGTAAAAAATTTCTTCCTTATGTCCAATGTAGATCTACCCTCTTTCAGTTTAAAACCATTGCCCCTTGTCCTGTCACTACAGGCCCTTGTAAAAAGTGTCTCTCTGGCTTTCTTGTAAGTCCCCTTCATATATTGAAAGGCCACAATAAGGTCTCCCTGAAGCCTTCTCCTCTCCAGGCTGTATGACCCCAACTCTCTCAGCCTTTCTTCATAGGAGAGGTGTTCCATCCCTCTGATCATTTTTGTGGCCCTCCTCTGGACCTGCTCCAACAGGTCAATGTCTGTCTCGTACTGTGGGCCCCAGAGCTGCATGCAGTACTCCAGGTGGGGTCTCAGCAGAGCAGAGTAGAGGGGGAGAATTGCCTCCTTCAACATGCTGGCCATGCTTTTTTTTTTTTTTTTTTATGCAGCCCAGGATACAATTGGCCTTCTGAGCTGTAAGTGCACATTGTGGCCTCGTCCAATTTTTCATCTACCAATATCCCCAACCCATTCTCTGCAGGGCTGCTTTCAAACCATTTATCACCCAACTTGTACTGATGACTGATCGTTGCCCCAGCCCAGGTGCAGGACCTTGCACTTGGCCTTGTTGAACTTCATGAGGTTCGCATGGGCCCACTCTTCAAGCCTGTCATGGTCCCTGTGGAAGGCATCCCTTCCCTCTAGTGTATCAACCGCACCACTCAGCTTGGTGTCATCTGCAAACTTGCTGGGGGTGCACTCAGTCCCACTGTCTATGTCATTAATAAAGGTATTGAAGAGTATTGGTCCCAATACGGACCCCTGAGGAACAGACACCACTTGTTAGTGATCTCCGTTTGGATGTTGAGCCGTTGACTGCAACTCTTTGGATGCAGCTATCCAGCCGATTCGTTATCCATCGAATAGTCCATCCATCAAACCCATATCTTTCCAATTTAGTGACAAGGATGTTGTGTGGGACTGTATCAAAGGTCTTACAGAAGTCAAGATAGATGACATCAGTTTCTCTTCCCTTATCCACCAATGCAGCCACTCCATTGTAGAAGGACACCAGATTAGTCAGGCACGATTTGCCTTCTGTGAAGCCATGTGACAGCCTGTGTAATTTTACGTTTCATGTGGTAATGATTCTCTAACTTCCATGCTGTATTCTAGTGCTGTGCTAGCTTTACAGCTTACAAGAAGGAGTTTTCTCTGTGTGATGTATTTATTTAAATCAGAGTATGATAGGTGAACCATTGGCTGAAGGGTGGGGCTCAAAGAGTTTTAGTAAATGGGGTAACATCTGGCTGGTGGCCAGTCACTAGTGGTGTTCCCCAGGACTCAATTTTAGGGCCAGTTCTCTTCAATATTTTTATCAATGACCTGGACACAGGAGTTGAGTGCATACTAAGTAATGCTGACAATACTAAATTAGGAGGAGCCGTTCATTCCCTCGAGGGTAAAGAGGCCTTACAGAGAGATCTTGATAGATTAGAGCACTGGGCAATCACAAACTGAATGAAATTTAAGAAGGACAAATGTGGGTTCTGCAACTGGGATGGTATAATCCTGGATGTACATATAGACTGGGGGACAAGGCTGGAGTGCAGCCCTGCAGAAAGGTATCTGGGGGTTTTCATTGATGGTAAGTTCAGTTTGAGTCACATAAAGCCAAAAAGGGCCAAGCATATCCTGGGGTGCATTAAGGACAGTATAGCTAACTGGTTGAAAGAAGTGATTGTCCCACTACACTCAGCATTGGTATGGCCTCATCTCAAGTACTATGTGCAGTTTTGGGCTCCACAATATAAGAAGGACATAAAAATATTCGAACATGTCTAAAGGATGGCAACAAAGATGCTGAAAGGACTAGAGGGCATGACTTATGAGGAGCTGCTGAGGATACTAGGTTTGCTCAGCTTAGAGAAGAGGAGACTGAGGCGTGACTTCATTGCCGTCTGCAACTCCCTCATGATGGCAAGCAGAGCAGGAGGTGCTAGTCTCTTCTCTCTGGTGTCTGGTAATAAGACATGAGGAAGTGGCTTCAAGCTGCCTCAGGGAAGTACAGATTGGATATTAGGAAAAAGTTCTTCACAGAGAGGGTGGTAAAACACTGGAACAAGCTCACCAAGTGTTCTGGTTTTGGCTGGGATAGAGTTAGATCTCTTCATAGCAGCTCATATGGGGCTATGTTTTGGATTTGTGCTGAAAACAATGTTGATAACACAGGGATGTTTTAGTTACTGCTGAGCAGTGCTGACACAGAGTCAAGACCTTTTCTGCTTCTCACACCACCCCACCAGCGAGCAGGCTGGGGGTGCACAAGAAGTTGGGAGGGGACACAGCTGGGACAGCTGACCCAAACTGACCCAAGGGATATTCCACACCATATGACGTCATGCTCAGCATATAAAGCTGGGGGGAGAAGAAGGAAGGGGGGGACATTCGGAGTGATGGCGTTTGTCTTTCCATGTAACCCTTATGCATGATGGAGCCCTGCTTTCCTGGAGATGGCTGAACACCTGCCTGCCGATGGGAAGTAGTGAATGAATTCCTTGTTTTGCTTTGCTTGTGTGTGCTGCTTTGGCTTTACCTGTTAAACTGTCTTTATCTCAACCCACGCGTTTTCCCACTTTTACTCTTCTGATTCTCTCCCCCCATCCCGCTGTGAGGGGAGTGAGCGAGCAGCTGTGTGGGGCTGAGCTGCCTGCTGGGGTTAAACCGTAACACCAAGGAAGTGGTCATGGCCCCAAGCCTGTCAGTGTTCAAGAAGCGTTTGGACAATGCTCTTAGATAGGTGGTTAAACTTTTAGGTTGCTTACTGAAAACCAGCACTGAGTTGTTGTAATGACTCAATGGAAGCCTCAAATAAGGAGTGACTACTTATTTAAAGAAAATTAACTTGAGCATATTCTGAAAGAATACTATTCTTTAAAATGCATTAGGGAATTTCCACAGAATAGATAATAATAGTTACTACTGAAAAAATCTGGAAGGCTTGTGATACCTGCTTGTAATTAAAGAGGTAAGAAAAGAGAAGGTGGTTTTGACAGTTCAATGCATTTGTTTTCTGTATGCTTTTAAGGGCTTTTTCTTTCAAATGTCTTGGGATTTTTTTTATTTGTTTCGCTTTTTCCCCACTCACACAGAGTAGAAATGGAGAAGGTTTTGCTATCTTGCCCTGTGGTGTATTTGAAGAACTTTCAATAGCGACTCAAGCAAACTTAATAGTCTCAAACTAGAGAATAAAACTAGAATAAAAATCCTTCCAAAAGAAATATCCTGGGGATATTTCTGGTTATTTAGTATTTTCTTTCTCCAAAGTCCCATCTACGTTACATGTTTGAGTTACCTTATTATAAATCATTTCATCTGACTGATACAATAAATGGGTAGACTGTAATATTTATGTACTACTTTGTTTCTACTGCCTGTTCCTTTTTTCCTTCTTTCTTGGGCTGAAAAATGAATTTATTTTAAATGGGAGGGAGCAAAGAATATTACAATAGATTTCCAGAATGCAGATGTTCACACCTATGCAAAAAAAAAAGAGGAAGAAAAAAAAGGTGGTTTGGTATGGTAAAATTAGAGGAGAGAATGGAGAGAACAGAGGACAGATGATGATGGAATAGTCGTTTAATCTGAACAAAGATTTCAGCTTTTTTTTTTCACTCCAAATACATTAGAACTACTCATTATATGTCTGCTATTCAAATATAAATGATAAGGTGGTTATGGAACACAGATGCTGTCAGTTATAGAAATGCAGATGGATTGTCCTGCTTACCTGATTATTCTTTCCCATTCAGTATATAGCCTCCTGCTGGAATCAAGATGGGGATCCAGTGGAGCTTCTGAAGATTGCAGATAAAGTCTCTCGGTTCAGGCAATGCCTTAAAGAAAATCCCACATTTCTTCAGGAAAAAGTTAAAACATATTTTAAGGTAGGAAAACTTAATGGAAAAATATCTGCAGTATTAATTTTTAAATCACAATTTTGTATTTAAAATTAAACTGAAGGTTAATTTTTTATAACCATACTGCCTATTTTTAGGTGTGGATGAGCAGCAGCACTTTTGAGTGAAGCATGTTAATTTTAAATGGTTGAAGCGAAAACTTTTCAAAATGGGAAAAATTGTCTGGTTGGACATTTGGAAACACACATACTAGAACATTGATAAAATGCTAATGTTTTACTGAACTGTGATGCCTGACACTATAGAATGGCACATGGGTGTTTCCTAATGAGAAGCTCAGATGTGAACAGAGAATTATAGACCTAGTTATGTGTTCCTTAATATTGGCATAGCAAGATGTATCTCTTCTTCATTGGAAAGACTTTGGTTATAAGTAAGATTGTTCTGGTGCTCCTCAAGTTCACTGAACTGCTGTCTGAATTTTGCTGTCAGTGCTAATTGCTTTCTGCTCTTTTTTCTTGTTTTCCTCTCTATACTTTCCACTGGAGTTCTTGAAGAATTAAAACAGTAAAGGCATTATAACATGGAATAGTTCTGAAACTCTGAATTAGCTAATGCCAGAAAGAATCCAGTGATAGCAGTGCAGAAGTGTTTTTTGGGGTTTGGGGGGTTTTTTTGGTGTTTGTTTTGTTGGTGGGTTTTTGGTTTTGTTTGGTTGGTTTTTTTCCCTGTCAAATTGTTCAAGTTGTTCTGAAGAGCAGACCTATTATAGGTAACTGCCAATCTGATTTAATAGTGTGTAAATGCTGGTTCTCATATACTCAAAGGCAACCAGAGACAGTGGCATCAATTGAAATCTGTTTCCCTAAAGGCATTATTAGTGTCTGGAGGTAGTAGGGAGCTGTGAAGGTTTTGGCTTTTGCAGGGAAGAAATACAGGTGCAGTATTTTTGAGAATGCCCTTTACTATGCAGTTCTGCTGAGGGGGCTAAGACAAAAACATGACTCAGTAGGAAGTAACGAGGATAGTTGGATGTTTTTATATCATAAGATTATTCACTTTTGTATGTTGTGCCTGCAGATTAATAAAGCAGGGAAAGCTAGGAGCAAGGGAGGGAATGCTGTTCATCCTGTCCATTTTACTGTGCCTGGATAATTCTGCATTTCCCTTTTCAGCTCTGTGTCAATCAGGTTTCTGTAGCTTTCCTATATAAGCATGGGGGAATAAACTCATAAAACAGAATCGGATTACATTGTCCCAAATTATTGGCAGTGTCTGTCAGTGACAGATGTTGCTGTTTGACTCCTACTTTGAAATGGTCAATTTTTGAGGTCACTATCTTTTGAATAGCCTCCCAATATTATTTATATAATGGAAGCTGCTTGAGTAATTTCATTACTGAAATTCCACAGTCCGGTATAAACAAAGAGAAATTCAACAGCAGTTGTGACACTTGCGTAATGCATGGAGTTCTCTGGCAGCAAGACTGATGTAAAGCATTTCTGAGCAGGATAAGGCACGCACATTTTATAACATATGGGATCTCTGTGCATTCAAGCTTGGGCAGGTTGAAAGAGGTGTTCAATGAAACCCTCCTGCATTTAACCAGATTCCCCATCTTAGAACATTCTCCAGATAAAACTTGTGGCATGCTGCTCTGTAGTGTTATGTACAGTTGTTTAACCTTGATTTAATTAAACTAATGAGTACTGTGTGCTGCTAAGGCATTGTGACTCTACTAAAATTTCACAGAAGGTTGTTCATGCTTGTTCTTGTGGTAAGCTGCCTCTCTTCCCCACCCTTGTAGGAGACTGTTTTGTATGAAATGAAGAGTTTAAATTGCCTGTTTGTGATACTTTTGATAATATGCAAGCCAAATGATGCACGGACTGTTTTTTATCTACTGTTGATGAAGCAATAATCTGAGGCAAAACAGGAGGAAGTTGCTCTCATAATTAATAATGCTTTGTTTTGGGATATATTTCTGCAGGATAATCCACATAGATTGACTCTGTCAATGAGTCCAGAGGAAGACTACCATGATAAACAAGCAAAAATGGAAGCAGAAAAGCTGGGAAAAAAGGTCAATGCTCTTTCTGAAGAAGAAAAAACCCAAATCTTTGAAAAAGGTTAACATGCTTTTTCATATTTTTATTTCGGTAACTGCTTAAAAACACAGCCAATGTTTTAGCTGGAGTTCTGTAGAATATCTTAAATTCTCAGGCACCCTCCAGCATTTGCTCTGAAAGAGATAATTTTTTTTGTTGGAAGTTTGTGTATATGTGTTATGGGGCTATGCAGTGTAGTGTTTACACTGCAATGTACGATTAGTATATTCCATTAGTTTAACACTCAAAAATAGAAGGATCAATGTCTCGAGGAGGGCGGAAGAAAGGAAACTGTTTTAAAATATTGATCTGCTTATTCTTTCCGATGTTAACTTGCACTAAGTACAAGATGAATTCCACTGTTTACCTTGAAGCTGTTTATTTTTGAGCATATGAGGTCTGTTCCGTGCTCCTGTAAAACTTGTACTTTATAATTTTATTTCTTATCTTTTCTACTTAAAAAGCCAAGTAAAAAAATAATGTTGAGTTTAACTTATTCTGGGCAATAACTTAAACTTGGAAACCCTGGGCAGTCATCTAAATTTGTGAAAACAGTGATCTAGTCACAGAAATCCTCCAAAAAAGTGATGTTAATCTTCTGAAGCTTTGGTACTAGACGGGGGATAGGGGAGTGGAAAATCAGATGAGGCTTTCTACTTACGAAGGTAAATTGGAGAGTACTTGGAGATGACCAGCTAGAATCTGAGACAAGCTGAAATGTGAAATTAAACACAACAATTTAGCTGCATCAGTGTACTGACAGAGCGCTTGAGTAAGAACAGGGGGGAATGGGTTGGAAAGAAGCTTCTTACTTGCAAGGTCCGGGTTGCCTGGTTTGGTGGCCGCAGAGCTGGGTGACAGGACAGGCTGGCAGATGCCACTTCGTCAGGGTTTAAATTGCATGTTAACAGGATGTGAAGGGGGGATTGGAAAGAGAATTTACAAAGATACAGTGTTCTGTTTGCTGTTGCGACGTGATAATCTGCAGAATTTGTTTCAGTAAAATATTTGAAAGAACTGTTGATAGAAAATGCTAAACTTCAGACTCTTGTGTTTTTCTGATCTGCGTCACCTCAGTAGGTTTTAACGGCACTTTCACTAAAAGCTGAAAATGACAAACTGGTATTCTGCTCTCCTTACTAGGTTTGGAATTAATTGCTCTTCAAAGCAAGCCTCAGGATACCTCTTGTCTCCCAGCTCTAAAAGTGTCTGACATTGAGCCCAAAATCCCATTCACTGTGCTGGAGACAACACTCGCAGGTTGGTGTAACCACTGTTTCGTCCTCAAAAGAGTGACATTATTGGATTGTTATCTAGCTGCTTGCCCAGCTGTTGCTCTTTTTTGCTCTTTATGAAGCGTGTGGACTCTGTTTGTTGTCCATAGTTATGGTCCTTTTCCTCTAGTCCACCATCTGCCATCTCTGAGGTGAACAGTTTGCAGCGGATTTGCAGACGCTTCTCGCCATCGCCTCTGAGGGGCAATGTAGGGCTGTTCTCAGCTCGAACCAGCCACCTGCCCTTCCCAGGGCTCTGGCAGTAGCGCTCCTGATGCGAGCTACCTGCTGCCTGCTTACTCACTGCCTGCCCTGCCCTGCAGTCAGAGGAGTCTCCAGGTGGCATGCTCCGCTGCTCTTGAGCAATCTCGCCACTTTCCAAAGACTTATCCAGGGTGCAGCGCTCCTGGCAGCTTGTGCAGAGAGCCTTCCTTACTGCTTTCCTTTCCTACCTAGTTTTTACAGAACATGACATACAGGAGCCATAGGAGAAAAAAAAAATTGTCATCCTTCATAACTTCAATGCAAGTTTCTCCCGGCTTTGCCAGTGGCTACCCCATGGATTGATAGGAAACAAGAAATTGTATATCTCAATTTTGTTACAGTTCTGTCAAAATCTTGCAGGTAATACTGCTCTGTGGTATATTTCTAACAGACACTTCCCTGCAAAAATTGCCAGCAAGTTGCAAGTACTGTATAGTTTTGATACTAAAATGACCTGGTTTTGTGAAAATTCTAATGTGTATATTCTAATATCCTAGCTTAGAAGAGAGTGTACAGTGCAGGAACCCGCTTTCGTCAACTTTTGAGGTGATGAAGGCAAAAAATAAGGGAGAAAAACTTCTTGAGGAGTTCAGAAACAAATTACCATTCCTTTATTTGAAAGTTACCTCTAAAACGTGGTCTCTGTCAACAGAATTCTCTCATCAAATTGTCCGGGTATCCATTACCTTACCATAGACAGAAACAACAAAAGCCCTTCAGTCCAGCAGTCCTTCAGTGCAATGTGCAAAGTTTAAACAAGAAGTGGCTCTGAAGTGCCAACAGAAAATAACTCTTAATATGAAGTGCTTGTAAGAAATTGTTTTGCTTTTATGTTTTTATAGTAGGAAGCTGTTGGTTGTTCTTTACTTTTGGGTTTTTTTTTTATCCCTAGCTGATGAAATTCCTGTCCAGTACTGTGCTCAGCCAACCAATGGGGTGGTTTATTTCAGAGCTGTTTCCAGCTTGAACACTCTTCCTGAGGAGCTCAAACCATATGTGCCGCTCTTCTGCAATGTCATTACAAAGTAAGAGGTTTACTTTCTTAGAAGCTAAAGCAATAAGATGTAATACAGGTTACTGAAATAATACTGCTTTTAATAACTTTAGCAACTGTTCTTATTATAGAAGGGAAATGCTGGTAAGTTGGTGTTCTGCAGAAACAGTGGTCTTCCCTCTTCCCCGCAGAGTTGCCAACTCCTTTCCACTTCTCCATCAGTCTCTGCATTGCCTTGTTCCCCAGCGTCAACACAAGCATTCTCCGAACAGATTGGAAAATTGATAGAAATGAAAAATAGCCTAGCAGAAATTAAAGTTTTCACTTGGATAGATTTTTGGTCTAATTTCACCATGTGGTCACCAGACCACTGACCCCATCATAGGGGAAAGAGTGGCACAGGGCAGAACAAGTCACTTGGGCTGGGAGGAATCTGTTCTTTTTATTGGTGGTAACAGCTTATGTGGTGTCATTACTGTAGTTCCATATGGATGTTGGTAGCAAGCCTATACGTAAAGCACACTCTTTAATACACCATTTTGAATTAACAGGATGCTTTAATTTGAAAGCTTGGTGTATTATTTTTTTCTTTCATAAGGTGTGAAGTATTATGTTTGCTAAATGCTCCAAATTGTTCAGTTGCTAAATTAGTATTGGCCTAAACAGTCTCCTTTGCAAATGGCATATGGATCCTGGTTTTGGCATACACTGAAAATGGAAATAAATCTCTCTTGTTTTTCGCAGGATGGGATGTGGAGCCCTTGATTACAGGGAACAAGCCCAGAAAATAGAGTTAAAAACAGGTGGGATGTCTGTCAGCCCACATATCATTCCAGATGATTCACACCTGGATGTGTATGAACAGGTAAATTAATCATAAACTTCAAGACGTTACACTTGCAATAACAGCTCTGTAGTTAAGGGGCAGTCAGGGCTTCCAGGTAGAGGGTCAGCTAATGTAGATTGAAAACTTGGTGTATAAAGGACTTGCAGCTTTTTGTGTAAGATACAAATTTGACAATTACAGTAACTTAGTATTTTGTTTTAAGGGGAGTGCTTGATGTGGTTATCGGTTTTAAGGCAGTGCTTCACTAGCATCTGTCACCATATTTTTGAATGCTGCAAAAACTTTTGGAAGCAGAGGGTAGAGGACAGAAGGGTGTAATGTTATACATAGAGATTGCTGTTAACGTGCGTATGTCACTGTTAATGTGGTTCAGAAACATGGAATGTTTGCAAGATCGTTAGATCTTAGTATTGGGCGTAACAGTCCCAGCAATATCCTCTCAAGATTTTTTCAGACTTGCAGGGCTCTGCTGCTGTGGTTTGCTCCCCATGGATCCTGGAGTTGAGTTAGGGAGACTCCTTTGCAGAAGGGTGCACCCCCAGAACAGTTTTATTTGTACTTTATGTGAAAAATGAGAAATTCTGTTTCTGAGCTGCTACTTACTGTTGAGAGGAGGAATCGACAGGCTTGCTTTGTGTGAAGAGCAATCACGTTTCACATCTGCTCTGATTTTAGTAGCACGGCCTGCATTAACGTGGTTTTGTGATGTGTTGCATTTGGTTGGCATCACTGCATCGTTTTCATAAAAAGTTATTCTGCATTTCTCAGGCCATTGCTTTGGTTGTCTTGTGTGAAGGGGTTTTTTTTGTGTTTTGTTTTTCTTTTTTTCCTTCAGGGTGTGCTCTTTTCATCTCTATGCTTGGATAGAAATCTGCCAGACATGATGCATTTATGGAGTGAAATATTTAACAAGTACAGTACACTGGGTTTCGTTTGTTTGTGTTTTTGCATGTGTTTTGGGGTTCTCTTTTTCCCCTCTTCCTCCAACCATTCTCTTCTTAAAGATCCTACTTTGGGATTTATTTGTATAACCGTATCTTTGAACGGCTCCCAGTTTCTAAACCTAAGTATTTCATCATTTACATGACTATATAGTGGATTAAATGGAGAGCCAACAGTCTAAGAGCTCTTTGTTGAACTCGGGATGATGAATGATTCAGTGTTATAAATTCCATTGGTGTGCTTTTGCATGAGACCTAGAGACCTGCTTCTACTCTTTTTCAGCCCCCGGTTTGAGGAGGAAGAACATTTCAGAGTGCTGGTTAAGAAGACTGCCCAGGAGCTATCAAATGGGATTCCAGATTGTGGGCATTTATATGCCTCTATTAGAGCCAGCAAAAACCTTACGCCTTCTGGAGAATTGCAAGAAATGTTCAGTGGGATGGATCAGGTGAAAAGTTAATGGCATCCTTCAGTGAGGCCCAAATCCTCGATTTTGGAATTACAGTGCTTGTTTTTGCTGATTCTTTCTATTGGCTTAATCCGTAGTCTTTCTGCCTTCCCTTCCCACACAGGTGAAGCTGATGAAGAGAATAGCAGAAATGTCCGATATTAAACCAATACTACGCAAACTACCGCGCATTAAGAAGTATTTATTAAATAGTGACAACATCAGGTGAGTTCCGCCTAAAAAGAAAAGGGGCATTTTGGTTAACGAGAGGCCGTGGCTGCGAATGGGCATTTCTCAGTGCGCTTCATGGAGTACTGGGGTTTTGTGAGATGGGAGGTCTGTGGAAAAACTGCAAAAATGTTATTAAATTCTCCTTGCTTAAAAAGTGGTAGCTATGGCTTATTTTGTTCATTTTTAACAGGTATGAGAAACTTACAGCAAATTTCATATGTAACTGTTGTACCAAAAGTGTGTAAATGGCCTGTGGGATTTTACAGAAATACTCAAAATTCTGCCCTTCCCCCCCCCCCCCCCCCCCCGCTTAAAGGTGCCCAGGAGACAAATACTTATTATATTGTATTGTAACAGTAGAATGCAGTTTGGTTTGGATTTTTTTTTCTCCTAAAAGGAAAATAGTGACATTCTGAAAGCTGCTTTATGGGTATATTGGAAAAAGTTAAGAGGGCATTTAAAGGTGTTTAGTGTCAGACGCGTTAGTTCCAAAAATAAGTCCATTTGAAGTGAAATAAGTGCAAAGTTTTATTTTGCAAAGCATGAAATGATGAATAAAATTATGGAAATATCTATACTGTTCAAAACCATGGTAGGTCTGCCTGTAAAGGGAGAATACAGAGGACATTAGTTTCGTTGTGAGACACTTATGTTTTGCAAAACTGATGTAGTCCTGTCCTGTGCACAGAAGTGGTTTGACAGCTACTGCTAAAGTTTAGGTCCGAAGGTGTTTTTGGGCAAGGAAAAGAAAAGCAATTGGACTGTGACTTTTTTTTTTTTGGCATATCAAATGCTGGATTATGAATATTTTGCTTTTTTCTGTGATAATGATTATCAGTGACCACAGATCTAACATTCTGATGATTTAATAGAAAATGTTTAGGAAGACAAAGTGGTACAAATTATAAAGGACTGTCTGAAAACACAAAAACATATTTAAAAACTTGATATGTACTTTTAACAGATGTTCAGTGAATGCAGCACCTCAACAGATATCAGAAGCATCTAAAGAAGTAGAGAAATTTATAAAGGGCATAGCTAGAAGTAAAAAAGAGAGAAAACCTGTTCGTCCCCATGTGATTGAGGTAAGAAGTTACTTCATTTGTGACTAGGGCATCAAACACAGTTGGATTTGATCTTGTGTAAAGCCCACTGTGCAATCAGGAGAAGATCGTTTGAACTCAGATACCGTGTCCGTACAAAGATGTCTGAAGAAATTTGCAAGAGTCAGCTCTGTGATAAGCTGCTCTGTGTTTTGCCACAGAGGCTGTCTTCGCCTCAATAAAATAGACAATAGTAATCCTGTAGATCAGCTGTCAAGCCCTTACCCTGAGGTTACTGCTTTCGCGTGGGATGTGGAAAAAGAAATTCTTTCTTTCTCTGTTGCATAAAACTAATTTCTTTTTTAGCTGAGCTTTTCTTGAAGTGTTGGCCAAAAGGAAATAGGGCATGACGTGCAGTTCCTCAGTTGCGTAGGAATTAGTTTTGTTATCTGGATGTTCAGGACATTTGGCGTGAAATGTGCTTGGCTCAATAGAGTTGACAAAGGATCTGCTCTGTCAATATGCAGATCTGTCTTACTTTCTGACAAGACTGGAATAAGCTCCCAGTTCCCTACCCATGAGAGAAATGATAGTCTGAAACTTTCTGGGCCTCATTTAATCTCTGTCTCGGTGTCTTTTCAGTGCCAAATTACTCTTGAAAGGAAATTTATGTGGCATTTGCTTAGAAGTTCAAATATAAAGCAGTCATCAAGTAGCTTGCTTAAGTTTGTGAAGACGTGGTCTGATGGTGGTTTCAAAGAGGTTTGAAGGGTAGGGGTTGCATTTGTAGTAGTATTAGTCTAAATTGTTGAATCATCTTTTAATATGAGGGCTGGGTCTCTTGTAGAAATCTTCAGAAGTCAAACCTGTGGGAAGCGAAATCCTTAGTGGTTTGCAGATCACAAGGAAGCTAGTTAATGTAAGTACATTATTGGTTGGGGATATTGGTATTAGAGGGCTGTGACTGATACTAATGGTCCATCTTAAGCTCTTACAGATGCTCTTACTATTTAGAAGCACACCACTGAAACATAATGTGCCCTTCAGTTCCACCCTCTGACTGGATTGTTTCTTTAAACTAGCCATCAAACTCCTTCATCCTTCTATGTAATCCTTTTTGGTTCTGGTGTGAAGGTCATTTAGCTAACTTCACACCCATGTGTGCAGGCAAAAACCTGCTAGTGCTGTGTCTTGTAAGCGACACATTTTATTTTTATCCTGGTTTCAGAACGAGACTTGTGTGGTGTCACTGCCAGTTAGCCCCTTCCTTTCCTTCCTCTCCTCCCTAAATGATTCTGAATGTGAATGACACCTGACAGAAGAGCATCAGTGACAATTAAGTAAAAATTAAAATCTGTATTTGGCTACAGGAGAGAAAAATAACTTAGAATACCCTGAGCTCTCCTTTGAGAAGAAGGCGGGGAGAGCTCAGCCCACGGTTTTGCTTGCTGACCAGTCATGTATACGCTGCTGTGCTTGGCCCAGCCAGCCAGAGATGTGTGAGGGGCTGGGAAGCAGGTCTTTGAAGTGAAGAAAGGCTTGGGAGTATTGAAATGGGGTCATAAAAGCTACTGGAGGTGTGTAAGGCTCCGATCATGCTTAAGTAAGCACACAAGCAGCTGTATGTGTGAAAGAGGCGAAGAAGTGAGTGCTGCAGAGGCCTGGAGCCACGAAGAAGACTGGAAGTTTTGAAGTGGGGGTGTAAGGAAGAATCGAGTTTATTGCAGGGGATGTTTGAGCAGAAATTCATACAGCTGCTGCTGCTGCTCATAAATAGTTTGCATTTTTTTTGTGGGTTTCAGTTTCTGAATCTGGTTTCAATATCTAAAATTGAGGAGACGGACTGAAATATGATGTGGTGACCATTACTTGTGTGGACATAGAAGTGGAGAGATACGAACGCTTGGTTCAGTCAAAGTAAAGACATGGCAGGGGAAGCATGCCAAACAAAACTCTTCAGTAATAACACAAGGCCTACACAATTGAGAAGCCGGTGTGCAAGGATGGGTAGCTGATGTACGGTATCCATGTACTTTAGTTTCCCAAGGCAATTCTGTGTACTGGATTGCTAATATGGGCACAATGGAAATGTCAGCGATGGCAGTCTAGGTCAAGTGGCAGCTTTAGCATTTGTGTGTCTGTATGTTTGGCAGACTTTCATAGTTTGCAAAAAAGCCAGAGTTCTCAAATGCATAAACTGTCTCATCTATGCTAACTGTGACAATAATGCATTTTTCTCTTAGGATCCTACTTTCAAACCATGCCAGATGAAGACCCATTTTGTACTTCCCTTCCCAGTGAACTATATTGGGGAATGCATTCGAACAGTTCCCTACGCAGCTGCAGACTACGCAAGGTGGGAAACAGAATCAGCAGGGAGCTTCTATATATGTTGCATAGCACAAAACAAAATGGAAAGTGAGTCTGACCACAGAAAATGGAGTCTCGATAGAAAATGCTTTGCAGTACATTTGTCACAAATTCTTTATGGAGCAACTTCTGGATGGCTAGGTCCAGAAATGCCCTGTTTTAGTAAATGCTGAGGCTAAGTAACGAGGGGCTACTACCCCATAACTTCCGAATAAACGGCCCTGCCTACTTGGATGTGTCTGAGTTGACAATCCTATTGCATGTAACAAAGTTTAGGAGGCTGCCCTCGTATTTCATTAAAGTGAAATAAATGGAAATAATCAAGGAATGTTCCAAAGCAGTGCCACTTTTACAGTGATGTCACATTATTCAGCTATTATTAAATGTTGAGTATTGTTATCGTTACTGTTGTAGCTTACAAGAAGCAATGCATTGCAAACGGGGATCTTTGTGAACTTTAGAGGAAGTTGCAAATATTACTGTTGTCCAATTCGTTTAACATCTTTGCTGTTGATAATTTCTCTCATTACAGCCTTCGAATTCTTGCACGGTTGATGACAGCTAAATTCCTACATAGAGAAATCAGAGAGAAAGGAGGGGCGTATGGTGGAGGTGCTAAACTTAGTCACAATGGCATATTCACTTTCTACTCCTACAGGTAACAGTAGGTTCATTCTTTCCGGTTCATGTCTGAGGGGACCGCTGGCTGCACTTACGTGTATCTTTTTTTGACTTAGCTGTAGCTCTCTTTCAAGATCAAGTGAAATAAAAAGAATGTTGAATCACAAGCAAGTGATTCAGTGCTGATGATGTTCAGATTAGTTGCTTCAGGTATATCAGTTTCGTTGATAAACCCCCTCTTGCTTTCTCTGGTGTCTGTCCTTGGGAAAGCCTAACTTAGCTCGGCTGGTAGCAACCATTGTTGTGTCTCTGCACTTAGACGTTTACTGTCTCGACACCAGATCTATGTAAAACTGGCTTTCACTTGTTTCTTCCTGGGTTGGGGAGGCCCTAAAAAAGGGAATTCGAGACTGTTCCAAATTTAAGACCAGAAGTAGAATGATGTTGTTCCCTAAGGTCCTGAGTTTGAAAATACGCAGCTTCCTTTGGTGACTGGCTGGAACCATCAGATATTCAGCGGAAAGCATTGCTGGTGATGAGATAGAATTGCTTTTTTTCTTTTCTTTTCCTCTTTTTCTGCCAGTCAAGAACAGTTACCTTGCATTGGTGTTACCAAAGCACTTTTGGATGAAATTTGAACTGGAGCTATTAAAGACTAGTTATAATCCCCACTAAAAATGTCATGTGGCTAGAGTCCTGGCTTAAATCGTTTCCCTAGACCAAAGGCAGCCTAGCACAGTACTTGGTCGGGATTCCTAGCTAAAACTTGCAGCAGCCTTGCCTGTCCGTGAAGCTTCAACATGGTAGGACTTGTCCTGGTTAGTATTTCAGTAGTTTTTAACCTGTTGCACCTGTTCTACAGAGAGCAGGAACAAGTGTAGCAGGAAACACAACTTAGAGAAGATATGGCGTATCATAAATATTACTGTTGTTGATATCAACGGCAGTTGTGCGTACTAAGCTGTTGCAGCAAATTGATAGCGCATTGTAAACCGTGCTGGTTTACCATCTTTTTATATACCAGTTCTCTGCACACTGCCTTGGAACTACTTTTAGGCAACTGAACTTGCTGCATTTGTGTATCTAAAATTCAAAATATGCCTGGTTTGTAACACTTCTTTCTTCTGAAAA
This sequence comes from Aptenodytes patagonicus, assembly GCF_965638725.1. Lineage (NCBI taxonomy): Eukaryota > Metazoa > Chordata > Aves > Sphenisciformes > Spheniscidae > Aptenodytes > Aptenodytes patagonicus. The sequence goes on from NC_134950.1 coordinate 158,766,192, forward strand.
AAACCCCAAAACCTCTTTTTGTAAACAAAAAGGAAGTTTATCATTTGGTTTAATCCCCATGTATGTATGTTTGTGTGATGCATAGTAAACTATGAATGAAACAAGAACAAAGCAATTACAGTGTTTCATTTTGGAAGACTAAAGTAACTAATTTTACTTTTTTTTTTTTTCCTTTCTTCTTCTAAGAGACCCAAATTCGTTAGCCACCTTGAAAACATTTGAAAAAGCAGTTGAATGGGCCAAATCTGGAGAATTCACACAACAAGATATCGATGAAGCTAAGCTAGCGGTATTTGCTGCTGTAGATGCACCAATAGCTCCTTCAGATAAAGGTATAGTCTCACCAGCCTCCCAGCGCTGCCAATATTTATTTTTTTTATTTGAGTTTAAAGGGAAGAAAGTAGTTAGTTTGCTAAACTGTATCATATGATAAAATTGGTACTTGGCAGACATTGGTAAGACAATTGCATTTTCAACAAAGCAGTCAATTCCTGTTGCTCCCTTTCAGAAATACCGCATGCATTCAGTCTCTACTGAAGTTCGCATATTCGCGCTGCTCCTTGATGTCAGGTGAATACAGCTAGGAGATGGAGGTAGATCAAAGAAACAATTCTAGGCTTGGAAAGGGCAGTAAGTGCAAGCAAATAAAAGGGAATACTGGTCTTCCGATTCAAAGAAAGTTGAAGGATTATTTTCCTGACACAAGCGTGCATATTGACTGGGAATGTCACTAACCTTTTGTGCATACTTTTTTTGAAGAAGTTAAAGCATCAAGTCCATCTGCTGCGGTGGAGGGTGTTATCTTCTTTACATACCTGCATACTTAGGATGGCTTGGTAGTATCTTCGTATCTTTTCAGTTTGCTCACACATTGCTTTGCTTTCCTCGCTTTTCCCTCCCTCCCCCATTCTCAGCTTAATTTCAGTCCAAAACTTGCTAAGTTAGAGTATGTTCCTTTCTTATACATAAAGGAATTAGAAGGTTAAAATTGGCATTATTTTAATATGTACTTGTATTAACACTAACATTAAACAAGAAAACTTAAAATGAAGCTGACTTTCAGCTGACAGAACTTGGTTTTGGTCTGGGCAACTAAAAAAAAAAGTAATCCATTTTATGTGCATACGAGTGAAATGCATGCATATTTGAACGTTGGTATTTGTGAGAGTAATGATTTCCATTCTTTGATATTTGAACACACATCTTAACGGAGCTGTGGCATATTTAGTGAAACAGTGAATAGAAGAACATTGTTCAGTAGGCCTGGAAGCCGTTGCAGAAAGAAATACCTGTCCCTTCACACTACTGTTACATTAATCGTTGGGCCCTGCATGGGGACTTGAGCTACCTTAGCTAACTTGGAAGTCAGCCCTGCTTTGGGCAGGAGGTTGGAGGACTAGTTGACAGATGTCCTCCCAAGCCACTTTTTTTCCCCCCTAAGACTATTTGCATGACAAAAAGCTTTTCTATGATTATTTTGGAGTTCTCTGGTAGTTCATAGACCTATAATATTAACATTAATATACTGTGGGCAAGTATTCCAACAAAAGCATTAAAGCATTTGTATGTAGATTTCTGTGTGGAGTACAAAAAGGTGATTGAACCTTTGTCTTGCACATATACTACAACTGATGGCAAATTTTAAGAGCTTGTTGTTGTAAATGACAATAAAGATAGAAGCTTCATGAAATGCAGTTTGGCTAAAACATTGTTAGAAAGTACTGAGACTCTTTCAAATGAATCCTGTTAGGGTGTTTTAGGTTTTCTGGACCACCATTATGTTTAGATTTTTTGACAAACTCAATCAGTTGCCAGAATAGAATAGGAATTTTTTTTTCCCCTAAATAGGAAACTCTTACTACCTCAGAAAACTAATTTACGTAGTTCTAACCTTTGGTGTTTGATTTACAGTTAGACGTTGTCTCAAAACAACGGCCTAATGGTGGTCTCTGTTGTTCCTTCCAGCACACGTACCTGTCTTAGTTTGCACTCGTTCATGCACTTAGTTGTAACTGAGACTCCAGTACACCAATGCAGTGCGTGGTTTTGTTTTCCTCTTTTCCTAGGAATGGATCATTTCTTATATGGGATTTCAGATGAAATGAAGCAGTCGCACAGAGAACAACTTTTTGCTGTCAACAGCGATAACCTGGTTGACGTATCAAACAAGTAAGTCTGTGCTTAACTTTGGAAAATGTTTACTTGAAAAATAGAACAATTTGAAGAAGAAAACAGTTTGTAAAAGTTGTCATAATAATTCTTGGATTTCTTCCCTGGCCTTTCGTACTTTCACTACTTGCTTTTGTAACCTAGAGAGAGAGGTGTTAATTATATCCTGCTTATTGCATTTTAGCAGATGTAACTTCCTCTTACATTCTGAGTTTGTGGGAGATTGTTTTACTTTTGAAGGGTCCAGAAACTGTCTGGAGAAGGAGTACACTCAGACATCCAGCTCCTGGCTGTATGAGCTGGTTCTTTTAGACTCGTAACACTTTGTGTTTCTTTAGACTTCTGAATTCCACTTTAGACTTAAGAATTCCACTACTGAAGAAGACAAGGTTAAGGAAATAGGCTAGTTAGGGCTATGCCTTAGGAGCCTGTTGTATTGTGATGATTGGGGAAAAAACAGTGTAAATCCAAAAGATGCTGTAAAAGCAAACAATGGATACATACCAAACAGCGCTTTTTCCTGAGACGGGAATATTTTTAACGTGTATAGCAGAGTTATGGATAACTGAATGCAGCAGCTTCTCATTTGTTTCTGTTTTTTTTTCTTGCAGGTATCTTGCAGTTGGGAAGAGCACTCGTGGCCAAGCTGTACTTGGCCCAGAAAATGCAGATATCACCAAAGATCCCTCATGGGTCAAACGATGAATTGCTGCTGAACATCCAAGCCAATACAAAACAAGCCCATCTGTGTGACTATACAATTAGTTTTTTGTAGTAACTTGTAACTGTGCTGTGGTCCAACTTAAATGTTCATTGCTGCTTTTAACAGTGTCCAACAAACCAGTTAAAAGCTGTCCCTCTTGAAATAACTATGTGAAAAATTTTCAAACCATACAGTATTTGAGAGCAAGAATGATTTGCTCTGTTACGGCAAAGACAGACCTTAATATTTTACTAAAGACTCACTCCTCCAATTGCATATGAAAGCTATATAAATTAAATATTTTTTGTGTATGTAAAACTAGTGTTTTAAATGGAGTTTGTTTGAAATCATGTCTGCTGTTGGACATATAAAAACTACGTCTCTCACACTGACAGATTTCATTCTTTGGTGTGATAATTCCAGCTCCCTTGGCAGAAGCCACCTACAGGTAGAGGAGCTTTGTGACAGTACATTCCACCTTGCATCACACCAAGGTTGTAGTGAATTGCAGTGTAGTGGGCAAATCACTCATGAATTAGTGTACAGCATATTTTAAGTTCAACTCAGCTTGCCACTCTGGGCAATGCTCAGTCATCTTTTGACATGACGCAGTCTAGTATTTAACTTTTTGTCAAGGTCCAGTTAACAGGTAAGCTGGCATGAGGAAACATTTTTGGCTGTGTCAGCCTCATTTCAAAAGTCAATTTTATCCTTTTTCATCATTATGGGGCATTTTTTTTAGTAGTCTTGAAGAAGCTGAGAGAAAGGAGACCTGAAGCAAGGACCTGATTATACCCTTCTGAATCTCAAATTATTAAAGCTTCCCCCCTGCCCCCCCCCCAAAAAAAAAACAACCTAGTTTTATCATCCCTGTACAAGGAGAAAGGATTCAGAGTTCTAGCCTAATCCTGAAGAAGCAACATAAAACAGTTTGCCCTGCTGTAAATACTTCCTGCACAGTTAGGAAAGGAAAAGGGCAGCTGCTTTTTTCCTTCACAGGACTCTATAGAGAATCCTTCATGAAGCATTATTCCCCCAATTGTTTAAAAGCAGGTGAATACAATTTCCGACAAGTCACACATGATGTTTGCAACAGTACTTTATTTCACTTCAGATACATTAAGCACAATCCTGTAACTCAACACAAAGCTAGCCATCTACACTTATTTTTTGGGTGTAAGTACTCTGAAACAAAGTGCAGTAGATGAGTAACTTACAGAGTGCATAGAGCGGTGTTGCACTTACTTACTGTTAAAGGGTAGTATCAGTAAACGGTGCTTATCTGTTAGATGCTAGGGTTTGTTTCAAACATAACACAAATACAGACAAAATCTGCGTGATATCTGAACATCTTGTTTCACATAAAGTGCTGGTACAATAATTTAAATGTTACAAAACAAAGCTGTAACGATTCTAAAGCATTGTTACTCACAATGTGCATCTATTAGATTATTCTAAAAGTGATGTCTTTAGATGGCTCCGGTTTCTGCTTCCTTTGGGCTGTGCATAGCAACATGCTCCAGCTGGCCTGAATCTGAAACATCGTAACTGGTCTTGTACTTGGCCAGGATTTTCATCAGTGGCCGCAGCTTCAGCCACCATTGCTCCTTGGGAATCCTGTGTCTGTGTAAGAGGTGGGGTGGGGAGGGAAAAAAAAAAAAAAGTGATTTACTTGGCAGCCAAGACAAACACATTTTGTAGGTTATTTGACAGCGCTAACAGTAATGGCCTTCCTTATAAATAGGATCAGATGTTGATATTTATGGTGAGATGCAAACACTGACCCAAAATGGGGAGAAGCAAGGACAGAATACTGAAGGAACAAATAAATTTTACTATAAAGATGTTCTTTATAGGTAAGTATAATACCAAATTGGGTGCAAAAATGCTGCTGCACTCAACTGTACCAGAAGTAAAGTAATTCTAGGGATTAGAGCAAAGACAACTATGAGAATGTTACTTAAAAGGACAGTGGAATCCCAGGATTCGTAACAAGAGACTTCAAGTGTCAGGAGAGGATGAAGAGAGTTGTTAGAAAAGACAAGTGAACAAAGTGAATCACTGGCTGAATGTAGGCCAAAGACAAAAGTGCAATAAAAGAGTTGGCAAACGCTGTGTGTCAGCACTGTGGAGAAGATGCTCATTTGATGTGGTGAAAAGAAGCCTGTGTTGAGATGTTTAAAATGTAAGCAGCATATACATACACAAAGTCTGTTTCATTCTTAAGCTCAGCCACAGGTTGGAAAACAAGGTTCCGTCTACGCATTCCCAGCAAACAAACTGAGTCATCAGTATTGGCAAATACTTTTCCTAAAAAGAATGAAATAATTCAGGATCTTTCTTACTCACACTTGTAAGGGCAAATACCCTTTTCTGTAATTAAATTGAACAGGGAGCTTACAGTAGCTTAATTTCAGTTACTGAATATTTAATGTAATGATAAAACATCAATTAGTACTTTAATAGGGTTAGGAGATCTTCACTTTTTTAATTTAGCTTTGGTGATTAGCAATGAAAACACAGTGTAATTAAGCAACAATAAGACTGAATTTTAACATAGTTTTAAATTAGATTTTAGTAAACAGTGCTTTACAAAAATTCCCAAAGAAGACATTACCTTCTTCTGTCTCCCATGTAGCCACCATGAAACAAAAAGGAAGAACAGATGTAACTATATAACCATCAATTCCTTCATGCATGAAAAACTGCAATCACACTAGCATTTTTTTAAAGATAGATAAAAAACCAGCTATCTGAATTATTGACCTCACTTGAGGGGAAGTCTTCTTACAGTAGCAAGCACAGCAAGGCACTACTGAATAGTAACATAATCAAGAGGGAAAGAAGTATGTCGACTAACAAACTAATATACATTCATATGTTTGTGTAACAGTCTTATATACCGATAGCTAACCAAAGACAGTAAAACAAGAGGTAGCACCAAATATTTCTGCACCTTTTCGGTAGGTTTCTTTCAGTTTTTTGGAGATCCACTGCATAGCTTTTGCAGAAATTTTTGTCCCGAAGTTTCTATCAAATGGCGAAGGTGCACCACCCTGTGTGAAAGTGAGCTGTTTGTTAGTTATCGAACCAGTATTTGTGCCTTTTTATTTTATCAGTCATCTCTGTTAATAGCCTGCTCTACCTCTTATTTCCTTTTCCCCCACTTAGAAAAACAAACCAACCAAAAACCCCACCATGCAAATCAAGCTACAACATTTAAACTTTGTGTTAAGCACTTGTAGAATTCTCATTGAATCCGTAATACTTTTCACTTAGATAAATGGAGGGCACTGTTTCCCTTTCTTCCATTTCCCCTTAGTGCTGATCATTAAGCACTGCCCAGCTATCACTCTGCCACAGGGCAACCTGGTTTCAGCATAATATAAACCAGGAAACTGTTGAAGGAGAGGTGTCAGAGGGAGCCTAAGAAACCCAAGGGCTGACTCTCTGTAATCTAGGGAGTCTGGGAAGCACGGCTCTATTGCAGCTAGAACGAGGAAGGCCATAACGCCGTGTATGTAATACTGGGACAAAACAACTGCGCTGGGACTAGTAATTAATTACTAGACTAGTAATCGCATGATTTCTGGTTTTTTGGCTGCTTTCATTCCAAATATTACAGCAGCCTTTATATAGTTCTGGGAACAAAAGTGGTGTTTGGGGTTTTTTTAAACCCTCCGTTTACATTATATAAAGTCTGACTTTTCTGTCCATTTTCAATGCAGCAGATGGGACTGAAATCATATGTGAAGTAGTTCCAAATAGTTCCAAACAGATTGCTTGACTAATACTGGTCTTGACCTTCAAAATAAACTTTGCTAAATTTTATGCAGAAAGTGTCAAGCTCAGTGTTGAATAATCTAAAAATATGAGTAAGGGGAATATACATACAACTTGAAACAACTTAAAAGGAAAGACAGTCATTTCACTACTAGTACTTGAGAAATTTGGCTCTAGATGTATGTATGTTTTACTCTACCTCAGTCTTGGTGGTTAGTGTAGCCAAATTAGAAACTTACTATTTGCCCACTAACAAGCAGTATAGTGAGATAAAGAGATACAAGGTACAAAGACCACAAGGAGTAGCTCAGTGCTGTTTCTTCCACAAGAACAATCCATCTGCACATATTGTCTTAACAAAATCTCATCTCTTCCAGGGTTCAGAAGCCAGATACGTTACAGATGGGCAGATAAGTGTGTTCTAAGGATGTATTACAATAATAGTAAGAGAGCTGTATTACCTATTTTAAAAAGTGTAATTGTTTATTAATATAGACAGGGGAGGAATAAAAATGAAAACCCCTAAGAATCTAATGCATTTTTTTTTCCCTAGATTTTTAAGAAGGAATTGCAATAAAATATATCCCTAACAAAAACTTCTGAGTTACCTATGAACAAAAATCCACATACTTTTTTTTTTTTCTTTAATCCCAAGTCAGGCTTGCTTGAAATGCTTGAATAGTGCATGCTCTTTGTTCAAAGTTAAGCTTGTCTGTAATTTTAAGGTGATTTTTACCTGCTGCATGTGGCCCAATACATTTTTTCGACAGTCAAACACTCCTTTTCCTTCTTCAGAATACAACTGATAAATGAAGTCAGTTGTGTAGTTCTCATTGCAGTTCTCATTTCTGTAACAATTAAGGCCAGATACAGTTAACAAATTTACTATTAAGTAGTGGATGTCTTTACAGCTACTGAACGACAAATGTTTTCCCATTTTCTTGATACCAGTAATCATGGCTTGGGTATTTTCATCTAATCACCTATGTTCACTTTCATGTAACATGCTAATGATTTTGAAGTCTGCATTACTTTTACTACACTGACATCACTGGCAGGTCACTTGGAATCCACTGTTGAATAAGGTAGTGAAAAAATATCATTTTAGGTCTGACAAGTTCATTATGCAGAGGAAAAACTGGATTAAAACAAAAAGTCATCGACATCCACTGTCATCATTTTGCTCTTTATAAAAGCATGGATAATGAATAGTACCTTAGGCTGTTCCTTACCAATATTGTAAATGTAGGCTATTTTTTCACACTAGTCACACAACTAGTAGAACCTGAACAAATACAATGGTATCCTCATACGATTTATTGTGGTATTCATTTTTCAGCCCTTTGCTACTCAGCATACTGAAAATAAAAGCTAAAGAAAGAAAGAAGCTACAGCCTGGTTCATGCTGCCTAAGAAGGTATAATTTTAAAACATGCTAATCAACATATTTTAAATGTTTTTATTTTTGAAAGATATTTTATTGTTATCTCCTAAAATCTAAGTAGGATTTTTATAGTAAAGGCCATACTATATGTGTACACATGTATGCTAGTTTTCACACTATCTTTAGTAAGAAAGAACCTACAATAAAAGACAAAGCCGATGAGAAAACAGGCTGAAAATAGGATAGAATATTAGATTGTAGAGCAAATACATTCACATAGAAAGAAGGAAGTTTTGAACTTGAGAATCCAGACAGCTCCCAGACTTGCCTTCTGGAGCTACAGCTTTAGCAAAAATCTCCCACTAAAGGAATAATCAAGGAATATAGACTTAGAGTGTCTTTGCAAGTGGCCAAACAGCCTACTTGGCTGGAAGTGCTCAGCATCACTGATGCCATCTATTAAAACTACTTTTGCTTACCTCAGCACTAGACCACGCTGGATACTGGTTTTCATTTTTTCAGTCAAGTGTTCCACATTAGCCTAGAAACAACAGAAGTATTTTTAGCAAGCCATGCAGAACTCTAAAACAACTTTAATGAACCTACATATCCGGAGGACTTCTATAAAATATTCCACATCAAATATTATGTGCAAGTTCAAATAATCAGCAGGTTTTTGGAGTCCCAGGATACTATACTGTGTATGGCTACTCATCTTTGGTTAAAACTAACTTCTTCCTCCACGTCTCAACTAACTGACTTTAATAGCAACACAAAAGTTGTTTTTTTGTATGCTATACTGGTATAGCACCAAGTTGGATAACATCAATATACATAAAAATACAGAAATTGCTACAAAAAAGTCTTATCTTGCCCTTACTCCCAGTCCTTGCAAAAGTCTTGTTATGGATACAGTGATGTACTGCTGTGCTGGTACTCCCATGAAGAGTACACACCACTGAGAAATGAGTGGGGAGGAATTACATTTCATTTCACACCTCTTTTCCTTTCAGGAAATTTCTGTCTGTTTAGCTTCATATTTGTCCATGACCGCAGCTAGCACCAGCTACCTCAGAAGTGTAAAAGCCTCATAGTAAACAAGTTCCATGTCAGCTTACACCCTAATCTGTAATCCTGGATCTTTAATTCAGTAACACCTCCAAACATGCTCTGAATAGTTGTGGTATCAAAACCAGTATCTAATACACCTTACGTACTGTTCAACTCCTGACATGAACAGTTGCCTAACACAATGGAAAAGGTTGTGTTCCCCCCCCCCCCATTTGTTTTTCTTTTAAAACTGCCCAGGTCTGTTCATTTACATGTAATTTTAATTTCAATCAGAAGAATAAAAATGAAACAATTCACCTAGTGGTGTTTAATGACTAATACAATAATTTTGTCAGTTAACTGAATCTGATGCCAAGAATAACTGGTATATGTTCCTTTATATAATATGGTGTAAGAACCGGCATTATATGAAAGTGCTACTGACAAATGTAACTTTTAGATACAATCTAAACATTTGGGGGTTTTGTAACATGAGCAGTCTATTTCAAATATACACATTATGCTATATACGTACAACAATTTTAGGATCTACTTAAAAATGAGGAAAACATTTCTAATGCTGTATACCTGGAGCTCTCGAATATCAAACTGTTCTTCGAAGATATAAGCAGCATCAGCTCCTGCCGCAAGGGCCCCCATATTAGCCAGATAACCACAATAACCACCCATGGTCTCAATGATGAATACACGACGCTTGGTACCACTGGCTGATTGTTTGATGCGATCACACGTCTAATCAAAGACAAGATATTGTAAGTTTAAGTGAAAAAAAACTCTGAATTTCCATGTTTTCATATGTCATGCAATTTTATGTCACTTACTGGTAAAAGAGTTTAAAGAATTTATAAAAAAATACATCCTTAAAAATTCCAACATAGTGTAACCCATTTAACTATAATAACTACCAAATAAAGTAATTCTTATAAATCAGCCATTGAACATCACAGTCAAAATAAAATGTTTTGCTACTATCAACTCCTATTTATTTGCTTCCTGCAAATACTAAAACAAGAATTAATTTTGGTTTGTGCATGGAATTAAAAAGTTGTGATAGTTTTCTAACAGAGATACAAATAGATATAAAGGAGCTTTTTAATCAGCTCCGGTATGAATAAGTTTCTCTTTGCTTTAAGAGTTTATTTCTTCTTAGTATTGATTTTGAAATTCATTGGATTCCCAACCATGCTTAACAGTTACAGTTTCTTAAACTTAAGTCTTGAGCATGTATTGCCCTTCTGTTTACTTTCCAATAATGATGTCCACATAAAAGTAATTCATTCAAGCACTACTGGAGCTTTTTTTTTTTTAAATGTTTTTGTTTTTTTATTAATAGGTGCATACTTACTATAAAAAGACTGCAATCTCCACTTCCATCTTACTCTGACCAGCATAAGAAATGATCTCTACAAAGAGATCCGTTGCTTACATGCCACCAATTAACACCAACATTTATTAGAGCTGCCTAAGAGACTTAGAAAGTAACAGAGAAAACTTTCAGTGTGGTAGGACCTAGGAAACTTAGGAAAATGTAGAAACCTAGGAACTAGGTTACTATGCATCTCCAAGTTTTAGTAATACTCAGAAAGCTATTTGACAAACTCTCACTTCCTTGAATGAGTTTTTCTACCCTTCAAAGTTATTTTAAAGTCATCAGATAATGTATCTTCCTTCCAGAAAGCAAGTAATAGCAAGAAAAAGATACTATTTCCTTCTTTGTCTTAAAAATAAATAAATAGGTTACACCAGAGTTGGTGACAAGAAGAATTTTGCAAAACTGATGTACTGTCCCTACACCAGTTCTGTTTAGTAAAAATGAGAAATAAAAGTACCTGGGAAGTTCGTCATCTTGAAACCTGAATTATGATAACGTTAAGAAATCCCTACGCCTTACTGATTTTCTGAATGAGTAACTGCAGATGCTGTAATATTTGAGGTATTTCTGTTTCACAGATGTTTACAACCAGAACCTTCATTCAGCTAACAAAGTAATACTTCAAGCTGAAATTAAGATTGTGAGCAATATGGTCTTTAAAAACATACCTAACAGACCACAGAACAAATAATGAATTGATACGTGAGAAAACTTAACGTAGTAAAAGACTAGAACTTCCAACATCATAAGGTTTAATGCACTAAAGGACTAAAAATGGTGTATGCATTTATTTAGGTCTAGCTACCAAAAGATATATGTAATTTAATTTATACACGTTTTATTTATATATTTGCATATGTGCGTATTATGTGTATACATACACACACGCACACATATACACACACACAAGCACAGAATTCACATGAATTTATTCAGAGTATGGATTGACTTTCTGTTATCCTAAGCAGGAAGTATCCCCGTAACAAATTACATCACAAAAGCCTATGTTGAACTTCAGCTTTTCAAAATGACACTTTCCTTTACCTGTCTTGGATTTTACAATGTCCTCAAGCACTTTATTTCCCATTCCAGATGTGGTTTCATAAGAATTTTTGCACAATACTGGCATCTGGCAAACAGTAACAAATTTATGAAAGTACCTATTACTTTTAATAGTGGCAGATGCAGCACTGAAGCAATTTCAACTCATTTTAAAAAAGCTGCCTGGAACTGGATGGATACTATGTGTTTAGCTTATGATATAAAAAAATCTTGGCTTTAGACACTGAAGAAATAAATACACATGCAAAGATTTCCTTCATTTTGAGAGACGTAAAAGATCTGTAAATGCCAAGCTTTCTAAAAAAGTTTTCTGGCTACTGGTAGTAGAATGAAATTTTCTGCCTTTTGAGGAGCTCTAAGCAAGGATGTAAATCGTTAGTTGCTTTGGGGATTACTCACTTTAGATTTATTTAGAAGGATTTCTATTCTTCACTATACAAGAAACATAATAGAAACTTTCTACTATTCTTGCACTCTCAGAATGACTGAGACAGAAATACCCAAAATACAAAAATGGCACAGACGGATTTTAAAGAATCATTAATTCCTATACTACTTCATAGGCTAGAAAGGCCAAAGCTGAAATGCCTCATGCAGGTTTCAGAAGTTTTAAACATGGAGGCACGGTGACTCTTTTTGTAGTGCTCTTTGGAATTCCATTGTTAGTTGAGCTTTCACATGAACTGAGCTGGCTTTGTGAAAAATCTGATATTCAAAACTTCACCAAATCAACAGGGTTCTATTTTTAGCGTAAACTAAACATTCTAACCATAATGAAATTCAATAGATACAACCATTTTTATTCTATTTTTTACTGACAGCACTACTGGAAGCTGTACAAATTGCAATTAAAATTAATAATAAAAACAGTGAAATAAGAGGAAGCAGCAATATATATGATCATTTTTTTCCCATTGCGTTTTCATGTTTTCACTTTTACAGGCACATCACTGTTAGAAGTGGTCTCAGTCATAATTAGCAGACTCAGCCTGACATTTATAGAAGTAGGTAAGGGGAAAGAGGCTAATGGAGTGGTAGAAGTACCTGTGTCCTGCCTACGAACGTATTGCTACAATTTACCCACACTACATCTTAGGTCATCTTCACCTCAGGGATGCTGTATTGCATCTCCCAAAGACCAAGCCATAATATATTCTGACACAGCTCTTTCCATTACCTACTGGAGCTTTTTCACTCTATATAAATAAATAACACTGTATCAGAACAGGAAAACAAACCTGCATTTCTCAAATCCCTGGATCTCTATTCTGACTTTCTTGGCCAATTACTTCATAATTAGTTACATGGATGGATAATGAGGGGTTTGATAAAACTCAGCTGTTCAGAGGTTTACTCATTTGTTTGCATTAGACCTCAACTCAGTTCCCTTTGCTGCAGCTACAGCAGACTCAACAGGACCATAAAGAACTTAAGAGTTCATATAGCAGTTGTACCCAAGGGAAAAAGCTATGGCAGACTAAAACTAGAAAACTGATTGTTCTGACTGAAATGGAAAACTCATTCATAGCAAGTTCTGGCCTCACACTGTTTAGTTAGCATCAGTGACAGACTTAACTGCTTATACTAGGCATGCATTTATATGCACTTAATGTATGTTAAGCCTAACGCAGTCTATGCGATTATTCATGTGTTTAGTGTTAACCATGTACTTAAAATGCTCTACTGCACTGAGCTCAGTCATTAGCCCATGCAATAAATGTGGCATTTATTTATAAAACATGTACTTTCTTCTTTCACCTAAGTAATGCTGAGGAGCTGCGCAAGATAAAAAACAAAATCAAAGCAAGCAAAATATTTTATTCTCAGTAAAAGCCAGTGTCCTAAGCAGTAATGCAGCAGTCTTGGATAACAAAGCAGAGTCCCCAAGAGTAAACATCCAACATAACTAATTTTTATTAGGTTAATCTTTAATCAGTCTTGGAAAACTTCTTAACTATACAACATAAAAAACCCACAGTAAATGAATTATTTTAGAAAACGAGACATTTCAAGGTCTTTAGGTATCCTCATCTTATGCATTTTATCATCTTAACTTTTAAAAGATATGCAGTCTTACCTCCACAATAGCATTCAAGGCAGTGTCAGCACCAATGCTAAAGTCTGTGCCTGGCACATTGTTGCTAATAGTAGCAGGCAACACACAGATAGGTACGCAAAACTCCTCAAAGCGGGAACGTGCCTCGTGTAGCTGCAGACAACTTTCATAGGCCTGAAGCAGTGGTACAAGTATGAGTGACACATTCCTTGTCTTTGGATTGCTCTGCTAATGACTCCTTACATGTGATGGTAAATTTGGCTGTCCATTGGCCCACGTAAATACAAGTGGTGAGTTATTTGGGGGAGTGGGGGGATATCCTGTACATACCACAACAGTGCACTGGGGTTGCATTGGCACAATGCTCTTTGAAGAAATGCAGAAGATTAGTGCAAGTTAATACAGAGTGAACATGAAGTGTGCCCCAGCATAGAGGTCTGAAGCAGTTGGGCAGAAAAAGACAGCATAAAGGCAGGCTGGAAATCATTCCACAAGAAACCACTTAAAGAATAAAGTTTGATACATGTTAAGGAGTTTAGAAAGTTAACTAGTAAAACACCTACAACTTGAAGGAAATGCTTAAAGAAAGCTCTTTTTTAAAAACTATGTTATCCTATAAAGTCAAGACACACATCTATTTCCACCAAGAAAAAAGAAAAAAAGTTTTGACTATGCCTTCTGAGATTCTATCAACATCACACATCTGCCTCTATGCACACAGACTGGACATAGGCCCAGAAAAATCTAGAACATCTGCACATGAATGAGTTGGTAAAGTTTGCAAGTATAGTTCAAAGATTCTTTGAAAAGCAGCTGTAGGTCCTTGGGAAGATTCCAAACACTACAAAATAAATCATCATGTGAAAAGGATTAGGTGTTCCTAAAAAATGTCAAAATAATACTTAAAGGTTAAGATTGTACAGCTGTTTTAAGTCAGTAAACATATTTTTTTAGTTACATTATTCCAATTCTTCCTAACCTAAACCAATCAGCATCTCTCATGATGCGTGGCAATTTTTCAAACTGCCTACATAATGACTCTCCACAAGAAAGCCTGATTACATAGTATGTTACGTTTTTCTTAATCTCTTTCTCCCAGAAAGGACTGATGTTCACAGAAGCTTCATCTTTTCAATTTCTCAAATCAGTTCAGAGAAGCAAACTATTGCAGATCAAATCATTAGATAGCTATCAAGCTATCTCCACAAATACCTAGACAGTGACTGATTTAAGTAATAACGTAGGAGAAAGTGATGGGAAAAAAAAAAAAATCACCTGCAAGAGTTCTGCTCTCTTGTTTTTCCTAGATAAAGCAGATCCTGTTCAGTAAGAGGACAGGACATATGGCGGTAGGTGCATGAAGTGCAAACTGACTTTCTAAAGTCTATCTCTACTCATGTATTTCTTAAGTGCAACTTTCAATTAAGCTCAGTGCTAGGATGCATCTCCAGTTTAAGTCTGAAATACAGTCTAAAAGACTGCACACTGTCAGACCTGTAGCTCTGAGAAGCAGTATAGCCAGAAGAGCAACAAATGGATTTTTTTTTTTTTTTGAGTGGATGAGACTTGACTGAGAAAATTTCAGTAATTGCCTAGCCCAACTCAGCTCAGTCAGACTGCTTTGAATTTTTATTTTCTACTGAAAAACAAACACATACACTGAGTCGCAGTGGTCTGGTAAAACCACATGGCTTCCTGGAGATCTGCAAAACATGAGTTTCTCTGAAAAGTTTTATATTGAGAATTTTGGGAAACCAAGTCGAAGGGAGATTTAGAGCAATAACTAACACAATTGGTTAGTCTGTATTTATAATATGTTAAGATGTAGTTAAGATATGTTTTACTTGCATTAAATATTGCCATTTTATTTGATGCAAGTGACTTCAGCAAACATATCCAAAGATTGTACCTTCACCAAGCATGAGCATTAGATGATTATATGCAACATCTTTCATCACTGCAGCAAAATATGAAAATGCTTTCAATAAAGGGTCACTTAATAATTATAAAGGGTAAACAAGTGATTGGTGTTTTTAATAATTCAAAAGGGTATTGCCATAATCAAGGATGCTTTATAAAAATACATGCACTCAAGCAAAGACTGTGGTTTGTTGACTTTATGTGGACCTAAATGCAAATGGTCATTGAAAGGGATGGATTTACTGCCCTAGCTCCATATCCAGCTGTTGCTAGGACTGAACTGGATGATAATTAATTGGTTAGCTAGCTTGGCCAGGCTAACTTTCAGCTTCCTTGTTCAGACTAATATGGAGCCACATGTGCTAGTACCAGCACTGGGAAGGTACAAGAGTCTGTGTGGAAAAAAACTGCATAGACTGCATTAAGGCACTCTTAACTGTAGCTTTATTCGCTCCTCAGTGAGAAAGGGTTTTTTTGTGGCTGTTTGCTATTCTTTTTCTTACAAAACCGATTGATCAACCTGTACCCCCTTCCCTTTGATGAAAGGAAAAGGCAGATTCTCAAAGAAACATATTAGAGAGTTTCAACATCTTCCTTTTTCAGGTTCTATTTTTCCTCCATCTCTAGCTGATACCTTTTCTTTTCATTTCCCCATTTACTTCTACATCTCCTAAATTCAAATTAATATTCTTCCATACCTTGTTCTGGTTTATTCTGCTTTCCATCAGCTTCCTCTAGCCCACCAATAGGCTTTGTTTTCAAATTAAATTTTCATCCTTTTCATTATTTTTTCATGTTCTGTAGCTGAAAGAGTCTAACTTTTTATTCATTCTGCTTAATTACAGAGTAGGTTTCTACATTTTAGTTCCACCTGCAAAATGTATTGCTAGTGCCTCTTTTTGATCAAGTAACCCAACTTTCATTTAAAAAGAAATTTCTATCCTTCATGGTTATGTAGGAAAAAAACTAACACTTCTTTGTTGTCACATTCCAGAGGTCTGCTATCTGAAATAATATTCTATTCATTCCGCTGGATTAGCAATATGAAGTCGAGAATATAGGTATTTTTATTATGGTAGTTACTTTAACTGATGCTTCTTTTCACAGAAAAGTCAAAGTTCATGTTCTTATCCTGCAATCCTAAACAATTTATTGTCTATATCTAGATATACGAGCCTTAAGCACACCCTTAGGTACAGAAAGGCACAGAAACCTCCAGCTTTTCCCAGGTATTTTATATTGTGGAGTTTTCATTGACAATTGTTCTCACCAATATTCTGAAAACTGAAGTGAAAAATACAGCATAAGATAAATTTGAAACACTCTTCAAAAGACGAATCAAATTCTACTATTCAACTGATTACAAGCCTGTATTTTAAAACAAAAATGGAAAAAATGGAGCATTTCAAGAGGGTCATAGAATCTGTTATAGAATCTAAATTCTAATTATTGAGAAACGTACCAGCCACTATCTATGACTTAGGGAAAAGCACACTCTTGCCTAATCTCTCATTCAGATGTTATATATCTGTTGGCCTGATTTTTATTGTTTTTCTTTTTAAATGCAGCATCTTAACACATTTTATCTGCAAATGTCTCAAGGTACCATTTACATGCCTTGACAAGTTTCAAACAACTTAACATTGACAAGTGTCTAGTAATGCCAAACACTAACAAGGCCTCATTACCCAACAGAAACGTACTTACCTTACTAAAAGTTGTCAAGAACATAGAGGTAAGAACAGTACCACAGAAAAACTTAAGTGTGATGACATTTTGGTGTTCATTAAGAGGTACTAATCTGAGAGCATTGAAAACTATGATGCATTTATTGACTTAATAGTGGCAAGAGTAAAAATGCTGTATCTAGCATTAGATCTAAACTAGTTCTAATGACATTCATGTCCATTTGCTACTTGTGTTTACCATAGTCAATTGTATGACTTGTATTGAGTCTCAGTCACATTTAATAGGGGGCATCATCACTATTGAACCTGATCTGAACATACAACACAGGAATGAAAGGATACATTTTTCATTATCAGTTTTAGTGAATCATGATCAAACAATCAGAGCAGAAAACTGAAGAGATACCAAGCAGAAATGTTTCCTCAACGCAAAAGTCTGCTCCTTCACCCCCAAAAAGAACAAAACTTAATTTTCCATTGGATTAAATCTAAATCTTGCAAAGCCATTACATTTCATATTTATTTCAGAGAAAATCTAGGCAAAATAAAATGCAAAAACAAGAAGGCGGCTATTAGTAAAAAAATCAGTTTGAAAAGTTTTCAACTACTGCATTTAAAATATGGAGATACTGACATTTTATTATCTAACGAAGGTGGATGATATCTAGAAACCTAAGTATAAAGCAAAACACAACAACAACAACAACAACAAGAGAGACTGACTATGATATATCCCACTCTACATGAAATAACCTATAAAAAGAAGCCAGTTAGGTAAACAAAGCTTAAGAAGAAAAGAAAAGAAAAGTAGGTGTTATGCACAATCATTTTACTCACCTTAATCTGTGACCAATCATTTTGGAGAGATATTTTTATTTACCAGAACTGGAAACATCAACATTTATAACCTAAGTTGTCTATAAAGAATATGTTCAAGATAAATTTTAGTTAGCTTACAGTCTTGTTCAAGGCAATAGTTAAGGAAACTGAAATTTCCTAACTGAAGAGTTTATTTTGCTGAAGAAAAAAATACTTATGTTGGCATGGTAAAAAAAACAAAAACAAAACAGGTGAAAATTATGTTAGTGTTCTTGAAGTTGACAGCATTTGAGGAATCCTTCAAATTCCTGAAAATTATATCATTATTAAAATCTTCAAATATATCTAAGTGATAGAAGAACTGACATTTCATTTTCAAAAGCAACTTGAAATTCTTTTCCCACTTTACATGAGCACCATGCTTGGGTTTTTCCACATTTAAAAATGTAGCTCAACATGTACAATCAGTGAAAAAAATTCTACATTCTGGATCTAACGTGGCTGGAGACAAAAATCAGAAAGTGGAACTTGTAATATAATATGGTAATTCAATGTAATTCAGTAAGAAAATTATGAAATAATTCTGTTTCTTCTTTGTAAGTGAAAACGTAAATTCAATTTTGAAGACAAATGCTTTATTAGGTCTTTTCTGTGTTTTAAAATACGGACACTGTGCAACTGTATCTGCAATACATATGTGTCCGTAGATTATGCTGAAAAGAGGAAAAAAAAGGAAGGAAGTGTAATGTTACTGTTATAGTTTCAGACAAAATGATGACAGAATATATAGAAACAGAATTGCTCCTCTTAGTGGAGGTATGATGGATTAATGCTTCTAAAGTGATTCAGATGAACTGTAAATGCGCATGCCTGACAATTTCTTTTGTGTGGTGTTTGACAATGCTCTTTCTACCCAACTGAGTATAGTATTAATCAACCCATTTTTAATTTACATCGTATTACTGGATTTGATTTTTTTAAAAATACTTCATAATATGTCTCAACTCTTTTTTGTAAAATCTGTTTATTAGTAGAATACATGTAATTCCTATTATTAGAGAAATATGGATCTTACATTCTCTATTAGAGAAATAAATATATTACATACATAAATAAGGATCTCTCTCTGAACAGAGCAACATTCACTCTGTTTTTTTACAGCTGGGTATACTGATACTTTACATATAATATGGATTAAATAAATGATCATCAAGTCTTAGCTTTAGGTTTCTTTCTTCCATATACAATAGACACATGCCAAGTTATTTTGTAGTTTACAAATTTACAGGTCATTGTCCTTTCAGAGGAAACCTAATGGAAGCATTTGGGATCCTAAACCTTCTGTTTTAAATAGGTATCATAAAAGTGGCTATATCAAGTAACTGTATTGTTTTCCAGATTACATTTCCAAAGTTCTGGTCTATAAAAATATCCAGTTCTAGCCAATTTAGTCAGTTTTAACCAGAACTGCTTTGTTAGTAAGCGCACACACCAGAATAGACTTACATCAGTTATAGTGTTCAGAGCAGTATCTGCACCAATGCTGAAATCTGAACCCGGTACATTGTTGGATACAGTTGCAGGAACCATAACCATTGGAACACAGAATTCATCATATTTCTCTCGGGCAGCTGACAATTCCAGAAGTCCGAGGTATGCCTGTTGGGCACAGGCATTGGGTGAAAAATTAGGATGAATAAAATAAGGGCAAAGTTGGAATGATAAAATGGAAAGGGCCAAAGGGGGAGCCATTTCTACCACAGCACACTTCAGCAAGTCAAAGCATTAAGGAACCACTAAAATCTAACACGCACAAAAAAAAGAAAGCATTAAAACCAGGTATACATTTGAAAACAAATAATACATAGAACATTCATTTTCAAGGGAATATATAACAAAGTGCTTTGTACAACACAAACATAATGCAAACTAGTTCCCCAATCTTCAGGTACTGTTACTTCTCATTCAAAAATCTTAATATTCCTGAACTGACCATGCCTAACAGGTTGGAAAAAGCAGATGATTCATTCCTTATCAAGAAGAAATAAGTATGTTCTTCTCTGGGAAAAGTTGGCAAAATACTTTCCTGAATGAAGATTTCAAAAATTTATTATTTTGGTAAAATGAAATGAACGTGAAATACAGAAGAAAAAGAAAACACTTCTCTAGATCAATTACAGATTTTGAAATGCACTATGTGAGAAAGAGTGGCTTAAATAAGGGACCACAGTGCAATTACTACTAAAGGTCAAGAACTTCTGGAAGTATGTTCTAAGTATTGATACAGTATAGACTGGAACTTGCACTACTGAAGTCTTTTTTTTTTTAAATACAAAAATACTATCATGTTATCTCACCTTATTTATCCATTTAGCACATCCTGTTTTGCAGTTACTAGTCACTGTCTTGAATGTCAACTTTCCACAGAATCAATGATTGACAGTACGTCTGATCCTAAACACTAGTTGTGTATCAAATATAGTTATAAACAACTGCACTTTACACAAAGATTGGGTAAAAATTAAAACGGTCTATTTCTTTTGTTAGGAATTCTACTCTACTTAGACATAATTAGACATTTCAGTGTACCTCAAATCCACCAATAACCATAAGGGCGTTAATGCTGTTAGTGCGCATCTGGTCAGCGATCTTCTCCAAATATTTTGCAGGAAGAGTACTAAAATTTATTAAACCAAAAGAAAAATAAAAACAATTTACAGACTCTGCAGCGGTAAAAACTAATTACTAAGCTGAAACAGTAAACTGAGCAGGCAATGCAGTATTTTTCATTTTACATATTTATCCATACAAGTAATTCTTCGTGACAACCAGTAAGGAATCACGTCAACTGTAAAGAAACTACAGGTTTGCAATCCTTTTAAGTGTAAGGACCCCAGGAAATTTTTAAGTTGACGTCCTGACTCCCATTTTCATTATCTCTTCAGAGCTGGTACAATACTATAAAGATACCCAAGTTGGAACGTAATGATTTAAAAAAAAAAAAAAAAAAAAATTGAGGACTTAAAACATTCTATGGAAGGGAAAGAGCATGGAACCATACACTGGTTATACAAAATACTAGAATTCATCATATCAATTGGCAAAATATTGACGTTACCGTTTTGTACCAAGAATTGATCCTCCTTGACCAGTCCAGCCTCCAACATCTCCCCAACTGATTTCCTTTATCTTTGAATAAAAGTAAAAAAGGAGATGCTGTTAAGTAATTATCCAATTACTTCTCTTGACATGCAGCAAACACCAGGTACTACTTAATGTAAAGCTGTTGGAACAAGTTGTTGGGCACAGACAGCACCAAAAAATGAACTTGACAAAGAAAGAAAACAGCATCAAGAAGTTAACTTAATTTCTCTTGAATTCTTACCAACCCCTTTCCATTCTGTCTATTTGGTCTTTCTTCCTCCAGATCATGATGAACCCTGACTCCTTGTTTCATATCATGATCTTGTTTTCACATCCTCTCCTACTGAATGTGAAACACAAATCTAGAACTAGGTCTCTGAAGTTAGTTTTGGGACCTGTGGTTCCAGCTAGGCGTAGAAATCATAAGTCTTGTATCCAGTTTCTTCTCAGTATACCAACTCATGCTTAATATTTAAAACAGGGGAACAGAAGAATCTAACTCACCTGGGGAAAAAAAAGAAGCTTCCTCTCCCAACAAGCACCACTGCAAAGTTTCTTATAGCAAAGGAGCACAGATGCAACAACTCATCGCACAGAATCAGCGATTCTTCTGTTATTCTGTGGAAAACCTACCATATGCTAAACATTGACCAAAATTTGAAGGTAGGATTCACCTGAACTAATCTTGTAGCTCTGTAGCATGTGATCATCAATACTTAAGATTAATCTATAGACTTGAACAGTTGAGAAATACAGTTACAATTTGGGTTTTATATATCTTTATGAAATAAAAGAACTTACAGAATCAGTTCCTGCAACAGTTATGACAGAACATATCTTCTAAGAACATAAACAAAGGTGGTGGTGTGGGATGGGGTACATACTACTATGTTATCCACACATGTAATACTGACCTTCCCTCTAGCAAAACCTTCAAATCCATCAATGACAGCAAACATTTTATGGCCTTCAGTTATGCCAACTCTCACTGCAGCCCTCACTGCAGCATTCATTCCAGCTGCAGGGGCGCCAACATTTAAGACTGCCACATTAAAATTAGTCTGCAAGAGAAAAAATAATATTTAATAAGCACTTTAATTTCTACACCATGGTTAATTTGTCAATTGTACACAGTTGCTAAATATTGGAACGTAGGAAAAGAAATTTCAAAGCCCCTAAAACCATCCAAAATTTAAAGTTAACTAGGAGATACATACACATATTTCCCTATTTGCAGAGTATCATATAGAAACAAAGTTTAAAAAAGGAACGTTTGTTTTTAAATAAGACTTTTATCACATTTTCATTTGGTTTGCAGGTTAAGTTATTCAGGTGTTTATATTCTAGCTCAGCTAGGTTCAAGAAACATAAAATATCCTGCGTTATTCAACCAGTTTCATGTTATCAAAGCAGTAGTTTTTTGCAAAAACACCCAGAATAGCCAAGAAAAGAGTAGGAACTGATTCTAGCAACATAGCAGTTAGGTGTATATCATCAGTACCATGCAAAGTGGAAGAGATGACAACTTCTAAATTAAAGTATCGGCCAGGTTTTTAGAGCAGCTGACAATATAGTAGTAAACAGGAATGCTCAGCATCTTTCACAACACCATACATTTTCAGATTATGGCAGTTTTTAAAGCATTTCCTAACAACTCAAAGTAACTGTGCTTATACACGGTGTCTCCTCAAGTTTAACAAGTATCCCAGGTAAGCGGCTAATCTACTCAAATGGAAGAGTCTGAGATATCAAATATACATTTGTAATTTAAACCACGGGCAATGTGAGAAAGAAGGTTCTATTTAAAACATATACCAAAATATTTATTATTTCATGTTATCATGTGTATTCCATACCTATGCATTTAGTCCCCCATTTATATGGCTTTGTTATCAGTTGAACTCTAGATAAAACAACTACATCTGAATGGATGTAAGCATTACAGACTGAACAACACAAGTGGCCAAAATCACACAATCTAGCTACAAAATACTATCAAGAACTTCTGCCTTGTTACAACAGACCCAACTCCAAAACCACAAAAGTTTTCAAATTAAGAACACTTTCTTCAACGGAATTACTACTTTATACTGATAAATCTAGTATCATTCAGATCATGGATTCTTTCCCAGAGGAAAAAACTTCAATACTTGCATTAAGAAGAAAAATATAACAGAAAGATTACTCGTAAATCTGCACTGTAAGGGTAAACAAAGCAAGAGTGCTACTGTGTGTAAAATGCTAGTAGGCATCTTTGGATTAAATTTTAACTGCAAAGAATGAAATGCAGATCTTCTGTACATGAAGTATTCCTGGAAATGGAAGGCTTATTTCCAGATAAATCACAGGCCACTGTCTTTGATTAAGAAACAGTCAGCTAGTATTAATCAATAGAGTTTCACTGATATCAGTAAGTGCTGATTTACAACACATAAAAATATAATCCATTACCAAAAAATGAAGGTGGCACTGCAATTTATTATTTTTGTTTTATTTTTACAGCTTTGAAATTAATACTGAGAGCAAAATATAAGTAAAGAATTAAAACTTTACGCGCCTGACTTTTGGGAAATTTTAACTACTCTGTGTGAATTTAGCAATCAGAATTTAAATGATAGCAAACTATGTAAGCAAAATGCAAGAAAATCGACAGCCTGAGCTTATACACTAAAATTCATCATGCTTTAGGTCATCAGGATGACCTTAAATTGTTTATAACTATTGACATAACAGATTTGTAACAATTTGGTACTGTGGAAGAGCTAGAAGTTAATAGCTTTATCCTGGAAGATGGGAATACAAACCAAAAAACTAGAACAGTTGTTAGGTAATGATCATGGAATCTCTTCCAATCAAAAAAAAAAAAAAAAAAAAAAAAGAGACCCAAAACAGAACGTATGTGGTTTCCTTTTTAGCTCCGACACAATCAAAGGATTATAGAAAAACACAAAGGAAACACAAGCGGCAAAATATCTGTGTGCAGCAACACTGCTGAAGCAGAGCATTCAGTAGGCTCTAATGATCTAATCAGCTTAGCCTTTTCCTCAATTTCTGCGACATGCACATTTCATCTACTTTTTAATTCCCATCCAACCCCTTTTATTGAATCTCACAGGTTTGGCTAGTGCGGTCAAATCCAAGTAGTTAATAATTACAACCTGCCTACATTTCCTTCTAATGTCATCCATCACAAAAAGATACAGCAAAACTATTTTAAAACAAAATACAGAAGCCCAGTGCTAACAGTCCTAAATTTGCACTGGTATATTAAAAAAACAAAACCACAACCACACACCTGATCTAGCAAAGCAAATGTTGAATATCCATCAAAAAAAAAAATCCTAAATTCTTTGATGTCTTGAAGGTCAAACTTAGGTCCTTTTTAAAAAACAAACAAACAAACAACATTTTGGCAGGTATATTTGAAAAAACTTTGGTCTATACACTTACTTTTACTTATGTTTAGGCAAAAGTTAAATTATACTTTTAATTGGAGTTCTTTTATCATAGTCTTCCCTGAAAGCTTCTATTACGACTTTTCATTCATAACCAAGTTTCCTTTACTGTGTGAAATTTTCCATGACATATTACACAGTAAATTTTGTCAACTAAAATGACTAGTTGTGATTATGTTACTTGCTATCCACAGAATTTCCGACCAGATGTCAACTATTCAAATTATTTTTTCCTATTTTCAATGCAGTTTTTTTCCTTAATAATATTGAGAAGATACTATTAATCATTACTCAAATATTTAATTGGAATTAAAAAAATCCAAAAAACCTAACAGTAACATAATCATGCAAATAAGGTAACAAATCATCACACCACAATTAAAAAAGGAATTAACCAGTGAGGTGACATAGTCACCAACTACGGTCAAAACCAGAATTATTCAGTAAACCATTAATGAAAACAAAAAGTCCTGTCTGAAATTTGTTTGCACACAACATTTAGTGTCTGCTTCCTAATAAATCCAAATTTCCTCTTATACACAACTTACAAACTATAAAGAAAAGAAGCACTAAATGTCCACTGCTGTATTATGCACAGTGACTTATTAGATCAGGTAAACGTAATGCATCTGCCTCCACTATTCCATCGCATGAATTCCTGGACTTATCCCTGTTCTTGAGCAGATTTACCCCTCAAAAGGAAGGACTAGAATTCTTTTATATTGAATCTTCCTTCTTTATCCCGAGATTTTTAGACTCTCAATCACGATTACATCACCTTTCCTTCTCTCCATGTTAAGGAACAGAAGGCATAACTAACTATTAGGACCAGACACTATAGCAATTGGGACCAGACATATATCCAAGACAGAAAGAAACTGTCTAGCAGGAAATTTCCTAGTTAGAATGGCATTTCACTTTAAAAAAAAAATGTTAGTTATTATTAGAATAAAGTTGCATGTTGCAAGCATCTTTCTGCCATTATAATATTTAACTAATTTTATAAAATATCCTGTGGCATACGTTTGAAGAGAGTATTAAGGTGGGATGAGGGGGAGTGAAGAAAAACACTGTTTGTTATGATACCCCAAAAAGCAGACATGCATTGCACACTCAAAAATCCCCTTACCTTTGGAAGCTCAGCATCTGGTTTTTTTTGCGACAGTAATTTGTAGGTGTTAAGGTTGTTTTCAAAGCTCCTAAATAAATAAGTAAATAAGATAAGTAAATAAGTACATAAGATAAGTTTTTAATTTTAATAAATTTTTTCAACTCATAGTTATTTTAAAGAAACACTTGAATTTTTCAGAAACTTTTAAAAACAGGTATGTAGTATTTGGACCAAAGTTATGACAAATGCAAAACACAATAAAAACTGGAAATGAGAGAACACCGGAAAATATTCAATCCTGTAAGATAATAGTGAGAAAATATAAAAGCCATACCTTCCACGAAGCCTCACAGCCTCAACAAATCTTCCCTCATCCATGGCTTTCTGGACTTCTTGAGTCTTGAAAGCAAACAAGTTGATTACTCAATATGTTTAAAAAACACAGGAAGTTGATTATTTAATATATTCCAGTAAACAGATCATTCTGAAATAGCTTTCCAAAGTGAAAAAAGAAATATTGACATTTCATTAATTTATGAGCTACCTCCTATCATAGCATAAATTACAGTGGACAGGAGAAGAACAAAGTAGAAGCAGACACCTAAAGCCTTCTGGGGAAGGGGGGGAATCCAATGTATTTATTTTGCATTTTCTTTTTTCAGTTTAAGCTGAACAGTTTTAGTGCAGAAACCTGACTGTTGTGTATGACGTGTAAATGGATGCAAGCATCTGAAGAATTTGTTGTAGCAATAAAAAGAGAAGATCTGAGATGAATTTTAAAACAAATTAAAAATATACATATTTCTTGTTTGTTGGTAGTTGGCAAATAAGTAATAACACATAGAGAACACACATGAAGTTCATTATTCCCAAATGTGGGAAATTGCTACACACATTCCCATCAGTGTTTTAATGACAACAGACAATTATTGTACACAGTGCTCTGTTGTAGTTAATGAATAACTATACATTGGCATTTTGCCAGAAACTCACCATCTGCACACACTCCATCAAAGGCAGACGGACAGCCTGGTTACCAGACAGGGACACAACACAGGCAGGGGTAGCTGGAGTAGCTTCTAAAAGCGCAAGCACAGCTTCCACACCCATACGACTTGCCTGGAAATAGATAATGATTGAATGTTCAAGCAAGCACTTAAAAGCACAAGGCTTCCAATCACAGAAATGGCCACAATTTCTCTGTAAATCAAACTGAAACCAACTATTCCTTGGTAGGTGAAAATGTTGCAGGCTATTTAATAGCCTTAAGTACGGACAATTGTTCTTGCAGCTTTGCTTTTTAATCCTTTACACAAGGTGCTTCACTATTTTGAATTTGAGCTATTCAGACAGTTAATGTGAGATATTAATTGGATTTGTCAAGTTAATCAGGTAAAGAACTACCCCACCCCCAAATAAATAATCAAAACGTAGTTGTACCATGTGGTGCCATGAGCAATTATTTTAGGTTCACTCACCAAAATTCTGTCAAAAGCTGAAGGGGTTCCACCTCTTTGCACATGACCCAAGATAGTTACTCGAGTGTCAAAACCGAGCCGCTGAACCACAAGCTGGAAAGAATTTCAAAATACAATGGTTTTATGATCATCATTATTTTATATATGCATGTGTTAGAATTACTCTGCTTCACATGCTATTGGACTAATAAAATTCTACATATACTATACATTAGTATGTCAACAGTAATGAAAACACTACAGAAGTTAAGCCAGCCTTTAGTTTATTCCTAACCTAGGACTAAACTCCAGGTTCCTAATCTAAAGGAACCCAATTTTAGTTACTAATGGCAAAACAGTGGCTTAGATTGCAATGCTTTAACTGCAGTTATAATGGCTTCATTATGCACAGTCCTCAGGCTTATAAAAACAGGTCTAAACATTATAATTAGAATACTTGAAAGAAGTTCAATTACAGTGTTTTATTCACTCCATGTTTCACCTATGTGCAAGATTACACATCCCAAAAGATTCTGAAGTGAAGATGACTTTTAGCCTTCATTGACGAGGCTTTTAAAACTTGCAGTAAAAATTATAATAATAAAACTATTTCATTCAGTCAGACTTTTTTTTCCATTTTCTCTGTTACATATCAAATCCAAAGTCACAGAAAAACATCTTTTATTAATACATCTTCAGTGAGCACATAAGGTTAGGAATAAGTAATGGATACCATAAAGCAGAAAAAAAAATTAGAAGTTATTTACAAAGTCTTCTATCCCTGGTATTTATAGTTTTTGAATGTTTTAACTGGCTGAAATTTGTAGCAAGCAAGTAATGTTTCTTCCATAAATGCATAATAGTTATATCCTGTACGTACACTTAACTACTAAGTGCTAAATTTTACTTTGCAAAACTGCAGTTCTGAATTAAGAGTCAAAGATTACTCTCAGACCAAAAGCTATGGAAAACAAAACTTCATAGTCACAGATAAACCCCAGGTAAAGTCAAAGTGTCATAGCTCTTTCCTGCCAATGACTATTTTTCAACTTCTTTTCTTAAGGGACCCTTTCCAAGAAAAGCAGAATAATTCCAGCTCAAAAGTTTTTCTTAATCTTAGCCACCAATTAATTTTTTGGCAAAGCAACCATTTAGAAGAAAGTGACAAGACTTTGTCCAAAGTAGACAGTATTATTTCACTGTGAGATGACTTTCATTAAAATTTTGCAAGAAATGTAACGTAAGATAGGATTATAATTACTGACTTGAGCTGATTTCAGACTCTTTACCCATGAAGTAGGTGTTTTGGACTGTTGTCTTATTTTACAAGGAGAAAAGGTTCTAATTAACTGAAATAATTCCCCCTTAAGTGGACTATGGATTCAGATAATAAAAGCACAAATATAAAATACAACCAGCAAGCTGTGTGATAAGTTACTTTACAGGAACAGATTTACTTTACAGAAATGTTATTGTTAGTAACAAGCCCCATCTTAAGAACATAACAGAAAGTGCATCATTAGGATGTTGACACTTACATCCTTAACCTTCTCTGACGTTATAGGTTTGTTGTGGCAATCAATAGCTCCTTCAGCTACAATAATAATATTCAGCCTTTTCTTTCGTGCACGATTCTATAATAAAAATAAAAGCACATCCATATTATAAAAAAACTGAAAGAAATTTACAGCACAATTTTATAATCAATTGCTATACATTAAGCTGCTAGGATTTGAGGAAATTATTTCTTATACTTGGTCACTTCAGAGTTCTCACACATTTTATCTGCATACAGGTCTTTTCATTGATGAAGTGAAATGTCTTATATGAAATTAATGAGGAAAGGTACACACACTGCTTATATATAATAGTTTTATATAATCCCTAGAGTAGGTTATATAATTCTTCAAAACAATTGCAGAATGCAGGAAAGGAACTGTTTAAGATCAAATAGCACTGTGACACCAGAAGCAAAGACTTGCTGAAAGTACTGATCACATGTTCAAATTACTGTTTTCAAACAAGCATCAAAGACATCAGGAAATCCCAAACAGTAATAGATTACCTCTGAAAGCTTAACACACATTGAATCTTCCCATCCTTCTTCTGGTGGGTATTCAGGAATAAAGACCCAATCTGCACCGCAGGCTAAGGCACTAACAAGAGCTAGATACCTAATAAACATAACAAATGATTAGACATTTATGGTTCAGATTTCTTGATCTTTCATAATTATAGCTGTATGAGACACAAACTGCTGAAGACAATACATACCCACAGTGTCTCCCCATAACCTCCAAAACAAACGTCCTCTGATGGCTGTAAAAATAAGAAAACAAATTAACTGTAATACTGCAACTCAAAAATCCAGCCCAAATTCTTGAAATCAGAACCTGATATCAGGAAATAGCCTGTGTTTACCACGCTTACCAAACACAGAATTCAGTAGCAAAATAGAAGGCCATATTAAACAACGTATTTAAAATTACATATCTTCCAATGCCTCATTCATTTTCACTACTACTTTCTTCTAAAGCATGTAAGGGCAGTTAGGAGACAAGAGGTGAACATTTACCAGAAATGTAAATCATGCAGACCCATAGTTAAGAACTGTAATGATATAGCTGTATTTAAGAAAAAAAAAAAAATCATATAATTGCTTAAATATTACCTTGGGAAAGCTTATATACAAACAGATGTTACTTTGTACTATTCAAAGTATGTCTGGATCTTCTCTAGAAGAGTATGTCTGGGAAAGACTAAAAACATTACAAACCCAAAGCCTGCCCCTAAAGCTGATGCAGCCTCTACAATTAGATGCTTGAAGTGTTGCCATGACAGGAATGATGGAAAAGCAGTTACTAACAAAAAAAAGAAAACTGAGACACTTGAAAGATGCAGCCAAAAAGAGCTTTTATTCCCACTCTGGAAATATTACAAACACCAGTTACCTAACTTCTATTTAAAATTAGCTTATATCCTCCACTATTATATGGCAATAGGAAACTTAAGATTTGAAGCATAAACAACTGTATATTTGTTACAGTTTTCTATAATATGCACAATTTACCTTTGAGCAGTGGTCATGATGGCATCCACAACTTCAATGATTCTGTGTAAGGCTGAGTCAGTACCTATGGTCATATCAGTGCCACAGAAGTCATTGTCTATGGATCCAACCATTCCCACAATGTTAAGGTAAGCGTATTTCTTAACAGCCTCTTCATCAATCTTTCCTGTAAAGAAGTATCCAGAGAAAGAGTTGTAAGATTTGTTTTTTTTAAACAGTTTAGACATATTCCTTGGGTGCTCTACTTTTGTAAATTAAACATATCCAAAAATTAAATTATGTTTAGATATTTTAGGTAACAAGGTTAGTCAAAACTACAAACAAAAGCCAATCAAACCACCAAACAAAAGAATCCTGCATAGAACTCCTTACAGTAAGGAAGGAAACAAGAGCTTTTCAGTCCATTTCAGTGTCAATAGATTATCAAGTTTTGTAACCAACCTTAAAATTGATGGTTTGAACTTAAACAATAGCATTCAAATTGTAGTCTCAGTGTATGACGTACAATGAAGAAGTAAAAGGATGCAAACTGGATGTGATTATGGGCGTATGTGAACAATCAAAAAACCATTAAATTTTTGAAGACTTCTCTTCTGCAACACTGAAAGGCTCTGATTTCATGATTAATAAGCAAATAGAATAGAAAAGCTCCTATTCTAAGTCTTAGTCTGTGTCTCCCAAGACATCAGTGAAAATGCTGAATCATCCAAGAGTTCTAAAGGATCTCAAGGACGAAATACCTTAGCACTCAAGTGCTTAAAACTACCTTAGCATCTGTGGATTCGATGGTAGTAAATATAATGCCAAATTTTTAATATGGGATTCAAGAACTCTGTATCAGTGTGTTTAATGTCTATACTAGAGAAAATAGTAGAAACCATAATGAAAAATATAACTAATGTCCATAAAGATAAATACAGCATTCTGAAGAAGAATCAAAATGTTTTCTATGAATGTATACGATGCATTACAAACCTTTTCTAGAGTTCCAAAGGTGACTTAATGATCACATGAATAAGGGATATCTGGTTGACATATTCTACTTAGATTTCCAAAAAGCCATTGACAAGGTCTGTCCTCAAAGGATTTTGAGGAAATTAAGTAGCCACAGCATAAGAGAGAAGGCTTTAACATAGAATAAATAATGTGAAACAGAGGGTAAAAAATACGAAACAGAGGGCAGTAGTAAATGCAAATTCTTGTATCTGAGGAAGGTAACCAATGGAGTTCTACAGGGATCTGCACACTCAGCATATGCTCAGTCAACACACTCAGCAATAACCTAGAAAAGGGAATGAGCAGTAAGGTGCCAAAGTTTACTGATCAAACTGAATTATTTGGGTTCTAAAGGTGTGGAGTGTCTGAGAAGAAATGAAGACGACTAGCAAGACAGTGAGCAGTAAAGTATCAGATGGAATTCTTTGTAGATAAATGTAAACTAATAGACATGAAAAATGTACCCTAACATCACAAACAAAATAGTGCTATTTTCAGCATAATAATATAATAATGCTGTTTTCATTAATAAATCAGCTTCAATGCTCAATAGCAGTCAAAAAAATCAAAATATTAGAAAATATTAGGAAAAGAATAGAGAACAAAAAGTTCATTATACTACTGTGTAGATCCATGGTTTGCCCTCATCTTGAATACTGGGTGCAGTTGTGGTCCTCCCCACCTCAAAAAGGACATGGTAGAACTGGAAAAGGTTCAGAGAAGGGCAACAAAGATGAACAAAGGTATAGAACTTACATATAAGGAACAACTAAGCAAACTAGGACTCTTCCATCTAGAAGAGATGATGAAGGAAAAATAAGACAGCTGTAAAATCTTGAGTAGCATGCAGAGAGGAAGCAGGATTGATCATTCACTGTTTGTTCTAATGCAAAAATTATAGGACATCAAATGAAACTAGAAGCCAGCAGGATCAAAATAAACAGAAGGAGAAGATTCTTCACAATCTTCATCATTCAGTGAAGCTGTATAACTCCTTGCCACACAATGTTTTCAGCAAAAATCTGTATGCTTTCAAGGAGACTGTATACATTCATGGAAAAGAAATTCATTAAGGACTGCTACCAGCATCTGGTTCAGGAAGTCCTGAAGACAGAAATGGATGGAACCTATCAGAGTATTTATATATTATGAAAAACACATAGCATCCACACAGCATTATTTAGGCTTGTTCTGTTCTTTTACTCTTCCCTGTACATTCTCTTGGATGCTATCAAAGACAACTACTGGGCCGGATGCACTTTTAGCAACAGCCACTTAATGTTCTGATCTTAAAAAAATAATGACATGTAGGCAGGAAAGCATCATAATTTAATAACAACCAAATGTGTAGCCTGATGTAGGAAAGGAATTACCATCTCAGTTTAGATTTGAAAGCAAAGGGCTTTTCAAGCAGAAGGTTCAAAGTTCAGGCCCTGAAAATTATTCATAATGGGGGGAAAAAAGACACACAGACAGTTGCCCAGTAACTTATTTGGCCTTTTTGAACCTTTATAGTATATAAAAGAGGATGTACGGAAATCAAAAACTATTACTTTATGAAGAACTGTGTAATTTCCTAGAATGTCTGCATTTTGCTTTTTGAACTTAAGAAATGTCCTCTGGATATAGTTTGCGTGTATATAGTTAGGGTACATAACTTCCCTGGAGATTGGATTAGAAGTCTATAGAGGGTCTAAACACAAACTTACCTTTCTGTGCCAGTTCTTCTAGAAGTCCACTCCATTCTTCACGGAACAGATTGGCACCAGTTAAGCTA
Source organism: Aptenodytes patagonicus (assembly GCF_965638725.1). Lineage (NCBI taxonomy): Eukaryota > Metazoa > Chordata > Aves > Sphenisciformes > Spheniscidae > Aptenodytes > Aptenodytes patagonicus. The sequence goes on from NC_134950.1 coordinate 158,799,229, forward strand.
CCATCTCCGCCAATCACACAAAGATTAGTGATTCCTCTCTGAACCAAGTTGTAGGCTGCCTGCAGGCGGCCCTCCCGGGTACGAAAGGATTTGCAGCGTGCGCTACCAATAACTGTACCTCCCTAGAAAAAGGAAGTATAACAGTTTTAATTTATAATCCAGTATTTTACTGTATTTTTTTTAAAGACATATTAATGATGAATGGTTTTTTTGTAGCATAACCTCCATCTTTAATTTTACAGTGAGTAAAAAGTAATGAAAAACAAAGAATTAGCAAACCTGTGGGAAATTATGTTCTCAAGAACGGATACACACACCAGGGAAAAGGGAAAAAACACTCAAAAATGACTGATAAAGAGCTACTCTTGAAGGAAAATGTTAAATGATTTGGGATTAATTTCAGTAGCATTCCAATTAATTATCTAATTATTACTTGTATGGGATGACAATAGTAAAAGTGATATGGTACTTAGTAGTTAAGAATTTAGATGAATTAGCTTCAAAGCGTGACATTTTTCCCCTAATATCATGAAATATATAAACAATAACAGAAAAGATGTATCCCTAAAGCTCAAAATTAGCATTCATTGTCACTCGACAGAATTACGGAAAGAACTGCATCCATATTTAGTGCCATATAGACCAGACTAATGTTAAATTTTCTGTTTCATTAATTTATCTGCTGTATTTATTAATATGATGTAAAGAGCTTCCTCCAAAAATTGAACTCATTATTTTTAAAAAAAAAAAAGACTGAAGTGCCCTTTCACTGAAAATTGCTGGGCATCTTGCTGAAAACAAGTTATCTACAAATCTTCTGTGTTTATGTTGTTTAGTCACTCAAGAAAAGTCTTAATTTTTGCGTTATTTACTGTCACAGTAAAAAATAAAATTTATTACAACTGCAAAAACGTTTTTTTCCTGAAAACAAATCTGGAGATGATTACTTCACTTTTGCACAAACATTTCCTTCACTTTAACTTCTAATAAATCAGTCATGCCAATCTAAATTTGAGCTCAAATCTGTAGAGGCTGTACTGATATAATTTGCCTTATCAATAGGTGTTTTGGCTCTCAAGCCAGTCCTAGGCACTATTTTACCATCTACGTTGCAATACACAACAGCTGCTAGTGGAAGAAAAAAAGGTGGAATAGAAGCAGTTCAGCTTTCTCCACAGACAAAAAAGTAGATGTGTACACATGGAGATGTTCTAAAAATAATAATCAGGACTAAAAAAACATATCTGAACTAGATATTTTCATACTTAAAAAACCATAGTTGTAAGTGGAAAAGAGACTACGTATTTGAAGCAATGTATATAACTTGTTCTGATTAAACAGAAATACACGTTGCGCTGAAAAATCTTTTATCTTCACCAAACATAGCATCTGCTCTGGAAGAGGTAACAACATTACCATGTGAGGAAAAGTGTAAGGAGATCCAAATGGCCACCTTGCAGAATGTTGTAATATAAATGTACAGACAAAGTCACTGGTATTATCTGAGCTCTGGAGAACTGTACTGTAATTACACCCATTACTATAATTCTAAATCCACTTGCACAGAAAGCCAACAGGGCTTCTTAAGAAAACACTTGTCTTATACAAAACACAGTTGTTTTGTATTTTGGCCCTATAATGTCTTTTTTATTAAATATAGGCTTGTCAATATGGCTTTAGGAGGCTAATGACATGCAATGTTGAAAATCTAGGACAAAGGTTTTCAAGATTATTTCTGTGCACCAAATACAAGACCACACAAAGATCTTTAGAAAGCGTCAAACATCCATACTGCAGAAATCAGGCTCTGCTAAAAGTGGTATGTACTGGTCACTCAGTCATGACAGAATTCGAATCCATAATTATAGTGGTTGCCTGGATCTAGAATTTTGGTTCCCTGTTTAAAGAGAGAGGATTTGGGTCCCACCCCCTAACACTTACCACTTGCAGGATACTTGAAACACTTTCCCATGAAACTTCTACAATATTATCACCTCCATCAACCATTCCCTGGTAACCCTGAAGGAGAAGAAGTGTTTCAGAAGTCTGATTTGAAAAACTGTGTAACATTTCCACTGCAGTAATACTCACCTTGTGTATTTAATGGAACTTTAAGTAGTTAAAAGCACTGAATAAAAAAGATACTCAGTTTAAATGAAACAACATTCAAGCAGGCATCACATTAGCGGGAAAAAAAGCCAAACAAACCCTCTTCCTATCAGTTCCAATGACAACTTCAAGACAAATTAATACTTTACACAGATTACACAGCTTATAAATTAGATTGGCAACGTATTTCTCATTTCTTAGGAATAAATATTCAGTTATTTTTGAAAAACTACAAAGACAACGAACTTTGAAAAACATTATAAAATGTGCTTCCTAAAAACATAACCTTAGCCTGAGGCCATGATCTTCAAAAAATATCTACCTTTGTAACACTTAGTATACTTTTCCCCCAAGGTAGGTATAAGCAAAACAAAATAAAGAGTAACAACCAAAAATTTTTCATAAAGGAAGAAGAAATCAGGTCACATAACCTTTATTCTTTTTTGGAGGCAGTTACACAATAAATAGATGAAAGAAATTTAGTAGAAAAATACAACTTTTAGTGATGCATTTAAGAAATCCTTAATACCTTAACTCAAACGGTCTTCAGAAACCAATGCATGCTGCAATATAGAAAGAACTACACTTAGTTGAAAGAAGAAAACTATCCAGTGAGTAGCTGAAGGGTTTTGTTATGACTGGCTTTTACTCTCTGCATAAATACTAGCAGAAAGATAGTGACAATTACAGATTCTTTCCCATTAGGTGATACTGTGAACACTGATTGAAGGAAAAAAAAAAAGAGAAAATACAGCAAAGTTCTAACCTCGAAAAACCTAACTGATAGACACCAGAATAAAACTGGAGTTACCATTCAACTTTTTGACATTTTTTTAAATCCAAAGGGAAAAAAACACCCTAGGTTAAAGAAAACAAAACGCCACAAAAAAAAAAATGACCATGTTTATGTCTCCATTTTTAGGTTACTTGTACATATGGATAATCATGCTGAGGAACAATTAGTTAACCTTTCTTCTGTATGCAGTTCTTGCAAGACAGTACATATTTAGTTTTAGGGTTCTCAATAATACATCAGGTGGAACTAGAAATAAAAGGGAGTTTTCAAGACAGCTAAATGGACATTATAAACTGGAGACACTTTGGCACGATCCAGAGTATACATAGATTTTATCCAGTAAGCAGTAACTTGGAAACATACTAAGCCTACACTGTCTTAAAAAGCCATATATAGTGTATGAATACTATATCATACTTGGAGTCTCTCACTAGCGTGACAGGATAAGAATATAAAGCTAACATGGACAGAGAAAGTATGAGTTACTCAAACTAAGCTTTCTAGGATTCTAGGGGAAAGCATAAAAATTTCTGCTCAGTGAGACGACTAATGAATTTACATATAAAATGGTCAATAGCAAAGAAACAGCTAGGTGGAAAACAATCTATGTCTCGAATTTCTGTCATTCAACAGATCTTTTCAATATTTTATACACTCTCCAGATAACTTTGGTATGTATTTAATGTATACACATACTGTCTTGTATACTAATGTATACACATGACTTGAAGCTAAGACATTATTTGCACAATTCCATCAAAATTAGAGCAAGTTGGAAAAGAAATAGTGCTTAATCTACATATCAACTTAGATTTTTTTTTTCCTCAGGGAAAGAGCAAAGATCTTCAGACAGAAACATTCCAGTGGATCCAACTGAGCTTGATGAAGGCTAATAAACTAGTAAGTTCACTTATCACAAGTTTGCTTGTTTTTTGGGCAAAGAATCCCATGTTCCTTATATCACTCAGTAATGGATTGAAAGCTTTTCCTATCAGTGTTCCTACTGGCAACTACAATAACACAAAGATTCATAGGCAACAAATCCTGAAAGAATAGTGTGATGTTGCATCCTAACTCAGTTTGTAACACTGACTATAGCAAGCTGTACTACAAGCTGAAAAAAAATATATACAGTTCACATATTTGCTCCAATCATTCACCTTTCATTTTTACTTGAGAGGAAAAAATAAGGCAAGTGGGTCCAAGAAAGTATTATATACAGTAAATATATACATGAGACTCATGGATGAAAATTCCCAATTCGTATTTTATTAACAGATCTAAAACACAGGGGAAAGCAAATGGATAAACAACTATTTGAAATTGTAAGATTTGAAACACCTTACAGCTAGGCTAGGGATGAGCTAAGACAGACTCCTGCACCATGCATCTTTAAAGTAGAAAGAACTCATGCGTTCTGGTCCGGAGTCCACATCGGTTCTACTTTCTCTGTGTAGACAAGGGAGAATAGGGGCTGCATTAACAATTCCTCCCACTACAAGGTAAGGACAGGGAGCTTTCGGAACAGGCCTGATCCATTTTAGCTGTTACATTAGTTTCTCTTAACTCAGTTCTGCTTGCCAAGTAGTGTATGTAAGCTAGCTCTGAATAACGTAGCTAGAATTTCCACGCTGTTCTTCTATACCATTAAGAGATAAAAAAGCCATAGAATTAAAACAGCTTTCTAGAAAAGCTATAAGGAAAAAAAGATGACCAATTATAATTGAAGTATTAATAATGATCATGATTTCTATTTATCCTTTTAGTTATTTAAACACTGGTGCTAACTCGGGGACTGGGCAATCCATTTTAAAGGTGGAATTTAACTTGAAACATTTTATCAAATAGTTCAACACTGCTACAATTGTCTGGTTACTGAAAATTACTGGCAGATGTGAATTCAGACCTTAATAAAGAGGAGACCTGTCAATTTATGTTTAAAAAAAACAAACTTACTTAGATTCTAAAAATAGCAGCTTGGGTACTAAGATATTAAAACTACAGGGCAAGAATGGAAAAAAGCAAACTGTCAAAAATACAGTAAGCACTGTACTTGAAGATCAACCCCATTTTACGCTTATTCCTTCCTCTACCCAAAATCTGAATATTCAAAGATGAACAAGAGGAAATCTCTGTGGGTAATATGTTCACAGGGTACATACATATACACTGTAACTCCTGGAGAGAGTGGCAGAGACAGCAAACTTTGCTTCTAGTCTTGACTCTACAAAAAAGGCTTTAGAAAAAGAACAAGCCATCTTCTGATATGTTACACGCGAGACGTTTGGGGCTTTAACAGTTATTTAAGTTTACTTACTGAGCTTTTTTAGCTATTGCTCAACAACGTAAAGTACTAGCATCACTGAGTGCACAAACCACCACACAAAAGACATGAAGTTTTCCTCACAGAAATCCATGACTGCCGTACCATTGCATTTCCAATGCTGGCCTCTTGAGAAAAAGATTCTTAATCAAGATGAAGAATCTAAAAGTTCCATAGCTTAATAGTAAGAGCACGCATCCACTGGGAACTATGTGCTTCAATCCTGGAAAAAGGGCAGGTTATTTGTATTATATTATATTTAAGACCTCAGTTTCTAAAATGAATTGCCATAAATGAGAGGCATCACTCCTTCTCATTCTCAATTTAAAACAAACAAACAAACAAACAAAACAAACAAAAAACCAAAAACAACTTAAGTCACTTCTGATTAGTGAAAAAATTTAAACTAGCCTCCTAGAGCAGCCTGGTCTTGATCCCAGATTTTCACAGCATGAGTGACATAAGTCCATGGGTATTCAAATTTTAATTCAGATTGGGGTAGATTTGAGGAATAATGTGATGCTAGTCAGTGAGGGTGACTACAGACTGTTGTTATACTAAAATTAAATACTACAAGTTTTTAACATGAATAAAATATGAAACTAGGGCAACTGTATAGAGTAAGCACTGTTTCCATGAATTAATAGTAAAATTTTCAAATGTGCTAATTTCAATAAATTAAGATAAAATTTAAATTGTATAGCTATAAAATCTGGTTTTTATATAAATTATATATAAATATAATAATTATAGTTTTTATATAAACTATTTTATAGTTTTAATTTTCACATGAGTTGGGGGGTGGTTTTTTGGGTTTTTTTTTTTTTCTTCTTCTGGGAATCAAAGTATGTCCAAATAGCCCTTGAATTCCAATATCTAAATGTTTCTTTCTTTGGGCTTTGGTAAACCCAACTTAAAGAAGGCTAACAAATTACTTATATCTAGTTCATTGCCAATTTTTATTTATTTATCTTGGTAATCTCTTATCACAAAACGAAGCAAAATGGAGTTAGAAAACAAAAGGAAAATAGAGTTGTTATCTTACTGAGAATATGGAGATAGTTTGGGCCACATCTGTGGAAAACAGATGGTTTTACAGTGCAAAAAGAGTTCTTATGACAGAGAAAGTTACAGGAGAAAAAGATCGTATGACAACTAGAGCAAAGTAGGCCTGAAAAGGCCGAGACCTTTAACCCCATTTTTTGGCTCCAAATAAGAAAACATTTTTCACCTTTCGGATGTTGCCACTTCAGGTTTTTTCTTCACTTTTTCAGAACAGCTTCAATACAAGTATCCCTTTACCTTGACGTGTGTCTAGTTAAAATGCCCACTTAAAATGTAGGCTAAAAATATACTATTCTTATTGCTCAACACACTGAAGTCTGCATTTGATAAACCGTAATTTAGAAGGACCTTATTAAAAGTATGGAATAAAACAACTTCAAGTATATACAAAAATACATCTCCTCTGTATACATCATACAAAGGCTTATAATAGGGATCGTTAGTGACAAGTCTTACCCAAAGATTTTTACCTTCCACTACACTTGTCACCTGCATCTGTTTCCTATTTCAAAGTGCTGAAATTAAATAGTTGTTTCATTTCAAAGCTTGCAACGATGTTTCTCTGAAGTACTTATATGCATTGTGAAAGAAAACTGTCTTCATATTTTACTTAACACAGAGTCAGAGAGGAAAAAAGCTTATCATTCAGTACTTCCTGAAACACAGAACTGAATGGACTAATATAGAAGCAAAGATCTCTTTCAGAGCTATTACCATACTTAGAGTGAAATGTGCATTTTTCTCCCAGACTACACTGTTACAATGAAGATAGAATGACAATATATAATGGAAACTCAAAACTCCAACACTGACTTGATTTTTACAATCAATTTTCATTCAGAAATATCTGTGACTTCACATTGGCAAAGTCTAGCAATTAACAGAGGAACGTGATAACTTAAATAGTGCAATTTTTCTAAGTTCAGAAAAACAGAAATATCCAAATTTCTCTGGAAATTTATCACTGAATACACTCTGTGATACAAAACAGTTTTTAAAAGGTGACAAAAGTAAACATACTGTAAGATGAACTACAGAGATGGTAATTCTTAAGTTAAACATAATTAAAAAAAAAATAAAAAAAATCCAAGTTCTGGCCTTTAAAGACAGCCAAAAACCCCTCCTTATTTCCACAAAAGTATCTGACCCATTTCAGCAAGCCTGCAAAACAGATGAACACTGAAGGAATTCTAGAGATTGGCCATGTAATTAGCACACACTAAGTATTCAGAGCTACTTGCTGTAGCACTGTAGTACAAAAGAATTTTGGAGCACAGTGCTCTGCTTATTTGCATTTCAATATACTTCGCATCTCTTTAGTAAATGAACTATAGGAATAAGTAGACACAGAAAGAAAATGGATAAATAGCTACCTTTTAAAGCTAAATGGTATATTTTGCATGCGCAAAACTAAAACCAAAGTACTTTCCTAGCACTTCTATGAATTCTAATACTTCATATTTTTATATTAAGCATTAAAATTACATTTTGCTAGGAATATTGCCTACCAAGTTTTGCCCCATACTGAATGTTTATTATGATTTGTAATCACCTCAAACTTCTAAGGAGTTGTACAGGAATTCCAGTGTGAACAGAACAACTTCTTGCTAAATATATTTACTGTATCATTTAATCTGCAAATTTTATAAAAACTGAAAGTGTCCTTCAGGCAGAAGTCTAACTATAACTTAGTCTTCCAGTAAGACATACACACATAGTATTATTTTGGCATTTACATTAAACTTGTCTCATCATTTTTTTACATCAAATAATTGTTACAGAAGTTAACAGTCTTCACACACATGCAGTCATAAGCTTCAACCACAAAATTCTGATGTCTGGACACACTACTAATGGCGCAGGTTTTTTGCTGGGGTCTTTTTTGTTTGGTGGTTAGAGTTCTTTCAGTTATAATTTTCTACCTATAAGCCAGGAAAGATGGCACCAGCCTGACAGTACTCTTGATCAAAAACAAGTCATGTAATCTGTGAAATGAGGGCGATGGCACATCCTTATCATACTCTAGGAAAATGGACTGGGGGAACTCAAAGGGTTAAGACTTAGTAGTTTAACTAGGATTAGGAAGGTATTTATAAAGTACAATATTTGGGGCCAAACATCTAACAAGTACACAAATAGATAGCTCACTGCTGGGTGACAACCACCTCTGGTTTTCTCAGTATTTTCAAGTTTCTGGTGGCACATGAAGAATTCCATATATTTAAAAAATTACTTTTAAATTAAATAGTTTTAGCGTATGCCTTGTAAAAAGTACTTTCCACAAAAATAAAAAATATGAAATAAAACGTTGATATGATGAAAGGGAACAACATCTACAACATTTTTTAATGTATACTATTCACAGTCCACGAGGTTTCCACAAAAACTCAAGTATAGTCAGAAGACAAAGACAGAATGAATAAAACAAAAACTAACCTCATAAACAAAATACACTTTGGCTTTTACATAGATTCCCATGCGTACTACTGCGCGCACAGCAGCATTCATACCTGGGAAGAAAAAGCAAAATCACATTGTTATAGGTTATCCAATATTTTTTGCATACTCCAAATTTTCAGCATCTTTCAAAAAAAGGAAACATTAATTAATTCCTAAAGAAAGACGTGATCAGCTTCTATTAAAACAGGAATTTGCTTAATGACAGTGCAATCAGCCCATGAATATGAAGGATATAGAACTATCTGCTTTGTTATAATTATGTGGATTGTAAAACAGCACTGTAAAAGTAACAGCTACTAAACCAGAAACAGAAAGTAAATTCATTTTATAATAATGATTAGTTTTCTATCTGAAATGTAAAACATTCAGCCAGTTAATATTTAGCTTCTTCAAAGGAGAAGTTACATTGTAACAGTTCTTTTTCCTGAGCTTTCCAAAGTAACACAGGTGTATACACAGTATTTTGTGAGGAGCACAGCCAAAGCTCGTGACATGGACAGGTGCCCACTTAAAAAGACATAAGTAGCAGTAAATTAACACAAGAAATGCTGCATGGACTCATTTGACAGAAAACTGCCTAAATGCCACTCTGCTTCCCGGAATCACAAGCAGACACTAGAACCCTCTGCTCACAGACATCTGACAAATTACACTAATGTAAAATCTTCCATTTAAGTCCAATGGTCAAACGCTTAACCTCCTGAGCAACAGTGAAAGTTCCACTGGTCCCCCTACATCGGTCGAATGAATTTCTGTTATAACCCATCCCTTCAGATACTGTGTTACCTTACTCATTATTCAGGAAGTTCCCAAAAGTAATAAACTAATTGCTTCCATACCACTTAAACAGACACAAGAGATTATGCAAAGTATGAGGACAGAAGAAGTAGTTAAGCTACACTGAAAGAAATAGCCTTGGCACATCAGTTGAAAAAGGATGCCAGAAATGCGACCAAAGTATTAGGTACCGATTCTCCAAATCTGTTGCACTTAATATCAAAATAGCAAAGTAGTAGGTCAGCTCTGCTGTTCGACACAGGTGTTTAGTATTCACCTATCTGGAGATGTAAAAAGTTGGTAACTAGAATATATAAACCCACAACACAGTAAGCCATAAAGATCTATTCCTACAATATCCACCATTATTGGAAAAAAACCACTGAGCTATAAAAGCTTATCTGTCTGAATGAAGAATGAGACAGAGTTTTCTCAAAGATTTATTACTTCAGAACATACCAGAAAGTCCCTGAAGTTGCCCAATACGAAACAAAAAATTAAGTTTGCCAAAATCAAAGTTGCTTTGTTGTTCATATAGATGTCACTTAGCCTTAAGATTAAAAATCACAAGTAACAGTGTTTTCACATCAATTCTGTATTAGGAAATTACAGCAAGATTTCTCTCAGCCAGAGTCAGTTTTGTGGCAGAGCTGGAAAAAGTTCTCAAATGCCAAGACAGCTAAAAGCACAGCTTCGGACAATGAACTGGATGATGCCAATGAAAAAGCAGAGAATCTCATCTGACAGGCTGTACTGAAAAGTTAGCATGCTAAGTCTCAGATCAAAATAGATCTACTACACAGTGAAGTTATTTTCTCAGCGAAAACAGTTTTCATAACAAAGAGAACACCCCCACACCCCTCACACACAATGTCTCCTGGAAGTGGAGACAAAGAAACACTTTTAACTTTATAAAACCGACAGTTCTTCACAGCACTGCCATTTTCCTCAAACAGGGAAGATACAAGCACAAGCTACTCCTTTTGTCAAAGTCTGCAGCTTGCTTCTATTAATCAACATGTTGTGTGGGAGGTTGGATTTTTTGTTGGTTGGTAGGGAGGTTTTTTGGTGGTTTGGGTTCTTGGGGGGGGGGGGGGGGGGAGCAGGGGGTATCATCATTGTTTGTTTGGGTTTGTCTGTGGAGGGGTTCTTTCAGAGATAAGAACAACTTTTTATATTATCCATTTGACTGCAGAATTCTGGAAGAGCATCTAAAAGGTTCATTTTCTGAAGGGAAAAAATTCATGCTCGCCAAGTGAGGACTACTCAGAACTGCCCTTTTAAGAACCTTCTGGTTTTTGAGGTTCAACTTTGTCACCTCTCCCATTTGGCACCCGAGAAGAAACACTAAGACTGTTTCAGGTATCTAATGTATGTTCAGTTATAAAGACTCTGGTGTCCCATTCAGCAGTAGTCTCTGTATTCCAAGTATCTAATTAGAATAAGAAAAAGTATCTGTGATCCAAACAGGCTAAAGCAGAATAGTTTTGTCAGCAAAAATAAATATTTACTAAAATAGGAAGACATTAAATATAAACATTCACATGTCTACCAAAGATATGTACTTGTTTTTTATCTGTTTCTTGCTCACATTACTATTTATTGGTCATGTATCCTAGCTTTTTATCTTTAGCATGCACCTCTCAATCACTGTATTTTAAAGAAGTGTTCTCATTACAAATTCTCCAGATCTGCAATACCTTCATTATGTACAAGTTAGCCTACAAAGACTGATTTGGCTTAACATTCATACTTCTAAAACTGAGAAATAAATGCTTATATTTTATTCTAAGTGACAAATCCATTAATTCTTTCCATGTGAATATATTCATAATACAGCCACATACTTTCTTAGTGAATACTTTCCAGTTTCCATGTGTCTTACATGAAAAATTGGTAAAATTCATAATTTATCTGCTGCAAGAAAGGGCAAAAGCCCAGGAAGAAAACGCACAAATTACAGACAGAAAGCATCTTCTCAGTCCACCACTGTGACTTTATAAGTTTATGCAACATACATTTTATTATTATTTGGTGATGTATATTTTATCTCTTTATACAGAAGAAGGACTTGGGTGTCTATTGGCAAGCTCCTAAAGAAGTGGCTTACATTTCAGAAGGGCTGAGGACTGAAGGATGTTATAATTTGGTATCTACAAACAACAGTTAAAATATTGAAGCTTTAGACTTTTACATGTTGGTTATCTGAATCTGAATACACTGCTTGCAGTGATTCAAGTATGTAAATACAGAGAATTTCATGAAGTCTCTGTAAAACTTGTCTAACAAAATGTTGCTGTATTTGATTATTTGTGAAATCTTACAATAGTATTTGTGAATTACCATAATAACTATGAAATGTAATTACATGCTTATTACTGAAAAAGAGATTTACTGGGTTAACCATGGATTTAGTCCTGAATAATAAATATAGACTGATAAACATACAGGATTAGAATAGCAGCTTCAAAAGAAAGCCACAAGTAAAACCAGTATTTTTTTTTTTTATAACTTAAGAATTATTTAAAGTCTTTCTGAATTACCACTTGCTTTTGCGTTGAAACCTTTGACAGAGGAAAAGATTTATTTTGCTCTTTTGGACTCAGCAAAGATTAAATAATCTGCAACTACTTACATGGCTTCACAGAATGTCTGAAATTAAATTATCAACTCTTTAATTACTGTCCTTCTTGATATTGCCTATCCAACTGTCTTTGAAAGCAATAATTTTCATAGCAGGGTTACAAACAGTACTGCAGAAATCTTTAAATTATTTTAAAGACACTCTCTTCTCTCAAAGGAGTATTCCTCTCCTGTGCCCACATCCTGTTCCACATCCATATGCACCACTACAACAGAGGAGTGTGAGTAAAATTAACACACTATTTTGTGTTTAAGCCAAGTTTTCCTCACTTTAGTCAGCTAGACAGGCCTTTAAATAAATAACTAATACTAACAATATAAAAGAAAAATCAAAACTATGCATCTTGGACAAGCATCAAGAAATACCTAAGTACCACCAATTTTAAAGATAAACATTGGTTTTAATGCATGCTTAATGACTTAGCACATATGTTTAAGTGCTACCCTGAATAAAGATCCAGACTTAAAAGACTATATAGCAAAACACAGAAACTAAGGAAAATGTCTAAACATTACCGAACAGAAAGACTTTATTCAAGTATGTAAATGGACTTATCAGTAATGATGTAAGAGCCTATAATCATCAAAAGGAAAGATGAGAAGAAGCAGTCAAATACAAGAACTGAACAAGTCATTAAGAAAACAGTTTGGGTTTGTTCCATTTACTTTTAATTACACATATGCAATAAAATCTGTTAATCACAATAATGATTCTAGATACCTGAAGAAAATACTATACCATTTTTCTAAACAGTAACACTGTATTAGATTAGAACATTCTACTGCACAAATATATATAATAGCATACCATCTAGACTACCTACGTAACTCCTTCTTCAAAATTTAAAAAAAACCCCAAACATCTTGAGACTAGTTTCAATCATAGAATCCACTTAAGATAGAAGCAGTTCCTCCAAAATATTAAATGCATTGAAAGTTACACTCATCCATTAATAAATACATTCCTTAATTGTACATACAAATTATATTTGTAATATTACATATATGGACACATATATATGTATTTTACATCATGTCTATACACATACACACTATTATTTGATAGAAAAGGTGCCTTTTTGGGGGGCTAGAATTCAAAAGTTCCTTGTGACTATCTTCAAATTACTTAAGTGTTAACAAATAAACTCTGTAATTTGGACGACATAAAAGGAGTGCAGGTTGTTTTGGTTTGTTTTTTTTTTTCCCATAGTTTTTGTTTGTTTGGTTTTTAATTTATTATATTTTATTTGTTCAGTAGCAAAATTTCTTTTTCCATCATATGCTATCAGGACAAGATCAGTACATCTGTGCTACCATATAAAATATGTCTTGTGATGTTCCTAGGAAGCCTGTAATGCTTCAAGAGTAGAAATGTGTAAATTTTTGCTTCCACAGTCATGGTCTGTGGTATTCCAAAACTCTGGAATCCAAGAGGCTATGGGGTTGTTTTTAGCTGTTCTAAGCTCAATATTTGCTGAAGGAGTGGAGATTTTTATTTGTTCGGTGGCAAAACCTTTTCTTCCAATGTAAGTTACCAGGACGAGAGCGATACATCTGTACTACTATATTAAATACGCCTTGAAATGTTGGAAAGCATGTAATGCTTCAAACAGAGATATGTAGATCTTTACTTTAGCAGTCATGTGGTCTATCATATTCCAGACCATTACCATGTAATCCGTAAGTCCCTTACTTATGCTGTCTTCCACAACACTGAATCTTTGAGCTTATCTCAAGAATAACACGGTTACACTCAAAGACAATAATCTTGAGCCAGTAAATTGCGCAACAGCTCAAAGTAGCCACAAACACATCACTCCCCAACAGTACACAATCGCCTTCTGTCAGCTTTCAGATGACATTGTTCCTGCTGCTGAGCCATACCTATCACGTTCCTAGAATAAGCAGCCTGATTGGAGGTTGTACGAATGTAAGTGACCTACAGCAGCCAAAATTGCCTGTGGCAGCCACTGGCAACCAGCATAAAATACAACCGGTGTACTTCATGACCTGAAGCAGACCACGGCCAGAGAGTGCCACAAAATGAAGACAGAAGCATGACGTAAAACCCATTTATTAGTCCACCTTTCTGAGCTGCAACCACTACAATTTAGAAATAGTCCAGAAACAGAAATAACACTTAAATTTTGAGAATCAGTTGTCAAAACTTCTTCTGCCTCTCAAGGTGATTATGGTTGAAAGTACTTGGTTTAGTTCACAGTTTAACAGCTGGCTAGCTAAAGTGATGGACTGCAAAGTTTAAGACTTACAAACCTAAGTGTACAAAATACACATCTTTTTTCTGTGAAATAAATCACTGATGAATTCTTTAGCTCCACCAAACAAAATAATATACCTGTGTTTAAAAATATGGTGACTAAACCATAGCAGTTCCAGTATGACATACACACATTTTCTAGTCCTTAATATGCCACGGGTAGTAAAAATGACAAACAAAAAAAAAATCTTGCAGGGAAATACCACAAATGTGGGGAAGTAATTTAAACCTTAACATGTCCTATAAATAGAAAGGCTTGCGCAATTTACTTAATGCTACTTCTAAATTATTAAAAAGTACAATAAACAGTAAAGGCAGTAACTTCTATTTTAAAATAATATCAAGCATATTTTGTTCTAGGCTAAGATTTACAGCCCACCAATCTAAATAAAGGCACCTATTGATAGGAAGATTACGTGATTACTGCAACAGTAATGGGTGTTCTTTCCACTCAATTTCCTGTGAGTTTAGTTTGCACTACAGATATTCTGAAGCTTTTTAGTGTCTAGCAAAGCTAAAAAAACCCAAACAAACCCCTCCCCCCAAAAAAACGCCCACCACTAAGAACAGGAGACTAAAACTCTTTTTTTTTTTTTATATTAGTACTTTTTTGCCTGCTTCCGAGTCAGTGGTTTCACCTCACCTACAGTTTGCTTGAATATAAATTTTCAAACAACTCTGCAGTAATAGCGTATTTCCTTCTACTTCACAACTTCACTTCTCTCGCACATTCGCCCCTACAGAGGGCAAATGACCTTGACAGGGCATGACTCATTCTGTCCCTTTTTTAACTCCTAACCTAGCATGCAAACAGACTCGAGGTTGCGTATTTTCCCCATCTATACTGTTAGGAAGATAGTAAGGGTTATGAACCTCAGCTGTGTTGTGTGATTCAGCTGAAACGATCAAGTTCTAAAATGTTGTGTTTTTCCCTTGTTCTTCTAAGCTACAACAACAATGCTGCCTACAAAACGACTTGGCATCCAGCTTACTTTTTTGGTGTCTGTGACAACCTCACTCCTCAGACAGCGACCTTCACAGGCTGTTACTTTTTATCCCTCCAAGTAAATATGCTGCAGTTGCAATCTGCCAGATAATAAAGTCTAGACGTTACCCATGGATTCTGAAAGCCCTTTACGTGCTTTAATTCACATAGTGGCAAGTGCAGATTAATATTTTATAAGTGAGCTACATCTGCTGCTGCATTATATAATCTCCAGCCACACAGAAGCAAGTAGCAGGGCTCAACCTCTTCCTGAACACCCTACTGCTGCTTGAGGCAATGCCCTGCCACACTTCAAAACTAAAATGGCGATTCGGCGACCAGACCATTAAAACAGAGATGACTTGATTCACAGTCCCTCCTAGAACGATTTAGCAGTGGAATTGACGACACTGAGAGCAAACTGTGGACAGAATTTGAACGAGTGCAATCCCACGGAGGGGCAAAAGAGAAGCCATTTTAAGGGCATCAATTTGCATTTTCTCCGGAACTGCAACGTTTTCCCCTCCGCTTGGTTCCAAATCCCTGCCACGCCTGATTAGAAAGAGTTTCAGATAATCCCAGGTAAACCCGGGGGCTCCCCGTTATTCCTGCGGGCAGAGGGAGGGAGGATGCTTCTCCCAGCCCAGATGACGCAAAGGGGCGGAATCTGCAGCGACTCGCAGCGGATCACGTACACACCGGCGGCGGGGCGGGAGCGCGGAGACGCCGGTCCATGCAAACTACCACCTCATGGACGCGCCGAGAAACCGAGGGGAGGAGAGGCTGCTGCCTGCACCCGCTCCCACCCCGGGAAGTCGGACCGAACGCCCCAGCCGCGGATGCGGGCTGGTCCCCGCACGTCCCCGCGTAAAAAGCTAGGGACAGTGGTCATTAAACTACCGAGCCCACACAAAAATAAAGAGCGGCTTTTTTTCCCTTCTCTATTCTCTTCACAAACGCGAATAAGAGCGCCGTTTCTTCTTTAAGTGAAAGTACTGTCGAGACACTCCCGGGAAAAAAAAAAAAAAAAAAAAAATCGTAGTTTAAGGGAAGGAGCTAAAAAGCAGTCATCACTAAACAACTTTCCTGGCAAAAGCAGAGCAAGAGTTCTCTCAAATAGCATGGAGCATTGCACATTTGAAATCTTAATTAACCGAAACTTCCAAATATTAATATATATGAGATTTTTCTCGTAGAAAAGGGGAAACGAAAGTGTAGGAAAACATGCCTTCATGACTAAGTATATTGCGATCAAGTCTCTTTTCTTTCCCTTCCCTCTTAATGTCTATAGGTCTTTTGTTCGCCCTGTCCTGTAGCTAGGACTCCCTCTACACTTAAGGGATTTAAGGAGGTGAAACACGTTTCCAACGTACTCCTACGGGGCTAGAGATTAAACTACCACGTGAGCTTTCTAAATCATGGCTAGGAACATAGAAACGTTCCTGGTGCCAAAATGAAGCGAAAAGCAGATGAGCCGAGGGCTGGCAGAGCCCCAGCAGCGAAGACAGCCTCCCACCCGCCGTGCAAGGCAGCACGACCTCCCCTCCCGCTCACATCAGCCATCCGCTCTCCCTCCTCACTCTCCTCTCCCCACCATCTCCCGAGGGGTGAAGGACATTTTGGTGGTAGAAGTTATTGGAGCCTTTCTACCCTCTTCCCTGCCAAGACAGGCTCAGAGGAAACATTATGAGAAAGGGAGGGAGGAGGAAGGATGAGAGTATGTTTGCAGCTCAGGCGCCCAGGCCACGCAAAAATGATTTATCTTTTAAATGATCATAGCAAGAGAGACAGCTCCAAGGCCAGCACGGAAAGAGGAACCCGAGAACCACGGCAACCTCGTGTGCCCCACTCCCAGACCCCCCTCTCTCTCCACTACCTCCATGTGCTCCTGCCGGCGCGGGTTCCCGCAACCGCCCCAGAGGCAGCCCATGCTTCCTACTCCCTTCTCGCAGGCGCTGCTACACCCACCAGCTCCTTCCCCAGCCCCCCGCACGGGCGCCCTGCCTGCCCGGGAGGCCCTTTGCGCTTCTGACTCCCTCATACCATTCCCCGAGGGGCTCCTCGCCCTCCCTTTCCGCTGCCCCCATTCCTCACCGTGTCCGCAGTCGTGTGTGTCGTCGTCCCCTCCCCCCCCCCCCATCTTCTGCCTCTCCTTGCCTCTCGGCTCCTTCCCCTCCTCCTGCCCTCGCTCCCGGAGCGAACGGCGTGAGCAGCTACCTTGGGCATCGCCGCCGCTGGTCAGCACCCCGATGGCCTTCCCGGTGCCCGAGAGGTTCTCGAAGAACTTCGGTTGGTGATCCATGGCGCTGTGGGGGCGGCACCGGCGGGCGAGACGGAGCGAGGTCGCTGAGGGAGCCCCTGGCCGCGGGGCGCTGCTCTGCTGCCCGAGGTGCACACTCCGCTGGATCAAATATTTGGCCTCTGCGGAAAAAGAACCCGAAAAAAACCGGTGTAGGTGTGTATTTACAGACAGGTATATTTCTACAGAAAAAATGAGGGGAGGGGGCGGCTGTGTGAAAAAGCCCGGGGGGAGGGAAAAGAGGTGCGGAGAGAGCGGAGGAGATGCAGCTCTCACATCGCAGCCAACCACCCGCCTCTCCCCCCCGCCGTGGCCGCTTCCTCTCCCACTGACAGCCCCGCACGGCGCGGCCCGGTACCGCCCTCCCACGCCCCTTCAGGAGCGGCGGCTGACGGGCGGGCCAGAGGACCAATGAGAAGGCGAGCTGCCGCCTCCAGCGGCGGCCGTTGCGGCGGGCGGGGCGGGGCGGGGCGGTGTAGTTACGTTCGGAGGGAGCGGGCAGGTAGGGGGAGGGGAGGGAGTTGGCGCGGGGCTGAGGGAGCGGGCGGCGGCGGCGGGGCTCCAGGTGGGGGCGGTGCGGGAGTGCCCGCGGCGCCCTTCCCTTCCCTTCCCTTCCCCCAGCGGCGCCCGAGGTAGGGGCGATGTGGGGAACGTGGCCGGTGTCTTGGCGGGGCGGCAGCGGAGGGGGAGGGAGTTCTGTCGGCCGGCGTTAACCCGTCCTCTCCGCGGTAGCGACTGAGTGATACCGCGTGTCCCCATCGCGCGTGTGGAGCCGTAGGAGCGGGTTCCCCGGGCAGCCCTTTCCGCGGGAGCTCTCCGGCGGCCAGAGCCTTGCTGGAGCTGCCGTCAGGGTCCCGCGTGGTGGGGCTGGTCTCTCCGGGGTGAGCCTGGGTGTGCCTTGCGCTGGCCGGGAGCGCCCGGCCCGGCCCGGCCGTCCTGTATAAGCCCTGCTGCAGGCCCGGCGGGCGGCTGGGGGTGCGCGAGTGAGAGCGCCCACCCGTCTCTGCCAGAGGCTCGACTGGGAAATCTGCCTCCAGCGTGTCGGTTGCTCACTGCCTGAATCCTGTAAGGCGGCTTGTCCTGCCCTGTCACGGTCAGCTGTTGCTCAGAAGACTCGCGTCGGTGAGCGAAGAACACAGCGCCCGCTGTGAATGCAGAATAAGCAGAGAGAGTTACTTCTGCCGTCGTCTGGCAAGGGTTCGTGTCACAGGGTCTGGTCCACGTCTGCCTTGTCAGACAGGGAAACGCAAAGGCCTAGGGCCCCGTTCATTCTCTTTTTGCCTCTCTCATCCCTTCTCAGGTATGTCTTGCTGCTGTGGCATCCCGAAACCATAGCAGATGTTCAGGCACAGACAGGAGAAGGAAGTTATTTCCTGTAAGTGTTTACAGCTTAGAGAAAAACGTTAAGTCTAAGGAAGCAACAGAGGTAAAGCAGTTGGGAGAAATTACTCTAGGTAGGAATCCCAGTCTTCCTGCCTTCCCTTTTGTTCTCCTGTTGTGCACTGATGCTTTTTCTTGGGGAGTGCTTAGTACTGGTAGAGAAGCACTTTCTTAAACTCGCTGTATTATAACGCCGCATTGGAGTACAACAGAATAATTCTGTTGATCATGGCAATGTGTGTACTCACAGAAACAGCTTAAGACCCCGATTTTGTTAATTTAGGCAAATAAAGCTGTATTATCCCGTATACAGTTCTTTGTGGTACTTAGCATAAGTAAAAGTATTTGCAGGATCGGGGGCTAAGTTACTTGCCCAAAATTATAAAGCAAGTCAGGGAGAGTCAGGAACAGCAGCAAAATGCTGACTCAACTTTTATATTTTAATTGCTGTAATAATTATTGTTTTTATTCAACATCTTCATCATGTCTTAGACTTAATTCACATTGTAAAAATGCACGTGCTCATCCTGTCAACTTTCACACAGACACACGCAGAAGTACAGTCATTTGAGTAGTTCAGTCAAAATTACTCATAGGTAAATGTTTGAAGAAACCATACCCGCAAACAGATAATCTGTACCCAGTATGTGGGCAGCTCACGTTTGCAAATCTACTCAGAGGCTAAAATGAGCATGTGATTTGACAGTGGAAAAGACACATTGCCAAATAGTTTGCATACCATGAACAATAGTGATTCAACAGGGAATTTACCGTATTCTTTCCTGAATCTGAAGAGAGCTCTGAGTCATAGATTATAATAAAGGTGAATTTTTCTAACAGAAATATATAAACCCCCATAAAGTCCCACTCTGTTCAAAGGGTTCTGGTCTGAATCAGAATCACATTAGTTTCTTGGAGAGTAGCTCTGCAAAAGCTCCATTAAGGTCTTTGAGTGATCCGGGGCTTGATCCAAAGCCTGTAAAATCAGTAAGAAGGTCTTTGGCTAATATAAACCATTATGACTACTTTAAGATCATGGACTGTCCTGGTTTCGGCAGGGATAGAGTTAATTTCCTTCCTAGTAGCTGGTACAGTGCTGTGTTTTGGATTTAGGACCAGAACGAAGTTGATAACCTACCGATGTTTTAGTTGTTGCTAGTTAGTGCTTACACTAGTCAAGGACTTTTCAGTTTCCCATGCTCTACCAACTGAGGAGGCTGGAGGTGCACAAGAAGCTGGGAGGGGGCACAGCCAAACTGGCCAAAGGGACATTCCATACCATGTGATGTCATGCTCAGTACATAAACTGGGGAAAGCTGGCCGGGGGGGCCGCTGCTCGGGGACTGGCTGGGCGTCGGTCGGCGGGTGGTGAGCAATTGCACTGTGCATCACTTGCTTTGTGTATCATTATTATTATTACATTATTATTATTATAGTTATTTTATTTCAGTTATTAAACTGTTTTTATCTCAACCCACGAGTTATTCTCACTTCTACTCTTCCAGTTCTCTCCCTCATCCCACTGGGGGGTGAGGGGAGTGAGCGAGTGGCTGTGTGGTGCTCAGTTGCCGGCTGAGGTTAAACCACAAAGTCCTTTTTGGTGCTCAACGAAGGGCACGAAGGGTTTGAGATAATAACAGATTAACCAGAGCGTATTAAGGAATTTATATCTGTTAACAGTTGTGGGTCACAATGTTGGTTCCTCTGTTCTCGATATTGATTTGTCTAATCTGCATCGTGCTCATTTTTTTGCTGTACATGTTAAAGATTGGTGTTGGTTTTTCCAGTTTGCTGTGGTCTGCAGTGATTGGTGATGTTTCCTCCTTCATTACAGTAACTTTTCAGTATTTTGAACATCCTTGGGTAGTTAAGATACTTCTATTGATACGTCTTGGGAATATTGTTTCGGTTTTGTCTAAAGTTAATAAGCAATTTAAGAATATCATCCAGAGATCTGCCCCAAGGCTGGATAGTTATGAGTGGCAGGGTGTGTGGGACAAGATGGGCAAGTACCTAGGCCAATGGGCACCCCCAGTGTTTTGGAATTTCACCCTGAGCAAGTGCGGAGTCCCGAAAAGTTAGTAGAACATTTGGACAAAGTATGCTGTCACCCTGGCAACTCCAGAGAGACACAGATCATTGCAACATGCTGGGGCCCATGCCTACCGAGCCCTGTTCAACACTATCCAATACCCTCAAAGGGAGGAGAAGGTCTCTGGATCTCACGGTAAAACGACACGCAGTGCGGGCACTCCGACCCCGGTGACATGCCCTGCGGCCACTCCGACCCCGGTGACAGGCACTGCGGCCACTCAGACTCTCGCAACAGGCACTGCGGCCACTCAGACCCTGGCGACAGGCACTGTGGCCACTCAGACCCCGGTGACAGGCACTACGGCCACTCCAACGCCGGCGACATGCACTGCAGCCACTCAGACCCCGGCGACAGGCCCTGCGGCCACTCAGACTCCGGTGACATGCACTGCGGCCACTCAGACCCTGGCGACACACCCTGTGGCTGAACCAAAGAGCCAACCTGTGCCGGTATCAGTCGCCCCTGTACACAAGAAGAAATCTTGGAAGCGAAAGTCAGCTCGTTTAGTAAGGGAGGAAGAAGCTTCTTCTAAAAGGGAACCAGAGGAAGAACTGTACGACTACCCTGGAGAAGGGCCATCACAAGAACGGGAGGAGGAGAGCCGGCCGCTGACCAGGGAGGAAGCAGAGGAAGAACTCATAAACGAGGCAGTGACCACCCGATCTCTATCCCTGAGTGAGCTGCGAGATATACGAAAAGATTTCAGCCGTCGTCCAGGTGAGCATATTGTCACCTGGCTGCTCCGATGCTGGGATAATGGGGCCAGTAGCCTGGAATTAGAGGGTAAAGAAGCCAAGCAGCTGGGATCCCTTTCTAGGGAAGGGGGCGTTGACAAAGCAATTGGAAACGGGACACGAGTCCTCAGCCTTTGGAGGCGACTCTTGTCAAGCGTGAAGGAAAGGTATCCCTTCAAGGAGGATGTCATATGTCACCCAAGCAAGTGGACCACCATGGAGAAGGGTATCCAGTTTCTGAGAGAATTAGCTGTGCTGGAGGTGATTTATGGTGACCTGAGCAATGAACAACTATCCAAAGATCCAGATGAAGTCAAGTGCACACGACCCATGTGGCGGAAGTTTATAAGGAGCTCACCATCATCATACGCCAATTCATTGGCAGTGATGACCTGGAAAGATGGAGAGGAACAAACAGTGGATGAATTGGCTGATCAACTCCAGCAATACAAAGAAAGTCTCTCTTCTTCCTTCGTCTCAGCTGTGCAGAAACTGTCCTGGGAGATCCAGCAACTCAGAGAGGATAGGCCCTACTCCCTACCTGTACGGACCAGTATCTTGGCTATTAGGAGTCAGCGTTCTTTTGCTCAAGAGAGAGAATATAAAGGGTACACACCACGGGGCACCCTATCGTTTTACCTGCATGAACACAGAGAGGACATGAGGAAGTGGGATGGAAAACCTACCTCAGCCATAGGGGCACGGTTACATGAGTTGCAAGGGAAAACAATCACAGAAAGGGGTTCTTCCAGGAAAATTGCTGCTCCAGTTTCCAGTGGGCAGTTCCCCAGACAGAGTAGAAGGGCCGATCTTACTTCTGATCTTAATGAAGAAACTTCTGACTCATATGTACAAGAAATGAGAAACAAGTACTGTGATGAGGATTAGAGGGGCCCTGCCTCCAGCCAGGGGGAGGAAAGGGACAACCGGGTTTACTGGACTGTGTGGATTCGGTGGCCTGGCATATCGGACCCACAGGAGCATAAGGCTCTAGTAGACACCGGTGCACAGTGTACCCTGATGCCATCAAGCTATAAAGGGGCAGAACCCATCTGTATTTCTGGGGTGACGGGGGGATCCCAACAGCTAACTATTGGAGGCCGAAGTGAGCCTAACTGGGAATGAGTGGCAGAAGCACCCCATTGTGACTGGCCCAGATGCTCCGTGCATCCTTGGCATAGACTACCTCAGGAGAGGTAGCCAAAAGGGTACCAGTGGGCTTTTGGTATAGCTGCCTTGGGGACGGAAGAAATTAAACAGCTGTCCACCTTGCCTGGTCTCTCGGAGGACCCCTCTGTTGTGAGGTTGCTGAAGGTCGAAGACCAACAGGTGCCAATCGCTACCACCACGGTGCACCGGCGGCAATATCTCACCGAGACTCCCTGATTCCCATCCATAAGCTGATTCGTCGACTGGAGAGCCAAGGAGTGATCAGCAAGACCTGCTCACCCTTTAACAGTCCCATATGGCCAGTGCGAAAGTCTAATGGAGAGTGGAGACTAACAGTAGACTATCATGGCCTAAATGAAGTCATGCCACCACTGAGTGCTGCTGTGCCAGACATGCTGGAACTTCAAAATGAACTGGAGTCAAAGGCAGCCAAGTGGTATGCCACAGTTGATATTGCTAATGCATTTTTCTCAATCCCTTTGGCAGCGGAGTGCAGGCCACAGTTTGCTTTCACTTGGAGGGGCATTCGGTACACCTGGAACCGACTGCCCCAGGGGTGGAAACACAGCCCTACCGTATGCAATGGATGGATCCAGACTGCACTGGAACAGGGTGAGGCTCTGGAACACCTGCAATACATTGATGACATCATCGCGTGGGGCAACACAGCAGGAGAAGTTTTTGGAAAAGGGAAGGAAATAGTCCAAATCCTGCTGAAGGCTGGTTTTGCCATAAAACAAAGTAAAGTCAAGGGACCTGCACAGGAGATCCAGTTTTTAGGAATAAAATGGCAAGATGGACGTCGTCAGATCCCAATGGATGTGATCAACAAAATAATGGGCATGTCTCCACCAACTAGCAAAAAGGAAACACAAGCTTTCTTAGGCACTGTGGGTTTTTGGAGAATGCATATTCCAAATTACAGTCTGATCGTAAGCCCTCTCTATCAAGTGACCCGAAAGAAGAACGATTTCAAATGGGGCCCTGAGCAACGACAAGCCTTTGAACAAATTAAAGAGGAGATAGTTCACGCAGTAGCCCTGGGGCCAGTCCGGGCAGGACAAGATGTAAAAAATGTGCTCTACACCGCAGCCAGGGAGAATGGCCCTACCTGGAGCCTCTGGCAGAAAGCACCAGGGGAGACTCGAGGTCGACCCCTAGGGTTTTGGAGTCGGGGATACAGAGGATCCGAGGCCCACTATACTCCAACTGAAAAAGAGACATTGGCAGCATATGAAGGGGTTCGAGCTGCTTCGGAAGTGGTTGGTACTGAAGCACAGCTCCTCCTGGCACCCCGGCTGCCGGTGCTAGGTTGGATGTTCAAAGGGAGGATCCCCTATACACATCGTGCAACTGATGCTACGTGGAGTAAGTGGTTCACACTGATCACACAACGGGCTCGAATAGGAAACCCCAGTCGCCCAGGAATCCTGGAAGTGATCATGGATTGGCCAGAAGGCAAAGATTTCGGAATATCACCAGAGGAGAAGGTGACGCATGCTGAGGAGGCCCCAATGTATAATGAACTACCAGAAAATGAGAAGCAATATGCCCTGTTCACTGCTGGGTCCTGTCGTCTTGTGGGAAAGCATCGGAGGTGGAAAGCTGCTGTATGGAGTCCTATATGACAAGTTGTAGAAACTGCTGAAGGAGAAGGTGAATCGAGCCAATTTGCAGAAGTAAAGGCCATCCAGCTGGCTTCAAACATTGCTGACCGAGAAAAGTGGCCAGTGCTCTATCTCTATACGGACTCCTGGATGGCGGCAAATGCCCTGTGGGGGTGGTTGCAGCAATGGAAGCAGAGCAATTGGCAGCGCAGAGGCAAACCCATCTGGGCTGCCGCATTGTGGCAAGATATTGCTGCCCGGGTGGAGAACCTGGTTGTAAAAGTCTGTCACGTAGATGCTCACGTACCCAAGAGTCGGGCCACTGAAGAACATCAAAACACCCAGCAGGTGGATCAGGCTGCTAAGATTGAAGTGGCTCAGGTGGATCTGGACTGGCAGCAGAAGGGTGAATTATTTCTAGCTCGGTGGGCCCATGACACCTCAGGTCACCAAGGAAGAGATGCAACATACAGATGGGCTCGTGATCGAGGGGTGGACTTGACCGTGGACAGTATTGCACAGGTTATCAATGAATGTGAACTGTGCACTGCAATCAAGCAAGCCAAGCGGTTAAAGCCCCTCTGGTATGGAGGACGATGGTTGAAATATAAATATGGGGAGGCCTGGCAGATCGATCATATCACACTCCCACAAACCCGCCAAGGCAAGCGCCACGTGCTTACAATGGTGGAGGCAACCACCGGATGGCTGGAAACATATCCCGTGCCCCATGCCACTGCCCGGAACACTCTCCTGGGCCTTGAAAAGCAAGTTCTATGGTGACATGGCACCCCAGAAAGAATTGAGTCAGACAACAGGAACTCATTTCTGAAACAACCTCATAGACACCTGGGCCAAAGAACATGGCATTGAGTGGGTGTATCACATCCCCTATCATGCACCAGCCTCCAGGAAAGTTGAACGATACAATGGACTGTTAAAGGCTACACTGAGAGCAATGGGTGGCGGGACATTCAAACATTGGGATATGCATTTAGCAAAGGCCACCTGGTTAGTCAACACGAGGGGATCTGCCAATCGAGCAGGCCCTGCCCAGTCAGAACTTTTACGTACTGTAGATGGGAATAAAGTCCCTGTAGTGCACATAAAAAATATGTTGGGGAAAACAGTTTGGGTTATTCCTGCATCGGGCAGAGGCAAACCCATCCGTGGGATTGCTTTTGCTCAAGGACCTGGGTGCACTTGGTGGATAATGCAGGAGGATGGGGAAGTCCGATGTGTACCTCAAGGGGATTTGATTTTGGGTGAGAATAGCCAATGATGTGAATTATGTGATGTTAAGTACTACATAATATTATATGCCATACTAATGATATTACAATAAGAATCACCCAGATTAATGAAGAATAACTTCGATGAAACCAAGCAAAGCACAGTGATGATGGTACCAGAACTGACTTCAACATGAAACAATCCAACACCACATACCATCTCCATCTTTCCTACCCTGGAAGATTATTATGACAGATGGAGCCCAAAGTCATGGACTAAATGAACTCACCGAACGTTTTAGAGGGATGGCCCACAGACTAAGGGAATGATATCTCTGTGTGTGTGTATATGTGTATATATATATTAAAAGAAACCCAGGAAGAGGGGTGGTGATTCATGGAAATGTACTGGAAAAAATGGGACTTGAGCATGACATAGATGGTATATCCACCAGGGGTGGATACTGTCCTGGTTTTGGCAGGGATAGAGTTAATTTCCTTCCTAGTAGCTGGTACAGTGCTGTGCTTTGGATTTAGGATGAGAATAATGTTGATAACACACCGATGTTTTAGTTGTTGCTAAGCAGTGCTTACACTAGTCAAGGACTTTTTAGTTTCCCATGCTCTACTGACTGAGAAGGCTGGAGGTGCACAAGAAGCTGGGAGGGGGCACAGCCAGGACAGCTGACCCAAACTGGCCAAAGGGACATTCCATACCATGTGACGTCATGCTCAGTACATAAACTGGGGAAAGCTGGCCGGGGGGGCCGCTGCTCGGGGACTGGCTGGGCATCGGTCGGCGGGTGGTGAGCAATTGCACTGTGTATCACTTGCTTTGTGTACTATTATTATTATTACTACTATTATTATTATAGTTGTTGTTATTGTATTTCAATTATTAAACTGTTTTTATCTCAACCCATGAGTTTTTCTCACTTGTGGTCTTCCAATTCTCTCCCCCATCCCACTGGGGGGTGAGGGGAGTGAGCGAGCGGCTGTGTGGTGCTCATTTGCCAACTGAGGTTAAACCACGACGATGGACCAATGATAGTTTGTCATCCGAGCAAGACTTTGAGGAAGCTTTGCATTGGTTCTGTTTGGTTTCATGCAGATACTTAGCCATTCTTTAGAATTCGTTTACTTTGTTTTATTCACTGTAGCTAAAGTATTCACGCTTTGGAAGTAGACTTGTCCCTCTTGCTTCCAAATACAGCCTTGATGCTAAGGGGCTATTATTTTCTGAAAGTATTTTTCTCCAATTGCCTTATGGTACATAATGAACTTATAAGTAATGTATTGTTTTCACCCTTGTGTAACTAGGAAGCTGCCTATGATTTCACTGTTTTCATCATTTATTATAGCTACTCATTGTTCTTCAGCAGAGCTCTTGGGGAAGAATTGTACTTTGTCTGTGTCAAGTCATAAAGTAGAGGTGGGAAGAGAGGAAAGGATGTGGAACTGTTTGTTCCTGAGGCTGTCCTGATATACTTAAATATCTTCCAGCAATACAATTGCCTATAATCTTAAACAGAGTGAATTCTTGGCTTAAGTATTGAAGATTGTTTGGGGAAACAGTCTTATTTAACCTTGTGGGATATAGTTGCAATGCAGCTAGGTACACGTGTATAAATCATACTGACACCAAGAGAATAGGCTCTTTTGAGATGTGCAAACTGATAATAAAGAAACTGCATATCTGAATAAAACCTCAGCAGGTAATTTGCACACTACATTAGGCGCTCTAATTGTCGTCTTACTGTAATGCTAAATGAAATTAGTTTACATGGGATAGGGAGAGGACAGGTGGGCTTTGACTCTTCCCTGATACTGACCATTGCAGATGCTCTGCTATATCCTTTTCCCATTGCCTGTTTGTTCCCTGTGCCATCTAGATCAAGCCTATCTACCCGTCTTTAAATCTTACCACTACCTAAGAAATCCTGACTGACCCTTTAAAAATACTTTGGATTGCTATCCACCCCAACTTACTGTGCCAGTATCGTTACACATGCTGCCTTTGAACTATAAAACGGTTTGTGTCATGGATGTAGTATCACAGATGCATCCAATACTTCATTTGGCACAACATCTTCCATTGAAATTAAGTTAAACTAGGAAGAACAAGTCATGTCCAAAAAGAATGAGATTATTGCATGAACAAATGGATTTCCAGCCAACTGAAACTATTTTCTACAACTAGACCTTTCTTTCATATGTGGATTCTCTGGCATCTAGTGGTACGTGAGCCCCCACTTCAAGTTTTTCTGAGGTGCTTATAGGAGCTGTCTCTTCTGCCCAGCTGTCGTTTTCTCATGAGACTTATGAATCATAAAGACAATTAACTTTTGCATATTCAACTTTTTAATATTATTAAAAAACAGGCAGAGAACAGAGAATGAGATGGAAGGATTTACAGAAATTCCAGCATTTTAAAATGAAACAAGCTAGTCATGGAATGCACAGATTAGCATGAAAAGAAGGAGAGAATAAGTCATCGAGATATCATTTCTGGGCAGATGGTGACAGTGATTTCTTTAAGAGAACTGACTGCTTTCTTCCATTAGTACTACAATATTCCCTGGTCCCACATGTTGCATATAAACCTTTGTACTACTTAGCCTCTTTCCTTTTTGTTTTCACCCTTCAGTTGTGTTGTTCTAACAGTATAAACGGTTATATATATAAAAACTGTAGCACAGCGGCTGGATTCTATGCTGTTTTTCTTTTCATTTCTTTCTTGCATAACGACAGTCCTAGTGACACTAACATACACAAGGCTTTCTTTATGCTAGAAATATAAGATGTAAATGAGAGGAAACGTAGAACTAGTGTGGGACAAGAGGTAGAAGAAAATCTCCAAGAGATTCGAAGGACTTACTATTAGAGTTGGGTGAGGAAGGAAGGGAGATAAGGGCAATGGAAAGATAACACAGATTTGAGAAAGGGATGTGACTGTATCCATAATAGTTAAGTCTTTTAATAAATATTCAAACAAGATTTGCTAATGTATTTTTTTGTTTTCATCTGTCATTGGTACCGATTTTGTTAGGGAGAGAACAGCAGTTAACATAGCCTTGGAGAGAAATTTACTTAAAACTCTGACCAATATAGACGTTATGGAAAAGGTGATCAAAATATTAATGTTACTTCCCAATAGTCATATAAAATGCATCAAAATAATTTTCACTGTAAAGATGGATAATGTTCTGAGTCACTGTAATATCGGTTTTTAAAAGAGAGTCATATCAGTGGTCTATAAATGTCCCCATTTTACACAGGGACAAAAATACTTAGTAATGTACTGTAGCAAGTATAAGCCATTTAAACTGCCCAAGTCAGCCCAAGAAGTGGGAGAGGGAAAAAATGTCAACTGTAAAGGATGTTTTTTTTATTTTCAGTGAGGGATGATAATGTAAAATGTCACCATATTCATTATGAAAGAAAATCACATATTGAACATCAGCTACAACTTTTTCTTGAATGTCAGATGGCTCTTGCTTTGAATTTGCTGTACCTGACTCTTCAATTGAGGGTTTAGGTACAAACCTAAGGCATTGATGAAATTCCTACTAAAATCAAATAGCAAGACTTTTTAATGGTACTTGAATCGGGCCTTGTATAAAATAAAAGCACAAATCTAATCCCTAAGTTTACTTAACTATAATTGTTCTTTACTTAAAAAAAAAACAAACAATGATTGAGCAGTTTTTTTCTAGAAGTTATTTTTATCTCAGAATCTAAATGTAAAACATGATAAAGCATTGGCAAATTAACTCCTAGCCAAAATATTTTGAATGGGAATGTTGTTATATAACTTCAAAACCAAGAAGTATTGTTCAGCTCGTACTAGCTTTGAAGCCTCCAGATTTTTATGGAAAATGTTCTGTAAATAGTTATATGGAAAATGTGTCAGTGTAGTCTTTAGGCTTGTTAGTTATCTCTTCCATGGTAAATTCATGTATCTTTTCTTAAATAACATGTACTAAAATTTCTAATTTGTGTTCAGTAGGTTCATTATGTGGTATTGTTTTTAATTCCTCGTGCTTCCAGCTGCTAAATTCACTGTTCAGTGCCACCACCAAACAAATATTATTAACATGCTATATATTTCTAGGTTATCTAACTTTCAAACTTTGATTCTTGGAAAAACAAGTTCTAAGTCCCTAAAAATGCGTCTTTCCATGGTTTGACGTGACCTGGAGTCAACTTCTTAATTTAAAAGTAAGTTTTTCTTGGTTTATTGGATAGGAAAGTTCATGACTGAGCTAAGCACCACCAAAAAATAGTGCAGATCAGAGAGGATTTGTGTTACTGTGAAAGATACATTGTGTCAGATATACTAGGTTTGGAATAATTGAGCCATGCTAGTCATGTGCATATCATAGTTGGGCAGATGTTTAAAAAACTCAGAAACTGAAGAAACTAAGACACTTCATTAAAAGGAAACATTGTGCAAATTAAATGATTAGTGAATCATACAATTGACTAAGTTATTTCTCCTGGTTTGGGGGAGAAGAATACGTAAGCCTTTCTCACCTGGAAAACTTCCACAGTGAGCCATCATTTGGTGCCACAGGATGATTTGTAAGCTTGCCATACTGTGAGCCACAAAAGGTGTATGTCTGGTTGGGAAATGGGTAGGGCCATGTATACATGTTCACAGTCTGCATTAAGAGGTTATAGATTAATCATGGTATTCTCAGAATGTGGTACTTCTGGAGCTTTCTCTTAAGTAGTGCACATGATCTTAAGATACCGAGGAGAATTCTTACTATTTATGTGATGTGAATTATGTTTGTTTACTTTAATGCTCAATATAAAAATATGAACAAATAACCTTAGAACAATGTCTAGAATGCAGAACTTCCTTCTTACAGATGAGTGCCCTAACTACTTGATTATTAGTTGGTACTATCCTTTGTACAGTCCTCCTAGGTTAGTGAATCCTTGTAACAGCTTCAGCAGGAGTGTTGGAGTGTCCTCACCCAGAAAAATGTCCTCCTGACTGATAGGCCAGATTGCGGAGGAAGGCTTCAATGTGCTTGGGCAAAACTGATCTCAGGAGCATCACTTTCTGGTCATATGCTGTAATTGTTAGGCTATGTTATATAAAAGGTGAGCACTGGAATTTTAGATGGAGGTCACTTCTGTTGAAGAGTGGATGATATTAAGGAGTTCTCTGAAGATTTGTTATATCATATTTCTCAGCAGAGTTTGGTTGGAATAATGCTTAGTCTTTTGTTTCCAAAAAGGCATGAATACAGGACACATCAACTAAGTGCTTATGTGGATTGGGGCCAAATGGACAATTTGGCCTGAAGCTGTCTCTGATTTCTTCCCTCAGCAGAATTGATGGAAATAAGTGCAAGGGAAAAAATTCTGAAAGAACTAGGAGAGATAAAGAAGAGTTTATATGATTTGTGTAACTTAGAATTGCTTAAGGAAAGAGTAACATCTTCCCCTATTTTATGACCTTGGGGATCATTTTTATGTGGAAAAGAAAAACAACCAAAAAGCCACAGAAATGTTTTTTCTACTTAAAATTATGTACCTTTAATTGTACGTCAAGAAATGGTACCATTAATAATGATCTAATCTAATCCAATTCAATTGGTTTGGTAAGTGTAACTTCATTTCTAAGTGTAAGCTCTGATGTTCTACAAACATCACAATGGTTGTTCCCTTCCAGAAAGACTTCAATTTTATTATCCGGAATTGACATGGCAGTATAATTAAGGTACTATAAATGTAGTTACACAGTTACTGATATGATGAATTAAAAATGCAGTCCCCCCAAATATTTGTATATGCAGCAGTTCCCCCAAATATGCAGCAGTTCCCATGATACTGGAGAATTTTAGTTTATCTAAACTTAAACTAATTCAAAATGTGGTTTATGATTTGCAATCTTTACATGTTTTATGATACATGAGAGTTAAACAAGTGAACTTGTTCTCCATTGCATTGTAAATACTCAACTTCTTACTGTATGTTTTTGCATGTTATAGTATTTATATTAATTTTATTAGTACTGAAAAACAATGGATTTAGTATATATTTCTCATGGGATTCTTTTCCCTTTGAGGATAGATTTCACTCTTTACAATAGAGGTTATGCATATTTTCTTTGCAGTTTTGTGGCTTGCCTGAAAATGGAAGCTCCAGCAATGCTTAAAATAACCTAGGTGGTTGTGGAGACTTCAGGCAGCCATTAGTGATAGATTGCTCAGATAGAATGATAGATGACTGCACTTATTATTGTAGCTGCTGTGAGCCTAGCCCTTCAAAGGCTCTTGTTATTCAGTGTGGTGTCTTACTATTGGATTGAAAGAGGATTCAGTATTCAAAATGCCTGAACCTAATGGAAATATTAGTTTTGGGGATTGTGAGGTGGGGGGAGAGCATAACTGGTCAAAATGGAATGTATTCCAGAGTGTACAGGCCATCTTTGTCTCCTCCACAAACTAGCAGGGGAGTACAGTGCCACAAAGTTGTCTTTCTGCAGGACTGAGGAAACTAGAAAAGCAATTTCCGTAGTAAAGCAGATAGTAGGGCCATTATTAGAGCTTGTGTGTTAGCAGCCAGCAGTTTCTGAGAGAGATTACAAGCACTTAGAGAAAGCAATAAAGTTAGGTATTTGGTCCGAATAATTTGCACTTCAAGAAGCAGTCTTTACCTTTGATTTTTTTGTTGTTGTTTTATTCTGATATGGTGTAATGAATAATATATAACAGCAAAGATTGTTTCTTCAAGAGGACATACTGTTTCCTGGTCAGTCAATACTTCTTATTTCCTAGCATGCGCTTGCTCTCTCACTCTTTCTCTTCCCCACTCCAGCCTTCCTTTTCTTCCTTTCATTTATTTTCCTACCATCTGTTTTCCTTTGCTCCTCCTTCCTTTCATTACTTGCAACTTCCTTCCCATCTCTTTCTTCTTTTCTTCTTAACTCTGAAGATAAGAAGAATGTCAGGAGTTTATTTACTCCCGTTGATAGTTTTAGTATAGTAGTTAACTGGTACAAATTTCATATTCTGGCTTCTAAATATTATTTATGACACTGATTTGAGATTATAACTGATGATGAAAAATATAGAATGTTTCCATTTGTGGAATGAAAAAAAAAGCCTTTAATGACTAGCAGAGTCATTTTCATTTGCAAGAAGCCAGTCTGGATGCCTTATGCAATGTGGTCTGTTTTCTTCCTGTGAAGGGAATTACTAACATCTTCTCATTTCTCCTTGTCCGTGAAATTTAAATATTCTACATAGATGAAAAATTAACTCATAATTAACATGATATAAAAGGTTATCTGTCATGGTATTTACTCTTCATTATTGCTTTTGTGAGTTCAGAACTTGATCAAATTAAATTTTACTATGAAAACCAAAAAGGCAAGTTAGCTTGCAGCAGCAGCTAGCTCAGTTTTGTGACTTGCTGGAATGGATTCTAAAGGAGTAAACAGGAGGAGGAGAGGTCAGTGGGAGTTTGGGAAATAATGTGTGGTGGGCTAGAAGGGGATCAACTGAATTCCAGGGCAGGATGAGCCCCATGAAGAGTTAGTTTTTTAGCTACTTCTGGGAAGCGATGATCTAGATTTTGTAGTCTTCCTCCCTGATACACTTGTCCATAGCCAGTCTAATTTCTCTCCGAGGTCAAGATCTGCTCCTGTGAAGCTTCATTCCATTTTAGTGGCATAAGGTGATGTCCACCAAGCCCGAACCAGACACCTGTGGCAAGTGCTTCCATTTTGCTAGGTCACTGAGAAGGATAGGAATTCCCATCCCATCCCTGAAACAATTCTGCTGCAATGCCATTGTCCTTATCTTGGGATCCAGAAGTCCTTGAACGTCACACGTACCATATTCACGCATGTATCATATTTCACAAGAAGCAGAGGATCCCCTGCCCTCTTGCCACCAGGCAGAAGGAGGGGACCTAAGTGACAGGGGGGAATGGAAACAGGTCCCTGCTCGGGGTGCCAGGCAAACCCCCGCCCGGCCTCCCTCACTTTCCCAGTTGCCCTTACAGAACAGATATGGGGCCCTGGAACTTGAGGGCCAGGCAAATGAGGATGTAGATGAAGGTCCATCCAGGGGGTTGTCTAGGGTGAGGCAGTCAGCCCCACGCATTATGACTGCCTCTGCTAAGAAAAAAAGGAGGGTAATTGTCGTAGGCGATTCCCTTCTGAGGGGAACAGAAGGCCCGATATGCCGACTGGACCCATCCCACAGGGAAGTCTGCTGCCTCCCTGGGGCCTGGGTCAGAGACATTACTAGGAAACTCCCTGGTCTCATACAGCCTTCTGACTACTACCCGCTATTGGTTATACAGGCTGGCAGTGATGAGGTTGCAGAGAGAAGTCCAGAAGCGATCAAAAGGGACTTCAGGGCACTGGGGCGACTGGTTGAAGGATCAGGAGCACAGGTAGTGTTCTCCTCAATCCTTACAGTGGCAGGGAAGGATACTGAAAGGAGCAGGAAAACACACCTGATCAACACATGGCTCAGGGGCTGGTGCCTTCGGTGGAATTTTGGCTTTTTTGATCATGGGGAGGTTTACATGGCACCGGGCCTGTTGGCGGCAGATGGAGTTCAGCTGTCTCACAGGGGGAAAAGGATTCTCACTCATGAATTGGCAGGGCTCATCGAGAGGGCTTTAAACTAGATTTGAAGGGGGAAGGGGATAAAACCAGGCTTACTAGAGATGAGCCTCGGGGTAGCATGCCAATGCTGGGGGCGAAATCAATAGCCCAGCTCAAGTGCATCTACACCAATGCATGCAGCATGGGCGGCAAACAGGAGGAGCTGGAAGCCATTGTGCAGCGGGATAGCTATGACTTAGTCGCCATCACAGAAACACGGTGGGGTGACTCCCACGATTGGAGTGCTGCAATGGATGGCTATAAACTCTTCAGAAGGGACAGGCGAGGAAAGAGAGGCGGTGGGGTGGCTCTGTATGTTAGGGAGTGCTTCGATTGTCTAGAGCTCAACGATTGTGATGATGGTACGGTCGAGTGTTTATGGGTAAGGATGAGGGGGAAGGTCAACGAGGCAGATATCCTGCTGGGAGTCTGTTATAGACCACCCAACCAGGATGAAGGGGTGGATGAAGCGTTCTACAGCGGCTGGCAGAAGTCTCTCAATCGCTAGCCCTTGTTCTCGTGGGGGACTTCAACTTCCTGGACTTCTGCTGGAAATACAACACAGCAGAGAGGAAACAGACTAGGAGGTTCCTGGAGTGTGTGGAAGATAGATAACTTCCTGACACAGCTGGTAAGTGAGCCTACCAGGGGACGTACCTCGTTCGACCTGCTGTTTACAGAGAAGGACTGGTGGGAGATGTGGTGGTTGGAGGCCGTCTTGGGCTTAGCAACCATGAAATGATAGAATTCTTGATTCTTGGTGAAGTAAGGAGGGGGGCCAGCAAAACCGCAACCATGGACTTCCGGAGGGCAGACTTTGGCCTGTTCAGGGCACTGGTTGAGAAGGTCCTTTGGGAGACAGTCCTGAAGGGCAAAGAGGTCCATGAAGGCTGGACATTCTTCAAGAAGGAAGTCTTAAAGGCACAGGAGCAGGCTGTCCCCATCGGCTGTAAGAAGAACGGGTGGGGAAGACGACCGGCCTGGCTGAACGGGGAGCTCTTGCTGGGACTCAGGAAAAAAAGGAGAGTTTACCACTTGTGGAAGAAGGGGCAGGCAACTCAAGAAGAGTACAGGGATCTCGTTAGGTCATGCAGAGAGGAAATGAGAAAGGCAAAAGCCCAGCTAGAACGCAATCTGGCTGCTGTCGTTAGAGACAATAAAAAATGTTTTTACAAGTGTATTAATGACAAGAAGAGAGCCAAGGAGAATCTCCATCCTTTATGGGATGCGGGGGGGAACGTTGTCACTGAGGATGAGGAAAAGGCTGAGGTACTCAATGCCTTCTTTGCCTCAGTCTTTAACAGGCAGACCAGTTATCCTCAGGGTATTCAGCCCCCTGAGCTGGAAGGCAGGGACAGCGAGCAGGATAAACCCCCCATAATCCAAGAGGAAGCAGTCAATGACCTGCTACGCCACCTGGACACTCACAAGTCCATGGGGCCGGATGGGATCCACCCGAGAGTGCTGAGGGAGCTGGCGGAGGAGCTCACCAAGCCACTCTCCATCATTTATCAGCAGTCCTGGTTAACGGGGGAGGTCCCGGACGACTGGAGGCTTGGCAATGTGACGCCCATCTACAAGAAGGGCCGGAAGGAGGATCCGGGGAACTACAGGCCTGTCAGCCTGACCTCGGTGCCGGGGAAGATTATGGAGCGGTTCATCTTGAGGGCGCTCACAAGGCATGAGTGGGACAACCAGGGGATCAGGCCCAGCCAGCACGGATTCATGAGAGGCAGGTCCTGCTTGACCAACCTGATCTCCTTCTATGACCAGGTGACCCGCCTAGTGGATGAGGGAAAGGCTGTGGATGTGGTCTACCTGGACTTCAGTAAGACCTTTAACGCTGTCTCCCACAGCATTCTCCTAGAGAAGCTGGTGGCTCCCGGCTTAGACAGGTGTACTGTGCGCTGGGTCAAAAACTGGCTGGACGGCCGGGCCCAGAGAGTTGTGCTGAATTGAGTTCAATCCAGTTGGCAGCCGGTCACGAGCGGTGTTCCCCAGGGCTCAGCTTTGGGGCTGGTCTTGTTCAATATCTTTATCAATGATCTGGATGAGGGGATCGAGTGCAGCCTCAGTAAGTTTGCAGAGGACACCAAGTTGGGCAGGAGTGTTGATCTGCTCGAGGGCAGGAAGGCTCTGCAGAGGGACCTGGACAGGCTGGATCGATGGGCCCAGGCCAACTGTATGAGATTCAACAAGGCCAAGTGCCGGGTCCTGCACTTGGGTCACAACAACCCCATGCAGCGCTACGGGCTTGGGGAAGAGTGGCTGGAAAGCTGCCTGTCGGAAAAGGACCTGGGGGTGTTGGTCGGCAGCCAGCTGAACATGAGCCGGCAGTGTGCCCAGGTGGCCAAGAAGGCCAATGGCATCCTGGCCTGTATCAGCAATAGTGTGGCCAGCAGGAGTAGGGAAGTGATCGTGCCCCTGTACTCGGCACTGGTGAGGCCGCACCTCGAATACTGTGTTCAGTTTTGGGCCCCTCACTACAAGAAGGATGTCGAGGTGCTGGAGCGTGTCCAGAGAAGGGCAACGAGGCTGGTGAGGGGTCTGGAGAACAAGTCTTATGAGGAGCGGCTGAGGGAACTGGGGTTGTTTAGCCTGGAGAAGAGGAGGCTGAGGGGAGACCTCATCGCTCTCTACAACTACCTGAAAGGAGGTTGTAGCGAGGTGGGTGTCGGTCTCTTCTCCCAAGTAACAAGCGATAGGACGAGAGGAAATGGCCTCAAGTTGTGCCAGGGGAGGTTTAGATTGGACGTGAGGAAAAATGTCTTTACTGAAAGAGTGGTGAAACATTGGACCAGGCTGCCCAGGGAAGTGGTGGAGTCCCCATCCCTGGAGGTATTTAAAAGACGTGTAGATGCGGCACTTAGGGACATGGTTTAGTGGGCATGGTGGTGTTGGGTTGATGGTTGGACTCAATGATCTTAGAGGTCTTTTCCAACCTTAATGATTCTATGATTCTATGATTCTATTTTATACAAATCAAACAAGTGGCTGCCTTAGGAAACCCTAATACTTTCCAGTATGTAGGCCCACACTAGGGTGGATTACTGAAAGTTAAATAAGCAGAACAGAGTACAAAATTAATCATGTAAGGATACGTAAGACAGGAATGGAGACAGCAGAGTTAATGTCTGCTAAAGAAAACATTTTAATGCCTTCTTAACCTTCATATTGCCACCAATAAAAATAATTTATGAAGAATCACAAACGAATGTGAACTGCTATGAGGAATATTCACTTTTCTTACAACTTCTACCCTGGAAGTTTTCAAGACCTGATTGGATAAAGCCCAGAATTCAGTGTTGACCCTGCTTTTAGCAGGAGGACGAATTTAGGTCTTGTGAGGTCCCTTTCAACCTAAATTATTCTATGATTCTATAATTCTAAATTTTATTCAATTTTGTAAATTACTAAGAGGAGGGATGTGTGTAATAGCTTCTTAGTTGTATGGATTAGAAGGCAAGTATTCATATATCTTTAAGTGCATTTACAAATAAGCAGATGATTGAAGGCATAAATTTCTGAACAGTTTTACTTCGGAAAGATAAAAGCTTTGGTTACTAAAAGTATTCGGAAGCTATTTTTTTCTTCTTGTTTCCAAAGTTCATTGTATCCAAGTGCTAGTATGAAGAAGTAGCTGTAAAAAACAGTGGTGCAGAAAATTCTTTCTAAGACAACCAGAAAACTACTGATCATAGTCATGTTCTTTATGCTTCTTGTCATGTGTACTTTCCTTCAGAAAATTGTTTTCTTTTATTGTTGTTGCACTGGGCTTCAGTCTGTAGCTGTCACTGGACTCAATGTTTTCACAGAAAAATTTAAATAGGAATTTATTGTCAGAAGCAAATAAATAAAGTCCCCAGACCTATACACAAGATAATTAAGTACTGCTTTGTGTCTGTAAAAGTTGGAAACATGGTTCTAGTAGCTTTCCTTAGCGGTAATGTCCAGTGCCATGGATCACATCCTGTGCCGCATGGAGAAACTTTTTCTAGGACAACACAGAAAGAGGTTGCTCCCCTACCAGTGTCACAGATTTGGGGTAGTGAAGCTCTGATTTTTTTGTTTTAATTTTTTATGATGAGGGAAGGTTGACACAGGTCTCAACATTGCTTTTGCAAGTGTTATGGTACAGCTATCTTCAACTTTTTTTCCCAGGGAATTGGAAGGTCCATGTGACTGACCTCTTCCCCTGTGTCCCAGTGTAGGATGTGGCAGTACTTTGGGGTATGGTATAGTGTCTTGCATGAAGGGACGAGTGTCAGTTACAGGCTAAAAACATCTGAAGGAGGTTACGCACATGGTTAGACTGCCAGCCGAGTTGCAGCTGCTCTGAAAATATTTTTGTTTTAAGAAAGAACCAGTGTAGTTTTAGAAACTTGGGATCCTGAGAGGAAACTCATACTCTGCAGCCGACAGGGTAAGTAGCATGAGTCAGTGAAAAATTGTGATTAATGAGCAAACAGGGAGCACTTCATAGT
Organism: Aptenodytes patagonicus; assembly: GCF_965638725.1. Classification (NCBI taxonomy): domain Eukaryota; kingdom Metazoa; phylum Chordata; class Aves; order Sphenisciformes; family Spheniscidae; genus Aptenodytes; species Aptenodytes patagonicus. The sequence goes on from NC_134950.1 coordinate 158,838,307, forward strand.
TTGAAGAGAGTCAAACCCAGGGGGGTACCTAGATGTCCAGGGTAAAGAATCGTTAGAAGCATGGAAAGGCCAAAATAACTGAAATTGCAGTCATTTTCACTGTAATTGTTAGGGCTAGAATTTCCCCAAAAGCTGTGCACACTGGCAAGAGGCCACATTCTGTGCTGCTGTAGATGACGTGGTCAAGCGATAGGATGTTGCTATAGAGTCAGGGCAGTAATGAAAAAGAAACTGAAGATAACTTGTAGAGTAGGTCTGACAGTAGGCAGCCAAGTCTGGAGCAGCAGTGCCTTACATGGTACCCTCGGGCAGGCGTCAGCTGGCAAACACTTGGACAAAGTGTAATAACAGCTCAGCACGTGTCCAGCACAAGGATCACATTAAGGGGGTGTATGGGAGGAGATTTGTACTCTGTTCCTTTATAATTGAGCTAATTCAGTTTTACAACCATTCCAGCCTTGTAATGAGTTGGCATGGTCATGTTTGCAGCACAGGCTCTGCTCTGGCATGGGTTAGGGCTTCAAGTTAAACTTTATTTGCATGAGATAACAGACAATTACCTGGAAGTTATAAAATATTTCTTATTTCCTTTTTCCCTATGCCACCCACAATGGAAGTGCAGTTTAATAAGATTATAGAAGTTTGAGGTAGAAATGGTTGGCTAGGCCACCTATCTGATACCACAATACAAAATTATTTTCCATACTCCGTTTTCTAGTAACTTAGTATTTCATTAACAAGCACAACTGTTAAAGCTGATTGATAGTAATCTTTCACCCCCACTGTTACTATTACTTTGAGATGTGTGTGAATAGTAACAGTGTTGTTACCAGTGCTAAGTTAGGGACAGTGGGATTTTTTTTTTTTTTTTGGAAGAAAGGCTGTTTTCATCAGTGACTTGAATATGTAAATTTAGGTTCTCTGTTACTGATACTGATACTTATTGAACTTAAAGCTATAAAATAATTTATATTAATCTAAAAGATTCAGCTGTCTTCAGTCTTCATTCCTCTTTCATTGAAGGCTACTTAAAACATTTTAAGCACTATTTCTAGTACACTTGGACACCATTGTTCTACAATTTTTGTGTCAGTGACCTGGACCACCATCCATGTTCTTGGCCCTGTGGAATCACTCCAAGATAGGTTCATTTTCAAGTCACCTTGTTCATTTGTAGTGCTGATTGTATATGAAATGTGACAAGAAATACACCACTTTCTTTATAAGATATAAATGTAAACATGGAAATAGGATAATAGTATCACATTTTCAACTTTTACTTGCTTTGCCTCCTGTGTTCTGATTGCAACTGCCCTTTCCAGTAATAATCCATGGCATGCACATACATGTTCTAAAATTCTTGTATGCCACAGCTTTACGGTTTAAGAGATGGTCTTGAAATAGTTTCCAAATTAACTTAAAATAAGTAATTTTGCCATGGAGATATTGTACTTAAAAATAAAAGTTGCATTTGATTTTCTCTTTCAAAGACTTGGGAGTTTAGAAAGAACCTTTCTTTGACCAGAAATCAAGAATTCAGAGGTGAGAAGGTACCATATGACAGTTCAGTAAAAATTAAAGTGTTACAGTGTTGTGTTTTTATGCATAATTCACATTTTGGAGCTAAGTTTGCTTATTCAAAAAGCAAACACATTGAACACGATTAAACTTTTCCTTCTGTTCACATTCATGGGGCTATATTTGAATTTTAACCTACTAGAAATTTAGAGCAGGCTGTTGCTTATATTAAGTGAGTAAATAATTAGCATTTATGTATAGTAGGTATAACATTCACTGGCAATTTTACTTGGATTATCTGCATTGTTTCTTAAGAGGCAGCTGTGATCCACAAAACAAAAACATGGACAGTGGTTAAATATCAGGAAGAGTATCTGAAGTAATACTTTCATTCTAGCTAACAACATTAATGGCTCCATGACAAAAGAGAGGAAACTCTTATCTTTGTAATTTTAGCCGTATAGACAGTGAGAGCCATGTGTCCTATTACCATGCCAGTTTCAAGGCTGAGTCTAGAAAGAATCTGAGAATCTGCTGCGCTGGACAAAGGCTAAAAGTGGTCTTCTGTGTTAGAGGTCCCATTCTAGACGGAAAAGCTGGGGTTACAGGTAAACTCAGTGTTTCCGGTGAAGCTGTCTTATGAACTCAGATCACAGGTGATCAGTGCTGCAACAAAAGCCTTACTTGGAAAAGGAATTGGTATCTAAGCTAGACTTCTCTAGGTTTTTCTGATATGCAGTTGTGGTATATGCAGGGGAAATGCACGTGAAGCAGGAAGAAAGACAAAAACACAACCAGGCAGGAAAGAGCTTTTACCATAAAGTATAGTGTCCTTATTGCAGAACTGCTATTCAGTTTGTCAGAAATGGCATTGTCTATGAACAGTTTCCATTAGAAGGAAACAGTTTGATATTCCAATGTAGCTACAGACAATGGGGCTATTAACTTGTACGAACTTGAGCGTTTTTTCAAGAAGTGGAAATTTAGTAACATTGTAGTATCACAGTGAGTGAAGTAGTAAATCGGAAGGAGCAACATATTTGTTATAAAATCTTTAGGATCTTTTTCTCTGAATCTTTTAGAATTCTCTAAAGTAAACTAAACACTTTGGTTTAGGATGATTATGGCAACAAGGTTGTCACATGAAGTGTATATTGTTAACAAAGTCCAATAAAACAATACAAAATTCATCAAATCACCATAGAGTATTAGAGTTTTGATACATAATGTGGAATCTGACTCATACAAGCTTAAGCTCCTTAAGCTAAATGGCAAACTCAGTTATGATCGGAGGAGAAGGAGGGTTCTCTGGAGTATAATTCAGAGCAGCTATTTTTTTCTTATTAGCTACAAATAGCTTCCCTAGTTTGTGACAGTCCTTGCTATACCAAGTTTTTTTCTCTTGTGAGTATGTCTCAGAGCGAAGTTCACATAAAATGGCAATGCAGGCCTTCTTTCTTCTGATGCTGTGGTTAGCTCAGAATGCTCGTAGCACCACATAGGTTTTTAAACTGAAAGCCATGCATACTCATTAAATTATAGAAACTGGTGTATGGTGCTCATTTCTCCTTGTTTTCAACTGTAAGTTCATGTTAAAAAGCTGATACACTACTGTTTTCCTAATGTCACCTAAACAGCTCAGTTGCTGTAGCCAGATAAAATCACCAGTAGGAAAAAGTCTCCCATTCCTGACTTTGTCTCATACTGTTCTTCCATGTCCCTCTTGAGATGCCTCTGTGCAAATGGAATGTTTGAAAACTTCAAACTTTAAATAACTGGGGTATGTTTTGTTTGTCATATGCTAATAACATAAATATCTCCATTTTCACTTGTGCCTGCTATTCTTGCCATCCCTGTACACCACCAGGTCCTTTTCTCCTGAGTAATAGCTGGGTCAAGGACAGCTACAAGCTCTTAGCATATTGGATACACTAAAATATACACACTGAACCTGAGTGACAAACCCAATGATGTAATGTGCTTAATTAAATTAATTAGTTCAGGCTATAACGAGGGTACTGCTTGACTTTTAATGTGGTGTTGGTTATCGGATATAGAATGAGGAAAAATTTAAGATCAAATTACATAGCGTGATATTGGAAAAAGCCTACAAAAATAAGAATGCAGGCATACAAATCTTCAAAGTCATCGTGGAGCTACATGCGTATTGGAAAGAGTGACAGCTCTCGTCTCTTCCCTAGGTTGGATTTGGAGACTCATTAATAAATCTAGTTTCAGTAAAAATGTAAAAGTAAAAAACCTCTGACTCAGTATTGTCCCTTGAAATATGTTCTTTACTTAAAAGATTGTGTTTACTACATCTGAGGATGTACACACATCTTGTATTTATCAAGGCTGCTACATAGGAATGCGATTTTACACAGATGCTTTTAAGGTGAAATTTTGAGTGTGAATACTCAACTGGTGCAAGAAACTATTCTTAACTTTTGCTATTATGAATCTCTCTTGGCAGACAAAATCAAGTTTGCTGGACTCAAATAGTTGTGATAGAAAACTGTATTTTTAAGCTCGTGCATACTAGTGACTTCAAATGCAGGAAAAAAGAAATCTAGTCTACTCCAAAAGTGCTGTTTCATAGTGTATACAGTCTGCTTGCTTCATTTATATCCTGAAATACTTTAATGTTGAAATACTTTGTAAAAATATGCTAAATAAGACAACATATCCTGTATCTACAGCTTTGTGAGACAAAGTATAGGCTGTTTAACATGATCATTCTTTCATATTTTTACGTCTCTTCCTTTTAAAAATATTTCTCCTTCTACCTCCCCTTTTTTCTCAGTACACGATTAGTGTTTTAGAAGATGCTGAATAACTTTTGTCTTTTTCCAAAGCATAAAAACCTTTAGCAATTCTAACGCTGTTTTTCAGGAAAAAAAATTAAAATAAACCACTCATGTAGTGAGTTACACATTGGTATTTTTTGACTCATGTTGGATTTTTGCTGTATAAAATCAGGATTGCTGTTAATCTGCTCTTCACTTCCTAAGTGAAGAACTGATACTGTTATCTCTAGCCTGAGTTTTTACCATGTTATGGCCAAATGTTTTAAAGCTAGCTCAGGTATTTTTGTACTACCCTGTGCTGTAGAGAGATGTCCTCAGAATGTTCCTTAACGGAGCCCTTATACCAAGGCTAGTCCAAACTTTTTGTCAGTATCTGACATACACAGTGTATTGTGGCCATGGTTCGTGATTGTTTTCCCCCAGATAGAAGATAGAGACTTCTTAGTTTCATATATTGCTTTAACTTGCCTGCATATAAGCAAATACACAGAAAAATATGTTCCTATGAAGAGAACACAGGTTGTTTTATTCACTGAACATCTAAGAAGGTTAGAAGTTGCCAACTTTTCCAGCAGGAATTAAAGTGTCTGGCTCCTACTTGAAATGCACAGTGTCACTGCTAGATGCCTAAAGATTTCCTAATCCTAATATATCTTCCTCTATGGTAGAAGATTAGGATAGATATTGTAAAAATGATGCATTCATCAAGTGATTCATTAGCTGAGACTTTAAAGCCCAGTGCATCTCTTTGCTCCTTTATTTTTGCAAAGTTGGTTTTGTGTGCTTATATTTTCTGCATTGAATATTTTAAATAATTGGTGTCCTTTCTAATCTGATTAAAATAGGTTATGACTGTTGTTAAAATAAATACTCAGACAGATGTATTAGCATAATAATCCTACCCTAACTCAGTTTACAAATGTCTACATGTTAAGGAATAAAACAATATCTGTATATTTTTTGAACTATATTCAAGGGAATGCATTGGAAAGGTAAGGGTAAGACAATTTTTAATTTTTTATTTTTTATTTTCTTGTTAGGTATTTAATGCCATCACTATATATAATGTGCTTACACTGGAATGTACCTTTTATGATGGAAAGGTTGGATCCACATCCAAACTACTGTAATGTATATCAATATCTGCCTTAGAATGCGGTAGATTCAAAAGCACTTCCTCAGTTCAAAGATGTGGGAGTTTTGTTCATTATTTTAATTTATTATTATTTGTCTTAGTTGAATTTATTCATTGAAGAAGTTTGGTTCTTGTATTGATAACTGTGTGACTTCAAGGGGTTTACCAGATGTTAAAAAAAAAAAAAAAGTTCAAGAATGGTAAGGAAATGAGACAGATACGGTATTACAAATATTTTTACTCTTTTCATCCTTGTGAAGTCCAAATTAAGTATGAATATTAGAATCTTCCACAAAGTCTCCTGATTTGTTTTAATATCTGTGTTTCTCTGAAGAGGCAGGTTGAAAACCAGTGCCTAGAAATCTGGAACCACAGGATTAAGGCTTATCTCACTGCCAAAAAGTGTTATGAAACACTGTTCATTCACAGTATCCCTCCTTTCTCTTCTTCAAAACTGTCAGTTTCATAGATGTTATCTTCTTTTACAGGCTTTCAAATGATCAGTGAGTTGTTTGGAAGAATGTGCCAGTATGCAGTGCTGCCAATGCCTATTAGATTCCATGTGAGCATTTAAAGGTGTTTCGCTATTTAGGGTCTTGTCTGTATAATGGCATGCAGAGGTTTTTGTTTGGTTGGTCTGTTGTTTTTTATATGTATAGAATTTACATATGGATGATCAAACTGAAATCTCAGAATTCTTCATGAATGGTTCTGGAGGCCTGGCAGCATGGCATTGTGGAAACAAGCATACCTTTTCACACATGAATGACTAGGTGGCCTTGTAACTGCAGTGGTAAAAGTGCAGCAGTGCAAATGTGTGGTATGAGATGTGCATTGGAAAAGCATTAGGCTGTCATAGGTTCATATTCCCATAACTTGATCAATGTACTGTGAAATCAAGTAATGTAACTGATATGCTAATTTTTTAGCCTGAACACAAGATTTGGAGGGCCGTATCTATGATATCTATTTTATGAAAAATGTCCCCTTTTTTTTTTTGTAAAACAAATAAACACGAACATATTTACATGTTATTTTGCATCCTTTTTATTAAGGCTAAATTATTATAGTAGTTTAGAAAAAATACCTGGACAAAAATAAGTTAAACAATTTATAGTTTTAAATAGGAACTATATGTATACTACTCCTTTTAATTTTTAGAAAAATAGGATAATTTATCTTGACATGATAGTGGATCCTCAAAGTATTTGACGGGAACTGACTTTGCTAATGTGTTGCTCTTCTCTTGAAAGAGTGGTTTTCAATTCTTTGAAGTATTTCTCTGGATTGTGCATGGATCTCTTGCCAAGTGCAGTGATCATCTGACTGTGAAGAAAAGATTAAGAAGTGTTTATTAGCTGTTTTGTAAAAAATGACATCCAATATTATGGCAAGCAAAATGTCAATTGAGAACAAGCATCTAATAATTTATTCAAAAGAAATTTAAGAAAAAATGAAGAATAATTTTAGGAAGTCTACTTAAGATTCAAATGCTCTTTGGTATATAAAATGATCGTTGCTTTTCCAGGTGAAATAAATATCATTAGATGCATGTCTAATCCTGACCCATGTGATGTAAAGTGTTTCTAAAATGGCACAGATTGCTATGGGGTTTGGTGCTGAATTAAAATTAAATGTTTTTTAAAAGCCTGTGATGATATATTGACCTTGAAATGGATGGGGGCCAAAAGATTTTGTGTGTCTGAAAATCCGTAGTGCTTGGTAATAGGGCACAATCCCACAGATTCGTACAGATCAGCAGTGGGACTGCTTGTATAAGAAGCTCTTCTGTATCTTTAAAATTCTTAAAGTGAGCTGGAAGTAAAGAAACAGCCTACTTACCCTGGCCACAAATTTATCCATTTTCTTGAAGCAGTCTTTCACTATAGATTCATGGATGATGTTAAGTCTGGACTTCAACTGTTATTTTAATGGAAAAGAAAAGAAACTGTCAGTTTGAACAGTGAGAAGTAAATGGAAGTTCATCATGACTCAGTAAAACAGTACCCTCTGGTAGACATGGTCGTGACTGAGAGCATTGTAATGCTTCTGTCATATGCAAGCCTGATGAATGTGTTAATGTTAAAGGTAGTGTAGCACACACTTGCTATGTCTACAAAGAGATGAGGAAATGAATATATGACTCTTCAAAGCAAGGTAAGGGGTCTATGGATTTTTTTGTCCTGTGACAATACTGGTTTTGTTTATATGTACTGTCTTTGAAGGAAACTGATTTCAGAATAATTGGTGGTCATTTGACATACGATGTTATGGATGTACCTATGTGATTATGTTCATTCATTAAAAAAAAAATAATGTGCTTAAGTAAGCACTAGTTATTATCTTTTGTTATGCACATCTTGTCCTGGGGTCTGGCCTGATCAGAAGCAGCAGTGTGGTTTTGGAGCTCAGTGTTTCTGTGCTACTGCTCAGGCATATGTCTAGTCGGGGAAACCTCTCTCTCATGCAGAAAAGCGCAGCGAGTTCCCTCCACGGCAGCACAGGAGGGTATGTTAGGGTGTACATTTGTATGCCTAGGTTTCTTCTGCAGGTTTGTTAGCAAATCTGGCATAGGCATTAGTTGCAAGGCAAGCTATAACAAATCTGAGGCTTCATCCTCTGTAAATAGTTCTTAAGCTGACCTCAACTGAATTAACAATTTGTGCATATGTTTAAGTAGTTTACTCAGCTGAAATAGGCTGAATGCAGATCTAAATATTTTCCTGAAGTGTTTTGCATACAATTTGCATGTAATCCTTTACATTAGCTTGTCTTGACAGAAGTCATACATAGTTGAAGAAAAGCGCATGCAATTGATATTTAGTGAGAATAGTAAGTACTTCTGTGTAGAACTAGTGCAGTCTTTAAGGAGAAGCAAGTTAAATACTGGCTTAACCACATTTTTAGGCATTACATCTCAAAATAAGCCCACAAACATATATTTGTGAATTTAAAACTGCCTGTATCGTACAGGTCAGTAAAAGTGCTGAAAGATGCCTGTCATCACTTGCATACAGATGTTTTAAGTGCCATTATTTGAAAATGTAGTCTTTAAAGTTTTCTATCGCATTTTCAGCATACACATCAGCTTTATTCACCATGAATATCTGCCTTGAATATCATGCAGCGTAAAAAAAAAATTATACTTACACAAGTCTTGAGCTGAGCATGAGCTTCATACATTCCTCTTAGAAAAATGTTCTTATTTTGAAAAGGAGTGTCTGCTCTCTTGAAAAACTCAGCAATTTCGTGCACTATATGAACAATGGCTGCATTATCATATTTAACCTGTGATGACAAAAAACAAATATAGGCAAATTTGGTTTCTGAAGTTTGCACTTAAGTTTCAGTTAACAGTACATTTTTCAGCTGCCTGAGTCTGGTTATCATAAGTTCTTAAACAATTTTTACCACTTTCTTGTGCTCTTATAAATTTTTTAGTACAAAAATTATAGAAAGTAATATTCATTCCAAATACGGTATTTATTTGAAAATTGGGAATTGCATGTGCAATTTCCAGTTGCAATTTTTGCTTTCATAAGGTGGGCTCCTATTTTCTAATGTAAATATATCTTGCATTTTTGGACTGCATTGATATTCTTGGATATATACAATGTACGAGGAATAGTCAATAAAAGGCCAAGAGTCAAAAGCAGATCTTTTGAATTCAGACCCAAGACAATAGAGTAAGTATGTGCAGCTCTTTCCTCACAAGCACAGTACATATCTGATGAAGGGGAGCTCCCTCTGTCTCAGAGAAGATGGAAATACAAGAGAGACTGATAATGCTGTCTGTCCCTTTTGTTTCATGGTTGCGTTTTAAAAGCTCCATTGAAGAGATGAGCTGGAAGTGGGCTGAATGAATTGCTTTGGTGCAGTAGCACACTCTCAACCCAGTACTTTCTTATTTTGTGGCATTGCAGACCTGGACTGAAAGTGAACTGTGCACATAAAGTGCATGCATGTGCTGAGTAGTACATGAAATTACCTCTGCACTACTTTTATGGGGTCTGCTGCTGACTGAAGCTGAAGTTGGCATGCGGTTCTGGTAGTTTCCAGGCTACCAGAATGATTCCAAGTAATTTTCCACTTTAAACAACAGGGCTGACAAAAAAAGCATCTAACCTTTTTCTTGTAAAAGTGGTATCATAACTTAAATAATAGGAAAAGCAAAAAAATGTCGATTTCCATAAGTAACCTCTCAGGGAAGAGAATTTGGACTGAAAAGTCAACAGTCAGATTTATCATTTAAACCTGTAATTTAGTATGTCATAGTTCTAATGTAAAAGTCTCATGACAAGGTGCATAAGCTATGTGAGGTAGAGCTGTTACAATGAGATAATGTCAAGTACATATCTTTTTCTACTTACTGCTTTTAGCATCTGCTCAGGGAAACACAAATCTTCGTTGCTCACTTCCTCACACTCCAAAGAAAAGCCTCTTTTGTTCTGAAAGAAAACATCAGCATAGAAATTTTCAGCATGTGGAAAACCAGGTTTATTATGGAAACAATTCATAGAAGAGTTCACTAATCAGTTGGTCTCTTAACAATGTAGTCTATGAATGACTACATCAATAGAGGACACTGTCTATCTCATGAGGTTGTGTGAAGAAGATTCATTTGCTTACATGTTCTCAAGCCTGTTTAAAATGGATGAAACAGCTGCTTGTTACCTATTTCACCTTTTCTCAAATGTTCCAGGGAGCTCAGTCTGTACAGTGTTGAGGAAAGGGCAGGCCACAAAAGAAGCCAAATTGGGAAAGGAAGCATGCTTTCCATAAAGCTGATTTCCAAAAACACCTTCAGAGAGTATTTGTACCAAAAACTTTGTGACTGTGGATACCCTTTTCTTTGAGTGGGATTATGTCACGGTAAAGTAATTTATGGTGTTATGGTTTCAGCTGATGCCAATTAGCAGGAATCACAGATGACTGTACTCTAAAATATGTGACTTCTGTGTGGAGGACGTGGAGCTCTTCTTGAGAAGACACACAAATGTTGTATTTTCAACAGGATGAGTCTGAATTAAAAAATCTAAATTTAAGATTTTTAGCTTTGTAGAGAAGGGACATCTGGCTCATAATATTTTAATAATGTAAAAAAAATTGTCATCAGGAAATTGTTAAACATTTGAGAATTCCTTACACCTAAACTGAAGAAAGATTGCAAACAACATCTATAGATTGTGACAATATTTTACATATTGACTTACCAGTTTCTCAATCTCATTTAAAAGCTCACTCCACTGCACGCTTTCAAAGCACTGATGACTGTTGCTCTGGTGATTACCAAGGGATGTAGCTATAAGGCAGACAGTTAAGAGGAAGAAGCAGCTCCCGGGGCAATACATTGTCTAGTTCTGGAACAATAAGAAGAAGACAGAAAGCTTCATAGAATCAGGATGGTTTTACAGTCTTGTAAAGTCACAGGAGCGCAGTTGATCATTTGGTCCTGCTTGTTCACTTTTACCCTGTATTTACTGATGTGCTGTGATAGGCCTAATGAGTTCAGATTTTTATGCTGGAACATTTGAAAGTTAAATATGTTTATTCAATGTATAAACAGAAAAAAAAAATCATATAAGGAAACCTTTTTTATACTATTCATATAATATGTAAATGGTTGTATGTGTTTTTTAAAAATCCCATTCTGATTTTCTGAAAGACTTATTTTCTGTAGGGATAAACACAGCATCTAGGAAACTGGCATTATTTGCTCTAGTAAATTTGACTAAATGTAAACTGTAGCCTGAACTAAAAAATATATTTTTTTTCCCCAGCAGTTTGCTGTGCAGTAATACCTGTAACCTTGTTACCTGTAACTCGTAACATGATTTAAAGCAATTGCTTCTAAATGTAAGGTTATATTTTAGTCAGATTTTGTTTTCATAAAACTCATTTGGCATTCCTAGTAAAGGAAAAATGAAAAATGAAATGAGTAAATTAATCTTGTCTAGAAAAATCAGCAATAAAATCAAAGAAACCTACCTTGTGTGTTATATTCAGCTCCTGATTGTGCACTCCTGCAGGGCTCCTGGGGTACCATTCTGTCAGCTGTCTCAGTCCCTTTTAAATGCTCTTCTCCCACTTTTACGAATCTCTGACCACCCCTTCTCAGCAGCTGATGCAGAGTGAAACTTCCTTCTTTCAGTATTCTCTCTCTTCAGGTATGCTGATTTCCAGGCAATAGAGAGGTTATATGTGGGTGGCATAGAGGCTACACTTTAAAGTTTTTATTTAAACAGATAAAAACTTGATGGATGAAGTCTATAGAATAAAATGTTAATGTTTATTTTACTTGATTTTACACCACCGTTATAGTTAACGGTTTGTAAATATTCACATACAGGTGATAAAATGTAAACCTCGCTGTTCTCCAATATGAACAAATATTGTCTTCTGTATTTACGTTATGAATGTAGAATTTCATATAACTTACTCCATGAGATTTATACTTGTATAGGTAATATTTAACGTAACTAAAAAAGTTTAACTGTACTCATTCTGTGTGAACATCTAACTTCATAATTCTATAAGTATTATATTTACTTTCAAATGCAAAATACAAACGCATATGCGCACACATGTAGGTACCTGTCACATACATACATATAAACATGTTACTTCCCCAAGTTACACCAAGTACTATGAAGTAGTCAGCATAAGTTTTTCATTGACTGTAGGTTGGAGGTACTGAAGAGAATTAACTTCCAAGAGAGCTAATCCCTACCAAATTAGAAAATGTCTTAATAATATTATATTGTCATTAAATTTTCTCCCTGGGGCTTTTAAACCCCATTAAAACTCAAAGCAACTCTAGCATCCAAATGTGCTGTTCTTGTTATTTCATACCTGTCTGTGTCCCTTCATCTTACTGCTTAAAGTTTCTCTGTGATAGTTTGTCCGAATGTTAAGCACTGCATTACTTGCAGACAGAAAGGATTTTGCACCAGGTTTTTAAAGGGTTTTTTTTAGATTGATTGGTGTGTAGTTTTAAAAGTCCTTAGATATATAACATCCAACTTCTGGAAAGCTCATTAAGATCATATTTGTTGTATCTTTCATCTATCGCATTTTGTCAATTTGTCCCTTTACAGAATACCTCCCCATCTTTAATAATTTGACTTTACTAATGCTAGCGGATATCTGTTCTCTATGTGCCATTCATAACTCTTCAGGAATTGTAATAAGAAACCTAACATCTGGAATTAAGGGCAATTTTTGCCACTTTTCTGAGAATAAGTAGCTAGATGGGTGTGGTAAGACTGGCCTCATTTTATCTTGACTTGGAGATGTTTCATGAACATCTTTTCAGCAGTAGATTCTGGATACAGGACTTAAATATTTACCATAAGATACATGCAGCCACTAGGGAAGGGTAAGGTTCAGGGTACTGCTGTCTTAGCATAATGCCATGTCAGGATTGAATAGAGAGCAGTGGTAATAGGACAAAGAGGACAACAGGAACAGTATAGTGCTGGAAGCTGGAACATTTTTGGACTTGATTGCCCATTTCAGTGGGATCACACTTTTCAGTGTGAGCCACCTGGCTACCTAAATTGATGCTACAGATGTGGACCTAAACCTTAGGGATTCATTTATATTCAGATGTGTTGACTTTTCAACGCCTAACAAAAAATAAGAAAGGTGATAATTTACTGATTACTGATTTAAATTTCAAGAATGAAATTTCAGACCACTGAAGTTGTGTGCAAACTTCACTCTGCGTTTCTTAGCATTCAGTGCAGAAAATTGCTTACTAGTTGGATACTCAGTTTCAGCGAACAACCATAAAAAGGAACAGTTCTGAAATTCTAAAATAGTGGATCCTGTTTGTAAGATTAAAAATACTCGTTCCCCTTTGAACTGAGTAACTTTGTAAAATGTTTTAAATAGACTGGATTGTGCTAACTACATATTACTCCATGTATAGGGAACCATGCTGGTTAAGTTTTGGGTTCTAACATATGTGTTATGTATGTTAATGTAAATATCTTTAAACAGTGGTACCCTAAATTTTTCGTGTGATACTTAGTCTCAGGTTTGCTTTTGATTCAACATCAGTAAAAATTGGAAAATATACGTTATATAGTACATCTTCAATGGACTTTCCATAGCAAAAATTTAGAGAAGCATTTTGGGGGAGAAAGAGAGTTGCATGAAAATTGCCTACGCTCCTTATCTTTGTCTTCTCATTTCTTCCTTTTTCCATTGTGACTTCTTGAGAGATCAAGACTGCAGAATAGAAGATGCACAATGATTGCTGTGTAGTATCTCCTGTTCTTTCTATAATTTTATTGTATCTACAATAAAATTCGGTTGGACCACTTTGGAGAGAATATTCAAGGAAGGAGTGCAGTGGAGCTGGAGCTAAAACAAGTCAGCTTTCAAAAGATATTTCTTTATGTTATGTTTGCTAATGGAGATTCTTTCTCAGAAGACTGATGAAATAACCATATTGTGAGCCTGAAATTCACCTCTGGGAATGTTTGTAATCATTTGTCTGACAGGAATTCAAATAAGTTCTTTTGAAAAAAAAACCCAAAACCAACAAGAAAATGAAGAGAGGAAATGTCACATTTTTTCTAGCTGTGTAAATAATCTTATTTGGACCTACAAATCTTTCAATACCAGATTTTTTAAAATGTATTTCTCTGTAAAATTAGACTTAGTGAGAAAAGCATAGATGCTACTTGTTTGTTGTTAGAATGATAGACTTTTCTTGGTCTGAAAGATGACTTACAAATGTCTGTGTTTGAAGATTTGCCACTTCATTTTTTCCACCCTGCTTAGCTTTCAACATTAGGCTTCACACTTAGGACAATGTTGTCATTTCCTTTTGTGCACTGGAGCCCCGTGAGTGACTGGGGCTAGGCATCTGAAATGCCTTAGCTTTTTTCCTTTAATGTTTTCTCTCTCTGTTGTGGTTTTCCTTTTGCAATATGCTCAGCAGTGATGTTGTAAAACTTTTGCTCTGCTGTGTTTCTAATTAAAACATTTGCAAACAAACAAAGACCTGTAAAAGAATTAACTAAAGAAAAATATTCCACAGAATATTTATTGAACATAAGAACCATAGTCTTTGTTGTGTTTTGGCCCCTTTCTGCTGGTTTGCCAGAGGAAACCAGCTAGTTTTCTCAAAGTGAGGTAAGTGAATACTGTCAGTATTGCTATGTAACTATAAAAATTCCTTGTGCTAGAAGATCCTGTTCTGTTTGGGACTGATGTGTGTGGGAGAGGTGTTTCTGCTCCAACCCTCCCCTTTTTTTTTTAGCGTGGGTGTGAACTAATTTTTTTGAAAAGGCACACCTAACTGTATAAAGCGTATCTACAGAAAGTGAAAGCCACACCTGAAAGAAAGTCATTTCCTGCTGATCAGGAAAAGTAATCCAAAAAGTTTGGAAATAAAACATCTAACCTCACCGCTTAGAATTTCAAACTAGAGTCCTGCAAGTGAAGTGATAGCATTGTAGCTCTCAAAAAAATTTACTTTCACTAGTTCAAGAAGGTGGATAGTGAGGAAATGATTAACCCTTGTTAGGCCTGATATAAATGTAGGTTATAAATTATCTTTAAGGCACCAAAATGGAACTTGGAAGATCTGGACATCCAGACTTTTTATTTGGGTGACTTTTGTGCAATCACTTTTTCCTTTAGTGTTTTAATTCTTATCTCTAAGAGTGTTCATAGGGAAAGTTAGGATTGTGTTGACTTGGAGGAGTTTAACAGAAGGCTTGTTGTCTGCAGAAAGCGACCTGAATATTGTTACAGAGTAAAGCAGAAAAACCTAGGCGAGAGCTTATATTAGTAGCATAGCCAGGAACAGCAAGCTCTCTGGAGACTCAGCAGTGTGAACATGGATAGGCTCTTTCCTATCATAATTTAACCATTCGTACCATTCTTAGTGGAGACAGCTGCAGCATGATGTAAACCATGCACATGTTCGCATGGTATACATTTTTCCTTTTGGTTTCCACTAGATAGTTGTCCCGCAAATTTGTCATAGCTCAGAATGGCAAATCCTAAAACTAAAATATTTACCAGGAAGGGGAGAAAATACTAGTATTTTGTGACAGCTATAGGTACCTGATGCTTCATGGGAAATAAATTCAGGTTGCTTAAAAATAACTATTAAATTGTAGCACTTTAACTTAAATGAAATTTTGTAACAGATTGTAATATTTTTGTGACCATTAGGGCATTGGATATATAAGAATACAGAGGGTGAATGGAGACGACCAATGATGATTTAATAAGCTGCTGTTAAGATAATGTTTTTTTAAATTCTATTTTATTTGGCCATCAGTATTGTCTTGATTCAGCATGCTACATTTTAGTATAGAAGAAAAGGCAAATGTGACTAAATTTGGATTGAATACCAGTGTTTTATTTGTGTTGAAAGCAAGGAATTGTTTGAAGCTCAGAGTATGTGGCATCACTAGGTGGCAGGGGTAGCTGATAGAGAGTGACAGTTACGGACATGGCCTGAAGACGTCACTCCTTAGATCTCAAGTCAGGTGCCTTCCTATTTGTAGGAAGCTGAAGGAACCTCCCTGTATTGAGAGAAATAGCGCAGAGGACTGATGGCTTCCTGATTTCATTAGGGCCAGGTCTTCCAGGTACTTAGCACAGCTGTTTTGCGAGATACTCCACTATAAAGGGAGCATTTTAAACATGCCAATATTTAATTGTCATTCTGAAAGTTCCCAACCTCTGGAGCCCGTGGATTCTGGAACAATTTTCTAATTGGAGTAGTGATAAAGTATATTTTGTATTAACATACAAGCTTTATAAATTGATGAAAAGTATAATGTAATCCAGTGTGTGCCAGAGCTGGAAGCTGGATTTGGTGATTTTAGAAGTTTCTTAATTTTTTTTTAATAAGGTGTGGGCTGGAGTAAACATCCTTCAGAACGTTTTAACTCGGCCAGATTGAATTGTGATCTGAAAGCCAGAAAATGGCAGTAAAATAAAAGCTGCCTCTTTTTCAGATGTTCTCACAACCATGTCACCCCTTAATTAAAATAATTGTACAAACTATCGGATTAGTTAAACATTCCGGTTGAGCCTGAACCTCGTTTGAGAATGGTTAATCCTTACCACTTTTGGTATCATTTCCTTCCATAGCTTTTAATACTCACTCCTTTCTATTCCTGAAGTTTATGCATTTGTCATAGAATTCTCACTCATTTCTTTCTGTGTACAATTTTTCATGCAACATCCCAGCTCTGCGTGCCAGATATTCCTGAGTTCATGTCTGGAAGAACTTTGTGGTTTATATAATCTCTTTACCAATACTGTAATATGAAGTGTTTTAGTCATCAGTATTTTGGCATCCAGACTGAGGGACTACCAAAAGGCCTGGCTTCCTGGAAGTGCTGATCACCCAGTCTCTGAAAATCATGCTTTTAATAATTAAAATATTAAAAAAATCAATTGTTTTGAAAATCATGGCCATGTCTAACCTTGCACCTTTTCTTAAAACTTACTTTGAACCCACCTTGTTTCTGTGAAAATGTGCATGAATGTAAGCCCTGCTAGCACTTAATTTTTATTAATTAACTCAATTCTGTCAGAAAATAATACAAAAATGTTTTTGGAAAATCTTTTGATTAGCTATACAGTTCAGCTGTTCAGTAGAGTGTGACAGTTCATAATTCAAAATTTAAAATTAAGATCCTGGTAAATTAACTGTTTAATTCCCATCAAATTCCATAGGATTTCTCACTTATTTAAAGGTAAGAACAATTAAAACATGGATGGATTTAGCCATGTACTTCAGCGTTGAAAGCATAAATGACTGACATTTACGACAGGATACATTAAAAACTCCCTACAGGAGTATAAAATTGGTGGAAAACCACTAAATTCTCATCAGAAAACCTCATTTTGTGTTTGGCGGATGAAAATTCCCATTTTGGGAAAGAATTAATAAAAGAGCAGAAGGGCCAATAAAATACAAAAGCAGAAGTAAAACTAGGAGGAAAGCTATTAAGAGGAAAACTCTACCAATTTTCAAATCTCCGTGAACTTCTTAAGCCTCGTCATGCTCTTTATCTTTACATAGAACAGAACTTCACCCTCATCCACGAAGGAATGTTAACCATTATGTTAAATTGATATCTCTATTCCAAAGAAATGTATACGTACAGAGGAACAGCCAGAAAGATGGGTGATGTCCCTCAGTTTAGAATAAACCATAACCTGGTGATTAGGGAAGGCTGTACTGACTAGAGGCGAACATAATACCCATCCAGCTTGTGTTAAGTGTTGTTTAGTTAAGTCTTGTGCCTGCCCCTACCGCTTACTAAGGCAGCTACCGGCAATGTGAGAGATGTATAGCCTTCCAGTTCAAGGATAAGTGTTTTGTTTATTAGCATGCAAAGGGGAAGAGGCACTACTGTTCTTCCCCAGATATGCTTTAAAAGCAAACCTCATTGACTCCTCTAGAAAGCTAATCCACTTTGCCTTCCCAAAGTATATCTATTAGATTGGCTCACTTGAGAGTTTCAGACATTGGATACCTGCCATGCTTAAACATGAGATAGATGCTGGACAGCCTCAGTAGAGTACAGGAGAACATTAAATGGCCGGAAGAAATGAATGTCAAAAAGCTGAATGTCAAAGGTTCTGTTAAATTCAGGCATCTCTAAGGCTTCCTGAATTGAAGTTTTGAACATAAGTGTATAATGCATAAATTCAATATTAATTCAATCCTTTTTGGAATTGTTCCAAAATAATCCTTTTTATAGAAGCAGACATTACTACTTTCCCCCCCCCTCTAAATATATATGTAATGTACACTGTAATAGCTGGTCAATGTAAATTAACCTGTAACTTGAAAAAACTCCATTATTCACAAGATTCCACCCACCTGCAGGGAAATGTCATTACAACACTTCAGACAGTTAAACAGTGAATGAAACTAGAAATGTCCAGGGAACTTTCAGCCTTTTAGAAGCTGGTAGTTAATTACTAATTATTGCATGGGAAAGCTTGAGGATTAAAAAAAAAAGGGGGGCAACCAAGAGGAATGGATAATACAATATAAAAAGAAAAGGTTTTTTCCAGTGAAAATTTAATGTCCTCAGTTCTCAAGTACATCTCCAAGAATGATTTTTTTTGTGTCTATAAAAATATAGCAGAAGAGTAAGGACACATCTGAAATAATTTCTGTTACAATGACTGCTTCTCCTGTTTTCCATTCTTATCTGTAGATTTGACAAACTAGCTGAGTGTGTGGTAAAAAACAAATGCCTAATTTTTGCTGCCATACAGTGTAATTGAAAGTCTCCAGAGACTAAGCACCTTCATTTTGCTTTTTGGGATAACTTAGGAGGACTCATTTCTTTCAAAATTCATAGCAAGTCACTCATATTTATGTAAAGCCCAGTGAATAAACCTGCAACCTGAATGTAGGAGACCTAAGGTCAGAACTCTCCTCTGCTTAACGTAGTGCAGCTTCATAATCCAGACAGTGCCAGCCTCATTTGTAATAAAATATTTTAGGTTTATGGCACTTGGGCAGGTATGCTTAAATTAGGGAGTGATGCACACAAGGCAAGTACATTGGTATAATAAAACAGATTTTTCACAATGTGGTAAGTGAACCAAGGTAGTTTGGGAGCTGTTAGTATGGGGTTTTGGACTACCTCCACCCATTGATTGTATAACAAGACTGAATTAAATTAATGAGGTTTTCATAAACATGAATGTTGTTAATCATTTGCAGATGGCAAAATTATAGAAGATAATTTTTAAATTGCTACATATATTAAGCACTCTGCAGTTTCTGTTTCCTTGCAGTCATTGTACTTTAGGAAAGCTTAACTTTGGTGCAAAATGAATGGGAAGTGGAGGTAAAATGTTGGGAGAATAAAGCCAGTTTATTTTCAGTTCCCAGAAATGGACATTTAGAAGATATGTATAGTCTACTTAATCTTTTAGATTGTCAGTACTAAGGAGCTCTGTCTTGACTTGCAGTAACAATCACAAGTTTAAGTGTCATCGTTTTTTTTTTTTTTTTCTTTTAAACAGGGTACTTATGGGAAAATGCACCATCATTACAAAGGCATTTTATAAAGTCTGGCCTTAGAAATCGATACCTGACTTTTCACACAACCTAGAAACTTAGAAGTATGAAACTTTTATTTCTGCATAGAAAAGCTATAACGAATGTACTTTCAATGAGTTTAAATTTTTAGCACGAAGTTGTTAAAGTTTTTTAGAAGAGGTATTTGAAATAGCATTTAATTATTAGGTATTTTTAAAACTTTATGATTTTCACAGTTTGCTACAAATACAGTTGTCCCCAAATCCCAGAATCTTTCAAAGCAGCATGAAGTAGCAGATTTACATGTCTCTTAATCAAAGACAAAATATGTTTATTTTCATTCTTGCTGTTATCAGAATTCAGGAAGATACTTTAAATGGTGAATATATAATTGCGAGATATTCTAAACTGGTGTGTATGTATATAAATGTATACGTATACATAAAAATATTAGTTGCACTGTCGATTTACTATACAGAAAAAATAAGTAATTTGCAAGTAGATTTGAGAATGGCATTTGCTACAATTTTTTAAACCAAATTTTTATAGTGATTGGTTTTTTTGAACTACAGAGGAAAATGAGGTCTTAAAAATTGTTGTCATAACGTTGATAAATACAGCCTGAAACTGGTAAGAAAACCAATAAACAAGGTTGAAAAAGCTATCAGTTTTTAAAATAAAACCTTAATTCTGAGTAGAAAAACTTATGTTTCTATAATAAATGCTTAATCAGCTTTACTGTGGGCTTTGAAAGCAATGGTACTAGTGGGACGTGGATAGATATATGCAATCTGCCTGTATATACATAGTTAAAACATTTTATATAGCAAACTTTCTAATTTCTTATGGTTTAGATGGTTCCAGTTGCCTAATGGACTGTATTTTTCACTGTGCAGAATCATAATGTTCAATTCCTAACTTTCACTTTTCTTGGCCAGAGTAGCACTGAATGGTTTCACTTTACTCTAACCAGTAGCTGGAAAATACTTTCCACCCTTCCTACGAATTAGACACCTCAGTTTACAATAACTTGCAGAAGCTTTTTAATGCCCAACTCAGTTTTTGTTTTGTTTTATAGTTCCATTTCATGAAATGGACAGTTGTTTGTACACTGCATTCCTGCCAATTCCAAACTGGGTTGATTTTTTTTTTTTTTTTTATATTCACTTAATTCCATTAGTGGGTTTCCTGGCAGTAAGTGGAACCTCTCTGACCATGACTTAACAGTGAGACTTGGGGAATTTCACAGCTACCTCACACTTCATGACTCTAGATTGAGATGAAGTCTGACACATTTACTTTCCTTTCCTTCCAGAGTACCCCCGGCCATTTCCTTGCTATATGCTAAGTTCAGTAGGAAGGACTGGGCTTTGTAACCTGGAAGAAAGCCTTGTAACCCTTAGGCCAGCTGCTTGATTTGGTCTGTGAGGGATTCAAGACCCCAGAGAATATCTTTGAATACTACATATTTGGAGGAGCGGCAAGGTGCGGCATTATAAGGTACTCATAATTTCTACTGATCATCTCAAACCTAGTGTCAAGGCTGCATTCCAAAATGCTGTCTTTCATGTAGGACTGATGTGTTTGTCACTTGTTGATCTCAAGGGATCTTGCAAGTTGCAACTGATGGCTATTCTTCATATTCCTGGTATATAACTGAGTTGAAAAGTAAGCCATTTAGGTTTTACTTTCCTAAGGCACAGGACTTGCATAGCCTTCTCACTGGCCTATGTAGTTTGACAGAAAAACTGTTACAATGGCTAGCACCGTTGCTGCGTATACTTTCCACCGGATACTAAAAGTAGCAAAAAATACATTTTTAAATTATGTCATGCGAGGTTAAACTAAAAATGTCACCTGACACAACTAAGTACATCTTTAATAAGTGGAGTTATTTTGTTTTATTATACAAATTTATGATACTGTGAAGGTAAAAGGAATACCAAAACTTGAATAAACTTTGAAAAAATGAAGCAAATTATAACAAAAATATAAACAATAATTTAAATAGAAACATACAACAAAGTCATATAGAAATTAATTATTAAATCCATCACCAGTGAGTTCTGCCCCCATCTAATTCCCTGTGATCCACCAGTGATATTTCCAGTAGGTAAAATTATTTTGATTCAATCATTTCATTTATCATTTACTTTCATCTGAATTGTATACTAGGAGTCTACAACTTTTGAAACTCTGTTTCAAGTCTTGTAGACCTGATTGACTGGTCCTCCTTGAAGTGAAGCTTAATCACCTGTCTAATAGTTCATTAGAATTATTATCATGCCTACAAGACAGGATCTCACTGAAGAACATGGGGAGCTAGAGAAGATCTTCTGCGCTGTCTGTCATAGGAAAGTTACTTTGTTTTCAAGGGAGACAGGACAACTAAGAACTCTTGAAAGGAAAAAAAGAAAAAATACTCCTTCCCCAAGGGTCCTCTGGGAAGCCACTGCCTCTTAAAGCCTATGTTAATATGACATTCATGGGGACCTTCCAAATGTCAGTAGAAGGCCTCTGTACATCCAGTAATATTTACAGATAAAACTTTTTATGTCAATATTTCTTCTTTTAAGTCAATAAATGCAGACAAATGCTAAATCACAAAATCGATTGAGAGCTTCAGTGACATCTGATTCTGAAAACTAGAAGGTAAGCTGTACCCTCATACTGAAATAAATGAGTAGTCTTAAATGTGAATGAGTTGTTAGTGACTGGATTCCTAAAATGAGATTAATCTTTGTTAAACTTATTGGTCTAAAATTCAGTCATGGGCTATGTCTTCATTAGAAAATGATGCAAGCAATGGGAATGAATCTGTAGAACCAAAACAATTGATTCTGAGGAGTGGACATCTACTCTATGCAAGTTTTGCGGGGTTTATTCTTGATTAACTCTAGTCCCATTCTGTCAAATAATGAGCAAAGAAGTATTCAGTTGTGATCCTGGAATGCATCTTCTGATTCGCTTTCTTCTCAAAGGAATTAATTTCACGTGCTGCAAGATGACTCTATGATGCAGATGAAAGCATTGTCCCCACTTAGGATCAGGAGATTTGTTTTAGAAACATACTCCTGACCGAAAACACTAACATGCCCTTTGTCTGAGTTAGTCATCTGAGGTTTCTTTAACAATCGATGAAGGTAAATAGGCAACTCCAGAATGTGATTTATTGGCACTTAGGCACTCTCTCAGGATTGATGTCTTGAAATGTTTTTTTGTTTATCAGTGTAAAAGGAATCTACAGTTAGTAGCTCAGGCTTAGATGTCTAACAGCTAAAATTGTAGCTTTGGGCTAGGATCCAATCTCACTAATATATAAATGATGATCAGTCTGCTTAAAGTATCTTATTTAGTTGCTCCAAAAAAAAGATCACCTTAACAGTTAAAATATATCTATTATTCTCAAATTGATCAACATAATTTTCTTTGATCAATCTCAGCTGTCAAGTGTTTGAGGTTTTTAGAAAAAGCCATCTCCTAATGGATCTATTCAAAAGCTTAAGTGTCTAAAGAAATCATTGTTGAGTGGTTCTGTAACACATTTATAATTTCTGGTATATAGACTAAGGAATGTAGCTTGTGATTTTTATTAGCCTATGGATTTGTACATCTAAAATGAATTTTATAAACAAGAAAGTATATTTTTATAGAATTACTGTTACTTCATTTTCTTAATCTTCATACTTCTCATCTAAGGATTAGTTTGTTTTTCTCCAGGATTTCTCTTTTAAGTTCCCAGATTGTTCTGGGCATTAAATAACTAACAAACTAGTTGTATAGGGGTTTTTAATAAGCAATTTCCTGGATGAAGAATACTAAAGGATGAATTTATTTTGTGTAATAATTATCATCTGCAAGTTAGCAGTTACATAAGCAGTTTTTGATGCTTCTTCTCTAGGCAATGGAGAGGGAAATCTTTTAGGGTAAGTCACTTCATCCCACAACAGATGGAATAAATTGGCCTATCAAGGCATCTGTCTTCTTAATATAATAAAATAGATGGGAAAAGACCTCTGGAGGTCATGTGGTCCAACTCCCTGCTCAAAATAGGGCCAGCCTTAGGGCAGGTTTCACAGGGGTGTCCAGCTGAGTTTTTAATATCTGCAGTATGAAGAGAGACAACTTCCCTGGGCACCCTTTTTCAATTTTTGATTACCCTCATTGTGAATTTTTTTTTCTTACTAGTCAGAATTTCCTTTATTGCAATGTGTCCATTGCCAATTGTCCTATCGCTCTGCACCTCTAAGAGGAATCTGAGTCTTCCTTATATCTTTATTTTATATTTATATTTATATATATTTATATTTATATTTTAATCTTCTTTATATCCTCTCTTTAAGTAGCTGTAGATCTCCCCTTAGATTTATTTCTTTCAGGCTTACAAACCCAGTTCTCTCAGCCTCTGCTCATATATCTTGTGCTCCAGCCCCCTAATCATCTTAGTGACCCTTTTGCTGAACTTGCTCCATTATGACAATATCTTTTTTGTGCTGGGAAGCTCAAAACGGGACAAAGTACTCCAGGTAAGTTCTCACAAGTGCTGAATAGAAGAGAATAATCATTTTCTTGGACTTGCTTACCAACTCTTGCTAATAGAGGCCAGTATGTCTTCTTCACTGCAAGGGTGCAATGTTGACTCATTTTCATGCCCACCAGGACCACAGGTCCTTTTTGCAAAGCTGCTTTCTAGCTGGTGGCACTCAGCGTGGGCAGCCGAGTGGGGTTATTCCATCCAAAGTACAGGACTTTCCATTTACCTTTGTTGAACTTGAGATCAGTCCATATCTCTAGTCTGCTGAAATTCCTCTGAGTGAAATTCCTCCACCCTCCAGTGTACGGGCCCCTTCCTCCCAGTTTGATATTCTCTACAAAACCTGCTGGGAGTGTATTCACTTGCATTGTTCAGGTCGTTAAAAAAGATGTTAATAGTACTGGCCCTAGCATAGGCTCCTGAGGAACGCTGTTGGGAACTCACTATCAGTTGGCCTTTATGCTGTTGATTGTAACCCTTTGAGCCTGCCCAGCCAATTTTCCACTCATCTTATAGCCCATGTATCGAAACTGTATTTCACCAATTTGACTATTAGGATACTTTGGGAGACCATGTCAAAAGCCTTGCTAAGATGTTAAAATTAGTTGAACGAGTTACAAAAACATGGAGAAGCAGTTTTTAGTCAAAGGTTTGGGCCTCCGCAAGACCAACAGTGTAATCAGAGAGCTACAGAATAGGAGGTCAAACATTTAACTTTGAATGCAACTAGCCAGAGTCTGAAACTATCACATGGTCATTGTGCTTTTTGCCATTTGAGTGCTCTAGATAAATGGGAATACAACTACAAAGGCTCAGCAAAACATTCCCGATGATTCATCTTCATACTTGTCTCATCTTGCAGCTCCCAGTATTTACTCTGAGTGTTATACCCTTGTGTATAACAGCTGTTTTCCCTTTTCTGAATATATTAAAGGTGGAATATGGATTCCAGGCGAGTGCACAGTAGTTTCAGTCAGGAAATAATTTTCTTTTATAGTTGAATCTAGTGAATTAGGGCTTGAATCTCACCATGCTGGGATATTCTTATTTGTATATTTAATTAATTAAAAACAATAATGTCCCATGTGTTTTAGTAAAGGTCCTCATTAACTGGGACTACAAGACTGAATTTACAAGCAAAAGATTTAGTATTTACAAGGCCTATTGTATACTTCAAGTGGATAATTTTTCCATGGAACTTGTACTCTTGTTTCTCTTGGGCTGTGTTCAGACACCTCAGAGTAATTATTTGCTATTACCTCTTAGTGCATGCCCTAACCATGTTGGAACAAGAAGTGAATCTGTGCTGGGATGAAGCAACACCATTTCCCTTCCCGTTTCTGTACTCTTGTTCCCGTTTGAAGAAAATGCATTCACAGAAGCCAAAACAGTATTGAAGGCCAGCTGAAGATCCAGCATGCCTCAAAACTACATTCATTTGTCATGTTGGTGCAGGGACATTAGCAGGCCCCATGTGAGGGATGGTTTATTGTGGCAGAGCATGTCTCCTGCTCTTACTTGACATTTTTAACCCTAGAAGGCCAAGATCTGAAAATTTTCTTTCTCTGTCTAGGAAGACATACCAGCCCTGTCCTGCATAGCTGTAAATTCACATATGTAACCACTAACCTATAAGAAAGATCAAATATATTTTTCCCTGAAGTGATACTTAAAACTTAGTTTTCCTTATCTTTTAGAGGTTTGTTTGTTTTGGTTTGGTTTGGTTTGTTTTAAAATAACTTTATAATATTTCTGAATGGGTCTAATAATGAATATATTTTGTCTAATAAGTTGGAGTGGACTGTAATATGAAATAGTCTTTCTGAATATTGTAAAGCTCATATTATACATATGTGGGAAAAGAAATAACTCACAGTAAACCTCAGCAGGTATGCTGCTAATAGTCCAAATAAGAACTGCCCAGCAAACAGCCAAGACTGCTTCTGCAGTATGTTCCTTTTGACATTTTGTGAAATGCTCCAGGAATAAGTTTTCTT
Source organism: Aptenodytes patagonicus (assembly GCF_965638725.1). Classification (NCBI taxonomy): domain Eukaryota; kingdom Metazoa; phylum Chordata; class Aves; order Sphenisciformes; family Spheniscidae; genus Aptenodytes; species Aptenodytes patagonicus. The sequence goes on from NC_134950.1 coordinate 158,864,351, forward strand.
ATTCTCTAAACTAGTCCTGTATTGCACACCCTAGATATAGTATGTACTGACCTAAAGAATTCTCCAAGCTATTTTTTTCTACAAAGAATCCAACTTAAATACAAATCTTTTCTCTAGCTGCCCTAGACTGAAAAGGAAAAAGGGAATAGAGGACATTTTCTTGCTGAATAGGAACCAGGCAAAATGGTTTTTTGAAACAACAGGCTGTGCTTAAATGGCATTTTCTCTAAGACTGTGCCCTCAGTGGCAGAATAGAGCTATTCCTCACATGCACCGTAACTCCTAGAAACTGTTGGTAACAGGTTGATGTGACGTTAACTCCTTAAAAAGACATCAAAGTGAATTATGGTGTTAAGTCCAGGTCTTAAGTGAGGGCTTTTCATTTGCACCCAGCAGGTTTTTGTTCATCCCTTCTTTCCACATTGTCTCTCTTGCATAAACTGCGCAAGCTGAAATGAGTAAAACATTCAACATCCAACAGGAAATGAAACCTTGTAAGATATTTCATGATGCTTGTTACAGTACATAGAAAACCACAGATTGTTTCTGAAGGAGAACAGGTTATCCCTGAAATGACTGGATAAAATGAGGAAAATGAAACTCAGTCTGTTGTACATATATGGAATGAACCTTATGTACAAAGGGAAAACCTCAGCCTAGTATGTTGAAACATGCAGGTGAAATCTGACGTTCCTATTACAGTGAAAATTTGTTGAGAATACATGACCTACTCTAGATCAGCAGGTTTTTGTAGAGGAGCACTTCAGGAACTATCACTGTCTGGAAGAACTCATATACACAGATCAGTTTAAAGAATTCCTCTTGATTCTTTGCTTCAAATGCATATTTTTTCATTTTTTTATTCTAGGTATACTTTCAGGTACTCGTCAGTGCTAGCAATGGACCCTTGCTACAGGGAGTCAGTCGGTTCTGTGCTGTACCTGTGTTACTCTTAGACATTGGATAGCATATGCTATAGCAGTTGGCACCTCTCAGCTTTTCTGGATCTGTTGCTATTATATTCATCACCGTTACCGGAAACTACAAGATACCTCCATCTTCAGGCCTCTGAAGTCCATAGTTTGGCTAATTCCATTAACTAAATTTCTTCTGAAATAAATAATCTTATTTACTTGACTACTTTTTTTTTATTTTTTTCTATTATGCCTTCTTGCCTCCAGTCATGATACAATTCCCAGCAGAATTGCCTATTTGATAGCATTATGGGCAGGATATCTCTCTGTTTCTACATTCAATCCTGTGTATAGCACTATGCCAGGAGAATCTCTTTTACAATTCTGCTCAAAAAATAATTTTGGCACAAACAAATTGTTTTTACCCATGTTACCTTACTTTGTTTAATTTTATATTTTTTCCTGAAGTTTGCTTGTTCTTACACATCTGTGTTCCAGTTATGATTGCTATTTGATCATTTCATACTCTCCTTTTTTTTTTTTTTTTTCATTTTATTGTCAGAACTATTTGATTTAGCATCATAATGTTGAAACTCCATTTGGGATTAAGGTTTTGAGTAGTTTTAAAGGAGACTTTGCACCTGAGCCTGATTTTCTGTACAGGCTTGTGAAGAACTGGATACTAAATCTCTGACTGGCGTACCTTCAGTGCTCAACTTGCATGGATTCCTTCAAAATGGTAGCTTAGAAGTATTGCAACTTGTATAACTTTTCCTGAAGTTGAAATCTGGATGCCTCTACAATAGCTTAAATGCACATGAATGTGGCTGATACATTTTCCTCAGAAATGGCTGTGATACATTTTATTGTCTTCCATATCAGTGCACATTACAACAATCTAAGAATGACTGTAATCAGACTAGTAAAAGTATTACTTTCTTTGCTGCCTGCTTCCAAAATAGTTTGAACTACACAGTGTGAACTTTTGTGTGCATTTTCTCTCAGGACTGGAATGACATAAAATTCCAGCAGAGGGAACCCTCATACCTTATAATGCACATTTTGTGTTTGCACTACTCTTTTGTTCCTGGATAAGTATTCTGTTCTCACAGAAATTTTTTGGCTTTTCAGTCTACATAAAAAATAAAGTGTAAAATACTGGACTTCAAAGTAGCATGTAACTTGTAAAAAGAGTGTTTAGGGTTTTTCCTTGTCTTAAGACAAATGGAAAATAACAGAAAACAAAGGGTGTTGTACTAGGGAAATATACTTTATAGCATAAAAAAATTCTCAAAGAAAAGCTATCAGTTCTATAAATAAAATATGAAAACTACTTCTTTACATACCCACTGGTCAGACCGTTCTCCTTTTTTTGCCTGTTTTCATGTTTGAAATCTAGAATGTACATTTTAAGTGTCAATTTTAAAAGAAGGCCCTAAGAATTTATATTGGTCACACCTCTTCCAGCTGTGATAGACAATGTTTGGTTTGAGCACTGCAGATGGTAGTGCTCAAATAGGTAACAACCTATTCCCATAGCTTTACTGAGCATATTTTAAGTATTTTCTTATATTATTTCAAACCTTTTTTAATCAGATCAAAGTAGAGCCTGTGGAGACACTAAAGACATTGCCATAAACCTGAAGTACATAACATCTTTCTATTGATTTATGCGTAATTTTAGTAAGTCTCTACAAGCTTCTTTGTACACTGTATTTTGACTACATTGGTGCTTACGTTCAGTGCAGGAAAAGACTAATGTGAGGCCTATAGGATGCTCAGACATTTTGTGGCTGTTTTGTGCTATTTCACCAGTACAGTTAAACCCTAAATATACTGGATCCATCACCAGAATTCTCCCGTTCATGCTGTCAACCGCTCAGTCCTTGGGCCTGTCCAGATGCTGACCCTATATTTGCTAGGTGGTCCAGCCTGAAGTTCAGTAGCAGAGCATGTGCACATGCACACACAAGCATACACATGCACGCACACGCACAGAATAGAGAGCACGCTTGCACATAAAATAGGTAGAAATAGAGTTTAATGGAGAGGCCAGGTACAGGACTTGACCACACGACAGTACTGACCTGCAGCCTGCATACCTGTGGCCTGCTCTCTTTTAGTCCTCCCTCCTCTTCACTTCTTCCTCCCCAATCCACCTTGATCGCTGCCACTACCTTTGTCCTTTTCTCTAAACATTCCATAGTAAGCTCTACACGTTCCTACATTCCCCTCAAAATGCCCCATAACAAGTCTCGTGCAGTCCCACAAGCCTCCTCAAATATCCCATAAGACGTTTGGTCTTTTCCATGAGACCTCTAATCATGTTGTTTGCCTTTGTGTCAGTTACAGAGTGCTAGCTGACCCTTTCAGCAGCTGAGCAGATGGGTCCCAAACGGCCCATCGGGCAGTGAGAGTTCTGGTCCTTGCTGTTGTCTCGGTTATCTGCTGCTCGTTAGGGTTTGTGTACCTCTGTCTTCGATTTATAACTTTTTCTCTTCCTTGTCCTTGTCTCCTATGCTGAATACCTGAACACCTTTCTGAACCAGATACCCTTACAATCCAGATAACCTTACCTTGTGCATTTCAGCCATACATGCACTGCAGAAGAAACTCCCTGACTAAATTCTTTCCCTGTGTCATCATTACAAGGAGGATGCTCAGAGTCTCAAAGAAATAATAAAAATTCTACAGTCCATCAGGTCCTATGAAATGAAATGAAGAAATTATATATCCAGGGGTAGTTGGTTGATTTAGGCATTCACAGAAGCATTACCTGCTGCTTTTCACTCAGTGATACTTTCTGTATCCGGCGCTGTGGTTTTGCGTGTTCTTTTGCATTCTGTGCCACAAAATTAAAAAACTTCCAGCCTTAGTCCGAGACACAACAACAAAGGGAAAAGTGTGACCTAACAAATAAATGTTAATGCATTATGTGTAGAATTATCTGAGAACTTAGAGCAGGAAAAGGATTGAAGAGGCCACCTGTTCCACCCGGCTGCCCCAACTCAGGCTTGACTCCATTTGAACTATTGATTCGTAGTAGCCTGGTTAACTTGTAATTAAAAAGCTCAAATTACAAAGCTTTTCTACAACCTACACATCTAATCTATTCCAATCTCAACTATTCTTTTTGTATGAAAGTTTCTCCTACATTCTGAAGTAAATCTCCCTTAATTCAGTTTTAAATAAATTATAATAACCCACCAGCCTCTTATTCGGTTGCTGAATTAGTGCTGCTATTTAGATTGTTGATGTGAAAGTATCCACACTGATGCTGTGAAAGGAAGGCTTAGCTCTTGTAATCTTTGACAAAAGACTTAAGTAGCAGAGAGTTGTATCAAGACCAAAAAAAAAAAAAAGATAGAAGAGAGTAGATTCTACTCTGTTGATGCAATTGGATTTCAATTCTAAGCCTGACATCTAAAGAAAGAGAGTTTATGTAATCATTGTATTCGTTTGTCTGTCACTCTGCTAAATTCAAAATCTTGTAATGCAAAAAAGAAACACATCTTGTATGTAAAGCCAATAATTTGTCGTTGGTATAACTGAAATCTCAACAGAATAATCAAAAGAATTGTTATATCTAATTAATGCAGAAAAAAAGGAAGAAAATAAAGAAAAGAATATCACTAGAAAAAGGACTCAGTAGTAATAATATGCTTTAAATTGTTATGCACACCCATCCACTGCCCTTCTGGGCCCTAGATCAATAGGTCCAGTCTTTCTCACAAAGCACGTGAAAAGTTCAGTGTCCCACGTTCTTTGCTGGGAGGAGTGATGGTCGTGGTGGGATTTCTTTTCCTTTGCCAGAGAAGTATCATGTTGATGGTTTCCTCTTCATTCTGGGTTCACTTCAGACTGTTTTCATGTTTTCTGACACAGATATGCACCCTGTTCTTTGTTCATGTCTGCGACATCATATTACATACCAATTTTGTATGTAAACTGTTTCACAGATTTTATATGCTTTTTCTTTGTTCTGTTACCCCTAAACCCAGTTTTGTCCAGCTCCATATGTCCATTTCTTTAACTGACCATTGATGAATTGTCTACATCCCTGAGGTCTCCAGTGCTACCCTGTGGCCTCTTTCTTATCACCCCCATGCCTGTACTCCTCTACACTGTATCCTGTGTTCCCACTGCTATCATACCATCCCTGTGCTGCTCTAGCACTACACCGTTATGCTGGAGTGGTAAGTATTTCACTCTACACAGAGGAATTACTTGTTACTCTATCTATAGAAAAGCTATGGTTGTACCATCGAAAGATAAGCAAAAATAAAACTAATTAGGCATAGCAACCTCTTCAAGTAGAAAAAATGCTGTTACATCTAAACAAGCTAAAACAAAAGTCCAGGCAGGCCAAGTTCAAACAAAGCCTGCCGCGCCTCAGTCCTGGGACCTTGAAAAGCCGCTTCAAGGCCTGTAGCCTGTTACTAGCAATGGCAGTGACATATTTATGGGGCTGCTGGGCTACAAGGACCTTCCCTTACTAGCTTTTGAATTTCAACTTGAAGGTCAGAAATTCAGAAACATGACAAGAGAGAAGAGTACCAATAATACCCAGTGAGAAAAGGATTATATAGGAGGTACAAAAGTATGTGTCCTCCTTAGCCTGCCAGGTGACCGCCCAGCCCACGTGTGCGTACCAGGCATTCAATGTGTGCACAGCTCTGAATGGGCCTCTGGGTGCGTAGAAGCCAGCGGGGCACAGAAGAAAGCTAGTGCTTTGTGTAAATGTCGATACAGCTTGGGAGAACTGGAGCTAGGTTACTTGAGCTACTGCAATGAGAAGGGGACATAGGAAACCATACACTTATCAACAGGAAACTGGGCTATAACGGCTTTCTTTGCAAGCATGTATAGTGTGAAACTGAGACTCAGATCACCTCCTGCCTGAGGAAACGCAACAGTGACTTTAAAAAACAATTTTTTACATAGAACACCTTTCACAGTTCTTTGTTGCTTGCCTCTGGAGTGGCTACATCAGCCATCCCAAAAACAATTTCAGGTACTGATTACAGCAGTATCTGTATCATCAACATACTTTTTTTTTTACATAATTCCTGTGATAGAGAGAAATGCTATTATTCTGATTTTAGGGATGGGTATCTTAATCATGGCTCCTCAAAGATACTGCAGGCGTGTAACTAGCTGCCATTCTAAAGGAAATAGATACCTAGAGACTTTTGACTTGTCCAAAGTCATGTGAAAACTGAACCCAGATTCTACATCCCGTGTTAAGCAGTAAACCTCTTCTTCCCACACACACAGACCTCTCTCCTTATGTTCTTTTCATTTTCAGAGGAGCTGTACTTCTTGGGCTTTCTCTTCTCCTTGATTGCATGGGCACCGCTAGGGGAAGGAAATTTCACAGCTCCATACAAAGGATAATAAAAGTAATGGCTGTTGAATCTATTCTTGTATAACGGACTTCATGAGACTTGGTTTGGTACATTCCTAATTTTTTTTTCTCAAGACTATGGAAAAAAAACCTTTGTTCAGTTAAAAAGCAGTATGAATGACACCAGAAGCTGGATCCTCCATTGAGCCTTCCTCTGAAATTAGCAAATTGCTAATGAGTTGTTCCATGAGCAGCAGATTTAAGGAAACATGATCTTTTACAGATTTTTGCATTTTCTTTTTCATAATTACTCTGAGCTCTTCCATGACACTTATCACTTTCTGGCCAATGTTCTGTAGTACTGCCAGTTTCTGCCATCTCTCTAGTTGCCCACATATCCTACAGCTACTGTCTAGGCACTGTCTAGGCATACATGCTGTCTTTAGCTCTGGGTTGCACGTGTGGATTGTTTGAAGAAATATTTTGAGCTCATGATCTCATGCATCTCGTGCATAGAAATCTTCTACAAGGATATTAAATTTTTCTCTCTTCAAGCCACTGATTTTTTATAAAGCTTGCAAGCTCTTTATATCTTTTAGGCCTATTCACCCTGCCCAATGTGTTTGCAATTAGCTTGAAATGATTATCAGAGGACTGCCACATGGACAGATGGACTGACACATGGTACAGTCACATAAGCCTCATTTTCTGAAGTGAGGAAGAAACAAGTGATGCTTTAAAAAAAAAAACACCCCACAAAAAAAAAAACACCAAAAAGAATATCCATAGGAAAAGAGCAGTAGTTTTTTTATAGTTCTTCATCTAACACACCTTGCACTGTGCTGTAGATAGAAAGATAATGTTTATAAAGGTAACTGAAATTAGTCCTGCAAAAATTCTGTTCTGAATCCTCTTAAGCCTGCAGTGGTATTTCTAAAACTCAGTTGAATCATTAAGAAGCAAAAACTTTCATAAAGTTGTAAACTCTCTTTTCCCCCTATTCCCTCCATCTCTCACAGCATCATACCCTTGCGCAGATAAAACTTAGGTACTTGAACTGGGACTTGAAATTCCTTGCCTCTTATACCCATTTTTACCATTTTTCAATTGCAATGGCATTTGTGTTTTATGAAGCTCTGAAACTTCGCTATTTCAGCAAGTACAGGAAAATACTGACCTCATAAAATTCCCAGACTAGTACACAAAGAAACAGGAAAGGCCAGTAAGACAGAAATGTGTTACCTAAAGGCAAGTCAGATCCGCACATACATTCATCACAAAATTAGTATCTGTAGACAATGACTATCAAGGAGCATTATGATCTAAAGAACCTCAGTATGCTGGCTGAAAACTCCTGGGAGGCTAAATATTCATTAACATAAAAGAGGTCATAATATATATGGCTACAGAGAAGATTGTATTATTCAAGTGCACAAATGTATTTTGCCAAAGAAAATTTTGCAACTGAAAATTGTAATTTTACACAGTTGAAATTTTCTGCTAGGGAAAAAGTATTCATTTCCAGATAGTTTTTATTTTCTAAAGACAAAATGAAAAAGTAATAATTTGCTTTGACTTTGTTGGTCTGATTCAGAATACTTTTCAGCTTGTTGAACTGAGCCAATGCATTTAATTACGAGTTGATTTGAGAAAACAATTGCGAAATACATGAATCAATTACATTGCTCTGTCAGCAAACTGCCTTTGAGCTGCTACAAACTGCTTCCAGACCGGCTCTGTTGGCCAGTCTTTCTGGAGAATGATAGCTGAAATAATGCACACAGTTATTATTCTGAGTTGCATGATGCTCAATAAAACATGTAAATAAGCATAGGAAAAAGTGGGACATGGAACTTCCAACTAAAATTCAGATAAAACTAAGTGCCAATATGGAGCAAATAATTTTGTTATGTAGCTGACTCAAAATGAATCATTCCAGGTCAATTCAGTAAATGGAAACAAGGCTTCCCCCCCCCCCCCCCCGAAACTGAATAATACAGATTTGCCTGGGGAGATGTTCAGTCAGGAGAAATGAAAATCAGTCCAGTACTTTGGTTAGCGTGGCTGTTTAATAATCGGACCACTTAACTGTGCTACATAAAGTTGCCTATGATGTTAATTGCATCTATAACTGCATACTAAATGATCTCTACAAACTTAGTATAAAAGAATTAAGGGAGGAGATGTCACCTGGCTGGCTGGCATCACTAAAATAAAATGGAATAAAAAAAGGAGGCAAAATGATTACAAAGCAAAGAGAAGAGATGAATAGTGGTTAAATTTTGATATAACTGAGATATGAGAAAGGAAAAATATTACATTACAATTCGGTGGGTGAAGAATTTAGTCTATGAAACTGATCCTATGTTATCTTCACCTGGAGCCTCAGTCTGAGATATTGAGTAAAATGAGTATGTAACCACCACTGAAAATTGACCTAACTTAATTCATACCCACCGGTTTTAAAGATTCAGTGTATGTGATGTATGTGGACACTAGAGGGAAGCACTTAACTGAGCTATACCAGTTTATGGCGCTGAAGAGAAAACCAGAACAGCCGCTGTACTGATGGATTCTTTCATTTAATGGCAACGTTAAAATTTTTCAGGGAGAAAACACAATTAGTGGGCTAAGGAAATGCATGTAGGTTATGAGGCTTATTCTTCCTGTAATGAATATAAATGTACTCTAAAACTTCAGTTACTGTTATGGATCATGGACAACCGAGCAAATTATATATTAAACTAATCGCAGGTAATGCTTATATGTCACGGTTTCATCTTTTCTTCCTTTCTCCTGCAATTGATGTTTCCTAATTTAAACATGTTCCTCCTTTAGTACAAGTAAAAGGCAAAAATCTTTAGGGTCTGATTCACTACCTTCTGTAGTTTTTATTTCTAGCCTGACATGGTAAAGGAAAGTCTTGTCTAAAGAAGCTTTTTTACTTTGTGCCAGAGTTAATGACTATAACATATTGGATCTCATGCACAATTCATGAGAGCTGATTTAGCATTAATGCAGGTGCATAGAATGGCTGGAGCTGTTCACCTGCTCTCCCTGATGGAGGCAAAATGCTGCCGTGATTTCTAACACGGAGAAATTGGAGGAATGAATCAGGGAGATAAAATATATAATGCATATATAAACGTGGTTTAAAATGCATTGTAAATGTATGTAACTAGTCAAATACCTTTCTCTAGTGGCAGACTAATCTTCTAGTCAATGCTAAAACACAAGGCTAGATTGTCATCCTGTTGGCAGCCCTCTGAAGCAAATTAGGACTTGATCCTTCTGTCAGTGGAATAATTGGCAGACAATCATATGCACAATATGCTACTTCAAATGCAATCAGAGAAATGTGCATTTGATTTAACTGGGTAAAACTCTTCACCTGATAATCACCTGCTAACTTATAATCACTTGATAAATTGTCACTTCTCTAACTAATTTTCTTGTAAAATGTAGAAAAATATTCTAGCAAAGTAAGATTTTTTTATCCCCATGCTTATTGAAAATAGATTTTGGTCTGTTGGTTCCTGTAGCCTTCAAAACTACTATCAAAATTGCTTTTCTTTAAACTGATCTTATTATAGAGTTATTGCATTCATAGGAATGAAATTATTTTCTTCCAAAATTAATATTGACAGGCATTTACCATTCCTAAGTGCTGTGAGCCTATATAAAGTGCTCAGTCACTATTTCCTGTTTAATTTCTCATTTCAGCTTTTTTAGATTTTGCCCTGCTGAGGAAATACATTAACAGGGAAAAGTAGGCCTAAGTACTCGGAGTCTATATGGCTTGCCTAGACTAGAAGTATGACTTTTAGATGCTAATATTAAGTAGAATTCCATTCAGTAAAGAAAGTTCAAGTAGATACATCTTACCAACGTACATAAATACGTGAAGGTAGGATGGAAAGAAGATGGAGCCAGGCCCAGTGACAGGACCAGAGGCAATGGGCACCAGATGAAATACAGGAGGTTCCCTCTGAACCTCAGGAAATACTTTTTCACTGTGAAGGTGACTGAGCACAGGCACAGGGTGCCAGGGAGGTGGTGGAGTCTCCATCCTTGGAGATATTCAAAAGCTGTCCGGACATGCTCTTGAGCAACCTGCTCTGGCTGACCCTCTGATGAGTAGCAGGGTTGGACTGCTCACTCATGAGAGGTCCCTACCAACTTCAACTATACGGTGATTCTGAGATTCTGTGAATGTACTATCTGTAATAAATTATTGCCTAGAAACTATTTATAGTTATATAAAAAAAATGCACATTATTTTAAACTGTAACATATACATGTAATATTACAGTGATAAATTTTAATAGCAAATAGCTAATTATTCCTTCTCAAATTTCACATAAAAGTGGTTTGCATGGTATTAAAATTTTAAAAAATGTTATACTCTATTTGGGAAAAATTTTGAAACTCATGCTATAGGTTACTAGGGTCTTTTCTCCAAACTCAAATTTTTATAAGGACTTAATCTCCCTGACTACCAGATAGTCATGCCAAACTTTCCTGACAGGTAAAATTTAGAAGCTAATTCACCCATCAGTGTCTACAAAGTTCTATGCCACTGGTTTCGTATAAACTTGCATTTGATGCAGTCAGTTATTTAAAATGAGCAAGTAGATCAAAAGATTCACATACCATCCATAAGCCACATTATAGAAAATATAATGCTACCAGGTAACTTTTTTATCTGTCTGGAGTATGCCTTGATATAGCTTTGCCCACTAACACTTTGTGTTGTGCAATAGGTGATGCTACAGATCTATAGAGGTCTGCGCAGTCTTCCAGAGAGTACAGATTTGTACACAGAATTTGCCATGGTACGCTGTACATGTGCTACTGAACTGACAGCTTGTTATGGAAATTACGCATGCCAGCCACCATAACAGGGTTCGACTCTAGGCTTCTGCGTAAGCCAAAAGATAGATTCCTTTATGAAAGTACTTTTTATTACTAGCACTACAGCTCGAGCTGGGTGCCTCCGAAGAGGGACCCTGAACAAAGAAACCCCTGGGCAATTATACAATCTAGGTTCCCCACCCCTCACACGATAGTTTGGACCAATAGTAATATTAAGGTCTTGCTTTTTTATTGGTTTGATTTGTTTGCTGTTTTGTTACTAAGCAGTTGCTAAGAGGTCATCTTCTTGTACAATATCACATCCTCCCAGGTTGGTTTCGGCCAGTTCCGTAGTTGGCTATTTGGCATGTTGTAATTTGGTTGTTGCAGTTCATATACCACGATCTATAGGCTTTGTCTACTCTAGCTATTATTAATGTTTAAGCTGCTAGCTCCAAGTTTCAGCTAACCTTTTTCTACAACAGTCCTCCCTTTGTTTTTATTAACAATCCTGTTATCATACGGGAGCAGAATATTTATAGCTTCTAAGGTGTGAACACAGTTGAACACAGCAACTGTTACAACACTGAATACAAACAAACAGTATCACAAAGTTTATTATAAAAATCAATAACCCAAAAAGAAGTTTTGTCCAAGCTCCTAAATCTGGTGCCCAGGAGGTGAGCCAAGACCATACTTCTTGGAATCCTGCTGAAGTATTGTCCAATTGTACTTTATACATTAATTTTACTTGTTCCCACATCTTCTGGACATCGGCTGAAATCCTTCCACTCTGGTCAATGTACATGCAACAACTGGTATTAATAATTGTGCATACTCACCCTTGTGAAGCTAACAAAGTATCTAATGCCTTTCTGTTTTGCAGTGTAGTTTTGGAGATTTGTGAAACTTCTTCTTGTAATGCCATAATTGCATCAGCAGTATTATTGCCAAGAATTTCTATTGCTGCTGAAATATTAACTAAGACCTTTTATAATTCACTCACTCCCAACCAGGGAAGAAATGAATCTAGCGAAGGAGTGGAATTGGCCTTTCTACTAGTGGTTTACTATGTTTGGTCCTATGAACAAATGTTCGTAATCATGATCCTGATTCCATAGTCATATTTGAGAATACAGAAATATTAGGAGTAACAGCTCGTAAGGTTCAAGTTCCCAACCAATCTCCTGGTAATATTTTGTGAGCTCTCTTACCCATATCGAAAACCACCCTTTTCCCTCAAGTACAGGCCAGGGTGTATTGGAAAAGTCCCCAAGTATTCCCACTATTCCTATTAGTCCATGATATGTTATTTGGTATAGGGATCCCTAGCAGGGGAATGCTTGAAGTTGAGTGACTTGGGAGGTGAGTACATATCCAATAGTTAGTCGTCTTAGTAATTTGGACTATGGTTTGTGACAAGTTAAAATAAAGGTTTTCTCTCCACTCATAATGGGGATGTACAAGTGTAGATATTCCCTTTACTTGTGTAATAAGCACAGCGAATGTTAGTAACTTCACCCATAAAATTTCCATAATCTCTTCTATAAGGGTGGTATGTATACCAAGAGGGGTAAACTCCTTATCAACAGTGTAGATGGTTCACTTAACCAGGCGTCTGGGGAGTGCTGTGTCCAAGTAGCTCTGGAAAAGAAACAAAAATGACACGAATTTGGAACTCCTTCATCCTTTGGAAATTCAAATGGTTTCAGTCTCCAAAGCAGCAACCGTGGTAGGTTCCTCCGTCGCCAGTCATTGTTCATCTACTGAATGATCCTCAGGTAGCCGTTTAACGTGTGAGTGGTGGATCCAAGCTTCCTTCCCTGTAACTTTTACAGCAAAGTAAGAACTTAATAAGACAGTATATGGCCTCTCCCACCTGGGTTCCAGGTTAGATTTATGGGAAAATACTTTTATTAAAACCCTATATCCAGGCTGCAAATCATGTACCTGTATCTCTGGAGGGGTGGGTTGCTACCACTGAGCATGATTCCTTTCAATTTTGAAACTTTTTTGTAGATGTTTTTGTATCCCCAATACAAATTTGGTAACTTGTTCATCTCCATCTAAGACGCTGGTCCTAGAGGGGACAAAGGTCCCGGGTATAGCTAAGTGTCTGCCAAACACTATTCCTGTTGATGACAACTCTAGAGGTTGGCAAGGGGTATTTCCAATATCTCACTATCCCATAGTACTATTCCTAAAACTTCAGGTGATTTCAAACCTACCTGACTACAAGTTCAAGTAATTTTATTGTTTCTTTCAATTTCGTTGGAGCCTTTGGTATGAGCTGGACAGTGTATTACAGCGTTTTCCTTTGGGAGTTTAATAGCTTTCAACAGCACTCAGATTTCAGTTCCATTAGAAATATTCTTTTCCACCACGGTAAGGAACTCTCGTTCTTTCCATACCATAGCTGTTGCATGGCATACTCCAAAAGTGTGTTTAGAATCAGTATAAATAGTTACCCACTGATTATGTCTCCACCAGGCTGCTTTTGTTCATACAGTTAATTCAGCCCATTGGACACTCACTGAGGGTTGTAGAGGTTCTGCTTCAAGTACCTCTAAGTTTCTCACCACTGCATAGTCCATGTGTCATTTTCCATTCACGTAGTATGAAGATCCATCAGTGAAAAGGGTTAGATCAGAGTTCTCTAGAGGTTGATCTCGCAGATCTTCCCGTAGGCAGCTGGAGTGAAACACTACCTTAGCACAATTATGATGTAGCTTACCATCGGAGGGAACAGGTAGCAAAGTTGCTGGATTCATAACATTACATCTTTTTAAAGTAATATTATCAGCATTTAAAATCGTTAATTCATAACGATGTGCTCTTTGTGGGGACAATGCTTGTGTAGCATGTTGTTTAAGAATCAGTTCTATTTCATGTGGGACATACACGGTTGTTGGGTGGCTCAGAACTAATGGTCTGTTCCTTTTTATGATAGTTGCTGTTGCTGTTATCGCTTTAACATAGAAATTATTCCCTGCCGTTACAGGATCCAGTTGAGTTGAGTAATAAGCCACAGGGCAGCGACGTGGATCTAGCTTTTGAGTAAGGACTCTGCTGGTTACTCCTTTGTTCTCAGGCACAGATAGTTCAAAGGACTTGGAGTAATCTGGCAATCCCAGTGTTGGAGCAGAAGTTAAAGCTCCTTTTATAGCTTGGAAAGCCTTTTCTCTCTCTGGACCCCAACGTATAGGCTCCACTTCCTCTGCCTTAGTAGTTTCTGTCCATGGCTTACTTAACTCCCCTAGCCTCGATATCCAGGGTCTGCAGTATCTTACTGCGCCTAAAAATCCTCACAGTTGTTTCTCTGTTACCAGTCGAGGTATTTCTACCATAGCTTGGACCTGTTCTGGGTCTATTAATCTTTGTCCTTCTGTTAATATTAATTCTAAATATTTTACTTTCTGCTGACACAGCTGAAACTTAAAAAGAGATGTACGGTGACCTTTTTCTGCTAAAGCAGTATATAGACAAATAGTATCTTTCAAGCAATCTTTTTATGTCTTGCTGGCAAGTAACAAATGATCTACATAGTGTACAAGTATAAAATCTCCAGGTAATACAGTATCTTTCAAATATTCTCCTTGCCACTCTGACATGTGATCCTTAAAATAGTTGCAGATGTCAGAGGCAGTTTGGTTCACAAACACACTTGCTGTCAAATTATTATTAAAATTAACACTGGAGGTGGGGGAGGAACATTTCACACACACCCACACCCACAAACCCCGTCGCCACTGGCTGCATTGCAAGAGGATTAGGGATAACGTTAGAAACCAAAGATTAAAGCCCAGCAAAAGCAACAAGCGATACAGAGAGAGGAGTATAGGGTCATGCAGAGACCGGCTCTGCAGGCGCCTCGCTTAAATTACTCACAATTGCTGTAGCTAAAGTTCTTCCTCGAGGTTTTTGTACTCATTTTCGACCATCCTCTTTATGGCGGTCATATGCCCAATTATCCTATACATACCAATAATCCATTTGCTAAGGGTTTTCATCTTCCAAAATTTTCTGGAGCATAGCCAATTTCTTTAATTCGAAGGATCCTTCGCGGGGCCATACCCCGCTCCTCTAAGTGCTGGTCAGTTTTCCTTACACAATGTTATTGTGCATTTTTTTGATAGGCCTGCAGTGCCATCTATTTTCCTCCAATTTTCTAGTACCTCAGCTAAGGGTGTCCCCTTCTCTATGCCAGGTACATTCCCCATATCTGTATGCCAAATTTGTGCACCTTACTCTGATCAGGCTACGCTCACCCATCCTAGCGCACTTCCAACGTGGGACTTGAACCCACTCGGACTCAGAATACTTAAAATTTAGTAGCAGAATTTTAACATGCACTGATGCTTAGAATTTAGTAGTGAAATTTTAACACTCACCGGTCAGCACCTCCCATCCTTAAAGTTCCCAGGTGAACTCAGCCGATGCTGGCAGTTGGGCGTTTGGAGATGAGAGGGGTCGCCAAACTGTTATGGAAATTACGCATGCCAGCCACCATAACAGGGTTCGACTCTAGGCTTCTGCGTAAGCCAAAAGATAGATTCCTTTATGAAAGTACTTTTTATTACTAGCACTACAGCTCGAGCTGGGTGCCTCCGAAGAGGGACCCTGAACAAAGAAACCCCTGGGCAATTATACAATCTAAGTTCCCCACCCCTCACATGATAGTTTGGGCCAACAGTAATATTAAGGTCTGGGGTCTTGCTTTTTTATTGGTTTGATTTGTTTGCTGTTTCATTACTAAGCGGTTGCTAAGTGGTCATCATCTTATACAATATCACATCCTCCCAGGTTGGTTTCGGCCGATTCTGTAGTTAGCTATTTGGCATGTTGTAATTTGGTTGTTACAGTTCATATACCACAATTTATAGGCTTTGCGTACTCTTGCTATTAATGTTTAACCTGCTAGCTTTGTCTACTCTAGCTATTATTAATGTTTAGCTGCTAGCTCCAAGTTTCAACTAACTTTTTTCTACAACAAGCTGGAGAGGTGTCAGAGAAGGTAGAAAGAGAAAGGTTTCTCACAAGAGAAGACACTATTATTGGAAAGTCTCATGGATCCAGAGGATGGTAAAGCATTGTTGTAGGAACATCTACACATGTTTAATACAGGAGGCAGTGTGTATATACACACACTGGTGGTTGATTGTTGTAGATCCAATTTAATCTCCATGATCTACGTAAGTCGCACATACAGCAGGACATATTAATAACATTACTACTGTGACCATTATTTCTATTATCTTTGCATCATTTTCCTGGGCAAAAAAAAGGTGTGAAGACATAAGATGATATCACCAATTTGCGGGTTCTGAGCAAGTTCTGAAATCTTTATTTCGGATTACAGCTTCATTTCCTTTCCTATCAATTTAACTTCTAATTCCATTTTACTGTTCTTCCATCTCTTAGTTTCCTTCTGTACAATAAGAACTTAGTCAACCAAACACATGCAGCTGTATTACTATTTGCTGTGACCAGATTGGTGGCCTGAAAGTAAGTCCTGGGCAGCCTGGTCTGTTGTGAAAGACTAAGAGGGAATTTACAGTGTTTTCTAAAGCCAGGAGAGTAAAGGACTAGCTTAAATATCAGGCTTTGGTTTATGCACCAAATGTTTTAGGAGACTATGTCACACCTAGTGGAAACTAACCTTTAGTCAGGAAAGAGTCCCCACTTTTTGTTTGTCTTTCTCTTGATATCCTGTGCATAAACCAAGCTTCAAGTTTGAGGTTTCAAATTGAGATGGAAATGAATAACCATTGCATACATAATTCTTTCGGGTGCTCAATATGGCAATCAAATCAAGGTAATACATTAAGAGAGTAGCGTTTCAATCCACGAAGACTGAAATTTCCAAGCCTAAATATCAGAGTGATAGTACTGGAATTACATTAGGGATCACCCAACTAAGGGTCATGAGACTGCGTTGCACAGGCAATGCTGTGCTCATATTATGTTGAGGAAAATTCTATAGATAGCCTAAAATAATTATCCAAAATAACTGTCTATTTTAGGGTTGACTGAATAGATCTCTAGGTTTCACTAAATTTATCTGATTAGATCTCTATTGATTGTAATGGGAGCTTAGCTTGCATGTAAACATCTAAATAGATGTCTAAATCTGTGAGCTGTACCACTCAGGATGACTATATTGTAATAAAAAGACACCCAAGATAGCTTTAAACTATCCAGCTTGGGTAAGTCCAATCTAATTTCACAGCAACATAGAATTTAGCTCAGAATAATATCCTGCCATGACGGGTGACTGCAGTATAGGCTATTTTGGAGACCTGCAGTAATTTACTTCGGGTAATAAAAGTTTTAGCATTGACTTAAATGGGATATTATTTGGTAACCAAGCTGTTTACCAAGCTGCACTACGCAACCTTGATGCAAAAAGTATTTATTCCTTGTGCATTAGTGCTAGGGATATAGAATGAATTCAGCTGGTGAAATCCTGGCCACTTTGATGAAAGAATGACATACTAGAATGACATTATAGTAATGTTTATTTCATTTTTTTATTGTGTAATATTGCTTCATTTGCTTGCATGGACTTTGAACTTGACTGAGGTCATGCAGTGACACATAGCTCATTACCATGGCTGGCTTCTGTTAAATCATAATTTATAGTGCATTCAAATAGTCAAAGTTATTCTTACCTTAAATGTGCAACATTACAGTTACTGCCACAACATTTCTTCTGCCACCATGCTTGTTTTTGGTAACCTTTCTGAATACTTTTCTGAATAACTTTTCTTTATAATCTTCTCTAGTATTAATTAAGAAAAGGCTCCGGGGAGACCTTATTGCAGCTTTTCAATACTTAAAGGGGGCTTATAAGAAAGATGGAGAGAGACTTTTTACCAGGGTTTGTAGTGATAGGACAAGGGGTAATGGTTTTAAACTAAAAGGGGGCAGATTTAAATTAGATATAAGGAAGAAATTTTTTACGCTGAGGGTGGTGAGACACTGGAACAGCTTTCCCAGAGAAGCTGTGAATGCCCCATCCCTGGAAGTGTTCAATGTCATGTTGGACAGGGCTTTGAGCAACCTGATCTAGTGAAAGATGTCCCTGCCTTGGAGATTAATTCAGCCTTTCATTGGACTTACAAAAGTAAAAACATTCTTTTAAGGTGTCACAGAAATTAAAAAGTAACCAATTGACAGATATGCTCCTTCAGCGATACTCAGTCAGGCATTTTGTCTTTTATATTTGCAATAACCAATTTCAGGTAACTCTCCTAAATTTAATGATTCATATTTTCTTTACTTGCAAATGAATTAAAAATAAACACTTCTTAATCTCTTTTAAGATATGATCTTAAAAGCAGCGGTTTTGGCTAGGACATAATTTAGATTAATTTTGAATTCTCCAAATTTTCAGTGGGTTCTTATCTGTTCTATTACTGATGATAGGATCACACTACACTCCCGACTTCACTGGAGGGACCATAGGTGGCCACTGTTAGCAGACAGTTAGGCAAAATGCTTGCAGAATTCTGACACTAGGCAAGCACGAGAGGCCGGGAAGGGTGTGCACAGAGCAGGCTACTTCTGTGCTATCATCTGAGACTATCAGTTGCAACCTAGACTGGTATTAATTTTCAAATTTTCTGGACAGTGACTAAATTAAGCTTCTATTAAAAAGGTTATGGTTCAGTCTAAAACGACCTCTGTTTTTCCACTGTGGGTTTCGGTGGTTTTTTATAAATTTAGCAATCCATTTGAGAATATGCTTTTCCAAGTGTAAGTTTCAGCAGGGTTTTTCTATTATTCCTTTTTTCTGTTATCCTCAGGTAACCTGCCCATGAAATTTATATTCACTGTCACCTCCCTAGTACAGCTGGGGATATACTGTAGGGAATTGAATTTTTCTTTTATACCACTGTGAAGAATAATTTGTTGGTTTTTTTTTAAATCTCATTGCCTATTTGCATTAGCTGGTAAGAAGAATTTTCTAACCTCAGATGATGCCAACAACAGTTAAAATTCATTATTAACTACCTGTATGGTGTTACGCCAAAAGGCACATCTGATACTGAGGTTCTGTCCTGTTACATCCTGTATGCAAAAGCGACAATTCTTGTTTAAAGACTACACAGTAAATATACAAAACAGACAGAATGGGAAGCAGAACACTGGTACAAAAAGAGGAAAGGTGGGAGTCACCATGAGTAAATGTAGATGTCTGAAAGGTACAGATATTGCCTAATAGATATCATCAATAGAGTAATGAAGTCTAAAATAGCATTCTTGATTTTTTTAATAGCATTTAGACTTCCAGAGACATACAGCAGGTTAGCAGGAAAGCCAAGAACAGATTCTAGGAATAGGAGTCACTTCATCTTCCTTAAGACATACGCAACAGACAGTTATTTCTGAACCTCACTTTATATTCATTGTAGAGAAATAGACCTTTTTAGGATTCAATCCTTCTGATGTATTTAAAATGTCTATTTTAGAGTTGGAGGAATTCTGTCTTAGACTTCATAGTCTATAGTGATTAGATTTCTATTGATTATACATGGAGACTGGGATGACTCAGATAAAGAGCAGACCTCTGCATTTAGTCAGATGAATTCCACCCTAAATATTTTGACTAAAGGAACAGCGCTTTTCTCTCTGGACCATGAAATCATTCTGAGTAAGAAGATAAAGCAAATCTAAGTAACTGCTGTACATTCCAGAATAAGTTCAAATAAACCTTTTCCTCTTCACTTAGTTATGCCAAATATGCCTGCTTTGAAATTCTGGAGACACCTGACTCAACTGACTGTTTTGTATATTCATCATCAATACTGTTCTGTATTCTACCACCCTATTATCCCAGACAAGGCACAGAAATTCAGAGTGGACCATCACACAGGTACATTATTTATGGTATCACATTACCTTATTTGCATATAAACTACCCCAATAAACCGGTGTCTAGTGAAGGAGGTCCCAAAATATCAGACATAGGCATAGTTTCAGTTACTGACTTCTTATAAAAATCCCTTCAACCAGAAAAGGGTTCCAGGGATTCTAACTTGTAATTTGTATTCCCATTATATTTAATAACTCTTTATACAATCCATCTAGGTCAGTTTAAATGAATGCCTTGTTGCTACTTAGATGATTATGGGTTGCAATTCATTTAACGTGCCCAACGATTCATGTTTAATTTATTGAATATAATGCAGTATCTGAGTGACCTATGCATGTGTAGTACTTTAAATGCATGCACACCGGCACATACGGCCCTCTGCAGTATTTTGCTTAAGTAATCAGCTTATCAGTGTGTTAGAGTTTGAGATATCGTGTGATTCTATACCACCGTTTAATTTAATGCTGCTTGCAGTAATGAGCCTGTCTGGGTTGACTGGCTACCTCTTGGGAGCTCCGTGGCTTTTATGCCAGTAGTAATGGTTCAAAATGTGTCCAGTTCTATGATTTGTTACCTGGGCATCTGGCATGAGCCACTGACTTGTGTTTGAATCTTCTTGTATTTTTGTGTTGGGAAACTAATTAATGAGTGCCCTTTTTTTACAGCTGGAGGTATGAATCTTCCTTTGATACCTGACAAGTCAAATGGCATTTACAAGTAATAATATCTTTTGTAGAAATTATCTTTCTGTATGAAAAGGCTCTGTAGGGTACACCTGTATGATTCCCTGAGTCTTTTGTAGTGAAGTTTTCCATTAATGTGAGGAGAGTGGAGGCTGCCTCAGGGAAATTTGAGCTCTCTTAAAATCCAGAAGTTCAGGTCATTACTTTTGGCAGACCTATATTTTTATGCTGCCTATTAGCCTATTCTGTGTTCTGTTCATGATAAAAGACTGTGCTTTCAGTTCTCATCATGATACTGAATCCTTGCAAGACAGGGGCAATGAAATTATTGAGGAAAAATGCTGTTGGCCTGATGAAATCCACCTTACCAGCAATGTTTTTTGCCTTAACCACATTCCTTTTGTATCTCTAAACCGCAGTACCCAAGCTGGTGCTTGATATCTGTGATATCAAGTAAGGGGAAATACGTATGGCATTCTTATCACCCAGCTCCAGAATTTTTTCTAACCTCTGTCTACATGACCAAATTCTGCTTTTCACATTCACCAAATCCTGTGATTTTTTTTGTTATATACATTTTCCTGGCTTTTAAGTCCTCATAGTAGGATAACTGAGAAGGAAGACCTCACTGTAATCAGCTTTATTTCTGACTTCTGTTGAAGGACGTCTGAAAAAAAAAGTTCAGAAACTAGTTATCTGCAAGATTTTGTATGTTCCATCTGCTAAATATTTGGATTCTAAACAGTGAAATATAGTTCAGTGTATTTCTTCTTAACGAATAGTTCCCAAGTAAACATCAACACGCACTGTAGTGACTACTGAGATGCGCTAGTTTTAATTTCCTGTTAACAAATAGACCCCAAATCCTGAAGGAGCAATGGTAATTCCATACTCAGATCTACACAACTTAGTTAGTTACACTAAATTATACCCCGTAGTGGATCAGAAAATGATAAATGCAAAGTAGTAGGGTTGACTGTCAGCACATCAAAAACATTCAGATGTAGGCTAGAGAAATGCCTAGCAGAGGCATCTAGCAGAAAGATCCTAGATCAGAGTTTCTTTTTTTAAACAAATTAAATTTAGTGCAAATACGTTTATTGGCCCCATAAACATTTAGAGCTTATAAAGCTAAGCTATCAACTTTATAGGAGAAGAATTTGCTGGCATAGCAAACTTTTGCACTGAGTGCTAGTTTATTTCCAGGATCCTCGGAACAGTTGTCTAGCAGAGGTAAAATGGCATAGTTCCATCATTGGAGTTATGATTTATGTCAACTGATATGCCAACCCTTGACTTGTATTTATTTCTACTGGCATCCATTTGTTTTAGAAACATTTCAAATGCTTTACACATTCATCTATCTAAAATCAAACTGAAGCAACATAAACCCATAACCAACCACCTACACATAATCCAAGCTTGAAATGACTCCCTAGTCTTTAGCTGTAATGACTTTGAGACAAAAAGTGGGTTGCCTTGTAGAAAACCCCTAAGAGATAAAAACAAACAAACAAAAGTCCTGTTGCCTTAAACATATAATGTAGTTAAATGATGAGAGGGTAACAGCCAAATTTAGTGTCATTAATGCTCTAACAGGACTGAGAATTCCTTCTTGGACATTATGATTGATGGTAAAATCAGAAACGTGTCCCTGTGAAAGTTGATTTTGATGCCATTTTGCAATCTTGTTAATTTCTCTCAAGAAAAAACAGGTTTATCGTCACGTGTCTTCAGGGCATGCCTCTTGCCCACCATATGCAGATTTGTTGACTGTTCCCCTACAATGTCTTGCTGACTCTCCTGCCATTCCCAAATCTGGGTTCTGCAGATTTTGGGGTTCCATGTAAATATAGGGAAGGGTTTAGGCAAATCCTTAATAAATATAATAACAGTGAGCTAGATACTATAACAATTGATTGGGCAAAACCAGTAATTTCTTCACTATTTTTCCATGCTTTAAGGTCTATGAAGTTGAGCTGATCAGTACTAACCATAATGAATTTGCATCTACTCTACGTAGACTGTCATCCAAAGACTAACATTAAAATGCTTTTGGATGTGAAGCATCCTACCTAAAATCTGAAATAAGTGGCTCCATTTCAGTTGTGATGATAATACCTCTTTTTCATAGAATCATAGAATAGTTTGGGTTGGAAGGGACCTCTAAAGGTCATCTAGTCCAATCCCCCCTGCCGTGGGCAGGGACATCTTCAACTAGATCAGGTTGCTCAGAGCCCCCTCCAACCTGACCTGGAATGTTTCCAGGGATGGGGCATCCACCACCTCTCTGGGCAACCTGTGCCAGTGCTTCACCACCCTCAGCGTAAAATACTTCTTCCTTAGATCTAGTCTCAATCTACCCCCCTTTAGTTTTAAGCCATTCCCCCTTGTCCTGTCACAACAGGCCCTGCTAAAAAGTCTGCCGCCATCTTTTTTATAAGCCCCCTTTAAGCACTGGTAGGCTGCAATAAGGTCTCCCCAGAGCCTTCTCTTCTCCAGGCTGGACAACCCCAACTCTCTCAGCCTTTCTTCATAGGAGAGGTGTTCCATCCCCCTGATCATTTTCATAGCCCTCTTCTGGACCCGCTCCAACAGGTCCGTGTCTTTCTTATGCTGAGAGCTCCAGAGCTGGACACAGTACTCCAGGTGGGGTCTCACCAGAGCAGAGTAGAGGGGCAGAATCACCTCCCTCGACCGGCTGGCCACGCTGCTTTGGATGCAGCCCAGGATACGGTTGGCCTTCTGGGCTGTGAGCGCACATTGCTGGCTCCTGTCCAGCTTTTCATCCACCAGTACCCCCAAGTCCTTCTCGGCAGGGCTGCTCTCAATCCCTTCATCCCCCAGCCTGTATTGATACCGGGGCTTGCCCCGACCCAGGTGCAGGACCTTGCACTTGGCCTTGTTGAACCTCATGAGGTTCACACGGGCCCACTTCTCCAGCTTGTCCAGGTCCCTCTAGATGGCATCCCGTCCCTCTGGTGTGTTGACAGCTCCACTCAGCTTGGTGTCACCTGCAAACTTGCTGAGGGTGCACTCCATCCCACTGTCTATGTCATTGATGAAGATATTAAACAGTACCGGTCCCAATACGGACACCTGCAGGACACCACTCGTCACCAGTCTCCATCTGGACATTGAGCCATTGACCACTACCCTCTGGATGTGACCATCTCACCAATTCCTCACCCTTTACCGGACAGTCCACCCATCAAATCCATACGTCTCCAGTTTAGAGAGAAGGATGTTGTGGGGGACCGTGTCAAAGGCCTTACAGATAGACCACATCTGTAGCCCTTCCCATGTGCACTGATGTAGTCACTCCATTGTAGAAGGCCACTAGGTTGGTCAGGCAGGACTTGCCCTTGGTGAAGCCATGCTGGCTGTCTCGTATCACCTCCCTGCCCTCCATGTGCCTTAGCAGAGCTTCCAGGAGGATCTGTTCCATGATCTTCCCAGGCACAGACATGAGACTGACTGGCCTGTAGTTCCCCGGGTCTTCCTTTTTTCCCTTTTTAAAAATGGGGGTTATGTTTCCCCTTTTCCCGTCGGTGGGAACTTCACCGGGCTGCCATGACTTCTCAAATGTGATGGATAGTGGCTTAACAACTTCATCTGCCAGTTCCTTCAGGACCCACGGATGGATCTCATCGGGTCGCATGGACTTGTGCACCTTCAGGTGCCTTAGGTGGTCTCGAACCTGATGTTCTTCCATAGTGGGTGGCTCTTCATTCTCCCAGTCCCCGCCTTTGTCTTCTGCGGCTTGGGCGGTGAGGCTCAAGCACTTGCAGGTGAAGGGTGAGGCAAAAAAGCCATTGAGTATCTCTGCCTTCTCCGTGTCCTGGGTAACCAGGTCTCCCGTTTCCTTCTGGAGAGGGCCCACATTTTCCCTCATCTTCCTTTTATCCCCGACGTACCTATAGAATCTTTTCTTGTTGCCCTTGACGTCCCTGGCCAGATTTAATTCTACCAGGGCTTTAGCTTTCCTAACCTGATCCCTGGCTGCTCGGACAATTTCTCTGTATTCCTCCCAGGCTACCTGTCCTTGCTTCCACCCTCTGTAGGCTCCCTTTTGTGTCTGAGTTTGTCCAGGAGCTCCTTGTTCACCCATGCAGGCCTCCTGGAGTTTTTGCCTGACTTCCTCTTTGTTGGGATGCATCGCTCCTGAGCTTGAAGGAGGTGATCCTTGAATATTAACCAGATTTCCTGGGCCCCTCTTCCCTCCAGGGCTTTGTCCCATGGCACTCTACCAAGCAGATCCCTGAAGAGGCCAAAGTCTGCTTTCCTGAAGTCCAGGGTAGTGAGCTTGCTGTGCACCCTCCTCGGTGCCCTAAGGATCTTGAACTCCACCATTTCATGGTCACTGCAGCCCAGGCTGCCCTTGAGCTTCACATTCCCCACCAGCCCCTCCTTGTTGGTGAGAACAAGGTCCAGCATAACACCTCTCCTCGTTGGCTCCTCTACCACTTGGAGAAGGAAGTTCTCATTGACGCATTCCAGGAACCTCCCGGATTGCTTATGCCCTGCCGTGTTGTCCCTCCAACAGATGTCGGGGTGGTTGAAGTCCCCCATGAGGACCAGGGCTTGTGACTATAAGGCTGCTCCTATCTGTCTATAGAGAGCCTCATCCACTCGGTCTTCCTGGTCGGATGGCCTGTAGCAGACCCCCCTGTAATGTCACCTGTCCCTGCCTTCCCTTTAATTCTGACCCACAAGCTCTCGGTTGGCTCCTCATCCATCCCCAGGCAGAGCTCCATGCACTCCAGCTGGTCACTGACATAGAGGGTGACACCCCTTCCTTGTCTCCCCTGCCTGTCCTTCCTAAAGAGCCTGTATCCCTCCATCCCAACACTCCAATCGTAGGAGCCATCCCACCATGTCTCCGTGATGTCAATAAGGTCGTAGCCCTGCAGGCGTGTGCATGTCTCTAACTGCTCTTGTTTATTCCCCAGGCTACGTGCGTTTGCATAGAGGCATTTAAGTGGGGCCTCCGATGAAGCTGTCTTACAGGCTGGAGTTCCTTTGTGCTGCTCTTCAGGCACTCTCCTGCTGACCTGTGATCCTTCTCCAGGCTCTGGGCATCTATTGCTGGCCCTGGCATCAAACTGGTAGGAGTGGGATGGATTGAGGTTCTCCTCCCCCGGCATCTCTAGTTTAAAGCCCTCTTCACCAGCTTGGCAAGCCTATGACTGAAGATGCTCTTCCCCTTCTCTGACAGATGGACCCCATCAGCCCCCAGTAGACCAGGTTTCTCAAAGCGAGCCCCATGGTTTAAGTAGCCGAACCCCCAGCTGTGGCACCAGTCCCGTAACCATTTGTTGACTCACCAGATTCGACTGGCCCTTTCAAACCCCTTCCCTTTGACCGGCAGGATTGATGAAAAAACTGCCTGCGCTCCTGAGTCCCTTACCGCCGCTCCCAGGGCTCTGTAGCCCTTCTTGATAGTCCTCAGACTGCTCCTGGCTGTGTCACTGGTGCCCACATGAAACAGCAGCAGCGGATAATAGTCAGTGGACTGTACGAGGCTTGGTAGCCTCTCGGTGACATCCCTGATGCGAGCCCCCGGTAAGCAGCACACCTCCCTAGAGAGTGCATCTGGTCAGCAAATGGGTGCCTCCGTACCTCTCAGAAGAGAGTCGCCTACTGCTGTCACCCGTCGCCTTTTCTTAGTTGCGCTGGTTGTTACACCGGGGGCAGATGGGGCTACATTACTCAGCTCCATCGCTTCTCCCAGTGTGGCAGGACTTTCCTCCTGGTGAAACTGGTGAAGCGGTTCTGCAAGGGCACCTTGTGCTTCAGGGGAAGTCTCTTCCTCCTGCTGGTCCTTGCCTTTGCAACCGTCCATTCTTCTGCATTATTGGCCCCCCCGCTCCCTTCTGCGTGTGCCGGTGGGGGAGTTCTTGGCTGTTTGGCCATGGGCTGTGGGTCTGCTGCAGACTGCACTTGGAACCAGCTATCTAGCTCCTTCTTTGCCTCCCTGATGTTACAGAGCCTTCTCACCACCTCCTGCAGCTCAGCCACCTGCTGCAGGAGGTCCTCAACCTGGACACACCTTTTGCAGGCAGGTCCCTGCCCCAGGAGAAAGGTCCAGGCACTCCCTGCAGCCTGAGGTCTGCACTGCAGCCTCTCCCTTCAGCAGTTCCGTCTGGGTGGAGGCATCGGCCGCCGCTGGGGTAGATGGTGCAGACCCCCCAGCTGGAGCTGTGGCCTTTACCCTCAGACGAGTGTCCACCATTCTGCCCCGAGGGTCGGGCAGGATGAGTGCCCTTGACCTGTGCCCAGTTGCTGGGTTATGTGCACGCCGAGTCCCCCACTCGGCCCACGGAATGCCTCTCCTTCGAAGAGGTGCCCTCCCTCGCAAACTGCCGCGCCACGCCATAGCTGACGCACCATGCCCTGTTTGCCCGCCCTGGTGGCAGCGCTCCCTGGGTCTGCCTTGAGTGGCAGTGGGGCGCGGCAGCCATTGCTCCCGGCCCCGCCCACTCCTCGTCAGCCGCCCTGGTGAGAGCTGCCGGCTCCCGGCGGGTCTCTGCGCTCCCCTGTGGGCTCCCCGGCCCAGGAAACCCCCCTGTACGCCGCGATCTGCCGCTCCGCTGCAGGACGCACCTGCACCAGAGCCGATTGCCTCTGCGAGTGACCCTAGTAAAAGTTTGGATAGTCCTGGGTGGTAGGTCTTCTTCCTCTGAGACTGAGAAATAGAATAGTTCTGTAATGAATGTGATAATGTGCTGTACCCCATATCCAGATAGTTCACTGACAAGCAAGTAGGGGCTAAAGTCCAGCACCTGTCCAGTGACTAGGGTACTACATTGCTACCTGACTGGATAACATCACTTGCTATTCTGTAGATTTCCTGTAGTGTCTAGGACAAGTTCCTTAATTAACTGATATTCTATTTTACATTTATAAAGCGAAGACAATAGTTGTAATGGTATTGGGGAATAAATGCATTACAGATTTTGTATGTCTCAGCAACTATGGTAATGGAAGCAATATAATTTCCATAGAGGATCGATTTTTGCTTTGTTTTGCAATATGATTTATGACAAATCCATGACTGAACCTGATCTTTAGAAATATCTTTGGAGCATATTGTACCATTTTTTTCTGCCAGCTCTTGTGAGAATCCTGGGTTAGTTACATTCTGCCTGTATTGCACCTAATGGAGAGTTTATTGTCTTAAATGAATCTTCACTGGCAACAAGGCTGAGTTTGCTGGCAGCAGCCTGCTGATTTCAGAAATGACATATTTCTATTGGTGGAAGAGATGCTCCTCTAATTGCCTTTTTTGATGATGTCAATATATATATTAAACGTAGCTGTAAATTGCTCAGCAACTTTCAGTAATATATATCCTGTGAGATGTCACTTTCATTTCATGCTACACAGCTTTTCTTTCTTCCTTTAACTCTGTACAATAGCTTAGTTCCCTGTTCGCCTCTATGTCCTGAGGTTGTGTGATCAGAACAACAGTAGATGCAATCAAACTCACAATTAGACTGTGATTCACATTATGTAAAAGATTCATCATGCCAATTGATGTGAAATGACATGCGGTCTCTAGGCAGTGATTGCACAAAGCTTTAATCTCTCCACACGCTGAACCCTGTACCTATAGTAGTTCAGCAAAGCTTAGTTGTAATCATTTTTGGACTACTGCCTTTCCATGATTTCATTACGAAGAGTATAACAATGAAGCCTTTTTCTGCTACTTCTTTTAAATGCCAGGGTGTGCTGATTACACAGTTAGCATCCTGCATGTAGTTCACCTTTTGGGTAGAAACGGTATGAGACTAGTGTTTTCTACCATTCAGGGGTTAGGTGTCTTACTGAAGACAGATGACAATTTTTTATTCTTTATCCTATCATTCCTCTTTCCCTTCTTGGCCCACTGGGTCAATCACTTGGAATCTTTTCAAAGACAAGTGCATACAGGTTTCTTTTAGGAGCTCAATCCAAAAAGCAGGCATTTTTGTAATTTCTAAGATGAACAAGCATCTTAGATGAGATGGCTCTTCTAAACGTCAATTTTCAAGAAAAGTGACTTCTAACCATAGCCTACATCTTCATGTAATTTATTGTAGATATTGAAAATTAGACTTTTTATATGGGCATCTCTGAAAGACTGCAAGTATCACTCTAGATCTCTGACCCGAGCAGTGAGTGACCGGTGTATGTGTGTATATCAAGAGCGAGATGTGGGGGAAAAGCATAACTCCACATAATGGCTACTGATTGGAAACTGTGCAGTGAATGGACGGGCAGGGGTTTTCCAGCCTTGAATTCTAAGTAGAAGTGGATTTGTCTTTAATGCCTGTGAATGACAAGGAATACATAGATGCTAATGTGCATGACTAAACTCTCTTTCAAAAACTGAGTATGACTGAGTGGCACTCATTCTTCATTTGTGGATAACTTATGTAGATGAAAAATCCTTTGAGACATGTATAACAAAATAAAAAATCAGAAATATGTAAATTGTTATGTCTTTGGTCAATAATGGAAAACATTCATTTCCAGAACTGTAAAAAATTAGTCTTTGGCTATTTTGGAATTCATTCTGTGTCCTATTTCATTAAGCAGGAAATGCAAATGATTAAGGATCAGCCATAAGCTGTAGTCATTGACTTCTGATAGAATACTTTGAACCTATTTGTGCTCAGAGTTCTTTTAATTAACTACTTTTTCTACAGGATCAAAGAGAACTGGAGCCAAAACCCACTGAAAGCAGGAGATCAGATAAAGCTTAAACAAAAAATTATATTCTGTAGTTGGAAATCCCATTTTTATATACACACATGTGCTGTAGCACAAAAGCTATGTTCTCCAAGTAGAGTTATGACCCCATGAAAGGTGTTCTGGAGACTTCCTGAAGTCCAATAGGGACTTTGCTGTTTTTACTGTTTCTAGCACTACTGAAAACTGTGTTCAGCTGCTGTAAATATAGAGGGCATTATGAAACTATAATACAGATTAATTTTTCATGAGAGAAAGTTGTGAGGTTTTGGTTTTTTTTCAGAGGTAAACTGTGTGTTTATATGGATCAAATATGTTGCACCAGATTAAGACCTCTGTCTGATGAAGATTTGGATTCTATTTCACATTCTTGTGATTTGATTCTAGTTTGTACACCACTAGTAAAGTCTCTCAAATCATGGCATACCAAAGATGTCTTTATATGTAGCCACTCTGAAATTCTTCATTCATAAAAGCAGTGCACGTGCTATAAGCTAAGCAGACTGATACAGAAAGGTCAAATTATCGCGTCCATCTTGAGGAAAACTGTTGACTCAGTTGTTAAAGCTTTTACCTAAAATAGATGATCTCTATCTTTCTACATTTTGTCTTATAGTCCTCACTATTGATAGGATGAATTAAAATTCACCAATCTTCATGGATCTTCAATGCCTTTAACAACACTGTGCCATACTTTGTAAGTATAATCACCTATTACTATGTGAGTAATATGGGAAGACTCTGGCATAGCTGAGCCTTGCATAAAGGCATTTTCAGTTCCTAACCAAATATATAGCAAAAAAGAGTCCTCTTTAATTTCTAAAATTTCATAGTCGTTACTTATTCTTTCAAGTTCTAGTCTTTTGAGCAACAGGAGTAAAAAGTGGTATTTACTAGGCAAAATCTATATATTTCCTGTTGATTCAAGGAAATTTAGTGTATCTCATGGGAAGAAATAATAAAAATCAGTCATTGCTCACTCAAAAATCTCAGTATTGGGTTTCTACAAATTTTCTGTTTATTTGTCTACCAATATAGCTCTTCGACTAATTACCTAAGACTGGGAGAACAAGGCCAAGGAAAACAGCAGTGGTTCCCTGAGCAAATACGGTGCACAAATTCAATAATTCACAAAAAAATGATGGTCTGGTTTCTCAGCAGCTGTAAATGTGTAGAAATACCTCACATATACCTTCATTTATTATTTTGTTGTTTTCAGATCATGTAGCTATACAAGAAATTGGACTTTTTTCATTACTTTTGTTCATTGCTTTTGGAAACTGTTTAATTGGATAATGTTTGATTTTAATTAATACAGACACTAAGTCAATGAGGAGCTGAAAATTCTCTGAAGCACATTTGCAGAGCAATATCTAGATAGTTTAACTTTAAATGTCATATTGCCATTTTTTATTCAGCTATAACTAGACTCACAACAAAACTTTGTGTGCAAAAATAGAAATAGGAAGAGATGTTTTAGGGGGCAGGCAGATGATAGAAATCTGTGACTTGGCAGGTTGCTTCTGGTCTACATTCCATGTGGAAAGTCTTTTGGATACAAACATCTTCCTCCTAATGCTCCATCCTGCAGTATTTTATCAGGATATTACCTCTAGCTTCTTGACAGGGACTGTATAGACATAAGAAATACAAGGTTTAAAAAAAAAAGAAAATAATAATAAAAAAACCCCAGTGCTTATATAGTACAAGTAAGCCTGATCAAAATATTTTCTCTATGCATTCTTGAAACAAAAATCAGATGTTGCACTCAGAAGCTATATATTTTGTAACATTTTGTACTTAACACACATTATAGACTTGGTGTTGGCTGAATTTTGACCCCCAATGACATGGGGGTTTGAACTTACAGAAAATCAGCTCATCTGCCCTGGAGAGAGTCTTATGATTCAATTCAGAGAAAACACTTAGGCACATGCTCAACTTAAGCATTAGATATGAATATTGAAGTCTATGAAACTAATCTGGTAACAAGCACTTAAGTGTTTTATTTATTTGGATAAGAAGCACAGAGAACATGAGCAGAAAGATAAAAGGAATAATTTTGGAGAGCTTCACTAGTATCTAGAGAATGATCCTCAAAAAAACCCCAGCATTTGCCTGCTGCAGAATCTGTGGTTTGGCCTCCTCAGCTGTGTGCAATGTCATATAAAAAATCCTGTATTATGACTCCTGTTGTGAGCTGAAAGTAGTGTAGCTTCATAAGCTCAATGCTGTTCCCAGGCTTATATATTTCATTTTCCAAT
Source organism: Aptenodytes patagonicus (assembly GCF_965638725.1). Taxonomy (NCBI): domain Eukaryota; kingdom Metazoa; phylum Chordata; class Aves; order Sphenisciformes; family Spheniscidae; genus Aptenodytes; species Aptenodytes patagonicus. The sequence continues at coordinate 158,896,027 of NC_134950.1, forward strand.
TCTGGTCTTCAGTAAGGGAGGAAATAGGATAACTGCTGACAGACAGACTTAGGAGAAACCACTCAATCTATTTAACATATGTAGATATTTCACTGGTAACATTTAAATGGCCAAAAATTATCCCAAAGGCCATTTACAAGAAAACATTCCGCTGGCCATTCGATTTTGATAGATGTAATTTTTTTCTAAATGATCTTGACTTTCATTATAATAGAAACATATGTCGATGGTAACAGTGTTAAGGGCCATGTGCCAACCTTCCTTTGTTGCTCCTGACTGAACACTGGAACCCTGGCTGTGCTCAGGTTGTTTCCAGCTAGGACTACAAATGTTGATTTTGCTCTTCTACTCACTGAGCAATAGGCATGTCCAATTATACCTATCACTAACTAGAGTCTTTATGCACCTGTAATTTATTTCTTAATCAAAACAAATCTACACATTGAAACTGAGATTAGAGAATCATTTTTCAGATGTGAACATATAAAATTAATTATTACTTTCCCATCTCTATCTACCTGTGATTTGCCCTTTCTTCTCTCTCTCTGTTGATTCATAGTGTTGCACCATCACTTTGCAAGGGTCTATCTCTAGATACATAGCATTACCAAGAGATAAACTTTTCTTAACATTCCTTCAGGAAGAATTTAGAGATACACATTTAGAAATTTAAATTTAAATTTAGAAATGTAATTCATGAAGGGTCTGTGTAGCAGAGTAATGTCTTCAGAGTTTTGGCATAACTCAATAGGACGCTTTCACCAACCTTTGCCTCTAAGCCTAGCAGGTCTAATGCTGGTGAAGTCAGTAGAGCACTTCAAAGAGTATCAGCTGGTGGTATGGGAGCCCCTGGGGAGTCACTCGCAGTTGCCTCCAAATAGTACCTTAGGAATCAAGTGGGTCTTAGACAGTTACACTTGTTGAACTTGGAGTATGATACCCAGCAGCAGGAGTTTCAGGACTTGTGCCACAGCCCTCAGTGCACTAGCAGACCCTACAACCTCTTCTCCACTCCCGGCAGTTTAGCTGTCAGTCTTCAAGGCCTTCTCAGATATGGTGCCACTGTGTAAACTTGGATCAGACTTTTGTGAAATGAGATGTGTGAGAAACATCTGTGAGAAGACTCATCTGGGATCTTCACCCATGCAACACCTGCCATTGGCTCAGGAACTGTATTTAAGCTCAGGCTTGGTCCTTGCCTGGGCTATGCTGTAGATATGCCTGCACCTGGCCTTGCACCTTGCTGATCCTGACCTTGCCTTGCTGACTTGCCTTGTCTTGGCTGCAGACCTGCCTCATCTCTAAGGACCAGCCTATTGCTTCCAGAAATGTGCTGAAATTCTGAAAATAAAAAAAAAGCAGTTTTTTTTCTTAAGAATATGTTGATACTATTTGTAAAAATGAAAACCTCAAGAAAGATAAGAAAATAAACTTATATGGGAAAAGAATATTTTTTTACGTTTGCCTCCAGCTGGGATGGGAGAAATTGTTCTACCAGCTTATTAAGGCTTCAATAATGTGAAATGAAGAGAGAGAGAATATTAGCTTTGTTTTGTCAAAGAGTTAACATTATATGCTACCCACACATCCTTTTCTAAAATAAAGTAGGTAATAAATATATTTCCCTTGTGCTAGTGGAATTCCTGAGTGTAATAAGTGAATGAAAGATGAAGGGAGGTATTTGGAAAGGAGGGTTCACTTTGATTTCTGGGTACCACATCAAGAATCTATCCATGTGTTCTTTACACTTTACTCTGGACAGACTGTCTGAACACTGAAATACACTACATGAGCATTTGAAAACAGCATGTAACAATCTGCTTGCTGGAGTTGCAAACTGGATGTTCTGCAGACTGCTGGAGGTTAGAAAACCCAAGCAAACAAACAAAATCCAAACATTTTTGCTAATGAACAACCCAAAATCTCAAACATTGGTTGTGCATTGCTCTCACTTTCCTACATTTCTTATTCTCCTTTACTGATCTATATTTCATTTGCTTTTCCTGTACTTCAAATTTAGCCATCTTACAGCCTTTATATTTAATTTTATGGATTTCTAATGTTGGTCTTAAATTGGATCATACCCTTTACTTGACCAAATTTTGAAACTAAATCCAGACCAATGCTGGATTGACATCAATATTCAGCCACTAACTTTCTAGGCTTATATTTAGATATAATTGTCTGTGTTTAACCAATGGCAATTTCAACTATTTCTGCTATATGTACACAAAACTGCCAACCTGAGCTGTGCATAAATAACTAATCAACTATGCAGAATGCACAGAGTACAGTGTAGACATGTTCTCTGGATCCAATCTATCCAAAGGAATGAGAGCGGGATTTTTTTCTTAAAAATAAATAGTATTTTCTCTCAAAATAGTATTATATGTCTTCTTATGTATATATCTAGACTTAACCTTTAAGGGAGAGAGAGATTTTGAAACTTCCTCTAAGGGCTATGGTAAAAGACCTTTAAAGAATTTTGTTTCTGTCATTTAACTCAGCTGTCTATACTCACACATCTGCCAGAGGTTATGTCTCTGTAAGAGAGCTGGCAGAAAGGAGTATGTATGTGCGCCTCAGGACCTTTCCACTCTGGCCTCGTAGCATAGAACGTTGATAAAGGTAGGACTGAATGAAGGTGTCTGACTTTGTGCTAGAGCGCCTGCAGCTCAGGCACGTATTTTCTTCTGACGACTCTGCAATTAGGGTAGTGTCCTCCAGGATAGCTTTGGAACAGACATGGGCGGTAATTTCTTAAACTGTTGCAACAAGAGTCACTAGACCTCATCTTCCACATTATTAAATATTAATTATATACATATACACATAGAGATATGCACACAGAGTTAATTCATCCCTTGTGTAATGCTGTATGTTTAAAAGACAAAGCAGCACTGTTGGTTTTCTGTTTCTAGTAAATCAAGATCTTTGTCCTTAGAGAGAGCTATTTTGGGTATTATATTAGAATCAAATATTGTTTATAGTCACACTTTTTTATTTCACTCAGGTACATATCCATTTGCATGAAAGAATTTAGATTTGGATGTCATACTAATTATATATGCATATACAAAACTTTTGTGAATAAATCAGGCAGCTAGCCCAAAAAATGTGCCCACCTATGGCTAAGCAAGTATTGTTTATAGCAATACTTATTACTTTGTGTGTGCCTACCATAAGCACAGTTGCTTTCAAGGAAAACAATTCTGAATTTTGATGATATAAGTAGCAGCAAGACAGATTACTATGACCCTCTGATGCTTTTAGCTTTTTTATTTTTTCTTCAAAACAATTCTTTTCAGAACAATTGAGTTCATTTAATTGTGTTTGTAAAATATTTTCATGTTACTATCCATACTGGATAATTTTGATAGGAAATATTATGAGTTAAATGATGTGAAAAAGTACTAAATGTTTTATAAACAAAAAGAGGGGAAAGAAATTTTCTTCTTTTCCTGGTTTAATAAGAATTGTACCAAATAATTAAAACAAAAAATTGATAGTAGCAGATTTGCTATTATTGCTGTCTTCTACATAGCACAGACATTACTGTACTGCTTTCTCACTGCTTTTGTCTGTTTGAAGAGCTGAGATAGAACAATTTACATTTTTCTTTTTTTTTTTTAAAGAACAACTTTGGTAGTTTCATCTGATATGATATTGCACAACATCAAACCCACTTTTTGATTGAACGCTCACTTTTCATTAATGAGTCATTCAACTTTTCTTTCCTTTATTTTATATTTTTATTTGAATGTTTTAAATTTTTTTTAAGTGTTCAAGTAAATGAGGGGCTGATAAAGCCGCTGACAGATAAGCAGGAGGAAGGCAAGACCCATTACTGGGTCTTGACAGCGCTTTTCCAGCTCCTTCCCGCCCTGCAAGCCCTCTGGCTCTGCCAGTCCTGGGCCTCCCTTGTCACGGATGGAGTGCAGAGCGAGATTGCACTTCACTTGTAAAAGAGAAGCAACAATACACTTTATTGATATAAAACAGTGAGTTAGAGTTCAATGGTAAATGCGACGGTGATTTAACAAGATTCGATGGCAAGGTACACAAAGGGCTTTGATGGTGTTACTCTCACAAATAAATCGTTGTTCCCGTACAACGCATGTGTTAACATCAACAGTTTGCCATTTGTTTCCATTTCGTTGGGCCCACACTCTGTGTTCTAATGGATAGAGTATAGCTCCATTGTGATTTAATCCTAATGCAATGATTGGGTATATGGTGTATACCGAAGCATTGTGAATTGTTAAGACAAAAGCTGTGGCCTCATTGTTGATGGGATCATAAGTGAAATTAACCAAATACCACCAGGATTGGAAGTCTTTCTCAAATTTAGTTGCATTATCCCAAATTACCTTTAGAATTTCAGTGGGTAAGGTGCCCTCTTCACCTTCTCTTATAATTGCTGCTACCATAGATTGCATCCACAGTTGAGCCTGGATGCAACTAAGAGAAACATTATTTTGGGCTGCACTGAGTGCATCCACAATCAATTGGTGGTCCCTTTCATTAGTTCTTTCCCTGCTGTTCCCTGAAGTCGGGGAACTTTATTATTAGTTTCATCTTTATCCCAGCTCCATTTGGTTTTGTCTTGGCATAGACTACCTCAGGAGAGGGTATTTCAAGGACCCAAAAGGGTACCAGTGGGCTTTTGGTATAGCTGCCTTGGAGACGGAAGAAATTAAACAGCTGTCCACCTTGCCTGGTCTCTCGGAGGACCCCTCTGTTGTGGGGTTGCTGAAAGTCGAAGACCAACAGGTGCCAATCGCTACCACCACGGTGCACCGGCGGCAATATTGCACCAACCGAGACTCCTTGATTCCCATCCATAAGCTGATTCGTCGACTGGAGAGCCAAGGAGTGATCAGCAAGACCCGCTCACCCTTTAACAGTCCCATATGGCCAGTGCGGAAGTCTAATGGAGAGTGGAGACTAACAGTGGACTATCGTGGCCTGAATGAAGTCACGCCGCTGCTGAGTGCTGCTGTGCCAGACATGCTGGAACTTCAAAATGAACTGGAGTCAAAGGCAGCCAAGTGGTATGCCACAGTTGATATTGCTAATGCATTTTTCTCAATCCCTTTGGTGGCGGAGTGCAGGCCACAGTTTGCTTTCACTTGGAGGGGCGTTCAGTACACCTGGAACCGACTGCCCCAGGGGTGGAAACACAGCCCTACCGTATGCAATGGATGGATCCAGACTGCACTGGAACAGGGTGAGGCTCTGGAACACCTGCAATACATTGATGACATCATCGCGTGGGGCAACACAGCAGGAGAAGTTTTTGGAAAAGGGAAGGAAATAGTCCAAATCCTGCTGAAGGCTGGTTTTGCCATAAACCAAAGTAAGGTCAAGGGACCTGCACAGGAGATCCAGTTTTTAGGAATAAAATGGCAAGATGGACGTCATCAGATCCCAATGGATGTGATCAACAAAATAATGGGCATGTCTCCACCAACTAGCAAAAAGGAAACACAAGCTTTCTTAGGGGTCATGGGTTTTTGGAGAATGCATATTCCAAATTACAGTCTGATCGTAAGCCCTCTCTATCAAGTGACCCGGAAGAAGAACGATTTCAAATGGGGCCCTGAGCAACGACAAGCCTTTGAACAAATTAAAGAGGAGATCGTTCACGCAGTAGCCCTGGGGCCAGTCCGGGCAGGACAAGATGTAAACAATGTGCTCTACACCGCAGCCAGGGAGAATGGCCCTACCTGGAGCCTCTGGCAGAAAGCACCAGGAGAGACTCGAGGTCGACCCCTAGGGTTTTGGAGTCGGGCATACAGAGGATCCGAGGCCCGCTATACTCCAAGTGGAAAAGAGACATTAGCAGCATATGAAGGGGTTCGAGCTGCTTCAGAAGTGATCGGCACTGAAGCACAGCTCCTCCTGGCACCCCGGCTGCCACTGCTGGGTTGGATGTTCAAAGGGAGGATCCCCTATACACATCGTGCAACTGATGCTACATGGAGTAAGTGGGTCTCACTGATCACACAACGGGCTCGAATAGGAAACCCCAGTCGCCCAGGAATCCTGGAAGTGATCATGGATTGGCCAGAGGGCAAAGATTTTGGAATATTGCCAGAGGAGGAGGTAACGCGTGCTGAAGAGGCCCCAATGTATAATGAACTACCAGAAAATGAGAAGCAATAGGCCCTGTTCACTGATGGGTCCTGTCGTCTTGTGGGAAAGCATCGGAGGTGGAAAGCTGCTGTATGGAGTCCTATACGACAAGTTGTAGAAACTGCTGAAGGAGAAGGTGCATCGAGCCAATTTGCAGAAGTAAAGGCCATCCAACTGGCTTCAAACATTGCTGACCGAGAAAAGTGGCCAGTGCTCTATCTCTATACGGACTCCTGGATGGCGGCAAATGCCCTGTGGGGGTGGTTGCAGCAATGGAAGCAGAGCAACTGGCAGCACAGAGGCAAACCCATCTGGGCTGCCGCATTGTGGCAAGATATTGCTGCCCGGGTGGAGAACCTGGTTGTAAAAGTCTGTCACGTAGATGCTCACGTACCCAAGAGTCGGGCCACTGAAGAACATCAAAACACCCAGCAGGTGGATCAGGCTGCTAAGATTGAAGTGGCTCAGGTGGATCTGGACTGGCAGCAGAAGGGTGAATTATTTCTAGCTCGGTGGGCCCATGACACCTCAGGTCACCAAGGAAGAGATGCAACATACAGATGGGCTCGTGATCGAGGGGTGGACTTGACCATGGACGCTATTGCGCAGGTTATCCATGAATGTGAAACATGCTCTGCGATCAAGCAAGCCAAGCAGTTAAAGCCTCTTTGGCATGGAGGACGATGGCTGAAATATAAATATGGGGAGGCCTGGCAGATCGATCATATCACACTCCCACAAACCCGCCAAGGCAAGCGCCACGTGCTTACAATGGTGGAGGCAACGACCGGATGGCTGGAAACATATCCCGTGCCCCATGCCACTGCCCGGAACACTCTCCTGGGCCTTGAAAAGCAAGTTCTATGGTGACATGGCACCCCAGAAAGAATTGAGTCAGACAATGGGACGCATTTCTGAAACAACCTCATAGACACCTGGGCCAAAGAGCACGGCATTGAGTGGGTGTATCACATCCCCTATCATGCACCAGCCTCCAGGAAAATTGAACGATATAATGGACTGTTAAAGACTACACTGAGAGCAATGGGTGGCGGGATGTTCAAACATTGGGACACACATTTAGCAAAGGCCACCTGGTTAGTCAATACTGGGGGATCTGTCAATCGAGCAGGCCCTGCCCAGTCAGAACTTTTACGTACTGTAGATGGGAATAAAGTTTGACATAGAACACTTGCTCTGTTCACACTGGTAATCTTAACTGTTCGCTGTCCGGATCACACACCCAGCTTCTCGGCATCTTATTGTGTTAATACTGAAATTTGTGCTCCCTTATCTATTAATAACTTCACCAATTGTCTCTGAGGGCCAACTGGAATTAAAATGTATGGGACATTATCACTTATCCACCGATAAGCTTCCACTTTCCGGACAGGCAGGTCCAATCACCTTCTGGACACTACTTGTTTTTTTGCTTCATGCCCTGCAATTCCTCCCTAAGGGGGAGGAAGGCGTTGTCTCCATTTCTGGGCACTGGTGCCAGAGGACTTCAAATATGCTCCTTCCTTTCACTGTTATCTTGTTTCTGGAATGCCTCAATCAGACTCAAGATAATGTCACTTGATGGAGTGACTACATCAGTAGACATGGGAAGGGCTACAGATGTCATCTGTCTAGACCTCTGTAAGGCCTTTGACATGATCCCCCACAACATCCTTCTCTCTAAACTGGAGACGTATGGATTTGATGGGTGGACTGTCCGGTAAAGGGTGAGGAATTGGTTAGATGGTCACATCCAGAGGGTAGTGGCCAATGGCTCAATGTCCAGATGGAGACTGGTGACGAGTGGCGTCCCGCAGGAGTCCATATTGGGACCAGTACTGTTTAATATCTTCATCCATGACACAGACAGTGGGATGGAGTGCACCCTCAGCAAGTTTGCAGGTGACACCAAGCTGAGTGGTGCGGTCAACACACCAGAGGGACGGGATGCCATCCAGAGGGACCTGGACAAGCTGGAGAAGTGGGCCTGTGTGAACGTCATGAGGTTCAACAAGGCCAAGTGCAAGGTCCTGCACCTGGGTCGGGGCAAGCCCCGGCATCAATACAGGCTGGGGGATGAAGGGATTGAGAGCAGCCCTGCCGAGAAGGACTTGGGGGTACTGGTGGATGAAAAGCTGGACATGAGCCAGCAATGTGCGCTCACAGCCCAGAAGGCCAATCGTATCCTGGGCTGCCTCAAAAGCAGCGTGGCCAGCAGGTCGAGGGAGGTGATTCTGCCCCTCTACTCTGCTCTGGGGAGACCCCACCTGGAGTACTGCGTCCAGCTCTGGAGCCCTCAGCACAGGAAAGACACGGACCTGTTGGAGCGGGTCCAGAAGAGGGCCATGAAAATGATCAGGGGGATGGAACACCTCTCCTCTGAAGAAAGGCTGAGAGGGTTGGGGTTGTTCAGCCTAGAGAAGAGAAGGCTCTGGGGAGACCTCATTGCAGCCTACCAGTGCTTAAAGGGGGCTTATAAAAAAGATGTCGGCAGACTTTTTAGCAGGGCCTGTTGTGACAGGACAAGGGGGAATGGCTTAAAACTAAAGGGGGGTAGATTGAGACTAGATCTAAGGAAGAAGTATTTTACGCTGAGGGTGGTGAAGCACTGGCACAGGTTTCCCAGAGGGGTGGTGGATGCCCCATCCCTGGAAACATTCCAGGTCAGGTTGGCTGGAGCTCTGAGCAACCTGATGTAGTTGAAGATGTCCCTGCCCGCAGCAGGGGCGTTGGACTGGATGACTTTTAGAGGTCCCTTCCAACCCAAACTATTCTATGATTCTATGATTCTATAGTGCCAGTAGTCTGACCTTGAATCGGGGTTCTGGGAATGCCTAGGGCTAATGCATTTCTCCACAATTCAATTCTCTGTTCTCGAGAGTCTGTTTGCGGGTTTTTAAATTTGTTTTCAATTTCTGTTCCCTGCTTCACATGTCTTATTTTATGATCTCCTCCCCGGAGCTTCAGATTTTGTTTTTCAACTGGTACATTGTCCCAGCCCATTTCACAGGTGTAGTTAACAATGCCGTGCATTAATTCTGCCCATGTAGGGAGTTGCTTGCAGGTATTTTGAGCACCATCACCTAGTGTCTCATTGTATTCTGTGTCTTTCTTGATCTCATCTCATTTGTAACTAGATGGGGTTTAAGAATTGCCGGGGCTCCTCTGATCAGTGGTTTTAGCATTATGAAATCGACTGTAGCAGATAGTGGAACATCATGGGGTCCTCGTTCATGCATGGCTTGTATGCAAGTGGCTTTTGTGATGGCTGTAGAGAGCTCACTTAAATATTTGCTGGGGAATATGGAGAGTTCATCTCGCTCCATGGTTCTATTCCTCCAGCCCAATAAGCTACTTGGCTGGTAATAGAATGGGGTGTATTTGTCAGGTCGGGTCCTAAATTTAAGAAAACTCCCAGACCCCAATAGCCGTTTGCTTCGTCCTCACTCAACATTATTCGGCTGCCCCCACTTAGGCATACTTGCCACAAGTATTCAGTTTCAGTTTCACCTGGTTTCCTGCTATACCTCTCTTGCAAATTTGTTAATTGCAATGGATCCCAGGGAATGGTTCGCGTAGTATGTCGTGGATGACCACCCTGTGGTCCCACAGTTCTTTCTGTTTTAACAATGGGTCTGGTTTCATATTCAGGAGAATTTGTGGAGAACAAGGGACCGTCGTCTTCTGGCTCACTATCATCAGGATCACCCCAGATACCTCCATCCCAGTCTTCAGGGGATACTATTAGTTTCCTAATCTGTATGATGTCAGGGGGGTGCAGAGCCTGCATAAGCATCATGTCGACCCTTTCTCCCAACTTTTGTCTCTTCTCCTTTTCTTCCTGTAATTGTTTCTGCAGCTGTTCAATTTTTAAAGACCATAACAACTCATTTGCCTTCCTATCTTCTAGTTCTTTCTCTAGGTCCTGCTCCTTCCTATTTCTATTCTTCTTTTCTTGATATGCAGCTTCTAAACAGGTACCTAGCATCTTGCAGATAACTCCTTTTCCCTTTCCATCCTTTGTGCAGCCCCTAGCTACTTTCAGGTGCTCTTCAACGGCTTCCCAATTATGCCAATTGTCACAAGCCCATTCTTCTGAGAATCTCAGACTCGGATTCACTCCATGCCTTTGTAAATAATCGGTGATACTACTTGTCATCCTGTCGACTATGCCAGTTTGTCGTGGATGGAAGCAAGTGAGACTGCACTTCACTTATAAGAGAGGAGCAACAATACACTTCATTGATATAAAACAGTGAGTTAGAGTTCAATGGTAAATGTGACAGTGATTTAACAAGATTCGATGGCAAGGTGCACTTGATTATTTACTGCATAGAGGACAGGGTCAGACAAAACTGTCAGGGAGACCCTCCTGTTGAGCCATGACATTCAGAAAGGACCTCTTGCTTTCTAGACTGCTTCCCAGAGAGGAGTCTAGGTGTGGCTGGATCCAAACCTAGTCTCAGACTTGGTCAACAGTTTATGTCTAAAGGATTATATATGCGCAATTAATCCTTTATATCACTTAGCTAAGATTTCAAAGTTTAGCATGCTATTAGCCACTTACAGAGTAGCTGTTGTGGCAAGGAATCTCTCAACCTCGAGGAGTAACCTTGAGAGGCGTCCCTACTCAAGGGGAGATCCCGCTGTGCAGCCTGCTGCTATGCAGGAGAGCTCAAAGGGCTCTTGGGCTGCTCACTATTTATAGGGGTAAGATGACTGACTCATAGTCATATATGCATACTGATAACTGTGTTTAGCTGAGTGTATTTCTCATGATAGCCCTTGGTTATTGTGCTGTTATCTGGCTCCCCAAATCACTTTGAATGGACGCAGCTATCACTATTAGCATCCATTAATGACTGCCCCTGGTAGTTATCACTTGAGGAGGGTTACAGGAGGTAAAGATCAGGTTGGGCGGTGGAGCACACCAGGTTGGACGGGGGAGCATGCCATCACATCCCTTAAACTGACCATTCCTGATTCATGCATGGAAGAATCTCCTGCAATAAATCACTATACAAATAAAGTATTTATATGCATTTAACTGCTATAGTGCCAATTCTTCTTTCAGTTTTTATTCTGTATTATGATGTGTCAACAAATACAGGATATATAAGATTACTGAACTCTGAGGTTGCCCTGTGCAGAGGTGTGTTGTTATAGATAGTTATTTACCCTAAATAAGCTTTCCTAGGAAGCAGCTAGAGGGTACATGAAAATTTCTTGATAACAGAGTGTCAAAGAGGAACCTCCTCCAGTGTGTCCTCCCTGACATTCCCTTTTCATGAACTAGTTGTTGCACCCAAGTAAGTAAAATCTGCTAATAGACCACTGTGTGAATGCCATTTGTGGGTTTTCCTGACTTAGAGTGGTTGAGCCTACCTGATGCTGTGTTGTGCCATGTGGTCATAACAGTCCACATCTCTCCACTGCTCCATTCCATGACATAGATATTTCCTTGGTAAATATCAATCAGGTGCTCAAAAGTCCATTGGACAGCTGGGCTTTCATAATATTGATTCACAAAGGACCTAGTATTAGGAGTGCACAGATAGGGGTCTACCACTGAAACATGATTAAATAGACCTTCCATGCTCTCCTTGTAAAGCAGGTGATCAAAGAGTGAGTTTGGAGGCAAAATATGGTTGGCTTGATAAATAAGGATTGAAGAAGGAAGGACAACAGAGGACAAGGAGTTACAATTTGATCCAGTCTCCCTAATAGGAATGTCATGGTCCTCTGTCAGTCACAGGCCCAATGCACTTGCAGGGTTTTTGACCCTGATAATTGATTATTTTGAAGTGCAAGGATCTAATGAATCAGTTACCATCACCCCCTGGTGGTTTTAGATGGGTTTTTTCCTTCAAAATATTTTTTTTTTCAGAACAGTTCATTTTATGAACTACTTGGTATTCAAATATCAGGTTGTAGAATATTCAAATATCAGATTGTAGAAATCCAGAAATTGCTGGATCGATGGGCCCAGACCAATTGTATGAGGTTCAACAAGGCCAAGTGCCGGGTCCTGCACTTCGGCCACGACAACCCCATGCAGCGCTACAGGCTTGGGGAAGAGTGGCTGGAAAGCTGCCCAGCAGAAAAGGACCTGGGGGTGTTGGTCGACAGCCAGCTGAACATGAGCCGGCAGTGTGCCCAGGCGGCCAAGAAGGCCAATGGCATCCTGGGCTGTATCAGCAATAGTGTGGCCAGCAGGAGTAGGGATGTGATTGTGCCCCTGTACTCGGCACTGGTGAGGCCGCACCTCGAATACTGTGTTCAGTTTTGGGCCCCTCACTCCAAGAAGGACGTTGAGGTGCTGGAGCGTGTCCAGAGAAGGGCAACAAGGCTGGTAAGGGGTCTGGAGAACAAGTCTTATGAGGAGCGGCTGAGGGAACTGGGACTGTTTAGCCTGGAGAAAAGGAGGCTGAGGGGAGACCTCATCGCTCTCTACAACTACCTGAAAGGAGGTTGTAGCGAGGTGGGTGTTGGTCTCTTCTCCCAAGTAACTAGCGATAGGACGAGAGGAAATGGCCTCAAGTTGCGGCAGGGGAGGTTTAGATTGGATGTAAGGAAAAATTTCTTTACTGAAAGAGTGGTGAAACATTGGCACAGGCTGCCCAGGGAAGTGGTTGAGTCCCCATCCCTGGAGGTATTTAAAAGATGAGTAGATGAGGCGCTTAGGGACATGGTTTAGTGGGTGGTGGTGTTGGGTCAATGGTTGGACTCGATGATCTTAGAGGTCTTTTCCAACCTCAGTGATTCTATGATTCTATTCTATGATTCTATGATTCTATGAAAGCTTTGCTTTACTCACAAGACTGGTTGTTTCACAGGGCTCTGGTTCTGATACCATTTTCCACTTGTTCATGATAGTCAGACATTGCCAGGACAGCTAAGATAAAGATTCTAAACTATGTAGTTGTTCAAACTGAATAAGTACTTTGACAAAATATTTATTTTAGATATTTTTCCTAGCATGACCTCTCTCTCTTAGTTCTCTTCATTTTTCTTGTTGACAGAGCTTTGTCACTTAAGAGCATGGAATAAATTAAATTTTTGGCCAATATCCAACCAACAAATTGAAGCTTATACTAGGTATGAAGAGTACTGAAGTCCACCTATCAAGCCTACCTCACTGTTAATAATGACAGTATAACCTAATCCTGAATTAAGAAGAGACTTTAAAACTAGCAACCTTGACTCTAGTAATGCTGGACATCACTTGAACAAAACAACTTTTACTGTGTTTTCTGTTTGGTTGCACAAGTCAGCAAGGTTGTTAAACATGGTAGTTTAACACAAAGTAGGTAGCCCTGGTGAAATCCTGCTGACATGACACCTTTGATCATAATCCCACAGCTTTCAAGTGGCAATTTAGCTGAGAAGTCGATGAAATAAAATGAGTTGTAGCTTTCCCCTGTAGCAGGAAGTGACAATATTCTTAAAAGTTGCAACAGTTCAGCAGTTTACTGGCCTTATTATACTTCATGGGTCATGTACCAGATTACCCCAAGTATAGTAGGTGGTTTTTTGTACCCAATAGCTGATTAGAATCATAGAACCATTAAGGTTGGAAAAGACCTCTAAGATCATCAAGTCCAACCATCGACCCAACACCACCATGACCAGTAAACCATGTCCATAAGCGCCTCATCTACACGTCTTTTAAAAACCTCCAGGGATGGGGACTCCACCACTTCCCTGGGCAGCCTGGTCCAATGTTTAACCACTCTTTCAGTAAAGACATTTTTCCTCACGTCCAATCTAAACCTCCCCTGGCACAACTTGAGGCCATTTCCTCTCGTCCTATCGCTTGTTACTTGGGAGAAGAGACCGACACCCACCTCGCTACAACCTCCTTTCAGGTAGTTGTAGAGCGCGATAAGGTCTCCCCTCAGCCTTCTCTTCTCCAGGCTAAACAGTCCCAGTTCCCTCAGCCGCTCCTCATAAGACTTGTGCTCTAGACCCTTCACCAGCCTCGTTGCCCTTCTCTGGACACGCTCCAGCACCTCAACGTCCTTCTTGTAGTGAGGGGCCCAAAACTGAACACAGTATTCGAGATGTGGCCTCACCAGTGCCGAGTACAGGGGCACAATCACATCCCTACTCCTGCTGGCCACACTATTGCTGATACAGGCCAGGATGCCATTGGCCTTCTTGGCTGCCTGGGCACTCTGCCGGCTCATGTTCAGCCGGCTGTCGACCAACACCCCCAGGTCCTTTTCCAACAGGCAGCTTTCCAGCCACTCTTCCCCAAGCCTGTAGCGCTGCATGGGGTTGTTGTGGCCCAAGTGCAGGACCCGGCACTTGGCCTTGTTGAATCTCATGCAGTTGGCCTGGGCCCATCGATCCAGCCTGTCCAGGTCCCTCTGCAGAGCCTTCCTACCCTCGAGCAGATCAACACTCCCGCCCAACTTGGTGTTGTCTGCAAACTTCCTGAGGATGCACTCGATCCCCTCATCCAGATCATTGATAAAGATATTGAACAAGACCGGCCCCAAAACTGAGCCCTGGGGAACACCGCTCGTGACCGGCCACCAACTGGATTGAACTCCATTCACCACAACTCTCTGGGCCCGGCCGTCCAGCCAGTTTTTTACCCAGCGCAGAGTCCACTTGTCTAAGCCGTGAGCCGCCAGCTTCTCTAGGAGAATGCTGTGGGAGACAGTGTCAAAGGCCTTTCTGAAGTCCAGGTAGACCACATCCACAGCCTTTCCCTCATCCACTAGGCGGGTCACCTGGTCATAGAAGGAGATCAAGCTGGTCAAGCAGGACATGCCTCTCATGAACCCGTGCTGGCTGGGCCTGATCCCCTGGTTGTCCCACTCATGCCTTGTGAGCGCCCTCAAGATGAACCGCTCCATAATCTTCCCCAGCACCGAGGTCAGGCTGACAGGCCTGTAGTTCCCTGGATCCTCCTTCCGGCCCTTCTTGTAGATGGGCGTCACATTGCCAAGCCTCCAGTCATCCGGGACCTCGCCCGTTAACCAGGACTGCTGATAAATGATGGAGAGTGGCTTGGTGAGCTCCTCCGCCAGCTCCCTCAGCACTCTTGGGTGGATCCCATCCGGCCCCATGGACTTGTGAGCATCCAGGTGGCGTAGCAGGTCATTGACTGCTTCCTCTTGGATTATGGGGGGTTTATCCTGCTCGCCATCCCTGTCTTCCAGCTCAGGGGGCCGAGTACCCTGAGGATAACTGGTCTGCCTGTTAAAGACTGAGGCAAAGAAGGCATTGAGTACCTCAGCCTTTTCCTCATCCTCGGTGATAATGTTCCCCCCCGCATCCCATAAAGGATGGAGATTCTCCTTGGCTCTTTTCTTGTCATTAATATATTTGTAAAAACTTTTTTTGTTGTCTCTAACGACAGCGGCCAGATTGCGTTCTAGCTGGGCTTTTGCCTTTCTCATTTCCTCTCTGCATGACCTAACGAGATCCCTGTACTCTTCTTGAGTTGCCTGCCCCTTCTTCCACAAGCAGTAAACTCTCTTTTTTTTCCTGAGTCCCAGCAAGAGCTCCCCGTTCAGCCAGGCCGGTCGTCTTCCCCGCCCGTTCTTCTTACAGCCTATGGGGACAGCCTGCTCCTGTGCCTTTAAGACTTCCTTCTTGAAGAACGTCCAGCCTTCCTGGACCCCTTTGCCCTTCAGGACTGTCTCCCAAGGGACCCTCTCAACCAGTGTCCTGAACAGGCCAAAGTCTGCCCTCCGGAAGTCCATGGTTGCGGTTTTGCTGCCCCCCCTCCTTACTTCACCAAGAATCGAGAATTCTATCATTTCATGGTCGCTAAGCCCAAGACGGCCTCCAACCACCACATCTCCCACCAGTCCTTCTCTGTTTGTAAACAGCAGGTCAAGCGAGGCACCTCCCCTGGTAGGCTCACTTACCAGCTGTGTCAGGAAGTTGTCTTCCACACACTCCAGGAACCTCCTAGATTAATCAGGAAGTACAACATACAAATAGAGAAGATTTGTTTAGCCTTTCATTGCTATAGGGGAAGGCATACAGTGGGACTGCAGCACTGTTACACACTTCCCAAGAAGTAATTTTTATCTGATCAGTTCCCCAGAGTAGGAATTTTTTTCTTCTCTTCTTTTCCCTCTTCACTAGACAGATGCATCTACAAACAGTAGGAGGGCTGGCTCATCTCCACTGATAATAGCATGCAGGATAATTTTGCCACGTGACTCACTTTCTTCTAAAAGACATTTGAAAAAAGAGTGACATTAATTTAAATAGATTTCCCATAAACAGGATTTGCTAAGAAAAATAAAATCCCTGTTTTAATCTCATCTTTAAAAAGTACAGGAAAGAAAAAGCCTACTATGAGGTTGCAGCATTTTAAAATATTATTGAAGAATGAAAATATTCTCTTAGTGAGTAAATGGAACATATTTGGGGAAATGTATTTGCACTGAAGAATTTTTACATCCGTGCACATCACTGCTTTCTTAGTTTGTCAAGGAAAAATAATGCTTTTTGCTACCTCCTGCTCTTTTATAGCTAGACCCTCATCTAACCTTGACCAGGGTCATGGCATGGAAAGAATTGATAAGACATACTTCATTTAGGATTAAATAACAATGAGACAGACTGAGCCTAGAGGGGCTTGCAATCCTAATGGAGAGTTTATCAGCACTCTTACGGAGGAAAAACAATATGACTTGGGTTAGTTGCTTCCTATGTGCCGGTCACAGAAGACAAATGTACCCAGGAGGCTAATCTAATGTGCTCTCCCAACATTTTAAAGAACATCAAAGGTGTTAAATATGTGAAACGGAAAAGCATTCTTAGCTGATTCTTGCTGGAATATGTGTTGATCCACTTTCTGAGCTCCCTTTCTTTGTTGTTGTTTTGGTAACCTGTGCAAGTTCTCCTATGATCCAATGGATTCTGTTACATTTGCTGTGGTATGGGAAACTTCATTCAGTTTCCCTTCTAGCAGCCCAGCTCCAAGCTAAGTATCTTATTGTATGTGACATAAACAGTTTGTCAGGGATACATTTTGCATATATTTCAGGAGGTCAGTAAGACACTTGATCTCATTTCTAGTGTTGAAGAAAAGAGAAAGTTCAAGATCTGACTGGCACTCCACATGTCAGGAGATTTTGCTGTAAATGGAAAGTAAAATCTTGAACACACATAATGCAAGTAGCTACATGGAACTCTGCGCTTTTGGTGCCTATCTATTTTCTTCTCAAAATGCTTAGGCCAGTCTAAATTTGTACTCTAGAAACAAGCTCAGGAATAGACTTAATTTAGTTTTCTTCACCAGCAGCATAGGTTTCTGATTACTGTTAATATCACTATTGATACATATCATATCAGATTAAAAGCAAAACCAAAACCAAACCTGAAAAACTGTGGCCAAAATAATTCATGAGTCAGAATAATCTGTCTATTAATGAATCTCCATGAATCACCATGCTGTAGAGTTACCTGTCTGTGGTCTCTCTCTCCTGACTTGTGTCCATGCATTGCCTTGCAGAGAACCAGTTAGTGCAGGCCAAAACCAAGCCAGGAAGCATGCTAGCAGTTTAAAACTACTGATGATGACCTGTCCATGCATTAGTTTGCGTTCTGGTCTTGTTCAGTTTCTGGTATAGGTGGAGCGTGCAAATTTTGCTTTCCTTGCCTTATGCTAATCTTTTCCTAAAGGAGAGATGCAGTTCAGGCTTGGCACTCAGGACCTTTTATAGAGCAGGGAGAGAGAGGAATATATCCTTTAGACCAAAGGGCAGGGATGTACTGGAGATAGTTCCGTTCTGCACATGGTCAGTAAAACCAGATGTAAAATGATACCTTTTCCTATATCAGCTTTAAAATTTGCCTTTAGAAAATTTAACGTGCTAACTACTTTCTAGTGAAGGTCTTGAACCTGCATAAGAAATTGAAGTCTACCAACAATAGGTTTTCTTCCATTAGTTTTTCGCAGACCATGAAGAAATATTTCATAAATCTTATCCAAAAAAGGGTGTATACCATTACCTCCAGCAGCTGGATTTAATCATGGGTGGTGTCAGCATCCATGGAATCTTATATCCAGGTACCTCCAGAACTTTGCAATCCAAATATTATGCTAATTACATTTAGATGTCTATAAGGGTGAATGTTGCTGCAGAGCTGATTTCATCAATATTCTTCTGTGATTTGGGGACCTGACTTCTGCCATCTTCTTCTCAAACACTCATTTGATTTCTTAAAAATCCAAACATAGCGCTACAAGCAATCACCCCACTATTCTTAGAAAAACAGATTAATGGCTGAAGAATGTAAAATGAATAAAGTATATTGTCTTTCTTTTTTTTCATACTTTGTGATTTGATTCTATTCCAAACCTTCAATCTTTCCTTTGTCTTACGTTATTTCCTTCAGCTTGCTCATAAACTGTATTTCAGGTGAGAGACTAGGACACTGCTTTTGTATTTCAGTCAGAATGTGATATCTGGTATTTTTATTTGCTGGGTAGTCTTGTCTTCACTATAAGAACACACACAGACTCAATCTTCCAGATTTTCTTTGGTTCCAGTTCTCAGTATATTATTTATACAACTTTGTAGTAGGTTATAAACCTGTGAAAGCCCGATTCTCATTTTTTACCATGTGTTTTGAACAACACCAACATCCTGAGAACTTTTTATGGTCCAATTTTATACCTATTATTTCAATGAGTTTTTTTCTCTTAGCCATAAGTAATTATTTCCTCCCTCTTCCCTTTTCACTGGCTGTGACATTGCCTTGTTTTATTTTCCAAGACTTCTTTTGGTTTGCACGTATGTTTTTGGTAACACACACAGCTGTATGCTACAGTTTGTGACCTTATCCATTATTTAGATTGCAATTTAAACACATGGCAATGAAACTGTTCTCTAGCAATCTGTGAAATTAAGAGAGTATGTTTTTACTGGTTGACTTTTTAGCAGACTGATCTAAATCCTATTGAGCTCATTAGGAATACTTCCTTTATTCTGACTCAGGGTAGAACTGCAACATGAAAGGAATTTACTATTATAAAAGGAATTACCTGCCTAACATGTTTGTAATAAACTGTAACATAAGATTCATTTTAATGATTCTCATGAATTTATGATAAAATTCCTAGCTTTGCCACAGATATCTTTTGCAACCTTGAACAAATCATTCAAACTACTTTATTCCCCTATCTGTAAAATGGGGAAATTCTTCCTTTGTCCCAAGTTTATAACAACTTGTTTATTAATGTTTCACATCTTCAAGTCCATGATGTGTTTGTACAGTACCTAGAATAATGGAGCTTCACTGATAATTGTGGCTTCCACACACATTCATAAATGAAATATGTGAGAGAAGCAACAGGTCTATTCTCTAGGCTAGATGGCATTTTGATATAGTAACCCCTTTTCTTGCATGCCTATTGTACAACTGAAAATGATGAGCCTTTCCAAATATTTATACTTACAGATTTCAGTGGGTTAGCTTTGCTAAGATCTTTACAAGCCCTTCCACAGGCCATGTATCTCCTTCATTTAATTTTCCAGACATGTACATTCTATGGTGATGAGCTCATAACCAAGATTAAATGACTTGAGCTTGACCGAATAAAGTCACAGTTCTACCTTTTCTAGGAACTCCAGAGCTCCCAGGATTTCTGCATACTCAGTTTTCATTAATTCTAATATAGCTGTTCCTGTTAATGCAGTTTTGCTGACCACTTCCTAAAGAACTTGCTCATTCACCTACTTCTTTATTTTCTGTCACTGTATTTTTCACGGAACTGTGCTTAATAACATAAAGTAAATCTTCAGTGCCTTTCCCTTTTTCTGCTGACCTACAAGTGGATTAGGTGAGCATATAGGATGTATATTTTGATTGATCTTTCCTCTCATAGATCTTGCAGTGTAATCTTTGCAGTATAAACATGGAGGCGAATATATGCTAATGGGCAATTTTCAGTTAGGGTGCATTTGACAATGTGTTTTGGCTGATCTAACAGCTTGCTCCTGTGCTAGTGCCTGGCTACTGCCCTCTCCCTTACTCTTAGGCACAGGCTTCCACTTCTGCCCTTGCACCATTCCTGGTGCTTGTCAGGTTCCTGGAGGAGCTGAGTCTGCTCACTAAGCCAGCAGAAAACCCACACATGGCAATTTAAAAATAGTAATTTTCGTGTATCTGCTTACTGAGAGATCAGCCAAATTACTGTACTGAACAGTATTGAGCTATTAGATCATCTCAGTCATGCAATGAATACCTTTATAAAAACCTGACGTAGTTTTTCATTATTTCTCAGGCAAGAGTAGGAGGGACATCCTGGCCAACAGTATGTAGTTGTGGCCACAACACTAAAACGGTTATCTTCAGTTTATTTGAAGTGTCACCATAAAGGTTGACATCTGATGGTATGAAAGTCATTCTTTCAATTCAAATGACTGCCCACTATGAAGCTGAAATATGTGAATGTGAGAATAATACGTTTTTTGCTTTCTCTCAGTGTCTTGTGTGTAAATTGATGTACATTGCCCAATGTAATAACTATAACAGTGCTTTTTGGAAACAGTATGAGCTCAAATAAAAAGCAAATTATTTCCTTCACTCTAACTAGTCTTGAACTGGATTGAAAAAAATTCAGATATTTATTTTTTGTCATAAATACAACACGTTCCTAATCCAACAACAATTAGTCATATGTTTAAAGTATCTGTTTGCTTGTAACTGTCAGTGGTTTAGTGATATTTAATCATCTGTTTATGATATTTCCCTAGAGAAAAAAAGATTTAGGCAACAGCTTGAATGCTTTGTAGAGTAGGGCCTATCTACCACAAACAAGTAAAAGTAACGCACTGACTGTTTCTTTTAAAGAAAGCTTTGCTAAACACTGAAATGGAGTTTTAGTCAGAATTCAGAAATACTCACCCTTCTAATGTTGGTATGTAAAATACTTTCTCAATGACCTACCAATTAGTGATGAAAGTTAATTTTGAAGTGTTTTATGAGTCAGTGAGAAGGAAAAAAGAAATAATGGCAAGTTTGCTCTGATATTTTAAACCTTAAAAGTAGTACTGATTGTTAAAGCTAATTCCCTGATAATTTTCATTTACATTTTCATAAAAATCCCTTGACATTCTGCAATTTTGACCTGTGTTTCTGAGGGATATTAATGATTCATCTGAACAAACAAATGGATGAATACTGATAGGTAATCTAATAAACAGAATGTGAAAAATACCGTGTTTTTTCTAATTCTTATGAAACAGAAATAAAGATGGGTATGGTATAAAATGGAAAGAACAAAACTGTGTATCTTTGGGATGGTTTCTCCCTGATTAGCTGGAAAGAACTCATATTGTGTTTTGTTTGTTTTCTTGAGGAAGCCAGACCTAAATAAGAGGTTATTCTATTGGTTAAGATTTTTTTGTGTGTGTGTATACAAAGCTTTTAAGCTTTTTTAAAACAATTTTTATTTCAGCTGTGTATGAAGTTATAAAAGGTACCAAAATATATCTTTGCTATCTTTACAGTTAACAAAATAAATGTTGTGGAGGAGTTGTAATGCTTCCTATTTCCATCAGAGGTTACTATAAACATGCCTAAAGCTTACTTTTTTGGTTTCACCTGCAAAGAAATGGATGTTTCTTTCAGTTTGGAATTTCCTGATCATTTTCCATGTTTATGACTTTTGTGTACCGTCAGATGTATTTGTCTTGCTGAAAACATGAGTGGTTTAAAAACATTTGAAAATAAGTTTAGCAAATATTCTCTTTTCCTTGTAAGTATGCACTGGATATTCCCTTTTAAAAAGGAGTCTTGTTCCAAAACTTTTGTGTGTAAAATGCCAACATGGATGGAGGTAAAAAATGTTCCTTATGTACTAAACATCTTACACATCCTGGAAGTCAAAATATACTTTCTTTCTTTGTAGATACAGAAAGCAATTCTGTGAGCAGAGACAGAGCTTGAGAACCTGAAGTAATATACTCAATATATCTTGTATGAACATGTTCTATAGAAAAGCAGCAGTCACCTGCCAGTGACTGGCTGCCCTTGGGACAGATGCTCTTTGGTACGTGAGCTGCTGGCCTGTGGGTGCTGCTCCTGCGCCGGAGCCGTGCTCCCTCGGGGAGCGGGTGCTCTGGTACGCTGCAAAGAGTTGTTTGGGCTCAGTCACCTGGGTTGCTGTTCTTTGTACTTATTTTCACATGATTTTCCCAATGGCTTTTCATTCATGTGACTACTTGAGGTCAGGTGATTCTCCGTGTGGACAGTGGTCGTTTGTACACCAAAGGCATTATTCACGTGCAAGAGGGACATATTTAATATTTGTTTTCTCTCTTTTTTTAGTGACAAACTTTCTTCGGGTTACAGTTTGTTATCCAGGCACAAAGAAGCAATGATGCCATGCACCTTTGGTGACCACAAATAAGAAGTAACAAGAAGTGAGCAGTTCATGAACAATGCATGGGAAGAAATATGTTCGCAGGGCCTGTCCCAGCCCCAGCCAGGAGCAGAGCAGCCAGTGGGCAGCGGGGGCAGCCCCAGCCCCGGGCATCGGGCATCTCCTCTGGGACAGCGGGAGCAGCCCCAGCCTGGGCCAGCCCAGGCTGGGATGTTGGCCCACAGGTGGGCTCAGCTCAGCAGGACCCATGGCCAGGCAGGGCAGGGCTGTGGGGAACTTGAGACCGGCAGCAGGGACTGACAGCCCTGGGGGCTGAAATGGGGTTCTGGGCCATGGGTGGGGTGGAAGAGGCCCCGGGGGGCTGGGCAGGGACAGGGAGGCCTGTGGGTGCCCTCAGCCCTGGCAATCAATGGCAAATAAATTCATAGATTCTGATACAGAAAGGGCTAAGCCAAAATAGGATGGTAGCTTGAGGAAGCGTATTTGATATGGTCGCTGAAGGTACAGCTCAGACCTTCTCTCATCTCCAGCCGTCATCCTCTTCTCCTCGGGCAGCAGTGTCCACTCTGGCTGAGTTGTGTTGGCAGCTTGCAAACAGGCTGGTGCTCAGCAGTAAAATAAATACAATTTTAGGGTGCAAGATTAATACGCATAACTGCATGGGTATTCACATGGTAAGAGTTCCATTTGTTTATTCAGAGTTGTTAATAAGAAAATGTTTACTTTTTATCAGAAGAACGTGGGTGAGATTAAGTGTAGTAGGCTGTCCACACTATTATAATTTTGTGGCAAATCAGGTACTATTTATTGTTCCACAATGAACATAAAATGAGCATAAACTCTGGTTTTATGTGGTCTGGCTGATTTAACAGAAACAGTCTTCTGTCCACTCTTGACTGAGATAAAATCTGCACCCATTTGTGATTCTGCATCAAAAAACCCCGTGATTAAGGATCATTGACTGTACGTCAAACCTTCAGATTGTAACATAGATATTCTTACAACATTGTTATAAAAATAATAATAATAATCCATTGTAGTGGTACCATTTCTAGGGTAAGGTGTTATTTGGCTTATGGATATTGGAATAGGCACAGAAATCAAACTATATTTGCATGGTTCATGAAAAACACAAAACTTCTCAGATAGGTTATGGAAAACAAATTCAATCAGACAAGAAATCTATCAGCAGGAAGTAGTGATTCAGTCTGATTTTGTTGACATTTTAAAATCATACGTTCAGTTCTTATTTGCATTAGTTTCATAGACACTACATGTGGTTTATTCACAACCACCCCAACAATCTTCTAATGTCTCCTTTAAGCAAAACTAAAGCTTATACACCTCTGCAGGTGATATAAGGGGAAGTTTATTTTAGAACCCATTTTTCTGCATGTACAGCCACCATGAATTTGGGAGAGGGGCTCTGAAGTAAGCTGAGCCTTATAGCCCCTGGATACTTCCCACTTCCTGTATACCTGATTGCTGAAACAGAGGAGAGCCTGCTTCCACAAACCGATTTTGCACCTCTTCCTCAACAAAGCATCCCTCCCCCGTTTTCTGAAACTCTATATGCGTATTTCTTCTAAGCCCACCAGTTGCCTTCCTGCATAAAACTCGCATCCTCAGACACCTGTGGAATTTGACTAATTTCACAAGGCCGTAGGTTATGAGTTGCAGACAGCATGCATGAAAACGTAGTATAGTGTTGGTTGTTAATATCATCCTGATGTTGAGATGATGAAATAAAATAATTCCAATCATCTTCCTACTTCGAACCCCACAAAAATGTCCTGTACACATTAATACACTAGTAATAGCAACAATATAGAATATACATACAATGGAGACCCAAATATTGTGTTTGTGACCCATTTTTATTTGGTTTTGCTTGTTTGTTTTTTTTTTTTTTCTTGGCCATTAAAAATTTTGTTTTGCCTAGATTCTTAGAAGCTGTGGTTTAGTTCACTTTGCGTGGACTATGGAGTTTCTTTTTGACTTGTAGCTAAAACCCACTGAAAATGACTGGAGCTCATTTGATGACATGTCAGATTTTAGGATTAGTAAGAGAAATAGGCACCTCTGGAATGCATCTTTATTCACATAACCAGTCTTTGCTATCATCTTTGGATATAATGAATTGCCTGTTTCTCTCCAGGAAGTGAACCTTGGTGACTAGCTTTGACTTTGATATCTTGACACTCAAGTGACAGTAGATGTATCCCATCCAAAAAACAACAAAGTTGTTTGTTTTCATTCAATGCTATGAATCACACCGGAGTGATTTTGAATCACAGCATCATAGAATGGCTGAGGCTGGCAGGAACCTCAGGAGATTGTCTAGTCCAATGCCCCAGCTCCAGGCAAGGTCAGCTAGAGTGGGTTCCTCAGGACCTTGTCCAGATGGGTTTTGAGTATCTCCAAGGTTGGAGACTCGAACCTATCTGAGCATCCAGCTCCAGAACTCAATTACTCTCACAGTAAAAAAGTTTTATCTTGTGTTTAAATGCAATTTCCTATATTTCAGGAAATACATCTAAAGTTAGAAATCTTAAGGAGTAACTAAACAAAATTAGACTGGTTTTCTAACAGCAAAAATAACACTACCCCTTTATATTGCCATATTGTTCATATACACTTCTATCATAATTTTGTGAAGAAACATTAAAACCAGTGTTTATTTTGCAGTATCAATTTGCATTAAAACAAAAAATGAGTCATACAGCAGTAATTCAAAGTTGATAGAATGCTTATAAAAAAAGAATTTTAAATTGTCTATTGTTTAGTAATATTTTATTTGTTGATTTCTTAGGTTGAATTTTAAGACGACACTCAGACAGGACTGAAAAGTGCTTTGTGTTCAGGTTGTTGTGTATTGTACTTTAGCCCTTTCCAGTATGTTTTCCATCCCTGGATTTGACCAAAGTCATTCAAACAATGTGGAAAAGGAATTGCTGCTGACTCATTGACTGCTTCCATATTTTATGAATTATTAAATTGTTAAAATATTCATTTAAATCTGAAAACTAACATCTTTCTATAGCTAGAACATGTTTATTTCTAAATACTTCCTGTGACTGTATGACAGGTTAAAAAACTTAAAAGGTGGGCAAAATGTATAAAACAATTTCACTTTCAATATGTAGTTTATGTATATGTATGTAACTATATATATAAAAATAAAGTTATATGTGTGTGTATATATATTAGGCAATTTTTTTTTAAATGTAGGTAAAACTATTTACTTTAGTGAAGTCATGCTTCGGAATGACTTACTAGATGTAAGCAAAACCAGAATCTGGTTCATTTGAAAAAATCCCAAGGCCTGACTATTTTTGCTTAGTTTAGATTTTGAACTGTAGAGATAAAGGAAAAAGCGGTATAAAAACCTACCGAATCTCACTATGTGAGCATTAGAGGTATTGGCACTGAGTGTCTTTTTAACCTTCATATCTGAGTGTACTGAACTTAGTATAGTATAGAAGTGTTTGTGCTATATTCTGATTCTGCTGAGGCAAATAGCAAGACTCCCATTGTACTCAGTGGTACAGGATTAGTCCCTCTATTTTTTACTGGGGCAGAGGCTTTTTCCTTACTATTATTGTATCTTAATATAAATATAACAGCATTATTGAAAGCCTGAAGCTTCATGCCATTGCTTTGCTCATCTTCTTAAATTCAGTACCACATGGCAGATTTCTGTGGAGCCTTATCTCTCAAGCCAAAAAGAAAAGCATGATCACAATAGTCAGCTTGGCTTTTCTTCTCATCTCTACATGCACTTCAGTGCAGGAGAAGTTCAGACACCACAGAGCTTCAAATGGTTTCTTTCAAAGGCATTAAGAAAAGAAAGGGAAACAAATATTGAGCTATTACAAAGAAGTTTTCAGCCAGTGCATGTTTATTAAGCTTACTTTATTCTATCCAGCATATTCAAAGACATCTGATTAAACTGTCCCAAATAAAAAGGACAAAGCTTTCTTCAATCTGTGCAATACAGATAAATAATTTTGTGGGAGATTTTTATCACCTCTCAGGCTCTGTACTGGAGACTTGTTGAGATATTTTACACAAGCTATGTGCATTGCCAAATACAGTCCTGTTGAGAATATGCTAAAATGTTGTATCTGGCTAATTGGAGATAGAGAAGATTGTTTCTAATCACTACATGACATACTTTGCAATTCTTATAGATACTAAGTCACATTTCTTGCTTCACATGTATTTTCAGTGAAATTACTGGAACAAGTCACAAGAATAAGGGTGGACCAATATAGCGGCAGAAGTTGCTGTATAGCACAGCATGCAACGACCTTGTTGTGACCCTTGTTTGGGTATCCTACTTTAATCTTTGTATTCTCTAATGTTTCAGCAGTGTGATATCTTACTTTTATTTACAGGTAGCTGTTATTTTTGGAAGGGACCATTCAAAGGCAAAAGGAAACATTGAATAACATCATATTCATTAAAACGGAGACAGAACAGGACTTTTTCACCCAGAACCTTAACTGTAAGTCCTCTTGAAGTCAACATCTAACACTATCTGAGGATCTGTTATTTTATCTTCATGATTTATTTCATTTTTTTCAAGAAATAAATCTCTTCTATACAAGAAAAGTTGATTCTTACTGAGTTAGGGAATTTAACTGCTCCTTTTTTCCACTGTGGTTCAGTATGAAAATCAATAGGCCCAATAGCTTTTCTTTTCTTCATCTGCTTACACTTTCCTTTAAACTAGTGATTAGTGAACAAAGAGTGTGACATTTGAACTATGTGACCAAACCAAACAGTACTGTTACTTCTAATCTCTACTTCTCCTCTATTCATAAGGTTCATCTTTATTGGACTTCATCTAAGAGATAGGCCAGATAATAATTTAGCTTCAGTTTTGTGCAAATCAGTATTGTCACCATAGTTACACATCATGCTCTTCTGCTTGGAGATCAAGACTTAGAGGAAGTTGCAAGAGGAGACTGGAACATTGCATCTACAATAATAAAAGAAAACTTACTGTAATCTCCTTTGAAAAATGAAGTTAATGATTCTTTTGATAATATTTTTCTCATTTTGAAATGACACATATGATGGAACCTCTGCTGCTGAGTTACATGGCATACATTAACGAAAGGGGTACTTCGTGTATGCATATATATCAATCAGCACCCACATGAATCTGCAACTAAGAGTTTTGACCAGCAAAAACCCCTTACTAATAAGTATTTAAAAACTGTTAATTATTTAATTTCTTTCCATGAGTCCTCTTTTCTGTATTTTCCTGTTCTAAGCATTGTCCTTTCCTCCTGCTGTTTACACCAATGATTACTGATAAACGTAATGGCTACTTACCTGCTTCATCCACTTTAATCACACTGATTGGCCGTCTCTCCTTTGAGTGTCTCTGCATGAGTATCAATAGCATCGTGCCTCTTGCAATGAATTTGTGACCAGCAGCACAGCCTGTGGAAATTAGCTTTCTCATTTGTGATATTTCCTTTTCATTCTGCTTGTAAATAGACCAAAACAGTTCCCAAAAATGTTACCACCCACCGCTGTCTTCGCTGGAGGAGAGACAAAGCGAATCCCACTGAAGGGAAGTTTATTATGAAGATAATGTCTTCACTGAAGAATAATTACTTTACAATGTAGTAAGTGGATCCCAAATCCACAGTCTACTTTTGCTCCTTCCCAGTCAGCACTACGTGTGGCTGTCACTCTTCTCCACTGTCACTAGTTAATATGGCTTGCAGCAATATGAGCGAGCACAACACAGTTTATGGCTGATTCAAGCTTACTGAGGCAGCAGTTATCAGGTTGTGTTGCTCCCTGTATACATGCAAATGCCTCTTTAACTGGAGGTGCTCACATTTTTCTAACCCTTTTGTCCTGTCTCTAGGAGACAGATAATAAAATTAATTAAAGTAAGTTTTATTGCACATTTGGGAAAGTGATGGGCCTTTGTAGCTCTGGATCAGCAGTCTCTGAGTTCATATTTGCATGAGGCTAATAAAGAAAACAAGACAAATGATATAATACCCTCTGCAGACAAGATTTCTGTAACTGATGGCATAACCTTCATGACCACAATGCTGCAATACATTAACTTACCACTGGGAGTGATACTTACCTCTTTTGTGATAGTTTTGGGAGACTTAATGTTAAACTGCTTTGTACACATCTATATAGTAATGGTCAATTTAAAAAGTGATGATTCCACTTGGAATTGGTTTTTAATCAGAATTCTTCTCTGGGTTCTTTTATTTTGTGAAAAGGTGCAACAAGCTTCTTTTTGTCTTTTTGTATTCATTTTTTTTTCCCCCCAAAAGCGGAAACCCTGGCAGCTCTGGAGTGAAGCAGTTCCTGGGGTGGAAAGAGGGGAATGTTCCACTGATCTTCCTTTGCAGAAGCAATGTGGCTGATTTTAAGGTCTGTTTCGGAAATGTGCCTTACAACACCCCAAACATCATTCATTTTAGAAGAATAGTACTTCACAAATACAATCATTAATTATCATGCCAGTTAATGTAATATTTGTACAGCATTTGGGGATCTTGCCAACACTTAGTAAAACTGTATCATTTACAATAACTGTATTGCTTTGCAAAGGGGATAAGGTATTTGTGGGGGGAAGGGTTCTTTGAATGAATAGTTAAAACTGTCTGGAAAGGAATTGTGTTGTTTCAGTTTTCTTAGAGAAATTACAATTGTTTCATTAGCAAGAGTGAGAATCTGTGTAAGACTACAGTTGTTCTTTTTATTAAATGATGATAATACATGTGGCCTTATGGGAAGCCAGAGTACAGTGACTTTGTCACAGCATTCTAGGTGTGAAATTCAAAGATGCTGAGTGCTATAAATAATTTAAATAATCAGTAAAAATGATCTGCTCATATGGGAAATTTCTTTTTCAATTTTGCTTAATTGAATGTAAAAATTTTAGCTTTCCATTACAAGAAGTCCAAAATTAAACTGATTTTCTCCTTTTAGCCAACTGGCAGTTGAAGAGGTTGCTATTGTTTTCTATTTGTTGAGTTTCTTTACATTGCAGCTCTATTGCAGCAGGCCTTTACAGCCATAGTGGGGCTCTTGAGAATGAGGGTGCCTTCCCTCTGACTCCATCCTCCTCACCCACATCTCTTCCCTTGGATTCCTTACGTTGAAGGTGCCAGGCTTGCAGATGGGGGGACAAAGAGTCCAGCTCTAGGCAATCCTATTCACTTGCTTGACTCTGGCTTTCTACCTTCACTAGCACTCACGTTCATACAGATATAAATGGATCCATGCAAGAAGGGAACTGCTTCTATCTTTCAGTGGGCCTATTTCCTGGTGGGATAAGTGAATTCCCAGGCAAGCTATATAAATGTGAGCAATGTTACTTTTACCCTCCCTAAATGTGGTCCTTTCATCTTACTATTCCTGTAGATACGTAGTCACTTTATAAGTCAAAATATAGATTGTATTATGAACAGCTTATAATTCTCTTCTGCCAAATAAAGCTCCAGTTTGTACAATATAATTTGTAATTTGGATTGTAAAAACTGGTCAATTCTTTTCCCTTAATGTTTGAGCAGCAGATCTTGACAAGCTTTTACATGAGTGCCCAGATGAGAAAAGCAAACCTTGTGTGTGGGATATTCAGTTACTCTCACGTTAGACATCATTGTTGTCTTTCCTGGATCCAAGAGCCTTTTCCTCACCGTGGTCCAAAGCACTTGCAGGGCTGCAGACAGAGAAACTGAGTGTTGACTTTCTCCTGGATGCACTGGCCAGCAAGAATGGGCCAGCTGAACAGGAGAGAAGCAGATCATCAGAGTGCATGGTCGTCCCAGTGCTGAGCTTGTACAAAGATGGATTATACTGCATACTGCAAAATCCCCTTATTAAAGCAGTAGCCAAATCAGTTTGGCATTTGGGGTTCTTTTTTGCTACCAGCAAAGTCAATTGGAGCTCTGCAGCAGACTTCAATGAGAAAAGGATAAGGCATTAAATAACATGCTGCACAGCTTTTGTGTTATTTGAAAGGAATCCAGGCAGACCTTTGCCAGAGTGATTGTGAATGTGGTACTTTTCCAGAAGAGTTTGGAGGGCCTCAGGCTTGGCCAAAGGAGTACAAATCAGTTCAAACCTAAAATTGTGCTAAGTTTTCCAAAACGTAAATGACAGACAACAAAAAAGCATGAGAAACATGGAAGCTATAATTCAAGTTAACATCTGAGCAGAGTACAAAAGAGAGATGCAGCTGGTTAAATGAACTTTTTTTCTAAAGAAACTTCAGTTGTAATTTTTTCATATTGAATTTTAAAAATAGTCTCCACTTTACCCTTTAAGCGAACTGGAAAAGAACAAATGACAATAGCTTAGTAATTTGGGGGCCAATTTTCCTTAAATACATGTTCTATTCGATATTGAACCCTTTTGATATTTGGAAGCTTCAGGACTCAATTCTCTGAAAGAAGCTGCATAAATTGAGGAATTCTGACAATACCATTTGGCCTAATAGCTACTTGATCATGATTCCTCAGTGGATCCCACTGTTCTGGCTGATTGGAAGGCTCTCAGTTGCATACAGTAATGCTGAAATGCCAGTCAAACTGCCATGGGTAGGGTTATGCATGCATTGTCGTTGTTAAGCCCTATTGTCAGGGTCTTTGTAATCTGGCTGTAAAATCATTCTTAGCTGAGGGTACGTATACAAGCCTGGAAGCACATCCACTTGACTATTTTTGCATCTTTTTCAAAACACTTGTACTCTTTTGCCACCTTTTCTTATTTTTTAGTCTTTTTTTCTTTTAACAAGACGAAAAATGAAAATCTTTCTTCCCAAAATCTAATATTCAAAGTTGGGATGAGGTGGTTTTTTTCCAGGGAAGTTCACTTTTCTTCTGGTGCTGCTGCTAGACTAACCCTCACCAAAGGGTGCTTTTAGTCCTTCCTCCTAAAGAAATGTCTTGAGAACACTTAGGGGCTTCTGTCAGTGTTTGAGGCCACACTCTGCCAGACCTTTCAGAATGAGTTCGCAGTTGATATGCCTGTGGCGTTTCCCTGATGTTGGCTGCAAACTAGTTAGGACCCACTTCTTCTGCACTGACTCGCTCTGGATAGTGCCATATTGCAACAGTTATTCCATTGAAATCATTTGGCATTGTTGGTATAGTAATATATGAGGAAGGAAACTGTAACAGATTCTTCTAGAAATAACTGAAATTTAGCAAAGAGAAAGTTGAAGTTGTGCTGTACTTTTTCTTGCATATTTAAAGTTTTTCCTTTTCTTTGGTAAGAACTGAGGATTTTATATACTGCTTGTCAGTCACATTATCTAATTGCATTTAATACTGGGCCTTTTCTTTGCAGAGGGGAAGGAGAAGAGAGTTTCTTATAAAATGTGTGCTGTATATGAGCAAAGACAGGCAGATCTCAAAAAAAACCTCAAAAAAACCACACCACTCCTTCTCCTTTCTCCCTTTATAGGTTTCATGTTACTTTTGCTCTCTTCCTTTCTTTATCTACCTGATCTGTCTTAGTAGTTGTACTATGCTCCACTAGCTGGTTTGGGAATATTATTCAAAGTCAGTATTACAAAACAATTTCTATCCTTTCACATTGATCTTGTGATTGTATTATGTATTAAGGTTCCATTTAAAAATGATTTAAAGATGTTTTAATAAAAAAATCATTGGAAACCAAAAATTCAGCAGTTTGATTAAAGCAATATTTACACTGATTCTAAAAATACCCTTGCAATTCTCGATTACCTGTCATATAAAGATGAATCAGTTATTAACTCATTAGCTTACAATGTATTGATCAAGTATTTTTTTAACTGTGGCAAAATTATGTTAAAAAAAAAATAAATAAAACTGGTTTTGTTTGCAAATGACAACATTCATCATTTTTCTCAACAGTGCCAACAACAGAGTTACACAGACACGGGGTCAGAAAGCCCTCGCCCATTATATTCAAAGTCTATTAGTCTCGACAAATCCAGGTAGGTTCTTGTCTCAGGAGACCGAGATACACCTCTGTCTTGGGTCAGGCACATGGAAGGACTTAAATGTCAGGTAGATTTGGATACCAGGACCCACGACCCAGAGTGGGTGCTGAGGATGGGGGCTGCTGCTCCCCGACACAACCTTTTCTTCCAAGAAGAAGAGGTTGTCTCTGTTACAGTGTGCATGCAATTGTGTAGGAAAAGCAAATGTAGTACTCTTCAGTGTCAGCTTGCAGTCACTTCACTTTCACTTGCATTTTTTACCCACCACTCAGCTTTTCCTCCCGTCCTCTTAGTGCAGCTCTACAGAGTAGCAGAAAACTGCCTCTGACTACCCGTGTCCTCAGTCTGCCTTTATAGACACTGGGTCTATGCTGTTTCTGTAAGTCATGTGAACGTGTCTTGCACTCAGCCTGAGGGTGTCTGCGTGCCCATGATACCGCATGATTAGTGGCCTCCGGAGATCACCACCTGAAAACCAGGCATGTTACAAATTGGAGACCTTCCTGGGAGAAGTCAGAGAAATTTATGCAGTACCTGCTGGCAATTTGCCTGGCTTCAGCCAAAGATATTGATAGATGCATTAATTTTAGGAAGCAGACTTTCTCTGGTTTTTTTCAAAGAGCCAATACACAGCTGTGAAATAATTTAGCTGACTTAACTAAGATTATTTGACAAGGAGAAGAGTTGTATTAATATAAACAAGCATGTCTTTGTTTAATTGCCTTCCTCTTTCAAACATCCCTGTTTGTTACGATCAAATGGAATGATCCTAAAACATTGTTATTGCTACCTTAGCACTCCCACAGAGGAAAGGTGACAGGTAAAGTAGTAAAAATACCTTGAAGTGGCTCAGTATTAGCAAGAAAGCCTCTTCTTCTCAGGCTGTCTCTATTTCTTAGTGGTTTTTTTTTTTCCTTCCAAGTCCTTTCTACAGGCTTTGTTGCTTGTTTTTGTTTCTTAAAGTTGTCTGTCTCTCCTCCTTCACACTTTCCTCAGTTAGACATTTGTCTTCTCAAACTAGCACCTCCTTTCAATATTGCCTTTGCAAGAAATTTGTATCTTCCAAGAGAGAAGACCATCATCTTGGTGATCTCTGCAGGCCCCTGAACAGTTCTGAGTGGTACAGCTTAAATGGTACCTCAAAATGACAATGAAAATAAAAAATAAGAATAATCACATTGTTAGAACAAAGCAGATAGCAAAACAGAAGCTTGAGTTCAAATCCCCTTGAAGGCAGATTGAATTTAGATGAGTGCATATATAGTGGCATGCTAAGGTGACAGTAGTGCCTCTTATAGCACTGTTTGGTGCAGCCAATGCTCTCCAGGACAAATGACAGCAAAGAAGCTTCAGAGTGGCACAACACTGCTTTTTCCTCCCAACAATGTGGCTGCATCCAGCTTTTAATCCATGTGTCTGAAGCCACCTCTCATTCAGTATTTTGATTTAGCGTTTGGATGAAAATCTGGTTACAGTTCTACAGTTCTACTCTGACTGCCGTAGAAATTCCTGCACATTTGCATGTCAGTTCTATCAAACCTTTAACCAAAATGAGAGACTTTATTGCATTTCCCAACTTAAATACAAAACTTCACTGTTTTACAACTGTCCTGAATCTGAATATCTGCTTCTTCAGCCTAGTTCTGAATGTCATAAAATGAGCAGGATGATTTTTTGAAGGATTTCTTTTATGAATTCATCTACAACTCATAGTACCTGGGTGCAAAGAATATACTTTGAATGTACAAGAAATATACTTCAGTGTGTTGTTCATACCCTTGGGGTTCCCACTACTGAAATTTGTCCCTTTCTTATCCTTCCCCTTTTCCAATTGTTTTGGAAAATTGAAAATAAATTGAAAATAAATAAATAAATAAATAAAATAATCTTCTACTGTCACAGAAATACCTAGTAGAAGGGAGTCAAAGATATGGGTTATATTATCAGACTCATAAAATGGCACTTGATAAAGTGTCACATAAAAGACTTACCAGAAAGTAAGGATTTATGAATTACATGGAAAAAGAAGTGATATAAAAATGCAGTAGAGAGGAGAGACTGGGGACATATGATTTGTCATTGTGACTGACAGTCAAAAAGTAATATTCCTGATTCTGGTAGTGAGTAGTGATATCCTCTGAGACTTACTTTTAAGACTAGTTGTCTGCTACATTCAGTACAGCTTATTGATGGAATGTGGGGAGGAGCAGCCTTATAATAGACCTTTGGAATATTCCAAATAAGAGAGGAGTCTACTGAATGATAAAATCTTGTCCCATGTGACACTGTTGAAACAGCCAAGCCACCGGGTTGTTGACTTCAAGTTCATCTTCTTCAGTAGCTTATTCATGGGTTCTTAAAGAGCTACCTTGTGACAGCAATATGTAGAGTTCAAGGAGTTCAAGGTAGTTAATTACGATAGTGTAGCTAATGAAGCATAGTGAAAAAACGCCAAAGGGCCAGTTGCAAACCTAGGTAAAAGCAATGACCAAAAATGAGAGCCAAAAAACCTCACAGATCAAAGAGAACTAAAGACAGCCATAAAACATCTTGTGTTTGGGAAAAAATCAACAGATTTGATTTTTTCTGAAAATATTTCTCACTTACATTCTCATAGTTTTATTTCTGCAAAATTAAATTATTTCATCATCATCTTCTTGTGAATGAAATAGAGAATGTTCTGCCTTTTGCTCTTCTTTAGGCTTCTATGGATTTAGTATTGTCATATGTCCATGCTATATACTAATTAATTAGATTTGAACTGGAGTCTTGTTTTCAATATTGCCACACATTATGTTATTAAGATGTCCTAAATTGTGAACGCAAACATTTGAAGAAGTAATGGCATTAAATTAGGGAAGGAAAGGTTGCTTTAGCTAAGGTCAAGGAAGGTCTTCAGTCTATTCCAGACTAAGGTTCTAAAAACTTGTGATCAAGTAAGAATAGAAATTGTGTTTTGCAGTGTGAAAAAAAGTGGCCTTGGATGCATATGTAACACCACCTCAACAGAGAATATACAAAAAATAGGTTTTCATTTAAAAATCTTTGTGCTTTCCTGTAAAATTCCTGTAAGATTTCATATAAAAATCCCAAGGGAGTAAAAAAATGCTTTTTGAAAACATGGACTGTGCATGTGTTAAAGTAAATATCAATCTGATGTCCATGGCTTTGGATATTAATATGATTGGCAGACAAACTCTCTGCGATTTAGCTAGTGCCTCTTGAGAAATGACTACGTAGCTCAAGTTCCAGTCCACAACCATTGGAGAATTGAACAACCATTCTTCTGCAGAAGTCTCCAAACTCTCAAGTACTCAATAATTATTTACAAATCCTTCTTAATAAAAAAGAATTAATAACCTTGAAAAATGCAAAAAGGATATGTAGAAAATAAATAACAACACACTCCTTGTTGAGATAGTTTCACAATTGCCCATTTAATTCCCTTCCCATTTTACGAGAAAGAATGTCCCATAATGTGTCCTTTCTACTCTTTGAGGTGAAAGTAGCAACAATTTCCCATGAATAGTGAAATAGCACAATTTGGATGTCTTTCCTTGAAATATCTGTCAAATTTTCCCAGGAGGACCAGTGCCTTACTAAGCCTTGGGGTTAAGGGTCCACAAGTTTCCATTGAGCTCTATTCTTGTCCTTTATGTCTGTTTTCAGGAAAGAGTCCCTTATACCAATAGAAGGGATTGTTGAATAACGTACATCTCTTGGAAAATTTCCCTTTTTGCACATTATTGTTTCATCTCCTCCTCAAGTTTCCCTGAGAAAATCTCTGCCATCCAAAAGTCCTACTTTTTGTAGGCTTATAAGGATCTCTTAAGAGTCACTAGATACAATGCAGATAGGCTACAGTTGAATGAAAGGCTAGAGTACCCACTTTTTGCTTCTCATTGATAAAGGAAGGAGATGGATTTTTTTGTTTGTTTGTTTGCTTGCTTATTTTTCCAAGTGTAAATTTTCTATGGCTATTAATAGCAGCCTAAAGTTAACCCTTTTGAAATTTTGCCGTTGATTTTTCAAGGGCCTACAATTCTACTAAAAAGAAAGAGAGATTTAAAAAAAAAGATAGTTTTTTGTTCTTTGCCCCTATGTACTATATACACATGCATTTGGTGACTGTTTCTTTTGTAGCAATACAAAAAAATGCAAGCAAACAAAAAAATCCAACCCTCCAGAAAACTCCCTGTACTATAGAATATTTATGGTCAGAAAACCCAGGCTGGCCATTTTAAATATATGAGAAAATCTGGAAGTTCCTTAGTTCAGTAAGATCATCAGGCAGAAAAATGTCACAAGCAAAAAAGAGCAGTGATGTTGACAAAGAAATATTATGAACATTTAATGGCAGTTCCAGTATCTGCACAGTGTATTGTAATTAAATAGTTTTGTCAGCTGCTTTTCTTGTAACCATTGGCCATGCCATAGTTCTGTATAAACCTTTGCAGGAGAGAGAATCAGCTTTAATGAAATTTGAGTGGCTGACATATTAGGCAACGCGTTATACTGGAAGAAATGCTCCTTGATGTTTTTCTAAAGGACTGTCTCTCAACTGTGATCACTTTTTCCTTATGTGCATGATGTCACCAAAGACTTTAAAGAAACTAATTATTTTGACATTGACTGTAAAATAAATAGTTTAAGAGCATCTGAGGCTCTTTAGAAATTATTTCCTTTATCCTATATTGATAAACACTCTAAGCAACATCATGTAGCAGAAGTTGATTTCATCAGACCTGCCAGCTGCTGGGCCAGTGAACCGGATCACATGCAATAGGAAAATCTTGCTCATTTTGCTGGTCTAACAACTTTGAACTCCATCTTGTAAAAAGTATTTTAGAAGACAACAAGTTACAAAGAAAACTTATACATAGATATTTTTAAAAGAATTATTTAAAAACAGTGATTTTAGTTAATGAATATCAGTTCAAATGGTTTAAATACTTAAATGCCGGATGCAGAAGTTATTTCAGCCGAAAGGAAAATAATCATAATCTGTACTTTAGTACCCTGAATTTAGAAATCTTAACACCCCAAAATTCAGCCCCAGCAAGTTGACTCAGGACACCTGAAATACTTACACATACCTTCAGAGTCAGTGGAAAGGGATAAGTGCAATCAAAAACAAGGTGGAAAGCGTAGATGTTGAGCAGAGGTTTCTTAAACCTACCAATGGGAAATGCGTGGCATGCCAAGCTTCAGCCTGTCTTTAAAGCAGAGATACTTGATTCAAGACTGCATATTTGGTGCTTCTTCCCATTCCTAGTCCAAGTTAGGCAGCCTACCAAGTGTGGACTCATCCTGTTTTTAAAAAAAACATTTGCTGGAGAAGTTTTTGCTGCCTATCTGGCTTAGTAGATTTTGTACTTGCCCAGGCTATTTTAGACCTCAGCTCAACTTCCTCTTCAGTCTGAGATGGATCAGACTTGTTTACCACTTTATAAAAGAACAGCCTCACTACCAGGTTATAAAGTAGGTGTAAAGAAGGAAGGAAAAGGAGCAAAGGGAGCAATACACTCAAAGTCTCTTACTAAGATTGATCACCAAGGGCCAAACAAAAAACCAAGGACATGTCTCTGCAGTTCAGCAGTTACAGCACCCTGCTTATGTTGAGAAGCAGGAGCTCTCATTGAACCAAGAGAAAGGAGACCACAGCTTTAATTCTTTGAAGAACTTGTTCTTTTATTTGTAATTTATTGTTACTCTCCTTTAATAAAAATGAAAGTTTTGGCTGGTTGGCTATCTACATCTAACTTCTTTAATTTTTATCCTATTTTTCTTCCAAACTATTTAATAACTCTTCTACTCCATCTGAAACAAGAATTGCTCTTAATTCTTCTGTATCCTTGACTAGAGAACATGATGACAATATTTTCTGTTCTGTATGAGGAAGTTTTCTGTTCTTTCTAACTCCCAACTTCGTATTCTGAGATCTGATTATGACCGTCGTAAAGTCTGCATTACAACTGGAAGAAGTTCTGTATTGTCTTTGAGTTAGCACTTCTTCTGCCCTAAATTGGATGGCTTCAGTGGAGTTGCACCAAATTTCAGCATCTGAAAATCTGGTTCAGCATTTCAGTTTGCAATTGGGAATGTGAAGTGACAGCAGTTTTACAGAGAGCTTGTCTAGCCTTGTCAGGCCTTGCATCTTGTTTCAGATGATTTGCTTACACTATAATGACTTTATTTTTGGCTGTGTTTATATCTTATTCATTGTCACTTTCCAGCTTTACAACATATCTGTGCTGGTATGAGGAAAGTGAATTTCACAGCTTCATGTAGGATCATGAAAAGGAACCACATTTTTAAATTTGCAAATATAGATATTGATAGTGCTTATGTATGTCAGTAGGGGAATACCAACACCACCAGGCGATGTGATCTCTCATCATCAACCAGCAACCTTGAATAGAGAACTTTCTAACAGCCCTTTGCAGTCATCTTTGCAGTACTTCAGTGCAATCTGTGCCAATTAATATATACCTATGGAAAGCAGATCCCACCAAATGGACTTCAAATAAGATATTGGAAAGATTCAACTTTGATTGATAGGATACTGTCAGGCTTCTGCAGGGCTTTGGATATTGTGCTGCACAAAGAAACCAGAACAATACTAAATCAACATAAGCTACTTGTAAACCATATGGATTAATTGCTAACCAGACACATAATAGGGAGTTATCATACTGGTGTGTTTTTGCAATTTGCAGACTAATTGTTTTTGATCCTACTCCTTTTTGTTATTAAGCATATTTTTTTTAACCTATGATGTAAAAAACCATAAAGTCCTCATCAGCAGCAACTGTAGCTGACACAAAAATAGGTTAAGTGGCAAATAACAGAGAAGACGTCATTGATACTTGCTTGTTAGACAGCATAAAGAAATTATATGCATTTCAGTATATGCAAACATAATGTTGTATTAAAACAGTAAATGGAGTTCATATCCCCTGAATGTAGGACTCCTTCCTGGAAAGCCGTTACTCTAAAAAAGGACTTGGGGGCTGT
This sequence comes from Aptenodytes patagonicus, assembly GCF_965638725.1. Taxonomy (NCBI): domain Eukaryota; kingdom Metazoa; phylum Chordata; class Aves; order Sphenisciformes; family Spheniscidae; genus Aptenodytes; species Aptenodytes patagonicus. The sequence continues at coordinate 158,935,539 of NC_134950.1, forward strand.
GGGAGCTAGCCAGTTTAACACAAATTCCTAGTTTGAAACAGTGGTGGAGAGATGTATGTGGTCCTTAGAAGAGGAACCCAGAGAAGGAGTAGAGAACTGCCTTTGTTTTCCTCTGATGTGAATGCTGCTGCACAGAAGAGCTTTAAGAACAGTCAGAGGAACAGAAAACATGCCTTATAGTAAGGTCCTGAAGCAGTCCACTTTGTTCAGTAAATGACAGAGAATTTCAAGGATAACAAAAGCACAATTTGTGAGTACTTTGAACTAGAGGAAGAAATAAACTGCAAACTTCTGCCGAATGTTAATTAGCTATTGGTGGCAGTGCCTCATTGTGGATGGTGGGAGAGCCTCACTGAGGACTTTAAGATCAAATGTGAACATTTTTCTAATGTGTTTACTCTGATTCAAACAGAATTACTGAGCTGAAAGGAGAAATTAAATCATAAAGGTCCAATGGCCTGTGTCATGCAGAAGCTCAGACTACTATGACAGTAGTCCATTTTCACTTTAATATTTCTGTGATGCTGGCTTGCATACTAATATCACAATCAGTATTCATGTATCCACGTAATGTGCTTGCCAAATATGTCTTTTATTTTATCTCTTTTATAGATGATGAGCTGAGACAAATATATTTGTCAGGGACATACAATCCAGTTCAGACCTGCCTAATGCCATAGGTATTCCAGTGTCTTCAGCACCATAAGTTTTTGCCTAAAGGAGTGACTCCTGTAAAAGTGTATCCCCTCCCACCCCCAATACAAAAGAGAAAAGCTACCTGTAGCTGTGAGAGTCTTACTATGTTGCATGGCTATCTACTTCCTACGTGGAAGATTTCTAAATAATTTTCAGCTAAATGGTTGACCAAGAATAAAAGGGTTCAGAATTAGCAGCAAATGTCTAGATCCTCTTCGCAAACATGCGCGTGGAGATGAGTTTTCACTGTGTGTTTGTCATTATCAGAGAAACAAATATACATTAAAATCCAAAAGCATGTTATTTTCATAGCCAAAAAGGCACAGTTTCAGCCTAAATAAGCCAATATAAAAAGTGTAGCCTGAATGTATTAATTTTTTCAGTATATCACTTTACTCCTGTCACCACTCCCCTCTACTTCTCTTAAAGTTTTTCTGATCTTAGAAATCTCCAGTGCTTGTAATTTGCCACAGTACTTGCTACAAAAAAAAAGCAAGATGGAAAATTCATGAGTTGCCTTAAGCTGACTTCTTCTAAATTATTTTTTTTGCAGTATGCTGTGCCAGTGTGTATGGTTCAAAATGACTCATGCTTAATTTCCTTCCACAAAGATACTACCTTTCTAGTCTGATGCAAGCCAAGACAGGGATAGGATACCAGTGTAAAATTTCATGACCACCAACAAGACTGAGTTCTCTAGAGTGCAACAACCCAAATGATATTTTTGTGATAGGGTTTCCTTTTGATTACACAATCATGGTTGTTGTCACTGTTAGTGCATCTTTATTAAAGCTAATTTCAGAGTAAAATACTGCACATATATGTCTGTATATAGGCATATATTTGTGTGTATGTTTTATGATATCATATCAAATGGTGTGCACCTTCACTTCCTGCATGTCTGAATTTTGATGACATGTAGGTCAGTTTGCTATAATATAATTTCAAAAAATAGTAATGAATAGAAATAAAAATAAACAACCTTCTTAAAATATTTTCATTGCAATTAAGGCTCCTCAAAATGCATCTGCTTTCAGCAAAGTATAAGTAGGCATCCCTTCTTTAGATCTTCATGTCAAATTTCTTTAGTTTGTGCATTGTCTACAATGTAGTTCATATCCTCTGGATTCTTTCAGTTTGGAATGAAAACTGCCACACCTTTTGTCCACATCTTGTTTGCCTTGACAATAAGCAGGGAAGTCTGACCTTTGGTTTCTTAGGCTGCTAACACTTGTTCTCCTTATCTTTTCTGGTCACACGGAAAAATCTTGCTTATGCATATGTGTTTCATCTTGGGTTTTTTGGGGATTTTTGAGCTTCTGCAAACATTCACTATTTTTTCAGATAAGGCAACTTATAGGAAACGTTTCAGCTTACTGATACTCATCTGGATGACCATTTTCTATCTTTTGTTTCCTAAACTAAGAAAGAATCATTTAAAGCAGTTAGCTCATGGTAATAGGTATTTTTTCATAGGCTTTTCTCTGACTGGGATAGAATAAGCTTTCCTTCTAACATTCCCTCTAGGTTCGTAAGGTACATCAAAAAGCACCATGCATTAGGCCAGATTCTTTTTGTGGTTAAACATTTCTTTCTTCAGGGGATGAATCGAAGAGGGCAAAAGGTGATGATACAACTGCTTTTTATACACACATTCCAGTTTTGGGGCAGCCTGAGGCTGTTTCAGCTCCTTTCACAACTAAGAAGAGCCTTATATCTGACAAGAGGTCCTTCAGACTGCAGTCAGATGCACTCAGAGACCTTAAAAGGGTTTCACTCACTCGACTAGACTATTTAGGACTGGATCAAAGAACATGCAGCTTGCAAAAAGGCAGAAAATTCTGCCCAGGGAACAATGGTATTACAGAACTGAGCTTATGTAAGTACTTTACATTTCTTAACAAAGATACAGTGCTTTAAATTGCCACGGTCAGTAACCCATTGCTTTCGGTTGCAAGTCATCTGGTCTTACAACAGCATTTTTTCTCTCTTTGGAGTCCAGTTATTCCATGACTGCTGCATTCGGGTACTTGAAACAAAGGATACTTCCACAATTTTAGTTCCACAATTTTAGTAGCTTGCAGTCATGATTTCACTGCCTACTTCCCATTTCAGGCTTGTAGCCATTAGAGGGCAGACCATAACAAATTGTTGCTGAATAGTCATGTATTTAGTCTCACCAGTGTTATTTTTGCCAACTAGAAATCTTGAGACTTATTTGCAGCTCTACTTTGAAGTGACTATGTCACAGCAGCAATGCAAAGACTGGCGAGGCATTTTTTTTAGCATTATTTTGCTACTCTTATCTAATTCTGACAGTAGAGATTGCATCTCCAGGATTTGCTTTTGCAGCTCTTCTGCAAGCCCTAGTGGAGCCCCGTTGTTAAAAAGTATAAAATTTTCACTTTCATTGTGCTATAGTTATAACAACTGGACCCTGTTGCACCAGGGATCTCCTTGGAAGGGTGTACTGGTTTTTGCCATGATAGAGTTAAAATTCTTCATAGTAGCTTGTATGGTGCTTTGTTTTGGATTTGTGCTGAAAAGAGTGTTGATAATACAGGGATGTTTTAGATATTGCTGAGCAGTGCTGACACAGAGTCAAGGCCTTTTCTGCTTCTCACCCCACCCCACCAGCGAGGAGGCTGGGGGTGCACAAGAAGTTGGGAGGGGACACAGCTGGGACAGCTGACCCCAACTGACCCAAGGGATATTCCACACCATATGACGTCATGCTCAGCATATAAAGCTGGGGGAAGAAGAAGGAAGGGGGGGATGTTTGGAGTGATGGTGTTTGTCTTCCCAAGTAACCGTTACGCGTGATGGAGCCCTGCTTTCCTGGAGATGGCTGAACACCTGCCTGCCGATGTTAAGTGGTGAAAGAATTCCCTGTTTTGCTTTGCTTGCGCACACAGCTTTTGCTTTACCTATTAAACTGTCTTTCTCTCAATCCACAAGTTTTCTCACTTTTACCCTTCTGATTCTCTCACCAGTCCTGCTCTGGGAGGAATGAGTGAGCAGCTGGGTGGTGCTGGCTGAGGTTAAAACATGACAAAGGGTTAACGTGCATTCAGTTCATCTGTCATTTATCTCTCTTTTTGCTTAGGGAAAATGGCTGGGTGAGACACTGAAGGAGTTATGAACATGATTCATTAATGAATGCAAGGAGCAGAAATTAAAGAGGCAGGAGAAGGATGGATAATAATGACTTACAAGTGAACAACAGCACAATTCTGTTACCTACATGTGTAGATAACACGCAATATAGATGTGTGCACTCACCCCCTTATATACAAAAAACTCCCAAATCCAACAACCCTCTCCCCCACCCCAAAATTCCTTGGTTTAAAAGGCCTGGAATTCTAGAACATTTTTAAGTGCAACATGAAACTCCATAATAGATACAGAAGTGGTTTATGACTACCTATCCCCAGTAACTGAATTATTCCAAATCTTAAATTTTACCTGGATGAATGGAAAAGAAAATTAGTGCTATTATTCTTATTTGTATATTATGACCATCTAAGGAGATGAAAGAAAATAGGAAAATTTGATTTTCTAAAATGTATTAATGTCTTAGAACTGTAGGTCTTCAGAGTTAAGGCTCCCAGAGGAGCACTTTAAATTCTCTCAACTGAGATAATCCTTCAATAATTGTCCATAAGGCTGGTTTAAAGGTTGATGTGAATAAACTTTTGAAAAAGCTGGATAGTAGGAAATGAATACATTATAGAAATTACAGCACACAGACCTATCCAGAGCCTCAAGTAAACTATCCAAATGAAAACTATTTCTGAATTATTTGTATATTTGGTCTGTCAAAGGCCAGTAGAATTATAAGGGCAGAGGAAGGGACTTAAACAGATTAACCTGTCACCCTTTTGCTGCCCATTGGAAACAGTAGCTGAAGACTTTAGAAATAGGAGTAAATCATCTTTTACTGGACTTCTGAGAGTCACTATGATGACAACTATGTTTTCACAACTGCAGAAAACCAATTCTGTCTCTATCAGATTCCCTCACTGCAGTTTTTTAAGACTAGTGGGTGACAGCTGAGACAACAGGTCTTCTTGGCTTGCTAAATAAACATCTGGGCATCCCCAACACCCCTGGCATCTTTTAGTTAACTTGAAGCTATGAATCATGCTAGCCAGACTGAAATGACCTAGAGGAAGCCTGTACCACAATCAAGGATCTAAAGCAACGTTTACTCTTTCCATTACACACTGAGACAAATTTGAAAATTTTCTTCCCCCTGAATCTCCTGGCCCTCTAAGGATGCTGATGACAAAATTATTTCTACTTATTTTCACATTATAGAAAAAGGCTTTCTATGGCCTAACATTCTTTTCATTGTTGTTTCTATGTTTTCTTTAAAAAGTCTTTGGTGACAAGAATCTTGCAATATTTAGCCTCATGATATTTACACAAAACTTTCCTTCCCCTCATGTATGAACTTAAATCACCTTCCTGAAAAGCACACAAAAATCAGTTGGGTGATAATAAGCTTCTGGAGCTAAATTTCTCCCAGAGTCTGGGAATAATTTCTGCCCCCCTTTGCTCTGTAGCTCCTGATTCTGTTGGCCAGATTAAATCCAAAGCCCAAAGTCTGATTTCATACACAGAAGTTTGCAAACTGTGTGGCTCTGCTCAGTTCCTGTCTGGAGAGCCTAAAATGCGCAGCATTTGAGCAGTATTTTGATTCCGAATTTCCTGAAGGATTGCGATTCACACTCTTGTCTTTCTTTCTTTCTTTCTTTCTTTCTTTCTTTCTTTCTTTCTTTCTTTCTTTCTTTCTTTCTTTCTTTCTTTCTTTCTTTCTTTCTTTCTTTCTTTCTTTCTTTCTTTCTTTCTTTCTTTCTTTCTTTCTTTCTTTCTTTCTTTCTTTCTTTCTTTCTTTCTTTCTTTCTTTCTTTCTTTCTTTCTTTCTTTCTTTCCTTTTCTTTCTTTCTTTCTTTCCTTTTCTTTCTTTCTTTCTTTCTTTCTTTCTTTCTTTCTTTCTTTCTTTCTTTCTTTCTTTCTTTCTTTCTTTCTTTCTTTCTTTCTTTCTTTCTTTCTTTCTTTCTTTCTTTCTTTCTTTCTTTCTTTCTTTCTTTCTTTCTTTCTTTCTTTCTTTCCTTCTTTTTCTCTTTCATCCTATAGTTGAATTAGAAGATCATCCTACTTTCATTTTACCCTTCAGCATCTTTAGAAACTTCCCTTCTTGTTAGTAAGCAAAGTGCTAAGAGATCACAGAGGGTTCCCTCACTCATACTGGAACTTATTTATTCCCTTTGAAATCCATTTCTTAATTCTTTTCTGCTGTAGGCAAGTCCTTTATTTCCACCATAATTCTTTGCATGAGAACAGATCAGCAATTTCCTCTAAAATGAAAAACTTTGTACAGCGATGGGTGAAAGATGCGTGCTCTCCTTTCCCAAGCACAAGCTCTGTTACTGTGACAACTTCTTTTCTTTTCAGTTAACCCCACAGAGGTAGGCACACTGGCAGCGGTTTTGCTGTGGAATGGAGAAATAGCCATTTGCTTTTAAAAGCTGTTCATGCTTAACTTTAAAACACACACTTTTATCATGTAGTATTTAGTCTTTTGGCAGACACTGTTTTTTCCTGGATATTTTGGCATTGTTGTTCAGTAACCCTAAGACTTTTTTATTTCATTCTGAAATCTAAGAAGAGGCTTAATTTGCCCTCGGAGAATACCCCATGTGTAACATAAAACTAGCCTAAGGGTTAAAATACTTCTGCTCCCTACCACTAGCCCAGGGCTATCACCAAAGAGCACTGCACAGTAGCCCTCTCTTTACAGAAGCTTGCAGGCCATTAGGGGAAGCATAAGATAAAATTTGGAATAAATCAAGGGCTGACCTGCATGGAGAGGGTGAACATGACATCACCATGTTTGCCTCTGTTATCCTTATCCAGGGAATGATGCTGGCAAGAACCTGACCTAAATCTCTAAGCCAGTATGCCGACCTAGCCAATTAGTCAAGTCTTGTCTAGAACTTGCACTTGGTGTTTGTGTGATGTGTACACCACAGCAGAAGGTTTTCATTAGAACATCCAATTTTTGTTGGATGGCTGCTGCAATACCTCTGACAGGGAAACCTTTCCCTCTGAATGAGCTAACAAGCTTTATGAGGCCAAAAATCATTCTTGCATATACCTTTTCACTTTCTGAGCTTGCCTTCAAGAGTCAATGCTGCCCTTCTCTCCAGTTATTGTTTGCCAGCTTATATTGCAGCCAGTTAATGGGAGTCTCCTCTCTTGCTTTTCAAGGAATTCTTTTTTAAAGACGTTTGTGTACAACATTACAGTTTTCATCCCTGCAATAATCTTTTCTGCATCTTTTAGTTCTTGTTGTTGCTGTTTCTGTAGAATAATCAAGCTCTCAGTTTTTATTCTCCACCTTGCAGGAATATAAGTGGCAAGGGGTGTATCCTGTTTTCTATTTTAATTTCCATTTTTATCTAGATTTCATTTGACCAGAAGTTATACTTTTAGTATTTTCTGACTCACTTTTTTTTTTTTTTTTTTATAGGGGAATGTATTAAACTTTCCTTTAGTTTCACTTTGGCTCAGGATCAATATTTCAAGTACATTCATATCTTTGATATATAGCATTTGGCTGGCAGAGAGTATAAGAAGCAATATATTATTTTCCTCTAAAGAAGAATGGGAATCTGATCTGGAGATTACCCACTAAGCGGTTGTGAGGATTTATTTCAATTCCCCTAAGAACCTGTTAGTATATAATTTGTTGTGTAGGATTTATTACCCTCCCAAGAGATTTCATTCAATGTGTACGAACATTTCCCTGATGTACCCAAGATGTGTGATTGTGGATGCGTTTTCTTGTTAATATGATACAGAGTTGCCCCACTACTTCTTGGGACATTTTCAGTCTTGGCATTACTTGTCTCCATTAGCTCTTCCAAAGTAAGATCAATATGCTGTATCCCTTCGCTTTGATTACACTGCCATATACAGATTTATCTTTATTAAAAATTCAGCCAAAGTTATCAGTAGTACTACTTGTGGTCACAAATCTTTAAACTTGTCTTCTTTAAAGGATAAAGTCCCAATATCATATTCTTAGGTCACATTGTGTTTTCAAAAACCTTCTTATTCCCATATTCGTAGCCACCATATAGTTTACTGTTAGCATTCCGTGTGGACATTAAAATCTTCCTATCTGTACAGTATAAGAATTACCGTAGTTTTATAGAGTAATTATTTGAAAAACACTGTGCATTTCTAAACCAACATATATCTGATACCAAACTTTAGGGTAACTGGAGCTGTGCATATGTTCAAGACATTCATAACCGCATCCATTATTTATTGAAATCAGCATTAAAAACTCCCTCTGAATTCAGTGAATATCAGATCAAGCAGATATTTTTTAAAATGATGCTGAAGGAGTTTATTCTACATGATGTTATGTCATTGGACCTAAACACTTCATTAGGCAACTTATTCTCTTTTCTGCAAAGAGAGCACATAAACCACCAAACTCTTTTCTTTTTGAAGGAGAATTCGAGATTAAAGGAGATTTAAAGGAGATAAGGCTAGGAAAAAAAAAATGTCATGAGCATTATAGGTATATAGCATCCTTAGTGGATGGACAATTGATATCTGGATGGTTGCACAAGGTTTCTTCCAACTCTACTTTTTAATAACTATGATTATTATTGAAATTATTTAAAACCCTATACTTTGTTATCAAGTTCAGTGCCACAGTTTTGTTAAAACAGAAGAGCTACATCAGTTGCTAAGTGATGTTTTTGAATAAGACTTGAATTTGTCCTACTAAATATGTATACATATTATGAAGAAAGGACTTCAGGCATGGAATCATAGAAATGTAGGTTCCAAGGAACTTCCAGATATCATCTAATGCAGCCTGCCATTTGAAGTAGGACTATTGCCGACACTAGACTGGTCAGTCGTAGGTCTTGGCAAGCTGTGAGAACTTCCAAGGACAGAAATTTCACACCTCTCTAGAAAGCCTGTTCCAGCACTAATGTACCCTGATAATGATTCCTTTCTCCTAATTTTCAAACTAAATCTCTCAAAACACACTTGTAGCCATTTTTAGAATTGTTATAGGATTGAAATTCAGACCTAACTATATCATTCTTTGGAAATGATAAAAAACTGCTTAAAAGCCAAAGTCAGGAACATGTGTGCAGAAAGCATAACCAAAGATGTTCAAGGATGCCTGATCACCTTTGACAATGCACCCTTCTCCACTCACCTTTCTGTTGTTCATATGCATGTTCTAATCTGTGGAGGATGTTGTGCCTTGAAGTTATTCCTAGTCTGATTTTTTTTTTTCAAAAGCAAAATTTCATTTTTCCTGCTTCAGTGTGTTTCCCACAAGTATTTTTATGATGAGCACTGGTTTCATATGAATGACACAGTTGACTGAAACAGCAACATTTCTAAGGGATATAAGAAAACTCAGGTGTCAAAATAATTAACTTACCTGCAGCCTCAATTTGTCCATTCTTCAGAAATGATTAAGAACTAACAAAGTTTGTCCTTGACTAGTAATGCCAGAATGAACTAATCCCATGACAGAGAATAGTCTTGGGAAGGGAATTTGGTCATCACAAAAAAGGTAAGCAGAGATGCAAACAAGAGGTGAAAAAATAGCATGACATGGTTGGAGCTGATCTTGTTTTCTGGAGCAGATTAGAAAACTGCTATAGAAAGCTATCTGAAGGAAAGCACTCCTATGACGGTTGCAAGGACTCTTTTTAGAAGGATAGTCATACTGCTCAAATGCATCAGGGCAAAAGGAAAGGCTGCTTAATTTTTCCATGAAAATATTTTTCTCAGTGTAATTGCAATGGCAACTGTTAATAAAATAAAGCTATTCATCCCTGTCATCATAGCCCAGATTAAATGGCCCTAAAATCACTGAAACAGCATTTCTGTGATTAGGTTGATGGGTATTTACAGTCCTTAATGAAACATTATATAGTCATTTGTGCAAAGCATGAGCATATTGTGTACTGAAATTGTCACATAGCCAAGTTAAAATTATCCTCAAAACAGATACCATCTCAGCAGCATGCCATGCTATGCAAAAAAACCCCAAAACAACCAAAAACCAGAACCCTGCAGAAAAGTCAAAATTTATAATTTTGGTCATTATCTTCTTTCATCTATAAACTTGTATAAAATAATTTTAAAGCATATTTAATAGTAACCTTACAGATTTTGGTTATTATTGTGTTACCTTTTATGTAAAATGTTTCACTGACAAGCAAAAAATCTATGTCTGTTTTAAATTGACACAGCACTACTTACTTCAGGATCTCTTTATGCCAGGTGAGAATCAGACCACTGGAACTAGTTGCTGTTGAATGTGAAGCCTTGAACCACAGCTCTGCTGTGGGACGCTCTTGGTCTTAAATGAGAGTCTGATGGCCGCACTTGTGGAGTTCTCAGTACATAGTCAGAACCAATGTCTTCATGCCAAGTTTAATACAGGTTGAAGTCAGCTGCCTTTTAAACAGTGTTCATGTGTCACCTCCATGCCTTCTATTGCAAAAGCTACAGACTCCTGTAGGGAAACAGTGTAGGTCACTAGACTGTGCATGTGTATAGTTATATAGTCAGTAAATAAGGGTTATGTGATTCATGTGATCTTCTTCAATATAGAGAACAAAAGCAGCATTGGAAACCTAAAATGGTTATCAGAATTCTGTAACAGCTCACCTTCACTATGGTAAACTACTTTAACACCCTGATTTTCTGTATTCAGAGGTAGCAGCACTGACTAATCATGTGAGTTTATCACTGGGACCCTCGGTTTTCCAGTTTCCCAGATAGTGCTTTTTTCATTTTCTAGTTGCTGTATGATTGTTACAAGCTTTATAATTTCTTTGGGGCATGACAAAGACCACTTTTTCTCTACCATCTAGAATGCTTCTACTATTTTTTACTGAATGCATAATTACAACTTTTTCTACACAGTGACCGAACTGTGGCCTGTGGATACCAAAACACACAGCTTTGGGGATGGAGAGTTGGCTGTTGCACTTTTCATTTTGTTTTTATTAAACAGCAGAATGTTGAGATTGTTCATTTTCTTTCCCCATAGCCTTGGTTTTCTAGTCTGTCTTCAGCTGCAGTGCAGTAACTCTGCTTTCTTTAGTTCTGTCCTGATCCTGCCATTGGTTGTTTGAATTCAAAATTAGGATTCAGATTCAGGTAAAGATACCCAAATATAAGTGTCAAACTTTGAACTAGATGTCTAAGCTATTATAGTCAAAGGAGTCACTGCTGCCAATGAAGCTTAGGTAATGTGCCAGCTCACCCTACAGTAAATATCTATGTTTGATTATTGAGGTGAATACCTCCCCAGCTGTCTGCATTACCCACTGGCCAAAGCATGGTATACATTTTCATGTGTCCAGACTAAGAGGCTTAGACATTGCCACTTGACTCTTGACCTTAACTCTTGAGCTCAAGCTATGAGGATTTATATGTTCAGTGCAAGAAGGCCCTAATTCTGTGTTTGATAATAGCCAAGATGTAATCATTATACCTACAATTGCATAGAAGACGGCCAGCTGACAGCAGATTTCTCTCCTTTTGATTTCTGTACAAATTGCCCAGCATAGTGAGGCCATTACTATTTAGGCTTTCAAATCCTATCTCACTTTGAGGTTCTTTTTATGTATGAATGCTGGTTGTAAAACTAATATATAAAAGGTGTTTAATTTTTTTGGCTGTTTTGCCACTGCCTTACCTCCCTGGAATAAAATGCTTTTCCTGAAACCTTTTGATGTATTACAGCGGATAAACATTTGTTTAAAAAGGTTCCGGTCATGTCTCCAGTTGGTTAGTTTTCCCAGATATTCTAAGAATTAGAGCCATCATAGTGTGGTAACTGAGAATAGAAATGCCCAGGAAAAACCTTTTGAAATCTTTTTGACAGTTCCAACCAAAACCAGCATGAAATGCCATAATTTGTTGATTCAGAGAAGACTATCAGCAAATTTTTAAATCCATATGAACTAATTGAAAATATATAAGTGTAAAATCCTGAAATAAGTCCTTAGCTACTGTAAATCAATTTTGTTATACTGAGTTCAGTGGTCCACTCTCTACAGCTGCTGAGATCTAGCCAGGAGGTAAGACCAAAGCAGTGATGTGAGGTTATATATTGTTTATAATCAGAGCAGTTTACAGCTCAAACAGCTTGCATATGAGTTGCGGAGTTTGCAATAAGCTAATTCCCAGATTGACTACAGGTTAACAAAGCCAATATTGCTTCAAGAAAAGCACAATAGTCAGCACTGTGCTCCCTGAAGTTATTTTACAAGTATCTAAAAAAACCACCACCACAACAACCCATGTGTGGTGAGCTGCCTATCTGAGATTTCATAAAGAATCCTAAATTAGGATTTGACCCTTAGTCAAGACCCTTAGTTTTGTTAGTATATCAGTGCAAATTAAACCTGCTGCTCCTCTAGAGTGAGTGCTTCAGTGCAACACTCTAAGACTTGAACTGCTTGTTTAATGGGCTGTGAGATCTTTCCCATTTTCTCTTCACAGAAAAAAAAAAGGTTTGGTGTTAAAATTAAAAAAAAAACAAAAAAAAAACCAGCTTAGTCTAGTTAAATTTCTGGTTATGTTGAAAATTAGGAAATTGTCAGAAAAATAATCTATCCTTAGGAATATGCAAAGGTGAAACACCCTGATATTTCAATAGAAGATGTGCCACAGGAATAAAGTGGCTTCTTCTCATTAGGAAATAAAACCTTAGCATCATTGCTTGTCTTGTGGGTTTAATAGAAGGCAAACAGAATTTCTGGGAACTGAAGTGTAACTTCCATACAAGCCAGGACAGCATACCTCCTGCTGATTTTGAAGAAAGGCTGCAGGAGAGGGAAAAGTGAAAATCAAGGGGAAGGTTCACAAGGAGCCATCAAGACTACCCAGCAAAGCCACAGTGGGGTTTTTAAAGCCAGTGTTGTAGGATGTACACAATGAAGTGAGATAACAAAGAAATACATGGTTAGGCTGGTCCAAGCAGTTCTTTTACCATTGGCCAATGTGCCAGTGAAGATTCAGAAGGTGTCTCAGTAGCCTTTAACGTTTGCCCTGCCCGTGCATAAATTTCTGTACAAGTATAAGGCAATACGGAGCATATGCCCGTATTAAATTAATGAGTAGTTTATTACAGTTTTCAGTTTTATACTCTCCCAACATTTTTCTTCATTGCTGAAGGTTTTTTCTCTTCTCCTCTGAAGTAGTCTCAGCTTCCTTTATGAACTCAGCCTGGTCCCACAACAGTATATGTATCTCTCTGCCCGTCTTCACTTTTCTCAACATGTCTTTTATACAGCTTGATTGACACCATGGCTATATTCCCGTGTTCCCAATCTGCCTTTTCCTGGCATGCTGTCTTGACTGTGGGCATTTTTGCTGGGTTGTAGCTATTGACTTGCTCATAGACACTCACAGATTGGTTGCTTGGGTAAGTGGTCTGCACGTATGGAATCATAGAACTGTTTAGGTTGGAAAAGACCTTTAAGATCATCGAGTCCAACCGCAAACCTAACACTGCCAAGTCCACCACTAAACCATGTCCCTAAGCACCACATCTATGCATCTTTTAAATACCTCCAGGGATGGTGACTCAACCACTTCCCCAGGCAGCCTGCCCAATGCTTGACAACCCTTTCAATGGATAAATTTTTCCTAATATCCAATCTAAACAATTTGGCCTGTTCAGGACACTGGTTGACAGAGTCCCTTGGGAGACAGTCCTGAAGGGCAAAGGGGTCCACGAAGGCTGGACGTTCTTCACGAAGGAAGTCTTAAAGGTGCAGGAGCAGGCTGTCCCCATAGGCCGTAAGAAGAACGGGCGGGGAAGACGACCGGCCTGCCTGAACAGGGAGCTCTTGCTGGGACTCAGGAAAAAAAAGAGAGTTTACCACCTGTGGAAGAAGGGGCAGGCAACTCAAGAAGAGTACAGGGATCTCGTTAGGTGGTGCAGAGAGGAAATGAGAAAGGCAAAAGCCCAGCTAGAACGCAATCTGGCCGCTGTCGTTAGAGACAACAAAAAATGTTTTTACAAATATATTAATGACAAGAAGAGAGCCAAGGAGAATCTCCATCCTTTATGGGATGCGGGGGGGAACATTGTCACCGAGGATGAGGAAAAGGCTGAGGTACTCAATGCCTTCTTTGCCTCAGTCTTTAACAGGCAGACCAGTTATCCTCAGGGTACTCGGCCCCCTGAGCTGGAAGACAGGGACGGCGAGCAGGATAAACCCCCCATAATCCAAGAGGAAGCAGTCAATGACCTGCTACACCACCTGGACACTCACAAGTCCATGGGGCCGGATGGGATCCACCTGAGAGTGCTGAGGGAGCTGGCGGAGGAGCTCGCCAAGCCACTCTCCATCATTTATCAGCAGTCCTGGTTAACGGGGGAGGTCCCGGACGACTGGAGGCTTGCCAATGTGACGCCCATCTACAAGAAGGGCCGGAAGGAGGATCCGGGGAACTACAGGCCTGTCAGCCTGACCTCGGTGCTGGGGAAGATTATGGAGCGGTTCATCTTGAGGGCGCTCACAAGGCATGAGCGGGACAACCAGGGGATCAGGCCCAGCCAGCACAGGTTCATGAGAGGCAGGTCCTGCTTGACCAACCTGATCTCCTTCTATGACCAGGTGACCCGCCTAGTGGATGAGGGAAAGGCTGTGGATGTGGCCTACCTGGACTTCAGTAAGGCCTTTGACACCGTCTCCCACAGCATTCTCCTCGAGAAGCTGGCGGCTCACGGCTTAGACAGGTGGACTCTGCGCTGGGTCAAAAACTGGCTGGACGGCCGGGCCCAGAGAGTTGTGCTGAATTGAGTTCAATCCAGCTGGCAGCTGGTCACGAGCAGTGTTCCCCAGGGCTCAGTTTTGGGGCCGGTCTTGTTCAATATCTTTATCAATGATCTGGATGAGGGGATTGAGTGCACCCTCAGGAAGTTTGCAGACGACACCAAGTTGGGTGGGAGCATTGATCTGCTCAAGGGTAGGAAGGCTCTGCAGAGGGACCTGGACAGGCTGGATCGATGGGCCCAGGCCAACTGTATGAGGTTCAACAAGGCCAAGTGCCGGGTCCTGCACTTGGGCCACAACAACCCCATGCAGCGCTACAGGCTTGGGGAAGAGTGGCTGGAAAGCTGCCTGTCAGGAAAGGACTTGGGGGTGCTGGTCGACAGCCGGCTGAACATGAGCCGGCAGTGTGCCCAGGCGGCCAAGAAGGCCAATGGCATCCTGGCCTGTATCAGCAATAGTGTGGCCAGCAGGAGTAGGGATGTGATTGTGCCCCTGTACTTGTCACTGGTGAGGCCGCACCTCGAATACTGTGTTCAGCTTTGGGCCCCTCACTCCAAGAAGGACGTTGAGGTGCTGGAGCGTGTCCAGAGAAGGGCAACGAAGCTGGTGAAGGGTCTGGAGAACAAGTCTTATGCGGAGCGGCTGAGGGAACTGGGGTTGTTTAGCCTGGAGAAAAGAAGGCTGAGGGGAGACCTCATCGCTCTCTACAACTACCTGAAAGGAGGTTGTAGTGAGGTGGGTGTCGGTCTCTTCTCCCAAGTAACTAGTGATAGGACGAGAGGAAATGGCCTCAAGTTGCACCAGGGGAGGTTTAGATGGGATGTGAGGAAAAATGTCTTTACTGAAAGAGTGGTTAAACATTGGACCAGGCTGCCCAGGGAAGTGGTTGAGTCCCCATCCCTGGAGGTATTTAAAAGACGAGTAGATGAGGCGCTTAGGGACATGGTTTAGTGGGCATGGTGGTGTAGGGTTGACGGTTGGACTCGATGATCTTAGAAGTCTTTTCCAACCTTACTGATTCCATGATTCTATGATTCTAAACCTCCTTGCCTTTGCCTTCTGCGGCTTGGGCAATGTTGCTTGAGCACTTGCCAGTGAAGGGTGGGAGGACTGGGAAGGCAAGGACTGGGAGAATGAAGAGCACCCACTCTAGGAGAAGATGAGGTTCAAGACCATCTAAGGTTCCTGAAGGTGCACAAGTCATAGAATCATAGAATCATAGAATAGTTGGGGTTGGAAGGGACCTCTAAAGGTCATCTAGTCCAACCGCCCTGCTGCGGGCAGGGACATCTTCAACTACATCAGGTTGCTCAGAGCTCCGGCCAACCTGACCTTGAATGTTTCCAGGGATGGGGCATCCACCACCCCTCTGGGCAACCTGTGCCAGTGCTTCACCACCCTCAGCGTAAAAAAAATTCTACCTTGTAGCTAGTCTAAATCTACCCTCTTTTAGTTTAAAACCATTACCCCTTGTCCTGTTGCAACAGGCTGTGCTAAATATTTTGTCGCCATCTTTCTTATATGCTCCCTTTAAGTATTGAAAGGTTGCAATAAGGTCCCCCCAAAGCCTTCTCCTCTCCAGGCTGAATAACCCCAACTCTCTCAGCCTTTCTTCAGAGGAGAGGTGTTCCATCCCCCTGATCATTTTTGTGACCCTCCTCTGGACCCACTCCAACAGGTCCGTGTCTTTCTTATGCTGAGGGCTCCAGAGCTGGACGCAGTACTCCAGGTGGGGTCTCCCCAGAGCAGAGTAGAGGGGCAGAATCACCTCCCTCGACCTGCTGGCCACGCTGCTTTGGATGCAGCCCAGGATACGGTTGGCCTTCTGGGCTGCGAGTGCACAGTGCTGGCTCATGTCCAGCTTTTCATCCACCAGTACCCCCAAGTCTTTCTCGGCAGGGCTGCTCTCAATCCCTTCATCCCCCAGCCTGTATTGATACCGGAGGTTGCCCTGACCCAGGTGCAGGACCCTGCACTTGGCCTTGTTGAACCTCATGACGTTCACATGGGCCCACTTCTCCAGCTTGTCCAGGTCCCTCTGGATGGCATCCCGTCCCTCTGGTGTGTTGACCGCACCACTCAGCTTGGTGTCACCTGCAAACTTGCTGAGGGTGCACTCCATCCCACTGTCTATGTCATGGATGAAGATATTAAACAGTACCGGTCCCAATACGGACCCCTGTGGGACACCACTCGTCACCAGTCTCCATCTGGACATTGAGCCATTGACCACTACCCTCTGGATGTGACCATCTCACCAATTCCTCACCCTTTACCGGACAGTCCACCCATCAAATCCATACGTCTCCAGTTTAGAGAGAAGGATGTTGTGGGGGACCGTGTCAAAGGCCTTACAGAGGTCCAGATGGATGACGTCTGTAGCCCTTCCCATGTGCACTGATGTAGTCACTCCATTGTAGAAGGCCACTAGGTTAGTCAGGCAGGACTTGCCCTTGGTGAAGCCATGCTGGCTGTCTCGAATCACCTCTCTGTCCTCCATGTGCCTTAGCAGAGCTTCCAGGAGGATCTGTTCCATGATCTTCCCAGGCACAGACATGAGACTGACTGGCCTGTAGTTCCCCGGGTCTTCCTTTTTTCCCTTTTTAAAAATGGGGGTTATGTTTCCCCTTTTCCAGTCGGTGGGAACTTCACCGGACTGCCATGACTTCTCAAATGTGATGGATAGTGGCTTAGCAACTTCATCTGCCAGTTCCCTCAAGACCCACAGATGGATCTCATCGGGTCCCATGGACTTGTGCACCTTCAGGTGCCTTAGATGGTCTCGAACCTCGTCTTCTCCTACAGCAGGCAGTTCTTCATTCTCCCAGTCCCCGCCTTTGTCTTCTGCGGCTTGGGCGGTGAGGCTCAAGCACTTGCCGGTGAAGGCTGAGGCAAAAAAGCCATTGAGTATCTCTGCCTTCTCCATGTCCCGGGCAACCAGGTCTCCCGTTTCCTTCTGGAGAGGGCCCACATTTTCCCTCATCTTCCTTTTATCCCCAACATACTTATAGAATCTTTTCTTGTTGCCCTTGACGTCCCTGGCCAGATTTAATTCTACCAGGGCTTTAGCTTTCCTAACCTGATCCCTGGCTGCTCGGACAATTTCTCTGTATTCCTCCCAGGCTACCTGTCCTTGCTTCCACCCTCTGTAGGCTTCCCTTTTGTGTCTGAGTTTGTCCAGGAGCTCCTTGTTCACCCATGCAGGCCTCCTGGCATTTTTGCCTGACTTCCTCTTTGTTGGGATGCATCGCTCCTGAGCTTGAAGGAGGTAATCCTTGAATATTAACCAGATTTCCTGGGCCCCTCTTCCCTCCAGGGCTTTATCCCATGGAACTCTACCAAGCAGATCCCTGAAGAGGCCATGGGACCTGATGAGATGCATCTGCAGGTCCTGAAGGAACTGGCATATGAAGTTGCTAAGCCACTATCCATCACATTTGAGAAGTCATGGCAGTCCGGTGAAGTTCCACCAACTGGAAAAGGGGAAACATAACCCCCATTTTTAAAAAAGGAAAAAAGGAAGACCTGGGGAACTACAGGCCAGTCAGTCTCATGTCTGTGCCTGGCAAGATCATGGAGCAGATCCTCCTGCAAAATATGTGAAGGCACATGGAAAATAAGGAGGTGATTGGTGACAGCCAGCATGGCTTCACTAAGGGCAAATCGTGCCTGACAATTTTGGTGGCCTTCTACAATAGGGTTACAGTATTGGTGAATAAGGGAAGAGCAACTGACGTCATCTATGTGGACTTGTGCAAAGCATTTGACACTGTCCCACATGACATCCTTGTCTCTAAATTGGAGAGACATAGATTTGATGGATGGATGGACCACTCGGTGGATAAGGAATTGGCTGGATGGTCACACTAGAAGAGTTGCGGTCAACGGCTCAATGTCCAGTTGGAGACCAGTGACAAGTGGCATTACTCAGGGGTCAGTATTGGGACCGGTACTGTTTAACATCTTCATCCATGACATAGACAGTGGGATGGAGTGCACCCTCAGCAAGTTTGCAGGTGACACCAAGCTGAGTGGTGCAGTCGACACACCAGAGGGACGGGATGCCATCCAGAGGGACCTGGACAAGCTGGAGAAGTGGGCCCGTGTGAACCTCATGAGGTTCAGCAAGGCCAAGTGCAAGGTCCTGCACCTGGGTCAGGGCAAGCCCCGGTATCAATACAGGCTGGGGGATGAAGGGATTGAGAGCAGCCCTGCCGAGAAGGACTTGGGCGTACTGGTGGATGAGAAGCTCAACATGACCCGGCAATGTGCGCTTGCCGCCCAGAAAGCCAGCCATATCCTGGGCTACCTCAAAAGCAGCGTAGTCAGCAGGTCAAGGGAGGTGATTCTGCCCCTCTACTCTGCTCTGGTGAGACCCCACCTGGAGTACTGCGTTCAGCTCTGGGGCCCCCAGCATAACAAGGACATGGGGCCCCCAACATAACAAGGACATGGACCTGTCGGAGTGGGTCCAGAAGAGGGCCACAAAGATGATCAGAGGGCTGGAGCACCTCTCCTGTGAAGACAGGCTGAGAGAGTTGGGGTTATTCAGCCTGGAGAGGAGAAGGCTCTGGGGATACCTTATAGCAGCCTTCCAGTACCTGAACGGGTCTACAAGAAAGCTGGAGAGGGACTTTTTACAAGGGCATGTAGTAATAGGACAAGGGGTAATGGCTTTAAACTGAAAGAGAGTAGTTTTAGAGTAGATATAAGGAAGAAATTCTTCACTATGACGGTGATGAAGCACTGGAACAGGTTGCCCAGAGAGGTGGTAGATGCCCCATCCCTCGAACCATTCAAGGCCTGGTTGGATGGGGCTCTGAGCAACCTGGTGTAGTGGAAGGTGTCCCTGCCCATGGCAGGGGGGTTGGGACCAGATGACCTTTAGAGGTCCCTTCCAACCCCAACTATTCTATGATTCTATGATTCTATAATTTTCTGGATCCTAGAGGATATAAAGGAAAGTAGAGATGCTACAGTAGAAGATGAGTTGGTGATTCTGATCAGGTAGCAATAATATACTGGGCGTTTTTTCAATAGCTCTTATTAAAACTTATTTTAAGATGGGATTTTTTTTGGGGGGGGGATATTACAATGAGGGAGATGAGAATTCCAGGTAGGCCTGAACCTCTGTCACACTGGGAATCAAATTCTAGGTGTGATTTACCAAGACTGAAGATCTTTACTTTTCCTTGGAACCTCAAGGGTTTGGTGGGCTAGAGGGCTGCTGTCCAAGACCAGGATCCCACGCAGCTCAGAGCGCGTTCTACAATACTGTGGAGTCATCGGCTCCCGCTATCAAGCCTCATTGAAGGCATTAGTTACATGATAATGGATGATTGGGTGTCTGCAGGGCCCAGCTTGGTGACAGCATGTGGAAGAGCAATGATTCACTCTGCTGAAAGTCACCATGGGGATATTGTAATAGGGCCACTGTTGCAATTAAAGTATAGGTTCATTTAAAAACCTATGCTTCGAGACATCCATATTCACATTTACAGTTATGATATCTGTCCCAGAGCTTCACGGAAATGTCTTTTCCCATCTTACCTGGTAACTGTTTGCAGTCCAGTGCAAAAGTGACATACCAGTGACATACCCTGCACACTGGTTTCAGGCAGGGATATCTTCTGGCCAGTGGTAAGGTCACAGCAGGGCCAGCAGTCAGCATGGACACCTTTCTGCAGACACTGAGAGAAGCTGGAGAAGGTCAGCATCAATACACACAGATTGGAACAATTCTCTTCCTGAAAAGATATTTTAGACCAAGTAAAACCTTTATTGTGACACTTACGGAGCTTTCTGAGACATAAAAATTTGGAGAAAGTAAATACACTTTAAATAAAAATTTACTTTCGTGCCATGATACATCTATTTCTCAAATGAGCCAAATCCTCTATAAATCGGACATATTTGCATATTGTATATAAATAGGCTTTGAACCAGCAATGAGATGGACAGAATAGATTAACAAGCTTTCCATTATTTTAAAAATTTAGATTGTGACTGTGTGTTTACCTGGTAAGCTCAGAAATGTGAAGCGGTGACAAATATCCCATGTTATTTAGAACCTATTTATTGGGTAAGTGTTGGATGCTCTCTCTCCTTTTTAGCTTGTCATTCAGTGAAATCTCAAGTTTTGAAGCAGACAAGGACCCCAAATACTCTACAAATGTTAGCTACATAAAACTTAGTTAAAAAAACCCAACCCTGAGAGGTAATTACATAACATTGCAGATGGCAAAATGGATGCATAAAGAAGAAATTTGCTAGAAGGCATTTATCAATTTAGTAATACAGTCCACGAGTGTTCATTCTTTATGCAAACTGAAAGAACATTGCCAATTTTTTGTGTAACCATGTACTGCCAATGTCCCATATAATGACATGGTTTTGTTCTGTATTATGGACTTCCCTATCACTTGCCTTTCCTATTATCCACATGTTGTCTGCCAAAGGCAGAGGCAGAGCCAACGCTAAGACTGAAGACCATATTTATCTCCCAGTTCAGAGGTTGTTTGGGTTTTTTTTTTTTAACATACAGTGTTATTTACCACAGAGTTATGCAGCTAGAGTTGCAGACTGAGAAAGAATGAAGTGATAAGAAAAAGTGTTAAATTCCTTTTTCTGCCCTGGGAGTGTATAGCAATTTAAAGTGTTCTCACAGCATCATAATGTTAATTTCCCCCCCAGTGCTTTCTGGCATCTGGCTCTATTCCCCCATGTGAAAGAGCTTTACAGAATAATTTGTCTTATTAGAATTTTTGTTCCTGAAATATGAAAGGAAAATAAATGTTATACATAGTATCTGACCAAAGGTATTGCTGTATATAAATACATCAACAAACAGATATAAGGTTATTTCATAGAGTCAAGTATATTAAAAAAGTATTGATTAAAAAATTTAACTCAGAATGTAAGAAATTTGATCTGTATTTATCTATAGGACCTCAATTCAGCCTCCTTGTGTATAACTGTTATGATTCAGTCTTGTAGGAAGCTGGAGAAACAAGAAAAATATGATGCTTTTTGGATTAAAGGATGAAGAACATCTTCTAGACCGGATATTACTGCCTTTTTCACTTCCTGAAATAAAGTTCACCACTGAAAGTGAGTTCTTAAATGTGAAGTGAAACTGTGGAAGCTGCTTTAGGTAGAAATTGCATCCAAAGAAAAAGCAACAAAAATGTTAAGTTTTTCTGTATTTTTTTCTTTTGTACAGCAATAGCAGACAGCTGCTGAAAATACCAAATACATTACTATACCAGGGAAATATGTAAACCTACATGCTCTTGAACTGTACTGGATCCACCCGATCTGCCATAATTTACCAGTATGTAAAATACTATAGATATTGCTCAGTGTGACCTCATGATTTGTGACAGATGCCAAACAATGACAGCCACCAGTTTTCTCTGTGTCCTTTGATATGACACCTTAATGGGCTGCTGAGAAGGACTATCTTGTGTATGCTGAGGTTTTTTATACGTAGTCTATTACATTTTAGAAGTTCCCCCTTGATATTAAACCCTGTGCATATAAATTATAGTTATTCTATGAATAACAGCATTTTGAAACATTTAGATAAAGTGTGTCTGTGTATGCATGCTTTTTGAAAGGCAACAACAAGCAGTAACCTCCTTACACTCTTCAGGTACCACCTAAAAAAAAAAAAAAAAAAGGATGAAAAATAGGGAGGAAAGAAGGCAAAATAAATCTTCCCAATATCCACTTAGCAGTTTTCAAACAGTGAAGATTTTTAATATTTCTGACAAATTTGTTTAGAGAACAAATAGTTCTAAATTATATTACTATTATTTCTTGTAATTCTGGAAATTGCCTTACATCAGAAAGAGCATTAAGGATCCCTAGATGTGTTTGATATAATCAGAACAGAGTTATTTAAAGGTCTCAGTGGACTGCTAGCCTTCTAGATAGAATTATATTTTGCAATCCCAGAAGAACAAAAGTCTGTCAAATACTTAAAAAGCTAGAGATGAAGGACTATACTTCAGCTAGGGCAAATGTAAGCTAAAAATGGCTAAACGTAGGCATCTGGGAAATGTGTCAGTCCTGACAGCTCAAAAATAGAAATGATTATGTAAATCTTGGCTGCAAACCAGAAAGTGTGTGAGTTAGAAAGGTTGTTAAGTATGGTCACATACTTCAGTAAATTAATTCAATCTCCTGTCAGAGATTAGAGATCCCTTATGAAGGTGCTAAAAAGATAGATTGCTGAGTGGCAATTTGGGTCAGACCAACTTAGCTTGTTCAGTACTGGGAAAGTGCTGGGTAGAACTCTCTGTTCCAAATGTCTAAGCACCCAGGCAGGCAATTACAACCTCTGAAAAGCATCAAGAGCAGCGAGGCGTGGTTACTTCCCCAGACCTACTCACAATGAACAAAATGCTCACCTTTAAAACAGCTCAGGTTGCACAGGAAAAGAGACTGAGTAAATTGGAAAAGGGAAATGGAAGGACTACGATATGGATGTCCATTTTTTTCTGTAATGGTATAAATTTATTTCATGGTTTATGGACTAAGGCTTACTTGTGGGACTTCCAGTGGTTCCTGCCACAGAAAATTAGAAAATTAAATCTGAGACCAGTAGGAAAGAAAAAAATACAACCTTTTCTGTTTTGTATTATTTGATCAATATTGCTGCTTCTGAGCAAATGCTGATCCCACCATTGGAATCCAACATCTATAGCCGTGACTAACTAATCTCTTCAAGGAAAGGGTGAGTGAAGACAACATCTGTGGCATTTTATATACATGGCATTTATAAGCTGGATTCTACCTATCAGGTGTCTGAAATAAAGCCTTAGTTACGTTCTTCAGAAGGGACCTTTCTATGGAATCACTCCAGTTTCTGAATAGCTAATGGAGCACTGTGTCCAGTTTCGGGCTTCCCAGTGCAAGGAAGATATTGACATACTGGCGTGAGTCCAGTAGAAGCCAAGATAGTCAGGGGGGCAGAAAATATGATGTACAAGGGCAGGCTGAGAGAAATGGGCCTCTTCAGCCTGGAGAAGAGAAAGCTGAGAGGCAGCTTAATGCCACCTGCAACTACCTGATTGGAGTATGTGGAAAAGATGGAGACAGACTGTTGTCAGAGGTGGACAGAGCCTTAGGATGAGAGGCAAGGACACAAATTGGAACATGTGACATTCTAATTAGGTCTAAAGACATTTTTATCTACCATGAGGCTGGCCAAACACTGGAGGAAGTTGCCCAGAGAGGTTGTAAAATCTCCTTCCATGGAAGTGTTCAAGACTTGACTGGACGTGAGTCATGAGTTGGATTAGATCTGCTTTGAGCAGGGGGTTAGATTAGATGACATCTAGAGGTCCTTTCTGATCAAAATTATTTATGGCTCTGTGCTTTCATGGCATGCTAGAAATGTATTAATATTAGAGCTAAAATTGTGTTGTGTGGCCTGTGGATCACCAATACTGACACACTGAAAGAGGCGCTTTGTCAATCTGATCTCAGGTTCTGTTGGTGATGCTAGCTACCATTAGGAGCTACAGAAATGTTCCAGGAAGCGATTGGCTCTACAGCTGGCAATTTTGACACCCAAAAAACTGGGCTTAAGTACTCATCACAGTTATAATGAGTTATGCAAAATAGATGAAGATACACCCCCCAAAAAAAATCTATACAGAATAAATTAGAAGTTAGGACTTTGAATTTGAAAGAGTAGGACAACAGCAATTTATGCCTTACCTGCCTGGGCTACAGCTAGTGGTAAACTAGAAGAACATAAGCCTGAGAACTGGCATGTGATTGCCTATACTGCTAATTCACTAGTGGCTGTTAGTGTCTGACCTGATTTGAGTTTGATCCAGCCATTAGTCTTCTGTACACTTGGCAGGATGGTCTAAGAATTAACATGGGCCACTGGTCATTCTCAATAGGCAGTTTGGCCATGGCCAGTCTGTTTTGGGAAGCATGAGAGTTTATTTGCGTGGAGGTGAGCTGTACTGTACCATTTGGTCTCAGTGTCAGAGGAGAATCCATGTTTCATTTACCAGCATACATATAATTGGTATTTGAAATGCTTGTCCAGCTAGTAGGTGTTAGGTACTCTGGGGAAAGGTACTGTTTTGCTGTGATGAAAAACTTGTAAAGTTCTTTATCTATTTGGAAGGACAATTTTTAAACCTTCTAACATTATGTTGGGTGGGAGACCAGTTTGAGTACCTCTGGCACACTGAAATTCCATCCTCTGAAGCCGCTGTTTGGGTCCTGTCTCCTGCTAAGGAGCTAGGAACCCTCCAAAGTGAATCTTTCCCACAGGTAGGTCATTCCCAAGAAATAAAATAAAGTGAAGCTTGTTTCTCCCTCTTATGCCTCTTCTGATGACAGTGAAAATCAGGTTTTTTTTCTAAATGTTACATAGCAGCCTCCAGCTCTTAAGAAAGAGATGAGATCGAAAAATTCCTCACAGTAAAAAAAGTTCCTCTTTTTTAACTCTGTGTGGTGGGTTGACATTGGCTGGCCACTAGGTACTCACCAAGCTGCTCTTTCACTCCCGCTCCTCAGCAGGACAGGAGAGAAAATAAGAAAAAAGCTCATGGGTCAAGATAAGGATGGGGATCACTCACCAGTTACCATCACGGGCAAAACAGACTTGACTTGGGAAGATTAATTGAATCTGTTGCCAATTAAAAATATAGTAGGATAGTGAGAAACAAAAACAAAACTGAAAACATTTTCTCGCGACCCCTCCTTTTTTTCTAGGCCCAACTTCACTCCTGACTCTCCTACCTCCTCCCCCCAAGCCGTGCAGGGGAACGGGGGTTGCCGTCAATTCATAATGCATTGTTTCTGCCGCTCCTGCCTCCTCACGCTCTTCCCCTGCTCCAGCGTGGGGTCCCTCCCATGGGATACAGTCCTTCTCCAATGTGGGTCCTTCCTATGGGCTGCAATTCTTCGAGAACTGCTCCAGAATATGTCCTTTCTATGGGTTACAGTCCTTCAGGAAAAGACTGCTCCAGCATGGGTCCCCCATGGGCCACTGTTCCTGACAGAAAACCTGCTCCAGCATGGGCTCCTCTCCATGGGCTGCAGCTTCTTTCAGGGTACATCCACCTGCTGCAGCATGGGGTCCTCCAGCTGCTCCACCGTGGTCCTCCCTGTGCTGCAGGGGACAGCCTGTGTCACCATGTGACCTGTTTCCTCTCCAGGGGCTGCAGGAGTGTCTTTGCTCCGGTGCCTGGAGCACCTCCTCCCCTTCCTTTACTGACCTTGGTGTCTGTTTCTCTCACATTTTTCTCACTCCTCTCTGGAGTGTTTTTCACCCTTTCTTAGATATGTTATCACAGAGGTGCCACTAGCACCACTGATGGGCTCAGCTTTGGGCAGTGGTGAGTCCATTTTGGAGTGGGCTGAAACTGTCTGTGTCTGACATGGGGGCATGTCTGGCATTTTCTCACAGAGGCCACCCCTGCAGCACCCCCCGATACTAAAACCTTGCCAGGTAAACCCAATATACTCTGTATCACCAAACCAAACTCCAATGTTCAGACCATGGCAAAAAACATATTTAACAATGTTTACCACGCTGTATTCTTCTTCCAGTGCAAAAAAAAGGAAAAAAAAAAAAAGGCAGCTGCAAAGAGGTAGTTCTCAGATGCAACGGGATGCATCTTGGAAGTGGATCATTTAATCATGGGCTTGTCTCTCTATTACTTCCAGACAAATAGCACTAGTTTTCACAGGTCTAATAAGTCGTCACTATGAAGCTAGTAAGGGCATATCACTCAGAGCTGCATCAGTAAGAAGAGATGAAGTAGCAAACTCTTGCTACTAGTAGATGCCTACTGCTCTAATGTGTAAGAATAACGTAAAATAAACGAAGACCTCCTGAAAAGTATTATAAAAATATTTCATGGAACCACCAGCTAAACTGGTAAACAGAGTAAGTTTAACAGAAATGGATATAAGATGGATGGATTTTTTTTTTTCAAATGTTTAATTAAACTATAAGATTTAAAGATGGCTATGCAAGATCCCATAATAAAATGTAAGAATTCAACATCTCTTAATTCTGTGATACAAGTATTCTAATAAATAAAGCTGTAAAAAATTCATTTTTTGTAAAGAGTTTCTTTCTGTAGTGCAAAAGCGATGTTTTCACACTGACAAGTATGGAAAAGGTTTAAAATAATAAATACATAAAGTCAAAAACTTTTTTTTTTTTTTTCTTACAAGCAGAAGCAATTCATGGTTATTGCTTTATTAATGTAAAAACATATAAAGCCTTCTGGAGTCTGGAGACAAAACACAGCATCATCATATCACTTCCCCAAACCTGGAAATTCTCACACATACTCTTTCCTTTTTTTCTTTTTTCCTTTTTTTTTTTTAATACCCTCTTTGCTCTTATTTTGCTTGACTCTCACAGGTTACATCTATCAGGCTTTTTAAGTACCAGCCCTAGACAAACTAAATTGGCCCTCCTGTTGATATAGATTAAAGGTAGAGCAGTATGAATTGCTTTGCCATAATCCTACTATATGCAGAACCAGAAACTCAGAGCAAAGCAGTTTATGTTTTCAGACTTGATCAGAAAACATAACCTGAAAATTGTTCCTGCATTGCAAAACACCTAGGACTCCTTATTGGGAAACATGAGAAAATAAATTTTTTTTTTTTTTTTTTAATCATTACTACTATTTCAGTATTTACTAATTCATTAATTTATCACCAATATGCTAGTACTGCACTACAAAGCAAGGCAATTGAATTGTATTTGAAGAACTTGAAGCTCTGATTTTTTCTTGCCGACAAAGGAGTGCCCAGGAACAGTGAACAAGGTTGTCTTGGGATCAATCAGGATGGAAAACAGTCAAAATGGCTGCATGATATTGATCATTCAAGTTTTATTTTTTCCATCATTTTTGTTCATCTTCCTTTTTCAGTTTACTGGCTTCTCGTCTGCTGGCACTGTTTTACAGGTGGATATTTAGAGGTAGTGCTTCAGGAGAAGGTATTGAAAGAAAGCATGGACCACAGATTAGGTCAAGGAATTTGGAGAGCTGGAGCTGTATGGAAAGACAGCATAGACAATGAAGCAAAAGATGTGAAGAAGATTGAGGGCAGGGTAAGTGGGAGGAAGAAATCCACGCAGCAGAAAAGAATCAGAGATGAAACTGGTAAGGGCCTGAAAAGAAAAAACAAAACCAACAAAAAAACCCAGGAATATGACTCTAAAGTGGAAAAAGGGAAATAGCTAGTAACATTTTTTGAAGAAAATTTGCTCATGACAAGCAACTAGGCAGCTGGGTGCTAAATTAGAGCATGTGGAGTGTTATCTATACCTTCATGAAAATTAATAGGAAGAGATGAGAGAATTCCTCTTCAGTTACTCTTTTTGCCCAAAGCAGTTATGCCATTTCCCACTCACTGCATATTTTTCCTGGTATGGCTCCAGTGAAGTGAGATTAACAGCGATTTCTATCGCCACTGTTTCAGAGGAGTCTGTTCTGCATAATGCACAATGGAAACTTTCTTTGGGGAAATCCAGGCAGTCTCTGTGTCTGTGATGGGGAGAGGAGATGCATCCCTTGTACTAGCATGCTATTGCTTGTTTATTTAGTCACCAGTCCTTTCCATATTTGTCCCCAGTTCAAGCTAGCTGTCCAGAGGGTAAAAAAGCCAGAGCTATGAAAAAGAAATTCCTGTCTAACGTTGTTCTGTACGAGGCTGCTATTGTATGTGATAGGTCTCCTCTGAGGGAAAGCCTTAGTGGCCCAATCTGCCTTCTCTCATTTTTCTGTCATTAATTTTAATTAATAAGAATTCAGCTGCTTGTAAATATACTTATTCAAGCTGATTTTAATACTGTTATCTTTAGCATAATGAGAGAACCTGAAGAAAATGGATGCTGTGAATTG
The DNA here is from genome assembly GCF_965638725.1 of Aptenodytes patagonicus. Lineage (NCBI taxonomy): Eukaryota > Metazoa > Chordata > Aves > Sphenisciformes > Spheniscidae > Aptenodytes > Aptenodytes patagonicus. Next base: position 158,963,998 of record NC_134950.1, read on the forward strand.
TACGCCATGGGGGAGCCCCTTAAGTTCCAGCAAAGAATGGGTGAATGTCAACATCAAGTCTCATGTTGTTCTAGTACAGCATACTTACATGTAGCTTGAGGGCTGGCACCTGGTTTGGTGACTCAATAAGCTTGCTCCCTGGGAAAATGGTTTGTATTTTTCTGATTTATTTTCTATTCTTCTTCCCCTTTCCCCTGAATGTAAAAAGCCTCAACAAAAGTTTGTTTTATCCAAGATAATGTCTACTTGAATTCCAGAAGGAGCTGCACTGGAGTGTTCAGCAGTTTCAAAATCTAAATAACAGTTGTAATGGAAGACTTGCCTTAAATACTTTTTCAACTCTATTAAATTTCTGAATTCCATAATATTTAGGAAGGTTTTTCACAAGTTAATTATGTAAATAATAACACATTAAGAACAGTTCATTTGTCTTTCATTATCATGTCTTTGTTGTCTCTTTATAAACTAAAGTTTAAGCAGTTTCTGTCCATCCTTACACAGAAATCTCTCCATGTTACTTATAATTTTCCTTTTTCAAGTCTGGGTAGTTTTAATACTCCTGGGCCATTTTCATGATAAGATGACTGCAGCTGAACAGAGAATTCCAAGTGAGAGTTCATTACCCTTTCCTGTACTAGGAAAATAAAAGATTTCATATTATTTTGTATCCTGTTCCCATTCTCTTCATTTCACCCAAGTTTTTACAGTTCATCTGTAATTCAGCGAGAGTGCTTTCAAATGATTTTATCCAATGAGCATTGCTGTGCATTTCTCAACAGTGAATTTATCTGCCATTCACCTGCCTGTGTAGGATTCCTCTAAACATCTGTCTTTTCTAGATTTTAGTGGGATGAAATATTTTACGTGAGGTATTTTCTGATCTTCCTTAGCCCTTTAGTTAATAGCTAATCAATAAATAATAATAAGTAACACAGTTGTTAATGTGTCAGTTCTTAACTTCCAGGAAGACTGGAATTTTTGCCACTCTTTTTAATCTTTATGTAAATTTTCAGAATTAATGGAATAAAATAGGTAAAGCAAACATTTTTGTGTGTGTGCATATGCTTACATATGCAAGGAGTCTCCCTCCTTGAAGTGACTCAAAACCCATCTGGACACGAGCAACCTGCTCCAGCTGGCCCTGAGTGGAGCAGGAGGTTGGACTAGATGACCTCCAGAGGTCCTTGGTGACATGAACTCTTTTATAGAATAGAATCGTAGAATCATTTAGGTTGGAAAAGACCCTTAAGATCATTGAGTCCAACCGTAAACCATTCTGTGAATTTCATTGTTTGTCCAAAGTGACTTTCTAACACAAATTTAATATTAATTTTTGCTAGAAGGAGAAAGTTTGGCAAAAAGTAGAAGTTGAAATCAAAACATTTTAATTAACCACAAAGTCATTATTAGATTTACAATTAATATTATATTTTTTTATCACAGATTTTAACTTTTTTATCTTAAAAATTTGACTTGTCTAGAACTTTTTTCAAAATCTCAAAATCTGCATGGAATCTACATTATTTTCTACACAGTTCTCCTTTTTCATTCCAAATTATAACTGAGGTAGCTTTTAATAGTTTGTGACTTTCACTGAAATTCTTTTCCATCTTTGCCTGCAGCTTGTTTTCCAGGTCCTTTAAATCTGACAGGGACAACCAGCCTTAGTCCTACAGGGGGAATTTTGCAAGTGTCTGCTGCTGGCTGAATTCTTTAAAGAAATGTAAACTGGGTTGAAAAGTTAAAAATAATTTTATATGCAGCTCACTCTAAAATTTTATTCTAATAGTGTGGTGGGTTGACCGTGGCTGGATGCCAGGTGCCCACTGTCCTGGTTTTGGCAGGGATAGAGTTAATTTCCTTCCTAGTAGCTGGTACAGTGCTGTGCTTTGGATTTAGGATGAGAACAAAGTTGATAACGCACCGATGTTTTAGTTGTTGCTAGGTAATGCTTACACTAGTCAAGGACTTTTCAGCTTCCCATGTTCTACCGACTGAGAAGGCTGGAGGTGCACAAGAAGCTGGGAGGGGGCACAGCCAAACTGGCCAAAGGGACATTCCATACCATGTGACGTCATGCTCAGTACATAAACTGGGGAAAGCTGGCCGGGGGGGCCGCTGCTCGGGGACTGGCTGGGCATCGGTCGGCGGGTGGTGAGCAATTGTACTGTGCATCACTTGCTTTGTGTATTATTATTATTATTATTATTATTATTTTATTATTATTGTTATTATTATTGTATTTCAATTATTAAACTGTTTTTATCTCAACCCACGAGTTTTTCTCACTTCTACTCTTCCAATTCTCTCACCCATCCCACCGGGGTGGGAGGGGAGGAGTGAGCGAGCAGCTGTGTGGTACTTAGTTGCCGACTGAGGTTAAACCACAACACCACCAAAGTCGCTCTATCACTCCCCTTCTCAGCTGGACAGGGGACAGAAAACATAATGGAAGGCTCGCTCGTGGGTCGAGATAAGGACAGGGAGAGATCACTCACCAATTACTGTCATGGGCAAAACAGACTCAACTTGGGGGAATTAGTTTAATTTATTACCAATCAAATCAGAGTAGGATAATGAGAAATAAACCCAAATCTTAAAAACACCTTCCCCCCACCCCTCCCTTCTTCCCGGGCTCAACTTCACTCCTGATTTTCTCTACCTCCTCCCCTCCAGTGGCGCAGGGGATGGGGAATGGGGATTGTGGTCCGTTCATCACACGTTGTCTCTGCTGCTCCTTTCTCCTCAGGGGAGGACTCCTTACACTCTTCCCCTGCTCAAGCGTGGGGTCCCTTCCACGGGAGACAGTCCTCCATTAAATTCTTCAACATGAGTCCTTCCCATGGGCTGCAGTTCTTCACAAACTGCTGCAGTATGGGTTCCTTCCACAGGGTTCAGTCCTTCAGGAACAGACTGCTCCAGCGTGGGTCCCCCATGGGGCCACAAGTCCTGCCAACAAACCTGCTCCAGTGTGGGTTCCTCTCTCCATGGAACCACAGGTCCTGCCAGGAACCTGCTCCAGCGTGGGCTTCCCATGGGTTCACAGCCTCCTTCAGGCATCCACCTGCTCTGGCGTTGGGTCCTCCATGGGCTGCAGGTGGATATCTGCTCCACCGTGGACCTCCATGGACTGCAGGGGGACAGCCTCTCTCACCGTGGTCTTCACCACGGGCTGCAGGGGAATCTCTGCTCCGGCACCTGGAGCACCTCCTCCCCCTCCTTCTTCACTGACCTTGGTGTCTGCAGAGTTGTTTCGCTCACATATTCTCACCCCTCTCTTCGGCTGCAGTTGTGCAGGTTTTTTTTGTTCCCCCCCTTCTTAAATATGTTATTCCAGAGGTGCTACCACCATCACTGATAGGCTCGGCCTTGGCCAGCGGCTGCTCCATCTTGGAGTCGGCTGGCATTGGCTTTATTGGACATAGGGGAAGCTTCTAGCAGCTTCTCACAGAAGCCACCCCTGTAGCTGCCCTAGCTACCAAAACCTTGCCATGCAAACCCAATACAAATAGTTTGCTCTCATTTATATGCCCATTCATCAGATTGACTTAAACTGTTATTTCGAACATACTACAGGGTGATTCTTTTAAGATTTTCTCAGAAAAAACAGTTTTGTGGGTCAACCCTGCTAGGCAGCCCCACACAGCCACTCACTCACCACCCCCCAGTGGGATAGGGGGGGAGAATCAGAAGGGCAAAAGTGAGAAAACTCATGGTTGAGATAAAGACAGTTTGGTAAAAGAGGAAAAGACAAAACAGAGTAAAACAAAACAGGGAGAAACAAGTGAGGCAGAAAGCAATCACTCACCAGCAGCTGACTGATGCCCAGTCAGTTCCCCAAGCAACAGCAGCTCTGGCCAAACTTCCCCCCACCCAGTTTTATTGCTGAGCACAACATCATATGGTATGGGATACCCCTTTGGTCAGTTTGGGTCAGCTGTCCCAGCCCTCCCAACCTCCTGTGCACCCCCAGCCTGCTCGCTGGTGGGGTGGGGTGAGAAACAGAAGAGGCCTTGACTCTGTGTCAGCACTGGCCAGCAATAACTAAAACATCCCTGTATTATCAACACTGTTTCCAGCACGAATCCAAAACAGAGCACCATATGAGCTGCTATGAAGAAAATTAACTCTATCCCAGCCAAACCCAGTACAGCTAAACTGTTCATAACAAAAACAACACCAACAGCCCAAGGGCAAATATTTAGAAGCTTTGTGAAAAATAAATCTTCTGAGTTAGGAAATCATCTTAGAAAAAGAGAGCAGTCCTAATACAGTTAGGAAGTTACCTTATACACCATTCATCTTCCAATTCTAGACCAGAGTATATTTTTATTCTGGGGCATAGGGGTGTGTGTTTGTCCAAGATCACTATCAAATAAACCTGTCCTTCCATCACCCTGTTTTGAACAAACACTGACACAGAGAAGTGCAAGGGAGTGTCAGTGTAATTAAAAACAAGATATTGGTCATTTAAAAGGAAGTTATGGGAGGGTAATGCTTGGCAATGAAGCTGGAACTATTTCCTTTTATGACCTAGAAGATGAGAGCTATAGGAAAGAAAAAATCAAAAAGCAAGTCTTCTTGAAGAAAAGTGTAAGGCTGAAGAGCAGAGTTTTTATTTGTATTTTGGAAGTGGTCTGTGCCTCTAAATTTAAGGTTCCAGTGATTGCACTTTCACAGTATTTTCCTATGCTAAATAGAGTAGTACATTATGGAAATAGGGGTACCATGGACAATTCTCACCTTTGTTGAGAACTGTAAAGGGAAAACTGGTCCCTGGGCTAATGTTAACAGATGCATTTGACTCCGTGGTGTGTAGAGCTAGGACCATTCTGGTAAGAAAGTCTCAGGCTGGCTGGAATCATGTTGGAAGATTGTCCTGGTGTGAAGATTGTGGTTTATGAGCATGCCGCCAGCCAAAAGCAGAGCAAGCTGACACGTGCACACTGTGGGCTTTCAGACAACCAGGACCTGGAGTGAAGCAGGGAGTGACAGACAGCACCTGCTAGACAGACACAAGTGACAGGGAACATTCATGTAATTTTAACAAAGAACAAGCCGGTGCATATATTATCCATAATTTACGTCCTTTTTTGCTGCGCTGAGGGATTTTGCTGCTGAGATGATGCTGGATGCTTCTGGATGCTGCTGATACTTGAACATAAAATGTGGCATGAATGTGGCATACCAGTATGGATTAATGAAACCTGTCCCAAGCACTGTCTTGCCAGTAGGCTGCATTTTGCCTTATTATTTAGGCTCACCATTATTATGATTGATTTTAATAATTTCACTTGAAGTGTGGAATCAAATTTTGTATGAGAAAAGATGTCACAATAATACCCTACAACAATAGACTTGGATCTAGTGAAACAAATAGAAGTCTTACTTCTACTGCCATCCAAGCAGGAAAGAAAAGTCATTTTGAATCATCTTATGTAGAAAGAAAAAGAATAAATGAAACAATGAAATCCAGCTCACAAATGCCCTACTGAAATCAATGGCTCAGAGTTTAAAAGTCACTTACCTGGACTTAGTGGCTTCAAACTTCTTTTAAATCGCTGATTTCTCACAGCAGATGTAGTCTGGGAACCACTAGCAGAAAAGATCACCTATTTCATAGTGATATAATGCTACAGAGGCAGTCACTGGACTGTCTGAGCTGAAGGGCAATCAGATATAGAGGGCAGAGTGTTTTGTGCTGGAGACCATTTCTCCCTATATCTTCAGCCATCCTGAGGAAGGCAAACTACTTCCCTCAGCCCATGATCAAGCCAGGAGAGCAGGCAGGACTAGGTACTGGTGATGGGAGCTGGTTGTGAATCAGCTTGGGTTATTAACATTACGGCTGTACTACTTCTTTTGGTAGAAGGTAAATGATGGACCTTTTGTGACATTATCTAAACACTGGAAAAAGGACACAAATATGTTTTGCACATACAGCAACAAAAGACCAAAAGGAGCAAATGTCTCTTCTTTCACTGAGTTAACAGTGATTCACATGCATATGAACAGGCTCATGAGAGATCAAACCAGGCACCATGATACTTTCCATGAAGTAACCTTTTTTTCCCACCTCTCCAGTGACTAAAGTAAACTGCTGTGTGTCAAACTGAATGCCATTGCCTGGACATAGAACACCATAAGCAATTATTCAGTAATGAAACCCTCCCTACCTAATTTTATGATGGCACCTGAATAACAGCAAGACAGAGCAGTGACAAAACCTGAACAATTTCATGCACTGTAGTTATGGCTGCTTGTAAATTCCTGCTGTGGGTATCCTCTCTGGAGCTTTGCACAGTCCTTTCCCTCCTTGCGTTTTAGGGAGTTAACCTTGCGTTCCTTAGGAAAGAAAATACAAAAGAAGGTGAAAATCCCACCCCTAATTAAATAGTGAGAGAATTTTAAAAATAGACATAGTTGCAATTATGTTCACTGAGACATTCACAGAGACACTGCATTAACAGTAATAGACTCACCTAAAACTGCACATGCAGTTACCACTAATGTACACATTTCAAATGCTCCATAGCATGAGACAAGGATTAGCCTAATTGGTGATAAGAAAAATTGTAGAAGTCTCCATAGTTTGCATGCAAGTCTCAGAAGTATTAACAAACCAGTTGGTTAAAATTAGGTAGAATGTGGATCTTCATACAGGCTAAACTGTACTTTTGGGAATTCGATGGATTATAATTGAAGCCAAAAGTCCCCGTTTTACACATTATTAGCATAATAATTCTCCTATGTATAAGAAACAAAATGGGGTTCTTTGACAGTATTCTATAGTACACAAAAGGTGTATTCACTGTATATAATTTGTTAATTTCAAGAATCTGTGTTTCTTTGGGATGATGATAGTGACACTACATGAAAATCCAGGTAATAATATTTCATCCTACTTCCAATCCTGTTAAAAATGTTTGAAAATCACGAACTGGGACTTTGTGACTGGTTGACTTATACACAGAGATGTGCTGTGCCTGAATCTGCTTTGTCTTGCTCTGCTTTTACAGCTTGGTGCACCTTTGTACATCTGACACTGCTGCTGAGGGAACTCAGACTGGAGCAAGATGTGGAGGAATGAATAGTGGATTGAGTCAGTGTGGTTCATCCCCAAATTAAGCAGGGACCAAATAAGTGATAATGAACTGTACAGTGTAGGAATAAAACCTTTGCAAACAAATTTGGTAGGACAAGGAGTAATAGTTTTAAACTAAAAGAGGGTGGATTTAGACTAGATATAAGGAATAAATTTTTTACAAAGATAGTGGTGAAGCACTAGTACAGGTTGCCCAGAGAGGTGGTGGATGCCCCGTCCCTGGAAACATTCCAGGTCGGGTTGGACGGGGCTCTGAGCAACCTGATCTATTGAAGATGTCCCCGCTCATCATGGGGGAGGGGTTGGACTAGATGACCTTCAAAGGTCCCTTCCAACCCAAACTATTCTATGATTATATGATTCTACGAAATTTTCCTTTAGAAGATATTTGAGATCACAGGAGTCCCCAGTAGCTCAGTTAATTCTACTTCATGAAGGTGACTGAATACTAAAAGCTGTTGCTACTTCAGGTAACTATACCCATTATATGAGAACTTAAAACATCCTCAAAACCTAACTTGGCATATTAATGAAATTCCCAAGCCCCAAATTTTTTTTTCATGAATACTCCCAGGTTTCTCCTGGCAGGAAAGTACAAAATTACAGATCTTGATATTGCTCAACTTTCTGCATCTGAAGATGCATAATTAAACTAAATATCCCTCTCTGTATTTTACCGATAGAGCCCTACCTGGTAGAAATACTCAGAGCACATTTCACAGATTAGAAATCTGGAAAACATAAAATAAAATTGTGGCTATCTGTAGTCTCCACTGTGGTGGGGTGTGATATGGAAGTCCAGGACTTGATTTCTCTTTTAACCTGTTGGGAAAAAAGAGTTCAAACCATGGTCTCTCAGGGTACCCCTATATTGCAAAATAAAAAGGCTCAGGAAGCAGTCATTGCGTCCAAGAGACAAGACCAAATGGCACAGAGTGACGATAATGCTAAAGGATAATTCTCTCTAGAGCAGACTGGCCTTATCCACGCTATATGTCACTTGGCTTTGCTGTCCCCCAGCCTCATATGTTGGTCCTAAAATGTAATTATTGCTTTTGTACATTTTCAGTTCAAAGCATCTGAAATAATGGGAAGCTGTGTTGCAAAATTCCAGAATGGTGTTTTCATAACACGATGCTGAAAGGAGTTGTACACCCTGGAATATGACAGGATGATGCTGTAGGTGTTTAAGGATGACATGCTGTTAGGATAGCAGTGGAAAATTGTGTAAAACAGAGAAAGCCAAACTGGTAATGTCATTTACACAGACTTTTGCCTGAAGACAGGCTCTGGGCAAGGGTGAAGGTATGCATTTCAGCTCTGGGAGTTCTAACTTGGATGAACGATTAATTATTTAGGAGGCAATCCCCTGTACAAGAACTGTTGCAGAAATTCTTCAAAGGGGAATTTTGTGTCTGCTTGTCCTTTGTCCTTGGTTGTTCTTTTCAAAAATTACAGCCTCTGTCCAGACACTAATAAGGAAGTAAACTGCTTAAGTTCAAGGGAATGATAGTGAATAACAAAACAGCTATGAGTGATTTTCCCTTCTGGAAGGGGGAATAAAAAGAACTAAAGGTCTTTTTACATATATATGTTTTTGATTTTGAATATTCTTAATTTTTAAAGGAATTTTACAAAACATCTTCAGTTATTCAACACCTCTGTTTGTCAAGGTTTTTTGGTCACCTCTGTCAGGAAGGGAGGGTGACAGTGCTCAGCCCCTCTAGGAAAGAGCTCAGGATCTGCCTCTCCAGCTACCATAGGTTCCCTGAATGTTCATGACAGAGAACCAATCAAATTCTGCAATCCTTAACTTCTTACTGGGTCTCACAGCTGTTGAATAAGGCTGGCTATTCATAAATAAAATTGCAAGCCCTGGACAAACTCCCAATGTAATCCCTTTCATTTAAACAAAATAGAAAAATATCACTAATGAGGTGCCAAATTAAGGCAGCAAGTGCTCATATACATTCCAGGCAGCTGATTATCTCTCATCAAGGTGGCTAAGTAATACAGACCTCATAATGAACTAATGGATTTGCAGGTCCAGTTAACACAAAAGTTCAACCTCAGACAACTTAAAGTTAATCAAGTACAAAAAGGATTAAATTAGTACATTTAAATTCAACCGACAGAGGCATTAGAGCTGTGCTGTATTCCCTTATTTTCTGCTTTGGTGTTAAGTGTTGGGAAGAGAATGGCAGTTGAAGTATCCCACTCTTTGGGGACTTCATGCTTCAGTTCCTTACCACCCATGCATATGGAGTCACTAATGACAGAGCGGCTACCCATCAGGGAATGCAATTCCACGTAGACATTTTCACCAAAATGGATTATTTCAGCCTCGTTGGTCACAGATTCTGTAGTTTTCTAGTGATTCATCTTACTATTAATAATGTCAGAGAATTTTAGGCCCTTGAATTAAATAATGATAAATAGGAGCCACTGAGCGAGCTCGGCAGAGGCAGTGCTGTTTATTTCAGTGTGAAGCTCTGTCAGGCCTGATAAATCGGATCCCTGAAATAGTTTATAAAATACTGAATTGATGTGGCGGTTGGTGAGGGAGAGAATTAATGTTACGAAATAGGCCTGCAACCTAGATTTGATGAAAGCTGAGGAAAGCCTTTTATATAAATTCTGTGTCTGTGTAGGAAATGGTTGCAGCGAGAGGTGAAAGAGCTGCACAGGGAAATAATGTGCTTCTGTAATCTCTGTGGGCTACAGGTCAGGGAAAGAGGCGCTCTGCGGACGCCGGTGGTGCCGGAGCTCTGCGGTGCTACATGAGAGCTCTGCCGAGTGGAGGGGTGGTTACAGGCTGCTTATTTATAATACCAAACACTGAGGACACACTGCACAAAATGAAAAATGAAAGCCTGTTTAAAGACGTAGAAGAGGCTTTCAAGTTCCACATGGCTGTCTTTGCCAGGCTGTTGGGGACGAAGAGAACCTTGATGTTGTCCTGAGTAGTGCAGTCACTATTGCTAATCTCTCTGGCTGAATTAATAGTTTCCTCTTCAGATCACGTCATAAAAATCCCCTGGAAAATGCACGCTAAAATCATCTTCCATCCAGTTCATAATCCTAGGGGGGTGCTTTCAATTTACAGCAGGCAGGATTGCCAAGAACGGTGGCCAGTAACGTAAAGCAGGCTGACCTGTGTGTGCTGGGAGGTGGCTCAGCTTTCAGGCAAAGCGTGCTACGCACATAAATGGGAATTTTTCAAAGCTGCTTACTGATGGAATTGGACACATAATTGCTGTTAAGGTTAGTGAGACCTGGTGAAACCCAGATCTTGCAAGTGATCAGTAATGCAGGTGCAATATTTCTGGACCACCAGACCAAGTTGAGGGGGGAGATGACAACAGTGTTTCTCCAGCTGTTCCAGATGTGTCAACACACCACTGGACAAACACCTTACTTACATGTTTTAATTATTGCTAGGGATTTATTATTTTACCCTAAGTCTTTAAATAGGAAATTCCTTTCTGAGGTCCTGATGCATGATGGTTCTTGGATAAAAAAAGAGAAAAGAAATTCTGTGGGTGAAGTTCTTGATGCTCACTCCCCATGTAAATCCACTCTGCTATGCTACTTTTCAGTTTCATATTTGCTTGTGAGGACACCCTGGAAAGAAAGAAACGAGAAAAGGCTTTTTTTTATGTCACTCCCTCATCACAGAGGCATTTTCTGACGTTGTATCACATTACTAAAGGCCAAAGCAATTGCTATTCATGTGGTCCACAGACTTCAAACCAGCCGTTAACCACAGAATGAGGCTGTCAGATTGGGGTTGATAGTTTTAACAATTCTGTATCTGCCTCTTCCTACAAGGTAGTAAAGGGAGAGGAAGATGGTAGAGGATTATCACTCCTAAAAGCACGTCCCAGGTCCCATCTCTAGTCCTTTTTTCCCTATTAAATAGGTCATTTTCATACAAATGTTCACCATGCATATTTAAGAAAGCTACAGCATGGTCAAGACCTGAAAACAAAAGCCAGAGCTACTTTTATACAGTTTATTCAGCAGGAAATCTGATCAAGCTGACAGGGGAATCAGTGGGTTAAGATCTAAAGGGTAGTACTCACACGCAATTGAAATATATAAAATCAAAACCTTATACATGGTTAGATAATATTCAGCATTTGGACTGAGTTTTGGGAAAATCCTTGGCGTTCTTTTTTTTCCCCATCAGGTTTATCTCATCTCTACTAACAACCATAAAATTACTCTGTAAATTGCGTAAGTGCATGAAATATCAAAACAATGAGAACACTATCATGAGAAAAAAAATATACTTTTCCTCTAAATGTATTATTTACAAGTGATGTGCATGGAAATGCCTTGGTACATATTTTCTGTCTCTCTAGTCTTGTGTCCTTCCTTGATCTCTGAAAAGCACAGGATCTGATTACAAGTGCCTTGTGCAAGGAGGAAGAATGGAACAGGCTAGATTAAACAGTCTTCTGATTACCTTATATGGACAATTTAACCTCTTCATCTTCAATATCACAGGGATAGGGGGAGATTGTAAAATATAAAATAAAAGCAAGGGAAGACATTTGGAAAGTTCTGCTTGGTACTGATACAAAAATATATATTTAAAATGAGGCAATAATACCATTTTTTTCCAACCTACTTAATCTTTTTTGTTCTTATAATTCTGTTTGAAATAAGAAAGAATTTTTGAATATCAAATAGCTTGCAAGAGCCTAAAAAAATGCACTGAAAACAGTGGAAAGACTCCCAGACACTCAGCTTACCTAACTCTCCACATTTTCAATGCAGATACCAGCATCTGAGCTAGTTGCTCTAGTCTGCCTTTACAATCAGTGGAGAGAAACAACCACTTTTACTGCCCTGTGTTAGCATAAGATGGATTTAACCTTTTAAATACATCTCTTCTCTGAGTATAAAGTTATTTGTAGGGTGACTATCTTATATGTGAGCATTGTAAACATCTCTGCTGGTCATATGTATCATATCTCTGGTAGCTCCAATGTGTTTGAACCGAGATATTGCTTCTTGGTGTAAGTGATGGGTAAATATATGAGTTGCATCCAAACATACATTTATGAAATGCAAGGAGGCTCCTTTCGGTTCCTGTTTCTCTAGCCATTCATACCAGCACACAAAGGACAGTCCTATAGGTTGTGCACACTTCTTTGCTTAGAAAACGGCATGCTGAAATGAGGAAAGTTTTGGGGGAAAGGCCTAATATCTTCCTTGGTCCCACCCCAACATATAGCAGGACACTCCAGCACCGGGGAAGTGGTGTTTGCTCCTGGATGGGAATACCAGATGTAATCCAGACATAGACCCTAGTTCCCTGTCCTATATTAAATAAGAAGTGTTTTACTCCATTCCCCCCAAAATGTGTTTCAGTAAATTATTTCTAGAAAAGACCAGCTCTATTTGAGTAATAGATATGCTGTGGGGTTTTGTTTGTTTATTTGCTTTTAATCTGCTTTGGTCTTTGAGTTGCATAAGGGTCCATATTACTATCCCCTTATTTCCCTGCCTCCACCTGATTTACGTAGTAGTAACTCTTAAGAGTGCTTTTCACAGCATAGCCTAAGTCCAGCTAGGGTCTAGTCTTAAAAAAACTGTGTTATGAGATGCAGCTCCTTTCGTGACAGGTGTCTGGGCAGGGGTAAAGCAGATTGTAAAACCAACTGGGAAGGATTCAGGATAATAATAACGGCTGAAGCTCTTCTGAAGGAAAAGAGGTACAGGTAGCAGAGAATTCCCTTTGAGAGGCTAGGATAGCTGGATGAGAAGAAATTAGGACAGAAACCTGTATCTTCTATAAAAAAATTTCAGAAAGAAAGCTCTTGTATGAAAACTGCTTAGAAAGTACGTGGGAAGAGGAAGAGGACTTGATACTGAGTTCCTTAATTTTTGGACTGGCAAGACTATAATACAGTGATATTATCCTAACAAAAGGCCCTAAACCAGGCTCCAGATGTCACATTTAGGTCTTTCTGTAAGGGGAAAGCTTAGTGACACTCTCCAGTTCAAGGATGTTTTAATAGTTTTAGTAATAATTACAATGGTCATTAGCAATGAATGTGGGTAGCTCTGTGACTGATGATGAAGCATCAGCTTCAAAGTTGCTTGTGATATGTTAGGACTGGTAAATAATTTAAATGAAACTACACGAAAATTTAAAAAATGAAAGGTCTTTTTTGTAATTGTTTATGGAAATTTTACGTAAACTGATAAAATCAGACTATCTGCAGTTCATCCAATATGAATTTTTAAAAAAAGCTTCTGTGCTATATATTTATTTTTCTGCTGGATAGCTAAACCAGACAGTTGAGTTTCTGGGCACAGAAAATAAATTGCAGGTCTCCCCTTCAGAATGGGGAGCTAAGTTCTATTTTAATCAAAGCAACATTAGTGTCGGTAAAGTTGGTATTTTGGGGCCCCAGCCTTCAATTTGCATAGATACGTTGTAGTGTAGCTGTATGATATACACCAGTATGAAGCAAAGTGTATATTCTTCAAAGTAGTTTTCTCATCCCCATTTTTTCCCCCCAACATTACTTATCTGAAGCTGAGAGGGCTAAGACCCAGGCATTTTCAAGGTATAAAATAAACTCTATAGAAGACACAACGAGGGTTTCTGTGTCTACTTGAAATCAGTATTCTGTGTTCCTTAAAACTGGCTTTCACAGCCGTTCTTCGTTGGAACCCGCAGACTTCTTGAGATCACACATGACCTCCCTTCAGAGAGCAAAAAAAATTATCACCTGCTAGAACTGAACTAGATGTACTCGATTATATCATGTCCTTCCAATAGCTTACACATACTTGCTTAAGCTGCCCCATGCAATAACGTAACATCAGGATAGAAGTTCATTGAAAGTTGCTCTCTCTTAATGCAAATGAAATGAAAGGCTGGAGAACCTTCTTTAACCTCCTATCAAATATGTGTTCATATTAGGTAATTTTCCTAACCTGCTTTCTCAGTGTCCTCAATGTGTCCTGATAGCATAGGAAAATATCCAGTAGGTGTCCCTGAGTATGAGTATATTCCCTTCTGTCTGCTCGAATCCCAAAAGAATTTAGGTTTTATAATGCTTGTAACATATATTTGTGATATCCTGCCAAGGATTAGAACCAACATCATGTGAAATAAGTGCCAAGTCCTAATAGCTGAAGCATTGATGTGGAGGTTGGTGAAATGAATGTAATTACTGGGAAATAAAGAGAAGTATTTTACACTCTAGCAGTGTCACTGTTTTCCTGTAGTATAGGTTACCTCTCATTATGATTCTTGACTCTAAACAGTTAGGCTAGACCTGCAGCTAGGTGGACAGCCCAGCCTTCTCCCACAGATCAGTTCAGACAGAAATGAACAATAAGTATTAGGAGAGGTTTCTGCCCGTTTTTATATGCAGTTATTGAGGTTCTGGAGCTCATGACTGGAAAGGAAACATTAATTAAATTACTGAGCTCAAATATCTCAGACTCCATGTCAAACTGTAGGGTTTTTTGAGGCTTTCTCAGTTTCTCGTTTGAAAACTATTTTGTTTGTTCAGACCAATCAAGTATTAACTAGTCCTCTGAGCCATGGAAAGTGAGTGTGACACTACAGCGTAGCACTCACCTGTAAGAGGTACAGCTGGTCTCTAGACATCAGTTGGAGATATCCTAAACACTGAATGGAAAACAGCTGTTGAAGAAGCATGTCTGCCCCTCTTTCCTCAAACTCAACAGCAATGATCCCTCCCCACCCAAGGTGGATGCTGCAGTATTAACTTCACATGTAAAAAATAAAACAAGATCCTTGAATAGTCTAATATTGCTGCTCTAGGACTATAAACCCCTTAATCTCCTTCTTGTTTTGATGTAGAGAACTGAGCCACAGTTTCCCTGTAACAGGATGCATCTTTGTGTTGTTCTAGATCTGAAAGCACGGTGAAAGACGGAAGAACACCACAGTTAAAAATTGTATTTCCTGGCCTCCAGGGCTTTGGCTTGATATTGCTGAAAAGCTTGCTAGCTGGGATTGGAATCAGTACGCAGGTGGCGTTGTCCACATAAACTGAAATAAATTTAGTCGCCTACAGGCTTAGGCAGATTCAGGCTAGTTATTACAAAGAGAGACTTGGATGAAATCTTCTGAAGATTAAGATATAAATATTTACTTTTGAATCAGTACATAAAAATGCTACTGGTTCCTCCTTTTCCTATCATTGTTCTGTCCCCCTGTATCACTTCAATTTTAATGCTCTTATTCAACCAAGTTTAATAATTTCCCATAATTGACATCAAGGTAACAGTTTGTACAGAAAGTTTATATCAAGTACAGCTTTTCAGATTTGGCTGTAGCTTCCCAAATACTGTGATTAAGAATGTTCTAATTTAGTCTATTGTCATGGAAACCCAGGAAATGCAAATAAATTTCTAGGACTCCAAAATATGCATGTCACTTTTATAAAATAGCAGTAACAGAACAGGCATGAAGAAAACTCAGCAGTGATTTTTAAAATTGCTTTTTAGCTAATTTTATGGAGAGAACAGTTAAAAAATCCCAATAAACTCTGCAATTTAATAATAGTAATAGTCAAGTTACCTGGGGGAATAAATTGAAATTAGAATGTACAGTTTGCTATCAATATCCACAGCAGTAAATGTTATCATATTAACCTTTTCAATTTAGCACTGGAATCATAAATCCAATTAAGAGTTTTTTTTAAAAAAATAAATAGTTCTCTTTTAAAGCACATTTTTTAAAGAGGGAAACTCCTTATTGTTCTCTTCTTAGCTGTCCAGAGTCTATTCTCAGAATCTTCAAAACTTCACCCTTTTCCTATCACGACAGAAACACCAACAGTTAAAGTCAGTGCAATTTATTAACAAGTTATCTAAATCCCTTCACTAGTAAGCAAAACAATTCCAAGCTGTTGCCTATGTCCATCAGTGGATGGAATTCAGATCAGTTTTCATCATTCCTTCTTTCCCAGTGGTATTTTAAGTCTTCCTGGAGAATTTTGCTACTTGTGCGTGCCATGGCAAGGATGCAGGTTATACTGGGTAGAGTGAGACAATTCACACATATTAATATCCTGATCTTCATGAGTTTCATGGTTAGAGACTGGAAGACACACTTACTTCTCTCTTGCTGTAGCATCTTATTCTTGTGATACAGCTTCACTCCAGATCTGAGTTACAGCTGGAAGGCGAGGTCCCGGGGTGTGAAGGGCAGGTTGGGGCAGTCAAAGGAGAGCCAGCAAATGTGGCTGTTTCTTACACTGGACCTTCCTGGAAGAGATGTTTCCCAGGAGCTTTCCCAGTATCTAATACTGTGACCCCAACACACTGAGCATCTTCCACCTGCTTGACATGTGGATGCCTTGCTTGTGCTTTAGGTATATTAAAAGATTTACATCCTGTACTTTTCTTTTGAAAGAAATTGGAATTAATTTTCTTGCTAGTGAAGAGACTTGGATAACTCATTAATGAACTGCATTGAACTTTGGGCTTTAAACTACCTTCCCCCTTCCTGAAAAAAACTCTAAAAAAATGTTAGTGAGTTGAATTATATTGACATCTTAGTAATTATCAATAAATCATACATTTGTCTCTATATTGCTCTCTTTTTTTCTGTAAAGATTGCCCTTGAGAGCTAACATTTGTGTGGAATTTCTTGTTTTTTTCAGAGATAGCTGCTGAATTGTTTCTACAAATATTTCCGATTAAGCAGGTTATTGGCATACTTGGCATTCAAAATTAAAGACATTTAAATGGCAACAGATGTCACACAGGGGGGTTTTGTTCCCTGGTTGCATAAGATGTATAATTTTAGAATCTGAGCTGTATTGCTAAGTAGTTCTCCATCCCAAATATGCTTTTCTAAATGCTCCTTAATATTAACGTAATTTTTCCTCTTCAACATTCTTGTCAACAAAATTGTTAGACAGAATATTTAAAGGAAGGAAACCAAAAGGGATTCCAAAGTATAGAAGTGTAACCTCAGACATACGCAAATACATGGCTGCACAGTCTGAGAAATGTATTGCTATCTTGCATGCATGTATGAAGAAGCACAATTTTCAATATAAATGGTGAGCTACAATCATTATCTTTAGGCAGACACTGCTGAAAGGAACAAATGTCTTTCCTCAATATATTTAGCAAGCTATAACCTTACAAGGTAAGGATGTGAAAATAATCCAAATGTCTTTCATTTCCATCGGAAACTTGACTTTAATGTACAGGCATTCAGCCGCATGACCTCAGCCTTCATTTATAGTAACTGTAGAAGCTGAGTAGTAGATCATTGTCCCCTTCGTACGGTCATCTCCCTACATTCTCATGTTATATAAATATTTATCCACAAAAAAAATAAAAAGGAAAAGAACAGAACAGAAAAGGTAGATTAAATAAAAAAATTAGTGAGGAGGTCAAGTTAAGCTCTGAAATGTTAGGAAGTCTTAAATCAGCTGTCCAATCCCACTTCAGCCCATTGAGTATATCATGAGATAAACTGTAATTAGATGCTCACTTGATATTTTTTTCAAAGAATGCTTGCTTGGCACATCCCACTGGATGTACTGTTCATGATATTCATGCTATTCATTACTTTATTTTTTCTTCTTTGGTTGATGGGGTGACCCCATCATAATGCCAGCCTTTCTTTGTCATACACTGTTTAAACTACACACAGTGTAGTATTCATATTTTTCCCATGGGAATTTTTCAAATATCTGAGAGATTCACAAGTACTTATTAGATTATTTTCACAACAGCACTTTAAAAATAGGGAGAGTTATTCAAATCTTTTAGAGGTGAAGAACTGAAATACCCAGATGAAAAGGTCAGAAGTAAATGCTCAGTTTTGACACAACCTATATGCTTTAAAGATTTTGAAGTCCAGCTCATACTAATTTCCTACTAATTAAACTGTAAATGATAAACCATTATTCAAATCAGTTGCCAAAAATCTCAGGCCAGGCACCAAGAAAGTGACCACTTGTGAAAATATTTTGGTCATGCTTTGTTTCATGAATTTAATTATCCCATGAACGTTAAAAGCCATCCTTTCTTTTTCTATAATCCTCAACTCAGCCCTTGTTTGCCTTCCAACTTCTGTAACATTAGCAATACATGAGAGGTCTTCATTAGATGGGTCCATGTAAGTTGGCTCCTTGAGTTCCTCCTTTGTACTGAATGAAGCCAGGGGAGTTGTGGAAGACATGCCCTTTGATCAAACAACTATGACTGCCAAATCCATTCAAAATGCCTGGTATTCTTGCCTGGTAATCTCCTTTAAAAAAAAACAGTTCAAGGCAAATATGGACAATTTCCAGAAGGGAAAATGTTTGAGCAAATGGATAAAATTTGGTAACATTTTCTATATAACTGAAAATAGTTTATATCAATGGAGTAAAGTGAATGGTACATATTTGTGCCCAGACATCATCCATTGTTTGCTAAACACTTGTTCACTCAAATAGGAAGCACTGGGCAATGTGAGTAGTAAGGGGTGTTACCAATCCCACCTCTAATTAACAGAACTAAAGGGCATTATTTCAGTGGTAATGGAAATGACTGTGATTCCTCAAAGTGGAACTGAAGCAAATCAATCTGAGCCCATTGGACCCAATCCAATTAAAAAGGAGTTAATCTGTTTTCAGAGAGAGAAACATGGCCTATAAGGAAGACATGATGATAACTAAAAGAAAGTGAAGAATTATGATTAATTCAGTTTTCATTTCGCACAGTTGCTCTGATAATTTTTTCTGTGTATTTAATAGTTTATTTTTACATACGATCAAAATAGATGAAGCTTATCAGTAGCATCACTTGTATTTACAGTGTTAATCTAAAGAAAATCTCCAGAGAATAAAGACTTAATTTTCACCTCAGAGTCTTGTAGTTCAGACTGCCTTTCACATTCCAATTATTCGTTAGCTATTCTAGAGGCTATCCTAAATAGTTATAATTGGAATATATAAGCTATTTAATTCAGCAAAAAAAGTAGGTGTTTACCATTTCTTGATTTTTTATCATTTGATGTAATGTTGTTCAAAACCAGCTTTGTTTTGAAAGCTGGAAACACTGTGATGATTTAGAGGTAAGTACATAGATAGCTGCAAAGTGACTATGAGTTACTACCAGCCGTAACTAGGAACATATCCCATTATTACTGAATCCATTCTGTGATCTCATGCAACAAGAGATTATAACCGATGCTGTGGCTATGAGCCTGGAGTACCTGCAGCAGGAGAAGAGGATCACTAAATCTTATGTCACCAAATCTTCCAGTTCAGATCTGTCGCAAGAGACTTTTAATAGCTCTGCTACAGGGTTTTGGATTCAAGAAATGTCAAAAAGATTATTCAAAGTAAAACACTGAATTGCTTGAGTATGCAGATTTCCAGAGAGCAGGTTTTGTGCTCTTGGCACTGACAGTTCTAGT
Source organism: Aptenodytes patagonicus (assembly GCF_965638725.1). Classification (NCBI taxonomy): domain Eukaryota; kingdom Metazoa; phylum Chordata; class Aves; order Sphenisciformes; family Spheniscidae; genus Aptenodytes; species Aptenodytes patagonicus. The sequence continues at coordinate 158,983,533 of NC_134950.1, forward strand.
ACAGACTGGAGAGTGAATGTTATAAACTAGTGTTTCTCAGCAGAAAACTTAAAAATGGACCAAGATTCACTCCGTTTGGAGCCCACCTGGTAGGAATAAGCCAGCAATAGGGATTCACCTTACACCTCCATTTGATCTGGTCCTCTGGACTACCATTTCAGTCAGTAGAGAGCAATAAACCCCCTAAAGCACAGGCCGGCTGATCCTAAAAAGAACAGACAAAAGGCATCAGTGCTTCTTTCTCGTTACTGTTTATAAAGGAAGAGGATGGTGACTTACTGCAGACACCTGAAACGAAGTGAGATGAATCCCCCACCCCACCACTTAAGGCAGGATACTTGATTTTCAAGTTTTGTTGTACACATTTTGAACGCATCTGCATACCTCTGCTAGCATTTCTCTCTATACTTCTCTTGCCTTTTGTATAGGATAGGGGATAATGGTTCTTCATCTCAAGAGCGAACGGTAAGGTTTAATTGTGTGCTGTACAAATATCATGATTCACTGGATATATCCTAGATGAATGGGTGGAGAGAGGAAGATAGACAGATACATAGATGAGATTAATTTTTGTTAAATGCTTTGAGCTCTTTTGATGTATAAGGCTATATATCTTCAATATATTACTGGTTTAGTATTTTACTTGAACTGGCTTATTCATCCATAGTTTAGAGGATTTTAAGGATAGCCCAGGTTCCTGTCAGATAAATCTCCTCTGTTTTGCAGCTAAAAAAGGAACTGAACTAGATTTATGACTGTTAATACCTTTTTTCTTTTAAGGGGAAAATTGATAGACACCTTCCCATGAGACTTCTTATAGATGTGGTTACTGCCCTAATGATTATTCCATATCAAGCCCACTCCGCTAAAGAGGTACTAAATTAAAAGGCTGCTGTTTGAAGCAAAAGCTACAAACTGAATTTCAAACACCTAATAAGATACTGAAAATTACCTCAAGCTTCCAAATGTCACATACTGTAAAAATACAAATTAGACTGTAAAATTCAGCCTAGCCGTAATTAACACTATAATGTGTTCAAATAATCAAACATTATCCTCAGAGGAGTCTATTGAAGGAGATTATTATGAGCGGTCGTTCACTAATCATTATATGACAACTATTTTTATGTCATTGATCTAGACTGCCTTGTCTATTTTGTCAGTGTCACTCGGCATCTTTTAAAAAAGGTGATATTTTCCCCCACACAGAGACAGCTCGTCCTACAGCTCCAATTGATGTCAACCTTTGCTCACAGTTATCATCTGCACACAGCCAGGCTTCATTTTAAATCAGAGAAGCAGGGATAAATAAAACTGGATAGCTTTCAGTTCCAATCACATCCTGTTTTACCTCGCATCAGCCAAAAATTTATCATGGAATGATGGATTTTTATCTGTGAAAGTGAAAAAGTAAGTTTAAGATTTTCAAATTTTGTAAAAAAATATTCTCTTAGATCTCTCATATGTTTTGAAGAAAGTTTTCTTCTTTGCTTGGAGGATGAAAAAGTCTGAAGGAATTTATTATTTTTAATAATAGAAAGAAATTATTTCAGGAAGAGAAAAAATCAAATGTCTTTTGCAGAAAGGAAAATGAGGCAGTCACTATATTTTGTGTTATTAGATAGTCAGCACAGATTCCCAAATTTTGCAAAGCATAGTAATTGAATTTCACAGCTCCATTCCTCATCTTCACCCTTGCAAAATTTTCTCCAATCCATAAAGCATGACACAGATGTAAACTCAAAGGAGCTGAAGGGTTCAACCTCCTTGTATATTCCTCTTTAGTATCGAGTATCTATGTAAAAAAGTGAAGTTTCTGCAGTTTGACCTTTTTTTTAATGTGTTTCTCCATTGCATATCTCCAAGCACAGCAGTATGAAAAAGAATAAAAATTCTTACCTACCCTCTGTGCGTGGTTTAGTCTAATCCTTGAAAATAAAAATAAAAAGCCATGAATAAGAACTGGGGCTAGCCAAGTGTGTAATATGCTGCACTAACAACACTCACTAGAGGGTAAATCACCTATGACTTCGCTTCCAGAACACAGACTATTAAGGAAAAAAATTTACACCGTGTGATACCCTTATGCAATATAATGCAATGACAGTCAAATCTAGGCTTAGTCTGGAATTCAAACAGAACCTCTCCAGAATTATTTATAAGGTTAGGCAGAGTTGCACTTGACTTGTTAAAAGTATTTCTGTTGGTTTTACTAGTGTCAAAGGAGAGCATGCAAAAACGTCATTGGAGAGGATATTCTTAAAAACTGTGAGATCAGTTGTGCTTCTCTGAGAACTTTGAACAGATTGTAGCTGGTTAGGAAAAATGCACTCTAAGGTTCATCTCTTCTCAAAAGCCATGGTATGTGTCTATAGCAAGAGTATGTAGGAGGTCTGGATTTGGTTCCCATCTCTACCTTAAAGCTCCGTGCAATATTGGCAACATCGTTGCGTGTCTCTGCACTTCAGTTCCCCGTCTATAAAGCAGTTGTAATGCATTTTTCTTTCTACTGTTTTTCAATTTCTTCTCTTTACTTCAGCCCTTCAGGAGATGGGTTGTCTTTTCCATACTATGTTGAAAGTGTAGCCACAAAAAAAAAGGAAACAATGGAAATATCATCAGTAAATAAAACCCAGGATCTGATATTGTGATGGCCTCGCTAATCATCAGCCATTTGAGATAGAACAGTAGTAACTTTGAAATGGCCATAAAAGAAATGAAGAATGGCTGTAAATAGCCTATCCTGTAAATATTTAAGTACATTTAATGTAACTTCATTATGACAAGTTGGGGTGCAATAGCTAAGTGTTTTCATGATTGGGAGCTAACAATATTGAGGACTAAAACTGTGAAGCTCCCCTGTGGTATTTCAAAATAGCATGCCACATGACATAAATTTAATTCTCTAGAAAGACACCATTTTTGCTACTGTTTTTGCACCTATCCTTCCTTTGAGTAGTCCGGTTCTTTCTTAAGCAGCAAGTTAATTTTAAAGGCAGGAGAGCAACTGCACTGACAAGCCGCTGAAGGAAAAAACAATTCCCCCCTCAACAATTAAAAACTTACTGGGCTGTAGAAAGGGTGATATGCTTTTGGTGTCAGAAGCAACCTGCACACTGGTGAGGAGAAGGATTTTGGTGATGAAGGGCTCAAGCAGACTGAAAGCTGGCTCTGACAGCCATTTTTCATATGCCTTCAGTTCATGTTGAGGCGATGTGAGCGTCTGGCTGGTGTTCCGGGCGCCGGGACGGTGCTGCTGCGGCTGCGCTGCAGCGGGATGCTGGAGGAAGGAGCAGGAGCTTGGCAAGCGCCGACTGGGAAGGCTGAGCTGCACCTTCTGGGCAGAAAAAAGGAAGAATCTGTTAAGTAGCAGAGAGAAGCTATTGGAAATGGCACTTTTTAAAGTGCAGTTAAAAAAAAAAAAGATATTTGCTTCTTTTCGAGAAACATTTTTATCGGGGGCTTTTTGAGGCCTGGTACAGCTTCTGGAAACTGGTGGGAAGAATTCTATTGTGAGAAATGGAAAAGAAGACAAAACACAGGATACTGTAATTTTTTTTTTTTTTTTTTTTTTCCAAATTGAAATTAAAATGCCTGGTAATGAGGGTTTCTCTTCACTGAATGTTTCACAGTAACATTCGGTGCAAGTACGGATACAGCGGTGCTGTTAAACCCCGGAAGCTGACGTTTCAAACCTGCCAGCAGGCCTTCATTCAGGAAAGAACAAGGTCCTGACTTCCCTGTCTCTTCTTAGATATTTTCATATGTTTTCCTTGAAATTCAACGATAATTATTTTCCTTGTTTCAAGTACTGTTCAATGATAGATTTTTTTTGGTTGGCCAAAAAATTTATCCTTTTATATAAACTATGGCATGTGGTTGTGGAACATAATCTTTTTCATTTTAACTTCATTTCCATCTTTCTTTCTGGTTAATTTTAGAAATAAAGAAATTATTGATTCTCTTGTATTTTAGCATTTGTTATAAAGTGAGTCCACTCGGCACCTTGCATGCTTTATGAGGCCTTTGTTCTTGAAGGAATTAGTATCATTACCTATTATTTTAGATTTTTTTAAACTTCCACATACATATGGTAGATATCACATTTGAATTAAAGGTTTAGAGATTGATCTCTCATTTGTGGGTTTTTAAAGATGAGATATTACAGCTGGTGAAGGCAGAAGCTGCATAATCCTTTTTGACCTCTTTTTCTTTCAGGATTCTTATTATCCTTTTTTCCCCCCTCTTATCAAGTAATTAGCTAAATTTATTTTAGTGCTGCTGGGTCAATTTACAGTCATGGAGCTTTTCAGTGCCTGCACTGTATCTGTCTTCACTTATTTTCATGCCAAGCATTGCTTAGCCAGTTTAACCATTCATTCAAGTCTACTTTTACTTTCCCTGAGCAAACAGCAAATTGATACCAGCTGACAGTGACATTTTCCACTGATACACTATAGCATGTCACACATTCCACAGCAAACTTGTATGGTAAAACTTACGTTTATGTGTGATCAGTACCAGTTATCTGTTTGGTTATTTTCAGAATGAAAATCAGCCAGTTAGTGATTCCCATTGCAAAAAGCTATAACTACCCACTGACAGAAATGGGTACCTCACAAATTTTCCCTGATGTTTTTTTCAGTGGCTCAACCTTCCTGCCATACTGTAAATCCAGAAAGATTTTCTAAAAAAAAAGGACATGACTGAGAGATTTGGACATTTTAAGTAATGGTCTTACCACAAAGTTCTGAGTGTCTACTAATCTTTGATATATTTACCACGATACATCTGCATGATAAGGAAAAAAGAATTATGTTATCTTTGGAACAGGGAATATGCATAGAAAAATTTACCCTAAATTAGACATGAGTTCTGAGTTCCCTTGGTTATTTTGCCTAGATTTCCACTGAGTATAGCGGGACCATAAACACCTAGCAGAAGGTGCCTGCATTTAGATACCTACATTTATATGCCTAAATGTTAGCTGGAGCCTATCTAGGATGTTTAAGTCATAGATAAAGTAAAGGTATTTTTCATTTACTATCTCGTGCTAGTGAAAAATGGTTATTTTAAAAAGAGGGACTTTAACGTTGATCTATAGGAAGACAAAGTTTCATGGCTTTTATACTTTATCATGAGGTAGCACAGAGCAGCATGTAGGTGAAAAGCTGGGACTGCCTATTGCAGTAAGTGCTGCGAATGCTTTGACTCCAGTGCTGACAGCAGAATTCTGTCTGCTCTCTGCAGAGCACCACTGCTATTTTTATTCACTTCTTCCTAATCTCTTTATTCAATACACAGGAAAAAGAACTTTCTCTGCACAGAAAACATACTTGACAGCAGGTGCTTTTATCATAGATGTTACTTAATCAGCTAGTAGTTGAAATATTGAAGAGTAGTTTTTGATTTGTTCCTGTCTTGTTTTGTTTTCTGGCGATTACTGAGTTTAACCTGGTCCAAGTTTGTACTGAAGCATGGCCATCTCCAATCACAAAACATGTAGCTGTCTCGTTCAGGATACTCTAGGGCAGCAAAGAGCCATAGTCCAACTGCCTACTCTGTCTTAGCCAGCATCCTGAAAAATGAAATCAGCAACTGTTGGTATGCCCTGTGAGGGGACGATTGTGTGGGATGCCCTTCTCAAGCCAGCTGTTACCATTGCCACCGCTTCTGAGAAAAGGCAAGCCAATAGCTGAGGCCCTCCCCAGCTCTTTGTCTTCGTTTCATCACTTTCTTTGGCCTTTTCCATTCCTGGGACAGCCCATCTTCTAGTTCTTGGGGAACTGAGGTCAATTTTTGCTGTTTCTGAGATGGCTTGAATTAGCAGAACTCTCTAATAATTGCATTTTCCTGTCAGGCCTGTGTATCTTCCCATTTAATTTTTTTTGAACCTGTGAAAAAGGCAACGCAGACTGAAGTACTGCATTTAGAGCAAGGTGACCGCTTTACTTGGCATCAACTCTAAATCAACTGTTTTGTAACTGGCTGATTCTCAAGATCTCCTTCTCTTTTCCATCATGTTGGAGAGCAATCCCTCTTGTCCCATCCCCCTCCACTGGGAAAAATTGTGTTTGTTCTGAGTTTGAAGTGGATTAAAATAAAAACTTACTGAAGTTTTGAAGTCATTGTTCAGGTTGTTCCAAACATTAAATGAATCATAAAAGAGTTTCCAGATATGTTTTTATGAACCATATCTTAAGCCAAAACTGATGGGCTGGAAGAAAGGGAAAAAAAAAAGCCTAAGGAAAAGAGGCAGAAAACTTGCCTGTACTTGGAGACCAAGTTATTAATTTAGTTGTAAGTGAAACTTGAGATGGACTCTTTTGGATGCTTTCAATGCTTCATAAAATCATTATATTGTATTGTCTGCTATAATTTTTATTGCATGGTTGCAGCTTACTCCAATTTCTAATATGCACCCTGCTAAACCTCTTCATCATGTCTACCCTGGTCTAGGTTCTGAAGCAATATAGTAAGGTTTGAGAGCTCGTAAGCTTCTCATATATCCCTTAAATTTGCAATATCCAAAAGTTAGTAATTTTCTTTGCTGTGCATACACTGAAAATCTTATTTTTCTTCGTGTTCAAACACAAGTTCTATGCTGCATGCAGGGACTTTTTTGTAAAATGATGAAGAAAATAATTGGCTAGATTTTCTACTGGTTTAAACTCGATGCAGCTCATTTGAAGCTGATGGGATGATACTGATTTATCCTAGTTGAGGGTATGGCCTTATATAATATAATATTCTGGAAAATACCTCTGAGCAAAGTAATGATGAAGTAAATATCAGGGGACATTTATTTTAAAGCACAGTTCAATGTATGCACCAATATTTAATAATTAGGTATATGATTCTATGTACTTTATTTTTGTATGCTTTAATAATCTGTAATCCCTAGCCATTACAAACTTTAGATAATTAGCATCTTTAAAGCATTTTTGAGATCCTTGTATCACTGGTGCTGCATAAGTACATCTAATTTTTTTTTGTCTGGTTCTTTGAATATTTTTTTCCTTTCAGCAGTTTGGAAAATTCCCTTTAATTGTCTGCCATAGCAGCTATGCAGCTACTGGCAAGGCCACATCAGCAATTGTAATGAAGAAGTGGGAGAGTGGATTGGTATGCACACAAAGAAGCACTCAGCCTCTAAATATGCAATGAAACTGGTGACAATTTTTTAAGGAATTTTGAAATAAACTTTCAGAAATTGTCTTTTTCTTGGCCATTGCTTCTTCTTTTCCTACACTTAAGTTTTGAAGGAAATTGCAGCTTTGTGGACAAAGATTCGAAAACATAGAGTTTTGTTTTGCCTTGTCAACTTTGTCTTTCTCCAGAGTAACTAAACTTGCAGTGAAGACACTTTCAAATTTCCAAAGAAAGGTAATACTTACATTTTCATGTTCTAACTTTTTTATTAATGTCACACTTATCTTGCTGTGTTGTATCTGAGGGTGAGGTTTGTGAGGCAAGGTATATGTAGATGAAGGATATAACATCTGGATTTATCTGTAAGAATTTTTCAAAATGCCAGCACATTAGGCTGAAATGAAACCCAAGTGGAGTATAGAAAAGTTATGTAGCCAGTGAATATTTTAACTACATCACAGTTTTTCTGTGAAAAGGATTTTTCAGTGAGCTTGTAGACATTGAGAGTGTGAATGGAAATTCATGAACTCAGTATGCTTAGGAATTCAACCTAGTTTAGCGAGTTTATACAAAAAATCTCTTTTTTTTTTTTTTTAATAAGGAGATTTAATCTTTGGAATAAGAGACTTTGCAGACTGATTTAGACAAACATCTATCAAGAAGAACATTGGGAGAGCTTATTCAGGGTTGGCACATGGGTGTGGATTAGCCTGCCTCTTGAGGTCCTTTCCAGCCATGTTTTCTGTTGGCATGTTTCTTGGAATGATGCAGATTGTGGTAACAAACTTAAATTTCTGTCTTGAGTTAAGTGATGGCAGGACTGAGAGTAAATGATTGCATCAAGTTCTGGATTTCTAGTTCCTACATTCCTGTAATTTAAAGACTACTTAGGGGTTACCATAAGTATTAGAATTTTGGATTTTACTGTTTGGTAAAATTATAATAAAACTGAAATTAGTGCTTATCAAAAGTTTCCAAGTTCTTAATAAATTCAGTTGGAGCATTAAAAACCTGAAAAAATAGCAAGTATGGAAATGATCAATACAGAATTAGGATGCAATAGATATCCACATTCATAAAAAAGTGGTCTCTTCTGTAACACATCTATTTTGTTGAAGATCTATATCATTCTAACTGGGAACTCCAATAAGCAGCAGATTTGTTTTCCAGACACTTGCTATTCTAATTCTAAACAACAGAGTAATTTAAAAATCATCAATTTAATTGTTTTGAAAATCAGCAAATCCCACTTTGTTGATTTTTCAAATGATAACTCTATACAAGATTCACCTCTAATAATTATTGGAAAGAAAGTTCTAAAAATTTCCCCTAGTAGAAAGTCTTTTTTTTTGGTTGGGTTCTTTTAAATTTTGTTGCATAATCTTGGTAATGGTGTATTTTGTTTGGTTTATGCCAATATATCGGTTGACAGAATTTGTTCTGTTTCTCATTAGCAGACAGAAAACTGTACCTGTAAAGGTAAAAATTCACTGATGTCTATAACTTCTGCTGGGGTTATAAACCATGTATTTCCAATTGGTGAATGCTAAGCAATTTCTCTGAGCCATTGCATTAGTTTTTCAGAATTTGTGGTCTACAGGTAAAGAGGAAAGACAATCCTTTTGCCTGGCATGTCAACATTCACATTTGAGCAACTTACAACCACAGATTCAATGCCTCACTGTTTTTTTATTTTTTGGTCTCCCACACAACTACCTCTTTGAAAGCATAAGGGTCATTTAATGTCTGTGCTTTACTAATAATGGGTTTTGTGAAAAACAAAAATTGTCAAGGTAAAGAGTATGACCTCCTCTATTCTCTCTTTAGTCCTGTGTTGCAGCACTGTGCTTCATTTACCTTACTGCACTTCACTGCAAAAGCTAATTACAGTTAAAATTAAACTCTATAGAGTGTGTCCTGCTGCCTTTTAGCTGCTAGACACAAAGAAGAGGCTGATTCCTGTGTATTCACCTCTTGTTTAGAAGATTCATGTTTATCTAATGTGAAGTCAATATTATTGTCCTGAAAAGAGTTAGGGTATTGCTAACAATCCATCAGGGAGTGCTTCTTTATAGCACTGGCGCTATGCTCTAGTGGCTCAGAAACCATTTAACAGTGCTAAGATTCTGATCTACCTTGGTGCATTAACATTCAAACCATCATTTATCTCTTCTTAAATGCTTAACAATAAAATAGTTCATCGTGTTTAACAGTCAGATATTTTGTAAGTGGAGGAAAGGGAAAGAATGGAAGCAATGGAAAAATACAGAGGAACGTGAACCAAACTCCCTAGGTCTCCTTCTATGCAGCACATATATATAAAATATTTATTCATATATATTCATATATAGCATAGGAATCAGGAGGTCTGGGTGGGACCATATCACCTAACTTTAAGTGTATAAATTTCTCTGTGGCTGAACGGGAAGCCCTATGCTGCCTTTATAGTGGATGGAGAGAATTAGACCTCCAGAAAGTGACTTATTTTAGGATGAGATGAAAGCTGCTTTAAATTGCTCTTTTTTCTCCATTGGCCATAAAAGGAACTTAGGCTGAGTAGCTGCGATTCCAAAATTTAACTTCCAGGTATCTAATTTAGGGCAGGTGAATCAATATCTGGATGTCTATTGCTTGCTCTGTCTTTGTGAGCACAGACAAGTCACTTAATCTTCTTCGTGTAATGTATATTCTGGTGTATAACCATTATCTTTGTATTATTCTGTCAACGATATTGATAATCTCCCCTCTAAACCATTTATGAAATGTTATATGTATATATTTACATGTATATATATATATTTGCAAAAAAAAAAATACAGGGGGAGAGAGTAGGACATTGTGTATTGGAAGAAAATAAGTTTTATATTAATACTGATATGTCAATATGCAGAAGAAGACCTATAGAAATATTTCCCATGCTTTGTTGCACACAATAGAGTAAAGTGGGGCTGAAAATATAAAGGCTATTCCAAAGGATTAGTCTATGGTGTGGAGTTTGGCAGAGTGCAAGAGATATGCATGCTAGGTCTAGGAGCAGGTATGTCACAGCACAGCATGGTGCCATTATGGCCTGATGGAGTGGCCATGCCCTGACCTGCCCTTCTCACAACTTCAGTTGTCTGCTTTGGTCATCAGTCCTTTGAAGAAACATTTGAAACACAGAGATATTCCTCTAGAGGTGACCAGCACAATTCTGCCTCTTTATACAAGTTCATTTTTCCACTTCTGTAGATGTTGTGCACTTGTGAAGGGACTCTTTATTAGAATTTGCTGCAAGTAAAAGATGCAGATGCCTTAAAATTAGCTCGAGACTAATTTCTAATTAGTTCTGCCCTTCTGATACTGTTTTATTAACTTTTTTTTTTTACAATTTACAATAAAATTATATTTGTCCTTTCTTGAAATTAGTGAGGAGAATTGAAATACTCTTTGGGTTTTGTTTTTGTTTTTGTTTTTGTTTTTTGTTTGTTTGTTTGTTTTTTAATACGCCTGGATTTTTCTTTTTTTCCTTGCATACTGGAAGTAGTGTCCTAACCTCCTGGCTGTCTCACTTCCAGTATGAGAAACCCAAGAAGCAGTGAGGAAATAAGGCTTTGACTGTGATCTCTTTTCTCCCATTGTACCTCCTTCAAGATCATTAGAATTACTCCCGCTTTACTGGAACTGGTTTGTATGAGATTAGAGTCAGGCTTCACTGCTTTGTTTTAGACTGTCATTTTTTCTAGAGATTTTAACTTTACATTGTTTATTTTTACTGTCTCCCCATTTGTTTGTTCATCTTTCAATTGACTGTTTAAAAGATTTGACTAGAGTGGGAAGAGAAAAAACAATCAGCACACAAGCTGCTCATGTTCTGCTGAGGAACAGAAAATGACTATTTTTGGTAGCAAAAGAACTGTTACAAATAGAGAGATATTTTGTCTTTTTCCTGTTAGAAATGCATTAGTTTTTCTTTTAGCAGATAATACTGTTGCATTTATTCTTTGATTTTAACAATGTCACATTCACAGGACAAGGTCATTTAACCTGTGTTTAGTAGGCAAACACATAAAGCTGCAAGATAGTATGTAATGCAAACTATTTTCAAATTGGGTTTGGGAATTAGAATGACAGAATGAATGAACTCCAGATTTGAAGAGCAAACATTTAATGTGGCATGTTCAGCATTGGCCAACTTGATAGATTAAATGCCATATTTTCATGCAAGGTGTAAATATTGAACTATAGCTCTACACTGTTGATCAAAGCTGTTTGCTTGGCTGAGATGATTAAATAAGGGTTAATAAATATAACCTCTGTTAAATCTTCTATAACCAAATGTATGTGTCAGCTTCACCTACAGTAGAATTACTAACTAAAGCTGGCAAATGTGAGCCAGAACATTTAGGCACAATATCTCTTGAGCAGAGTGTTTGATATTTGCTCAGAGCAAGAGTTGTAACTGATTGACAGCCATAGCAAATGAACTAGTTCTCATTTGCTCATCTGGACAGAGAAAGGGGAAAGGACAGTCTGACCATCTCATTTGTGGTATGCCAAAATCTGATATACCGATTACTAGTTGTGGGCCATCTTCTGCTATGATGTGTTGTATAAAAAGGTACAGGACATTTGCAGATACATTGGTGTCTTTGATCAAGTAGTACCTGAAGAAGGAGGCTCCCACCTTTTCCAGAGCAGAAGACCCACTGAGGATTAACATGTGAGAAGGAGGGGAAAGACAACATGACTATATATACCCACACGACAGTATGCATGGGGCAAGGCGCAATGCCACCCAGGGCTAATAGACCGGAATGTTTTTCTGTGATCATGGAGGAAGTTTCAGCTGACAGCTATAACTTGGTGTGTATTGCACCAAATGATGCGTTTACCTCTCACAGCTTCTGAAGCTATTTGACCTTAACTGGAAAAGTTGACTGTGTCTTACTAGGGAAGATCTGTTTGGAGGACTTCCTTATTCTTGAGCTGCATAATTAAGACAATTTAGCTTGTCTCATCTAGCAGGCAATAAGCATCAACAGGCAGGGAGAGACAAAGCTGAAAGCTCATGTTCAGTGTCCCTGGCTACCTTTTTGCTCTGCGCCCAGCTATGTTCCTTGAGCCCATATTGTGGTCAGTTTGTCCCTCTTTGTCTTCAACATACAAGATCATACTTCTGGAATTTCTGTTTACTTATCAGTGGGCTTCAAAGAGGCCTTTCTGTCACTATTTAGAGTTTGGAAATCTAATCATACCTTACCAATCTTGACAGAACTTATCATAAGACAAATAATTACATTAGAGTGATGGATGAACTGTATCAAAGAAGATGATAAGCAAGTGCATACTAGTGCTGCCTGAGATAGGCAAAGATGGAGCATACTGCATGACAGCTCAACCCCAGGTTATAGGATAGAAGAAAGAAGATTAATTATATAGGATAAAGCAGCATATCTAGAATTTTACAAAGTTTGTTTCAGAATTTGCATTTCAGTGCTTTGACTGGTGTCTGGTACTAACACCAAATTTTCTAAAAATTCACGTGCAAGCTATTTTTCATCCTTGAGGAGGGGACAAATAAAACAATCCAAGAGGGTACCCTTTATCCAAGAATCTTCCAAGACCTTCTAGAAGTATTAAAAATTGAATTGCAAGAGAATTTTATGGAATAATTCTGGATGTTTGAAAACCACAAAAACTAAACAAACAAAATATTCTAAATCTTAAAAAGTAGTGAAGAAAAAATCCTGCCTGACAAGTAAGGAACACTTCCCTAAAAATCAGAAGAGTGCAGCAAAAATACAAATAGATTTTTGCTCAAGTCATGTTGGAAACATGTGACATTAGACCCTGCCATGGAAAGTATGATAAAGTATGATGGTGAAGATTGTAAATATCTAGTAAACGAATTAGCTGTGTAATGTTATCTCATGATAGATAATGTATGAAAATAGACTTATACACAGGGGTTGCTCTAACGTTTTTAGCCAGTGAGAACCCCTCCAACTGCACCTACAGTACAGCCTCAGTGCACCTCTTGTTCCAGCACATACCTGTTACTCCAATTTGCACATGCTGCTGTGGTGTGTTTTGGTACCAGGGTTGGTGCCAGCATGTGTGCTGTCATGCTTAGCGCTGGAGGGAATAATGCTTAGGAAGATGTTATTAAGGGTAAGAAAGCTTCCCTGAGTGTGAGAGCTGCCCCTGGTTTCCTAATTTGTGTAGAAAATATAGTTTTGTTTTTGGGAATGGGGATTGCTTTCTATATAATAAACCAAAGATAATTGAAACATATAGGCATGTCATGAGACTGAGGTACTGAAGAACCTCTATTAACTCAAGTCTCTATTAAAGGATTGAAAATTGCTCCCCTACCCTAGAGGATTTCTGAAACCCAGTCTTGGATAAGGGCATGAGGAGAAAATCAGTGGAAAAGACACTCTCCCACCCTTCACAAACTTATTAAGTCTTAAAAAAACAGTCTGAGTTAGAAAAGTGGCAGTATTAGATTTTTGCTTAAAGAATCTCCGAAGGCAGAAAAAAATCCAGAATATCAGACTCTTCCTGGAAATGTTAGATATTCTGGCTTTACTTGGGAATGGTATTAGAACAATTGTTATGACCGAACTTTGGTCTCAGATAGTAATATAAAGTATTATATGGGAAAAGCAGTGTAACTATGACATAAGTAAGTTCTGTTATCATAGCAAGTTGCTTCTTACATCCTGCTGCTGACTTTGATGGTGTTGAAGGTGCCATCAAACTTGGCAGATCATCTGTGCTAATTTTTCTCACCCTCTCTTAATCTAAAAACAATAGACATTTCCACTGAGACACCTCGTGCCGTCTGGAAACATTTGATGTGTACCATGCCTTCCTTGATCTAGCACAGGATGGAACATCTTTTCTTGGTAGAGTCACGTCTTTCTCTGATTGCCTTTTTCCAGATCTCAAGCTTTTTTTAGAGAATCACTGAAGAGGTGAGGCTGGAAGAGACCTCTTAAGATCATCTAGCCCACCCCTCCTCTCAAGCAGGATCAGCTAGAGCTGGTTGCCCAGAACTGTGCCCAGTCATGTTTTCAACGTCTCCACAGATGACAAACCTTCTGATGCATCTTCTCTACCCTCCACAGTTGTAATGTGCTGCTGTGCCCTTCATGCTGGGACTTATTTTGCAAGAAAATCAGAGTGGTTTTGTTCTTTCTCATCTAGGAAAGGGAGGATTTTTTTAGGGTATGGGGAACAGGAATGATTAACAGTCATCCTGTTGTGATTTCCTGCATTGGCTAAAATATCTCTTGAAGCTGATCCTAGGCCTTGGGGAGGTGAATGGGGGGAAGTGTGGAAATAGAAAGGAGGAAGGAAAACCCAGCAATTCTACCCTCGCACTTTCCTCAACTCCTCTGATCGTTGTCCAAATAGGTAAACTCCACCATGACAGTTGGTATCATGCTGTGTGCAAGGGGCTTACAAAGTCCTGTTAGCCCAAATGGGACTTTGGTGCCTGGCATTACGAATCTGTAACAAATTTAAAGAGAAGAGTATCACAAGCATCCTGGTTGTGTGAATATCCTGCTTGTAACTAACTTGGTTACTTTGAGGCATCTCTTGCTTGTGGTGATATTATCCTGATCTGGCCATTCCAGACCAGCAGAAATGTCACAAGTGACTAAGCCCAAGGGAGTGCAGTCAAATATACTCCAATGCTGTCACTGCATGAGGTGTTTGTGGGCAGGCTCAGTGACTTGCACTAAGTCAATGGAAAAGGCTATTCTGGTAGGGAGTGTTAGGGATATGTTGCTTTGCATTCTCAGGTTGAGTTTAGGTTATAAACTTTACACATCACGAGTAGAAAATACTTACTGGGTTTTAGATAGGAGAATATACTCCATGCCTTGCTCCTCTTTTCTGTGTGAAATTCTGCTGTGAATATTGTCTGTGTATGTGCTGCATGATTCAGCTATGACAAGCCTGGAAGGGAGAGAGGGAGAGATGAGGCACAAAGGTTTAATGGCTCCGCAGGAACTTGGCAGCTTGTTAAGGCAGCGACGTGTAGCATGAGGAAGTAAAGCCGGCCAGGCACAGCACAAAACATGCATCAGAAAGCCAGAATTTTGATTGGGAAGATCTGGCATCCAAGACATGGCATTATTCCCAGAAAGACAAACAGCTACAATGCAAAAGACCTGCAACAAAAGCTTTATTTCCTGCAGCCAGGACAGCCTGCTTAGATTTTGACAAATGAACCAACGTACATTGGCCTGGGCCTGCATAGTGATATTGCAAGGATAGCTGAGGCTGTGATCCTGGAGCTGCAGGATCAAAAGAGGACAAGAAGGGGCAAGAGGAAAGGCCAGGGAACTAAGTTAAGGAAGTGCATTGAGAGAGCAGCACACACAACAGCCAAGCTGTGCAAACTCTGCTGTGGTGACAGCAAAATTTCATGAGAGACAGACTATCACCCATGTACTGGAGAATTGGCCAGCTACAAGTTTAGTACTGAGAGTACTTTTGATCCACCCTAAACTGAATCAGTGAATGTGACAAAAAGATCAGGATTGGGGAATCAAGATTTCTGTTAATAAAAAAAAAAAGGGATTGGCCAAAACAATACCCAATATAACTACAGTTCTTTAGGTTTTAGAAAGCTTTCATAAGATTCTTTTATCCTAAAAGAACAAGTTAGAGAATGGCACAGTATTTCTGCATGCATAAGAAGGAAATATCAAAGAAATAGGAAGAGGAAATATCTTTCCTTATAGTTATTTTAAAAAAGGAAGATAGTGATATTTACAAAAAAGCTCTATTCAGTGCACACAAATTCAAAAGGACAGGAGGGAAGTCTTAACAGTAAGCCTGTGTTATTTTAATGAAATGCAAATGACTATTTTTAACATATGCACCTAATAATTCAGAAGGTGTTGTCTTTGATGAGACCTTCAGGGCAATTTCACAGGAAAGGTGGAATATTTCTGTCACGTAAGAGGACTTCATCTGCACTTCATTCACTGAAAAATATGGAGATTAAAAAATATCCTGCAATCAAAGAAAGAAAGATAAAAGATTTAGATAATGGAAATAAAGCTTGTGGGTTACCAGAGAGACTAGATTCTTTATTGTCATGGTTTAACCCCAGCCAGAAACTAAGCCACACACAGCCGCCCGCTCACTCCCCCCCAGTGGGATGGGGGAGAGAATCGGAAGGGTAAAAGTGAGAAAACTCGTGGGTTGAGATAAAGACAGTTTAATAGGTAAAGCAAAAGCTGCGCATGCAAGCAAAGCAAAACAAGGAATTCATTCACTCCTTCCCATCGGCAGGCAGGTGTTCAGCCATCTCCAGGAAAGCAGGGCTCCATCACATCTAACGGTGACTTGGGAAGACAAACGCCATCACTCCGAATGCCACCCCTTCCTTCTTCTTCCCCCAGCTTTATATGCTGAGCATGATGTCATATGGTGTGGAATATCCCTTTGGTCAGTTGGGGTCAGTTGTCCCGGCTGTGTCCCCTCCCAACCTCTTGTGCACCCCCAGCCTGCTCGCTGGTGGGGTGGGGTGAGAACAGAAAAGGCCTTGACTCTGTGTCAGCACTGCTCAGCAGTAACTAAAACATCCCTGTGTTATCAGCACTGTTTCCAACACAAATCCAAAACACAGCCCCATACTATGAAGAAAATTAACTCCATCCCAACCAAAACCAACACATTTATGAAAAGGATTACAGTTAATTCCTCCAGGTACAGTTCATATTCCTGGCAAGACAGCCAAACATAATGGGTGCATAAGTGTAGATGAAAGTGCAACTGGACGTGATACAGACACACACATGGCCACACACAAACACACATGAGTACTTGTGATAAATAGACTATACAAATACGTATTGTAATAATGTGATATTTTTAGCAGGTTTTTGCTAAATACTGAGCACGGTTCAAATCTGTCATAGAGGATTAACATTATCGTTCTAAGAGTCCTTTTTGTGCAGCAGGATATGTTCTGTATTCACTGCCTAAATTAAAAATTAATATTATGACTTTGTGTTCATGTAAAAATTTAACCCAAGATAATAGGATCTGTGAAAATACAGGTTTTCTGAAGCTATGGGAGGTCTTTCCATGACCTTCCCTTTCCAAGAGGGGTGCTGGATCATGCAGATAAAGTTCACCAGTATTGAATCCATTGTGGATCCTAATATTTGGCACTGCTGACACTGTTAGTGGAGCCAGACTGACTCTGTATAGCCTTACACAGGAGGACTCAACTCCAGAGACTCCTGATTTGGTCTCCAGTTCTAGGTACTCTGAAGGCTGCCACTGCCCTGTTTTTCTTCAGACTTTTACCTGTGACAAAAGAGAGTCTCCCTCTCCTTTAGGTATGTTTGAATCACTTTAAAAGTAGGAAATAAAAACAGTTTTATTCTAGCAAAGCAAAGGGTTGAGGTTTTTTTCATGTCTGGGTACAAATTTTAAGCCTATGCCTGACAGGAAGACCTTGTTCGACAGTCATTAATGCAGGATACCTCTGAGGTATCCTTCAGCGCTGGAAACCATGGAGCCAATTCAGCTGCTGATTCATCCACGGTGAAGATGAGATATTTATGAATAGGTCTCTCGCTCACAGCTCGGGCTACCAGAATTTTACTGCATCTTTCCCTCCACACTAGCACCTTTCCTCTTTATACTTTTTATTTACAGAGACATGCATTACTGTGGCTTTGATTAGAACTGCACATTTGTAAGAGTGCAGATGAAAGATTTGGGGGGATTGTGTATGGCTTTTTCAACAAATTAAAAGTCTTTGATGTGTGGATTCTTCCTTCTAAGTTTTCCTTTCTGACTGTGCAGTAAACTGAATTACAGTGTAACCTCCCTCCTCTGCCTTCCAAGAGGGTGTGATGTGCACTGCTGGCTTTCTTCATAGCCTTATTCTAGCTCAGAATTATAGTAAGTAGCAACTCTACAACATTTCTAATAGACTTAGTCAATTGTTACTTACACTCTGCAGAAGGTGTTTACAGTCACCTGAAAAAGCAGGTGACAAATTTGACATTTAGAATGCTTTTTCCAAATCAGATCACTTGTTTCCCCTTTGTCAGATTGGGTTATTCTGACTGACACAGGCCAGCTGAAGAGATAAGCAAATCTCTCACTTCTAACTGGAAAAAAAAAAAAAAAAAGACACTGATAACAGGTATAACAGATAGCATCATATTTTATTATTAAATTAGAAGCAGCACAATTTGAATCATTTCCATATTGTTGCTTCCTTTATGCAGTATATGACATTTAGCTTTACAAGAAAGAAAATAAAATGATAAAAAAATCAGTGTTGCATATTTAATGGACTAAAAATTTGCTAAGTGATGATTTTTGAGGTATATTGTAAAAATTTCATATAATCATATAAATGTAAATGGGGTATTGTTAATAAGCAGGGTCTTCTCAGAAATTTGTTTTTCACCTATTCAAACTTTATCAATGATTTAGGAGAGAACATGAAAACAGTTTGCATAAACAAGTATATAACAAATATATAACAAAATGTAAGCAAATAAGAACAAAACTCATACTGATGCCTATGGTATAGGGAGATTTGGTATTGGGGATAATAATTTTGAAAGGAATTGAAAATCATTTGTCCTGCCTAATTGCAGGGGATTGGACAAGGTGCTCTCCTAAGGTTGCTTTCAGCTTTGTATGTCTTTGATTCTACAGAAATGCATGATTATACAGAAAGAGCTCCCAGTTCAACACTGTAGCTACAAGCTATATTCTTAAAATAATTTAATAGGGAAATACTTTACTACCATATAAAGTAATATTACAATATTATAATAGTGTTCCAATATAAACAATGCAAAAAAGATATTGATAACTTTGAGAGGTTTTGAAGAAGCAGCATGAAAATTTATCACAGCATTGTAAAATGTGCTTTTAGTAAAAGATGCAGTGGCCAATATGGATATTTTAGAGCTGACTATTGCTTGAGTATTTTGAAAAAGAACACACTTTGGAATACATCCTTAAAAAGTCTTTATATTGCTTGTAATAGGTTGGCTATCTACTGTTTTATGATAAGCTAATTATTCAGTATTTCTTTTATGGTAGATCCCAAATACTTCGAACATATATATACACACATATTTACATATATATATACACTTCACTATAATAAGAGCTGTGCAATCAAATACCCTGAATTCTTTCTCGCTCTGAAGGGTAAATCTGGCTCTATTGAAATCAATGCTAATTTTGCCTTTGACTTCAGTGGAATTGGGATTCCCTTCCCAAAAAACCTGCATGTATTTTTTGCATGAGTTAGAGTAATCATGCTTTTTAATAAGTAAGTGCCTTGTGCAACTGCATTGACAATGAATTTGACAACCTTGTAACAGACCTGCTATCTCATATACTTGCTATAATGTTAGGTTTGGGGTTTGATTTCGTGTCTTTTTTTAATGAGTCCTTTAACAAATGAAGACCAATCAAAATGTGCATGTCTAAGGCTTACACATTCATGAGTTTGGTGATAGTGCCAATTTGCACCATCTCCTTTCCCGCTGCTTATACCCAACCCCACCCAGATATTGAATAAAAGGTTTATAGAGCCATGCAATGAACCAGAGCAGGGCACTGCTCTAACAAATGCATATTCCTTTTTCCAGGAAAAGCAGAATCCAGAACAAGCAGATGAGAAGTGAGGGGACTGCTTCAGCTATCCTCACATAACCAGTATTGTTTCCAAATGTACAGCCTCACCTCTAAGACACTCAGAATGATGTTGGATCTTCTGTTAGAGGGAGACTCACACTTTTAAGAAAAGGAAACAATGTGGGGCTGAGTTTAATGGCAGGGAAAAAGGGCAGCCTGGATCCAGTTAGAGAAATAGGACATGTATTGAATGAGTACATACCAGCATCTGTGGAATTTCTTAGATTTGAAGAAATGCATTTGGAAAACAAAGAAAGGGGATAGGGGCATGCTGCTATTATTAGGAGCATGATTTTGTGTACGGTCCAACATGTTGGCTGTCACACAGACTGACTATTAACCTCATCACAGTCTGTAACTTCCTCAAGAGGGGCAGTGGAGGGGGAGGTGTTGATCTCCTCTCTGCTGACCAGCAATAGGACACGAGGAAATGGGATGAAGCTGTGTCAGGGGAAGTTCAGATTGGGCATTAGGAAAAGATTCTTCACTGAGAAGTTGGTCGTTCACTGAAACAGGCTCCCCAGGGAAGTGGTCACAGCACCAAGCCTGTCAGAGTTCAAGGAGCATCTGGACAACGCTCTTAGTCATATGGTTTAGTTTTAGGTAGTCCTGCGAGAAGCAGGGAGTTGGACTCGATGATCCTTATGGGTCCCTTCCAACTTGAGATATTCTATGATTCTTTGATTCTATTATTCTAACTGTTTTCAAAGGCATAAATATTTGAATGAAAATGGGATGTAGAAGTCTCGGGAGGAGCAAAAAACAGCAGAACAATTTTTTAAGGGGCAAGAGGTTGAAAGCAGATGCAAATACCTACTTATGACTATTTTTCAAAGAGAATTTGCTGCAGAATTCTGTTATCCAACTTTGTACCTGAGCGCTTTCCACCCAAGTATTACATAGAAGAAAATAGCAGCTGTGGCTCCTCTGGTTAGTAACCTGAGAGGCAGATCCCTCAGGCACCTGAGTTGGCAGATGCTGTGTGAGGCCTGCATAGAAGACTCCCTAGGGAAGCGCAGGCATTTTATTCTATCATTCTGGTCTTCTGACATTATGCAAAGGAAAAGCAGTCCTAGCTTGTTACTGGGTTTTCAAAGGAGCTGTTGAGCTTTGCTGTCTTCTCAGCCAGCACTAACTCCTATTTGGTTCAGTTGCATCCCTCTCATTTCTTACATTCAGGACAGGGATGAATTACTTAGAGCTTACAAATCCATACACTTTAGGACAGAAGAGGAAAAATGGAAGAGGGAATGAAAGAACCCTCTCATTGTTATCTCTATGGTCAATTTTGTATATTAATTCCCTCTCTACCTCTCTCCCCACTTCTTTAAAACACATGGTAAAGGCCTGTCCTGGTTTCGGCAGGGATAGAGTGAATTTCCTTCCTAGTAGCTGGTACAGTGCTGTGTTTTGGATTTAGGGTGAGAATAATGTTGATAACACAGCGATGTTTTAGTTGTTGCTAGGTAGTGCTTACACTAGTCAAGGACTTTTCAGCTTCCCATGTTCTACCGACTGAGAAGGCTGGAGGTGCACAAGGAGCTGGGAGGGGGCACAGCCAAACTGGCCAAAGGGACATTCCATACCATGTGATGTCATGCTCAGTACATAAACTGGGGAAAGCTGGCCGGGGGGGCCGCTGCTCGGGGACTGGCTGGGCATCGGTCGGCGGGTGGTGAGCAATTGCACTGTGCATCACTTGCTTTGTGTATTCTTCTTCTTCTTCTTATATTATTATTATTATTATTATTGTATTTCAATTATTAAACTGTTTTTATCTCAACCCACGAGTTTTTCTCACTTGTGTTCTTCCAATTCTCTCCCCCATCCCACTGGGGGGTGAGGGGAGTGAGCGAGCAGCTGTGTGGTGCTCAGTTGCTGACTGAGGTTAAACCATGACAGGGCCATTACCAAGTATGAAATACCAGTTAAATGGTATATTTGGTACACCATTATAGCACAATGCTGTACAGTAACACATATTTTCTAAATTGCAGCATTATGAATTGCAGTCTGCAGTTTATCACAAATTGATTTCATTTGTTATTTTTCCAAGATTCCCTTCTAGAAGAAATAAAATCTTAGAAGCATTACCTGTAATTGCTATTTAAAAATTTTAAATTGACATCATACTTCTAGCTGAGACAATTAATTGTGTGGAGTAAAACTTCAGTAGATGTAGACAGAATTCCATTGGCTTCACTGCAGCTGAAACAGTGATAACTAGTTGAATATCTGTCTCATAAATCTATAAAATTTCAATTAATTATTTTTATGAACTCCATAGTGAAGCTTATCCACATGGGCTTTTTTCCAGAGAAGTTCTGCTTCTGCTGTTAATTTCTCATATATCTTTTACATAATATGTTCCTGCAAGTTTCCTTGGATAAGGTGATTAAGTGTTTGCCAAAAGGTAAGCCAGTGAAGACAGTTTTTAAGGCTGAATAGGTGCTGTTCTGTATAACAAACACATTAATAAAAATATTTCAGTAATTGAAACTGTGTGAAGATTCAGAAAAGCAAAGGTATATGTTATCTCAGTGATAGTGCATTTTTTTCTCAAGTTTTGGGACAAATCTTTTTCTTATTCACTCTAGTCCAATGCAGCTATCTGTGCCACCATGACACACAGGATTAGGAAAGCATTAACAGGACAGTCTGGAGAAAAATGACAACAGAATGAGTCTGCTGTTTTTCAGAGGCCTTGCAGGGATCGGTACAGATTATAGCCTTGTAGCCCAGTAAATACAGCAGTGCCATTGCTTATAGCAGGAATGGGCGTGTGACACCAGAGAAAGGAGGAGATATTAGAAAGTTTGTGTATACCTCACTTTAACTGTATGAATTTTGAACTGTAAGCACTCGTATCATTGTTAGTGGACTAAAAAAAATTCTTTAATTAGACTAAGACTAGCAAGATTAGACTAACAATAAATTCTCGGCTTTGCATACAAGGTTTGTTCCTTTTGCCCATAGCAAGATTCTGAGTGCAATAACTTCTTGGGGATTCAGGCAAGCTATCCTTTAATTTAGATGCAAGAAATTGATAACAGTATACACCAAGTAGGGTTGTTTTTTTTATTTTTCATTCCTGCAAACACTTAAGATTGCATTTGGGTAACAACAACCCCATGCAATGTTACAGGCTTGGAGAAGAGTGGCTGGAAAGCTTCCCAGCAGAAAAGGACCTGGGGGTGTTGGTCAACAGCTGGCTGAACATGAGCCGGCAGTGTGCCCAGGTGGCCAAGAAGGCCAATGGCATCCTGGCCTGTATCAGCAATAGTGTGGCCAGCAGGAGTAGGGAAGTGATCGTGCCCCTGTACTTGTCACTGGTGAGGCCGCACCTCGAACACTGTGTTCAGTTTTGGGCCCCTCACTACAAGAAGGGCGTTGAGGTGCTGGAGCGTGTCCAGAGAAGGGCAACGAGGCTGGTGAAGGGTCTAGAGCACAAGTGTTGTGAGGAGCGGCTGAGGGAACTGGGGTTGTTTAGCCTGGAGAAAAGGAGGTTGAGGGGAGACCTCATCGCTCTCTAAAACTACCTGAAAGGAGGTTGTAGTGAGGTGGGTGTCGGTCTCTTCTCCCAAGTAACAAGCGATAGGACGAGAGGAAATGGCCTCAAGTTGTGCCAGGGGAGGTTTAGATTGGATGTAAGGAAAAATGTCTTCACCAAAAGGGTTGTCAAACAGTGGGACAGGCTGCCCAGGGAAGTGGTTGAGTCACTGTCCCTGGAGGTATTTAAAAGACGTGTAGACATGGTGCTTAGGGACATGGTTTAGTGGTGGACTTGGCAGTGCTACGTTAACGGTTGTACTCAAGGATCTTAAAGGTCTTCTCCAACCTAAAGGATTCTATGATTCTATGATTAACCTTCATTTGGTTTGGACTGAGAAAAATTACAGAATTAGTACAAGAGTTCCAGGTTTGTAAAGGAGAGAGACCAATCAACAAGTCATAAAAATTGAATGCATTACATACAATTAATTTTTTGCACACATTTTAAAGAGAGGAAACTTATAGTCTTACATTATTTCTTCAGTTGCCTCAAGCTAACATTTGTTTAAATCTTTTATGATTTTAGCAACTACAATCATCTCACCAAACACTGTAGTTACCGTACACCAAGTCAATGTCTATATAATTATAGATGGCAAATCCCAAGAGATGCTTTTAAACATATGTTTATCTTTTTGTGCTCTGAACTGTCCTGCAGCTTTCTTCTACCTGAGAGGCTGATCTCCAGTGTCACTGAACTGCCGTCCTCCAGTACTCTTTTAAATAAACTTTTTTTACTTTTTCATCTCCATTTTTCCATTTGAAACCTTGAGCTGCTAATTGTTGCTCTCTCAATAAAGACATTTTTGTCTGTGTCTTTACTTTCCTTCTCTTGTGGGGCTCTAGCTCACATGCTTTCTCACACTTTGACAACAGTTTTCTCAGTTTTCTCCAGTCTGCTGTACTTCCCTGGACCGTGGAGCACAGGTAGCTCAGCCCCTGGGCTCAGGGTCAGTGGGCACCGTCCTTCAGCCCATTCATGCTGAATGCCAAGATGTAGGCTCAAATATTTTTTCTGTTTTGTGGGACTAGAAATTATGTCTTCCTGTCTCTCTGTGAGACATGCATATTGATGAAGCAGCATGTATAGAAATAACTCCTCCCTCTTTGGTTTTTGGAGCCTAATTCTGGGAGAAGATCCACACTTGTGAAACCTGGCTGAAGGCAGCACCTTCCTTCAAAGCTGAGCACATTATTACCTGCAGGGTGTGACCTTCTTTTTCACATTTCCTACTGTTGAGCTCAGGCCATCCATTGCTCGACTCACTGACCTCTGAGAGTCGCATCTGGAGGCTGGGCAGGCACAAGGCAGAGCCTTGATGCCCAGCCTGCCTTGGGATCCCAGTAGGCAGCAACACTCATGAAAATTACACCCAGCAGCACTGAGCACAGCAAACCACGATCCTTGATCCTTCCCTCGAGAGTCTAAACCTGAACTAAGTATGCAATTAAATAAACAGGCATGTTAGTAATCATTTGAGTATGGAACGGCCTGGCTTTTGGCACTTAAATATAGAAAATGCATATACGTGTGTTTGGACACATACATTTTATGGCATGTGTGTGTATGTGTCTGCACCCCTTAATGATTTGGTCCCTTGTTAGCTGTGCTACATCACAGTGATAATACAGAAATTCCTCAGGAAATAGCAGGAGGTTTCCAGTTCAAACTAAATTACAATTATAAGCACTGCCATGATCTTCATGGAGCTTGGGCTGCTTTATTAAGTACCCACTTAAACTTACACTAGGTTAATAATGTATTTGCTCAGCTTGAGATTCTCCACAATGAGGAAAAAATGTATTACAAAAATCTTTGTTTTAATTTACTCTAACAATTTTCAGAAACTGGTGGAATCTCACAGGTATGATCCAGAATAAATTGCTGGGGCTGTCACTGCTAATAATGCACTGGAAACACTCTTAAATATAGATTTAGTTTAGGGTCTCAGTTGGCTGCTAGGCAATTTTAATTCTTGGATTAAAAAGAAAGACTAAATTCCATACTGTTACTGAGAAGAGATGTGTGAGCAGCCTCTTCTGTGTTCATTAGGACTCATCCATGGGAAGTAATAAAACACTATCACTGGGCTGACAGAGATGGGAAGGCCTGCCATAGTCTGATGTGTTACAGCCTGATGTGTTGGGCAATGAAAACAAGATCTTCCTCCAGAGCTGTTAGGTGTGGACTGTATTCTTTGGAAGAAATGGGTTTTGTCTTTGTTGACAAGCAAAATTGCTTTTGGGTATGACTTTTCAGTGAAAATTTGAAAATAGTTGTGTATAAGCTCTGAAATTTTCAAGGAGAATGATATAATTACCAGGGTTGGGGAAAATATTTCAGTCTTTCAGTTGCAACTTTTTTTACATCTGGGAATGTAAGATAAATGTAGGATAACTTCCTTACAAATAATATGAATGTTAAAATAAAAAATTGAAATTATTTAAATGATTTTTTGATTGATTTTATTTGATTTTGATTTCTTTTGGATTTTTTAATTCACAATATTTTTAAATTTTTGAAGCTTTCATCCTGGTTTGGGACTGTAGATGGTTTTAGAATCTGCCAACTTTTCTACGTGATTCTTCTTTTAGCTGTTGCTCCTGTGGCATGTGAGCATATCTTCTCTTTTATTAGTACCTGTTATCTATTTCATAAGAGTTTAAAGGATGGTCAGCTGATATCTGTTCCATGAAAAGTCTTTCTTCATTAGGACTTCATTTTAGAGATGGACTTATTACACTTAGACATCTGAACTGAATGAAGTCAAAAGCTCCTTGATAAGGCACCTGGAGGAGAAAAAATAAGTGGGAAGCAGGGCAGGGAGAAAATGAAATTCAGTAAGACAGAGTACAAAGTCATGCACTTAGGGACTAATAGGAATTACTGCTGTAAGCTGGTAGCTTATCTTTTGGAAACAATATAGAAAGAGAAAGTGAGTTGATCAGTATATATAGAGATATATATACAGAGATACAGGTGTATTAAAGTCATTGTTCAAGGCACCAATAAGACATCACCTGGCTGTTGGGTACAACCCTCACCGCTGGTACTCAGGAAGGATGAGTTCTAACCTGAACAGGTTGAGGAAGAACTACGAGGATGATTAGAATGGAGATGACACTGAAATATCTTTTTTAATTTAGCAAAATAAAAAATATACTAGGGTTAGAGCTGGGTATTAGTTGGTTTATCAAAGAATTGAGCACTACATAGCAAAAAGAGCTCTTTGAGTTAAAAGGCATAAGAACAAAGGTGCCTGAACTGTCTATGAATAAATTTAAACTGGACTTCTGAATTTTTTCTCACTATGAGAGAACTAAAGGCCTGGAGTAATGTCTCACTCTATGACGTTTTGAAATGGAGCTCAATATAAGGAGTAGGACTGTGTAATTTTGTTGCTTGTTCAGCAGAAAAATGAACTTTGACCCAGGATTTGCTATGCCAAAACTACTGTAATTGTTCTTATGCAAAAGAACGATTACAACCATAAACTCTAAACTTCTGAGTATCACGAATCAGTTATTAACACATCATGACATTTCCTTGATTTAAGAGAGATGTGTCAGATCCTTTCAAGGTTTCCTCAAGAAGCTAGCAGCACTTTGTCTTTAATGAAAACTAAGTTTCCACTGTAATGTCCTGTTTAGTCCTTTCATAGTGACAGACAATTTTGTCTCTTTCCAGACTCAACCCCATTGCCCTACATCAAAGCAGGGCTTTTCTTCAGTCAGTGATAGGTTTGTGGGGGACTGATTTGCCAGCCACCTGCTTAAACCTCTCTCCTGGTCCTTAATACAGGCTTTGCTTTGGTCTATTATTTTATTGCAGTGACAATACATATATTTATTCTCTATTTGCAGTGGCAACATATATATATATGTGTATATACATATATTGTCTTCTTGCAGTCACATTGCATCTTCAAAAATGCCTTCATCATCTCAGTACTGGACAGCTACCAGTGCAAAGCATCATCAGTTTCCATTTTTTCGGCCAGCCAGAGGTCAGGAATGAAGAGAGACCCTGGTCCTCTCTGCCTGCAGTGTCTAACAAAGTCTAAGCAGAGGAGGGTCCCCTCTCACAGCTGACTGTGCTCAGCACTGTGCAGCAACAGAGGATTTCCATGCTTTTTTTCCCAGAAACTGAAAGGAACCACCAGTCAGCTCCCTTCAGCCTTCTTACTGTGTCTTGCTTGTCTATTAAGACTTTTGGGGAAAAGAGAAAATGAGGGTGGAGAGTGGGATGGATCATTTTTGCTAGTAAGAATACTAGACAAAAAATAATGTTATGCACACTGGTATTCCCAGCTTGTACATGTTGTTTTTTGGTAGATTTCAAAACATTTAATGATACTTTTTTTCATAAAAGACCTATCTTGGTGCATTTGGTGAGGTGAATTTTAAAGAAAGTTTGTTTCTGAGTCTCATCATACAGGGGAGAAAATAAAAAGGAGGAGGATGCTATAGTACTCTAGAGACCAAAGTACTAGTTGGCACATGTGTATGTTCTAGTTAATCTTTTTAAAATGTCACAATTTTTAAAGCCAAACTCATGATTTTTAACTCCAATACTTTATGAGACTTGCTTTCTGCTGTGCTAAACAAGCATCTGTTCTACTGGCTCCACTGGTCCATGAAGTAACACAAAGGAAACAAATGAGGATAGAAATGTATAAGCATGGTTTAAAATGCAGCCTGTGTAAGGGAAAAGTGTCTCTTCTGTTTACCAGTAGTGACACAAACAATGCAAGATAGAAGAATGTCTGGAGGCTGTCTCCAGTAATCAGTTATTTGGTAACAGCTGATGAGATAACTCTCACTGAGAAACAAATGAATACCATGTCATGCACCTATATTTGGCAATTAATATCACAGGATTAGATTGCAAGCAGTAACTACTGATTTTGCTTCCTTCCTTTATTTCATGACAGCAGTATCCAGAAGTGAGTAACATACACCTCCATAGCATTGTGGCAAGATAATAACAAGCTGATTACTTGTTTGGGTTGGCCACGTGAAGTGTCATTAAATACTACTGAAAAGGTAACATTTCCTACTGACACTCTAGTGTTTTGAATTCTTAATGTAATGAACTTCTGGAAGCTGACTGTGCTGAATTTAAGTTTTACATTTTCCAGCTGTAACTGGCTTTGAGAAGAATAATTACTACCTCCTTACTAACAAATATGTTAAAAAGGGTTATACACTGGGTGAAATTGAGTGTTACTCCTACTTTGATGCTTTATAATGGGAAATGCCATGAAACACATATAGACTAAAAGCAGCCCTGTTAACTTGTTAGTTATATATTGAACATTGCATGGTGGGATTGTCATGCAAGTCTTCTACCTATGCTATTATCCCACTCGACACTAAAAAATGCCAAATATTCCAGGTTGTAAGTCTCACAATAGATAATTTTGTATTAACTTGCTACTTGGAAAACTTTTTAATGAACTTTGTTTGCAATATATGGGTTCATCTACAAGTTCCTAATTCCCCAACATTGTGATTTCTTCCTTATTTTATCCATCTCTAGTTCCATCTCTTTGTCCACCTAAGTCAATTCAATTGTTCAAATAAAATTAACTCAAAGTCCACTTACTGCTGGTGATGAAGAAAAGCAAGTCCAACTTCTGAAAACTGTGTTGTATCCAAGAGAACAGAGGAAACAAAAATCTTCAAATGCTCTTAGTGTGCAAGTAAATAGATACTAGATTTATTAAGACAATTTATTTTACATCAAAAGGCCACTGCCCCAAAAATAAACATTGCAGAGGAGAGAACCCAGGTCTGTATTCTCCTAATTTGTGAACTGGCTGCTGGGCTAAAAGTCAGGATTTCCCTAAGGCCTGTTATAACATCTTTTGGCAAAACTGACAATTATAGAGAAGCACTTAGTGCTGCCTCCCATGCCCCTTTTTATGTATTTCTATTAATTTCATAAAATTATCATATCATAGAATAATTGAGACTGGAAGGGGTATCACGTGGTCTCCAGTCCAGCTCACTATTCAAAGCAGGTTGCTCAGGGCTTTATCCAGTCTGGTCTTGAAAACCATCAGGAATGGAGACAGCACAGCCTTGCTGGGCAGCCTGTCCCACAGCCTAACCCTCTTCACATGGGAATGTTTTTTTTTTTTCCCTTTCATATAGCTTAATTTAATGTTAAATTTTCTCAGGGCCAAAAACACTGTAAGAGAATGGGGAAATAAAAGCATCCAAACTACCATTCCTTAGATGAATGGCAGTGCATAAAACCTCACATGTTTAAGGTTGAAATGCTCTGAAAAATATTTTTGTGTGGTTCAACAAATTCAAATACCTTGACCTGAATCAAACAACCTAATACAAAGTATTTCTATGGTTTATGGAAATGTGATTTGTGGCTGAATTTGAATGCAATATTTTCTTCAGTTTTTGACAGCTTTGACAAAAATGCGTACATTTCTGTAGCAGAATAAACTGCTTTTGAGCCAACTCCTTTGGACAGGGCATTTAGGAAAAATACCAGAAAGACTCTTAGTGACAAAACACTTTCTCTTTTAAGACCCAGTCACTGGGTTTGAAAATTTAAATAGTTGGAAAATAAGGATATAGTGTGGCAGTAAATTGGACTACTGGAGTCTCATTTTATTAAAAATTTAGACAATAACTGCTGTCTTCAATTTGATTTTTTTTTTGTATGTTACAACCTTCATTTGAAATATTTCTAAGTTTTTAACCCCTTTTCTATGATATTAGTTTACCTTTTAAGCTGAAGTAGTACAGAAACAAAACACCACCTCCAAACAAAACCAAGAAAATAATCCTTCACCCTAAAATGAGCTTAATTTTAAGAAATATAATAATTTATTGATTGTTCCATTTTTGAGGAGATATAATCAATGGATGTCATTTTGCAAAAAGGTACAAGACTTTTTTTGTATACAATGTATTTAGCTGCAATCCATTGAAAACCGTCTCAGGAAGCCAGTATTTCAAGTATTGTGCAGCATATAATCATTATTTTAAAAAGGATTCATCATACTGCTTGGATGAAAAATTCACACTGAACAGACAGTATTTAATGAGTAAATCAATAATGTTCATTTCAGGAAAAAATTAGGTATGGAATACAGCTAGGGAAGATAATAAAACAAGATCAAACACTAAATCTCAGAACTGATGACCCATTAAGAATAATGCAATTCACTGCAGTATCAAGCTGAAGTGTATTAGGAAACTTACATGATAAAATTTGCTGTGTAAATGCAAATTCAATCTAATTTGTCATATGATTAAAACTCAGAGAGAAAGGAATTCTACTATAGTGTAAAATAACAATAATTCAGCAGAGCTACGCTGAATAAGAAGAATAAGCGTAAAAGGTTGGTGCTCATTATTAATAAACTGCTATATAAATATATCCTATTGGTAAGGGAGAAATATATAGGTCTGCTCTCAAACACAGTCCTGCTGTTTAAAGATATGCTCGGTATGATTTAGCTCAGAAATACACTTTGCTGCAAACACCAGCTTTTCAGGTAAGCGCTTGTTTTTTTCTCATCTGTGTTGCAGTAAATAGCCCTTAGAGAACTGTACTTTGGACAAGTGGGAGAAGGAGGTTTCATTTCACACGGGATTCCTCCCAGACATCCTAATCTGCAAAAAGCCTGCCACCTCCCTGAACACACAAAAAATGTAGAGTAAGAGCAGTGAAACTTGCTGGGTCCTTGCTGAGAGATACAATTATGAAAATCTCTGGGTAGAGAAAAAAACCCCAATCTATACATGAGTAGGACAGAGTCTGAATCGCTTGGAAATTCATACAATAGTAAACTCCAAAAATACAGGAGTATATTGACATGTCTCATGGAGAACATGATAAATGCTGCCAGCATAATTCTTAAAAACAAAATGTTATATAAAATCACACCCTGTGTGTGGTGGCACTACCCTGCTGCTGAAGCACAAGGTTCAATTGATATCTACCTGCAATTGTGTTACCTGAACTTTTTAGATATTTATGAGGACCTCATTTTTGGAGCATCTACACTTTGCCCACCGCTGCATTAATATGTAGGTGTCCCAGATAAGATCACTGACCCATGTTGTCCATAAAGGTAAGATACATGCTGGCATCTCATCCTTCTGCATACTTGAGTATTCAAGTGTTTGGCTCTTCATGTGTTCAGCTTGGGTAACCCCAACTCCTTGACTGTGTCACAGGGCATGAGATGTGGTCTAGGACAGGTCAGACAACAGCTACTGTTGAAGGCTGCCTTAGACTCTGGTTGCATTTTCAGACATGTGAGCTGAGATCCACTAAAAAGGCAAGGGGGAGAGTAATACTATGAAATACACATTATGAAATTAGGTGTAAGAAACAGTTGTCTTCTGTCTCATACAAACTCCTTGGGTGGGAGCTAGGGAAGGAAGGAAAGCCAATATGGTCCTAACTTCCCATCTTATGGCTGGAAGTCAAATGCTGGCTGGGGGTGTAAGTTTTCAAGGACTCAAGTCCTTGTTGGTAGCATGACTTTCTTTTAGGGAAGGCAAAACCATAAGTTATTCAAAGTGTGAATATGTGTGGTGGGGCTGGTACACCAACCCAAGCCACAGTTCGGGAGCATGAGGAAAGGACGGGTGCCTCAAACTATTAGCTCATTTTCAATTAAAACAGTAGGCCTTGAATGTTAGACAAGAATAATTGTTTTGTTGTCTGTTGTCTCTTATGAAATACAAAACCTGTGACAGGATCAAAGAGAGGTTGCAAAATTCCTACTGTAATTGAATGAGTTGGTGGGAAGCAAAATGTAGAGGATAAAACCATTTACTCTTCTGTACCTATTACAGCTGTATGCAACATTTATAAACAAATATAATAACAAATATTTTGCTCTTACTCCTCAGAGATGTAATTTATGTATGTTCTCCCATCATCAGTTGTTGCTCTAAGCTAATCTGGCTATTGCAGTTTTGTGTAAAGTATTACATTTTCTATTTTGGCAAGCCTCAAATAATCTTTCTGATATCATTTACACTTAAATATTTGTTTATTTGAAGAAGCTTGGAATAAATGGCGCTCTTTTTTAGCGGGATGTGATACTATGCCAATAATTTTGATATGGGAAAGAACTAATAAAAATACGAGTTTTGAGTGACAATGTAAAGTTCACACAATAAATAGCAAGTTTTCTTGATATATAACACCACAGGGTTGTCCTGGTAATTTTTCTAGGTATTAATTATTGCAATAATTGCTCACCTGCAGAAGTCATTAGGTGATAGACAACCTATAGTTATGTTGTACCATCATGACAGGGGAGCCTGAAAGGATTAATTACAACATATTGTACAAGCAATGGCATCTTTGTCTATTGTAGAAAACCGTAATCATGTTTGTAGTTGGCTCTTTTCCTTTTTACTTGTAATTTTATGACTTGCATAAGTGTGTTCTCTGCAAAATACGAAGAAAAATCCCCTTTTTAGTAAAATAGGCTTTTAAGATTTTTAACCTGTAAGCTCCCTTTACTCTGACTACTGTTAAGAAAGTATCATTTTATATTCATTATTCAATTTTCCCTCTTAGTTTTTGATTTATTGGAGTGACCAGTAGGAATTTAATTCCTATTTTTCAAGCTTAGTCTTGCACTCATTCTTAGCAAATTACCGGCTAATTCTTTTCCCTTCCTCAGTATCATCACCTTTCTGTTTAGCCTGGTTTCCTTTTGGAAGTAAGCTATAATTGATCACTTTGTCTGTCTTCCCACCTTAAAACATCGACTCAGTTCCATTACAAGAGATGGCAAATTTCAAACAAGCTTAACAGAAGGATTGGGAAGTTCACAAAAAATTTTTTTTTTGGATGAATTTCGAGGACCTCATTTAGTCTGTTTCTCCTCTTTGAAACATGGGCGAGTTCATCTTCAGTCACTGGATGGTTTATTCACATTTTTTCTCACATCTCTAGGTATTGCTCTGAAGTAGTACTTTTTTTTGTAGTTTTTTTACTATTAAACTGGCTTCCTACAGACACAAGGTTTGCATAACCACACTGTGTTTCTGTGCATCCCCTGCTAATACTTTCAAAGCTGCACCTCATGTGTCATCAGTTCAGATGTTAGCTGTCCTCGATGCATGGGATCAGCTCTGCCTTTTGTCATAATCGCAGCATATCTTTTCATATGGTTGCAAGGGTTGAAGAGGTCCTGGGAAAGCACTGTCTGAAGGCAGCCAAGCCATGAATGTAGGTGAAAAGGAGTACAGAATATGCATGATAGGAATATGGAATATATATGATCCTCCTTCTTGGAGGTTTTTATAGTGTTCAACCAGAAGAGGCCCCAGTTAGAAACAAAAAGCTTTTTTGCTCATAATTTGCATTAATCTGTTCTGAAAATTTTCAGTCCACAATGTTCATTGTGGGTTGACAGTTGGACTCGATGATCTTCGAGGTCTTTTCCAACCTTAATGATTCTATGATTCATGCTGTTTTTATGATATTTTAAAAGAGCTGACTTGATATCATACTGATAATGTGAAACTAAGGGCTGAACTCTCAAATTTAACTTCTTATAGCTGTTGTAAATATCAATGACACTTTGTGACACAGAAAACTGAAGGACAGGAGATTTTCACCATCTCTTAGTCCTCAAACACAGGCTCAGATGTCTCTCAGAAGCTTCTGCTGATGAAGGTGAGTCCTTATTCGTGACACATGGTAAGAGGAGTCCTTATTCATTACACATCCTAAGAGCTAGCAGGTCAAACTACATAAGAACATTTTCACTTTCTTCTTTCTGTTCTTCTTGGTGTAACTTTCCTTCACTGATTAAAAATAGTATTTCATAAAGATGAAAGAGTCCCATGAGGGGTTTGTTGGAGGTTTTTTTATGTCTTCACTGATATTCAGTTTTAACTTCCAATTTTTAAGAATGAAACTTCCTTAAAAGCAAGTGGCACATGAGAGCAGTACCTGTCGTTCATGGCTATCAGCTGTTTACGTGTCTGTATGTGGATTAATATAAATATATACCTAAAATTTAGGTTTTTCTTTGATTTAAAAAAAAGTAAAAGACTCCATTCAAATCGAGAACTTATTAAGTGCTTTTCAATGGTATTTCCACTTTCTTAAAGTGTTTCCACAGGTCATTACATCTTATCTTTTGTTTTTAAATTAACATCTTTCAGAGGCCTACTATGCTCAATCAGCTCAGAACTTATGGAAGAGAATAATGGAGTTTTCATTAAAGGACAAGACTCTGCATAGTCATTTAAGAGTAGCAAGTGATCATTTGAAATGAAATAAGAATACTTACAATTTGGGATAAAAGTCTGGTTACTATTTAGTTGTATTCGGTCTTAAAAGGACTTTAAGCAAAAGAACTTTATATTTATGGATGATGCTAATAGAAGAAATTCCTACTTATACAATGAATACCAAGAGCTGTGTTTTATTCTCCATTTTAGATGCATTTTTTTGTCAGCACTATATGTAGAAGTAGGAGGGCAAGGTCCACTGGGAAGGTTTGGAAGTGGTGAGTAGCTTCAGCTTCAGCTTGAGACAATCCAAAGAAACCTGATCTCCAGAAAATGTTGATTCTGACATGTCTTTCTCCTTGAGCTACCTCAGACAGATTTATCTGAAGCAGGTTTGCTCATAATCACTAGTCATTCCTGAAATCTTATCTATTACGTCTGGTAATAGAGATTAAATTGTTATATAAGCTGACTTATATAAAGTCAGTTGAAAAACTGACTTTTGAACAACACTTTGTCATTTCCTTGGTTCAGAGTACAATGGACATACAAGCAAAAAGAAAATGATATTGTGAGAAGATCAAACAATTTTTATTTTAATGTTTGAAATAGAAATTCAGTTGCATTGCAAGTTGTTAATTGTTTCAAACAAAGAAAATCTGTAATCATTTTTAGAATACAAAAATAGCAAAATCCTTTCTGAGCTTGGAAAAGCTGTTTAAATTGAACTGTTTGTCAACTAATATTTTAGCAAAAATAATTTCATTATTAAAATTTTGGAAAGTTTCTATTTTCAGCACAAAATGCATACTTTTTATTCATAAAGATGAAAGAAATGTCAAAATGACCATTTTGAAATATTTTCTCTGCATTTCCCTTATGCTGACCTTAACCTGGAAATTAGAATACTACTTTAGGAGGTCAACATTTTCATTAATTTTCTGCCTTTCATTTATCTCAATACTAGGCATAAAATCATGCACAATTTTAGCTTTGCAGTTGTAGGAAAATATGCTAAGGCTCATAATCTGCATTTTTATTTGCACAGATAAAATATTAATGATATAATCAGCATTGAACTGTCTGTTAGGAGCAGGAGATTTCATATACCTCTTCCCATCCTTTTAGTGAGACTCCAACCAATAAACTGCTCAGATCAGTGATAAGGAAGAGCCTGAAATTATTAGTTGAATATAAGCATGTTCCTCAAAGTCATGTACACACAGAGACCACAATCTTTAATAAATAAAAGACTGAATTAGGGTTTAGCAGCTACACATACAGCCCCCTGCTTTTTCTGTCCTCACCTGGCTTGATATGTAGTTGTTACATAATGGCTGCTCAATGCTTCAAATAAAGAGGTATTGACCTTTTGTATTGCAAATACGGCAAAATCATAAAAAAACCCCCACATAAGTACAGTTGGAACTAATTATTATTTTTACTGACATGCTCAGCTGATAGAGCATAACCTGTGTTGTAGTACACCACATTTCTATGAGATGATTCCTCCATGTCAAGAAAGAAAGAAATAGCTGGAACAGAACAACGTGCTGTTTCTTCCATCCTTTGTCTGTTCTGGATAAAGTGAGCCTTTTATTTTCCATCGTTCTCAAACCAGAATTTCTAATAAATGTGAAGACAGTTTCCATCTTCCTATCCCACCCAGATTTTTGAGCTTCAATCACACGACAAATAGAGTTAAGTGCCCCAAATCTTCAATAAAGATTAATTATCTGATAAAACTGTATATTTTTACCAACATTCTGAAACGATTTGTTATTCTTTGTGTAATAACTTTGAAAAATAATGAACTCATTTATTATTGTTCATATTCTATCAGAGTCCCATTGTAATTGGGCATTAAATAATATGCTATTAAAATAATATTTTTTACAGAATCACATGCCCACTGTGGAAAAGTGTGTCTTAATGGATAACATCTTCTTATCAGTGCTAAAAGAAGCTAAATCTGATTTTTCCATTTTCTGATTGCTTCCAGAAATTAATTTTAAACTGTGTCATAAGTAAATGGAATATTTATAGCTTCTTGCTGGGAGTATGTCTCCCCAGGGTGAATATGTGTGACGATGTGGGAGGAGAAGATGAGAAGATTAATGTAAAGACTTTCCAATAACCTAAAAATGAATGAGTTCATACACTCTTTTCATTTTCTTCCATTCTGTACCTGTGGCAATATTATTCAAAGCTACGAATGCAGGCATGTGGTTTAAAGCACATTGAGTAATGTGAAATGGCAGATGTGGGAGCTTTGCTACAGCAGCGGGTCAGGGCACTGGGATGGTGTGAAAAGGAGCTGCGGATGAAGGTGAAGGAGAGGCTTGGATCACTGCTTGGGTTCTTATTCCAGTAGGAGAAGATCTGAAATGAAAGCATGGAAAAGAAACGTACTCACAAAATCTATTCTCATTTCTAAGTTCTGTCACTTCCCCGGTTATTATTTCAGGTAATTATTTAAAAAAACCCAACAACTCTCTGTGCCTCAGTTTCTCCAACTGTATAAGGGGGCAAATGTCTGCCTCCATTCTTAATTCACCCATGTCGGTAGTGTGAATTACTGCTGACAGTTGATTGTGACGATCTCAAATACAAGGTGATATGAGGTATAATTCTGCATGTCATTATTTAATGATAACACAATATACAATTTTAAGAATGGCCCCTTTTCCTTTATGTCTTGCACACTGTAAATTTAATGTCTCGCTTGCTTTCTTGGTGGTATAGGAGTGAGAGATCCTTCATAAATCATAACTCTTTTCTGAATAACATTGCCAGTCTTTATCCTGCTCCTTGATGGGAACAAATTATTTTTCTACTCATTTTCTCTTCCCATAAATCCACACAGCCTAGCCTGGTTATTAGATCAGATACAAAAGTTTGCTTAATTATTATATCACAACTTGGTGGGGGGGAATGAGTATCATGTACTTCTAAGTACTGTTAGAGTAGAAGGATAAAATATTGATCAGTATGTGCTAGTATTGTGAAGAATTTAACAAATTTGTACTGGGGAGGGAGAAGTTACTACATGGTGCCACTGCCATGAGGTAGATATACAGAAGTATTTATGTACTTATTTATTTAAATCTCACAGGGATTTTTGATTTAATGAGGAACAGAATTCTTCTAGGAATCAGTACTGGATGCCACAGATAGGACTGTCTGATTCTTGTTTCTGATTACCTATGTGCCGGTACTTGTACTGATACACAAATAAATATCAATTTAGAATTTAACACCTTGCTTTACTGATTTCTCTTCTCTTTAGCAACTCTTTGGTAATGTGATAATGTTACCATTCAAAAAAGGAAACCACTATTAATAAACGTGTAAGTCTCTAGGACCTATTTTTCTAGACATTTTCTTGATGTACTGAAGACAATCTAGTAAGACCTTGAGAGACTGCAGTTTACAGGAACATATAATTACAGCTTATGGATGCGTAGTGCTCTGCTAGTTGCAAATTTTGGGGAGATGGTACGAAGAAGGGAAGAAGATACAGAAGATGAGAAAGGATGGTGTCAGAGCTAGAAAGAACAGTAAAGCAGTAAAAACCACAGGCTTGGGCATTACAGTGAAAGTGTACTCACATACATAATGGGATCTCATTTCAAAACTGTCATGCTGTCTTTTTCACAGCCACACAACAGGGATAACTCTGTTCCGTCTCCAAGAAATGGTCTGAGCTATATTTTTAACCCTTCAGAGTGCCAGAATTGGTAAAAGCCATTGTCTGCCTTTGGCTGTCGATGGTCTATTGGGGGTGTCATGGTTTGTGTGTCCTCCACGTTTCCTCTGCACTGCTTACCATGTCTATGAGGACTTGGTAAGCACTGAGTCCCTCCAGGTGCCCCCACAGTACAGGCAGGTCAGCGTGAGCTCGCTCACTGCTTTCTTTGGATTTGCTGTATATATAAAAGCAGAACATCCTTAACTTCCCAATTTAACCCCGATTAACACTTAATGATAAAGAAATAAAATATTTATTAAGTGAGTCTTAAGGCCAGGCTTTGAACTGCAACAGGAGAAACAAAACATTTCAAGCACAAAAGCCCATAATTTGAATGTACACTTGACAGTTTCTATTTAGCTTCCCTTACAGAAGAGTTCCCAAAATGCCTCCTGGGTGTCGTAACTAAGAGTGTGAGTTTACAACAGCACTTCTGTGTCTGAAAGATGCACTCCACTCCGGATCACCTTGATCTCTCCCTAGTTTCTTCTCCATAATGT
Organism: Aptenodytes patagonicus; assembly: GCF_965638725.1. NCBI lineage: Eukaryota > Metazoa > Chordata > Aves > Sphenisciformes > Spheniscidae > Aptenodytes > Aptenodytes patagonicus. Next base: position 159,022,428 of record NC_134950.1, read on the forward strand.
GGCAATTTACAGATGGGAAGATCTGAATGTAACAGCGATCTGTCTCTCATGCCTCCCAGGTTCACTTTCTAGGAGTGGATTAGGGAAGCTAAACTGCAGGTGTATCCAGCCATCACAGCTGATTTTAAGCCTATCTTTTCCTGCACCAACCAGCTACTGCAGGGAGAGGCATCCTTCGTCTCCGCCTCGCAGGCTGCCTGTCATCCTGCGGTAGATGGCTTTCTTCCAGCAGCTTTGTGCTGCAGAATTTCGGTGCCTAAGAGCCATTTCAATGACATAAATAAGCCTAACCAAACAGAAAATATTTTTTACTTTCTTGTTAAAGCTATATGTAGTCGTTTCATTTATTTAGCAGCTAGAGTCTGCATTCAAACACCAGCTTAACATGTGACTGTAATATATTTGTTTCAGTAGTTAAACAACTGCATTTGCTTTAACCCAAATAGTTGGCCCTGTACTTTTCAGGGATGAGCTAAGATTGTTGGAGCTCTGAGACTTCCAAGGTTCACTAGGGTGACAACATCCATAAAATGACATTTACAAACTTGATAAGCACAATTCTTTTATAAGCAGTCACTAAGAAAGCAATGTTTAAATACCAGTTTGTTAAAGAGGACAGCAACAAGCCTGAGATTCAGGGAACATATAAAAAAATGCAAAAGTAATTTCTGACCTAATTCAATTAACAAATAAAGTTTGCTTTTGCAGATTTCTGTAAAAAATAACCTGCACTGTGATTGCCATTGGCATCTACTTCTAGAAAATAACAAAGGCCATATCCCATTCCTGGCGAATTCACAATCACAGATCCCTGCATATCACAGATCCACAAAAGTTTTTTTTTTTTTTTTAGCAGTGACACAAGGTTCAACCCCAACTCATCTGAGAATCTGCATCAATGCTGGTCTTCTGTAGTGACTTCATGATGAGAAAAAGCTTAGCCACCTCTCAGTGAGTACAGATTCACTATATTTGGTGTAATCTGTTTATAAGAAATATCATAAGCCACTATGATAGGTCCTTATTATTAATCAGCGATGTTATCACTGGTGTTCCATACTGTACTGCAATAGTGTAGAATATCAAACATTTACAAGCAAATGGCCTTTCTTTAGTGAACTTTCTTTCCTTGTCCTTATTTCCTTTTCTGTTCTCCTTCAATTCATTACTTTGGGCCCTCAGTTCTTGTCCACCCTAACCAAGTGTTTTCCTATACAGGTCATTCTGCCTAGTGTTGTCCTTTCCTGCTTCCTCCTCTCCCCTGTACACATTTCCTACATTCCTTAATCTTAATTGTTTCTTCTCTCCAGTCCTAGCCCCCAAACTTTCTGGCATTTTAACTTATCTTTTTAACATAGGACATAAATGAGGAAAAGTCAAGTGGGAACTATTATCATGGTCGTCCGTATATTAGTGAGCTGATTATCAGAATGCTGTATCTAGTTCTTATATACACATGCAAAAAATAGCAATGAGAAATTGGAAAACCAAACCATTAAAAGGTTGCCTATCCCTACCCTATCATAGAGAGAATTTATCTTATCAAAAAGAAAGTTAAGAGATTATTTAATTGATTTTCTGGTAGCACAGTGGAGGACTTCAGGTGTAAATGGCTCTTTATTATAGCAGAGGTTCAATGGATGGAAATGGAAACCTGGAGCCAGAGCACCCGTTTTAGTGGTGAGGGCAGTTAGCTGCTCAGTAAGCTAACTTTAGTAATCCTTCACTAATAGATCAAGTTGATATAAATGATATTTCTCTTACTCTGGTGACCACTCATTGATGAAATAGTGAAGGGCAAACTATGTCAGAGGGATTTTATAAGGAGACTTTTTAATATGATGGAGTGTCCTTTAATAACTAAGTGACTATACTCAAATTCCCTTTTCCGTCATTTGCAGTGACTTGTAACAGAAATAACGAAACCCTCTGTTATTGTAATAAAAAAATAAAATATGTTGTTTAAAATAAAAAATTTCTTCATCTACAATCAAAGCACCAGAGGCCAATTTTTTATACCAGTTACACAATAATTTTGGAACAACTGTAATGAGGAAAAGGACTTTAATTTTGAGTAATAGACAGTGAAATCTTGACTAACTGATCAAATCTTTCCTGACCTGAAAATAAAAACTAAGGCCAGTTTGTTGTTTGTTCTTAGCCCCTTTTGAGGCAATTTTCAAAAAATTACCTAAGAAAAAAACCCCAAACACATAAAACTAGAATTAAAATATTTACATCTTGAAAGTCAATTCTGCACATAGTATAAATTAAAAACAATGGATCAAGCTTGCCAGACTACCATTAAAAGGCAGTTTTGTTTAACTGACAGGTGACTGAGAAGGTAGACTCGAGATTAGTGAACTTGAGTACATCTGTGTTCATCCACAGTAAGAGAAAATGTGCTTAGGTACCTTCTGTTAGCCCAATCAACAAATTCCTTAAGCAAACACTTAATTTTAAGCATGGCTATAATTCTTATTGATTTTATTGGGACTTAGGCATATAATGAAATTTAAGAATGTGCTTAATTAACTTGCAAATGTTCGTATCTTTTTATCCTTGTCTTTGCTAAAGTTAGCACGTGTTGCCTCTAATTTTGTCTGCTTGTTTTAATTTAGAATATTGATAGTTGTCTCTAATCTAGCAAAACTATTCATCATGATATATGAAAGTCTTAAAGATTTAGGATCCTCATCTTATTTTAAATTATTAGAAAGTAGAAAACTTCCAGAAAGTTTCTTGAGTTTTTTTTATTTAAAAGAGACCACATAAATAAGAAAATTAGTTGATTTTTACTCAAGGGTTTGTTGGTTTTTTTTTCCCTAGAGATTTTGCTAGAGATATTCACAAGATTCATTTACTTTTCAAAACAAATACAAATTTATGTATTTAAAAAAATGGAAAACTTGGTGACATCATTATGAGTTTGCTATCTGATGATGACTGAATTTTCTCACACAAGCTTTCAGAGGCAAAGAATTCCACCAATTCGATATATCAGTAATTTATCCTCTTCTTATAATTGGCTCTAGAGAGCACCCAGTCCAGGTGACACAGCAGCAGTGCTGACTGAATACCACTTTTCACCTACTCATGCAATGAAGGGCATCATCTACTCTTTGGTAACAAAGGCAACCTGCATAACCTTCCACTCTTTCCCCCGTGAATTGATGCCTGATCAAACTGTCTAGCTGTATAACATTGTAGTTTAATCATTGCCTTCCAGCCACAAACAGAATCTACATTCATAGATTTAATTAAAAATAAACTTATTCACTACTGCTTGTCTTGGCTTAATTTTTTCAGTCTTTTGTTAAAAATATTAGGACATCAAGGGCCTTTTGCCACTTCTATTCTTGCTGAACAAGATCTTAATCTCAGTTTAGTCATCAAGTCTATAGGTTTATATACACAAGTTAAAATGTTGGTAAAAAGTGTCTTTAATTCCATTGACAACAGTAGGATTATTTCAAAGGAAAGTGCCCTCCAGTTCCTGTAGTATGGTAGATGTTGTCCTTCAAGGAGTATCTCTCCAAAGAGGTCAGATGAATTCCTAGAGTCTGGTCAAAATATTTATGAAACAACCTTAAAAAACTCAGTAAGAGGTTGAGAAATCTTGTACTAATGCATCTTGCCTGCTGGGAAGGGGACAAAAGTTATACAGTGTGTTAATTCAATATGTAGAACAGAAATGACATGGTGAAAATTGGAAGTCCTTTTACATCAAGTGAAATATGGGTTTTGTTACATTACAGCTACCCGCTGAGTACAAGGAGATATCTTACTACATGAAATTTTGGTGCAATATGTTGATTTCTGAGTATCTTGCCACAAACTACTAATTAATATAAAATGAAAGGTTCTCTCAATCTGTAATAGACTAAAAAAAACCCCCACTAAAATTACTAGTGAATGGCATTTCAAAGATGATAATTTATTTTTGCCCTGAACAAGATACTTAAAACATTTTCAAGGACATCACGTCTTCAGGCTTTAAAATATCAACTAATTATCAAATCAATGATCATTTGGGGGAAAGTAATGAAGTATGGAAAATAACCACTTCAAATTATATAAGTCATTACTGTAAAGTATTTAAAACTGGTAAGTCATTAGCAAAGAGATTTAATATGTGGGTATTAAATGCCTTAAAAGTTTGATAAAAAAAGCAAATTGCATTTTAATTGTCATAATATCCTTTAAAATAAGTAACTTGCCCTTTAAGCTCTTTACACTTACCTATCATTTGTTTATTTTTCTAAGGAAATATTCACTCATTTATTCAAATTATTTTCAGCTTTTTTAAAAAGTTCACACCACTTTATGTTAACGTCAAATATTGGGAGGTATTTGAAATAGCAGCCAGCAGAATGACTCAAAGTTCAAGACTGGAAATACTTAAGGATGTGCTTAACTTTAAGCTCATGACTAGTCAGTCCTTTTATATATGCATAAATATTTCCAGGATTGGGAACCTGTTTATTGTATTTTAATACTTTTATTTGTTTAATAAACCATTGATTTACTGTATCAATAGCTTCAAACCTTGCTACACATTTCAAAGCAACTTTCCTCTTATTTCTTTTTGCAAATAATTTATCCCATGTTTGATCATGAATGCACAGATGTGGAGGTAGGGAGTGAGCAGGAGAAGGAAGAGGGAAAACAATTTCTAGGGCTTTCCTTTGCTATGGTCTTTCTTCTTTTTTTTTTGCCTCTAAGGAATTTGTCACCAATACAGTCTCTAGGTAACGCGATCAGTGCTAACACCTCAGGGATTTACCTGAAGTCCAGTCTATCTGCTGTGCTTTTAGGAGTGTAGAAATTGAGCTAAGCACTTGCTAAAAACAAGTGAAGACTCCTTCACGCTGTCTCTATGCCACTTTATCAGTAGGAAAAAAAAGATTCTGTATATTCTCCAGTCTCCCAATTTATCCACTTCCTATCCTGTATGTACGCTGCTGTGGAGAAACTCTTCCCTTTTTTATGAATTATAGGAAATAAAAACTCTTGTCATGGGACACAAGCAACTCATTCACACAGGCAACATTCAGGAAAATTTGGGAGTGCAGTTGATCAGGAAAAATCTTATTTAACTTTTTAGATAAGAGAAGTAAGTAGGATGGTGGCAAAATTTGCTGTCATATTACAACAAAATGTCTCTTTTCTGTCTCAGAATGAAATGGGGAAACAAAGTTTTTCTCAAAACCTCCCTGCCTCTTTGTCCAATACTGTTAGTTCTCTGCATCTCATGTTGGTGGGTTTAGCCCTGACTTGACTCAGACCTTCTATTTTCCTCAGTTATTCTCTAAACTATAACGATCTGTTGCAAAGTCACTCTACATGTTGACCTCTGGTTCAGATCCATAGGAGAGACAACTGCTTAACATAGCTAAATTAAAATATATATTCTGTATATCATACATGTTGGGAAAAGACTTTGGGCTTATAATTAATACAAATATTATTTTTTCCCTCTGACAAAAAAAATCACTGATTTGTGTGATCTGTCTAGATTCCTCCATACCCTTATTATAACACCATATTTGAAACTTCCCAAAATATCAGTGATAAATTTCTCTGTGCATGTGGGAAGAATCAATGAAAGAAAGCTGAGGTACAGAAGAAAACATAAAAATTAGATTGTGTTAAGACGACGCAGCTGATTATAAAGTGTGTGCACTGCCACGTTGCTCCAGCAGTAAATGATTGTGTCTCCTACCTAGTAGCAATTTACACCCAAGTATGCCTGCAGTGCACCACTATCTGTCCTCTCACACCATGCTGTCTTACTCCTACTACCCAAAACCTCTTTTACCTCTATTGCTCTAATGAGGTAATAAGCAGGAACAACCCCCTTTATTCCATCAGACATTGGCTCAGGATCCAGGTGGGCAATGAATGGCGTTATAATCCTCTGTCTAGATCTAAGGGGCATGCTTCGGAAATGAATGTCACAATCATAATGTGAACCCAAATCTCCCACAGCCATCCCTGTGTTTTAGCCCTATTGATAAAAACTGTAAGGAAAACTTGCATGATAGTGTGCTGGTCACATTTATAACATCCTTAGTAATAGTTCTAGGACTTTCTGGTAGCTATCCTGAAAGGGAATTACACCATGGTTTCCCTGACAGATTGAGAACAAATCAAGCAGCATAAAATTTTCCCTTTCACAGTGTCAAAAAGTTTCATTACAAGAGAAAATCTCAAGCTTCACTCAGTGAATTACATTGTTGCATGTTCAGTGATTCTGTAATTAAAAAAAAAAATCAATTTCCATTGTATTTTATTTTATTAGGTAGTAAGAAATGCATTAAAAACTGTAGCTTTAAACTTAAATATCACAACAAAAATATCTACTATAAAAAAGTAGTTCCTGGCTTTGCCTTGTCTGTAGTTTGCTTGTTTATATTTTACTTACTTTGAGTACTGGTAAGAAAAGATTTTGGATAAACTGCTTATCCAAACCTACTGAAGCTCCTTTAATCTGATCTTTTCTGGTTCCCAAAGACAATGTTACCTCCCCAGTCAACCCCAAATTACTTCCGACTTTCATTTCCCTGGGTAAAGTCCTTCAGTAGTAGCTGAGTAGCTGCACTGTGGGTGGATGGAAAATTTCCATCAAAGTTATTCTATTCTATTCTATTCTATTCTATTCTATTCTATTCTATTCTATTCTATTCTATTCTATTCAATTCAACTGGTAAAGGAAATACAGCAGCTGGTGATTTCATCCAGTATGCTCTTTGGCTTTGTGGTGGCTGAAGTGAACAGTTTCCTGAAAAGCAAATTTTTAGGGACCATGAAGGCCATCTTACCTGTTCAGCCTTTGAGCTGCATTTCTAAAACTTGTAAGATTATGAAATGGTCTAGCAGAACTTTATCCCTCTCAGTCACTTGTGCAAGTGTCCTCATTTTGTCAAACCTATCAGGTGCAGATTTTTGCTTCTGAGAAAATGAATTTTTACCCTCTACACTGTGATGGGGTGTACAACCAAATCTTCATTTGGTTTCATTGTCTAATCATGAGGAGGGATTTGAAAGTAACCCTCCCACACTGATGTTGAATGCCTTCAACAGTTCCCAGGATGCTACTGCAGACCCAGTGGGACTGGACGCACCATGGGAGCTTGATATTCCTTCATTTCCAGCCCGATCTTTTGATGAGATACCTTGTAGACAACTCCTATGGAGCAGTGTTTTCCTCCCATATTTTTTCTCCCACTCTAATATGAATTAGTGACATGTCTCTCTGAATTTCTTGCACACTTCTCCAAAGGTGAGCCATATCGCAAACTGGCAAACTGAGGTGCCTTTTCAGACACCAGAGCCACATCGGTTGTCACAGAGTTAAATGAAAAATATATTTGAAAAGGCAAAACTCAGCTATGCTGCAAACTACTGCAGTTACATTTACCTTCTGCTTGCTTATATCACATTAGGACTAAATCCTAAATTGTGTGTTAAACTTGGAAAAAAAATTTCTTTTCATGCCTTGCCCTACAAGCCAGCTCTTAAGTGGCTGTTTAAGACAGTGTTGATTGAGCAGTTGGTTTCAAGATTATCCTCTGAGAGGAAAACAAGTAGTGGTCCTCCAGAGATCCCCCGGGATTCCAGAGTAGGTGCTGCAGGGATCAATGCCACTTTCATTAATGTTTTCATGGCTAATCAATGAAGCACATACTGTGACTTTACTGTTGTTCTGAACACACATGACACAACCCTCAAGGAAACGAGTATAATGCTCTAGGATGTTCCTATTCTCTGCACTGAAAGACTGATCTACTGAGTCAAAGAAAACCATCTGTTATTACCTAGCAAATTTCCTCCTAAAGAAACATGTGCTTCAACAGATTGCTTTACTTCACTACTCTGAGAAGATTAAAACAAGCACAACTGTTTAGACGACAAACACTCTGATACTTTTGCAGAGTGTTTTTCAGTTATAAAAATTATATGCTCTAATAAAAGCTTTTGGTGGATAGTTTTTCATCTGTGTGGGGCTGGTTTCTGTCGTGTGTTTTTTTTTTTTCTTCCGCATTTGTAAGAATAATAAAGAACCAACTCAGAGAAAAAAAAAAAAAGTAGAACAATTACATTAGGGGAAAGAGCCTCAGTCAGACTGCAATAATCCAGAAATAAGTCTCCGGAAGTCACTTTCGTTGAACAGATTTAAGATGAGTCCAAGATCATAATCACACAGGGTTATTACTATTGTTATGCCATTAAGAAAAAAGTGATGAATAAAAGTTAGCTTTTTAAAATGGCTATAGCTGGAGCTATAGGTGATTGAAAAGTCAAGTCACATGCTACTGATGTTCTTTTTCATCATTTAGCAAAATGGCAGCTATGATTAGAAAACCAGGGATCAGACTTTGTCTGTTTTCTAATATGTAGCAATATCCTGTACCTTGTTATACCATTCTATAAAATGGATCGCTAACAGTAAAAGTTGAGACTGGGTTAATTCATACTGTAAATGTAATTGGACAACCATAAATTAAATGCACTGTGTAAATGTCAAGTACTACTAATACTGCAAAGTATATTTGATTGACTTGGTAATTAAGGCAGAATTTTTCCTCTGGCAGCACCTTTTGATATCTGATCTCTGGAAAGAAGAGTTCTGATTTCCTCTTCAAGATGTCTTCCTGACAAAACTGCATGCTGCTTTCTGATCTCAGACTCATTATTCCTGGTGATGGTTTGTGAGGATGTGTCAAGGATCAAAGAGCACCTGTTGGTTTCTGGATTCTAGATTCTGGCCCTGAGAAAATCTCACTTTGATTCATAAACTGAATAAATCTGATACAAAAGTTATCACTAGAGAATTACTAGGTACCTCCACCATATCTAATTTACCTTATTCCTTGTCTGTTATGCTTGGTTTTAAGATAGAATTATCTAGTATAAATTAAAGTTAAACCATCTCCCATATCTTGAACTGAACCACTGTGTACCTCAGGGAACGGATAGGTCACAACAATAAATCTGAGTTGGAAAGTTGTGATAGACAATAAAGTTTAGATTTTATCTAGAGGTATGGTAGTCTTGCCAGCCTTAGCTGAGTGACCAAATAACCTCATAAACACACATATACTCAGTATCCAATATCTTCCCTTCTTTTTGCTCCAAGCCTCCCAAACTTAACAGGTAATTGATACTGCATGAGCAAATCGGTATAACAACAGGACCTCTACTTCCTATGGACACAGAAGTCTTAAGCTATATATTGCTAGCCATAGGAGCACATATCAAAAGCACAATCCCTCAAAAAAGGGGATATTGTCTTTTAAAGTACAGCGATTCTAACCATGGGTGATGAAAAACAGCTAATAAATAAGCTTTTCTGGTGACCATGATGCTCTTTCATGTATTGTGCATTAAAGAAAGATCCCTTCATCAACAAAGTTCATTTCTGTTTTTATTGGAAAGTTATAACTAAAAGAAAAATGAAACCATTTCTAAGACTCAAACCCTACATGCTTTACATACTCATCAGAGAAATGAACAAGAATGACATAAACTGCAGAGTACACTGAAAATTCCATCCACAAAAAAACAATAATAAAAAGTTAAATTCTATCCCCCTCTGTCTTGCAATGAAGATGACTATGGATCTCTTATGTGAGACTGGAAAAAAAACCCAAACCCCAAAACAGCCTGGGGAAATGTTTTTCTCTTAATTGAGAGTTTGGATACCCTTTCTGAATGTTCACTGTAGTTTTTAACAAGCTGAATAAGAAGTAATCCCAACTGAGCACCATTTTTAGCCACAAGGAAAACAAAACAAAACAAATCTGTATAAAAAGTGAAAATGCTAAGAACCTTCTATGAAAAACCTTGTTCAAGCAGGAAAAAAATTTTCCTCTGCAGCCTCAGATCTAAGCTTCTCTCCTGCAAGCTGGGCACACTGACAAGCAACTAAAGGAATTTCAGTTATCAATAGCCTACTGTAAGTGCAACACATTAATGAGGATCTGGTGTCATTCCCTTAGTCCTTCTGTGAACTCAATGTCTCAAGCACAGTGCATGATGGTATTTCTTTTGCACTTGGCATCATATTATCCAGTGTAACATCAGCATCAAAGGTTAAGAAGCTTCTCAGTGGAATTTCTGATTTGTTCTCCAAAAGTTATTCATAAACAATTGGTAACTATTTTGCACTTTCCTTTGTCTTACTAATGATATTAAAGTGCAGAAGTATGAATTTTGATAGTGTTAATCAACATTCAGTACACCAACCTGAAGTGAAGTTGAATGGCATACTTACAGTTATTTTTGTGTGTCTATCTATCTTATATATTTCTTTCAATGACCATCAATGTTCCTGCAGCAATGTTACCTCTGGAAATGTTTCCATGGTGAGGGCAGGGAAAACATCCTATCAGAAATACTTATTTTTATTATATGATATAGAAACCAAGGTAAATGGTAAAAAAATTGTCTATGGGTACTGGATTCTGGGAATTATAGTAATGACTTAAAAGGCTTTGATGTGCAATTAAACTAAAAAAACAGATATTTCATGTGACAAAGTGTTAGGGTCAAAATCCTGTTTATGGTCAAAGAGGAAGCATACCTATATCTAAATTCCAGAATTTATTTATTATAACCAATATCTTAAAAGTCAGATCATTATTAGTCTGGATCTAATTATTATGGAAAAAGAAAGAATAATAATGCAGTTAACATTGTAATACACACACTTTTTAGGTTCTACTCCTTTTCCTGGTGTTATGGTCATCCTTCCCCAGCTCTTTTGATCCCCAAGGCCAGTGTGCTCATCCTGGTGGTGGTGGTGGGGTGGATGCTACAGTGTGTCGTCAGCATCTGGAGACTTTCACCAAGAGAAGCATTTCCAGCCTTGCTGCAGTCTTGCTCTCCCTTTTTACTTCTCAAATATTGAATGACAACTCTTAAATATTTGCCCTTTATTTTCCTTACAGATTTCTGTAGCATTCAGCTATTGTATACTCTACTAACCTTGGTATATCTCTAGGTATGCAGCTAGATAGTTGGATGAGCATAAATGCATTTTGGTAAATATCTGCAGAGGCCATTCAAAACACAGAGCCTGCAGAAGTTGTTGTGAAACCATCATACCAGATCAGCTTGTTCAGTTCAGCATTCACAGGGTCACACTGCTGTGAACACATCCAGCCCCCACAACAGCTGACTGAGAGGCACAGAATGAGGGCTTGAACCAGGTCAGAAAGAGCCAGCAGCCGTACCCCTTATATTTACTATATTTTTGGACCCTTTAGGAAGGCAATAATGATCCCATTGAAGTTTATCAAAGCTTACAAAAGCTAGCTCAGGTAGGTGAGAACAGTCAACGGCCGGTTTTCATAACAGCATCACCAACCCCCAGGATGAGCCTTGGGAGTCCTGTCGGGTTGCCTGAGGGTCTCTACCACTGTGGGACAGCTGGCTCCCCTCCAAATGAACTCACAGGGAGCTCTCCAGTTGATCCCTGGGTCTTCTTATCCATACAAATGCAGAAAGCTCAGTGTGACTGGCCCCCACATGTTGCAGGGATTAAAGCAACTTCGGTGTCTCAGCCCTGGTCCCTCACCATATTCATACTGAGAAGAATACAACCAGCTTGGGATTTTTAGATTGAGAGCTTCCCATTTTTTTCAGAAACCACAGTGGCATACTGACCTTAAAAACACATCAGATCAGGAATATGTGCCAGGCTTTCTAAGCTCATTAAAGCAGTTATGGAAGTGGTAGACATGCTTAAAGAAACTGTGATAGAATAACTAAGTTATCCCATGTATTTTGAAATGTAGTATTGATACTTCGTTTAAAAGAAAATCCTCATAAGTATCATGTCTTTACCTGTGAAACAGTGACTTCAGTGTTCAGTGAATTAATTGCTTCATATTTAAAACTGAGAAATTCCTTAGATCAGTCCTGAGTTACACATAAATTATTAATTCTGTCTTCATGTTAAAGCTATAAGACAAAAAAATGTGTTAACATTAATCATTTGAGCTCCAGCTACAGAAACAGAAAATTCATAGTTGGAAAAAATAATCATTTGTCCTTTTTCTGCTAGATTGTGCATATTTTGCTTAGGGCTGTGTTGTGTGGCTTCAAGCATGCTGCAATCAGCAAAAGTAAAAAATTCTAATAATGTTACACGTGTGATTATAGAAATTTGCTCCCTTCTAACCCGCAGACTTTGAAAATTAATGACCTGTATAAAAAAATGTGTTGCAGCCTTTGAATAATTTAAAATAACACACTAGTGCAACATGAATTGAGTTTCTCAAACAAACTTTTTTTTTCCTGGGACATCAGAGATTAAATAAACATGATGCTTTCCCCGTATGTAAATAAGTATTACAGTTACTTTGTATAGGATTTTGTACAGGATTTGTATAAGATTGTGTGAATTTTCTCCTTGTAAACAGGTCAGTTGGCTTAAAGTCTTTAAGCAGTTTTGTTAAACTGTCAGAATGTCTTTTCTCATGTCTTGCCTGTTTAACTTGCTTGAGTAGGAATGTGATAGCAAACCTTTTCTCTATTTGTGGATCTTTCTGTTCTTATACATACATCGTGACAATGGGCAATCCACATGTTGTGACAATGGGCAATCCATCTGTTTTCTGATGTGAGTCCTACTCCTCTGTAATCATTTGTTATCTGTCCTTTTGTAAGCAATGAATGTGACATCCCAGTCAGGAAAGAGTTCTTTTTCCTGTATAAACTCTGGTATTGAAGTGTAACTACCATAACCAGCTTTGAGATCAACAAGGGTCTGAATGGAATGACTGTCTTTCCCTAGCTATGACTGGATATGCTTTAAGCACTTTACAGATATATTCACATTTGATTTTCCGTGTTATCCTTGAAATTCTCCTGTAGTACAATTAGAAAAATAAATAAATAAAAAAAAAAGAGCAAAACAACTTTGTCCTGGTTATTAGAAATGTCCCATGTGTATAATCAAACTAATAGAGCAATGGTAATGATACTTAGCAGTAGAAAAGTGAAGTAATAATGTGTTTAAATTCCCATCTTAGAAAGCATAAGCAATTAAAACCACAATGGCCTTAATAATATTGACATTAAACTACAGCTGATCTATGACTTCTGAATGCTACATCATTATTCATTATGATTGTATGAAGGCTGGTCTACATTTCCGTTGCTAGATGTAGTGAGTGTGTGCATGTGTGAGTATGTGTGTGTATCCACCCATCCCCACCATTAAACAATTTCCACAGGAGAACACAAACAATATATTTCCTTTCAGAATACATTGAATTAAATGGTGGTCACCTTAAACATAACTCTTTAGAGAACATGCTGTTCTCTAAAGCCACTAGTTTTGTGTAGAGCTACAGCTATACTGCTTCATTTTTTCAATAGACTGTCTTCCATCTAGACTATATTTTCTATGATACCACCACTGTGGCCTGCAAAGATCAATCGTGTGTACATTATGGGAAGTACCTTGCTGCAGTGCCCAGCAGGAGGAATACTTTAGTTCTTGCTCTTAACCTAATCTAAGGATCTAATCAGAGGATTCCTGCAGAAGAAACAATCTTTTGCAGGACATGAAAGATTGTAAAATACATTTTAAAGGTATCTTACAGATACTTAGACTGTTTTAATGTACAAAAGCAGAGAAGAGTGAAAACCACAGTATATTAGTTAAAATATTATCCAAACCATTGGGAATATTGGGCAAACAATATGGGATAGAATTGTGAGGGAAGTGGTGTTTCATAATTTTATATACAGTGAAAATTTTCTCAATTATAAAAGCATTACGTATAGTGTATCTTTCTTTTTCAACAGATATTTCAGGCTAAACATAACAGTGTACAAATTTAGGAAGAGAATTTTGTATTATAAAATTACAGATCTGCTTCACAGGAGACTAAAATTATTTAAGATTGCTTTTTTTGTGTGTTCTGCTTAGAGGCATACTGTACATAATATGAAACATGACCAATGGTTCAATATACTTGTTAAGAATGTCACACAGCCATTTTGGGAAACTGCTGTTACCCTGGAGACCAAAAGTAGACTTTATCTGGACAATTTCAACCTCTTGTGGAGTATATGAATCAGAACTTGAACAGCCCCCACTCAAAAACATAGTAAGATGGGTATGAAAAGTTGAAAAAACAGTAATTGGTTTAAAAATCTTAATTTAAAGTTCAAACTAATCAGTCAGGGAAGAATTTGTCTCATCGCTCTGGTCATCTGAGCTAACCATCACCTAGACTCACTTTATAGTCAAAATAGAAAATCAGGCACTTTAAAGCATAGTTTTGCTAGACCTGTTTTGACATTTTCTTTAGGATGACACGAGTAGTGTCCTAGATTTCATATGTGGCATTCTTTTCACTTAATGCATATGAATTTAGGGTTCTCTATAAGTGAACAAAAGGTCCGAGCTCCCAGTACAGTCGCTGGACACCTTGTCAGTGCAATCAATGGAGTCTATGGTGTCTAACGAGCCTTTCTGACTCTGAGGCAGACAATTATATCTGGTCTACTGAACAGCATTCTAGGTACTATTTACTGAATTGCATATCCAGCACACATGCAGACACCTACATCTCAGCATCTAAAGTGAGGGGTCCTAAGCTGCAAGTTAAATGTGACTAAATTAATAGTAGTAACTATGAAAGGAGTCTACTGTGAGTAGTTCATATGTACAAGCCACACTGCAGACACCTCTATTGAATCAAATCAGTTGCATCACTGGTGGGCAAGCAAATTTTATGCAGCTGTCTACTGTTTGATTTGTTGATAACGTCAACCTTTATGTGATGAATGTCCACTGCTCCTTTTGTCTAGAGCCATATCATCTTCATATACTCTCTGTATTTTTGGTTGATAACTCTCCTAATTCTCATTCTAAACAATCTCATTATATTTTCTTCTCTGGTGTCTGCTCAAAATGAATCAGTAAACAAAAATTACCTTAAGATATAACTTAATTAATGTAATTTTGAGAAAAAGATGTAACTATCCAAAACATGTTAGTTCTTGCAATGCCAATAAGATTTTTCTTCTCCCTGAATTGTGCATTAATGGATTGTGGTTTGACTACAGGTCATTGACTTTTCCTGCAATTCCTTCTCTATCTCATTTCTTTACAATATATCTTCATGGAAGCTGAAGATGCTGTAAGAAGGTATGAAAACAAAATCTGCTTTATGTAAGCAAAGTTGTCCAGGTTTTCACACAGCTTATGTACAAATTGTCTGCAAATAGTCCAAGTCTCTGCTTTGTTGCAGAAATCAGTCATCTGGTCAAATAAATTTCAAATTAAAGTAGAATCACCCTATTGTCATTCTAGAGTAATTTCAACAAAAGTATATAAATGTAAACTTGGAAAATTGCATTATATTATGCATAAATTTCTTTAATGAAGCCACAGCTGCAAACCAGACTTCAAGGAAGGAACTAATGTTTCAGTCTCTTTTTGAACAAGAAGGTTAAATACCTGTACTGGGTCTGGCTGGGATAGAGTTAATTTTCTTCATAGCAGCTTGTATG
Organism: Aptenodytes patagonicus; assembly: GCF_965638725.1. Lineage (NCBI taxonomy): Eukaryota > Metazoa > Chordata > Aves > Sphenisciformes > Spheniscidae > Aptenodytes > Aptenodytes patagonicus. The sequence goes on from NC_134950.1 coordinate 159,037,968, forward strand.
GTTCTATGCTTTGGATTTGTGACCAAAACAGTGTTGATAACACACTGATTTTTAGCTATTGCTGAGCAGTGCTTACACAGAGTCAAGGTCTTTTCTGCTTCTCACCCCACCCCACCAGTGAGTAGGCTGGGGGTGCACAAGAAGTTGGGAGGGGACACAGCCGGGACAGCTGACCCCAACTGACCAGAGGGATATCCCATACCACATAAATTCATGCTCAACAATAAAAGCTGGGGAAAGGAGGAGCAAGGGGGGACATTTGGAGTTATGGCATTTGTTTTCTGAAGTAACTGTGTGGGGCTGAGCTGCCAGCCAGCGTTAACCCACCATTGGGTTAACCATTGGGTTGAGCACCATTTTGGTGCTCAACAGAGGGCGAGACTTTTATTATTTTGAAGTCCCTTCAACTTCCACCATCCAGAAATAACCCTATAGGGAACAATAACAATTTCAGATCTCCGATATATGTGTTGATTGTATTTTGATTATTGACTTTTACAATACAGATAGTTCTTCATTTCCTCTATGACAACAGTAGTTGCCATTTTTCAAGGTCTGTCTTTCCAATTAATTACAAACTAATCAGCAGGATTTCACTTTGTGTATGGATGAGTGATCAATTTGAGCTGTATTTGAGCTGTACAACATTTATAACTGTTAAGAAGTTTGCTTAAAAGAGTGATTTCCTGCATGTTTTATAGTTTTCAAGACAGTTTGTACTGCTATAGTATTTAATGCCCTGACTGATACTGTAAACATACCAAGTGCCTTGTAGCCACACAGTAAAGGAGAATTTCTCCAAAGAACTTGTAAGTCAATAGACAAAAGGACACCCATTTTATAGACGGACAAACTGAACGTAGAGTTTCTAGTGGAAGCTGGCCATATGTAAGTTGATCCTTAAGCACTCCTAAAGGTCTCCAACTTGGGTGTTTCCTCAAGATCACAGGACTAGGTTTGTGAACTGAATTCCCCTCTCCTGAAGGAGTGATCAAGATCTTAATTGGGTCACTATTGTTCCTTAGTGTGTCTGAAAGGGAGATGACAGTAATAACCTCTGCACATATACTTCTTGGTCAAAGATGGAACTTTTACCATGACAGAGCTCATGCCACTAGTTGCACCTGCAGTTCCACAAGCAGGAAGAAGAGAACAGGTTTTTCAGGATATCAATTTATTTATTTCCTTCTGTAGGTCTTGTCTATCACTCTTGGCAACATCCATTACATTTGCATTGGTCAGTCTTTCAGTGGTGTTTCCATATAAAATGTAAATATTTTCTACATGTATCTGGTTTTAAGTAGAGGTCAATTATCCTTCTATGCCCAAAAGATTTTGAAGCATTTATTCTTTTATGAATCGCTATTCCTCCTTTTATTTGCCTATGCATATGTTCAGAATATACCAAATACAAAGCTAGATGCCTATCTAAAGTGAAGATATCAATAGGAATTCTTTATAAACTCAGACCAAACTAAATAAAATAAAGCAACTCAGCAGCAACTTCCATTTTGTGAACTAATAAGTATTTATTTCTTATAACAAAACAGACAAATTTTCAGAAGTGTTCAACTTCTACTAAAAAGGGAAAGGGGTTGCAACTCATAAATAGATTATAAGCATTCCTGAAAGTCTGTTTCTTGGTAATTGTAAAAATCTGTCCTTGCTTAGCTAAGATTTGAGGATCCTTCACCATCCTATCAATGATAAAATTTTGTTGCTAAAAAGAATTAAAAAAATCTGTATAATTTCCTAGCAGCTTGCAATCAAGGGGAATTGGGATCTGTAATGTGAATACCCCAGACAATTCTTTACAGATGATAATTGTTAATTATCATCACCTGTTTATAATTTCAGTTAACAGGGTGTTTTGACTAAGGATGCTGACGTTTAGAGAGTGCTCATACTTTTTTCTGAAGTTAAAAATAAATGGTATAAACTCGGTGCTATTAGGGCTAGACCCTTTTTACTTGAAAATAGGCAGTGAAGCTGGTTTCTCTAGGTTTCCATATATGGGGAGAAATCAGTACATCCCAACAGCAATTCAAATCTTAATCTCGCTACCTGTCACAGTGATGGGCGTTATGTATCCCAGTCTTAGCTGAAGTTACTTGAGGTAAATATTATCCAGTTAGGGTCTTCACTGTAATGCTGTGCCAGATTTTTTAGTGATCAGAATCTCTTCTAATATTTCAGTAATTCATAAAACACGTATATAGTTAAGTTGTTGTTGAAGGTCTAAATCTAGCCTTAGAAAATCTAACACTAAAGGTGGGAATCCATATTAGCAACCCATTTTAAAAACTGGTGAACTGAGACATGAAATGACTTCATTTTTTGGTTTGGTTGATAACAGAAAGAAAAGCTTCCTGAAGTGTAATTTGGTCCTTAAAACTGCCTTTTCTTTTCCTCTTTCACTGGCTCCATATATAAGAAGAAAATTTGTTCTAGAGGTCTGAGCTCTGATCTTGCAACAATAATATTAAACAGAGCTTTGCTATTGCCATGCAATAGCACTGGATCAAGCACATAAAAGGCAACTCAGTCATGAGTGAAAAAGAAGGGTTATGAGCCTTCAATCATAGACCAGATTTCTGTTAGTTTAAAAGGATAATATTTATGGATAAGATGTTCAACAGGAAGACTATCTTTTTCTTTATATATTCAAGCACAAGTGTGATTTTCTTTGAGAGATACATTGATGTAGCATAAAATGAATAAAATAAATGATTGTAGCTATTTTTAACTACAATACAGTTAGAGATTCAGCATAAATCTGAGGAAAGTCTTTATGACTATCTTCAGATTCGTCTAATGCTGCAAAGATCTGAAAGGAGGAGTTCAGTTAATGTTCATATTGAACTGAATGTGAAATTCATTTAAGAAGAGAGTTGCAATGCAGGTTGAATGAAAGATCCCAGGAACTGTGGACTTCTGCTGTCATTTGCACAAAGATAGTTTTTAAAACCACCAGCTTAGCTCATCTGGAGTTAAGGTAAAAAGAAAACAAAAGTCCTTAAAATAAGGCCACCAGTCTAGAGAAGATGTAAATACAGTCTGCCAGTGTGGTGAGTATTTTTCTTTGATTCACTGAAAATCCTTCACCGCGTACTCTATTTTTAACATATGAGTAGTTTTGTGAAGTCTGTTTCAAACAGAACTATACGTCAGAGTGTTGGCATAAAGGTTTACTAGGTGGTGGATGGAAGCTGCTAGCAGGATGAACCCGTGGCTTGGTATATATTTATTTTGAAAATGTAAAATATATCTTAAAAGAGCAAGAAAGAACTGGCTAGATGAGAGCAATTCACCTGGTACATAACTCACCTTGATGCCAAGTTTAAAGTGTTTGAGGCTCTTCAACAATTCGTGAGAAAAGAAATAGTGCTTATGCTACTGAACGGTATGGATAACGTACATCTATCCCGAGACCAACCACAGGATACAAAACCACCCTGATTAAGAATTCAACAACTTGTGCAGTGAGCTTACCTTTATCTTGTTCATCATGTTTTAGCTCTACAGAGATGCCTTCTTTCATTATCCTTTCTGCCTTTCCCGTTTATCTTGACATAAGCAGCACTTAACACTATAAAACATCCTGCTTACTTCCAGCTAGTTTTTCCTGAGTTCATTTTTTCATTTTTTGGGGGAAGAGAGAATAGGAGGGAGGCTTCCGGTTTCAGTTATTTAATTATGTGACTACTTAGTCAATGAATTTTTTTAGTGACTAAGATGTTTTGGAGCATTTGTGGCTTACACAGTGATTTAATCTCATCCAGCACTGTGCAGCCAGGTATTTTGCCTCTTACTTGAAAGAACGTGTTTGGGAGTGCTAAGACAAGAACTTGAGGATGGGTTTTTTTTGACAATTCATCCTTCAGTAGCATCAGATATGTTGATACACACAAAGTATTTTTGTTCTACCATTACAGTATTGCAGTAGAATAACAAGACTCTTTCTCAAAGGCCCTTTTATTTGCTCTTTTGAAATAGCATACAGTGTAATGTTACTAATGCAGGCTGTAAGACTTTTTACGTTGCCAGAGAAATGGATGTAAAAATCCCTTTGTGCCAATGAAAATAAACTTTATGCTGAATAAAAACATACAAAAATTCATCTTCCTTTTCTGTGCAAACAATATAGACCAATGGCATTGTTTGCTACATGTTGGTACTGTATGCATTATTTGCAAATGGACAGGAAAAGCTAAGGACAAAACATGATAGACTGTAAAAAATTATATTTGAAGCAGAACGAGAAAAGGTGTATAGGAGTGCATGTAGACTTACACACATTAGGAACAACCTTATGAATTACGAGTTATAGAAATGGCTTAGTTGCTAATTTAAAATTATAACTAATTTAATAGTTTTTAACATAGTGGCTGATAGACATCTACATAATATAATTGAAAAACTGATTAGGAAGCAAATATGTTTCTTCTATATATATTTTAGAAAAACCCTTCAGTTATGCAAGTGAAAATCTAGAATAATTTTAAGTTAAACTGACATGAAACTAAGAGTCCAAACTGTAGTGTGGTGGTGTTAATACATAACAGACTCTGAGATAGTTATTTTTCTATAACATTTTTTTAGCCCTGCTTTTCAGTACTGTATAATTAACTTTCTTTGAAATATAATAGACATGTGCAAATGAAATCAAATTAAATGAACACCTATTTGGGGACATTTTCTAGTATAATCTTCATCATGACCTATTGCAGTCAGCCCACCCACACAATGATATTTTAATTGGTTCCTATGTTGTTATCAGAGGTGTACATGATTATATGGAAAATATTGGCTCATCACAGATCGCAATAGGCTAATATAGTTCTTTTATGATTCATAAGTCTTTTTAAAAGGCTTTTTATTTTATATGTTATGGAGACAACATTAAAAGCATAGATAGTTAAAGAAATTTTGCTACTCATTAACACATTTCATGGGGAATCAATGTTTTCCCTCCTAATAAAAAGGAAAAAATAGGTGATTTTACAGAGATTTTTAAAGAACATTCTTTAAATTAGCATATGCATTATTGCATGTTCTATACTACAGAATAAAAAATAAGAACTGATGCTATTCAGTCAACTGACAATTTGCCTTGACATTAAAACATAATTTTGTAGGTAGAAAGACTTCTGGATTTTTCAGCATTGGCATTTATTTATTATGCAAAGACTAAGTCTTGGTTAAAGACATATTAGCTTTTAATAGTCTTTATCCTTTCTTATTTTGTATTATGATGTTATACTCCATGAGCTAAAAATTTAGCTGTGTAAAAAAAATCTAGCTCATCTTCAGATCCATACTGATTCATACCAGATAGACTTTTATATGCATTCACCATTGTGATTGTCCTGATCTAAGAGCAGAACATTTATTCAATACACTTATGTAACAGCTTCACCCCAGAAAAAGTATTCCTAAATACTAAAAATAAAATAATCTCATTTAGTGATAAATTTATAATACAAAGCAGCTTGAAGTTTCTGATTGCAAAAGTTCTTGAAAGTTTAATTAATCCTATTTGAATTGGCTTCAACCCTATTGATCTCAATAGGAATTTTCCATTAGAGGCGTTCAATCACAAAAAAGTATATTACAAACTGCCTTCTGCATGATTTCTGGTTGTTCTTTCTCATGAATATTTTATTTATTTTATTCTTTGAAAGTAATATCAACAATACCAGAACTATTTACCTCTGAAACAGGGATCATGGAATCATGCAGCTAAAGAAATCTGGATATGTGGTTGGAGTTAGCCATAATTACATTGCTGATGCTACCCATGGAATGAAAATAGCTTTTCAGTAGGTGTATATGGTGGATTGCTCACCACAGCAAAGAGATTTAACTGACTCGAATGTCCATGACTCATTCATAGCAAATTTGGTTTTAAAAGGAGTCAGCAAATGAGGTTTGAAAAAGGTTTTTCTTATGTTCCTCATTTTCAAATCTATTTTCCATAAAGTTAAACAGATCTTTTTTTTCCAACAGCATACCTCCACATTTTTCATTTGATTGATCCTTCAGTGAAAGAACCTCTAGGGGCAAGCACTAAGCCTTAATGTTTGGATGAGCCTCCAGATTTACTTAACTATGTGCAGGTGTTCCCCTTCCCATTCCACATATACAGAGAGCTCCCCTCTACTGCAGCCTCACTTTTCCTCCTCACACTTGCCTGTATACTTTTACCCCACAATCTATTTATCAATCTTGTGCATGTTAAAACAAAAGATTATCCTAACTCCTGGGGGGGACAAAATGTTGACCTCACTTAATCCAGATTTTTCAGATCTGAAGGGCTTTACACATATGGGCTTTTGCAAAGTTGGGGAAGGTTGCTAGGTAGGCATAAAAGGAAGTTGGCTTTTGTAAAATTCTTTCATTAACTGAGGCTTTTATAAGATAGAAGAACTTACAGTCTTCATTCTAGGAATCTTTAATCACCTTTTTCTAGGAGAAAATGGATGGGTTGGTAATTTTGGAAGAAATCAAAAGATTCAGTCTGTGTGAAAGGTTTGTTTTTTTTTTTATATTTGACTAAGAAATATAACAGAAAGTTACTCAAAATGGAGATAGGAAAGGCTTTTACCTAGCAATTAGTTGTAACAGCTTTTATTTAAAGACACGTTCATTCTAAATACAGGCCGCTTTACAGCAGCCAAAGTTCTTTTTTGTATCGGTATCATTTCCTCTGTACATAGAAAGCTATGACCTTGGATCATATTTAATAGATTTTTCACTTGGAGCTTCCAAAGACACCATCAATTTTGCATCATTTCTCTCACCAGCTGCACTTTTGTTCACACGGTTTACCGCATATGCATGGATAGTTATATTCTTTATTCTAAACATGACAGTTTGTCCTTTTACATTTTGATGTTTATTTTGACAAGAGCAAAGTAACAAGCAATCCCCATTAAAAAAAACTCTTACAAGAGCAAATTCAGAAGCATTGCCAGCCCCTACATTGACATTTACAAGAAAACTTGACTCACTGGTTTGAAGACGGGTCTCTTAATACAACTTAAAAATATAAATCCTATTCCTTTCCCAAACTGTCAGTTAAACCACTATTATAAGGAGAAAAATTATTTAGGTTCTACTGTTGAGGAGCACTTAAAATAATTCTACCTGTTATTGAGTTTTTAAAGAAGTATTTTCAAACTTAAATTTAGACTGTTTTTTTTATAGAGTAACAAAAAAAAAAGGAAACAGCATTCATTTTTTTCTCATTAAGTATGGTTTTGCTTGGTGCATTTGAAAACGCTTTGTTCCATACTCACAGAAATATTCAGGCAGTATCATGGGAAGTATAAGTCATTTCTCACAGTCACATATGGGAGCTCTGTGGCACCAGGAATAAACTTTATGTTTCCTGAGATGTAAGACAATGATCCATCTCCTGGATTTCACTTTCTCTCTTGAGAGAGGACCTTTTTCCCCTATAATGTAAGCCCTAATAATAGGGCAAAAAAGTGATTTATGATAGGATGCACCTGTCCTTGCCTAAGTTTAACCATTTAAAAGTTCATCTTATACCAAGGTAGGTGTCTCAGAGAGGTGCCTATCTGCTTCCATTGACCTCACAACAAGTCTTGATGAGTGACTTAAATTAGATGTCATTTCATTGACAGAAAAATGTGAGACAAATCCTAACCTCTAACCCTAAAACACTGCAGTGCCTGTCTTTGTCAGGACCCCACTGTGAAACAGTTCCCTCTCCCAGTTTTCAGACTTGTGTAAAACACTAAGTGATGCAGAATAAGATTTGTAAAAACAAGCACAGTAATTGGGAAACCTATCTATCAAATAGAAAAACACTCAGTTTGTCAAAGTGGAGCCTGTAACACATAATGATTACCTGGAGATGCTGGTAGATTTACAAGACTTCATCCCAATGAGTACTCAGATGTCTAAAGTCAAAATGGACAAGTTTCAAGAGCAGAGTTTAAGAATTTTCTCAACAGTTCTGTTGTCTGGTGTTTTAACTTTGATTACTTTTACTTATCCTGGATGAATGCTCCACTACTAGGATAGTGGTTGAAAAAAGTACACTATGTCTTCCTCTGGCAGATTTTTTTGTGCAAAATCCAACCTTGAGGCTTGATTTTACAGTGAATACTGCAGGCTGGGTCATGCCAACTTTATGAACTCACTAAGCCCAGCAGTAGGTATGCAGTGCTGGACTGAGGGGATTCTTAACAAGGCCTTTGGGTACCTACAAAGGCAGATATCTACCTCATTTTTGCATATGTGTGAGTGTGTATAACAGATGCATACTTAAACATGAGAGCCATGTAGCTATTAAATAAATTCATGCTGCTGTGATCTGTGCTATGCCCCCCTATTTTGTTCTTCTTGGTTATAGTTAAGGTATGGAAATTAATTATGGATTACACACACACATGTTCAGAGTCTAAGCCCTTTAGTTGACTTCTAGAGAACAAACTTTTATAACATTACATTGATCATCATGGTGTGAGGTTTGTTTTTAGGGTTTGGGTGGAGATTTTATTTATTTTCTTACTAAATCATGAAAATATGTAATTTAGAAGAAAATATTTTCTGTACACTGAAGAGTTATGGGAGTTTACAATTAGTAGAATTAGAATACATCCTGTAAAAGCTAATGTTGTTTTGCATCAGCTTGGTAAGTAGAGCTTAGGACATGATGGGCAAAAAAACCATTTTTCATGATAATTCAGAGTGTAGCCCACTACTATAGTAGAGTTGTACCCAAGAAGCCAACTGATGATGGAAGAGAAAAGTAGGTTCCACAACCTGGTTTTATGAAGATGACATGAAACTGGAAGTGGTGTCATAGAACATAAAAATATAAATTGCAGGGTGCTGTCTACCTTGCAGGAATCTACATGATAAAGCAGCAAACTAGAAGAAAAGCACAGAAATGTAAGGCAGGTTCACAAGTATGGCCACTTAAATACAAATAAGACACGTATGTTTAAATTAAGCTGGCTGTTTACCTGAGTATTTTTAAATAGCCTTCTTTAGAATTTTCTTTCTACATGCAGAATAATAATAAAAGCTTTGAAGAGGGCTGTTTTGGAAGTGATCAGGTAAGCAGCCATCTTAACACCCAATAAAGTCTATATAGCTCTGTGTGTGTGTGTGTGTGTATATATATATATTTTACCCTTTTCTAGTAACTTGTCAATTATTGCCCACTTATTACACTCTCTTTTCTGAGTTACCTCCAGTTAATCAGATGCTGATTGGGGATTCTAGAATACACTTGCTGATGATTATGTGTTATTTTAACAGGAGAATGACAATAATTTCCTGTAATGCCACTTGTTAAGGTAATTATGCTGTAATTGCCTTATCAAGGTGTCATAGAGGAGAGAGGATAAACTCTGAGATTTCACAGCTGCTGTCATGCTTTGATAAAGTGTTATCTTGAAAATATATTATCAGTCATCAAGCTGAATTTCTACCAGTTGTTTTAAATCAGAAAAATCTGTCTCGGGTGGGACATATGACCTCTGCATTTGATGTTTCTCATTCTGATAATTAGGGAGGATGGATTATCTTTGTTTTAAGGGATAAACCTAACAACGGATTTGCATAGATAGGAGTAAATAAATGCAGATTCCTGAAAGTGTCTTTGGGATTTTTGAAGGTGAGAAGCTGCTTCCTATGAAAAGATAGACTTCAAATTGTAATCTTGGTTTTAGAGTAGATACAGCTACAGTTACTTGGATATTGTCTCTGCTGTAGAGAGAGAAAGGGAAGTGAAACAGAGAATGTGACAGGTCAAAAGTGGGAATATAATAGGTCTCATAAACATGTTTTATTTATTAAAGACTTATAGAGAGCCTTAATAAGAGCACTTACTTCAGACTTACTGAGATCCACTTGCCAGGACCTGCTCAACAGAAACAAAAGCTTGATCTCTGTTTCTCTTGGGCCAGAAATACAGGATACCCAGTGAGAATATAGGCTACATCAAATGTCTGGAATCAGGGCAAAATCCAACTAAAATGCACTTTTTGACTGAATTCAGACCAGAGTTTGCCATTTACACTGCCTAGCTTTATAATGATATCTAAAGTGATTTTTTTTTCAGGCTGTTTAATCATGCAACACCAAACTGGGAAATGTAAATAATGCCCATGGAATATAGCTATTATGCAACTGATGCTGCACTGCCAGCCATTCATGCTGCCGCTCATACTCATGCCAGTCTAACTCAGAGAGAAGAAGTGACTACTTCAACTTGTGATGACTGACTGTCCTTTACATGATTATTAGTAATGATAAGGTCAAAAGTAGTGGAGAATTGGGATCATGCAACCTAACTCCTTAAAGTATTTAGCCTGCGATGTGACATCTGATGTCAGCAAGAATTAAGTACTGTGCACCTTACTGGATCTAGCCCAAGTGCATACTTTAAGAATGGCAAATAAATGTGCATATATTTTGTACATTTGCATCTGTTTCATACCTTCCAGGCAGCTGATGCAATATACCATGATAATGATTATATAAGCAATGCACAGATAGGTATGCTAGCTTGATTAATGTCAGATCTTGCACTGAAGCACTTCCTCAATCATAAAACTGAGAAACTAATTTTGGATGGTGAAACATTTTTCTCCTATTCTTCCCGACATGTCTTTCCATCTCTCTGAACTATTCAGAGATGTGCTGCTAACAGTGTAATTTTCTGGGTGAAGGTTCCATGCAGAATATCTGTTTCAGTTCCTTGGATTATATAGTGCAAAATCCAGTAAAAGAAGCATCACTGACAGTTTTGAATCAAACTTAGCAATCCATTTGTCAGCTGGAGAAGAAGAGAGATATATTTCTAGCAGTGCTGCCAGGACAATTTAGCTGACCCATTTGTGGAAACTAATACTCTGCCAAATTTACAAGGGCATGCTCTCAAACTGATCTCTATCTACTTGTAACAGGTTAACTTCTCAACATTAAAACTAATCACTACCGAAACCTCAGAGAATGTGTGAGAATGGGAAAGTGACCATGAAGTTGCAGCATTTGTGACTTTAATAATAGGAAAGAGTGAAAACAGGAAAAGGAAAGAACAGAATTCAACACACACAGGGATTACTAGAAAGGCTCTTTGGGGAAGACAGTCTGAGGAACAAAAGGTGAATTTGCATCTTTAATATGTGGAACTAAAGGCACAAGAGCAATCTATACATTCTGAGACATGCTGAGGCATAAAAGAGAAAGGAAAGCTAACGGTTTTCCCAAAACTTTCTAATTATCTGAAAGAAAGAAGATATTTTACAAAAAGTAGAAGAAAAGGCTCATAATCAATATAAATATAAGGAAAAAAAAAAACAAACCCAAAACCACCAGGTAGGACTAAAGTGAAAATAGACAATATGGAAAATGGATTGTAGATAATAAAAATAGAAGCAGGGGAAAAAAAAGTTCCATAAAAAAGATTAGAAATAAATGTAAGACAGTTCCATCATGTGACTGGAGAGGAAAGCAAATTAGGCATTTCATAGAGAAGGTGGAAATATTCATAACTTTCTACCCTTTAGATTTTATAAACAAATAAATAAATAAAATTAGGGTCTGAAACTTAGCATATTTCTAAGAAAGGGAATATGAGAGGAAAAGACTGTTTAGAAAAATATTAGCTAAATTAAATGTACTCAATTTAGTTTGATTATACTCACTCTCAGTCCCAGAAGAAATTAAAACCCTAAACTATTCAATAGCCACTGAACTATTATCCTTGAGAATGCATAAAGAACAGGGGATGTCCAAGTGGACTTCAGAAAGATAAATATAATAAAAGAGGGTTTGGGGCATCAGAACTTTCTGATATATGATTAGCCAATTTACCTTTTTAGACCTTCAGGAATACCAGAACAACATGGATTTGTAAGTGTAGCTGAAGTCAGACTTGAACTGATCTCATGGTAAAGTGAAACAATAGATGAGGTATTTCTTAGCAAATTCTTTGATACTGTCCTATATTGTATGCTCAAGACCAAACTACAAATATATTAAGTTCATGTGCAACTGATTAAAAAACCTAACCAAGTGTTTACCAGCAACGCAACATCAGACTAGAAGAATATTTCAAGACATGTCTCAGAAGGATCTGGGATGAACCATGTTCTACTCATTATTTTCATTAATGACTTAGATAATAAAATAAAGATTGTATTTGGATACAGTCAGGTTGTTCTGAGAGATGCCCAATTAAAGGACAAATGCTGCAACAAAGGAAATTCTGATTTAATATGAGAGAATTTTTTTCAAAATAATCATGGTAAAAAACGAACAGGTTGCTCAGTGAGGTTGTGGAATCTCCATCCTTGGATTTATTCAGAACTTGACTTGACCCTGATAAACCTCATCTAACTTTGAATATGCTCTGGCTGGAGCAAGAGGTGGGAGCAGAAGTACTTTCCAACATAAATTATTATTTAATTCTATGATTGTTTTGGATGAAAATTGAAAGAAAACACAAAAAGTTTGGAATTAAACACAACCTTGATAAATTGGCAGAACCATCCATAATTAGTAAAAGAAAAACTCAGAGAAGGTGAGTGCAGAAAATTACTTGCAGGAAGGAGAAAACACTCACAACTGTAAAATGGGAAGAGATTTCTAAGCAGAAGCATGGCAAAGGATTTGAAAGTTAGCTTCCAAAACTTGGCCTTTAAAAAAAAAAACCAAAAACCAAACCATCAACCAAGAGGCAAAGCTTTGGCTTATGATCTAGATTTCTGTCCTTTGAAAACAAGAAGTCAAGTTCTGTTCTGGGCTATTCTGTTTGCAAGACAAAAAGCTAGTTGTAGAAAACTTAACTAATGGTTCCATTCTAGCTGGCATTTCTGAGGCCTCGTGTTGAGCATTCTGTCTGGTTTTAGAAATGTGATTTTAAGAAGATTAAAGACAAATCAGCAATAGTTCACAAAATATCAGTGACAATGTTGAGGCTGTTAAACACATTTTATGAAAAATTTAAAGGCTTTTTTTTTAGTCTTTTAATGAGAAGGTGGGGATGATTTTTGTGTACTTCCAGTACACAAAAAGCTCCTTATAAAGAGAATACTGGCGTGCTGCATACCTACTATGTCATTGGACAATAAAGCAAGAATTAATGAGCACAACATGCACTTAAGAAATTTTTAGGTAAAATTCTGGCAAAGATAAATTCTAGTTATAAAAACACTAACGTACTGGAACAGATTATTGAAGAGAGTCATGGAACATCAATAACAGATTTCTAAAAAGAAGTTAGACGAGCTTCTGCCAGTGATTGTCTAAGAATACTTGATCCTGCCTTGATATGGAAGGATAAATCAGATAATCTCTTGACATATATTCTATATTTGCAATGCTGCTGATGAATAGTTACCAATTGTTTTTTGTGGAATCACAAAAAAAAATTGCAGAAGGAACTGGCATTCACATAATGCTCTTTCCTGTTTAGCCCCATGAAAATTTCATCCATCTGCAGTCATCAGTGGTTCAGTGACAAAAACAATGTCTCTCCCTCCAAATGGTACTCAAATGCAGCCAAGATGGGGAGACCCCAGATGAGGTTTCTCACAGCCCTTTCTCACATGCTTGTTTCACAGAAGTCGCACCCAAGGTTGCACTGTAGCAGAGTTGGCCCGGACCACAAGCAGCTATGTCCCTAGGAAGGGCAGGAGAGACTGTAGAGCCTCTGCACTTCACCCAGGGCCCTGACATTGCCTTGTCTCACTGTGCCCCTCTTTTCAATAGTTGTTATATTGGTCATCTAATGACTTTCCTTTAAGCCATAAAAATGGCATGAAAGAAAAAGGAGAAGAGACCTTAGATATTAACACAAGAGCAAGAATTTATAAACTAATGAGCAACAACCACATGAAGGCTGGAAATCAGAAGAACTCATGAAAAGATGGAAAATGGGAGACACTGAGCACAGTCACGGGGAGCACGGTGAGGCAGAGATGCTGGGAGCAGGATGTGGTGGGAACACATCAGCTTTCTGCCAGGAGGGAAGTGTGCTGCCATGTACAGCCATGTACATGGCTTTGACAGCAACACTCCCACCTCAAATTCCTGGCAGGTTAAACAACTGGTAAAGGGCTGGAAAACATAGATCAGGAGGGAAGGACAACCTATGGAAATGCTGTGCTGTTTGGTTTTTGTTCCTCTATTTACACAATTTTAATTTGTTTTAGTTATTAGCTATCAGTTATTGATTTAGTTAAGATGCCCTCCTGGGTATGCTTGTATGTCTAATTGACAGCATGTGCTTTAGCGAAAAATTTAAGGATGAAATGAGTTACACACTGACACACACACTGACATATAGACAAACAGAAATGCATTTCTAAGGAAGCACATTCCTTTAATACAGTATTTACCCACTGATGGCTTTATGGACAGAGATACTGCATTGCTACTACATTTCTGCTAAATGACATAAGTCATGATGTTGATTTATTTTCCTTTCTTGCTTTTTGAATATTTGATGTCCCTGGTATATGTCAAACCAGAAATTTTATGAGATGGCTTTTTTTATATTCACTTTGCATTTACTTTCATGCTTTGAAGCTTCACAAATATATTTCAAGTGTCAAAGGTTTTCAGATAGGGGATAGTGGTCCTGCTGGTTTTAAAACAGACAGCTGGAATGTAGATATTTTGCGGCCAGAGGATAGAAGACCACTGGAATAGTCGGGTTCCAATAATCAGAATATCCTGACAAAAATACCCCTCGGAGGTATGTACTGGTTTTTACTAGAACGATACTAAAAATATACAGTATCCCAATGCGGACAACTAACAAATACTGACAAGGCTTGGCCTTGTCTGAAGGAAAAACATGTAGTGATTCATTTCTGCAGGAAACCCTTCTCTATGCTTCAACAGTATTTGAACACTAATAAGATTTAACATCCCCTGCTTGTGTGGAGAACTGCTCAGAAAAAATATAGTTTTGATTTTCCTTTCTTGCAAAAATGTGAGAATGGTTTAAAATCTGAAATATGGTTTAAAACAGCTAATCTTTTCCTGGACTTTACATAGTTTTGAGAGGGGCAGAAGGTGAATGGAGAGAAGGAACTTTTTTGAGAAAGGCAGAAGGGGAATGGAGAGAAGGAACATTTGTAAATTTTGTTTTGCTAGTAAAAGAAATACCATTTTTTCACATAGTCAAATTTTTATGTAACTTGCCTAAGGAGGGAGTGACCGACCATCATTCATCTTCTCTCCAGACTATTAAAGAATGCGATAAATACAAGATCATGATTGCAAGCTATGCACATCTGTTAAATTAACTAAACAAACCACAAACTGAGCAGGGTTGAAAGTGTCTATAACAACAGAGTGTGTTGCCTGAGGCTCAATGATTCCGTGTGAACAAAACCGCAGTGTTGACCTCCCAGAGTTTTAATGTCTTTTACTTCACCCTTGAACTGAATAAAGGCACTTAATCACTTGTGGGAGGCTTCTCCAGTTCCCAATAAAATTTTATTTTGCTGTTATTCTTTATCTTTGTTCTAAAACCATATTTAAAATGTATTAAAAAAATAGAAAACCTCTGGTTAGTCTTAAAAGATGGAAAATTATTCAAGAGATTGAAGCAGACACCGATTGAAAACAATGCCTTGATTGTTCATTATGAACAAGATTTGCAACAATAACTGCTAATTTTTGAGGTGGGATGTTGGAGTCCTCCTTGAGACATTTTAGAGATTCAAGACATTCACAGGGTTGACCAGCATGATATTTTATGGCTTGAATTCATATAATCCCAAAGATTTTCTTCAGCTTATTTATATGTCAGGAATCCTTTGATCAATTGGGAAAACGAGGGAAAAAAAAGTTTGTTTGAAGTCACAGTTGCCCAAGCCAGTTGACTGGAGTGGGAATGCATAGATATGAGTGGAAGTGGGTGTTTGCTAGCATTTTCCATCATGTAGTTGAGCTGAAGAGATGTAAAGGTATTTGTAATAGCAGAAGTAACCTGTAATGCAACTGTGTTAGTATGCTAGTATAGTGGAAACATATACTTGCAAGTTAAACATGTCTGGGAAGATTCCCAGGTACTGAGGTGGACTGGAAGGGCTCATGTCCAGCCTACTACCTTGCCTGAGCACTCCACAGCATTGACATTGCTGTGAAGACTGTATCCTGGAATGTTCTGGTCTCCTGAGATGTGCCAACAAACTGGTGGGTTGGGAGGACTGGTGGGACTATGGCAGTTGGCATATGCTAAAATCATGCCAAGGAACATCACACTAGATGAAATTTAAACTTTCATACACCTTGCACAGATGATATCCATATACAGTGGAATGGAGCTCATATTTAGGGAGATACCATTGTAGAAATAAAAGTGGCAAGTTCTACTAAGAGCAGCTTTGTCAGAGTCCCGCATTATAGATTTGCGAGTTACTGTTCACTTGCTTATTTAGTGCCGATGTAAGTTTTCCTTTGTTCTTTCACTTTGAGTAAAATGATTTAGTCTTGGTTTAAAAGTTTAAAGACATAGATGTTGATGCAACATATGTTCTCCAGTATTTCAGATATTTCTCCAGTATTTCAAAAGGTAAAACCAGACAATTGTCTACTAAAATTAGAAGAAGAAAGCTTGAATGAGAAGAAAATTCAGTTTTCTGACAAATAGGATGACAAAATGAATTCTTGACTGTATTTTGTTTTGTTTTGAAGATACCTGACATAAATGTTTCTTTTAGATTATTCTTTGTGCCTCCTGCTTTCTCTCAAGATTCAGTTTGATCATTTCACACCTTAACTTACCTGTCTTTCTTGTGGACCCACATCCATACTGGTGAAAAGGATAATAAGGAAGATAGGCTTCATTGAAGAGTTTTTATTTGCACTACCTGTAAAAATGATTGTATTCTGATAGCAAAGACAACTAACGTCTTCCTTCTTGCTGTCTACCATTATTGTTCCATCTCTTGTGAGGTAGGAAACAATAAAATGATAACATGCTGTTCCCCCAACTCTGTGAAGATTTTCTCCTTTTCTATACATGGGGTGGCCTGACACAATGTGGCACAAACTTTCTTTTCCCCCCTCAAAAATATATACCTTGTGTCCAAGCTTTGGAGATGGAATAGTCCTGCATAGAAACTTAATCAGACCTTTGATCCAAACCTCTCTCACAGTATCCTAGAAGGCCACTTCCAGGTCAGCGTTAGCTGAGTGGTATTTTAGGCTAGGACAAAGGGTGATTCTTGCTTTCTTCTGAAAAGAAAATGTTCTTTTCATCCTCTCTTTACTTGTATTCTCATTGCTTATTTATTAAATAACCCCACAGCTTTGTGCTATAACTATGTTTAGCTTTGGGGGATTATATACAATTTGTTGTTTGTCACCTCAGATACAATAGCAAAGAATTCTGTTAAAAATGTTATCTTGTTGTGTTTATTTTTCCTTAAATCAAAGAGGAGGCACACTGCAACTCAAACTTGGAGAATAAATTCAGCCCAGACAGAGCTCCTTCTGTTGTTACAGTTCTTAAAGTGAACAGAGCTCATAAAGGCACATAGATGCATTCTCACATAATTTCAATTCTTTGTCTCTTGTAGTGAGATGAAATGTGCATACTGTTAGTGAGTGCTGGAAATGTACTTATTACCTAGAAGTTTTGATGGTTTATTATCTAGAAATTTTGCTGTTTAATTGACATCTTTGTTTCGTCCTTTCATGAGTTTGAGCTCTATAAATACTAAGGTAGAGATGCACAGTTGTTATTTAACATCATGATTATGATTTTTTTTTTAAAAGATGAGTTATGTTTTTAATATTTACTGTTTTTCTTTGGAATTTCCTACTGTTACATATTTCAGTGCACACATATCCTAATGAAGGCATAACAGGCTTAGGTAAAAAAAATGGAAAGTGTTGTATTTATCTATTTTTCCTTATCCTTCCTTCATCAAAAAATGATATCTAATGAAAAGCATCATCAGTATTTCAAGCTCTTGAATATTTCTCATTGAAAGGTTAACAAAATATATTAACAAATATATTAAATTAAAGCCACGAGCTGGGTTTCTCAGGCAAAACCCCCCTCAAAGGCAGTACTGAGTACTTCTGTACAGAGCATCTTTCACAGTATTACAGACATCTTGTTCTCTGCTACTGTTCAGATTAAGCACAGAGTGATGCTTTGAGATTACGATTGTCAATTTAAGAACCTAAAGTGGAAATTAATAGAGATTTGGAGCATCACTCCAGATCTTAATCCAAAGACAGAGCTGAGGTTCCCTCATTTGAAAGCAGATAATTACCTTTCAACAAGCTATTCCATATTTTTTTTCAGACAAAATCAATCAAGTTTTCTTCCCTGAATATCTTTTACTTCTCATTGCCTGTACAAACATATGCTTAGCTCCTAGTTGAGTACCCAACATTGATTTAGTTACCTTATCATATGAGGTGAACACATTTTGTTTACAAAGAGTTTTTCTGTAGCTTCTGGAAACATTGACATCTTATGCTATAATTACATTAAAATATGTGAAACTGCCTCATGCTGGCTGTGAGTTCCCAGGGCTTTGTTTCCTTTTCTGCCAGAATTTTCTCATTGTTACTATATGAAGATTCTTAAATTTGCTTTGCATGAAGTTATAGCCCCATGAAAAGGAGGCAGGACAAAGATGGCCAAAGCAAGATGAACTGTAAGAACTGGGGTCATTTTAACAGGCCTCATTTTTCTTTTACTGCTGGGAAAAAAATAACAACCTTGTAATATTTTGCTTTTTCATCTGCCTTTCATGTCTAAGCCCAAAACAATGGCGATATCTTAAACGTTTCACAAATCCTGTCCTTGAATGCTAACCCTCACATAAGGAAATGAGAAAATCCCCATCCTCTGTGCTTCAGCTTTTGTGATAGAGTAAGGTTATGTTGAGCAACTCCAGAGATTAAATCCTGAAAAAAAGATTATTTATTTGAATTACTATTGCACCTACTAATACCAATCCAGACACCTGGGTGACAGATGCTAAAAAGACACTCCTTGCCTTCAGGAACTTAAAATATGGATTTTGACCAGACATAACTGGAAGAAGTAAATCAAGGAGGAAATTGAAAAGCAAGTAGCAGAAAAGCAAGTAAATCACCTTACAAGGGATATGTGTCATGTTTTACAGTTTGCTTAACCACAGCCAACATTTTTTAAGGGAGTTCTTTTCACAGACTTTTTTTACTAAGAAAAGGGTTATATAAATTATATAGTAAAAAATTCTTGTTGATTTCTAGTTGTCCCTGGAGTCCTACATATATTGTTGCTGTTGTTGAGCTCTAATGATATTGTTTTATTGTTGTTGTTGTTGTTGTTATTATTATTATACTATCTAGCTTATAGCTAGCTTCAAGTTTAGCCCTGTGTTGGCATCTGAACAGTAGTTATCAAGCATGAAAGTACCCTGGTGCTCAGAGTATACCTGGCTTTTTGCTGGCTCAAGATGAGAAACTGATCCAGCTTGGTAATGGAATTGTAAATACCAACTTGTCTTTCTCTGTGGCTTTCAGATATTAGCTAGGTGTGAGCTAAAACCCTGTGCTGCTGTTAAGCAAATTGGTCTTCCAAATGAATCTGTGGCTTTCTGAAGTTAAGCAAAATCTTAGAAAAGATTGATTCTACTGAATAAAAAAGTAGAGATATCTGAAGTTCTTCCTAAACCATGTAGTCAATCTCACTTTTGAGGAAGAATAAACAACATTAAAAACTGTCTTAGCGTGTTCACAGTTTATTCATAAAGAAAAAATAATAAATCTACTTCCACCCACGAAGTAAAACAAACAAATATAATGCATTTTCAAACGCTTGTTACTGGAGACCTGTTTCTCAGAATGTTCCATCTTGATAATGTATATGGGTATTTTAATTGTTCAGAAGAAATGAAGGGGAACTAGTTACCAAAGGAGGTGTCTCTTTCTTCACTTCTCTAATTTTTCAGCAGCTTTATATATAATTAGAGATTGCTGATGCAGTGATTATTGTGAAAATAACAAAAGAAGCTTGATTGCTGCACTATTATACATTGAATGAGGGTAAAATCATTTGCCATGATTGAATTTACTAATAAATATTTAATAGAATATTCTGTCCTAACATATTTAAACAATACACTATGCAGGGGGTGATAAGTGTTAAGCAGAGCAATTTTAAACTGTACATCTTTTTTTTTTTTTATTTAATTGGACATCAGTCTCATGTCATAAATTCTTTACTTTGAATAAACATGTCTTCTTGTACTCTAGCTCATATATTATGATTTGTGGATTTTCAACCTCAGCATTTATTTTTTTTTAGCATCCTGTTAGCTATAACTTATCCTCTGTATTTATCAGAAAGCCAAACACAAAATAATTCACTTAATTTTAAATTTAACTGCTTTCTTTTTTAACTTGCTAATATTATCTCTCTGAAACAATTATTTTTTAGATAAAAGAAGGGGGAAAATAAATGTACAGTTACTGAAGATTTAGTTAAAATAGTCCTTAACTGTGTGTTTATCTCTGACTTCATATCAAGTGTCAGATCAGTTAAGGACTTCCTTATGGCATTTTCGTTTTAGATTATTAACCCTCAGAGCAGTATCCAGGCCCAAGTTTGGTTCTTTGTGAAATACGTAGGAAGATGTGGCCTTTCATTTGGCAATCCAAGACAGACCCAAATTAAAAAGGACCTGTCTAGAGTAGGAAACATGAAGTACATTGGTGTACAGGACTCGTGTTCCTGTTAGGCATCTGTATGAAGGATAACATGGAGTTGCCTTCAACTATTCATGCTCAAAGGTCCTCCATATATTTGTATCAGAGGCCAAGACCAACACTGCTTTTTCCAAGAAGAAACTGGTGAAACTATTCTCCCTTTTTGCAGTGATCTAATTCAATAAATAAAGAGAGAGAGATTCACATTTGTTTCCTGTGACAGTTTACATGGCTCCAAGTCCATGTACTCCCAGGAACTGTTTTAACCAGCAGGCTGCACACATGGCTGAGAAAGTACCCGTACACCTCTAATTGCCTCCAGGCCCTTAGGTATTAAAGAATGAAGGGTTCCTGGTGCTGTAAAAAGCAGAAAAAGGGTTTGAGTCTGCAATCCAGTAATGAGGGCTCTATCTTAGGAATGGCAGTTTGAGCCCCCTCAGGCTGCAAGGGAATTGAAGCTACGGCTCAGTCCTCCTGGGCAAGCCTTTCAAACCAGTGGCTCTGGGATGCTCTTCTGGCAGTCAGCTTGAAGCCAGGCTGATGAGAAGTGCAGGATGGTCCACCAGAGATTTGGAGGATTAGCAGCAGTCCACTGGTCCAAAAGTGGGGTAAATGCTTCATTAAGCACTGCCACAATTGCACCTCTCCCCTCTCTTTGGGGAGAGTTTTCAGTAGAAAACAATGACATCGGCAATTTGGAGATGGTTTAATCATGTACAATACCTTCTTTTACTAGGACAAAAGTTTGCTTTTTAATATATGGCAGTTTCATCAGTATTTATTATTCTGAAAGCATTTTTGTCTCTTTCTACCTTTATGAGATATTTTCAGTTAGCATAAATAATTCTAAAATGTATTTGATGTGAATCCGGATGAAATAAATGCAGATATTTCAAAGAGCTGGTGTATTTAGTCAGTGTGTTCTGCAATTACAAGCAAAAGATACATATATATATGCAACTGTGTGCTGGCATGAATGACAAGACTTAGGTGAGCTTCACATTGTATAGGATAGTCACCATGTGAAAAAAATAGTTTATCTGATTTCACAGATAAGTATGTCTCTGTGAGAAGAATAAAGAGACATAAAGCAAAATCAATCAAGAATAAAAAAAAGGACAAGCAAAATAATTTGTATTATCACCTTGATCTTTAAAAAGCTGGACAAGGCTAAGTTTTAGCACACTCAAAGAAACCCCAGCCCTAGAATTCTCTTAATTCCTTCCTGTAAGCCAAATCCAGGAGTCTGCATACCTGGTTTGGGGTTTTTTTGGTTTTGTTTTTGTTTTTCCAAAGCTCTATCCTAGAATTCTTCCTAGATAACACATCTGTATAAATATCATTATCTATGCACACATGCATAGCTTCTAGATCATGATATTTAGTCTTTTCTCTAGAATCCCTTGTCTTAAAAAACAGAACTAAACATTGATTTCTCATATGCTACCTGAAAATGTGGCCAAGCACAACACAGATTTTTTTTTCTTAGAACATGTATGAACATCTTTCTTTTTGTTTTCTGTTTATCGTGATTTTATGCTTTCTGACTTTAGTGCCTTCGGTATGCACAGGCAGTTTGTCCCCTGGATGTTAAGATTTGTAAGAAAGCAACCTTTCATTAGACCAGTTGATAAAGTTGGAAAAAACAAGCATTTGAGCAGAAAACCTTACAAACCTTGTGCCACCCTTTTCCTCAGCCATACAGTTAAAATCAAACCATCTATTGGATTATTGTTGATATGTTGTTTTCCAAACACAAATACAAAAACATGAGGTCATTTGTCACCATACCTTCTTCTTAAAAAACTTCCTTATGTGTTGTTCTATTAATGTATCCATTGATTTTCCTATATTTAAATTTTCTCATGTATTAAGAATCAGTTAACTTTTGTCTTAGTATTCTTAGTTAACTGACCTTCACTACTCCTTGTGGCTAAAATCACAGCCTGAACCTCTCTGTTTCTTGTTGAGCCAAGCAAAATGATCAGGCAGCTGGTTTTAAAAGTCATCTTTCTGTAATCAGTTTCTCATTCTTAAAGTGCAAATGGTTGATTTTTGAGTAGTTGATTTTTCAGTGTCATAGTAATTTTTCAAAACTAAACTAAAGGAAGACGTATTTTTTAAGTGGAGCTGAAAATATTTATTTGAAAATTTTCAAAAGCATATAAAATTATTTCAAATAAGGGGTTTTTTTAACTTCTGCAAATGCTTATATTTTTTAACATTCCAGGTTTTTTCTAAAAAAAAGTCATTGCAAAATAAAAACCCCAAACTTGTTTTGAAAATATATTTAAAATTCATTGTGTGTTTAAAAAATATTTCTGTCCACAAACTGTGGAAAAAATGACAGTTTTGAGGAGTGACTGGTCAGTCTAAGTCCTTGAGACTTTTTTTTTGACCAAAACATTCAGTTAGCATTATTGTTACATTTGTAGCTCCTTTGGCCAAGTACCTGAATTTCAGTGCTGTTTTCTTTGAGTATCTTGTATCTTTGTCCAGGATTTTGATTTTTTTTTTACCTTTAAAAAAGCTCTTCTTCCTTAAAAACAATTCTATTTCTATTCAACATAACATTTACACAACTACTTTGCTGTTTTGGGGACTACACTATCAATGCCTTTCCCCAAATGCTTCTTCAAAAGTAATTTATTCCCTCTCTATCTGGATTTGTTCTCTCTTGACATGGCTGACAGATGCTGCTATAAAACCAGATGCCTCCCTGTAATTATTATTAGAAATAAAATGAGCACAGTCTCACTCCTGCTTTTTTTTTCATTTTTTTTAATCACTTCAAGACTGAGTTTTCCAAATGACCTGTGGCAGATTAAAGTTCTTGGTTATGAGCATGGCTCCTAAACTAACAGCAGTAGTGTCCCCTTGAGCATTTCAGAGAATGCTTCATCACCCTGATCCTCTGGGTGATAAATACTTCATATAAAAACATTTGGCTCCCTGACCCAAAATATCTCATTATAAACAGGCTCTATACCAATTGTGCATGGCCTATCAGTCAGGAGAAATGGCTGTAAACGGTAACATGAGTGAAGCGTGAGAACCTGTTGTACGAACTAATGTGTGAATAAAAAAAAATTCCTGTGTTGATTGTTGACCGTTCATTGTTGGAAACATGAAATACTCCATTTCAAAATTTCAGTCAAAACTGAAACTTTGGAAAAGATCTCCAGGTTGTAACTCATTGTAAAGAAGACCTGAAGAGTGAAAAGTCTTTTCAGGCATCTCATGACCACTGCCTCATCCCTATCCCGGTACCACAGAGTTTCTAGAAAGATATTGTCCCTTAGAAGTGCTGGTCCTTCTTTTTATCCATCGTAGTTCCCCATGCCCTCCTACTGCCACGGCAAAAGCAGTGCTGGCCCACACCAAGCCGTGATTCCCTTCTCGGTCAACTTTTTGGAGCATGCACCAAGTTTTTATTTCTTAGTTGTGTGATAGTCAGCTCAACAGACCCCTGGGTAATCGCTGCAACATCATGACATTAACACAGGTAAAACAGCACTAGTGGTAACAGACACCTCACTCTCACTCTAGTGCAGAATGCAGGAGAAATATATAACACTTACCTAGTAATTAAACAGCTGAAAGCCAGCTGCAGCAAATTCCTCCACTCCCATCAAACTCAACAGAAACAAGCCTCTTTTGCAGGCACTTGCTGACGTAGAAGGGGATGTTGGTAATTCTGTGAAGGTGATGAAATAAGTGGAGGCTGCTGTTTGCAGTACTGTTATGCACCTTTTGGTGAGGCCAAAAGGGCAGTACTGTATATTTTGAAAATGCTTTTATATTGTCTGGATCCATGGACAGCCTCTACTTTGCTTTGCTGTGATTTTTTTCTTTCTTTTTTTTTTCTCTCCTTTCCTCTTTCTTGATTTCTATCTGTTGCTCTCTCTTGTAATACAAATTAACAGAAAGCACTGGCTTTTAAAATAAGATTTGCCACATTGGTTCATATTTGCTTTGATGTTATTAATGAAGTAAAATTCTATTCTGATTTCACGAGCCTGGATTTTGAATAAATTGAGATTAATTTTGGGGTGATGATGAAAGCTTGATTATTTCTACATGCTGACATCATGGTCATAAAAAGTTCATTGGACATAAATTTTTGAGGGACTGTCTGTCTCCAAAATAAGATTATTTTTAAAATATTTTGCTTGTGATTTTGAAATCATACCATTGTTGTATTTTGTTTGCTGCCTTAACTTCTTTTTCATGACGAGAACTCTTGGTTTAAAATCTGCGCTCAATGCATCTCTGGTGACACTGATTCAATTTCTAGCATACATTGACTAATTCAAACTCTTCCATTTACTATGGGTTGCGAGCTGGCAATCTGCCCAACATGAGCATTCATTTCTGCCTTTAGTGTTAGAGGGACACCCAGAAGCAGAAATAATCCTCTCCAAGTTGAAAATGTCCCTGCATTTCCTCCTTTCTCTGGAAGAGGGGAAAAGGAAGAAACAAGCTCCATTATTCTTATTCCCCCTGTATTAATAAGCTGTGGTCATGTCTTCTGCTATAGAACTCCTTATCTGAAGCTATCAGTTTATCTGCTGTGTCAGTTGAAAGAAGTTTATTGATTCCCTTCATTTGAAATCTTAATCCCACCAGAATCAATACCTCACATGTATACATGATTTTGAGTGGTAATATTTTAGTGCAAATTGAGTAAACTCAAAGCTAAGAGGGAAAAGAAAACACTTGTGTTGCATTTTACTTGGCAACTTATATATATAAGAATGCTGTCTTTTACATTTTCAGCACTGGTAATATTTCCTAAATTAGTATAATATTTGTAAATAGAGTAAGCTTCTTAAAAGTACAAAAAAGTAGCTTACTTTTGGACAAGATGTCACCATCCAATCTAGTTTCTTTTTTCACTCTTCTTAAGGTGATTTTCTGCAGAAGAATTATTTTTACAAGATCTTATGCTAAAATTGTAAGAACATGGAATACATTTTTCTGCATTTCCTGACCTTTATGCCTCACAGAGATCGCAAAGTCTGCTTGATATTTTAAATAACATCCTGACATCAACTACACCATTATTTCCAACAAGTTAAGTCAGTAGCATCAGCACTAAGTGTTTATCTTATTTCTGTCCTTTCAGCAGCAGAGTTCAGCTGGTTACCAGTGACCTCTGCTATTCTGTATTCCTGCCAGATAAACATCCACAACCAAAATCCTTCTCATTATCTTGTCTTTACATTCCAGTGTTTAAAATTAACACCTGAACACAATTCTGTGAGGGTCTATGGGGAAGCATCTTCAGGTAAATAAACATCTTGTGCTGTGCATGCTGGGTACAGGCTGGATCAAGCAATTATCTTAGTAAGTGGTCTTCCTTGTTTATTCAAAACAGACTCCTTCCCACTTCATTGTTAATCTACTGTGGGATTCTAACAAAGTCTGTTTAAAGTAACAGTATCTTGCTCATAAATATTTTATTACTTAAGTAACAAGAGGCTTAGAGTTGAGAGAATATTTCCTGTTAAATAATTTAATCAACCCATAATGTCTGCTAGGTTTCTCACTGTTCTTTGCATATGTGCTCCTTAGCAAGAGCATGTGCTAAAATGCTACTATACAG
Source organism: Aptenodytes patagonicus (assembly GCF_965638725.1). NCBI lineage: Eukaryota > Metazoa > Chordata > Aves > Sphenisciformes > Spheniscidae > Aptenodytes > Aptenodytes patagonicus. Next base: position 159,064,300 of record NC_134950.1, read on the forward strand.
TCAGATTTTATTAGACAATGGAGCCTTGAAAGCAGGCAAATTTTTAGAAAACAAAATAAACATGGTAAATTCGCAATGACAGCAATGTAGATCAACATGTATGATATTTGGCATTCATGGGAAAGATCCATGGGAAGGAAGAATTTTCAAAAGGCCGTAAGTCATTTCCATGAATTTAAAATATTCTCACAAATCTGCTATAAAGGCAAACTTTTATTCTACTCTATTATAAATTATCTTGCATTTTTTATGTCAATGTGGCACTGTAGAAACTTAAAAATAATATATCATTCTTAAAAAGCAATATATCATATACCAAACATCGCTAAGAATTTAGAAAGATAGTCTAATTACACTAAATGTCAATTGATTTCAAAATCATGTTTTTTTAAGACATATACATAGCCCAATTTTGACACAGGTATTCAAAACTATCAGAGTTGACTAAAGCAATTTATAAAACCAATGCTTTTGAAGCATTTGTGGTTTATCTAGGATTTCACCATTCATGTAAGTTTTTACATCACTTTAAACTAAGAGACAAAGTACTATAAAATCTTTACCTAAACTAATTCTAAATTTCATTATAGAAGAGTTTTTTATTGCCAAAATTCTTGAGATTTCAGACTATTTTTTTTTTTTTTTTTTTTAATATTCAGGGTTCTGCATGGGTAACACCAATACATTTCCTGTTGCATAATGCTGAACTTACTAATGTGATTAGTTTTCCCAAGCTTAGTGTTGTGATTCAAGTTCATAAGTTACTATAATTTATTAGTTCAGTACATTGCACAATAATGAACATGTTTTAGCTATGCAGAGCTTTACATTGAGTAATTAACAGAGAAGCACTTAGCTTAAAACTATCAAGCTATTACTGAAGTTAACACTATACGTACAGAAGTAATTTCACTAAATGGTAGAGCTGTCCTGAAGTTTCCCCATAACAGTTTTTTGTTTGTGAGATCCTTTACAGAATCTTTGGATACGATGAAGAGAAAAAGGGAAAGAAGACAGAAGTAAGTTATGTCTGTTTTCAGTAGTTCACTTGATTCAAAATAAGCATGATTAATTTAAGCTCGTTTCAAGGTATCTTGCCATATAATTTAAAATATCTTTGCATACTCCTCTATCAATGTTTGGTTATTTCCTATATTTCACTGTAAAGATTACAGAACACTCCATATGCTGAAAACATCCCACAGTTACCAGTTTTTTTGGGCTTTACATTTTATAGCAAGGTGCACTTCCCATTGTTTCCCTTTTTAAAACTATTACCTTCTTTTAAGATGCTTCACACAACAAAAACATACCAATTTATTGACCATCATTTTGTTTAAAATGGCAGTATAGTGACATATCTCCCTTGCTGGAGATATTCAAAAGCTGTCTGAACATGGTCCTGGTCAACTGGCTCTAGGTGGCCCTGCTTGAGCAGGAGGGTTGGACCAGATGACCTCCAGAGGTCCCTTCCAACCTCAACTATTCTGTGATTCTGTGATTATTCATGAGCAACAATTTTCTCAAACTACACTAGCCTATTAGAGATCTAATTAGCTTTATTTTTTAAATATGGATTTAGATATGTTAGCAGAATTCAGATTTATTTTGTCCAGCAAAAATATAATTACTTAATATTAATTGATAAACTGAATCTATCTCTATGACAGATTTAGAGGCAGAGGAATAAAAAATAGATGAGGGGAATGAAAGGTTACCTTACAACTCAGCAAAATTTCTTTGCTAGGCTTACAGAATTAACTGTCCTTCGTTGCTCATCCTAAAACTTCTCTGCGTGATACACAGAAATAACATCTGCTGTTTGGATGGTTTTAAAATTTTAAGAGAACATTACACTGAAGTTCTTATTTACTTATAGTTTTAAATAACATTACTCTTTACCAGTGCAGCTCTGTGTTTACTGTACTGTTGGTTGTATTGGTTAAGAGCATAAGCCAGTCACCCAAACCTAGGAATCCAGGAGTATTTTAGAAGCTTCCACGTGTCCTGCCTGGCCTCCAGCTGCTGTCCCAGGAGGGCATGTTAAGACCTGTCATATCTGGCAATCCCACATGAGCATTCTGTATTTTCTAGGGAACCATCCTTTATTTTATAAATAACTGTAATGGGAGCTGACACATACATCATATGTGGGAATTCACATGCAGATGGCTACATGTAAGTGTGCTAAAGCCCATCTCTAATACTCTTCAAATATGCAAATGGAAAATGCTGACACTAATTTATTTTCTATGTCTGCACTAGAGAAGGCAAGAAGTATTGCTGGTACTTAAACTGTGGCAAACCAAATTCAGATTTAGACACGAAGAAAAACTATCTTACAAAATGGATAGTTAATGACTGGAATAGATTGCCTGAGGAGTTTAAGGAGTCTGCCTCCTTGGAGACCTTTAAGAACAGGCGAGACAAACATTTGTCAGGAATGACAGATATAAAGCTAATCTAGCCTTACAGCAGATTTAGACTAGATGATTCCTTCAAAAGACATGGACAAGATGGAATAGATTCTGATTCAAATGGAAATGAATGTCTGACAATAATTTTGTCTCCTTTTTTACTCATTTACCAGGCCCTGGTGCCCTAAAATCAGTTTCCTCTACCTCCACGTTTGACCTTAAGATATATGTCCTATAGCGTATCTCTACCTCTCTATTTCATTAGCTAGGGGAACCTGCCATGCCACATGCCTCTCAAATGTAGCTATCTGAAAATTAATTGTCTACGGTATGCAGGCATCAATAATCAATCAGCTGTGCTATTGTTTTAGCTGAATCTCAAAATCATTGTTTAAACAAGCTTTGAAAAAGGATGATGCTTTAAAGATGACTATGGACTGTGCAATACTCCAAATGCAGTTGTCTTTTATGGAAAATCTGTATACAAAAGTTGTTTAAAAATATGCTTTAGAATTGCCGCATAAAGGTGACCTGGGATAGGTTTTTATTCTCTAATTGAAAATAATATCTAAAATTATTTCAGAATTCTCAATTCCAATGTGCTAAAACTAGTCTTTTCATTTAGAATCTCTCCATAAAATAGTGAATATGCTGACTGATACAAGTTCTGTCTTAAGTCTTCGTCTTCCCTCCCTGACCAACAGCAGAGAACACTGACTGGTCTGTTGGAAGTAGAGTTGGCTAGCTGGTGGCAGTGCATGATACAAGAACACATACTGCACTGACAGGAGCTCAGGTAGTGAAGATCTAGATAATCTCTAACCTCTCAAATAATCTCTGCCTTATGACCAGGTCAAATGCTAAAAAAAGTGGGGGATGTAACCTGGCCTGTGGAACTGTGTCAGATGTCTCCAAGGCAATGTGACACTCAAGTGAACTCTGAGCAATGCTCAAGTTTCTGAAAAAAACTCAAACACATTTAGTTCCTGTTTTCTTGAAAAGACATAAATGAGGTGTTGTTACATCTGACCTTCTGCAAAAATATTTACTGGAATTGAATTCCATTTTCTGATGTTTTCTGATGTGAAAGAATTTTAAAAACTTTTTCCAAGCCCAAGTAATTATTACACACTCTAAGTACCATGCTCTATGATTTAGTATAATCATTGAATATATATTATATCACATTCTTCTGTAGTTTTCATAGACCAGATTTTTCCATGCTGTTATTTTAAGATTAACACAGTGGAAACTATGGGATAATTTAAAATACATTTATACATAGTGAAGATGAGACAGTATCAGTAATATGCCATCTCCATTTTGCAAGAGAGAAAGGGTTCACAGTCTTCATCAACATCAGTCTAAACTATCTACAGCAAGTAGTGAAGGAGCTGACCGATGTCACTGCAAGGCCATTTTCAATTGTATTAGAAAGGTCATGGCAACTGGGGAAGGTTCCAGAAGACTGGAAGAAAACAAATGTCAGACCTGCCTTCAAGAAGGGCAGGAAGGAAGATCGGGGAAACTACAGGCTGGTCAGCCTACCTTGATACTGGGGAAGGTGGTGGAGTGAATAATCTTGGATACAATTCCCAAATGTATTAAGGACAAGATGATGATTGGGAGTAGTCCGAATAGTTTCACAACGGGGAAATCACACCTGACCAATCTTATAGGCTTCTTCAATAAAATGACTGGCTTGGTGAGTAAGGGGAGAGGAGGGGATGTTGTTTATCTTGACTTTAGCAGGGCTTTCAACTCTGTCTCAAATAATGTCTTTATTGACAAACTAATGAAGTGCAGACTCGATAAGTGGACAGTGAAATGGATTGAAAACTGACTGAACTGCTGGGTCTAGAGGGTTGATCAGTGGCATGAAGTCCAGATGGATGCCAGGCACTAGTGGAATACTCCATGGGTCGATACTGGGGGCCAACACTGTTTAACATCTTCATTAATGACTTGGATGATGGAACTGAGTGCACTCTCAATACATTTGCAGACAATACGAAAGTGTGAAGAATGGTTGATACACCAGATGGTTGTGCTGCCATTCAGAAGGACATTGACAAGCTGTTGAAATGGCTGACAGGAATCTCATGAACTTCAGCAAAGGGAAATAGAAAAGTCCTTCACCTGGGGAAGAATAACCCCATGCACCAGGATAGGCTGTGGGCTGACTGGCTGGAAAGCAACTTTACAGAAAAAGGCGTGGGCTTCCTGGGTGACAACAAATTCATCTAAACATAAGAAAAAAACTCTTACTGTAAGTGTGGTCAAACCTTGGAACAGGTTACCCAGAAATGTTGTGGAGTCTCCATCCTTGGAGACATACAAAATGCAATTAGACGTGGCCCTGAGCAACCTGCTCCAGGTGACCCTGCTCTGAGCAGGGGGTTGGACTGGATGACCTCCAGAGATCCCTTCCAACCCCAACTATTCTGTGATTCTGTGAAATGGCACAAAGCACTGACTGAGTGATACTTAAATAAGTGTTGTAGAGTAAGACACAGTGAAAGGGAACATGTAATCATCACTATGACAGCTAATAATTTTGGACAATGCGCCAAGAGTCATATGATGCAGGGGCTCTGTTTTGTCTACCTTATCCAAAGAATTTGACTCTAAAATAGTACTTTTGGAGCACTTTCTTTACTTCAAAGTAGGTAACTGTAAAGCAGGGAAGAGAGTGAACAGTGAAGATTCTTGTTAACAGAGACGGACAAAATACTTTAGCCTCTAACATTCCTTGGTACTGAACACAATGTTGCTTTTCCTGTTCAGAGAAAGCTTTTTAAATACGGTGCTGGTGGTGAACTTCTGACCTCTAAACTTCACAATTCAGGATAAGGTGTCCACGTTCACTACAGCAATGTTATTCTTTTCAATGATGCTCTAGAGAATTGCCATGGTAACCCAGGCATAATTTTGTGAATACAACTTTAGATTAATTCCCCACAGAAGTTTCTAAGGGCATTGATGCACAGTGGGTACTAGTGATCTCACCAAAAGCAGAATCCATCACTGCTTGCACACAGGAGCTGTGTGAGACTCCCACTATCACCTATCACAAAAGTTGACCCTTCCTTGATGATAGGCTCATTCTAGATCTGCATTATGTGGCTTCATAGAATTAACCACATCTGGGAAGATCTCATTCAACTGTTTTATGCCGTACTGGGAGAATGAACATTAAATGTAACTACACACAATATACCAAATACTTCCACGTATAATATAAGGGCATGGGAATGTTTTTGCTTTCTTTGATAAATAAGAAGAGAATTATGTGGCCAGAAGATTATATTCGAGGACTAAAGAAGGGAACTGTAATGATCAATCAAACAGACAAGTCTGGCATGTGACTTCCCTACATGGAGGGGACAAAAGGTTCATTTATTTAATACTTTCAGCTTGGGTAGGTCTGAGAAACAATGCTCAGATGAAGGTCCGTTATAAACAACAGAATTGAACTGCAAAAAAAAGAGGACTTTGAAAAAAATCTATGATGTGTTGATGAACAAGCAGTTGGGAGAAATAGTGCTGGAATATGGAGCATCCAGTAATAAAACATCATGAAGAATTTCTACTAAATATACATATTTTTCCAGCAAAAATCACTGCTTGACTAATAGCTAATTCTATTGTTCATCTTTACAAAAAAGGTACAAGTAATCTGGAATTGCTGATTAACTAGGACCAGTGATTACATCTGGAATATGTTCAATATTGACAAACAAAATGCGGGTACGGTAATATATATTAACATTTTAAAAGAGTTAATTTTCCCAAACCTAGGCAAATTGGGAGTTATGAACGAGACTGCCTTGGAAGAAACACTTAGCTAAAAAAAAAAAAAAAAAAGAAAAAAGAAAATTAAGAGTTATGGATGGCCAAGAAAAGACTATCTCATAATCCAGAAAGAACATAACTTTGATTAAAAGCTTATCTGTTTCAGCAGTAAAACCAAGAGCTAAATTAGAGGCAAAAGAGGATACATCAAGAGTAAAAAAGCAGGAAATCATTAACAATCAATACAAATTAAAAGTTATGAGATAATTAAAATTGATTTAAAAAATCTGAAAAACCTCCATGGATGGCAGGGCTTTAAAAAAGTGCAAGGGTAAATTTAAGAATATTGTTTCTCCCTGGTTTTGAAAATAGACAGGCCATACCTGCTGAATCTATTTTTTTCAAAAGAATAATTCAGGAAAAGATGTAAGGATTATGGTGAACAAACAGTGTAACTGTGAGCAAAAAGTGTGATGGTGATAGTTGGTGTATAAAGAAGGAAGCATCAAATAGTTCAGTGTGGTCAGAAGAATTAAAACTAGAATAAGACACAGTGTAATTAGCCTTTGATATAAACCTCAAAGAAGGTGGCAGGTTCGCCATGTCTTGCATACAAAGACAAACAGAAGTTATTGGTCTCAATGAAAAAGTTAACATGCAAAATAAAACATTTTATGGTATACAAGAATTCAATCTGGCATATTTAATAGACTTTCCTTGTTTTAGGTTCTGTGACTCTTTTCTGTATTTCCAGTTATTCCTCTACTGTGCACTGATAAAATGGCTAACTTTTCCTTTCACTTTCACAATGGCAGAAACTGTACATGTCTTACGTGTTGGAGAAGGCCCACAGATAATCCTTTCTAGATCAGACCAAGACTGTTAAACTGTTGTCATATGTTTATGTTTTTTCCTGTACAGACCATTGTCTATGTCAAGGTTCATCAGTCTGGATTGTTTTGAAAGAACACTTTGTTTCAGCATGTTTCATATATTGCAATGCAATTGGTCTTTAATCAATAGACTTAGCTTCATAAATGTATTGCTGAAGGAATACCTTCAGAAAAGTTTAAGAAAGTTCAAAGTTAAGCAGCTACCTAATCTTTACATTAGGGTCTCAGAACTGTCATGTCTGCTGCTGCAGTTATCTATTACATTATTATTATATTAATTATCATAATAAAGTAATATATTTTATTATATTATTATATGTGAACTTATGGTGATTCAGTACCCATGTTTAAAACTGAGTGACTAAAGGGTGTGAATTTTTATTTGCAAGTGAGTACAAATACATATGCTTACATAAAAAATCCTACATAAACTTGTAAAGGTAAAATTCTCTCAAAGTATCTTTTATTGTTTTAGGACATCATTAGTATACACAGTTAGTATATCTACTTGTGGAATTGTACTCTATCCATCATTCTTTGATGAGAGCACTGCTTTAGCAGGTATGCACATACTGGATTTCACTGTCAATCATAGAGGAAAATTCTATTTCTGGAACATACAAAGTAGTTTCAGTGAATGCTTAGCTTCTGCAAACACACACAATATATCTCTTTGCTTATAACTAATTTTTTTTCTGTTCTTAGTGAAGTCTCTTTTACCTCTTATCCTCCAGTGTCCAAAAGAACAGAAAAATAAAACAAGATTTATGCTATGAGATGACCACTGTTGAAGAGTTCTTTGTGTTTTTCCACAAGAGTTACTTTTTAGTGCTGAGTTTCTTCAAGAATAGTTTGCAATAGGCTACTCAGGCATACCGCTGCAGGATTGCAGCCTTAGTCTGCTAATCTTTTTCTGATCCTTTGTATCCTATTACTACCATTTACAGCAAAAAAAAAAGCCTGTACAGACATGTAAGAAGTAGTACTCCTTTCTTTAGAAATTGGCTTTAAAAAAAAGCCACTTACACTTTACACTTTAAAAATTGTAAATAGCTTTATTTCCTGTTAATGGAGTAATTTATATAGTACCTACTATCTACATTGACAGCACTTTTTATCCACTAGCAAATGTGCGGCATTTACTGAATCAATTACTTGAGTTATGAAGAGGAGCACAAAGCCTCATTGCCACTCCATTCTTCTCAATAACAAAGGAGAAAACACATTAAAAACTAGCATTGATGGGTTGTTGTGAGATTCAGTCAATGAGCACTCCAGAGTTGAAATTAAAAGGCAGTTAGGAGAAAATTGTTTTCTCTGGTCATCAGTCACAATGTGAAAGGCCTTTTTCACAATGATTAATTAAAAGCTGAAAAAAGACTGAGCTTTAATAAAGTGTCTGGATGGGTTTTTGGTAGCATCATGAGTTAATGGACAGTGGCTTGCCTTGACTAAGTGTTATTGCTCTAGTCCATAATTTCATCTTGAAAATGGGCAAGGGAGTGAATCTTCCTCTTAGTAATTGAGTATTGATTTGAAAATAAATGGCACTGAAACTCCCACTGAACTGTCAGGATATATTTTGGACAGCACTGACAAGAAATGGGTTTTGGTTGGTGTGAAAGTTATGGATCAGCTTGATACTTAAATACATAGAGCTCCACTGCAATCTATCTTCTGATTTATCAAGTTTCAGATGGTCAATATATGACATTGCAGAGGAAATAACATTTATGTGCCTGAAGCAAGAACAGAGAAACATTATGGCCTTCTTTCTGAAATGTTTCCTTCAATTTGTGAAGCTGTTTAAAAAACAACAGCAAAACTTTGGTTGATGACTCAGATAACTATTCCCACGTGTAGACATTAAGCTTGGAACTATTTTAAATGTGCTTAGGATGAAAGTGATTAATTTAACATATGCACATTTTCTTAAAATAACTTGGTGGCATGCAAGTGGCGGCAGTATGGACTGTGTAACCTGAGAGATTATAAAAGTGACAGTCACCACCTTTAAGGCCTTAAGTGCTGCAGTCTGTTGGCTGTATTAAAAGGTCTTAAAACTTTCACTAGTGCTATAAAATCGACATTGGATGTAAAACTAAAATACTATAATGAAAGGTTATAGAGAGAAAACAAAATTCAGTTTGACTTTTTTAACCTAGTAAAAATAAAGCAGAGTTTTAAAGGCATTTAAGTACCAAACTGCCAATGAAATTAACAGGTGTTAAGCATTTTAGACACTAGAGTCAGAGGAGTCTTTACTCCCCTCTGAGGTAGCTCTAAACTATGGGTGGCAATATCTTTGCACTAGGTGTGAGATCACCAAAGTGAATTAAAGAGTTAGGCCCTAGGTTCCTCAAAAGAAAGTGAAAGGAGCTCCAGATACAGATGCTGAATGGGGAATCACCTAAACACAGCCAAAAAGAAACAAGAAGCACAACTGTATCTTCACAGCTTTCACCTGAGTGAAGACTGCCTTTTTTTCCTTTTAAAAAAATGGTAGAACCTCACTAGTTCTGTTGGAAACCTTGATGGTACTTGCCTTTATTTGAAGAATTTATATAAAAAGTTGTACAACTGATATGCATGTCAGCTACAGCTAGCATTGATAGCATAGATAGCATACACCCAAGAAATGTAAGCTCTCATTTTCTAGGTCCTCCTCTTTCTGAGAGCTCAAACTCCCAAGTCCTTCAAAGCCTCCTGAGCCCCACTCAGTCCTTCGAGGAAAAACTTCACGGGGTACGTGCGTACGTGCATGCATGTATGTTCAGAAATGATGGCCAGATTATAGGGTCAGGAAGCCAGAAGGGAATATATCTCCACAGGACATTGCTTATGAATCTCACATAAAACATAAAAATTTCTAGTTTCTGGATAAAAAAATCAAAACAATCTAACAATCTGGAAGAAATTAAATGTGCCTTCCTTTTTCCTATTCTTGGCTGGGATTTTACCCTGTTTTTACTGATCTTAATTATATTAGACAAATATCTGTGGGAGATCTTCTTTGGCTAGGACTGACACAAAAACCCCAATAAATACTTTGGCCTTGATATCATTTGCCAATAGCTGTTCCTATCCACTGAGCAATGAACATACATTTTACCTGTCATCATTTTACTGCTAATTTAGAATCAGGCTCTCATACACTGCTTTAGAAATTCACTGTTTTGGATTGATGGAAAAAATGAGGTTTATTATTTATGCACTCTATAAATTCTTGCCTGAGAATATATAGTACCTCCCTTTTCCCCGCACACACTCATTATCAAGCTGCACAGCTGAGGAAGTTAAGGGTTACAGAGTGCAATTCCTTCAGTGAACATGGTTTGGAGCTGCTTATGCAAGTCATGGCACAAATGGAAGAATTGTTATACTGATTTCACCAAAAAAAAAAAAAAAAATTAACAACATTAATTGTTTATAAGTGTGTTCTGTAAAAGACACAAACTGAATGAATATAAATTATCTTGCAAGAATAGAATTCACTTTATTGAAGTTATTAATAAGAAAATAGGGATTTTTTAATGCATTGAGAAAATTTCCAGCATATTTAACTGAATCAAGTTAATATGCTAAGGCAACAAAAGTAAAATGAAAATCTTAATTAGCTGATCATCATGATAGGTTTTGAACTGTATTTCACATAACCATTATATCTTATAAAGAACTATAAAGACAGAATGAGAACAGCAGAGATCATCTGTTGAAGTATAAACAGATAAAGGAAATATTTCCAGTAGGTCAAGTTTGACAAGTCTACCTAAGGATATCTGTCAGATTTAAGCAAATCACTGATATTTTTTAGTCACATACAGTATATGAATACTTCTCTCTTGCCTGAATTTGTCTTCAAAGTACCTTCATTAGATAAACACTTTCTTCTACTCCCATTTTATTTATTGCAATGTTTGGAAAAGCAAAATTAAGGCCCAGAGTTTTGGAAGTATTTCTTAGGGAAAAGCAGTGGGTGTTAGTTGCTGCTTGGTGTCTAAATATATAAAAAAGATTGGTCATAAGCAATTTGATCAAGGACACATAGGATGCCTATGAAAATCCTATTTCCCAAGTACTCAGCTAGTACTTTAATTGTCAGTAAACTGTAGTGGGCATGAATTCAACCACAGTATTCGTAAGAAGAAAATTTGGAGAATGAGAATTTTGAAAACACAGATGGACATTATTAATGGGTGCTACAACTTAACTCAGCATTTGTTTGGATCAAGGTCTTCACTGGATTTAAAATAGATACATTTGAAGACTCCAAATCATCTTCTAGAGGTTTCTCTTCTTCTTTCCCTCCCTTTCCTTCCTTTCCTTAATTTTGCAGCAGTGAGAGGACCATTCTCAGACTCCAGTGCAGTGGACCACTAAGGGTAGTGATGTAGAAAACTGTAATAGAAATATGAAGGTTTGCAGGGATGGAGAATAAATTGGAACATGCAGTGGGAAAAGGACAAAAAGAAGTTCCTTAAGAAGAGCTGTAAGAATGGCATATGTAAACTGCACCTAGATCAAAGTTACCAGGATCCCTGTACAATTACATGCAGTATCTCTGGACACCCAGATCAGAAGACAAAGAGTAATGAATAAATCCTGGTGACCCACAGAGGAGGGACAGGATGGAGAGAATGATTGTTCTCAGTACAGGAGAGGCATATCCAAAACAGCAAGCACATTGTCCCCAACCAAAGATGAGGTCAGAAGACACAGTAAGATCCAGTTAGTTGGAGTTCTGTGTCCTCTGCATCTCATGAGGAATCTGACCACAACACTGGGGCGCACATCCCGCTGCCTGAAATCTGGACAGACCTTGAGGACACGTGCATCCCCATGCTGGTGAGGGCATAGGCGTATTAGAGTGTGTGAATGAGTGAAATCGGTTTTCACTTTCAAATGAGGTCGGGCACTGAGAGTTGCTACATTTTTTGCTACAAAGTTACAACAGTAGTTCTTGCAATGGGGGAAGGAAGTTGCTCTCGGTTTTCAGGTTGATCCTTGGAGGTCACACAGGGTACAGTGAATACGTGAGCACAACCAGTAATTCTGCTTATATACACCCAATCTGCTCTGCTTATATTTGTGGTTGGTGACAGTACATTTAAAAGGATGGCTAGAAAGACATTGTTTTCACAAGGACTTGGCAGGTTTTCCTATTCAGTTGTCAACCATCTTAAAGGGGTCATGAAGTCAACTGCTTCCACTCACCAGCACAAGAAAAAGCAAACAATCCCGTTTTCATAGGAAATCCTCCTTTCAAGTTTATACTCCTGACACATACATTTGCAATTGACAGTTTCCAGCACTGTCTGTTCCTCCTGCAGCAGAGAATCCAACAGAACACAGAAATCACAAGTTAGACATCACTGCAGGGCCGGCTCCAGTTCATGAACAAATAGCAAACAGCAGGAGGAATCATATTCAGTGCTACCTTACAAACAGATGTTAGTGATTTTTTCAGAGCTTCAAATTTTACTTTATTGTGCACCAGAGTCTAGAACAGGAATGACTTTTTCACTCAGGGATATGAGAGAGCATTCTTTGTTCTTTCAACATTTACAGCCCTGAGCTCTTTTACATTCACATCTTACCTTTCACTGAAGGAATTCAAATCAATAGCTCTGTCTTCTCAAAAATATATCGTACTCGTAAACTATTGTTTCGTTAGTAAGAAGGAAGAAAGGGAAACAGGAAAGGGCACGTTAGAATCATCCCATTGCTGTTTTACCACTGTCAACAGAGAATTTAAAATTCACAATGCTGGAAAGACAGCATACAAAAGGGATCATGATCCTTGCACAGAACCAGAATTTGAAAATACAATTTTGCAAGCAATGTTGAAATTAAGTATGTGCACGTGTGAAGAAAATGGAAATATATTTTCTAGTTAGCTCCCTTCAGAATGCAAAATATATCAAAAAGAGAAAACAATATTTGTTTGAGACTGCTTTTTTTTTTTTTCAAGATAAAATATTTCTGTGACGTGTTTTAGAGATTTTTCCTTGGGTATGCAGAAGTAGAAAAAGTATACTTATTTTGGAAACAGGATTCCCTGGCTCCAGCTACAGATTATATTGAGTCCTAATTTTACAGGTAAATGGATCTGTACTGCCAGTGCAAGTACCACAAGCAACTGCTGATTCATGAACATTTAGATATTTTTGCTTGATGACAGTGACCATAATGCAGATCATTGAATATGAATTGAACATGGCATAGTGGAAACTGTAAATTCCTGTTGCTAGAGGTGGTAAATTTTTGCAGAATAGCTGTCAATATTGTTGTTTATCCGCTGCATGGCCAGATGCTTCCATCAGACTTAACTTGGTACTTATATGGGTGGCTGGAATATCTGAATCCCTCTGTGACAGAGACCTCCATTTCACTCGGATACAGATCAATTAAGCTTTCTTCATCAAAATATAACTTTTATAAGATAGACTTACAAAACACTTGAACGCTTGAAGTGCTCAAGGCCAGGTTGGATGAGGCTTTGAGCAACCTGATCCAGTGGACGGTGTCCCTGCCCATGGCAGGGGGGTTGGAACTAGGTGATGTTTAAGGTCCCTTCCAACCCAAACCATTCTATGATTCTATGATTTTGTGACTTAATCAAGACCAATACATTTTTTTTAATTTTACATATCTTACTTTTACTAGAAATATAAGACATCATAGAAGGTTAGTATGTAAAAGACTACTGCTATCTGAAAAACTGTGGGAGTTTTACTTCCCCAGAAAACATTGTACTGTTTCACCCACCAATTCTGAGAGGTAAAATAGTTTGTAATGTGCTATACTGCCTATAACTATCTCTTTGATAATGTATCTTAACATCACGGGACAGTACCTTAAATGAAGTTACATTATAAAAAAAGAAAAGTTCTGCAAATTGTTTTTGGCACTAATCAGCTTATTAATGAACAGCTGCCATACGTAATTTTGCAGTGGCTCAGTGTGACAACTAACAGTTGTTAGTATGTAAAAAAACCCCAAGAAACAAAATGTAGTTGTTCAGTTCATTACTCACCAAGATTATCAGTTGAAAAAAACCCTCATTTTAGATTAATGAAATGTCTTTATTTTTTCTTAATCCTTTTTCATACTTATAAAATTCATATTTAAGCAAATTGAATTCTCATGTTCTTAGACTGAGTCTGACAGACATAATTAAAAAGAAGAAATCTGGTGAGTGAACCAATGTTTTTGTAAATCTCCTCTCCCTTGCTTAAAACTATTTGTTTCGATATATATATTTTCATGTAAAGACAAATTCCTTTTACTATTGTTTTATGACTGCTTTTATGGAGCTAATTTTTCTGAAAGATTGAATATTGACAGTACAACACTCAGGATTTGTGACAGCAACATCCTGACTATATGAAATACACATTTTATCAGTCATAAAAACCTCTCAATAAAACTTCAGCTAAATTTTTTAGCAGCACAGTTCTTGGAGCCAGAGATGAATTAATGCATGCATTTTGTGAAGCAGAAAAAGAGTATTACTGCTTCATCAATACCAATCACACTAGTTATCATTCTGAAGTTTCCTTTAAGTAGAGTAATTTTTTGTGTTAGTAGAGAATTATAAACCCAAGGGTCAGGTTGCTTCCAGGAACAGAAAGTCTAGGCAAAATACAAGGGTATCCAAACTGTTCCCTCATGAGAGTGCTTCTTGCTAATGCCAGAAAAGGACAAGATAGAGCAGCCTGCAGCCTGATACACCATGGTAGACACTGGAGACTGTGGGAGCCCACAGGCAGGGAAGACCACCCATTCTGACTACGGTTATGTGCAAACCTTAACCAGGCATTGCATGTTCCCCAGCCAGTGCCTGACAAGCTCTTCCTCACTTCTGAATCCAAGCAGGCATATGTGAATGGGCCAGACAAGGGTTTTTTTATGCCATTCCGTTGTCACAATTATATTTTCTCTCCTTGCTTTAACATATTTTTGCCCACTCATTCTGTAGGCAGCAGCTTTTTGCAGCATTGCAGTGAATTCAGTCAATTTGCAGCTCATCCCACTTCTACCGTCTAAACAGCACTTGTGGCTTGGAGTGTCTGTGTTCCGAAAAAAAACATTCAGGTGGGTAGCAAAAGGCCTTTATAATATCTACAAGTATCTCATACATACCATAAATACATATCCAACCCTGCTTTTTGATCATTGATGATTTTTAACTAATTGCAGGGGCATCAAAGACTGCAAGCAAATTTTTTGAACACCATTTGTTAACAATCAGTAAACTATTAATTTCCATTACCTTGTGTATTGCCATAGGAAGGAACATTGCTCCTAATTTTAACTTGCATGGAAACACACAGATTTCTTTAAAGCAAGACAAGGCTTGTAAGTGATACCTTTTATAGACCAAGTAATATAGTTGGAAAGAAAACAGACAATGTTTTGGACACACAAGCCGTCTTCAAGTCTGAAACAAGCAGCAAACTTGAAGCGAAATACTTCTGAGTTTTAGAGCTTAAGAGGGAATTTTGGCAACATTTGCAATAACAGGTAAAGTGCTGATAAGGTTGAGAAGTGGGTGCTGATGTGTGAATGTACTCAGCCAGGAAGTGAAACAGCAGTAAAGACAACCTGTGATGACCTGAAAACGATGGTACCTAAAGTAAGTACATTAAAGCATGAAAACAACAGCAGTTTAAGCCAAGGTAAGGCCAAATAAGTATGGTCTTACCTCTTTCGTCTACTATTCCTCTCCCTCCTCCGTGCTCCTGCCTCTTTCCTAGCACCAACATTACCATTAATGTGAACTCATGGTCAGTGAGAGTTGATTTCTGACTAACCGTGGGTCACACTGTTATGCTGAACATTGGAGCTTCAGAAAACCGTGCAGGTACCTGTGCTCCACGTCATTGTCTTGGTTCCTGTGATACCGCTAAAACAGAGGTCACTCAACCAATTCATAGGACCCAGATGTGGTTATTCAGAACAGAGAAAAACAGTAGATGACTTAGTGGCACTAAAGCTGCCTTTTTGGAGGAAGACGAAACAAGCAGTCTTAAAACAACTGTGTGTTTCTATCTCTGTCTTATTTGTTTTCATTATAAGGATATTTTTCTGAGTGTATTTCAAGCTCAGCATGCTGTTGGCTACGTCAGGCACAGTAATGTCTGCCTTAAAAAAAACCCAGAAACAACAAAACAGTAACTTGATGTGCTGCATAGAGATTACTGTATTAAGCTTTTCCACCATGGACAGCTTTCCTGTCTTTGGTGTGCTTTTGCCTACAACTAGCAAAAAAAAAAAAAAAAAAAAAAAAAATTCTTGACCTGATGTTGCTAGAAAATCATCTTACCTCTTTAAAATGGAGAGGAGTTTCATAAACTACTTCCTTGCACTAAGCAGGCTTAAACGCACTAGTACAGGGACAACTCTTACCCAAGCCCAGAAGCGACGGGTGCTCCACCGCCAGCTTCTGGCAGAAGTGCCCCCCGCTGCAGGCAGACCTCTACCATTTGCCCAGGAAGTCACACCCCTCCTCAGATCACGTGTTCTCAGGCAGCCCTGTGATTGGCTGGCAGGACCAACCACCCCGTCGTGTTTATCCCAGAAGGAGGTCAGAGCAGGAGGTGCCTCCCCTCCAATACACAAGGTCCGCCGCGTTGTTTCAGCCACCATTGTACAGACAGTAGCCACCATTTTCACTAAAGTTATGCCCCATGTGTTTTCATACCGCTGCGTAATCGGCTGGCAGTTTAGAAAAAATGGCAGCTCCCTGCCATAAAATGGCAACTTCAAGGTCCGGTTGGACGGGGCTCTGAGCAACCTGATGTAGTTGAAGATGTCCCTGCCCACGGCAGGGGGGTTGGACCAGATGACCTTTAGAGGTCCCTTCCAACCCAAACTATTCTATGGTTCTATGAACTAAACCAACATGGAGGCCCCCTATGTAGAGGGATGGGACTTCCTGGTCTAATGCACTTCTGGGTAAACTGGAGGCGGCGGCGGCAGCGGGGAGCTGGTCCTGTCAGCCAACAGACCACATGGCAGGAAGAGGGGAGTGACTTTCCGGGGCAACTGGTACACTGCAGGGGCGTGACTTCTGCCCAAAGCTCTTCATCAGGGCGCGGTGGCACAGGGACAGCTCTTATCTCTGATCGGGTGTGTGTGTGTGTGTGGGGGTGTGGTGCACCCTCCTGATGAAGATCTTTGGGGGAACGTGGAGGGAATACTTTGGGGCCTATAAGTTGCTTGCAGGCAGTTAACACACTTGCTGAGGAGCAAACCTGCCTGGCTCAATTTTCAGGCTGTGGCCTGTGTTCTCTCAAACGAATTAAAAGAAACTGTCACTGCTGAGATTGTCTGGAGACACTTCCCTGCATCACTGTGCCTGTGATTCCTCTTTTTAGTTCATCTGACTCACTTGATCATATGTTTACCTCCTCTATAATACAAATGAAGACAGTGTCGTTGCTCCAGCAGGCTCTGATTGTCTCCTGGAATTAAAAATCTATAAGTTATTTTTAAATGCAAGTAAAATGCTTAATACTTAAAGAGCATTAGTATGGATACTGTCTAGTTGCTTTGAAACAAATCTAATTGTACAGAATAACATTGGTCTAGTCTTACACTAGCACTGGTTGCTGTTTTGCTACCATGGTAACTTGCAGCAAATATTATATTTAGTAGAATAATGAAATTTTATTTCCATGAAAAAAATCAGTTGGAAGGATTTCTTGCAGAATTTTCCAGAGGCAATTTCAGTTTTTAAACAAAAGATTTGGGAACAAAACAAAATTTTCCATGTAATTTTGGTTTTGCATCATCATTTTAATTAATTTCTTATTTTAAAAAGTGGAATGAAATGACAATTTAAAGAGACATAAATCACTTCGGTGTCTTTTTATTTTGGCACTGATTTCTTTCCAATCTGTCTGCTTCCATGAAATATTAATTTCTTTGTTAATTTTTCTGACAAGCAGGTGAAGAGCCAGTGAAATATAAAACCTGTAGTAGAAGAATCAGCTCCCTGTTCCCACTGTTAAGGACTATAGCATTCCTGGGAGGGCAGCCACGAGGGGGCAACAGGATCCTTGCAACTGGAATGAGTCAAACGATCCAGATGAGAACACTATTTCACACACATTAATTAGTGCCTTTTGTTACAGCAGAGTTTTTTCTGAAATTCCCTTTAGAAGCCATTTTTCGTAGAAAACTGTCTGGATGTATAAATATTATGTTTGCAAAGTATCACAGAACAAACTTACACTTCAATGATCATCTTGCCCAAGAATGTGTTTCCATGGATTCTCTCATTGAGACACGAAGAAAATAACCAAAATATGGAAAGTTCTGCACTGAATTAGGTCTGTGTGTTTTTTAGTGTAGAGTCATAAACTTTCAGACTTCATCTTAAAAACACTTGAAAACACAAACAGGTACGTGTAATAAAACCGAA
This sequence comes from Aptenodytes patagonicus, assembly GCF_965638725.1. Lineage (NCBI taxonomy): Eukaryota > Metazoa > Chordata > Aves > Sphenisciformes > Spheniscidae > Aptenodytes > Aptenodytes patagonicus. Next base: position 159,082,836 of record NC_134950.1, read on the forward strand.
TATCAGTTCACCTGCCCTGTGAAACTATCTTTCCTCTGTCTGTCAGAACTACCTTAATTTCCATGTAGTGAAAACATCACTAACTAACTAATCTGATTTCTAATCCCTTTTGTTTTATTCCCCTTTCCTACCTTGAAGGATTCAAGGCAGCCTGTTTCCCCGTCACTCTCCCTCCCATACTGTCGCCTTTGGAGAGGTGAGCAGAGCTGCCATAGCCACCATCTGTTCCCAAGGATACCTGAAGGAAACGTTTGATTCTTGTGGCACTCTGGTCATGCTGTTTTGACCTCTGGCTTCCTGATAAGACAAATGCATTGCATTTTCAGGCTTCCAGGAAACTCGAGGGGGGATTTTTTTGTTTGTGTTTTTTTTTTTTTTTCCCCCAATGGAAAAATGACATTTTTCACACGTGCACACAAAATTGCTTTCTGTCAATAAAATAGCTTTTTTTCTTTTCTCCCCCCCCCAAGGTGAAGTAGGATGTTTAAAATCTGAAATATTTCAATAAGGGGATTGTGATGGTGCCTCAGGGGAGTTTTAGATCACTTGTTTCTTATTCATCTCACCTCATGGCCAGGCCCCAAGTGGACACTGTGTCTCTTATTATGGACCATGAATAGGAAGTCTTGTAGTGCAACCATCATTGTTTACTGCAAATTTGGTTCATAATTTCTCATCGTGATCCATGGCCACAAACTCTAGCATAAGACTGGCATAATCGATTGAATTTTGCACAAGAGGCTGATAAGTTGAGGTCAGCACACACATGAGACAATTGAGTTAAAAAAGCTTGAGGTACCCCACCATTTCCAATTTAAAATATTGTATATTTTTTCTAAACAACAACAAAAAAAGATTTCTAGTTTCTATATAAAAAAGGTGACAAAACTGACTTCAAGAGTTTTCTCATGGAAATTAACTTGTCCGTGTCAATTTTCCCCCTCTCCCCTACTGCAGGGTCTAGTTTATGTGCAAAGGACTTAACACGATTAGTATAGAGGACAGGGGAAGTGGCAGCGTGGGGGAGGCATCCCTTTCAGGTCTGATGTCTGAGTTGCAGGGAGAAATGATCTTTAGTATTACTTAAAATTTCTTAATTTTCCTCCCATTGGAGCTGTGTTCAAATATTTAATGTGAAAATGCCACAATTCTGTTAAATCCAACTTTTTTAGTAAGTTTTCATTCATAAGTACTCAAAGGCTCAAAGGAACATATTGGAGGAAATAAAACAGGTTTGGTTTTGGGGTTTTTTTTTTGTAAATGAGAACTTGAAGATATGTGTTTGAAATTAGCACTGCATAGTAGTGTCTACCATTGTATGCCTCTCCTATCATATCAATGTTAACAACAACATAATATACCACAGGGAAATATGGCAGCAAAAGATAATTGACCTGCCGTTTAATGCCCCCTTTTGCCTGCAGTGAAAGACCGGAAAAATGCCAAGCAGCAGACTGTTGAAGGACCTGTGTGATTATAGCAAAAGACACCCTCTCAATAAAGGCAGATTATCAGGGGCCTACAAACATTTTTTCAGTACTCAAAAACGTTAAGTAATTTGTCTCAATTCTTTACCCCATCAGATGTTTTTACAAAGACAATTTATTGCTTAGGCTTTACAAAATGGAAGATGTCAATAAAGGGCACACAAGAAAACACCTACCTTAAGTGATTTAGGCTTCCTTTCTTTTCCTGTTTCAGGAGTCTTGCACTGGGACTTAGGAAACAGACTAAATAAGATCAGAGCAAAAGAAAAGTTATTTCTTGTTTAGTCATGTTTAAAGAAGTAAAGCCAATTCCTTTGGCAGCTTCTGTCATTTCATATACTTCTTTCCTTCATATATCTTGTCCCAGACAAGTCCTTATTAACTTCAGTTTGCTCATGTGAATAGTATACCAATGAAAATAACATGTACCAAGGACAATGCAGTTAAGAAAGCTGAATGGTCATTTCAGATAATGTTAATGATGGCAGTAAGGATTTTAGGGCAGGCTTCATTTTATTGCCTCTGGCATTGCACAAATATGAACATAATGGGAGCCTAGGTCATGGCAGGCGACAGAAGGTGCATTTGCTCTGTAAAAGTATTTACAATGGGAATAGTAATTATTGTGACAGTAAAATTGTCATGATTTAATATTCTTGTAAACTACTGTAACTTGTCACTTTCCTATGCAAAAATTTTTCAGATTTTATAGTCTTAGAATGTATCTGTTCCTAAAAGGATTCAGCAATTTTAAATGATTATTTATTTCTGTATTTAGTGCTTAGAAGATATTGCTGGCAGTCAAGGTCCCTAAATCTTTTGTCAGGTGTAAAGGAAGCACTGAAATGCTATATTAGATAAGGATTTATCTGTGCTTTCATATCTGTGCACATGTAACCTGTCCTAAAAGTGGTGATCAGGCCTCTCTTTCTCTCATTAGCAGTTCCTTATTCACAGGGAAAGATAAGGACTTCTGCCAAGGAGCTACATTAATCCTTTAAATCGAGCAGTACTTTGCTTGGGCCTTTAATGTTCACCATCCTTCACAAGATGACCTGTGTGAGAAGTTGCTTAGTGCATTTTTGCCACCCAATTTTGCCTCTAATGCTAGAGAAGGCAAAAAATCGCCAGATTAATAATTTTTTTCTCATATTTTTATACGAAATTGGATAGCTGACCATGAAGTGAATTCATGCATATATGTTTTTTCCTATTGGAATCAAAGAGACTTTGCTTGGTACAGCTGTTTTCCTAGAAGGTTAGTCCAGGCTCGTGGCCATTTCTAAGTGCAGATTAGTTTATGTATGAGGCGCTACCATATTTAGGAATGCATAAGGATTTTGCATTCTTGCAAAATGCTGTGTCAATTAATTATGTGCTTAGTGTTTCTCAGCAGCAAAAAGCTAACGATGACAATGAAGAAAACATTTCCTTTAGTAGATTTTAACTATAATAGTCTGAATCCAGAACATACAAAACCTATTCTTCTGCATGTGATATTGAAATAACTGGTTTAGGTCTGTGTGAAAATAGAAAGATAATCAGCCTTTTATGTTTGACATTGTTGGGACAATAATATAGATTTCCTATACAAATGACAAAGATAGTAACACTTTAAGCAAACTTGGTTCAAATCATTACTGTTATTCTGTTTGTGTGCATATATAACACACACTGACTGAAATCAAGATTACTAGTGAGAAACCAAAGTGCATTATTGACTGCTGAAGGTCACTTTGCCAGTCAGCTGGGCCATAGTTTTTTGATCTTCCCCCAACTTCCCTCCCTTCCAGCTAAAAAGTTTGCTTACTATGCATTTTGTTTTTTCTTCTTTAATATTTTATTCATCTTGGTTTTGTTGATAATACTGTATTTCAGTTTATTATAATTTATATCACACAGTATTCTCATTAAACTGCAGAAGTTTGCAAGTTATAAAATTCACCATCTTGAGCAGAACATGCCAAATGTTTCTGCACTTTTTGCAATTTCAGCTTCTTTTTTTCATATTAACTTTTTCTTATATTTTCATTAGAAGAAGTCCAAATTTATATGTCCATGCTTTAGAAAGGTCTTTAAAATGTGTACCTCTCACAACACATCTCTCAGCACGTTTGATGACACTCAGAGAAACCAAGGACTCTGTCAGTGATGTTGCCAGGATCTATGTAATATAACAAACCAGATCCAAACAATGGATAACAAAGCAACCAGAACAAGCCAAGCAGCAAACCAGAAAACCTGTATGTAAACCACACAGCATGTTATGGCTCACAACGTTGCTTGAAAGAAATGACGCAATGCCATTGTGACACTGTCAGTCTTTTCAATTGCTTGATTCTGCTTTTCCTGCTGTGTAACCTGAAGACAAGAACTTTGAAGGATGTTTGTACACATTGAAGAATTCCTTCATGCTCTTACTGATGTTTTCTAATCATCTCTTAGGTCTCTCTTCCTAAAGACAGATTTTTTTCCTGCTTGCTACCTTGGAGGACATGAGAATAGCCATAAGGAATCAGAGCAAATGGATTCCCTGAGCTGCAGGTTGTGTCTTTGTTTAACTTTGTTTTTTCTTCTGTTTATACCTCTGGCATTCTACTCAAACCAAATCAACAGAACATTGACAAGAATTAGAAAGTAGAAGTGGAAAAGAGATGAAAAAGGTTCACTATTGCTTCCTCAAAATTAGATACTTTTCTAGTAGACGGGCATTAGTTCATCTCAAGCTGTAGAAAATAATGCTGAAAGGAGTGAAATTTATTTGTCTGTATATTGCCAGGGAGACCCATTCTCTTAACTGATGAGATACAAGCTGATCAGCCAGCTTTGTAAACTCGTGTCCTAAATGGCTTGTGCACCAAAGCTGATTGACAGACTTCTCTGCTTGGACCTCTCTGCTTGCAGTGATCTGGGCTCCCTACATTGTGCTGTGGAAAGTATCAGTCTAAAACCATCAGTAGGAGAAAAGCTGGAGAGTTCTTCAGGGTTTAGAGATCACTTTTGTACCCATACAAAGTCTTGAATTTAAATAAGGTTAGATATGCAAGAAACAATATTTGTAGAAATATAATATCGTTCATTAGTATTGTTTTATAGTGCCAAGCCAGATTTATAGGACCACTGTCTATCCATTATTTTTAAAGCTGATCTTTAAGGTACAGTATTCATTTAATGCAAAGCAACAGAAAATACCAATATTCATTCATAACATATTAGACTTCCTAGAATGCAGAGACCTATGTTTTAAACTAAACAGAGAGTATTTTTTTTCTCTGTATGTCTCCTCCTCTTCCTTTTTTTTCCCTTTGATACCTATTTAGATAGTGCAATGAAGTACCACGTATACAAATAAAAGTTGTTTTGTAGCACTTGGCATTTGGAAGTATTTATAATGGGTCTTAGAAGGATTCAAATATTTTAAGATAACAGTAAAAAACAAGTCTGCATTATCAGAGGTAAGCTGTAGAAACTCTAAGGGTATTTTCACCTTGTAATGTTTCCAATAATAGATTAGTGTCTAAGAAGCAAGGAACTTAGAGAGGTATTACATGTTTAATTTGCTGCTGTGGGCACGTAACTAATGAATTAAAGTACACAGGAATGTCTCTACTTTGAGCATAATCTTGGTTTCAAGCAAAGTCTTTCCTCTGCAAAGTCACTTTGTTAGCTTAGGATAGGAAAGACATAGACATATTTCCTCACATAAACGATTGTTTCTTAACCATGAAACTCTGTGAAACTGCATTTCCATATTCATTAAGCTTCCACTCTAAGCCTTTGTTAGGGAAAGACTATAAGTTGCAGAAGTTTGTTCTGAGACATAAACTTTGGTCTTTTTTTCAGGTCAAACGAAGTTCTGTTCTAAAAGCATGACCTGATTAATGCAAAAATTCTCTTAAGTAATGACTATCTACTACAAGTAGGCTGGAAAACACGTTTGCGATTATCACTTCATTAGTCAACTGAATAAATTTTTTGGGTTTAGATAAATGAGAATAATCCTTACTAGCAGGATTGGAAATACGTCCAGCACACTGACTCCATCCCACAAGTTTTAGTGGGATGGGTACAAAGAAGAGCAATCCAGCCTGAACCACCTTCTGGCCTTGGCATCCCAGGAAAAACTTGAATGCGCCATTTTTCTGTACCCCTTTTGTTTCAGTAGGTAAAGGGTTCCACAGCTTGTCTGTCTAAATACAAAACTTGAAATGCATAGCTGATAATTTATTTGCATTCATATATGGACAAATCTAACAGTGTTTACTGTGTTACTTTATTCATTATTGTGTGCTTTGTTTTGTTTTTAAATGGAAAATAGAGCAACACCAGGAAATCAGTATCTATATCTAAACCAGTATCTATATCTGTATCTAAGCATGTGATGATAAATTTTCACAATCTTGAGGCACCATAGGTTAGCCACTGAGGTGTTACAGAAAATTTGTCACCAGCTTCTACAGTGAGGCTATTGCCCCATGTTCTTTGCCCCTCAGCACTATTACAAATAACAAAAACACATCTCTTTTTTTTTTTTTTTTTTTAATTGACAAGCTTGTTTTAGAATAGGTTATTCAAGAACAACTCTAAATTGTTAAAATCAACTTTTTATATCCACTTAAAGAACAATAATTTTTCAATAACACATTTACAAGAATGCCCCTTAGAAGTGGATGCAGAAAGGGAAGTAATTTCCATTTCCATGAATTGCACAACCAGCTATAGTTTGTATTTTCAGCTTCTACAGTGTACTTCCAGTTTCACAATTCAAGTAGAGCAATTAGAAATAATAAGTGCAGTCTCTGAGACAAAGTGTTAAAAAAGACGGGGAATGTATCTTTCAAATCCTCTCAAAATATTTGATTCTTGCTTATTCTGAATAGGCCTCTGAACTCAATAAGAGTTGGTCATGCAATTCAAGTACCTTGTCAAATTCTGACTATAATTATCACCTAGCTTTGATATCATTGTCCACATACAACCAAACTCAAACCCAGTCTTACTCTTCCTCCAACTCTGCAGTAACCGGGGTTAACGAGGAATTGTGCAAATTATTACTAAAAACTGCAGAGGTCACCCTTATAGTGGTCTTTGATCGGTCCCTTTTTTTTTAAGTCCAGAAAGTGCTTGCTCCAACAAGCTTTCATAAATAAAAAAGAATTTTCAGTGTTATTATGTCTTATTAAATAAAAGGAGTTTCATTTCTTTTTACTGTTGGAAGTTGTAGGAAAAAACCTCTATTCATAACCTCTCTTGGATTAAATTAAATAGAAATAATTTGTTTTCTGTTTGCTAAAACTTATTGCAACTTGTTCAGCCAGAAGCTCTAGCAATTCCAGATGAGGTAAGTGGTGATGGAAGGAGTGAACAGGAAAGTGTCTTTTACTTTCCATGTGAAAATGCAACCCAGTTTAGTGGCTGCAACTAGATTTATGAGAGAACACTGTCTGTGTTAACCATACCCCATCTGCACACAATTCCTATTGACTGTATTAATAGGCACTATTCCCATATTAGTCTTTCTCACAGCTGTGGTACCAGGCAGCTAAAATGAGAACTGCAAAATTCTGTCATGCTTACAATGCATATTCCCACCCCTTCTCCACAGGCAGCAGTTGTCTGACTTTAAAAAAGAAAGGATAACAACAAAATGTCTTGGGAGCTGGGACACTGACAACAGCTGTGACAACATTTCAGGACACGATGTGACAATTTTCAAGTATCAAGAACTACTTAAAGTTTTACCCAAAGTAAGGCAGAGCCCTAAATTAAATTAAAAACTATATTAGGGCAGTTGCTAGCATTTTATATTTTTTGTTCGGAGATTCTGCTCTGCTGTTACTAATAAAATAATTTAATAACTAATTCTGAATTTGGGATCTTTATGTATGAACACAGGAAATAGCTTATTGTAGGCTTGATTCGGTAGTAAGTCTGCACTTTATGGGTCATATTTAAGAGTGAGTCTGCAATTTTGCAAATAGCCTTGTAGAAATCTCCAATTCATAAATGAGTTTTCTGGTTCCATTGAAATCAGTAGATGCTCTTCCATTCATTTCAGTGGTAGCAGCAGTTTTTGTCAACTCTATTTTTCAGTTTTTATCAACTGTATTTTTCATTTGAAGTAAAGTAGTATTATATCACTACTTACGTTGTTCAGTTACAACAGTCATTGTACTGACCTTTCAACTCATTCTTGATTTACTACGGTAAAGTTTTATTCATTTTTAATAATTACTGTTTTCTCATTTATAGGGATCAAATTACACCTAACGTTTCCATTTTGCAAGGTAACTCACAACCCCTGCACTTACAATGTACTCTCCATGAAATCTGATTAAAACACACAATTGACTTTTGATTAATGCTTGCAGTATTTCAGAGGACCACAGCAGGAGAGGCAGATAGTACAATTTTTGAGGCAGTGTAAGTACTAGCTGACCTCAAAGCTTTGAATCACAAACAGATTTTCTGAATTTCACATCACATTATAGCTATGCTGTGAAAAACCTGCCAGTTTGCTTACCAGCGATACGTATTGTGTCCATGCAGTACATTGCTGTCTTCTAAGATATCAGCATGCCCTGTGACTCTGTATTTTGTGTGTGCAAGAAGGCAGAAATTTTGCAAGTTATCAAAAATGCAGGACAGTGGCTACGGTTTTTACTTTCTGCAGATACAAAAAGATTTATAAAGATTATCCCAGAACAATAATTGTGCTTTCTAACAATGCTGGTTTAGGCATACAGAATAGTAGTCCTATACCATGGTATAATTCTTAAATATTCTGTTATGCCATTGTGACAAGTAACTCAGAGGCAACCACATTAAAAGTGTAGACCTGTAAAATATATGGATGTCTTTAATACGACCTCTAAATATGTTAAAATTCAGTCTAAGGAGGTGGCAATAAGGTACTTTAAAAGTGAAATTGAAATGTTCGACCGAATTGTGAGAAAATTGGTGTGGTATTGAAGGAACACAGTCATGAGGTAAGATTGATTCCCAGAACCTATTGCTAATCCAGAACATTTTGGCATGAATCACTTTTAGATGAGTGAAAATTCTTATTCTTGCAGGGTGATGGGTACCAGTACAGGTGTGTAGTTTTCAGATTTACTACAGAGTAGTTTAGATTTAAAACAAACATAAGACATCATTACATTGGACTATGTGCTAAACACAAACAAATAAATACAAGTTTAGATTAAACTAAACAAGAGTGAAACAGCAGATGTGTCTCTTACCTTGTGGTTACTGGGCTCCAGAACCTTATATGTTCTGGCGAATCTTTCTTAATGTCATCTCCTTCTGCACTAAGCAAAACAACATGCATACTACCATCACGCTTGGCACCACAATGCGCTGGAAGAGAAAACACACATATCAGGAGTTCTAGAAGACAAACACACCAACAACTTTTTATTTTAATTCTTCATTAGCTAGTCTTCCTAGTGGTAGTCATCTTCCAGTCTGCTGCCTAAAGGTAAGGTAGACTCTTAATCCTAGGCCACAATAACTTCTAGAGGAAAATAGCATACGCCTAGAAAAAAAGCTTGGAAAGCAAAGGTCCTCTGAATTCACTGAAGAATTTGGTAAACTCTGCCTGCTCACACAACTGAATGTAACATTTTACCTTGGCTTCACCAGGCTGCTTAGAGAATGGAAATTTGCAGCTCCACATCAGCCTGGGAGCTTCTCAGCCACTTCAGCTCTCAGGTGGTGAGGAGTCTGCTTCATCATCTTGGTAAGCAAATAAGGTAAATTCAAAGAGATGCTTCTGAGGACTTGAAAGACTCTATTGGGGATATCACAGAGGGCAATATCTCCTGTCCCAGTTTAGCACACCTGAAATGGTTATAATCCCTGTAATATTCAACTGGACATTCTGGAAGCTTTTGCTTGGTCTTTCCTAGTTATGGAACTCATATTTACATCTACAGAAAATTGTCTCACATATTTGATTTATATTTGTTTGGGTTTGCTTTTCTTTAATGAACTAACAAAGTCAGTTCTTTCCTAGGACATGTATAGTTCAATCTTTTAAATGTGCATAGGGAAATAGGCCAGCCTTGCTGCAGACCCTGAGGGCTAATAAGCTCCATCTTCACTGGATCAAAGGCCTAATAACACCTCCATCAGGAAGTCTTTTACTTATCATTTCTATTAGAGGGATGTAGGCATGTGAATTCAAGTAGCCCCTTTTTAAATGCTTTAGTATAATAGCAATGAAGGCTCAGTATCTATGAACCACTTCTGAAATATTTCATCATCATCACCAACTAGAATAGTACTGAAGAAGTGTTTTTGTCTTTGTCTCTTGCTTGTGGCATAAAAGGATCACTAATTATTAACCCCATAAATTAACCCTTTACAGTGGAGGATCAAGGCTTTCTTCTATAATTTTCTTCAAGTGATTTTTTTGTGGTTTTGTCCATTAGTTCAATGTTGTCTCTGCCTTATCTCCTGAGTTTTTTTCTAGGAACTCATATCAGGTCTATATCAAGATTGGATAAAAAACTGACCACTAACAAAACTTTTCATCAGGTCAGCTAAAACAGAAATTTGGATATGAAGGCTCTATGCTGAAGAAACCATATTTCAAAATGCCTCACAATGTCTATGCATCTTTCTATTCCCCAAATATTCAAATATATATTGTGAAAAAGATCCTCTGAATGATATCGCATTTTTACCCAGCCTTGCATTGATCTGTAGGAGATAGCAGCTCCTCCTGATGAAGTGGTTAATAAATGTTAGCTTTGGGAAAAAAAAAAAAAGCTGAAATTCCTTTTCTTGGAAGAAATCTACAAGTCTTGAAAAATGATAACAACCTGGTCATTCTGTAGGTCCCAGGCAATTTTTACACTCTTATAATGCCTAGCTTTGGAGACTTTTGCTTGGCTTCCACTGCAAGATGGTGAATGATAAAAAACAAACATGATGGACAGCAGACTATATTTTATCATTAATCCTCACATAAGCTTTTATCAAACGTCTTAATCTCAAACTATTACAAACATTGAGAGATTCTTTAAATAGCACTTCAGTGGTACCAATTCATGTTAAAAGGAATGAAGTTCTGAGTTTTTTTTCATAAAAAACCTGTGTTGCTTATCCATTTCTTCATCGTTTCAACATTTTAAATGGAAAAATGTGCATGGAATAAAACAAGAAACAAACCTTATTTACATTACCAAATCTATCCAAGGAGCTTTCCAGCATAGGTGCCTGTGTTTTAAGTGCTACTGTATTTACTTACAGATTTTTTTATACTTTAGGCGACTTTATTGAATGATGATTACTGTGTACTCATCCTCCTATCTTGCAGATACGAGGAAGAGGAAGATTCTTCATAATTCTGAACTTTATGTGTTGACAATGTTTAGTGAGTTATAAATGTTAATATATATCAGAAAAGATGAGGGATTTACTCTGTCTAAACAAAGTGAGGACTGCAGAAACCCTTCCAATTTCTTCCTGAAGGATGGGTGAGCAATAGCTGGTGGGATTAATGGAGGTCTAGAGATGGCTGTTCAGCTGTTGTCTGAAAAGGCCTCTCCATTCAGGTTCATCTGCTAATATCCATAAAATATGGTGAAACAGGTTGCTGACAATTCCAAAAAGATTTGGCCCAACTGATGAACAAGCTTCATCCAAACTTCATTTATTCCCTTCACTTAATTGTCTTCAAGCTGAACAATACTAAGGTGTGTTTCTACTCTGAAGACTCAAGCAGGCTGAAACTTCTAGTCCTTTTCCTCCTTTTTAAAAAAAACAACCTACCTGAGCTGCATGTGGTGATTTTTTATGGTTTATTTTTTAAGTGATTGCTTCTTTCATGCTGACTGAACACATTTGAAAATGCTTATGAAGACTGTGTTTGATGTAGATACTTTGAAAGTAAACGTGCACTTAGGGGAAAATAGGCTTTGAAAATATCTTTGCAGTTGGTTTGAAGGGGAATAGAAAAGTTTGGAAATAACATGAGAAACATGTTTCATAGGCAGCATTTCACTTGCTTCTGTCAGAGGTATTCAGCATTGGTGTAAATAGTTATAATTTCTCCTAAATCAGCAGAGATCTACAGATTCATACCACATAAACTGGCCAGTAATTTCAAAGCAAGACAGAATCAGTGGGGCACAAAAGAAAATTGGTGCTCTTTTACTGTTTTCTGACCTTCAAATGTCAGGTCAGAGGGTCAGAGGTGATAGCACCTAAATGAGACATTAAATCGCCTCTATAAGAAATTAAGTATTTTCTCTAATTAAATTGAGTACCACTACTAGTATGAGGAACTTGGTTCTGTATCTACAGAATACCTGTGAAATGTTCTGCAAAAGCTGAACAGATTTCTATGTCATCATTTGACATACTTTACCTGTAAATTATTGTCCTGATACTTGGATTTGCTTAAAGAGTGCCAGTGCTTCTTTTCCCGAAGAATTGTGTCTAATCAAATAGCACTAAATCTGTCTCCTCTAAATCATGATATCTCCTTTGCTTTATGAGAGCCCTGTTACTCCTAGACTCATTCCAAATCTATAACACATACAGAGATCATGAAGACTGAAGACTGAAGAGACTTCAGGTCTGATACATGCAGTGTGCCCTAGTGCAGACGACTCTGAAAACACAGCTGGTAGTGATAATGTTGGTTGCTTGGGACCACAAGCTGTCCTTTCTTATGCTTCACTGATGAATGATAAGAAAATTCACCTTACATGTGTGAGACAGGAGTCTATTCCTTCTGACATCTAATGAATCATCTCTGTTTGACTTCTTTCAACTTATAAGCAATTCCCTATATGTCAGGCTACTGGACCCAGGGAGGAAAGAGATTCTTAGTCCTTTCTCTTTCACCTGTTGTGCTTGGCAAGCAAAAATCAAAGCTTAATCATCTTAATCACCATTAGAAAGCATAATGGTGAGTATGGAGTTCTGACTTAATAGTTGGACACTCCCTTGAGGAAGCCTGTGTTCTGGTCAGTGCTCCAGAAATGACCAGTGGAAAGATAGATAACAAAAAAAAATCTGCATTTAAATTATCACCGACATGAAGAGCAGATCCTATGGTTCACTCTCCACACCCAATCCCCTAACAACTAGGCTGGAGAGTTATTTTTATTAGGTTTTGGTTTGGTTTGGTTTGGTTTTGGTGGCCAGTTACTTGTACGTTATTCTATGCAAATTGAGACAGCTGGAATTGAGACACTAAACATGTGTTCCTCTATTCCTTCTACCAAAATGATAAGTGTTCTTAGGATTGACCTCCCAACCTCCCAAGCAAAGACAGGAACTAAATCTGTTGACAGCTGGGAGCTTTGACCAATAATATACCTGTGTAAAAGTGAACAGACACTACTAGCAACACTAAAAAGAAAAAGACCTTCTTCTGCAGTTATGGAGAATTTTAAAGAACTTACTTAAAAAGTTGTTAAGGTGCTTATTGTCAAAAAGAATTTGAGTTCCATTTCAGTTTTTTGGCAGCATGATTTGTTATGTTGTTTTCCACAACCTTTTCTGTGAATGAACATGAGATAAAGCAAGAATCCAGCATGTACAAGAGGAGGCCACAGGGACAGTAGATATCGACGGTCCTGGTACTGTTTAATTAGGAAGCTTTTTTGGTGGCTTTAAGAACTTTATTCAGAGCTTGATGCAAAGTGAGGAATACTGAACCTAATGAATGGCATGAAGAAGTATCTGTCCTCTTCATTCTCTATGGTACCGCAAATTCTTGATAATTGAACATCACAACCCTTCCCTACTGTGATAGAAGCCTTCCCGGAGTTCACTGTACTCAGCGGTACTCTTAACTAAACTTCAGTTTTGAGCCACTACCTATTTGAGCAGGTTTCAGCAAAGAAGACAGAAAAGAGTTAAAAGCTGATGTCAGGCAAAAGACCTTTGTGGAAACCCTGTTAGTTGTTCAAGGTGAAATGGAATAGCTTTTTTTAGAAGAAAAATTCCATTCAGCATCCCCCGATACTGATCTCTTCTCTATATCTGCCTTGAGGTTATGGGTATCGTCATAGAGAACTTAACACTCACTATTCCATATAGTAGCAGTAATCACCATGTCTCTGTGTGAATAAACAGAAGAGATATGGTGAAACCTCTACAGACCATGAAAACCTGAATGTTTACTGTCATCTTTTGGTATACTTGTGCAAACTCATGCACGCGTATATGTACATATATATACATAGGTACACACATGTATATGTGTGTGTGTGTATGCATACATATATACAAATACACACAAACACAGTAAACCAAACCAGACTGTGGACTGCAGAAAAAATAATGGTGCAGTTTCTTACTCTGCAGAAGGTGTAAAGTATCTCACATACAGTACGAAGTGTGAACAAAGACTTTCCACAGAGTAGCTAATGTACTAAAAATCCAAACCCTTATCTCACAGAAACCCATTTGTGTACCCATGTTGAAGAGCTATAAATTTAAAGAACGTGGTTTGGGCTATCACTTTATACAGTCATTTGAGTGCTGTGAAATATATGGTCATTATGACTGAAATATATTGTAATCCAGCTGTCTTCTTGTGTAAGTGGTGACATGCACTTGCATATTGTGTGTTCTGTAGGTAGACGAGAGAGTTGCAGAGATGGCTACGTAGACTTTGGCAGGACTGCTTGGTAGCAGAGTGGGTACAGAAATTTGAGAGTCAAGTTCAAAACCAAGTGGGGATTTCAGTCTGGTTGCTCATATCTCACGTGTTTTGAGCTCTCTATTTGAAATAGATCCACCTATGTTTACATAATTGAATAGTTATTGATGAAGAGATTTGAACCTTGACTTCCCACGGTTCTGCAGTGTGCCTTAACTGTTGTCAATGCAATCTACCTCTCCAATTATTTTTCTGACTGTAGCTAGAAATTCCCATCCTTAGTTGAGAAATTCCTCTTGATTATATTTGCACTGAAACTTGAACTGTGGAAAGTTTAAATTTCAACAAATTGGCATGTTCTGTTAAAAAAAAATATCCTTTATAAAAGAATTCCTGGCAATTTCCATCTACAAAGTAGAGTTCAGGAACTGACACACACTCACAGCCTGTCATAGAGGTTATGCAGAAAGTTTCTTTATTTAAAGAATATAACATTTAATTTTTGATTATACATGTGATTTAAGTTTAGAAGTCAAAATGAAATATCACAGTGATAAATAACAATCTGGAAAGAAATGGCAATAGGAGTGAATGACAGGAAGAGGTTAAGTGGTAAGCTGACACTAATTCTCTACCACATCCTCTATGTGATATAAAAAGAAAAGTCATCATCAAGATAAAATCATAACGCAAAGGATCAGGCAGGTAATACTAAAGGTGAACCAAAACGCAGTGACAAAGTTCAGATACCTTCCCACTTCAGCAAAGATTTGATGTAAAATCCAACAAAGATATCTTTAATTGTTAGCATTTAAAGAGAGATCTTAGTCATTGACAAAATCTTGATCATTCACTGAGGACAAAATTTTTCACGGACCGCACTTGTTTTTTCTTTTAATCCAAATTGGGTTTCAAGGCAGTCACTGCATAAATTGTCAGTCCCAAAGGCTGACAGAATGCTGGGGAAATGCACTTGGTCTAATTCTGTTTTCGTTTAACCTTGCGAAAAAAGTACATTTTGCGATACTGATCCAGCATTTAGCAATCATTTTCCTTGTGCTGAGAGTTCCTGCAGGCTGTCACACTGGAGGAAATGCCAGAAGAAACACAAACCACTTGAAGCTCAGATAAAATTAATCAGGCTGGTTATTAATTGCCAGTAGTGTGACGTGGCTCACTTTGTGGCTCACAGAAACTGTTATCCCTGTGGTTTATGCAGATTTGTACAGGGCTAAGTGGTTGCCTCTGCTTGTGCCTTTACCTTTGAAACCATTAGGAAAATTCTTCATATTTCTGTGTTTTTTCCTTGCATAGCAGCATAAACAATGTAATGATACAGGTGGGGGGTGTTCTGTAAGGACTAGTGTTATAAGTAGGTGGTAAAAATAATAGGTGGTAAAAATAGCTGATGCTGTAAGGTGATATCAAATTCACTCCAGAGCCAAATTAACATAAGTCTGGACAGCTGGATGGTATACCGTGCTGGTTTTAACTGGGATAGAGTTAATTTTCTTCATAGTAGATAATATGGGACTATGTTTTGGATTTGTGCTGAAAACGGTGTTGATAACACAGGGATGTTTTAGTTACTGCTGAGCAGTGCTGACACAGAGTCAAGGCCTTTTCTGCTCCTCACCCCACCCCACCAGCGAGCAGGCTGGGGGTGCACAAGAAGTTGGGAGGGGACACAGCCGGGACAGCTGACCCCAACTGACAAAAGGGATATTCCATACCATATGACGTCATGCTCAGCACATAAAGCTGGGGGAAGAAGAAGGAAGGGGTGGCATTCGGAGTGATGGCGTTTGTCTTCCCGAGTCACAGTTATGCGTGATGGAGCCCTGCTTTCCTGGAGATGGCTGAACACCTGCCTGCCGATGGGAAGGAGTGAATGAATTCCTTGTTTTGCTTTGCTTGCGCACAGGGCTTTGGCTTTACCTGTTAAACTGTTTTTATCTCAACCCACAAGTTTTAACACTTTTACCCTTTCAATTCTCTCCTCCATCCCACTGGGGGAGAGTGAGCGAGCGGCTGTGTGGGGCTGAGTTGCTGGCTGGGGTTAAACCATGACACTGAACAGAAAGAGTAGATGGAGTTACCTGGATGTCAAAGGATCTCACCTTCTTCCAATGAAACTTTACAACTGAGCTTTGCAGTCAGATCTGGGCAAGTCTCAGAATTTCTCCTGTCTAAAAAAAATGGTTTTATTCTGATTTGGCACAAAATCAAAAGCTTTTCCCAATTTTTTTCTTTCAAGTGAATATTTTTCTACAGAAAAATCTAAATTTAAATTAAGAATTTGCAACCCAAGACATTTATAATTCTACTCAATGTGGTTCTTAGTTTTTTAGGGATTTTTTTTTTCTATATGCTACATTATGATATGTCATGATACAATGCCAAGTTAATTGAAACTAAATTATTTAGCATGCAACTACACAGGTTTGAATTCCAAGATGGCAAGAGATTGCTTGGTTTTATTTCAGCTTTTTCCCTCTGACAATTATCACTGGAACATATAACTTTTAAACATTTGGATGAAGTTAGCATTCAAAATTTATAAACAATTGTCAGTGGAAAAATTTCTGCCATCTCTGGCCAGCGAAAAGATTATTCACCTCATATCAACTACTACTCTTACAATTCATTCTATTCATTCCTAAAACCATTTGTCTTTCTCATATACAACCATTTCTTAGGATAGGGCATTGCCTGAAAATGGTTATGCAGTCTATATGGCGTCTTTGATAATGAATCTAAATGTTTCAGAGGGGTTCAGCCTCTGGCTAAACAGTACGCATGTGTGCAACTACTGAAAAGTGCTTGACTCAACACCTTCATGTTTGTAAAACACTGCACAAGCTTCCACATTGCTAGGTGATGGCCCGCACATTAACAGTCTTGTCTCTGTCGAGCTGGTCAAATTATGTTTCTTTTTTTTTTTTCCTTTACCCACCTTGAAAACCAAGAGACAGCCATCAGGGCAATGATAAGGGTTGCCTTATCTTTATGCCAGATGGGTAAATCGTAATGGTATTTCTTTTTTCTCTTTTCATCTTTTCAGCAAAGGTGTCACCCAAAGTCAAAGTCAGAGGACTGGTAGAAAGTTTCATCAGTTGGAACTTCTTTGGAAAACAAGATTTTCTCAGACTCAGCAAAAACTGAAATTTGAAAAGGGAAAATATCTGCATCCCAAAGTTAGCTGAAAAGTAGGTAACATCTCAGACACTTTTGGTAAAACAGAAAAAAAAAATTAAAAACAGTAGGCCAAATTAACTAATGATTTAACAGGCTTTTTTATGTCGTCTTTTTAGGCTGATAGTACAATTTCTAAAGAAAAAGAAGCATTCTTAATTTGAAAATAGCTATCTCCCAGTAATAAAGTTTAAGATGGACATCTTTAAAACTTTATTCATGTATGCATTTCTTTAAAAAGGACATTTTAAAGCACCTCTTTCTCACAGCTTTCAGATAGAGTGTTATTTTCCAATTAAAAAAAAAGAAAATTTTTCCAAACAACATTAGTCCATCTATCTTTCCTTACCTTACCCAGCAGCCCTGTTGTCAGACAAATTGCCACTGACTGGCCCTTCCTGTTTAATTTTGATTTGAACTTGGTGAGTATGGAAGGTGCACTTGAATGTAGATAAAATTAAGTAAAGATCCTTCCTGACTGTACCTGTCTTTACTAAATAATATAGCATTCACTAAAGCTTATGAACTGTTTTTTTTCTATAGCATATATTTAATGTGGTTGTATAAAAAAAGCTAAGTACATATATGCAAAAGCCTTTTTTGGGGGGGTAGTCCAATGATCACAGTGCTGAAAATCTGATACACTTGGGTTAAAGTACTTTGAGTATATATATTACTTTAACTTCAGGTTTCTCTCTGAAGGGCTAAAGCTTCACGACTGTGAGGGTGACATTCTCAGAAAAGTCTGTAATTTCCCTTGGCACCAGGCTTCATTTGCTCAAAATATTCCATCCAGTGATGCCTTCCTTTTTCCATCAGGATTCTGACATTGATGATAGTGCAGAATAAATTTTGGGGGTGTCTCCTTGATTTATTGCTTCAATATAATATTTTTCTTTTAACATTCATAGTTGTCCCTTAGGAAAAAATCCTTGTATCCAGCTCTGTGTATTCTTCTTTATAGGCAAGAAAACTGCTTAAGATGAAATAAAAATGGGATCCTAGCTTCTCCTTATCCTATAATAATTTGGACTTTCAGTTTATCTTTACATACGTTGTTTTGATATCTCTGTATTTCTTACTTCTAACTAATCTGAAAAGCTGTACCTGAAATTCACCTTTTCTTAAAAGACACATGCACCTTTTTCAAAGTCAAAGAGCAGAGATGATAGAATAATTTTGTGTGTGCCTTCATAAACCAGTTCTCTACAGGTCATGGACATTTCTAAAGACACTATATACCACTAAAAAGGACTGGGCAAGAACTGTGAGGTGAATGAAGAAGTAGTAAAGGAAATACTGGAGGATGTGAGACATCAAGGATGAAGTAAAGACACAGAAAGACTGACTTGGACAAATTGCAGCTCAGAGTAGGATGGCAAAAACATCTAACTATCACTTCTTGTCTTTCTCTTTTCCAAAGTAGCCTACAGGTCTAGGTCCTTCAGGCTTTCAAAACTGGTCCCGTTGATGAAAAACAGCAAACTATCATCAATCATGCTGATTCAAAGTCAAATACAGTGAAGTAGGAGCCCTCCCAAAGTCCTATGGCCACTGCATCAAAAGCTACAATAAACTTGTGCATGGACATATGCAATTCATCATTTACAGTAGCCGTGGTACCTCTGATATGGGTAGCTAAATAAAACAAGAATCTTCAATATGTAAACTGAATATACCCAAGTGGATATGTTTATTTTTAAAGGAGAAATATGACTATTCCCATTAGTATCTTTGAAACCATTTTGGTAATGCTTTATCTAGTTTGTGTTTATAATCATTACAGTTAAGAATAATATCTTAGAGGTCACGGAGTATTTAGCAATTACATCTTCGACCTTAATTCCATTCAGACTGAAAGTGAAAAATTTATCATGATAACACATTAACTCCAGTTGTATAATATAATTTCCCTGAATGCTTAGAGAATGTCAATGACAGTTTCAAGAGAAGTAGTACCTGTGGAGGTAGGGCAATAAAAGAATACTTAGAATTATCAGTTATATCACATTTTAATGCATTTCTCTGAGGTTTAAACATTTTTAATGGGAGGGTTTTGACAGTATAGTCTACTTATTTATTTTTCACTTTACCTGATAGTTAAGAAGAATCACACACAACTATATCATGTTAGTTGCCTGTTGATTTTGGGAAAGAGTAGTCTATAATAAAAGATTTTTAATAGTAATCTAGAACATTTAACCACATGAAGATTAAACTCTACAGAATATATTAAGTGGATGCTCTTGTGCAATCACAAAGCAGTGAGGTTGTTCCTCTGGTATTTGGTAGTGCTCTCTGACAGAAGGATGAAACCAGTGCTTCAGAGCAACTAGAGAAAATGCAGGATCTGGACATGGAGCAAAGCCAACAAAGATCTGAAAAACAGCAGTGCTGTTTAATTAAATATTTTAGGTCATAACTTCTAGCAGACAGCTGTGTGCTGCTTTGTAACCAGCTGATTACTGTTTTATTTGAGTGAACCACACTGCACTGAAATAAGAGATTACATGAAGTATGAAAAAATATGCTCAGAAAGGGAAAGATGAAAAACAGGGAAAAAGTAACATAGCACCACCTGTGTAGGAGCCAGAAATAGAGGTAATTCATCTACTCAATATACATTGTCAAAAGAAGGTATGTTTGTTTCAGATTTTTTTTGCCTTTTTTGAAAAAATAATGCATGGAAACAAATGTTTCCACAAACATTTAGTGTTTTCACTGAAAATATTCCTAGGAAGAAATACTCTGCTTTATTCAGTGGGAAATATACCATTTTTCTGATTTGATTTTCTACATAGTATAAGAAGGGGGAAGCTGAAAATATAGGGAAAAATATGCACCCCTACTTATAAAAACAAGCAGGAAGGGAAGGTTTGAATGTCATTCAGTACAAAATTATCTTTATCGTACTCTTGCTGTGCAGTCCATTTCATCCCAAACCCCTTCTAAAAAGGGAAAGAAATGGTTTTCTTTCTCCCTTTTCCTTTAAACACTATTGTTGTAATCCTATTTACATCAGATATCAAGCCTTTTTTGTTGTTGTTGCCTTTGTGTCCAGCCATTTTGTCAATGCAGCTAGAGGAGACAAAGTGCATACTTACAGTCCTATAAATAAAACCCTAAACCTCCTTTAAGGGTCAAATAAGTGTATACTTGTAGCCTGGAGGGTATCAGAACTAAGAGTAGAAACAAGGACGTAGGGAGTCATACATATTTACATGCATTTTTATTATCTCCGTTTGCATGGTGCTTGCTCTGCTGACATGTATGTTGCCCTGATGTCTTTGGGTCATTAAAACAACAAGCCTGAAAAATCTCTGAGCTTCTGTCTTTATCTGACACATGCATGTCTCTGAGGTGGACAATCCACTTTCCTTGCAGCCAGAACCATGAGGCCAAGACGTTCTAGACAATGAGAGCAAAACATGAACTTGGGCAAGTAAAATGGTTTTGAGTCTCATGGCATTAAAACAAGAGGCTGGCATGGTAGAATGAACATGTAATGCAGAGAGGTGAGTGAGAGGTTTGGGGATTTATTTATTTATTTTCTCGTTAAAGAAACAAAATTATAGCACAGAACATGATCTGATTATAAGAAATTACTTTCAGCTATTTTTCATTCATAAGACTTGCATATGGAAAGTGCACTAAAATCCTTGTCCTACATTCTTATAGCTCTCTTTCCTTTTAAGTTACCATTGCATGAGTGATTTTTTTGGTCGTACATGGATTTATACTGTCAGGACAGTTACACCTTCATTTCTGTTTGGGGCCTTAGTTTCCTGACTAGGTACAGTGCACATTAATTTTCATTCAAACTCTTCAGGAATGAGCATGGTAGTTCTCTGGAAAAGTCAAACATGGACTGGAAAGTGCAGGACACCTGACTGACAGCAAGCACCAAGTTGTTTCTTTGGAGGTGCCCTGGCATGTACTCTCACATGCCTTGTGCCCTCCCAGATGAAATAATACAGATGTGCTCTGGAGTGGCCTGTGTTCTTGAGCTGAGAGAAATATTACTGTTGCACACCATGGGGTACTTCTGCTGGGATACAGAGCAGTTGTGACTTGTCACCCTGAAGGAAATGACATTTACAATTGTTTTAAATTTAAAATATTAAAAATAAAGTTTCACAATTAAAATTTTAAAGTTTTAGAATTAAAAATTGCTGAAAAACATCCTTTCAAGAAAATTTCTGGTGGAAGGACTAGTGAAGAGACTTATGCTCATCTCCAGCTTGGCCATCTTTATAGCCCAACACCTGGGCTCCTTGGGCTTGTGAACCCTGTTATGGCTAGACTTCCTACAGACTTATTTTTTCGCTGTTCTTCTAAAAAGAATCTAACAAGAAAACCTATGATGTCTGCTTCTTATAAAGTAAAGACATAAAAGGTAAAGAAATGTTCAGGGAACTATACTGTACTACATACATTTACCTACTGAGAGGAAAGCTGGTATTTTCCTAATTCATAGTAATTCTGAATTACTATGAATTTAATCCCATATATCAAAACACTACTAGGACAGATAAGGCTAAATGTCATCTTACGTTTTTGTACAACAGAATATTTTCACACCATGGCTGAAAATATTTTTCAAGTATTACAGTCTGAGGGATTAAGTAAATAATTTTTTTATGTATATATAAATTTATATTCTTATACCATATGTCTTCATACATATATAATACACAGGTAAAAACACTGAGTGTGGAAAGTTTTAAAATGCTTATGTGGCTGAGACCACCACATCCATGAAGGAGCTATGTTATCATACTTCATATTTAATTAATGCTACATCCTACACTAATTTAATTAAGAAAAGGTAAAAAAATAGAGAAGTGCTTCATATCTTCATTAGATATGGCTTACTTGTTAGAAAAATATGAAATTTAGAATGCATATATTATAAAAAAGAAGTAAAATATTATTGATATGGCTCCTACTCAGATTACACGGAAAAGCACTTCACTCCTCAAGCAGGATCTTAGCCACCAATACCAGGTTAATCTCACCACCTCTTCCTCTCACCCTTGTTCTAAGAATTGTTTCTACATTTTACTTCAACAGTCATTGGATGAATCACAGAATATACAATACTTTCACAACAACAGTGGGAATGGACTTCCCTTGGTAAGAAGACATATTGTAAAAAAGATACTCAACAGAGAATATTGGTTTTAAGAATCAGCTATAAATGGTAGCACAGAAAGACCCATGTTATCTTTTTATTAGCTGTCTTGGGTACCAGGCTAATCTACAGCTACACCAAGCTCATTGTAAGCCACTTTACCGTGCTGGGGTACGAGTTCGAAGTAGTTAGTTTGGTTATCTGTGCATGGCACTGTGGGGTTTAACTAGTTGGCTTGAGTACAGCAAATACAGCAGGGTGGGGAAGTGAAGGAAATGAGGGCTTAGATGCAGACAGGTTGCCATTGTGAAAGCTTTCAAGGAAAGGATGAGAAACTTGAAGACTGAAGGAAAGTAGAGATAAACAAAGGAATTTGCAAAAGGGAGTAATGAAAAAGGGAATTGAAATTGGAAATGAAAAGGTGCTGTGTTCAGAGTATCAGGAGTTGAAGATGAGTTTAGCAGCAGTGCTCCTGAGAGAGCGGAGGTGCAGCGAGACAGGGAGGCTGCTGTGTTTGAGATGGACGGTGTTACACTTCCAGCAGTGGATAGAAAAAGAAATACTAAGAAAGATGCTAAGCTGTTACCAGTCATTGACTCAGAACAGCTGTAGCGACAGGGCCAGAGACAAAAGACTGTTACAAAAGTTCACAGTCAGAGAAATGAATTCAACATAAGAGGTCCAAGAGAGAACAAATACAGCATGGGAATGGCTCTTCAAGTGACAACTTATCTTTGGCTTCATAAACATGAAACAACTGAGGAAAACATCAGCCCATCTCCCAACAGTCTTCCAACATTATAACCCTGCCAGTAATGTTTATCATCAGTTCTGCCTCCAGGAAGGAATCTGATCAATAAAACATATTTTTTAACTGACTGCTTAACACAGTATGAACAATGCCATTTAGCACTTACAAATCAGCTTACGTTTGTGCTGCTGCACACACATTGACTAATTAATCAATAAAAACAGAAGAAGGAAAACCTTGCTTTCTCCCTGTCTAACTGCTGTCACCTGCATTAACAGCAGGATTTTTTAACAACAATTCAATTTAATAAACTGAAGATCTCTCCACTAATGTAGCTTGACTTGTACTATTGCCTCTTACATATTTTATATGTGTGTGTGTGCCTGTGATAGTACTCTTTGTCTGCACAGTATTCTGAATATTAATTTAACAGTAATGTCACTTAGAAAGCTATCACCCTTGTCTCAGAGCACTCAGGGACGTGTATAGTTATGTCTCAGTGACTAAATGTCACAGACACAATGAAAACAGTGAGGCAAAGAAACCATTCATAAGAACAACCTGATTGAAGGAGAACAGGATTTTCTGTAATGGAAGAGTTTCTAGCAATGAAATAACTTTTTTAAAAATTAAAAGAACTCGTCCTATGTGCAGGAAAAGGTCTTCAATATTGTGAAAGAGAAGAGGGGGAAGAAAAGAGTTCCCTAACAGGAAGGAGTAAGTGGCATTGCTCAGGAGAAACAGCAGGGCTGACTGTCAGCCTAAGCTGTCAC
The DNA here is from genome assembly GCF_965638725.1 of Aptenodytes patagonicus. NCBI lineage: Eukaryota > Metazoa > Chordata > Aves > Sphenisciformes > Spheniscidae > Aptenodytes > Aptenodytes patagonicus. Next base: position 159,106,807 of record NC_134950.1, read on the forward strand.
AGTCTCCCATGAATCTGCAGGTGACAGTGTCAGAGTACAATTAACTGTCACTAACATAGTCTCAAGCATGGCTAAGGCCTGTGCTGTAAAACTCTTTGGAGGCCAGCTAGATGATGTAGAAATAATAATTTAAATAGAATATCCAGGTTCTTTTAATTTAGGGTTTGATCCCTCAGGCCTCCTTCCCTGGAGTAAATCTTTGTGAGAATCTTACTGAATCTGTCACCAGCCCTTACCCTGGTGCCAAGAATTGATCTTACGAGTATTTCAAAAGAAGACAACGGTTGTTCATGTAGTGTGATGCTAACCCATACAGAGGAGGAAGGAGGATAGGCCAGTAAGTAATTAGATAATCCTTTTTTTCCTTTGTTATTATTTTTCATGTTAAACAAATTTTATTGAATGACATATCTAATTTTTACCTCATATGAATTCCCTGGTGATTTTTGTGTGGAACAGAAGAGAAGATAAAACTTCTGTCTCAATGAACTTATCAAATCCTGGATTCAATTGCTAATGGGAATTGTGTAATGCTTTAAATATGCACACAAATATATGTTTCTTCTCTTGCCATAGGGATATCTATTTTGATGCTTTGCAGTACAGTGATTATGTGTGTTCAACCATTTTAAAGTGTTCCCCGAAGTGAGAGCACAGAAAATTTTAGGCCAATCTGACCAAGATAGCTCATGATTCTGTGGAAAAATTAGTAGTCCTACATCTCTAATTCTTTAGTGTAGTCTGGCTGCTTTAGGGCAGACCAAGCACTCCAGGAAATCTCATCCTACAAATTTTGAAGGAGCACTGCTAAAGAAAACAAGACAGACATTTTAAGTGCTGAAACAAGAAAAGAAATACTGGTGAATACGAGTTCCAGGGAAGGAAAGCTGAGACTAAGGCAATACAGCACAGCAAGACTAATGGGTGGCTGGAAGGTGGACTTTAAATGGAGAATAAAAATGAATAATTTTCAATATGAAATTGTCTTCCATCGATATGTCAATAAATGGTTCCAATTCAAAACTGAAATTGCAGGCTTCTGAGGATCACCTATGACTAATATTACAATACCGTGTAGGAAATATGCAGAAAGCGTCTGTGAAAACTAACATTGAGACATTAAGTGATACAGGGGGTTTCACCACTTGTTATTTTTGACACTGTTCTTGAGTGTATTGCCATTGTTCTTACAAGAATCATGGGCCAGCACACCACTGTATTAACTGCCATACAGTTTTACTGTAGAAAACCTCTGAAATGTTAGCTAGTTGTAATGATGGCAGAAAGTCCTTAATTTCTGTGTTTTTCCAGTACGCATCTTCCCCTGTGGACTGTATATGAACTTATTAAAATGATAAAATATTTTAAATATTGACATCAGGTCATGTAAAGAATCATAGAATCATAGAATAGTTTGGGTTGGAAAGAAGTACGTTTACATTTTATTAAAGGTCTAAGTTTTTACCCAGCATTACCCGTTCATTACCAGTGACAATATTTATCGCTTCAAATACTCCTAAACATAGGCATTATCCTTTAATTCTGTGTAGTGCAGTAAGCTCCCAAAACTGGTGGTTTTAGCATAGTATTAATACTCTCACATGCAAAAGACCAATAGAGATTGGGGACAAAAATCTGAGTATAAAATAAATATAATCTGATAATAAATATAATCATGATTCCAAACAGCTTTAAAAATATCTCATGGGTATCAAGGCAGTTTAAGATCTTTACAAAGTAACAGTTCTAAAGCCATTTGTTTCGAATTAATCTCCTGACAATGCAAGGTGGGAAGGGAGAAAGAAGGAATGGTGGGGGAGTTGGTAATTCTATTGGCTAGCAAATTAGTTATGAAGAGTCAGGTTATGGGAAGGACTGAAGATCCATTTAATGTATAATTAAATATCCCTTTTAACAAATAAAGCAGATATAATACCAACAAAAGGAAGCAGGAATTGTTTAGTACAAAATATGCTGAATGAAATGGAGATTCCTTTGATGTGAAGCAATGAAACAGATTCCAGAAATTCTATTATCTCAGTCTGAAAAGAAAAGGCCTCCTCCCCAGCACACTGAAATGTAAGAAATTTCAAGAGAGGATAACAACAAAGACTAGAATGAAACCAAAGTAAAGTCTATCTATGGATATAACTGTGAAGGATTATAATATAAAGAGACAGTCCAGAGCTGCAGACTGTAATACATCTGAGAAGAATTGAAGCTTCTGGTTTTCGCTTTCCTGGTGATTACAGCTCATGAAAGTAATACAAATAACAATGAAAAATAAAAAAATATATGAGTATGAGGCAGGCAGAGATGTTGTCGTAAAAGGAGTAAAGGATGATGGGGAACTGCAGGTTATCTAAATATTTGTTTTATTTGGATTGAAATTATACTTCTAGCCAATATGAAATTGTACACATACACATGTACATAAATATATATGTATGTATGTATTTATAAAAGTTAAATGCAGACTTTTGCAACAGCACACAGTGGAAATACGCTTTTTGCCAGGGGACAAAGCTGCTAGATATTCCTTGAAAGGCTTCTAGGTTGACTGTCTTCTTCTGACCCTGCAGTGGTTATGAAATGAACTTTAGGATGTGCTGTGAGGTGTACTTGCTTTGCCAGACATTTGAAAAGAATAAGGGTTGTTATTCTGCTGCTTTTACTTCAGCTGGGTGTGGCGTAGTCTGTGATCTAAAACTAGCTTCATGAATCACCATTTCCAGAGGCCAACAAAAAGTCCTCAGACTGAATCCTGCCTCCTGTCTCTTACAGAAGATGTCTTCTGGAAAAATATTCTCCAATGGACCCAAGACTTTGGCTTCTTTTTGTTTGTTTGTTTGCTTGTTTGTTTTTTAATATCAATAAAGTTTAGTGACTTCCTAAGCATGCTGCAAGAGGCAAAATAATTAACCACTGTAAAAATTTATATGGCAGGGTGGCAGATATTTATTCCTCAGAAACCATAAAGCCAGAATAGAATACTGAAGGAGAGCAATATTTTGCTGAACAAGTATTAAAATTAAGATGATTGGTCAATTATTTTTCAAAGCCCAGCTGTATAATTATAACAGCCCCTTCCAGTCTTGAAATTCTATGTCAGCTTGATACCTTTTTGAGACAGAGCAAATTAACCTTTCCAGGGCAAGGAAGGAATAACAAGAAACTTTCTGGAGCTGAACAATTCTAAGTCCTTCTTAAACGATTTTTAAAAAGTTTTTTTTAAGTTTCAACTTCAATGCTATTTAAATACCTTAATAGGGATTCTTTGTCCAAATATCATTGGTAAAGAGCTTCCCAGAATACGTGGGTTTGATCTTGTCACAAGCTCAAAAAATGTGCTCTGTGCATTGTGGTCCATCTTTACTGCTCAAAGCTGAAGTAAGCCACTTTCTTTCAATATATTCAGAATGTAATAGAAACACAGGATCATTCAGCCTAAATTAAAGTAAAGTTCTTTTAAAATCTCTGAGCAATATGACTATATCACCTGGCAGGACGTTGCAATGTTTCTTCGCTCTTTCTACTAGGAATTTTTTACTAAATGTACTTACGTAATAGTTAAATTTGCTGTAAATGTTCACTTCATTACACGAAATATAATGAACTTCTTTTGAGTCACATCTTAAAGGTTGTTTTGCAGTTCTTAGATTTTTTTAATCATTCTGCTTTGAGTCATCTAGTAATTTCATATAATTTCTGAAACATATTTAGGCAAGTAGCGCACATTCCTCTCATAGAATTTAACTAAATTGCCTAAAAGAGGCAAGTTCCCATTCCGGCTCCTACTTGATTTTCCCCTTTCAGATATCAGAGAATCAGCTCAGCTTTGTTAGGGCACAGAATTGCCAGTAGATATGAGCTCACTTTTTTATTCCAGGCTTTCCAGAAACCACATGGTAGTATTTGGCACAGTACTAAATTTAATAAATCACAACAGTGTCTTTGGAATATGGGTGGAAGGAGATCTTCCTTACCCATAATGTATTGTATAAACACATCCTTTAGGCACAGGATTCCTTGAGACTTTGTAAAGGTGATTATTTCTGGCAACTCCTAAGTTCTCTCAACCATTCCTGAGCCTAAGACATCCTTTATGTGTTCCTAGTTCCTGGAAAAATTATCAAGTATTTCAAATGCACTTTTTTACATTTTTAGGATTGCAGGATTTGGAGTCTAATTATACATATTACGACAATGAGGAGAGAACTTATTCGTGAGGCATGAGTGCAGAGGGTGGAGTGAGCAGGGATCCAAGACATGCTGTAGGTGCCAAGGCATTTGCACACTATGATGCGGCCATTAAGATACTTATTTAAAAATAAATCAAAAACCCCCAAACTGTTTCTGTTTTGGAGCTTCTAGATATATTCTAGAATATAGTTTAAATGAACATTTTACACTTTGTCTCTTGCTGTCTATATATATATTACAGAAGTCATTAAGGATACCAGGTGGAGATAAGGTTCCAAGACATTTACAGCTTTTCATCAGAAGATTTTTTAATTTTCTTTTTTTCTTCTCTTTAGTTTTCTAAGTGAAAGAACTATGATCTTGCATTCATTCAATTATACATAGCTGATGATATTTCAATACTTCATGGATGTTACCATGATTATAACAGCACTTCATGGGTTTTAATCCAGATTTCAGGACTTCCATTGAAATTCACAATGTTTTCCAATTTTTAATATTTTAATTCCTTCAGTTGCTCAGAAAGCAATAAAGAAAAAGAAGTAGTTATTCTGAATTCTTAAATTAAAACTGGACTTATGCAAAGGTCCTATGAAAGCAAAGAACTTCAGTAAAGCTGAAGATAGGAACATAAGTTTTGTGGGCCAAGCTTATCTGTTAGCTTATCTGAAGTTAACAGATTTTTCATGTTAACTAGCAACACTTTACAGGTTGGCAAATTTCTTGACAAAGTATTTAGCCTGAACTTATAACACCTAAGTTCATTAAAAAAAAAAAAGTATAGGAAAAAGGTATACCACATGAAAAGAAAAAGAACAGAAAGCTAGTAATGAGATTTGCAGGTTTTGGTCATCATAGATTCATGGAGAGAAAACTCTTTCAGAGCTGTGACAGTAGCAGGACTGTAATAACCGTGGAATAAAATACAGTGGTGGTTATTTGGCATTAATGGGATTCTACTTTTGTGAAACATGCTGGGAGATTTAGAATAGGCTACAAAGAGAGACAGAATGACACAAATTGGATTTAGCTACTAGTTTCATATGAATTTATGGGAACAATAAAGCAGGTGGAGTCACACTTGACAGTTTTAGGGGATTGAAACAAGGGAGTTCCAAGGCAAAAGCTATATAAAACATGCACTTAGAAGGACAAAGTTCACAAAACAACAATAGAAAAATGTGCACTTCCAAAAGGAAATTGCAGCATTTAGTATTGCATTTTTCTTAAAGGCATTTACGGATTTTTTTCTTAAACCACAGGTCAGTAGTAGTAACAATTTATGTAAACAAATTGACCACTAAACTCTGTCACTTTTTTGAACACTGCTTTTCCAACTGCTTTATTTATCATTCACTGCTATTGTTTGATATTTTATAACACTGATAAAATATTACATCATGTTACTGGTATGTGTTTACTCTGTTACTATAATAATCATGGTAAAATAATTGGGAAATTTGTCATGTAGAGTAAGTGAAGAGGGAAAAACACAAACAAATAAAACTGTAACTTAACCTCTTTATCATATATTTCTTTATAGAACAGATTAATGAATTTCACTACTATTTGTCAGAAGGCATCCAACAGAGTGCCTAACTGACCACCTGAAAGAGTGGTAACTAGGTGGTAACTAGCAGTGTAGACAAGAAAGAAAAATGTGTACAGAAGTCCAAAGTTTTACCCAAGACTACATTTTTTTAACCTTTAAAAGTAAATAATGAGTTACTAGATTTCTGGAAAAGATTAATATTAAATTCAGCATTTTCTGGAATAAATATTGAATACTAAAAATAGAGTAGAATAGGTTAGAAATTACAAAAGTCTATGTAGAAAGCAGCTTTTGCTAAAGATTTATGGCTTCCTCCCTTTGTTTTGCTGCATTCTTTGGAACTTCCACCTATTACTGAGTGGACTGAACAGTAGCATAACAGCATCTATACAAAATACACAATCCACATTTTTACTAACATTTCTGCATAAAAGTCTTTCTGACCAGCATCTGGCAAAGATGACGCAAGAGAGCTTATTTAAAATAAGTGGAAAAGGGTAGAGGAGAAAAAAGATATAGAAAAGCAGTTGGTTGGAATATTGAGAGATGAGCTTAAATGACAATGTACTGATTAATGTGTACAGGAACTACATCAGCACAGGGATCTTACACTTTATATACATGAACAAAGAAAAGCAAGTATTTAATGGAACATTCTAACACTCCAGTTCTAACGTTTAACTCAGTATAGCTTATAGATTTCCTTCTTTAACTAGGGCTAGGGGAAATGAGCATGTATGTGTCTGTGTATGTGAAAAAATGAGATATAAAAAAGATCTCTTTTGTTCTTGAGTAGGTGGCTATGACCATTTTATAATTATGAAATCCATTCACACCAGACAGGTCAAAGCATTTCTATAACTATCTTTCTCCTGTCTTATATTCAGATTGTTTAGGGGAATGATTTGATACATTTTCAAGCCCTGACAGTAATATCAAATGGCCAATCAAACATTCATTATACATCTAAAATGATGTCCTTTGGGTATTTTAAGGTGGATAAGGTCTACTTCTTCCAAATTGTCTCATTACAACTGTCACAAAACCTTCCTTAACCCTGGTGCATTCAAACACTTGTATTAATGATGAGAAGCATGAAATCTAGTAGCTTTGGATTCCTTTTGACTTGATTGAAGATTATTTGTTAAATAATTCATTCCTGGCTGTCCTTTTTTGTTTCTTGCTTTTAAGTTACACATTGAATTTAATTGGGGTTTGTAGCTATTTCTTTTTTAACAACAAGTTTCTCAGTAGAAAGATTTTTCCACGCTTTTACAGCTTTACCAGACGTATACATCTGGGTGATTAGCTGAAGAAATGCATTGAGCCAAGATATTTGCATGGGTAGGTGGGAACCCATGAGGCAAATTAAATGGCTCCATTTGCTAAAGCCATTTTGAAAATACATATCACAAAGAGGAATACACTGTGTGCAAGGATTCGAAGGTAGTCAAGTGCTGTCATGTGGAAGGCAAAGAATAGAGGTGTTAAGCAGTGCAGGCTATGTTTGTAGATTAGATGACAACTAGCCCTTAAAACCTGCAGCTGTTGGTAATGCCGGAGAGAAAGGAAACCCTGGAGGGTATACAAGTACCATGCACGCTGTGTTTGAAAGACTTGCTATTTATTACTTTTAATTTCATGAGCACAGGATTTTCTTTGCTTTTACTGTCTTTCTTGACAGTCAGATGTGATACATTGGCTTTATACAGGCAGATATTCAGCAAAGTAGCATAGCAATTGCAATGCTGAGCACGGCAACATTTCCGATTTAACAGCTCAGCTCCTGGAGTAGGATAAAGAAAGCCGATCTGTTTCCAGGGTCCTAGTACATTGAATAGGTAAACAGGTATTAGACTGGGATTCATAAAAGGCAGAAAATATGCACCAAAGAGAAGTATGCCTGAAGCTCTGCTTCATAAAATTTTGCCTTATAGCTGTTGAAAATCTGAACACAGAAGAAGGCATTTTGATGAAGGGTAGGCAAACAATTGCAAAATACCTCTTTTCCCCCAAGGAAAATTCTCTTTTTTTTTTTTTCTTACTTTCCATCCTGGGAAAATCAAGTGGGGAATTAATTTTTGATAATTTCTGCTGTTATCTATCCTTCATATCTGGAAATCAGACATATTCAGTATATTTATAAAAACTACATCACATAATTATGAAGTAGATGTGCTTGTCAATGCAGTGATTCTTTGGGGCAGAAAATATTTGAAAGACTAAATAAAAAGAAATTTTATGAACCCTTGACTAAATCTATGATTTTCATTGACAATCAGCAAGACTGAACCTGCTTTTTAGCATATATTTAACTCCTCTATGTGGAAATTAACTTCCATGGCTAAAGTCTGAAAAAATTTTCTTTACATTAAATTGGCACAATGTGTATATGTCATTATATCATATGTATGTGGATATGTCATATAAACATATGTATCTGCATGCATGTGCAAACTTACATCCCATATCCCATACACTTTCATTCATGGTAAGTCCTGCTGCGTGACAGGTGAGTAGGTCTAAATCTTCAGGGTGAAGAAATCTTCTTTCTCCTTTGTAAGTGAAGGGTTGTCAAGCAGGGCCCAAAATGTTGGCTCCTTAGGAGAAACAGCTCTGGAAGTCAGAACAACCTGGGGCTCAACATGACACCTCATTGTCAAATGGGCTTAAGTGTGCATAAATGAAAGAATACCAAGTATGAGTACAAACATGAAGTCTATATTCAGTGGTCTTATAAGGGGACTTTTGTGTCCGTTTTCGGTTTAAAATTCAAAGCTGACTGAACTAATTGTGATATACAGGAAGTTTGTCTAACGCAAGGGAAGAGGGCAATGGAGGTATTTTTAAATTCAGCTCCAGTCAGTCGATAGTCTAAGCAGAAAAAGAGAGGTGTAGGGAACAAAAGGATCCTTTTCCCACAGCTCTATTCATAATTCAAGAAGGATGTTAATAAACTGAAGAGGGCTCAGCGAAGAGCTGTGATTAAAGGACTGTACAATGTGCCTCTATTCTAAAAGAATGAAGGATCTAAGGCTGTTTATCTTACCAAAGAGAAGTTTAAATAGCATGCTTCCTATGCAGGAGAAGAAATTTGATAATAGAGGGCTCTTCAATCTACTACGCAAAGGCAAAGACAAAATAAGACCCAGAATGAAGTTTGACAAATGAAGACAGGAATGGTAATGCAGTTTTTGGTGAATGTAGTTAACCAGAGGAACAACTTAACAAGAATTTTGGTGGGTTCCCTGTCAGCGGCAATTGAAACAGAATATTTCTCTCAAGGATGTGCTTTACTTTAAGTAGGAAGTATTTTGGGGAACTGTGTGACCTGACATGCAAAATTTCAAACTGGAATCAGTGTGGTCTCTACTGGATTTTTAATCTATAGCTGTAGAATGTGTAACACCTTGCTTGTTTTGTGATTACTTTTAATGAGTCAAGGTTTTCATTGTAGTTTATCTTTGTTAATTTTTCTGTATTGTGGATCTTATAGATTTGGGATCCTGAAATCTATACATAGGTTGGTTCCTTATATATGAGCCACAGATAAAAGAAATAAAATACAGGTAGATGAATTTGAACCAAGTACGGCTTTACCATTGTAGAGTCAACAGATCATGAAATAAACTGGCAAAACTTTTTTCTTGGATGATATTTTAAAGTGTAAGTTCATCGGAAGTCATAGGTGCTAAAATTAACATGTAGCTTCTTTCAGTAACAGAACAAACAAAAAAAACCACCCTGTGAACTAAGCTTGTCTGGAGTGAATTAATTATTGATCAGTTGTGTTCAAGTCTTTAGTGAACTTACAAAATCATTTTTCAAGTTTGTTGGAAAATAATCTTTTCTATTCAGTGACTATCTCATAAGAATAAATGAATCTAGGGAGCCGCTTCTAGCCTTCAGGCCTCACAAGGTCAGCCATGTCCAGGCTACAGTTCCTAACATTATCAGTAGTTTACCGAAACGTAATGCTACAGCACGTACCTATAGCATAATTGCAGCTGAGATGAGAATGAAATAAGTAGAAGTAAATCCTGTAGCTCTTCCTTCTTCCTTTCCAGACCCAAGAACACATCCTTATGACTTCTATGCTTGACTAAGGAATATGTAATCAGAAGAATTTGTCTGTGTCTTTTTTTTTCTTTTTTTTTTTTTTAATATAACTTTGAATATGCAACTCAGGAGTATAACATAAATTTGCAAGTTAATTTTTAAATTAAATTTCACTGAGATTTCAGAAGGTGTGACTCTTGAATTTCCAATCATCTGTTTCTCATCTTATTCATGCTCAAATGTTAATGTGATCATCTAAACTTTCAACTGCAATATAGAAATTGTGCCTTCTAAACTTCATTTAAAGAACGAGCATGTAATATATGTGTATATGTCTGTGTGTGTGTGTGCGCTTGCACATGCCTGTGCGTGTGTGTATATACACACAAACATACAGTAAGATGCAGGCAATTTGGCATTTGGGCTGTGCTCTGCAATACAGGCCATGTGGTAGATGCACTGTATCTTAATATTTGTAGAAATGTGGTATGGCTGAGAGACTGTAAAGTTAGTTCTGTTACAGGCTTGGTGTCTGAGTGGGTCTTGCTTTTTCCATGCTTCTTCCCATTCTGCAAGGTTCAGCTAATGGCTCCTGAGGAAATTCTTCCCTGCTGAAGGCCAAGAAGGGTGTTTTAATCTGTCACTAATAAGAAGTATTTAAAATGTCTTGAAGGAAGAAATAGAAATTGCCAGTAGGTCCTGTCCCTTTTCCAGATGCTGTTGAGTCTTACACATTCTGTCATCCAGTCCTTCCCAGTAAACAATTACTACTGGATAATAACTAGACAGCCGATGTACTGTAATCACTGCCTGCAATGTTAACTCTCAGTAGCCTTGTGTCACTTCATCTGACCTTTGAAATGCATTTATACTTAGAGTTTAAGCTGGGATCTTTTTGCATTTATTCCTATCTAATGTAATGTAGTGTAATGTATCTAATGTAATGCTTAAAATCAGGATTTTTCAGAACTGGTATAAAAAGTAGCGAGAGTATTAATTACTTGTGAAAGTAAATAGTGGATTTGGGTTTTTTTTATTAGATGCCTCACCTGGTGGAATGAAAGATGGATGCTGCTTGGTAGGGTTTGTCTTTGTCACAAATTGTCAACAAGGTGATTGTGGATGTGCTTGATCTTTTTTGTATTTGAACAACACAAAGGATCCTCAAACCTGGAAGATGCAGTTGCCAGAAGATCTCACTTCAGTTGGGGAATTTTCAACTCACAAATCAACACAGAAGTTTCTCAGCTGTTTGTTTTTTTTTCAATATTGAGACAGCAAGAATGAGCACAATAATTTAAATCGGTAATGTCTACGTACTGCTGACAGCCCAAACTGTTTTAATTGTCCTTTCATGGGGGTGCTAGTTGGATGTTTTTGTCCCAAACTTAATTGGGACTGATCAGAATCATAGCATCTGACAGCTTTTTATGTCCTTGTTCAGTTCTTAATGTTTCATAGCCTCAGAGGGGGATACAGTCTCAAGTTACTTCCAGGTCATACCTGAATCAGTTGCTGAAGATGTGATTTGACCTTTGATATGTTTAGCTACTAGCATCCTTGAAGATCCTATTTCCCTAAAATGATGAGCAGATTATCTCCCCATCTAGCCTATATTATTTTCTGTAGAAATGCTTATAATACTCATTTTTGTTATGTGGGTTGATGTGCAAATAAAAAGCTCCATCTCAGCAAGAAATTCAAGTGAACCCCAAAACTCTGCACAAAAAGAGAACACAGATGAAGTCAAGTAATTTTTAATTTTTAGCTAAGATTTGTCAAAATATTTTTCACTGTTTGACCAGCTCCACTCAACAGGGGCCAATATCCTCATGTTGTCAGTAGCATGCACAACTGCACTAATCAGATCCTTCCTTGCACTGCAATTCCTTTTTTGCTTAGCCTAGCTGGGTTCTTCATCAATACAGCTGATTGCTATGGTTACAGATTATCTGCTGTATGTTAGGCCTGAAGAGGCTGTAAAAGAAAATATTTTACTGCAGATAGGTAAATATTACACTTTCCTTATTGCAATCTTACATACATTTATTTAAACCACAGTCAATGATTATTTTTTATAGTAAAAAATCATTTTTGGAACAGCTGCATGGGATTTAGAAATTAAAACAAACAATGACTTTTAACCAAACCACAAGACTCTGACAACATGGAATATCTTTGTTTCCCCTTGTTCTCTATGATGACCTGAGGAGAATTGTGTACAGACAAGTAAACTCAGGAGAATATGATATTTTTGAAATTTTTCTTCAGGATTTTGTTATTGTTTCCTCATGTTTTGGAGGTGGAAATGCAATCGATTGGAATGGTGGAGCTGACATCAATGTGTGCAGCATGGATATTGTTGTGGCAGGAGCTGGCAGTATGTTGTGGTTTAACCCCAGCCGGCAACTCAGCCCCACACAGCCGCTCGCTCACTCCCCCCCAGTGGGATGGGGGAGAGAATCGAAAGGGTAAAAGTGAGAAAACTCGTGGGTTGAGATAAAGACAGTTTAATAGGTAAAGCAAAAGCTGCACACGCAAGCAAAGCAAAACAAGGAATTCATTCACTCCTTCCCATCGGCAGGCAGGTGTTCAGCCATCTCCAGGAAAGCAGGGCTCCATCACGCGTAACGGTGACTTGGGAAGACAAACGCCATCACTCCAAATGTGTGTGTGTGTCCCCCCACCCCTTCCTTCTTCTTCCCCCAGCTTTATATGCTGAGCATGACGTCACAGGGTATGGAATATCCCTTTGGCCAGTTGGGATATTGTTATATATATTGATATATATCAATATATATTGATATATCAGCTGTCCTGGCTGTGCCCCCTTCCCAGCCCCCTGTGCACCTGCAGCCCTCCCAGTCGGCAGAGCACGGGAAGCTGAAAAGTCCTTGGCTAGTGTAAGCACTGCTTAGCAACAACTAAAACATCGGTGTGTTATCAACTTTGTTCTGGTCCTAAATCCAAAACACAGCACTGTACCAGCTACTAGGAAGGAAATTAACTCTATCCCTGACGAAACCGGGACACAGCAACAATGAAAGAAAACACCCAGACTTCCCCCTCTGCAAAATCAAGACTACAGTGGTCCATTGAGTATTACTGTCAAATATAGTTTTTGCTTTAAACAAACCTGCTTGTTGCATCTATCTCCTTACATTCCTGCATGTAAAATTTTCAGCAAGGGAATTTAGTTCATTTCCAGGGATGGGTAGAGAAGGGTGGTTAAAATGAAATACTTCAGTCTTGTCAACTTTCGCTAATCACTTATTACCAAGGCAACACATCAAACCTATCCTCTTGTCCAGCCAAGCAGCCTATTTCATAGGTACAGAATGTGAGCTATGAAGATAATTTTTAAAATATGTGGGGCCTCTTTTATCAGGTCAAGACCTGGACACAGGAAAGAACAATAAAGCATAAAAAATATTCACAATCATCCTCAAGTACACCATACTAGTTCACTTACAAACTGTCATGATTTATACACAATTCAAATTACTTTCAAATGATATTTCATTTTAGTCAATATAATAATAACCACAGAACTACTTCTGCTTGCAAAGTTTATCACTGATATTCTAGTCTGGGAAACTGAAGAAAAAATTTTGATGACAACTCAAATCCTGGAATGTGGAAGGATTCTTAGAAATACTGGAATTCTTAGAGTTTCAAACTGTGTGTTTGATTTCACATAAAATAGTTACTGGAAGTAAAAATTAGTTAAGAATTAGGGGTTATTCATGTGATAGGATTAAAAAAAGATACCACATCTTGTCAAAGAAAAAGATATAAGCTCTTTTCTTAAAGGAAGTTAATTCCTGTTTTATCTCAGTTTATTTGTGCTATTGCAAAACCCTCTTTCCTCCCAGTAAAGAGACTACTTGTCTCTACTCTCAGTAACTACATCTCATAGCAACAAACTTCTAATGAGGGAAATGCTGTTTCTTCAAACTTCCCTGTTGCAAACATTGTAGCTGGAACTTTATTTTCACAGTAAACTAACCTCAAGGAAACCAGCTATGGAGCCAGCAGAGTCAGCATGAAAGCCTTGGCAGCTGGAAATTTTTATTAGGTTTCACAAGTCATTGGTTCCTGTGCTCCTAAAGCTACTGGAAAGCTGCATGGCAGCCCTGGAAGGTGTACAGAAAAAGATCTATCTTTAAGCATTTTGCATGTTTGTCCAAATCCATAGGTGAAAATTTTTACCTCACATTTGTTACAATATGTATTTTTTCAAACTGTCAGGTAATGGAAGGCAAGAAATCAGAGATGCCAGGAGTTGTGAGGTGAAATATAGCAATGTTTTATTAACTATTACAATCTGAAGCTAGTTCCCAATACGAAAACTAGCATGTGTAATTGACAGGCATGTGTGATTTACATTACCCAAAAGCAGGCATATATAATGAACTGTTACTATTCTTTACTTCAACTGAAGGAAATTGTCCAGCACAGGCAAGATCTGATGATCTTAATGGCAGATCAGAAAAAATCACGGATCTCCAAAATATGTACAAACCCAGAGAACCACATCTGATGGTGCAGAATAGCTCTTGCATTCTAGTGGATGCGGTGTGGCAAAGTTTCTACCTACCACATTATTGGTATGTCCAGTTCTTATCCCATCCCTGTGGTGTACAGAAAGCAACTGCAGTGTCCCAGTCAGCATGATTGGCAAAGGTCCCCATTTCTGGCTGAAAAGTAATTTAAAAAATTGCAGCTGAAAACTACAATGTTTCTTTTCAACTTTAAATTTTGAGCAAATGTGAGTAAGTGACACTGAAATTTCAAAATGCAGTGTTTCTTGAATCCAAAATATCCAATTTTGTTTGTAAGTAATTCTTTACAAATGATCAAAGGAGGCATTTAATGAGCACAAACCTTTTGTTTCAGTGAGAGAGGAAAAAATACATGTACAATGATACTTCCCTCAAAATCTCAGACAAAGGTGGTTTTGATAGAACAGTTTTATCTAGCAGAATAGGTCTCAAGAAATGCATTTTTATTTATACTGTTTAGAAAGATATGTGAGTACAAGTCAGTGTTTAAATCAGATTTTGTACCAATGCTTTTGACATCAGTGGGGTTGGTGGGTTTTCATTCTTTTGTAGCGCAACAGGGATAAATCATTCTGTCATATTTAAGGGAAACCGCTAATTCATTTGGAGAATTTCAGTTCAATTTTTAAGCTTGCTTTTGGATGGATGTGAATTTCTTTATTTGCAAGAATTGTGCAACTTAAGGTGAAATTAAACAGTAAGGCAAACAGAGGTCAGAACTTCAGCACAGGTAGATTATCCTGGTACTCTTAAATTCATATAGTGTCTTTTTACTGTTGGGCATTGTTTTACATCTCTAGCCCTATATGTTTCCTAAAGCAGATATGATTAAACTCTCCCAGTTTTACTAAATTTCATATATTTGTATATTATATCCATATGTTCAGCATAAGATTTAAATAAAAGCCTTAAGAATGGAAGAACTGCACATTTTTGTCCATCAGCTTACCTAATTAATTTAGCTCTTAGTGTAAAGATAGAATATATTTTACACTGTAGCCAGTTGAGAGGAGACAGAATATATTAACCTCGGATTTTTTTATAATGTTTGCAATTATCTGTTTATTTTACTAATATTAAAGTGTTGAATCATTTAATTTTGCATAAATAAGCACTTGTTAACAGCTCAGTAGAACTAGGCATAAGAAGTAAACAAACCACAAATTAAGGGTCTTATCTACAGCCGTAAATCCTTGCAGTGTAGTAACAGATGAATATGCGAGAAAAGCTGAGAAAGACTTAGATGCTTAAGAACCCTTTTGTACATAAATAGCTGTAAGTGCATGAGTACTTTATAGACAACTTGCATGTCCAACCATTCTATGACTCTTACTGAACCCTGAAAACATTTGTGGTTATTATATTTCACATCAATATACAATCATACTGTTATTACAATATTATGACAGAATTATTATATTAAGCATAATGCAATAATTGTAAGTTTATAGTATTATGTATAATATAGAAAAGTATTGTGCAAATCAACTGTACTTTAAAAGTCAAGCCATCAAAGTTTTGATTGCCCACTCAGTTTCAAGACAGCCTATAAAAATAAAAATGGAAATTACATGAAACTGTGAAATGGAAATACGCTGACTCTTTTACCTGATATCAGCATGCCTGAAAGCTCTGGCTGCATAACACAGACCTCTGCCTTCTGGGCTACTGAAATCCTCAGAAGCAATGGGATCACTGTGGTCTATGGAGAGCAACCACTGACCAGTCTTCAGAAAGAATGAAATACTCAGTTTCACTTCATTTGTAGGCTACCACAAGAGTGCAGAACCTTAGTTATTCTGATTTCAGTTCCATTTTTGACACACTCTACTAATTACCAAATCTTCTCTCCATGTCTTTGCAGCCAGTCTGCATCTATCATGATGTCAGTTTGGGCATTCACTGTGAGACAATGATTTTTTTGGGGTGGCTATCCTGATTTGTCAGCTTGATCTGTGACTAGGGTATTTAGGCATCAATAATAGCAGTCTGTAATGGCACATGTGCATCTCAAGATGGTGATGGTCTTTTTTTAATAGAAATTAAAACATGTCAATAGATAACATTTAAGATCGGTATTTAACACCAGGGGTGTGGCTATCTTTTCCTTTCTAAGCAAAGAAGACTTATATGATTTTTTTAAAAGCCTGTACTATTATAAGCAAAAGGGTTACCTAATTGAAACCAATTAAAAGTACAGTTTTCACAAGGCATCAGACTTGTAGTTTGTAAAGTAAATATTAGAGTGTCATGATACAGAAAGAATTAGTTCAAAATGAACTTCAGATGTGTATCTTGTAAATGAGCCCAGTGGTTTTGAAGGATACAGACTGTGCCTTGTCATGCAGTTTAAATTTACTATGAGAAGAGGTTAGACTACTCACTTCTAGGTAAAAATAACCCTTCACTACTAATACAAACCCGCATGAACACTTGACAGGGAAACTTCTTCTCCTTTCCATAGGAAAATATCTAAAAATGAAAAAAGTTTCCATGATTTTAATTTTAAAATTACATCTGAGATTTTACTGTTTACAGGCATTTTTCCTTTCAATTAACTTAGTTTGATCAAACAAATGAACTAGTCTTCTGAAATCCACTAGGTTGCAAAACAGTTTTTAGTTACATGGACCCTAGCTAAAGAGTAAGTGAAAATAAAATATTTATAGCTACATGGGTTTTGCTCAGGTCAGTTAGGAATTCTTACCCTTCTTGTAAGAGAGTAAATAAAGACCAAACAATATATTTTTCTTTTTACAAATGTATCTTCAGGGGTCAACAAAAATAAAAGGAAAAAGAATGCAAGGACACTCCCAGAACATCGACTACTATAAATCAGGGATATATAACTAACTAGCCTACTGTATTTGGTATGGTACTGCAGGCCACACTTATTTATGGTGTATGACTTTTAGAGTCAAATTAGATGATTTTGTTTTACTAGATTTTGACAGCTTTTATTATCTCAGTAGGAATTGCATATTTCACTGAAACTGTATGCAGCTACAAATAAAACCACAGCTTTAAGAATGTTGGGAATTCCATAGGAAGGATATTTCCACCTTTAAAGAAAAGCTGTGGTTTTATTTTAACTGCAAAATTCAGAATATTGTTCATCTTTATGTTCTCAATATATCCCCTTCAACAGTACTTCATAGTACCACCATACAGCAATACTTTCATCAGCAGATGCAATGGTCTTTGTGAAGCATTTCTAAAACACCAACCAGCCTCTGTAGCAAAAGTTCTTTCAAAACATTCTCAAAAGAGTGCGGGCAAAAAAACCCCAAAAAACATAGAAGTTGGAGCCAACAGCTAAATAATAGTTTTTAAATAGTATTGGGAGCAAGCCAGTATAACAACTGTTCTTGCACAGAATTAATAATCTGTTTTATCCTGTGCTGAATGTCATAAACTACCTTTCTAACCATGCTCAAATGTGCCGCAAGCTTATTCGAGAACATAGCATGCCTAAACAGCACTATTATGTCACCTTGTAATTTAAATTTAGAGAAAAGCTGAATGGCATTCTCTAAAATTCCTTCTCTCTAAAAGTTGTACAAAAGTCTGGATGAACACAAATTTTGATAGGAAAGATGCACAATGCACAGACTTTTTTCTATCATGTCACAAAAGATGCAGGATATATCAAGCAGTGATAATAAAGGATTATAAAAGCCTTTCAATCCTGTGGCAAACTGGCCTGTGGTGTGTCCTGTATGTCATAGCGTTTAGAAGCAGTGGGAAGCAGAGTGCTACATCTGCTGTTGTAGATGTTATAATCTTCTCCTATAGGTAGACTATAGCTACGTCATCTTTCAGAGGTGGATGAATGTCTATGGCATCATAGAATAGGTTGAACAGGAACTCTGGAGTTCCCAGTCCAAAGCAGGGCTAGCTTCAAAGTTAGATCAAATTGTTCAGGGATGTGTCCAATTAAGTTATGAAAGTCTTCTAGGTTGGAGAGACCAACGTGTTTCAGTGCTTAACCATCTGCATTATGTTACTTTTTTATTATATCTGACTGGAATTTCCCTTGCTGCAATTTTGTTCAGTATCTTCCTTCTTTTTGCTCTGTCCTCTTTTGTCCAAAAAAACTTGCTCCATCTTTACAGCCAACTGTTCTGGAACAAAGAGCAGCAAACTTTGGCAGCAAACTTCTTAGCAGGGCCTGTTGCGACAGGACAAGGGGGAATGGCTTTAAACTAAAGGGGGGTAGATATAGACTAGATATAAGGAAGAAATTTTTTATGCTGAGGGTGGTGAAGCACTGGCACAGGTTGCCCAGAGAGGTGGTGGATGCCCCATCCCTGGAAACATTCAAGGTCAGGTTGGACAGGGCTCTGAGCAACCTGATCTAGTTGAAGATGTCCCTGCCCATGGCAGGGGGGTTGGACTAGATGACCTTTAAAGGTCCCTTCCGACCCAAACTATTCTATGATTCTATGAATTAATTTTTCTCCATTACTTGTCTCTTCTACAAGTTTATCTGGGGCTTCTCTATATACATTATATAGGCTCAAATCGATGCTCAAGGAATGCCTCAGTAAAAATCCTTTATCTGTGATAGTGTGGACTCATATCTCTATCTAGTGTGGACAGGAGGTGTATACAGTGTCAAGCCTAGTTGTTTCTATCTACCTCTTCTGTCCTGATGGCACTATCATATTATCGCACCATCTCTTGTGAGAGGGCTTTCTTTTTAGCCACTTTAATAATTAAAAATAGGTTTTGTACCCATGAAGAGCTCAGACTGCCTGTAAAACAGAGGTGACAGGTTTAGCCTAGCTACAGTGATCCTAGATGTAGCAGAATGGACTCATGAAACTAGGTTATGGAACAAATTTAATTTGGAATTGCATTTAGCCTAAGCTCAGCTGACAGGCAAATACAAAAGGCAAGAGCTGGCACCATATTTCCAGGTTTCTTATGAAAAAAGGTGATCACTAGAAGCTCTATTATGTTTATAAAAAACATAAGTGGCAATCCAACTTTTTAGCTGTCTGCAGAGATGCAGGATGTGAACACATGCATACATACTGCTCAGGAGACTTTTCTCTAACAGTCTGTCTTCTGCACAAGATCCTGTTGGAAAATAGATGCTTTTACCTACACTTACGTGTCTAAAGCTTTAAGAAATCTGTATCCAGGGTCATTTCCAAGGAGAATGATTCCTTTGAGCAGAAATTTCATGTTGTGTAGGCAAGTACAACCATTTGCCATGTGAAATCTTCAAAGGTTAAAACTGCCTGAGCAATACTATTTTTATAACCACTACTGGATTTTTTTTAAAGGTGTCAGTCCAAGCACAAAAAAATTAGACTTTATATTTTGCAAATTATTAATGAAAAGACTGCATAGAATATTGAGATAGTAGACAGAATATGCATTTGAAAGAAGTTTCAAGATGCTTTTAATAAGGAGGAGGAGATAAGGAGAGTGATGAAACTGTGCACAATTATTAGTTGAAAAAATAACCTATATTTTCTCCCGTATTTATTCTGATGCCAGCTGAGTCTGAATAAAAGTAGCATTACTGGTGCTAACATATGGCAAGTTCTGAGAGTGTTTACATGATTGCCACACCAATTATTACTAATCTTTTAGGTAAAGAACAAAAGGTATGAATTTCTTATCCAATTATATATTTTCCTTTTTCTCAATGGTTACATGAATAGTTCTTTCTAAAGGATTTTTTTTTTCTTTTTTTTTTCCTAGCATTGAAACAAGACCATGTCTTCACCAAGATGTTACATTGATCCAGTTTGTTCTCTCTAATTGCATTGATTTAATGTTATTGAACTGAAAGCTCTTACTACCACTGTAATGCAGTCTTAAGGTGGATTCTTTTATAATCGGTACATCCACTTGTCTCTGGTTTTTTTTTTCAAATTCAGCCATCATTATGTCTTTTCTTTTAATATACTGTGTGCAGCCTATCACAAACAATAAACTATCAACCCAGGGATGCTGCAACTGAGAGTAGAAAAATCAAACTCCAGTAGTCCTTTCCAAGTACCCATTAGCTTGGCAGCATAGTATGTACCATATAGTATGCTCATAATATAAAGGAGATTGTACCCTACGTGGAGTGTTATACAGCCACAGCAAGAGCATTGTAAGGCACAGCAAATGGGCATATACCTGCACACATGAAGAAACACACACTCTGCCAGTCTTATCCTCTTCCCATACCCTGGACACTAACCATGACACAGCTTCCTCAAAAGATTATGCCATTTCCATAAGAAGGTCCTGCAAAGTGAAAACATTTCACATCTAACAGACTCCTATTGTAGGACTATGGCATCATGCCAAGATTTGCCAAAAGGCAGCTCCTCATATTTTGCTTGCCATTTTTGTCTACCACTTGGGAAACTTTGTATTTTATCCAGGTAAGTGGGGCATATATTGGCCATAGCAGTGGTATCACTCTGCATGAGTAAAATATCTTGGGATTTTTTCCATATTACATATATGAAGTTTGATGAATCCGGTTAAGTTATAAAAGTATGTCAAATGGAGAAGGAAAGAATCATCTTTCTAAAATGTGACCTTCTTGCCCTGTGTGCCATACTCACCTTTTGGCACAAGTGAGGTCTGGGCTGACCTTTAAAAGTGGCAGAAATTCAGAACATCGAAGGCCATTGTCTTTGTGGGGTTTGGTCCCACTTTTAATGATCAATTACTGACAAGAAGCATATTACAAAACCACCTAAACAATTGGTATTAACATTTACTGTTTGTTTTGTCACCATGTTTGCTGTTAGATCAATTGCTAGAAATCCTGACACTATCATTTGGATGCATTGAAGAAGGTGGTGCTGTCTTGTCTCTATCTGTAGAAATCAATTTTTCATATGGGGGCTATTGATTGGATATGCATCTATTCCCTGACTTCACAAAAGTCCAAAGACTTTATCAACAGAGGAATGTGTTCTTCCACAGTACTTCCAGAAGTGATTGATCACTGTGATCGTTGCAGTGGTGGGTTATTTAAAAAGATATGCAGAGGTTGTATCTTCCAGCACTTGAATAAATTATTAATACCACTAGGAGTATGTTCCAGTTCCTTAAACAGACATGTAGTGTCATGTGAACCTCAAGTCTCCACTTGGGAAGATATCCATATGGGGCTGAAAGTTACGATACAGAACCTTACCAGTAGTGTCAATAGGCACTAGGCAGCTATTTCTAGGTACCTGAATCCTACCTTGAGGTCTACTTGTAGACATCAATATCCTAGCTAATATCTTTGGAATAGCTCCACTTCTCAAAATCACAATGAGGCATGATCATTTTTAGGGTGCAAAATATATGACCTATTTAACAGGTCTACTTTGGGATAGGAAGAAGTGGAGTCCAGAACTGTTGGTTCTACAGACTAGATGTTCACCAACTATGGAAGAATTCTAGGGAAATTGGTTCAAATTCTGGTCTCTACATTGCAAATAGCTATATATGATCAGATTACTTTCACCCATCTGCCTGCTTGCTGGAATGAGAAAGGAAATACTTTTGCCTTGCAGACAAGGGCACAAATAGAGTTGTGAGATCATCAATCATTCTTGAAGGTCCAGTTTAGTCCCTGCCTCCATGCATTTTGGAGCCTTTCACTGGGCTGATGGCCAAGAGAAAGGAGGCATTTAACTTTACCCTAAGGACCTTCAAGAGTGTCAGTGATGTGTACTTTGGAAGAGTGATACAGAAGTGGTGATGCTGTATGACAAGATACATCATTATGCGCTCCATGTAGTGTCTGCTTCATTTCACCCACCATCTGTGAAACACAAAGAAAGATCCTGGAGGATATGTCTGCTAAGTGGACATGAAGGACTTGGAAGATTAGAGCTGTCTAGAAGGATGCACTGCAAAATGTTCTGCATGATCATTGCAGTGAAGTGCATTGTGTTTCTCTGGAAGTTAGACAGGAGAGTAGGTATGGGTAACGAATAGGTTGCAACCAAGAAAATGTTAAGTGAGGGGAGCAGGTACTTCATGACAACAGTACTTGATGACTTGTCCTTCTGTATGCCAAAATGAATACACTGAGGGGATATAAATTATGAGAAACATTGTTTCTCCACAGAAACAATAGGAAAGTGTCGGAGTTTCCCTTTGTTCAGTGTCGACGACGGAGCGGGAGTTGCGATTCCGGAGTAATGACAGATCTCAATATGAGTATGGTCATTCTCCTTTATTTACACTTATAACAGGGCTTATATAGTTAACTGCTATGGACACGCGCTACCTGCAGCTTGCAGATAGGTTACAGCCTTGTGTTCACGCGCATCTATCCTCTAGCAGATTGGCCCGTTCTTTCTGATCATGCGAAATGCCTTCATGGTCTTTATCTTGTTTTTCTCCTTCCAGCTGCACATTCCTTTCTCCGTTGTTTTCTGCTTAAGTGTCTTGTTATACCGGGTGGTGCAGTGTTTGCTCATTAAAATCAAACTCAGGAATGTCCGTTAGTGAGACTCCCATTCCCACATCTCCCCCTTTTTGTTTTACTAGAAACACTGCTGAAACCGGTCTTTCAGTCATTTTTCATATACATTGCAACAAACAGGGTACACAAAACAAAAATGCATATAAATACTATTACACATATCCCTCTTAGCTTGGCTAGTCCTTTTAACCAGCCATGAGAAGGAGCTGTCTGATACCCGCAAGTCTGCAAACGCAGCAGCCAGGGGGTCTTTCTCCCCGGTCACTCCCCCATCATTCACCGGAACGGATGGGGTGGCTGGGCACGCTCTTCATAACAACCTATAATTGGTTAATCACAGCTGTCCACGCACTCACAACACCTTCGGACACGCTCTTCATAACAACCTGTAATTGGTTAATCACAGCTGTCCACGCGTTCACAACACCCTTCTCATCGGTAGCTGCCGGCTGGTCCCGCCGATCTCTGCCTCCTCCTTATCCCGGGTGTTGTTCCGCTGTTGTTGTTCATCACGTAGTGAGGCTCCTTCTTCTGCTCAGGGAAGGATGGTCAAGGTCACCAGCCGTCTTTGTCAGCATATCCCTGCTACTGTTAAAAACATGGGTTGCTCATGGATACTAGATTGTGCCCCTGCTGTACCAGCCACTCCTCCACAATTCCCCCTTCTTGTTTTTGAGCAACCCAGACTTGATTAACAATTTTCATAATTGCTTTCTTCACACAGCTAAAAATTATACAAGAGCATATACTTATTACTAATATAACAATTAAAATGCGTAAGCTTTCTTTTATTAAACTTATTATCCAAGATGGCAGTTCCCCAAATATATTCTTAAGCCAGGTATCGAATAACCCGTGATCTTGTTGAATATTCTTGGTGTGGTCCTTTAACCATTGTAGCTGTTTGTGGATTGACTCCCCATGGTCAGACAGATTCATACAACACATCCCTTCAAAATCCTCACACCCATGTCCTTGTGCTAGTAACAGAAAGTCAATAGCAGCTCTATTCTGTAAAATCGCATGATGGAAGGTATCCTGATCTGCAAGTAATTTTTCAATAAGCTCTGTTGTCATATCAGCCTGCTTTTTAGCCCAACAAGCTAATTTCCCTACCTCATTTAGGGCCCTCGCAGCTGCAGCACCTGGTACAAATAGTGAAAGGAAGACCTTTTCGGTGTCGCTAGGCAGAATTACGTCATCACGACAGTCTGGGGAAAGACCCGTGGCGGCTCTTTTTTGTCTTTGTTGTTGCCCTTTTCTTGTTATGGTTTTCCACCAATTTTCTCCCGGGGCCAACAGGGTCAATTTTCCTAAGTAGCATGGCCCTCCTACAGCATTTGCTGGGATACCCTGCCAGGCCCTGTCCCCACATATTAAAAATACCTGTGGGGGCAACGCCTTTGGGGTACCATTGTTCCAGATCCCTATTCCTCCCTTTGTTTCCGCTCCAGCCGCTCCTAAAGCATAGCTATTACCACTGTCATTGGTACCACAAAAATCGCCCGCATCCTGATACTTGTAGTAAGATGCGTGAGAGGTGACATTAGTCCACCCTGTCCAATTTCTTGCCTGGTAGAAGTGGATACCCGTCTGTAGGGGTCCCCCAAATATAAAACATGTCTGAGTCCAATTTTTAGATGTATTTCCAACTCGCATCGACCCTAATAGTTCCAACTCCTGGGGATTCCAGGGTAGCGAGTGATTTAATCCTTTTATCAAGTTAGCACTACAGTTGCTAGTTGCAGTCACATTAGTACAACTGCCAGTACTGAACCTGGCAAAGTCACCTTCCTTATATCCAGGCATACCTAACAAACAAGTCCTAAACGGCTCAGTTGCTGAGGCGAGGGAAAGGCAAAATGCGGGCTGTCCTGTTTTATTTGCCCAGGTTACCCACATATTTTCCCTTGGGTTAATGCGATGTATAGTTGCCGACCCTGGGATTATTAAGATTAGCCCAATTACGATCACATCTGCCTGGCTCAACATTTTCTCTTCTAGGCGAATTGCCTTTCTTTTTTTGTTGGTTTTTTTTTGTTTTGTTTTGTTTTGTTTTTTTAAACAATAATCAATTTGGCAGTTTCGTGGACTGTATTTCGTGTCCAGTGGTTATTAATATTCTATACAGCACTATTTCTTTTAGATAGCAAGTTTCAGATCACCTTTGTGCGCGCGTGCACCGGGCCCACCACTTCTTATCACAATGGTAACACTGACACAATACTCACGGTACACACCGTAGGCACTCTTTGTTTTTGGTTTTTTTTTTTTTGTTTGTTGGGGTTTTTTTTTTTTCGTTTTTTTTTTTCTTTTTTTTCTTTTTTTTTTTTTTTTTTTCCCACGTATCGCCCCCCACAAGCAATCGACAAAATGACTATACGCTTCAGTGGCACCTTGCTGTACAGAACTAAAAGATGGAGTGGACGAACCGGGTAAGGCTAAAAAGGCGTCTAGCGCCAGTTTGGCAGACAACTGCAACAAAGCAATAGGAAAAACCAACTGAGCATTAATATCGTTAAACCTTCCCGTCCCCATTATCATTTCCGCGGTAATCCCATAGAGGGGATCCCCCTGCGTTTGATGCTGTGCCACAGCACTTGCTGCCCGCCGTGACCATTCCGACCCCCACAACAAATACTGCGTAGGTGACAATAAAAGCCTCATAAGGTTTTGGCAGTCAGCAGGGCACATCAGGTCAGCCGAAAAAATCCAGATTACAATTTGACGTGAAGCTTCTGATTTTATCCCATACTGGGACACAGTGTTTTTTGCTTGCTGTAGGATTTTCCAATCGTGAGGTGCCCACTTATTGCCGTTATTCTCTTGCAGCACAGGAAAAGCACTCGCCCCCAAGCTGGATACCGCTTGCCACTGCCCGTCCAGCATAGCGTCTCTAGCCACTTCGCTCCAGCGTCTGGGCTGAACCGTCGCTGGTGGTCCAGAGAGGCAAGGGGGTAGGGATTCCCCTGATGCCCCGGACAGGTGCTCCATCCCTCCCCTCTGGGCTGTAATTGTTAAGTCCTGTAACTGTTGCACCACCTTCTTCAGGAGCTCATTAGTCTCAGCCATACTCTGTGCTTCGCTGTCACCCTGTGGCGGAGTAGACGCACCTGAAGAGACTCCTAGAGGCGGGGCTGTTGGCCACGGAGGGGTTAACGGAACCAGCCGCTCCTCCTCCCCGGGTCGTCGCTCTTCCGCGACCGTCTCAGGTGAAAGAGGGGCCCCGTTACCGCTAGTTTCTGCATCTTTGCAGTCCGTAAGCGGAGGGTACGTTTCAAGCAGTTCAGAAGCGCCGTCACCCCCCAGAACACTATACTTGGCTTCCAAGGCAGTTCGTTTGGGGGTACCCGACATACCTCGGACTGCAGACGGCCCAAAGAACCGAAACAGTCCAGATGTTGTATTCTTCGGTCTATCAGGCAAGGGTTCTGGGGCTAGCATTTGAGTGGCTGCACAAGCCACCTCTCTTTCAGCTTTCATGGCTTTTAAAGTCTCTGACACAGACCTCCATAGTTCCCGCACTGTTTTAATCTCTTTCTTTGACTTTTCATCCCCCGTGATAGTCTGCTCCCACATAGTATTGCCAAGCTCTCGCCACTCAAGGTCAGAAAAAATAGTTTGACTGTCCTTAAAATGTCCCCAACGTTGTCCTAATCAACGTACATAATTGTTTTACCGTTGTCTCGATCCCTCTCTTGGAGAGGATGCTTACGAGCAACACAGCTGCCGCCTCTGTTTCCATGATAGCGGTCACTCACTGGGAGGCAGTTGGCCAGACTGCTCCGTTATCTTATCCCCCCTCCGATCATCGGGATAGTACAACTCCCAGCCGCTTTTCTCCCGCTCCCCTTCTCTCGCTGCTCTTACCGCAGTCTCGAAGATATGCGCCAAACCATCCTCTGCTACCAGATGTCGGAGTTTCCCTTTGTTCAGTGTCGACGACGGAGCGGGAGTTGCGATTCCGGAGTAATGACAGATCTCAATATGAGTATGGTCATTCTCCTTTATTTACACTTATAACAGGGCTTATATAGTTAACTGCTATGGACACGCGCTACCTGCAGCTTGCAGATAGGTTACAGCCTTGTGTTCACGCGCATCTATCCTCTAGCAGATTGGCCCGTTCTTTCTGATCATGCGAAATGCCTTCATGGTCTTTATCTTGTTTTTCTCCTTCCAGCTGCACATTCCTTTCTCCGTTGTTTTCTGCTTAAGTGTCTTGTTATACCGGGTGGTGCAGTGTTTGCTCATTAAAATCAAACTCAGGAATGTCCGTTAGTGAGACTCCCATTCCCACAGGAAAGGCCTAACTTGAGAGTAGGGCAACTACTCTCAAGTTGGGATAAGCTTTTAAGTATTCACAGATGCCTATGAGAAGTGTGCTTCCCTTCTGTGGAATCAAATATTTTGGGAATATTTCAGACCTGGTTTGACTGATAATTGCCATTCCCAGTATTTTGTAGGACTGTGACACGCTTGCATACAGTGAGTGAGAAATGCTGTAAACTAAAGATACTACTCTCTCTCATGTTTCAGCTAAGATTTTTCACTGTGGTGGAAGACACTAAGTATATAAATTTAAAAGCATACTGCATATAGTAAAAAGCATATTAAAGAAAACTACCTGCTTTTACTCTAACTTAAAGATTTCTGCAGGTGCATTCTCAAGTGTATTCATTCTCCTGGTAACCATGAGTAAGGTTAAGTCTCTACAGAACTCTAGCAATAGAAATGTTATACTATAAGGTTATAAAGATTTTATAAACTTCAGGAAATTATTCCTTCCTGTGTGTATGGAGGTTTCTGTAGGATATGCATTAACAGAGGTAAATTGCATCCAGAATTAACGCTATTCTACAACAAAAATGTTCTCATTTTACTAAGGTAGTCATCAATAGCATTGCTCCAGAGCTAGCTGCTATCTGTTTGCTCATGTGCTACATATTGCTATAATGTGATTAGGCACCCTTCCGGACAGGGATTATCTCTGTTTGCTTACTTTTAAAGGGTAAGCATATCTCAGTCTTCCTTGAAGGCACTACATATAAATAATAACATTAGATTCCTAGAAAAGTTTATCTTTTCCATCCATTTTGGCTACTCCTCTGCAGAAGGAAGAGGACCTGGGGATTAATATGAACATACCCAGTGCCATTCTGCAGGGATAGGCCAGGCTTACCGTGCTGGCTCAGTCTGCCTGTTTGGGAAGATGCATACACTGTGGAGGCCCCAAGATACATGTTCATGTGGAGTAAATTAGGGTTTACGGCGCATGCTTCATATGATTACTCTGTGAATAGCCTTTGTGATCACTCTGTGAACACTATTTGTGAAAGGCACATGCTATGCTACTGATCGTGAAGGAGGCTTTGAAGGCACGTGAAAGCATTTGCTGCAGTATGGACGTGGCAAGGCATGCCTATCTCATGTCTATCTCAGCACAAGTTCAGACACTTTACTATTCTAGCAAAGGGTTTCAAGAAAGCTATAGAATTTCTTTCCTTTCCCTGTAGGTAATAAACAAGTGACATGAAGTTCAATGCAGCATTAGTGTCTTTAAGTGGCAGATAAGCGAATGAGCATTAGCTAGTTAAATAAACACACTAAACAGCCATATTTTGCTTCAACAAAGTATATTGAACTACATTGCCCTTTTAGGGGTTATATAAAGTGGAACTAAGCTACTAAAAATGTAAATTTATTCCTCAACATATTGCTGTTCAAACTGGGAATATTCAGATGTCTCTAAGGCCTTTCTAGATAATTTTATCAGTTTATGGCCACAATACTTCAGGGCCAAATAATAATGTTATTTTCTTAAAATGAAACCAGAGTAAAGCAATTTTTTCCTATTTGACAGTTCTGGAGGTCCCAAAGTCCTCTTCTGCTTGTCACCTTAATTCACCTGATTTCAGCCTGTGTAAAGTAATATATGGTGTCAGAATACAGGGAAATATGAAACAAAGTTAAGTAATTGATAGTGTAATTTCTAATAGGTTTTTATTGTAGTTTTGTATTATATACACACTATAAAACCTTGAGATACTTTTGCAGAACTAGGTGAGAGAAGTTTTGAACTTAATGAGAGTTTTACAATTAGCAACAGTAGAAACAAGACCTGAATTTGATATTCTACAGCTGGAATTTATTCTTTCATTTATTCATTCACTCATTAATTCATTCATTGAAAGTATTTTCACTGACTTCCTTGGAAGCAGCAGTGCATGTTATAAAGAACTGTAATAAGGATGGAAGAACATGTAACATAGTTTCAATTTGACATTCTCCATACCATGTATTACTGTTTTGTTAAATTCATGTCTGATTTGTCGACCATTATGTCTTGATATCTGGTGTAATCTTCAAAATAAGACCACCAGGAAAGCTGACTCCACTCATGTTCTGAATGCCAGGGTGGCATTACTTATAGAGAAGAAAAATAAGGTTATGATTCCAAACAATGTTAACTATTTTCTTTTTGATAAGCTTAAGGCAGCCAGAGAAAAGAATTATGTCATTGCCAGACAAGAAGAGAGACAAAATGTGCCACTAGTGCCCACTTGCCACCACCTCCTCCCCACACATTCGAAGAGGAGAGAACACACTGGGTTAGATCCAACTAGATGATTTTAGCATGACAATCAAAGATTTTATTTTCTTCACATTTCTGAAGTCTGCTTTCTGCATTGGTGGTTAAGGTAATGTTGATAGTTATGAAAGAGATTAGTAAAGCCCCCCTATGATCTTATAACATCGTAGGACATTATCAGTTTTAGCACTCAAAAAAGTGCAGAAGAAACTTTCCAAGTTTGGAGTTTGTTTACTCAGTGTTAGCTAATACAAAAATGCATACATAATTACGTACAACAGCTGTGTTCCAGACATTGTCAGAGATAAGTGAAATTATTCCCACTGTGCCTCATTCTCTATTTTGTACTATCTTTTTTTCCCCCTAAACTGCAAAGACTGAATAAAAAGGTTAAGTAAGTATGATGGAAAATGAGTAGAAGATTAGTTCCCCAGATCCACAGATGTAACTTGCAGGTAGTCTAAAAGCAGTTCTTAATTTAAGAAGATTTATGGATGTTAAAAATACTGCCTACAGTTGCACGCCCCCCCCCCCAAAAAAAAAAAAAAAAAAAAAGAAAGAAAGCAAGCAAAGAAAAAAATTTAGGAGCATTCAGGCTACTTAGAGGATTTAGTACTTCATGTGAGACAAAAATGGCTGTAAGCTTTTATTAAAAGCAAAAAAATAGAAAAGTTTCCTCTTGGTAAACAAATATATGTTTAGTATCTGACCCTTTTTGCCTTTGACAAAGACATATACATTCACACAAAAATATTTCTGGTTGTGTTTTCCTCCCAGATATGAGTTTCTCCAGAAAGTCTGTTTCCATCATTCATTGTTTTCACTCCATACTGAGAAACAAGGGCCAGATTATTTACTGCCCTACTGTCCAAAGTTTTCTTTCTTTGGTAAACTCTGTCAGGAAAACATAAAAAGGCACTAAAATCTGGCAGTTGCTAATGATTCTGATGGATTTTTATTTTTCAGATGGTATTTATATTCCACATTGTAAAGCAACAGCATCAAACCCAAGTCTTTGTTAAGCCCCCTAAGTATTGCAACCTAGACACAACTTAACCTTTGATTGAGTTCTCAGCAGGAATTGCACCATTCTTTTACTTTTAAAAACAATGTGTATCTCATATCCACAGCCATAGTATCTGAGTGCCTCCTAATAGCCCATTATGGTGCAGTCAGGAAGCTGTCAGTGTAATACAACACTCCGTTCTGGGATCCACACTTCAAAAATGATGTTGACAAGTTGGAAAACATTCAGAAAATGACCTACAAGATTGCTCAAGGTCTGGAAAGCCTGCTATAAAATAAAGAAACTCTGCATCTGTTTAATTTATCTAAGAGATTAAGAGTTGTCTTGATCCTATTCTACACAGGGAAGGTATTTTAGATAGTAGATTAATTTTTAATCTAGCAGAAAAAAGCATGAAAGGATCCAGAAGTTGAAAGCTGATATATGTCACATTCAGCCTAGAAATGAGGTGAAAATATATAACAATGAAATAATTTAACCATGTGAACAATTTACCTTGGGATGTTGTATATTATCCATCAGCTGAAGTTTTCAATTTTGACTTCTTTTCTTTTTAATGATGACCTACAGTTAAAGCAGGAGTAATGGGATCAGTGCAGAACTCTGCTTGTGGTTCTATGTGCCACATTATGCTGGAGGTCACGAGAGGATCTTCATTGTCCTTCTACTTTCAAAATTTATGAATATTTCCCACGTGGGAAAGTTATTCCCTCCTTTTTCTTCCTCTCCGGAAGAAGTGGATTTTTTTTTAAAGAGCAATTTTTGATAGGTTGTACTGACGTGTTCTGTGCCGTGCATTTTCATTAGCAATAACCATAGCAAAGGAGTGTACATAGCAATAATACTGAAAGATGGAGTGTACATAACGGTAGCAATGGAAGAAATTAAAGCTTGTGGTGTTGCTTGGACCTTGAGAAAGTTCTTTGCTGACTAGCTCAGCTGCTCATTAGTATCTTACACAAACAAGTGTCACCCATCTTGTGAATTCCCAACTGTGACATTTCCTTGCAATATTCAAATTTTATATTCAGCAAGTGAATTTATTTTTTTTTCACTTACAGGAAAAAAATACATTTTCAAAGTTTCCATTTTTCCCCCTGAAGTTCATGTAGTGAATGTGCATATCAACACAACCTGATTTGTTCACATAGTTCTAACAGCTCACAATAAAATACTTATCTTGTGACTCAAAATTTGGGTTTACCCTAATCAAGAAAATTATGCTGCTAAATACTTGCTTCTAATGTTCTTTCCTAACTTGAAGCCTGGGGACTACATTTCTGGAAACAAACCAC
The DNA here is from genome assembly GCF_965638725.1 of Aptenodytes patagonicus. Taxonomy (NCBI): domain Eukaryota; kingdom Metazoa; phylum Chordata; class Aves; order Sphenisciformes; family Spheniscidae; genus Aptenodytes; species Aptenodytes patagonicus. The sequence goes on from NC_134950.1 coordinate 159,138,549, forward strand.
AATGCACAGAAGTTTCTTCCCAAAGCAACCTGCAAATTTGGCAGAATTGCTTTTACATCCCCATGGGGGTTTATGCACTTCATTAATTTCCTGAACTCCCTTAACCACATGATGCAAATGTGCCAAGTCCTGGACTTGCTTTCTGCATAGCTGCACCCTGTGCTGTAGTTATTTCTCTCTTTCACTTCTCTGTCCTGGTCGTTCAGAAACTGTAGGGCTCTTCTTTGGCAGTCCTCTAGAACCAACACTGACCTGATCATCCCAGACGTGGAGATTTGGTGTTTATAGCCAATTTAGTACTAACTGATTCCCCAAAACTTCTTAAGGTTTGTTACAGATTTGTCTTAAAGGGTACAAAGTGGTTGTAATATTTAAACAAGTGTTTCATGGTCCTAATTTTATAATGTAAAGACAATCTGGATGACAGTTCCCTTGCTAGAACAGTATTTTTCATGCTGTCCTAGTGATCTCTCTGGGCTACTTAATCGTACAAGTAATAAGGTAAGCCTGTTAAGTGACTGGGAGAAATCAGCTGAAAGTCGAAAACAGGATGTTCTGAATGTATGCTGAAATATAAGATTTTCCATGCTGATATCTGGTATGGAAAAGTGTAATAAAGCTGACTACTGTTACAAGGAGCTCTAATAAACCAGGGACAAGCTCTCATAACCCATACATCTCTGAATCTCTAAGGACTATCCCCTGACAGCAAATATTCATCCCAGCTGTGGACCCTGTTCTAGGGAGAGAGGCAATTGTTTACTGTATTCCTAGGGTCTGATCTTGTCTTTTCAAGGGAGAGGGTATTGTGAGGAGCTGGGTATATTTGGCAGACCGGTATAATTTGCTTGAATACCATTTGGTCAGTCTTATGAATGGTGAGCGGAAGCTGACTTGCATTAGTAATTTTATTATATGCAACTTATCAAAGGATTTAGGTGACAAAATATCTGATATGTAAGAGGAATCCAATCTGCCTTGACCCCTCAAAAGTGGTATTTAAAATCCACTCAAGTTCCATACAATGATTGAATCTGCCTGTTTTTCAGGACTCCTAACTCAATGTAAACACCCATAATTCAGTAACACCAGTGCATAATTTAGGCATCTCTTCTTTAGGGAAGAAGCTACCAAGATGCTTAGGTCTTAAGGCACACAGCCTGTGAGGAGAGGCTGAGGAACTTATGTTTGCTAATCAAAATTGTGGAAGTGAGTGTCTAATTACACCCTACAGGTACTTGAATGGAAATGAGAAAGATGATGGATCTAGTCTCTTCTCAGTAATGACGGTGGCAAAACAAGGGACAGTGATCACATGTGGATGTTTGGGAGGTTCTTGCTGAACATTAAGAAAAACTTTCTCCCTGGGAAGGTGGTTCTGTATTACACCAGTTTATCCAGAGCTGTGGAGAAATCCCTATCCACTGAGCTTTTCAAGATTTGGTACGTCAAAGTCACCAGTCTATTGACCAGTGCTGTCAATAGAGCTTCTCGGAGCTGAGGCAGGACTAGATGACGCCCAGAGATCCTCTCCATTTGTCTTAGGACGAATCTTCAGCAGATTTCTCTGATTCTATGAACCTCCACTTTAAATTGTGTGAGGAGGCAGCTGGAAACCCAGAGAATTACATCATTTCATCAAAGACAGTACTGAACTTTTGCCTTATAATATGGCTTTATAGCATTCACTCAAGAAGTGGGAACTCTGTTCCTTCTGAAAGAAATTGTTAACTCTCTTGTACATGAAAAAATATCCTCACCACTAGACCATGATGAATGTGTTTGTCATCCCTTGTCTTGAAAGAGAGTAACTGGACAGGCAGGACTATGAGTATAGCTTACTGTCCATAAATATATATATTCGTATATAATGGAATATGCAAAAGCTTTGGTTCTAGATGAGTGGTTATGGCACTAGAAATATCAGCAATGTGGTTCTAGATTCCATCTTCTGGCACAGATACAATTTTTAAACATTAGAACATCTCTAAATTTGTAGTTAAAATAAACCAAAATCAGTATGAGTACAGGAGCTAGGTCTCTAGATCTCCCCACCTCTTTACCTGAATACATCAAGCTCTAGGGAAAAATCAGGTTTTTCCAGTCTGGTTACCTTCTAGCTACACAGTGAATCTGTTTTAAGAGGAGATATGGAGACTGTAGCCACATGAATTAATGGATAAGGATTTTTTTTCTGTGGGATGCATAAACATTATATCACTGCTTCTTACTTCCTAAGGGAATGAAGCTACTTGCATGAAAGGTATGGTGGTTGGGGAAGTGACACCTACTATTTCCTAAGAGTTCCTCTGCAGATGCATGTGATTTCCCTATGTAGTGACTAAAAACGTGTAAATTGTGTGGGCTAGGTTATTCCTTGAAGACTTCCAATACACTTTCCTCTTGTCAGTGATTACACACAGAATTTGGGTCATTATGTTAGCCATACCGTATCACCTCTCCCTCCCTCTTCTACCTGCGTCCTCACATACGCACGACCTCTAGGACAAAACATTAGTGAAAACACATCTCTGTAGACAATAGGTTATAAGGGAAAGGAGGAAGCTTCAGTTGTATTCTGTGTTCTAAAAACTATTTCTTCATTTTAACTGAAATTGTCATTGTTAAATATGACTACATTATTCTTGGAGCAAACTAACTCCCCACATTCTTTACCTCCTCAGGTGAGCACCCTAACAAGTAGCATGCAGAGAAACATACACCTCTGGTGCTCTTATGGCCCAAGGTATCTTGAAATAAATTCTGCATAGTGGGATGAAGTCTGGTATGACAGGAACAACAGACTCATATGCATGCTAGACCTATATCCAGACTGTGCTATAGGCTGGTAGCTTTGCTCATATTCTTCTCACAGGTGAGATATGTGGACCTGAACCTCAAAAAGCAGAGTGGGATGTAGAATCAGTTGCTCCTGGCTGAACAGTTATATAATATGGGAAGCAACAGCAGGGTATCCAAGTATGTTCCTTCTCCACTGTCTTTTAAAAGATATAGCCACTGCAATTGCTTTTGCTAAGGAACTTGAATCTTCAGATTTGTGATAGGTGGCTCTGAGCTCAACTCCTGGACTGAATCCTTAGAGGACTTTGTAAGAGAAATGTCTAATTTCTGGGTCCTTACTAAGCTTATGCAATGATCAGATTTTTCAGACCTTTCAAGAGACAATTTTAGGTACAGAGAATGACCCTGAGCACTCACAAAATTTTCATGTGTAAAGTGGGCACTAATGAGTTTCGATGACTAAACTATCATTAGGTTATAGTTGAGCACCGGGGTCAGGGTAGTACTATTAGATTTAGCAGCCTAAATCTCACTTTAAGAATATAGATACTTTTGCCTATCTGGACTTTATATTTTAGGATTTTAAAAGAGCTCAGCACCCTGCTGCTCCCAGCTAGAGCCTTGGATACTCTGCTGGATATTAGCCATTCCTATGCTATGCTGCACATAGACAATCTACTTGACAAGAAGTTGCACCGACTGACCCTCCTTGAGGATACATTAGTCCTTCACTACTTTTATTCCTCCTACTCCTTGTTTAGCGTCTCTAGTCCTTTTTTTCTCATATTCTCAAATTTCCTAGGTACCACTGGTTTTAGCTATCCTTTTTTTTCTTTGCTTTTCCCACTTTTCCTTCTTGTCCACACTGTTCACTATTAGCCATTATACTGGCACCATAGCATATTAACAGCACAATGTTGGTTTTCCCTCTCATTCCTGAACCACTTACATCCCCATTATGTGACTCAGACACTACTGATCTGTGAACTACTTAAAACCCAGCTATTTCTGTTTGCCTTTATTAAAGTAAGACTCCACTTAACTCCTGAACTGGAACGCCTGGCAAACCTCTTAAGACTTCATTTTTAATAAACTATTTTAATAATTATTTTGCTACATAGTTTTGTATCAGTTATTGTACTGTATAGTCACAAATACAAATATCTTTAAGGGTTAAATTATTGTTTATACCACAGCTGTTCAGCAGGATAGGCAGTGAATCGTCTTGAACCATGTTTCATTAGATAAGAAAATAAATTTACTTTTAATAATAAAAGCTTCCCCCGCACAGTATTTCATTTCTAGTAAAGCTAGTTTAGATCTCAATCTAAGATGTGCAAATAACTTCTATACAGAATGAAAAATGCACATATAAAACATATTTTAGAGATTGACTGAAAACAGTCCAATCTCTATAGTAACATTCTCATTATTACGTGTTTATGAGAGAAATTTTCTCTCATAAACTGAAAATAATAATAAACTGTAGCATTTTTTGAAGTTTTTTTAAAATATTAACAGAAGAAAGTTACAGTAGAGACGATCATATATGAATATATTCCTATAGCCATGTACTACACACTATGGCTAATGTAAGTTTGATAGGTAACTACATCATTTTTAACCAGTACAAAGATGAAAATCAAAGCTGTCTTGTCCTTGTATGATTTTTCCCAACAAACTAGACATACCAGATTTTCTTTAATTCAAAATTCAATCATTACATTACTGTTTACCATTAAAGCCTGGATGGTTAATTTAAAATTTGTTTGGTAGCTTTAATAAAACCTAGTTTACACTCTGAGTTTAGTTGATTTTGTTGTTTTAACATAAAGGACTCAGTTGTACCATGCATCATGAAAAATGTGCCTTTTTTATAATGTGTTTCTCCCTGTTTTTATGAAATCCTGAATCTATGTGCAGAGCTGCAATTTATTAAATGTCATGGACGGGTCATCTGACCAGTAGTTTGAGCAAGAAATTCATATCCCATGATTCTGAAGGCTGAAAGGTTAATACATAACAGATGCTGCTTTGGAGGAAACCATTACAGGCAATGCTTTTCAATCAATGAGATGCTATTATGAGCAATACAGCCAATTTCTTTTAATCAATGAACCTTTATTACGACATTTACTAAGAGAAGCTCTGTGCAGTTCTTATAAACCATTCTGCAATCTTCTAAAAATAATTTTTTGTTTTTGAAGCCTTTTTATGGTTTCTCTAGTTTTGCTCATTTTAAGGTAGCACACTGGATTTACACCCTTCTTTCCTGATTAAAAAAGAGCAAAAGAAACATGGTACAAAACATGTATTTAAACCTGAGAGGCAATAAAGGCTGTATGTGAGTCCTGTTAGGGAGTGAGTTGCAGTGAGCACTACCACACGGCTATGAAAACCTGTCACAAGCAGCTCAGCCAACAAAATTTGAATAGAAGATTTCATAGAATAATAGAATCATAGAATCATTAAGGTTGGAAAAGACCTCTAAGATCATCGAGTCCAACCGTCAACCAAACACCACCATGCCCACTAAACCATGTCCCTAAGCGCCTCATCTACATGTCTTTTAAATACCTCCAGGGATGGGGACTCCACCACTTCCCTGGGCAGCCTGTTCCAATGTTTAACCACTCTTTCAGTAAAGACATTTTTCCTCACGTCCAATCTAAACCTCCCCTGGCACAACTTGAGGCCATTTCCTCTCGTCCTATCGCTTGTTACTTGGGAGAAGAGACCGACCCCCACCTCGCTACAACCTCCTTTCAGGTGGTTGTAGAGAGCGATGAGGTCTCCCCTCAGCCTCCTTTTCTCCAGGCTAAACAGTCCCAGTTCCCTCAGCTGCTCCTCATAAGACTTGTTCTCCAGACCCCTCACCAGCCTCGTTGCCCTTCTCTGGACACGCTCCAGCACCTCAACGTCCTTCGTGTAGTGAGGGGCCCAAAACTGAACGCAGTATTCGAGTTGTGGCCTCACCAGTGCCGAGTACAGGGGCACGATCACTTCCCTACTCCTGCTGGCCACACTATTGCTGATACAGCCCAGGATGCCATTGGCCTTCTTGGCCGCCTGGGCACACTGCCAGCTCATGTTCAGCCGGCTGTCGACCAACACCCCCAGGGTCCTTTTCCAACAGGCAGCTTTCCAGCCACTCTTCCCCAAGCCTGTAGCGCTGCATGGGGTTGTTGTGGCCGAAGTGCAGGACCCGGCACTTGGCCTTGTTGAACCTCATACAGTTGGCCTGGGCCCATCGATCCAGCCTGTCCAGATTCCTCTGCAGAGCCTTCCTACCCTCGAGCAGATCAATGCTCCCACCCAACTTGGTGTCCTCTGCAAACTTACTGAGGGTGCACTCAATCCCCTCATCCAGATCACTGATAAAGATATTGAACAAGACCGGCCCCAAAACTAAGCCCTGGGGAACACCGCTCGTGACCGGCCGCCAACTGGATTGAACTCCATTCACCACAACTCTCTGGGCCCGGCCGTCCAGCCAGTTTTTGACCCAGCGCAGAGTCCACCTGTCTAAGCCGTGAGCCACCAGCTTCTCTAGGAGAATGCTGTGGGAGACAGTGTCAAAGGCCTTACTGAAGTCCAGGTAGGCCACATCCACAGCCTTTCCCTCATCCACTAGGCGGGTCACCTGGTCATAGAAGGAGGTCAAGCTGGTCAAGCAGGACATGCCTCTCATGAACCCGTGCTGGCTGGGCCTCATCCCCTGGTTGTCCTGCACATGCCTTGTGAGCGCCCTCAAGATGAACCGCTCCATAATCTTCCCCGGCACCAAGGTCAGGCTGACAGGCCTGTAGTTCCCCAGATCCTCCTTCCGGCCCTTCTTGTAGATGGGTGTCACATTGGCAAGCCTTCAGTCGTCCGGGACCTCCCCCGTTAACCAGGACTGCTGATAAATGATGGAGAGTGGCATGGCGAGCACCTCCGCCAGCTCCCTCAGCACTCTCGGGTGGATCCCATCCGGCCCCATAGACTTGTGAGCGTCCAGGTGGTGTAGCTGGTCGTTGACTGCTTCCTTTTGGATTATGGGGGGTTTATCCTGCTCGCCGTCCCTGCCTTCCAGCTCAGGGGGCCGAGTACCCTGAGGCTAACTGGTCTGCCTGTTAAAGACTGAGGCAAAGAAGGCATTGAGTACCTCAGCCTTTTCCTCATCCTCGGTGACAATGTTCCCCCCCCGCATCCCATAAAGGATGGAGATTCTCCTTGGCTCTCTTCTTGTCATTAATATATTTGTAAAAACATTTTTTGTTATCTAATGACAGCAGCCAGATTGTGTTCTAGCTGGGCTTTTGCCTTTCTCATTTCCTCTCTGCACCACCTAACGAGATCCCTGTACTCTTCTTGAGTCGCCTGCCCCTTCTTCCACAAGCGGTAAACTCTCCTTTTTTTCCTGAGTCCCAGCAAGAGCTCCCCGTTCAGCCAGGCCGGTCGTCTTCCCCGCCCGTTCTTCTTACGGCGTATGGGGACAGCCTGCTCCTGCACCTTTAAGACTTCCTTCTTGAAGAACGTCCAGCCTTCCTGGACCCCTTTGCCCTTCAGGACTGTCTCCCAAGGGACTCACTCAACCAGTGTCCTGAACAGGCCAAAGTCTGCCCTCCGGAAGTCCATGGTTGCGGTTTTGCTGCCCCCCCTCCTTACTTCACTGAGAATGGAGAATTCTATCATTTCATGGTCGCTAAGCCCAAGACAGCCTCCGACCACCACATCTCCCACCAGTCTTTCTCTGTTTGTAAACAGCAGGTCGAACGAGGCACGTCCCCTGGTAGGCTCACTTACCAGCTGTGTCAGGAAGTTATCTATCTTCCACACACTCCAGGAACCTCCTAGACTGCTTCCTCTCTGCCGTGTTGTATTTCCAGCAGACGTCTGGGAAGCTGAAGTCCCCCACGAGAACAAGGGCTAGCGATTGAGAGACTTCTGCCAGCCGCTTATAGAACGCTTCATCCGCCCCTTCATCCTGGTTGGGTGGTCTATAACAGACTCCCAGCAGGATATCTGCCTCGTTGGCCTTCCCCCTCATCCTTACCCATAAACACTCGACCGTATCATCATCACAATCGTTGAGCTCTAGACAATCGAAGCACTCCCTAACATACAGGGCCACCCCACCGCCTCTCTTTCCTCGCCTGTCCCTTCTGAAGAGTTTATAGCCATCCATTGCAGTACTCCAATTGTGAGAGTCACGATTCATTCAGCAGGAGGGCAGTCAGCCTGCATCCTCAGTGCAGACCTAGCTGGAGGCTCTCCTGCAGTGTGCACTATACTTGCCTGTGTGCCACCATCATGTTTTGCACCTTAGTTTCATATTGCATGTTGAATGAAGTGATTAACTGTTTGTTAAGAGTATTTTTCAAATTGAAGAGAGAAACCAGGACACTTCTCTTGAGAGACCCCAGGAGAGGTGGTAATCTGTCCTACTGTCCATCACTCTCTCCATTTGGGAACACTGAGTCCCTGCTGGCACTGACGAATCTTACCATGGGAGCTGGCAATGGATTAGTATTATTTTTTCCATGTCTTTTCATCTGCAGCTATTCTCTCTCCTCTGGGCAGAGAATAAAGCTCAGCAGTTTCATCCTGGATGGCTGGCACCCCAGGCAGATGCCTAATATGCAGAAATTAATGGAATCCCTTTTAAAGACCTTACTTTTTTAATCAGGTGAGAAATATTTTTTTAAGAAAAAATGTGGCTAAACAAGATCAGGAAAATTTTCAACTCAAATAACAACCAGAGGAGGAAGCCAAAGGCTGAAAGGACGGAAGAGTGGAGAATCTGGAGACCGCGCTCCATGATTTTCCCAGAGACCAAAGGGAGGCTGACCAGCCTGTAGTTCCCTGGATTGTCCTTTTGGACTTTTTTGAAGATGGATGCAACATTTGTCTTCCTCAGTCTCCAAGTCCTTTCAAAAGTGATAGAAAGCAGCCTTGCATGGACATTTGCAAGTTTACTCACACCCTCAGAGGCAGCCTATTGGGTCCTGTGGACTTGTGTGGGTCAAGTTCTCCAAGCAATCTCTGACTCCATCCTCATCCATTGCTGGTAGACTCCATCCTCATCCATTGCTCCTCACACAGAGGTCTGGGAGACCTCACTGGTAAAGGCTAAGATAAAAAAGACACAGAATACCTTAGCCTTATCTGTATCTGCTGCCACTGGATTCCCTGTCCCAGCAATGGACTGACATTTTCTTTTTTCAGGTTTTTACTGCCAGTGTAGTAGTAGAGATTCTTCTTGTAACCTGTGATGTTCTTGTAAATCTTAACTGCATATCAGCTTTGGCCTTTGTAACACCATCCCTACATGCCCAGGAAATATATCTTTTTTTCCTTCTTTACAACCTGTCCCTGCTTCCTCCTCCTGTGTGTTGCCTCTTTGCATTGGAGCTCTGGCATGAGTTTCCTGCTTAGCCAAGCTGGTGTCTTGATAGGTCTTACTTGTTTTCCTAAGTATTGGGATAGAGTATTCTTGTGCTTGCAGGATGCTGTCCTCAAAGACTTACCAGCTTTCCTGAGCTACTTTGCCCTTCAGAGCTGCCTCTGACAGAATTCCACTGTCCAGTTTCTGAATAAGTTCAGGTTTGCTCACCTGAAGTCCAGGGTTTGGACTGCACCATGCTCCATCCTCACCACCTTCAGGACCTTGAACTCTACTACTTCAAAGTCATTACAGCCAAGGCTATTACTGATTATTGTATTCCAAATCAATTCTTCCTTTCTAGTGCTAACAAATATTGTGAGTCCTTGGAACCAGGGATGGACGCAAACCAACATCATCTATCCCATTCTTCTCATCTTCACAGAATGATGATTCCCAGGGATCAAGGTGAGGCTGACTGGCCTGTAGTTCCCTGGGTACCCTTTCTTGTCCTTCTTGAAAATAGGAGTGACATTTGCTTTCCTCCAATCTTCAGGCACTTTTTCCAGTCACCATGATCGATCAAAGATTATCAATACTGGCCTTGCAATGACATCTGCCAGCTCCATCAGCACATGTGGGTGCATCCCATCAGGGCTCAGACAATGTTTCTGTATTTCTCCCAGGTTACCCATCCTTGCTTTCACCTTCTGTATGCTTTCTTTTTGTGTCTGAGTTTGGCTAGGAGCTCTTTGTTCATCCACATAGGCCTTCTGGCATTTTTGCCTGACTTCATATTCGATGGGATGGACTGCTCTTGAGCTTGGAGGAAATTAATATTAACCAGCTTTCTTGGGCCTCTCTTGCCTCCAGGGGAAGTCCCACGGGACTTTTCCAAGCAGACCTTTGGAGAGGCCAAAGTCTGAGAACACGTTTTTCTCAGTGCACGCCCAGATGCTGTGACTCAGTTGCTTCTCTGTCAAAGTTATTTAAAATTCTTTAGCTTCTCTGTGTTTGAAATCTTATTGATGTTTTTTGTGGCAAAGCAAACCATTTAAAACCCTACAAAAAGGCCATAGATGTGATTTTTCAGCAATCTGAAGATCCACCGAGATATACTCTATAGAGTATATATATCATACTCTATATTATAATATACCTATATTATACCCACGCATATGAATATACATGAGAAGTGAAATGTAAGACTCCCTTGAAGATAGAATTTGTGCCTATGTTTTATTCTTAGTAGTGTTATTCTCTGAAAATATTGAGTCACTTTCTTTTAAGTATGTGGATTTTGTAAGAAAGATTTGTCCTAAAAATAGCCATAAAAGATTTAGGTTTTCTCCATAGTTCTCCTCCATGCTTATTTCCATTCCATGTATTCTGGAGACAACAGGGAAAATTTCAAATGGGGAAGAAGGAAAAGAAAAAGTGTTAAAACAGTTATATAAAACTTGGAAATCAAAACGCTTTCAGATCCCCTTTTTTTCCCTCAGGGTGTCTTCTCCCATTTTTGTAACAATATCAGTCTCATATAGTATATCATCAACTATATGTAGAGAACTAAAAAAAAAATTTTTAGTTGCACTGAGAATATGCAAAAAGTCAGCTTTCATAACCAGCCTTCTAAAGCATTGCAGCAGTGTTCCTTTTTATTGCGTGATTATCTAACTGAAGACACCACGGAAGCAAAGAGAAGCAGCAAGAAGAGTTGTCTCCTTGCATATGTCATGTACAATGGAAAAGTACAGCTTTCATTCAAGGATGTTTGCAAAAACCACTGGACATCTTGCCACATACAGTCTTTTATAAGAAAAGAAAAACAGACTGTCTAACACATGTTAGCAAGGCACCCCAGGTGGGCGTTTGAAAAATAAAATAGAGTAATGCGGGAGCAGCAAAATGACACCATTATGTAGATCTGTAAACTGGCAAGGAATTTACCTTAAGGCTATCAGCAAGGCTTCCTGATGTCCCTTATTGAACAAAGTGTGCTGTACCAAGCCATGGCTAACAGTTTTCACATCAGTATGAAATTGGACTAGGGACTATGTGATCACCATACTTGTCTGAAGAATACACTCTGGGTCAAGTCCAGGGGAGTAGTCACAGAAAATTTCGAAGACTTGGCTGTAATCCCTCAAAACAAAGTCTGTAAAGAATGAGAATGCCCTCACTTTCACTTGAATAAGTGAAATGCTAGAGAACTGCATGCACAATGTTGTATCTCATATGTATAATGTCTTGCAAAACAATCATCACAGCCTGAACTGACTTCTACTGTGAACAAGGGAAGAAGAAAATAAATAGAATTTTCAGTCTTCCTTTGTGGAGCATTAATTAATGTATTTGTTTTAGAAGACTATTTTAGGATAGAAGATTGACTTGAATACTGGCACCAAATTCCACATATCTGTTAGCACTCACTGGCTCAGTTTTGGCACCTCTTCCAGAAATTGGAAACTATATAAAATGCCCTACATGATCTGGAGTTCTTTGCTCATTTCAGTGAGAGCTATTGCAAATATAGAGACTTGATGCCATCATACCAGGTGGCACCTGGTTCCACAGTTTGAAAGAGGGTGCCAATAACTAGTTATCAGTACAGAGTAACTTGGTGATAGGTACATCAGGCTAAATATGTATACATAGAAGAGGGTAATTTGCATGTGAAGGGAATATGGACTCACTATTTACAAGAATAGCCAGGATCTTGTGGACTGTTTAAATGAATTCATGCAGACTCACTATCTAGGAAAAAACCAAAACCAACCAAACAAAAACCCCAAAACCCTGAAACACTTACCTATAGGCTTTTTCATATATCTTTCAATCATTTTCAAAACACAAACTGAGAGCAACTCAGGCTGCTGGCCTGCAATAGCACTTTGATGTCTTTCTAACTTAGTCTGGTGGAAGAAGTGACCCATTTCCTTATTAGTTTTCTTACCATTGGTTTTAACATACAGTATATGGCACATATACAGTAAATGATATTTACCTGTGCTGGAAATGAATATTTCCAAATCTTTGAAATTGTCCTGCAGTCCTTAATACGTATAACATTTTCTAAAAGTTGCTGCTATATAGTTTATGTGAAGTAAATAGTTTGTCATTGTAAGTAACAGGATATAAAACCAGTAAAAACATTTTCTGGAGCTTTACTTCAAAATTAACATTGAATTAGATCTCTGTATTTATGAATTTCTGACAAGGTTTAGAGGAGTCTTTACTAGCAGGTTCGTGGAGTGAAATTTAGTGTAATTCTTTTTTTAATCCTTTTGACAATTCATAGTTTTTACCAAAAAACCCCACAACCTATCAAAACGTTTCTTGTGAAGTGCTTTAAATAATTTGTAATAAAGTGCAGTTTGAAGTTAACTAATTTGGAAATTTCTCAACACTCCTTTAGTTCTGCATACAGGACAGCAAACAAGTTGCAAAACTGAGATTTGTCAAAATTCCATAGATTTTTCCCCTGGATCAGTTCACTGTTAGGACTTTTTTTTTTTTTTTAATTTAAAACGTGATCCATACTTTCATAATTATTTACCACCAAAAATCTTGTGGGATACCTCAATTCTGATTATAGTCTTTAAAGCACTTTCTTTCCTATTGGTATAATAAGTGAGTCACAGATTATCAGCTTTATCTTTTGAACTCCCATCACCCCCATATTATCTTTGGAAAGGATGATTTTTATCCATTCTTTCTAAAAAAAAAAATATCCTCTTTTCTCTCCCTACTATTCTCCTTTTTAATGAAAGAACTTTCCAGGGGAAAGTTTTTCTTATTAAGGAATTAAACTCAATATATTGCATATATACTTAATATTTCATTATTATAAATATATGTGAATATCATAAAAATATGTAACTATTGTTAATATTAATAATATATTTATAATGTGAATACTTTAATCATATATTCTATTAAATTTAAAAAAAAAAAAAATTGTCCTTTCCTGTTCACACCTTGATGTGGGCACAGATAAATTAATCTATTGCTCCAGTTTGTCCTATACTATTTTCTTGAATAAACATTTTTCACATACACAGAATAGCTAGGCCCCATATACTTTTTTATAAAGAAGGATAACTTTATTTAGCGTGAAAGAAGTATCCTTGCCCTGGGCTTAAAGTACAGGAGCTGGATGGTTTTAAATTATAAATTAAAGAACAATCTCAACATCTGCATGTGATACAGAAGTGCTGTTTCTTATGCCAAGGAAAAGCCATGCTGTCATGTTCACTGTTGTTTTCAATATTTCATTCTGAAGATGGTGGAACCTAGAGGTGAATGCTGAATTCTTGAATGATAGCTTATAAAACTCCTAATTGCTTTTGTCAAAACATGACTTACTGGTTTCAAAGGATACTACTGTGATAAAGGCATGTAGCTGATCAGACAGCGAAAGGGAGAGATCCAACCCTTCTGTCACTTCTGCTGGTAACAGTGAAGTCAGCAAAGCTGCACTTTTTACCTTTTCATATGACAAGACAATTAGACTGCAGTTGTTCATGAATAAATGAAGTCATCACTGTACAAAAAGAGTTTGTGGCCACTGTCAAATGCTTCATGAGGAATCACACTCCCAGTATGTTTGATTTGGCTTCCAGAGTTTTTCTCATTTACCCTTCATGAACCCCTGAGATTTGTGAAGGACCCTGGGCATTTGGCGAGCCTGCATGTGACAGCTTGTCTGTGCACCTCTTCAGACCACAGCAGCAGTTGCATCTCTGTTCTCTTTGAATCAGTGTCATGGCAGAAGAGACTCACAGCTGGACATCTGTCCAAAGCCACAGAGTGCTTTGGACTTGCTCGTTTTCAACCAGCACCAGTAAGCCCTCACCGGTTTCATGACGCTTCATGAACAACTACATGTTTACCCCCCCCACAACCTGTAAGTCTCTAGACCTCCAGTTTCATTTGCTTCCATCTTACTGTTGCTAAAGATGCCAGCCTCCAGAAATAGGAGCAGAAAATATTCAGAATTCCATGAGATAAAGAAAACTACAGAAAATGAATTTTTAGTTGTAAAATATACCTCTTTACAGCTCCTCTAGCACTTACACCTCTGCTGAGATTATCATCTATGCTTATTTGGGCATCCAGAAATTGAAACAAGTAGAAACAAGCCAAGGTACTACTGTCCAGTCTATTTTACCTCTGTTAGAATAGTGGCATACATGATGAATGAAGTCAGCAGGTCGAGGCCTCCTGTGGCTAGTCATTATCTACCAGAGTAAAAATAAAGGATGGTTAGAGATGTTAGTACATTTTCTAGCTTTCTAGTTTACCACCCAGATCCATTACTTCTAGCTGTCAGAGGTTTTATGGCCTAAGTATATGCCTACAATGCATCATGGCAGGTTAAAATGTAAAAACTTTAAGTTTCTAACCATCTAAATATTCTTCCTCTGGTCCCATTTTAAAAAGGAAAAAAAAAAAAGTTGTCATTTAGCTTTGCTTTTCCATTCAACATACGGGGCTGGAGCGAGCAGTGTGTGCCCTGAGCCTAAATGGCTAAGAGCGCTGAACTACAGTAATTACATGACAGGGGACAGGCAGGAAGGTTTGAAGCCTGGTGAGATGGTTCCCTCTTCTTCTTGGGAAGATCTCAGGGTGGATGTCCTGGACAATTCATGGCCTGTGATCAGCAATCTCTCACATTTTATTCATCAGAACATGTTTTCCCTTCACTTTTTCATTCAGTGTCTGTTGACTGATAGTGGAAGGCACACTGTCGAATTGGATTATGAGAAATGCCCATGTCTACATCTCTCGTATCTGAGCTGTGTGCCTGTCAGTCACCTACCAAGGAGCGATGGGGCTTAAAATCTCAGGGTCGATAGGGAGTAGCTTAATATAAGTTTGCATACAGCAAAGGGAAGGAGTAAATTTGGACTTGTCCATGGAATTAAACCTCTCCCAGAAATCCATTGTCATTAGTTCCTAAAGGCTTCTTTAAATGCCCATTTATGCTGGCACTTACCATCTTTTCTGTCAAATGTAGCCTTCAAAGGATGTCTCCAAGCCATTAACAGTGCTGTACTGCACAACTGCATGGTGCTCAATTTACTGCACACAATGTAAGAACAATAAAACTCTTCTTAATACATTTTCCCATCTAGGAAGCATCATTTTCATTTAGCCAGCATCTCCACTTTTTTCAGTTCATTTCTATGTAAAATTCAGGGTGTTGTCTCCGATCTGTTAAACTCTACACAATTTGCTTCTTGGCCTCAACCGAGGTAGCTAATGTCAAGATTGTCACATCATGTTAACAGCCTTTCCGAAGTGCTAGACACTCCAAGTTGGACTGAATCACTTACAAAGGGAAATTCAGTTACAACAGAGGGTAACAGCTGGGATTGCAAGTCTGGATATGTACCTAGGAATGCAGCAGCGTTCCTGGAGATTTGGATACTGGAATTAATGCTTGTGGGTTTTTTCTAGAATACATCAGATAACCCTGAAGTAAACCTCTTCTCCAGAGCACAACGTTTACTGAAAACATCCTAAGTGAAAGAACCTGGGAATGGCAATTGGGGAAAACTGAATAAATAAAGCTCTCTCAGGTGTACCCTCCCCCCCCCCTTCTTTTTTTTTCAAACAGCACATGCAGAATATGATATTATTTAATCATTTTACTGTTTTTAGAGATATCCACAAAATAAGTAGATTTTTTAGTAACTACAAATTTAAGAAATTAAAAATTGGATAGAGTCTTGGTATTGCACTGTTGAGGAAGCAATGTGAAACACAAAATAATGGTTCTAATGTATGGTTTTCCTAAATTTTTGTTTGCTTAAGTTTCGCCATTACTGACATTTACTTGGAGTGATCATCAGCTCCCAGTGGAGCATGCATAAGCACCGTCCACCAAGCACTCTGCTGTACAGTGCACACAGTTACAGACCCCTGACCACAAACAGGTGCCCATTAACCATGAAGCAATGAGCTGCAGTGTCATCTCAGCACCTCAAGAGGAATAAGCAGAAGCTGGTGAAACATAGCTGCACATTAGCTGTATTCATATACAGATTAGAATAAATGAAAGACACTGTACCATGAGAAAAAAAAATCAAAAAACCCCAAAACCAACACAAAAGCATTAAGTGAAAATTTGTTGTATATGTGGTGATAATGGAAGGCTTTGCATATGTGAAAGAGGGTCAGAAGTTTGTTTTCTTTTCTCACCTAGAACTAACTTTTTTATTTTTTTGCCACTCCACAAATGGTCTCTGTAAAAAAACCCGACAAACTATATGGGGAATTTATTTACTGTCTGAAGCCTTTTAAAATTACACTCTCCTGAGGACATGTTGCAGGTAATAAAGCAGGAGAAAGTGGCCTTTTGTGCAGCAGTAACTTAGAGACAGAGTTTTGTGGAAAAGGAGAGAGAGGGAACTCAAACAATATGGACATTTCTGGTCAGAACCATAGTGAAATAGAAGGAAACATTAGCAGACATATTTTTTGAAACACTTTTTTTCCAAGCCAGAAGCTTTATCCTGTATTTATGTGCCTATGATCACATCACTGATATTTAAGGCCTTACTGATAGAGAGTAGCACCTGGATACTCAAACAGCCCTATCCTATTTCAGGGATATTTGCTTTCACACAAAGTAAGACTTCAGGAACAACCAGCTACTCAGATATTGTTAGTACGTGTATAATTAGATTTTACTAATTAGTTCCTATTAAGTTAAATTGCAAGTTAAAAATATACTACAATTAGACACCAGAAATAGAACTAGGGCCACTGAAATTATCCTTATCACAATATTGTTTAAATTTACTGTGAAACTGTGTATTAGATGATAGAATTACAATGTGAAATACTGCAGAGTTCTGATCATAGAATATGAAAAATATTTTGTTACATTTCAGAAACTGTCTCTTTTGGAATATAGTTCCCATGGAGACTTTTGGCCCAAGGTGCAGTATGCTTGTGTCCTATGTGCAAGCTGCATGTTGAGATGTTCTTTAGCCATGTGGCATAACAAGACTATGCAAAACCATCAGTCATGCTTAAGAGAGGAATGACAGAGCTGGAAGAAAAATGGACATAAGGTGATCTGTGATACTTTTCAGGCTGGAAAGTAATTGGGTACTTAGCATAGGTGTATTTATTGAGGTAAATTTACTGCACTTACTAGCTTTATAAATTGACGGAAACTCATTGCAAAGCAAGCAACCCAAATCCAAACACGTTAGCACTGGCTTTGACTCGGTGCAGTTAGAACCAACAGACTTTGGCTGTTGACATTAAAAGGCTCAGGATCAAATTCACAACATCTAGTAGCATCTTGATAAGAGTAAACAGAAAAAATTACTCAGCCAAAGAGAGCATATCAGGTGTTCTGGGAGTGATATTACTAACGGCAACTCAGTGAGGACTGCAGCAAAGGCTTGATTTGCTCTTCCAGTACATCAACTTAAACACTGTCCTGCTACTGATGTCAGTGGACTTGGGCTTGTGTAATGGATGGAGGGATCACGCACAAGGCAGAGCTTGGTATCACCTAAAGACTGCCTTAATTGGGCTGGTTTTTTTGTAGAAATTTTAAGATTCTTTTTTCATTGTTATGAAGTTGGCCTTTTGTAACACTAGTTTTATGGAAATTTGAATAACATTATCCATAATTATCATTGCTATTGCTATTACGATTACTATTATTGTTTGGCAGTCTTCCTAACATAAATGAATATTTTCTGCTAGAAAAGCTGACAGCCTCTCTTGCTGACTTACCAGCAAGGCTACAGTGATAAACTCCAGCAAGGATGAACTGGATTTCTGGTTTTATTAGTTTAGTGTTGGTGACCTAGTTGCAATGAGAATTTCTGTGAATGTGGCAGGTATGTACTGATTTGAAAATAGATATAATGTCTATCCTTATGTCACATGTTTAATGTTGATAAAGCAGTGGTATGAGGCAAATGTGAGTTCAAGTTCATGTCTGTGTACAAAAGCACTCCCTACCACTTTCTACTGTTGTAAGCTGTTGTGGACAGAGTTGTGTCTTTATTCAGTTTGTCTACATCTTTGTGCACTAGATACTGATCCATAACTGGTGCAAATGTGGGACTGCTTTAATTGAAAAAAAAAGCAAAATACTGTACAGGCTGGGCATGCGTTGTTTGTGTGATCTGTTGCTGCTAAGCTATAAAGAAACTCCTGAAAGAGTTCCCTAGAGGCAGCATATTTCAGGGTAAAATTTCAGCTTTTTTTACTTTGTCCTATTCAGAAAGTCATAATTGCATAAAAGAAAAATTTGAAATGTGAAATGGACATGGGGGCTTGTCTACCTATTGCAAATTTAAAAAAATCTTTTCTAGCAATTACCATGGGAAGATTTAAACATCTAAAAAAAAGTATGTGCAGCTGAAAACAAAGAGATATGATGCAAGTTATTTTATAATATCTGCTGGCTGTTCCTGTCATAGTTATTTTTCAGCAAAACCGAAGTATGATAATAATCTAAGAGTAATGTGTACGTGTTAATGAAATAGTTACTTTATATGTATTACACACATAGCTTTATGAAGAGCAACTGAACAGACCTAGATCATAATAGGATGAACATGAGAAACATGAAGATTTATTCAAGGAAGAAGGGGGAGCAGATGGTACGAGGGCAGGGAAAAGGCTAAGGGGGTTGCCGTACACATATCTTGAATACCACAGGCCAAGCATGACAGGCTGGCTACATCACTGTAGTGATGTCCATTTTCCACCCACACCGCAGCTATGTCCATCTGTGCTGTGATGCCTGCAAGAGAGATACTGCTGATATTCAATAGTTTAAGAACAGCACAAGTCTCAAGGAGCTGTTCCTCCCTGACTCAGCCTTAATTAGGAAGCCTAATTTTAAAACTGTTTCCTGAATATAGGTAGCTAAAACACCTTAGGTTTTTACACCCTAGGCTACTGATTTCTGGGGGAGAGAAGTAATCAAAATGACATTCTTTCCAAACCAAGGAACTAGTTGAACTCTCAGAATTTTCCATGAGCTAAAAACATTTAACGCAGATCAAACTGCCTTGGTCATATAGTTTAAAGTGTTTTTTAATTACAACTTTTTTGTTTTGCCCTTTGATATTTAACTTCTTAGTTTAAGTTTATAAAGAAACTTTTTCAAGCTGTCTTCACAAGAAAAAGCTGTATTGAGAACTTCAGAGTTGTATTCCTAAATGTATTAAAAATGAGGAAAAAAAATCAAAATTACTTCTCTGAGACAAATAGTTTTCATTTGGTTTAATAATTATTTTCTGAGGAAAAAAAAGTCAGGATGCTTTTTGACTTTTTTTGTCAGGGATTTTTAATTTTTACATTTATGATCTAGAGAGATGGCAATGGATAAATGTCAATCTACTACCAGAATAAAACCAAAGATTTTAAGAAGGCATATCCAAATTGTCTAATTGAAGAAATGATTTAAATCTGCTGGAAAAGTAGTTTTAGATTTTCCCCAGCTTTTTCTTTTTCTTTTTTTTTAGTGAAAAATTATTAATTGGAAGCCTTTTATTGAACAAAAGAATGTAAGTAGATATATTTTGGAAAAAATTATATTCTATAGATAAAACAATTTTCAAAGCTGGATATCGTGTTCCCCAGGGCTCAGTTTTGGGGGGTGGTCTTGTTCAGTATCTTTATCAATGATCTGGATGAGGGGATCGAGTGTACCCTCAGGAAGTTTGCAGACGACACCAAGTTGGGTGGGAGCATTGATCTGCTCGAGGGTAGGAAGGCTCTGCAGAGGGACCTGGACAGGCTGGATCGATGGGCCCAGGCCAACTGTATGAGGTTCAACAAGGCCAAGTGCCGGGTCCTGCACTTGGGTCACAACAACACCATGCAGCGCTACAGGCTTGGGGAAGAGTGGCTGGAAAGCTGCCTGTTGGAAAAGGACCTGGGGGTGCTGGTTGGCAGCCGGCTGAACATGAGCCGGCAGTGTGCCCAGGCAGCCAAGAAGGCCAATGGCATCCTGGCCTGTATCAGAAATAGTGTGGCCAGCAGGAGTAGGGAAGTGATCGTGCCCCTGTACTCGGCACTGGTGAGGCCGCACCTCGAATACTGTGTTCAGTTTTGGGCCCCTCACTACAAGAAGGACATTGAGGTGCTGGAGCGTGTCCAGAGAAGGGCAACGAGGCTGGTGAGGGGTCTGGAGAACAAGTCTTATGCGGAGCGGCTGAGGGAACTGGGGTTGTTTAGCCTGGAGAAAAGGAGGCTGAGGGGAGACCTCATCGCTCTCTACAACTACCTGAAAGGAGGTTGTAGCGAGGTGGGGGTCGGTCTCTTCTCCCAAGTAACTAGCGATAGGACGAGAGGAAATGTCCTCAAGTTGCGCCAGGGGAGGTTTAGATTGAACGTGAGGAAAAATGTCTTTACTGAAAGAGTGGTTAAACATTGGATCAGGCTGCCCAGGGAAGTGGTTGAGTCCCCATCCCTGGAAGTATTTAAAAGACATGTAGATGAGGCGCTTAGGGACATGGTTTAGTGGACGTGGTGGTGTTGGGTTGACGGTTGGACTCGATGATCTTAGAGGTCTTTTCCAACCTTAATGATTCTATGATTCTATGATTCTAAGTAAACAAGTAAAAGGCTTAAATTCCCTTTTGATGACATTTCAAATGCTAGATCTTATTCTGTCATGTTTCAACTTTGAGCAAGTTTAATTATTTCTAAGCCTTTGAAGGATTGTTAGTAAATCTTTGCTAGGTGTTTTAGCAACAATAGTGTCACAGAAGGAGACTATAACAGTTAAGCATTTTGAAGTTATAAATTAAATTATTCCTGTTGAAACATGAAGTGTTCTCAGATAGTTTTTTATAGACATTTATTCTGCATGAGTGTTCGACACAGTGCTAGTAGTGAATAAGGTTATAGGAGACCTGTTAGTTTTTGTATGAGTAAAACATTAAAGCAAAGAAGTAAGAAAGCAGGAAAGAGATGACTAAACTAAATAAAATCTGAGTGCTGTGCAGGTTACCACTGGCAACTTTGGTTATAAAAGCTTGGCTATAAAAGCATGAGTGCTTTTGAAAAGGCTATCTGACAGCCAGATATCCAAGTTGTCGGATGAAACTCTGTTAAGGGAACAAGTGCTATATGAAATGCAAAAGGGGGGATTAAGGTCATTTAAGTACTGTACTTAGGTTGTTAGAGATTACATTTTTCTAATTTAAGATACAGTATGTGTTTCATTCTGAGTCATGGAGGGAGAAAAGTAGGGATATCTAGTTAATGCAAATTGCTCGGAATAAAAACTGGGGGGGGGGGGAACCCCACTGCCTTTATCCTAATTTGCATCTGCACTTAAGAAGAAAAAGAGTTAATATAATTGCTTTAGAGGGGTGCAAGTGAAAGAAGCTAAATTAATACTAGTTATGAAGCAAGAATAAAGAATTTCAGCTTTTTTTCTCATTTAAGAAGAGCAGACTTCACAGTGACATAGCTGAAGTTTCTAAAATTATGAAGAGTGGAGATTAGCAGAAGCAAAGAACAAAACATTAAGAGAAAAATGAACTTACAAAATTGGCAAAAGAAAGAGAATATATACAGAAGTATTTCAGATAAATAATACTGTTCCTACAGAATCTTATACCAGAAGAGAAGCAGACATGCAAACTCAGGAGAAGAGAGACAGTCTTCTAAGCAAAAAGTTGGTGCAATTTAATATAAAGAAAACCAGAAACGTAAATTTAGGTTTGGGAAATGAGTCTGGACAAACTGATAACGAAGAGATGCTTTCAGCTAAAATGCAAACAAACTTTTTCCAAAGTCTGAAAAAATAGATTTTTTTTTTCTCTCTTTACTCATTTTCCCCTAGACATACATAGCCTTGCTTGTGTTTAATAATATTTGATTCCCAAAGTAGGTTTGCTGCGGTCAGTCCTGATCAAGGTCAAAAGGATCCACTGGTATCTACAGTAGTATATAGATAAAAGCTGGAAGCAGATGCTCACTATTTCTGGAAGGATAGAAACATAATGTGGAGTAGTAGGAGAGAAAATCAATTATTTATGATTTTTTTGTGTGATTCGAATTAGAAAGTATTGTTATCTCATAAAATGCAGCCAGTTTTTGCATTCTGACAGCCTTTGTTCACATGGATGGGCAACTGGATATTACAGGTCTAAATACTTTAAATTTTGATTTATTCTTTGACTTTAACAGTTACTGCATAGCAAGAGTTACAAATGTGTTCCTGCACAACCTTTCTAGATGGGCACAGCACAGTTTGCTAGTCAAAGTTTGCTGCTATTTTAAAGAGAATATGTAATGCTGTGGTGCTCCCACATCTCAGGAATACCTGTGATTCTCACATCTCAAAAAATGAAATAGTAGATTAAAAAAGATAAGTGAAAGGTGAAGAGGATGACCAAAGACAGAGAATCCCATATTTTTACAGCAGCGAATATTAAAATGAGTCTGGAAAGTCTCAGTCTCAGCCTGGGAAAAGATGGCTAGAAATATGAGATGACTAGAGGAAAGAAATTAGGGGCATGAGGAGTCTATTTAGGAAATGATTTAGTCACTGTTTTCCCAACAGAGATCAAGGGGATGGAGATGAATTGTATAAAATTGTCAGGTAGCCATTAAAAGAAATGTTGTTTTTCTTTCAGCGTCACTCGATTACACCGTGGAATATTTTGTCACAGTATATTCTTGATACCATAGTTTAGATAGTTTCAAAAAGTAATTATGCAAATTCTTGAAAGAAAAATCCATGAAAGTCTTGTAAACAGAAATGTTAGGAATTCTTTCAGGCAGAAATTTGCTGAAAACAAGGGAAGCATACTGAGGGGAAAGCATTGCTCTGTTTTTGGCTGTGTTTTATATGCTAATCCCAAGTATCCACTCCTAGCCATCATAAAATGCAAGATGGACCCTTGCTTGATACAGTACAACTGTTCCTCAGCACAATTACAAGGTACAAATATATCAATATAGCGCTATGTAAGACAAATATTTATCTTTTAGCTGAGTAGAGGAAAAAAATCACATACAGAAATAGCAAGGCTAATAGCTGTTTGTACATGCTGACATTTTAATAAATATGGTTTTCAATTATATTCCAAAACAAATGACATTTTAGATTTCCATTCGTTAGTTTGATAAATCAAAGCTATTTCAAAAATGTGATTAATTTCAAATACTTTCTGACACGGCATAAAAACGAAGTATACTGATGCTGTTTGCATGACAATTTACACCACAGATCCCTTTGAAACTCATTTGAGTATCTCTTTTCTTACCATTTTTATGGGGTTTTTTGGGGTCTTCGTTATTTTTCACTTCTGGATTGGCTGTTTTATATTTCCCTGAAGTTACTTTTTCTGATAGCTTCCTTTGATCACTTTTGGTACCAGAGCTAAGAACCATATTACTATCTACACATTTCATATTACGGATAATCCTGCCACAAATCTTCTCTTGATCCTTGCAGTTATCTGCTGCTAACTCTGTGGAAGCAACTTTTATTTCCAGAATTTCAAGGATATATACAGCAATGCACCAGGTAAGACAGGCGTGTTACCTTCTCTGCTTGAACAGTCCCACAGTATTCTCAGTTGCCAGGTTGATGCAATTGAATCTATCTGTTGTTTTATCAATTAGATTCAGTTGTTTTAGCAGAAGATCAAGAAGTCAATTACACATTCTGTATTCACAGAATCAAATAAAGGTAACCAATAGAAAACATTGCCATGGCCTTTTTTTTTTCCCCCCAAGGAAGATCATCACATATAGCAAAGCTTTCCTGACAGATGTTTGTCTTATTAAAACCTTTCTATAATACAGATTTTGGGCCTTCCCAAGATCCTGTCTGTGGTGTTGAATGATTTTGGTTGCTAGGTGTTTTTCTTTGTAATTTCCAATGTAGATCTTCCTTGCTGTGATTTAAAATCCTTACCTCTTATGTTTGTCTAAAAAATACAAAGATGATAAATCTTGATTCCCCTTTGCCCTCCATGCACTTTTTCATGCTTCTGAAGACTTCTTATATTTCTCCTGTGTGTCCTGTTCTCAAGTAAAACAAACCTAGTTCTTACTATCTTTCAGAAAAGTTAATGTTTTCTAGACCTCTGATCATTGTTTTTGGTCTCTTCTGGACTGTCTTCTATTAGTTTTCACCATTTTTTTAAAAGAGGTCCCTGAAAAAGTTTTTATATGGAATACCTGTGTTCCAGTTAGACTGAGACTCCACTTGAATTGAGGCTTCTGCCTCAACATTGTCCTAGAATACTGTGGTAGCATGAGCAGGAAAAGGGAGAAGAAAAACTTCAAGATGATACAATATTTCAAAGATTTTGTTTTAAAATGTGTTATTTTAAAGTTTTAGGTAATATAAAGCTGCGTGTGTCATTTAGTTGAAGATTTCACATAGATTTTTTCCTTCTTTACAGAAAAGCACTTTTGTATTAGAATGCTTAAATGCATAATAGAAATAGTATAATTAATAGTAAAGTATGTTAAAAGACTTGTGTGACTGAAATGTAAATTTATTAAAACCAATGAGAACTCACCTGTGATTTAAAGAAATGGCTGTATTGTCATTCTTTATTTCTCCCTAGCCTTTATCCATCTCCAGCTTAAGGTAAAAAACACCAACCAACCAACCAACCCACCCCAAGAATTGGATAATACCCAAACAACACTTGTTTATAGATGTTATTATTCCATGTGATTATCCTGTTTTACTCTAGGGTAAAATTGGTTTTTTTGACCATGGTCATACAATCGCTTTGTAGCTTGCTGAAATAACAAGTTAAAGACTACATCTGCATAAAGTATAAACTACAAGAAAAATTGGGCAGAATATGTTTGTATGTATATGTTATAACTATTGAGCAGTTGTTTTTAAGTGATCTGAGATGTTACCAAAAAGGAAACAAATAACTTTATTAATGCTGGAAAGATTTAAAAATGTGATTCTGGAAATAGGCTGTCACATGTCAGGATCAAAAAGAAGGTACATAGAATAAGCATGGAAAATGTATGAGGGATGAGGCATTGTGAAGGAGAGAGAAGTGCTGAAATCAAGGAAATATCATACAGTGAAAGTGAATGAGTGGAGTGCAGGAACTTTGATTGGGAGATACAATTGATGAGGCAAAGCAAGAGGGATTCATCAATAGAGCAGAGCACAGAACAAGGAAGTTAAAAGAAAATCTTTGACACTGTCAAGAAGTATCCTAAATCACTCAGCCTTCATTGCAAAGTCATCAAGACAGCAGATGGTAGGGGCCTAATGAGGCTGGAAAACTTCAATAACTGCTTTGAAAGAAGACTTCTGGAATTATACGAAACAGTGAGGGAGATTCCACGCTTGAGTAGGAGTGAAATACCCTCTGTATAGAACAATATCCATACCTACCTACAGTCAAGCTAGCGATCAAACTGGAGTAAAGAAGTTGTAAATTGTATATATAATAGTATTTTGCATAATCTAATTATACAAACCCAGTCTCTACTTGAATTATCAGGATAGCATGGTTCAAGCTCCTTGGAGAAGGCACCAGTAAGTTTTCCTGTCCATCATGCACAATTAATTTATGTGGGACTGTCTAAACAATTAAATTGCAGATTATAAGGATATGGAGATTTAAACAGTGTTGATGTGCTTCAGGACGCATGTGTCTTCAGGATGCATATGTTGCATAGTCAGAAGTATACGTAATTTAGGGACAGATTTTTGCAGGCATTCAGGCTTTTACTAAAACTGATTTCACGGTCAGAGCCCTAGTCCCTTAAATTCTCTTTTTCCCCCCATGTCTCTTGTCTCCTTTCCCTTTAAAGAGATATGTTTCCCTGCACTTGGGAAACACGTCTTCACTATTTCACTCACTGTGAGTTTTCTTTTTCCAGCTTTCCTCATCAAGTCAAAGTCATATTAAAATTACAATGACAAGAGGCAGAGTACAAAGAAGTGGCATTAGCAGCAACATGATTTTAAGATTACTATAAGATTATTTTAAGATTCCCTTCCCTTTCCCTTCCCCCTCCTCCCTTTTCCTTTTCTTTTTTCCATTCCCTTTCCCTTTCCCACACTGTCCGCCACCAGTGTATTCCTTTGCCTTTCCTGCCTTTTGATTTTGCAGTTTTTAAACCAATTCTACTGCCACTGAAGCTAGTACAAATAAAAGGATTGGTCCCTATATTCTGTAGTCCCCTTATAATTATATGCTATTTTTTTATATATGATGTATTAGATATTTTATTTCTACTAATTTCTTATCTTTAATAATATGGGAGAAACAATATTTTTCTTTGATGATTATATAATAAAGGGATCTCAGAAAATACAAGTAGTTTTCATGAAGAAATTTGCAAAAGCTTCAGAAGCTCCCTAAAGGAGAAAGCAGAAGACTGTGGACGGTTGTGCAAATAATCAGCTCATACCCTTCTAACAGAAAAGGAAGAGCTAAATGAGTGTGAAACCGCACAATAATCAATCTCCTATGGGAATAAGACTGCTGCATTTCATTAGAGATCATTTCAAGGGCAAGATGGAAAAGACAAGACTCAGCAACTGTACACAAGTCAAGAGCACGCTCTGACTAAACTGCATGTCTTGCAAAGGGCATAATCCTCCCTGCAGTACCTTGCATTCTTATTCATCTACCCAACAACAAATGCAAAAAAACCCCCCATCAACATGCAGTACATGGAATTAGAAACAGCATGACAAGCAGCTGTGAAATTTGAAATTGCAGTACAAGACTCTACTCAACTCTTGCTTTGGGACAGCCGTGTTACTACAGTGCAGTGACATAGAAAAAGTAAAACTAAAGGCTGAGGGGTGACCTCATCACAGTCTACTGCTTCCTCAAGAGGGGCAGTGGAGGGGAAGGTGCTGATCTCTGGTTAACAGCGATAGGACACAAGGAAATGGAATGAAGCTGCATCAGGGGAAGTTCAGATTGGGCATTAGGAAAAGGTTCTTCACTGAGAGGCTGTTGGTCACTGGAACAGGCTCCCCAGGGAAGTGGTCAGGGCCCCAAGCCTGTCAGAGTTCAAGGAGCATCTGGACAACGCTCTTAGTCATATGGTTTAGTCTTAGGTAGTCCTGCGAGGAGCAGGGAGTTGGACTTGATGATCCTTATGGGTCCCTTCCAACTTGAGATATTCTGATTCTATGATCCTAAAGAGTTGTCTACAAACTCCAATCTGTTTAACAAAAAGCACTTTCATGCTGCTGCAAGAAATCCCTGTTGCTCTTCATTTATTATCTTGAACTTCTTAAATAATTTGGGATAGTCTACATTTGAAATGTTCAGCAACCTCATAAAGTAATTGTGTTGGCTAGAAACACAGCAAAGATGAATTTTAGACCCGGCCACCTTCAGAGTGTGCTGGAGAACTGCTTAGGTTGGATATGAAACAGCTGAGACCCCTGTCCAAATGCAAAACTCTTTCAGCTCCTGCACGATATGATCTAATGAAAATATTTTTAGCCTTTCCAAAAAGTAACTTGTGGACTTGGAATGAGCAATTAGGTTGATTTGATTCATGATTTAATTAAACATTGTGCCCCTAAGCCAGATTAAGCCCTGTAAAAACAAGATCTGCCATCAGACTGACTTTGGTTCACAGTTCCATGTTCAAAATTCCTGCCCTCTTGGGTTTTCACTTGGTTGTTGTTGCCCCCTGCCCCTTGAGCATCTGGCTGTCAAATAAATATTCACACAGTCTTTTCAGGAGGCCGTGCCTGCTTCTCATGCTTGAGTATATCTTCATTAGAAACAGAGCCATCTCCTGAAACTGTGGGAGTACAGCTTGAAATCAGTGAAGAGCAAGTATGGCCTAAGAAAATCACTGAGAGTCTTGGATCAGCAGAGAGATGACTCAGGGAACTGTCCCTGGCAAAAAAAAAAAAAAAAAAATCCAAGGAAACATCGAGGCATAAAAGTGTAGGAAGAGGTGAGATTCATTTCCAGGGTAAGAGATATGGGAATACTTTTGTCATTTCTGTATGTTAGGGCAGATGGATTCAGAGCAGCTCTGGGTGCAACCCAGTGTGCTCAGAGGGCTGGTGTCAGGGTATAGAATGATAGCATCATAGAATCATTTAGGTTGGAAAAGACCTTTAAGATCATCGAGTCCAACCGTAAACCTAACACTGCCAAGTCTACCACTAAACCATATCCCTAAGTGCCACATCTACATGTCTTTTAAATACCTGCAGGGATGGTGACAACTGCTTGGGCACTGGTAGGGGCAGCAGAGCCTCCAGGCTCACCACTGTGCACCCCAGCAACCCCTGCACCCATAAACCTTAATCAAAGTCAATTCTCTTACATTTGTAACCACAAGAATGATGTATGGGAAATAGACTTTAAGACCCCATAAGTCAGATAGTCTTAAAATACCATTGCAAGAACAAAGATAGTGTCTTTAAACTGCAGTAGTAGCATGTAGGTAGCTACCGCTGATTGCAGTGCCTGTGCTGCGTACCAGGGCTTGTGTTTGTGATGCAGATGGAGTCCCCCTTGCCAGGTGGTTTCTATTTCTGGTCGGTTACCTTCTGAAGAATTCTATGCTGCACATCAGAAGCCCTTTGCTCCCTTTTTCAATAGCTATCTACATTTATATAACTGAAAAATATATATGTATATTTAGTCTTTTTGATTTTTTCTACTTTCTAATAAAATATAAAAATCTACAAACAAAGCTAAAAATCCTGGATTGCCATAAAATAGAAATGTTTCCTGAGTATTTAGAGGATGAAATAAAAGAATGAAATTTCCTCCACAAATTTATGCCAATATTTCTTTTCTTTTTCATTTTCTTTTTTTTCCTTTTTTTTAATATTTTTTCCTGACAGCCGTGTCCTACTTCAGGAGTGAAGATAATTCTCTTCTTAACTCAGTTTCTGTAAAGATCAATAGTGAGCTGATGAGGCAGACATCTGAAAGACATGCAGAATAATTATGGGCACTGGCATATCATGATTTGGACTTTAATTACCTGTTGGAAGTAGCCTAGATCAGAAGATAATAATAATAATAATAATAATAATAATAATAATAATAATAATAATAATAATAATAATAATAATAATAATATCTTATTGGACAAAGTATTTGTGTCTTAGCTTTACCTATCATGCCCAGAATTTGCTTTTTTAAAGTTTTGGATGCTTAGTAGATTAATAGGTTCTGTTGATTTTAGCATGAGACCATTTGAAAGGAAGACACCAGGAAGTGCGATTGAGTTGTTTATAGAAAATGTTTCTTACAACTTTTACTATTGAGTCAAAATAGGAATTCAGTTCTGGCTATCTGTATCAGTTTTAAGCAGCTCACGGCCTGCTGCTAGAACAACTAATCAAATTAGGAAGATACTGTAACCAGCCCGGTCCATATTGCTTTTTCAAATCAAAATCAGTAATCATTCCCAGCATGACTGTGTTTTTCTACAAATGCTAGAAACGTAATGAAGAAGATGGAGGAATTTTAATATCTAGACTTAAATGAAGATGTCGATGTACTAGATCCATCAGAAAGCTGTGTGAAAAAAGACAGCAAGCAGAACACTGTAATATCATGATACAAAATATACAGGAAAAACAGGTAATTTTGCTGCAGCAGAATTTTTTATTATGTGTTAAAAGGCCTTAAAATCAAAGCAAAAGAAAGAAACAGCTTAACTGCCTCAGTAAGTAACACAGAATCTGTATGAACTGAAATCTCAAGCCTAAAAAGGACAACTATAGCACCGGGTCTGTATTATCAATTGCCTGACCAAGATAGGGTCATTGACTGTGATATGCTGAGAGAAATCAGAGAGATACCAAGGGCAGAAAATGCAACTGTATTGGGTGACTGCAATTACCCTCATGTAGACTGGTCAAATGTCACACTGGAATGTGAACCAGAGATTAAATTTTTAGTTGTTATCATGGAGTGGCCAGATAGCAGGCCCAGAAGAAAACTGCAGCCCTGGACTTGATTCAGAGCGATGTGCAGGACTTGGCTCAAAGCCTCACGGGCAAAGGACCACCCCAGAACAACCACCACAACTGGCTCATATTAAACACCCTAGAGAAGCAAAAGAAATAACCTCAAGTTAGTTAAACTTCACTAAGAGGAATAATGCAAAAATGCAGAAGATGAAAAGGCAGTTAAAATAATTAAATCCCTATATTTAGTTTTAATGTTACTGAAGGATGCCATAGTGGGAGCACAATGGCAGTACAAAACAACTGTTGGGAAAGCCTTGAGAAAGAGTAGAAGGAAGCCAGCATAACTAAACAGCAAAGTGAAGCATAATATTAGAATCAGGAAGATATCATTCAAAAAGGTGAAATTGCATCTAAATGAGGAAAATAGATAGCAATGATCAAATAGAGTATATGATCCAAATGATCATGAGCTCTGGAAATTTGCATGCAGAAATATAATATAATATAAAATAATATAATATAATATAATCAGGTGGGCCAACAAAGGTTTTGTGAAGCTACTAGCTAATGGCATCAAAACCGGTACTTAATCCTTTTTGCTTCATTAGGAGTGAAGAACCTGCCCAGAGAGCCATTTAATTTTGTAATAGTTGATGAGTCAGTTGACTGAAGATGCATAAAGATGATTAAAGACAGTCATATGCATATAATAAATGTTTTAGACTTGGATCAAAACATTTCAACAGAAAAAGAAGATAAATACTTCAGGATGAATCATGTGATTTGCTAAAAGTAAAACTACTTTTGAGATTTGCATGCATCTAAAAAAAAGGCATCTGAAAAAAAGCAACCCTTCAGGAGAGTAAGCATTTTGAGCCATGACACAGAGCAAAATGAACTTCACTGCTGTTTTTGTTAGCATTTTGTAACTGTCTACTTTAGTTTTGTCCCTTTCGCATTGTTAGCATATCAAGTTTGTAAGCTGTGTAAAGTTATCAGTAAACTAAATCCTATGAAATCTCTGAAGTCTTTGTGTATATTCTGCTCTACAAAGAAAGAAAATAGGTGTTAATGAAATTTTCATTTTTCAAGTAAGATTCACAGACACAAAAATCAAGAGGCAAATGCACTAAGTTCTTCACTAATCAAAAATGAAAGACCAGTTTTTCAAAGAAAAGTATATTAATGACAAGTTTGGCATTTTTTGCTTAAGGTGCAGAATTTCCCCCACAGTTCAGAAACATATGGCTCTCCAAAGACCTCAATTTTTTATTCTTTTGACCTTTCAGATCACTCACAGCCTTCTTTTAATTTATAGTTCTATAAGTTACCGTTATGTTTTACCAGGCATTGGCATTTTCATCTAAAGGATGAAAAGTGCACCCTTAAGATTTAATGGCTGCGTAAGCGTGTGTAGGTGAAACATCTTCCAGCTCAGCTACTGTTGTTTCTTGGTTACCTCGTCTGTTAGATTTCTGTCTTTGTGATTTGACTGACCTCCTTGTCGACTCAGCACTCTTCCTCCGCAGCTAATATTGTGGGAGACATTTCACTGTTGTACATAACACATGCCAAAGCCTCAAGGAGCAGAGGTCAGTATACCTGGAGTCTGTATAACTGAATGTTTTAGCCAAACTACACTGTGTCTTTTCAAATATGAGGTAAGGTTGCTTTACCTCTATACAACCTTGTATTCTGTTGATGTTTGGCACTTCAGGGCAGCACACCCTTTTTTCCAGGAAATCAGTGTAAATTGTTAGGGTAGATGTCTTTGTCTATTAAAATTGAAATTGAGTTAGCCGGCTGCATGGGCAAACGAATGTGTGCTGTTATTTCAAGGAGTGAGAACTCCTCCAAAGACCAAGAGAAGATATATTTTTTTAAATGTATTTACTCCAAAAGAAGGTCATTTTGCCTTAACCAGAAGGTTTCTAACATCTGTTTTACAAGTTGAGCGACTGCAGAAATGATGCTTAGACAACTAAATTATTCCCTCTGGAATAATTTGCGTGTTGTCAGCCATGTTGTTTTGCATATACCCTGCTCTTATTGCATTTGTAGACATTGTGCTGTTAAACAGAATTTTCCTCAATATGATATTATTCAAAATCTTTTGCAGTGTGAGGCTGTAAGATGACACTGTAAATGCTGTGGGTGATGTATCCTTCTCTATACAGAGGTCACAGAAAACCCACAGCAAGAAAAGTGACTCTCTAGCAAACCTGGGACCACTTGTGACTTTACATGCAACTTTAGATAAAAAACCATATTTTTCCAGACTGACACAAGTCACACACCCCCACCCCCCAAAAAAAAAAAGAACCCCCAAAAAAACAGATGAGGTGATGGCATTTTCTCTGCTTATGTCCATGACTATGATGTTCATCTGGAACATAAGTAGCATTTACTGGAATAAAAGTAGAAATTGAGACTGTCATTTGGGGTAGATATCCTTCTCCCATATATCTCCTTGTAAAAATCATTCAAGTTGACTTTTGAGACAGTGGAGTTGCACAAAGATATTACCATTTCCACAGTAATGTCCATATTTTATGGTTACCATATACTGAAATCTGAAGTACAACACATTTGCAACCTGGATCATACTAGCTGGTGCAGTGTAGTAAGTGGTAGCAAGTATTTACTTTGCATTAGAAATATAGCATTTGAATATAGCCAGTTATTGCTATGTGATATAAGCAGTAATTATTTTGAGTTCACTAGGGAATATATAATAAAATAAATGAACACACTGTAAGCCATTTGTTGGACAAATGCAGAAAATTTTGCTTGTTGAAGTGATTTTCACACATACCCTTTTAGATTTTTTTTCTGGGGAAAAATCATTGTCTTTTTCTTTTGTGAACAGGAGTAATTTGCCATCATGATCATAAAATTTCTTTTTTAAAATTTTGCCTGTATGCCTTTGATAAGCACAGTTGAGGTTAGGACAATTTTACATGGTGGGGTTTGGTGTAAAAGTCATTTTAGCATACAAAATTCTCTGTTTCCCCTGCATAGAAAAAAACCAAGTAAAGCAGTTGCAGTACATGAATTAGAATTTAAAGATTCCATCCTCCCCTTCTCCTTCCAGCTGGAAGAAAATAGTTTTTTCTTTCTTTCTTTTCTTTTTTTTTTTTTTTCTTTTTTTTCCTTAGGACAGAAATACTTTTGCTGAGAACTATCTCCACACAAAAGCTTACAGAGTCGAATATGATGTCTTGTCTTATCACTTCTGAACAGACTCTGGAGTTTGAAAAGACTTCTGAAATTTGCTTAACTTGCCGTTTCCTAATATAATGAGGAAATCAATGTGTCTTGCTTTTAGAAATGCTGGTGGCTTCAGAATAATTCGAGAGTCTGCAAGGATAAGCAGAAATGAAACTGCAAGTACTTGCTCATCATTGGAATATCTGAGATGATTTGCAGATAAAAATGTGTTAATTTACTGTCATCAGGGAGAATATGTCATTCAGATTTGCTCACTAGTCTCAGCGTTTTTTAGATAAGCTAATTTAAATGTTGGGGGCTTCTGAATGAGGCCCACAGGCATACCCACCACCACTGCAACTGAGCAGGGCTGCAAAACGGGATAGCAGCAGGGGAAACGGCTCTGTCAGAATGAAATACAGCAGTTGAAAGCATGCACTCTCCGGCGAGCAAAGCCTACGCCTTCATCCCTCACAAACCAGCCTTCTCCTGTCAAGCCTTAACTCAGACCTTTTTACCAGTCACTGGAGGAAAAGGAAAATTGCTAGAGAATATATGTATCCATGTTTAAAGAGCATGGACAATTCTATGATCAATACAGGACAAAGAGAATTCTTGAAAGAAATTAATAGTTTGGGGAAACGCAATTCAAATGTATTTATCTTTACCACTGCATACGTACCTTAGCATTGTTGCTGAGGGTTTGTAGGGATTTTAGTTTGTGTGTGGAGTCTAGAAGCTAAATTTCAGTTTAACATTCAGGCAATTTTCCAGTCAACTGCTACTGTACAAGATTATTTGAACGAGACCACACTAATTCTAATGAAGTCCAAAGTTTAAATGAGATACAGCAGCGCTTAGGTTTAACTCAAAAGTTATTTCAAATGACATTTTACATAGAACTATTCACATGATTGCATTTTGATCTGGTTCCTCAACCAAAATTTTGTGGAAAAGATTATTTCAGATCAACTGTTTTGATCAACTTGAAATATTTTGTTTAGGCTTTAAACATTTTATTAGCTTCATTTTTCTCAATTTTAAACCAGAAACTTTAAATGTTAAGGGAAGAAAATGGAACACTGACATTTTTTTCTGAGTTTTCATTCTTGTTTTGAGAAAAATACTTTCTAAATTTGTTTTGCCCCCCAAATTAAATAACCAGATGTCTAATTATATGTACTTTAAAACATACAGATTCTGCCTGTTTATAAGAACTGTATCTAACTTTTTCATTGTTCCTTTGCAACACTCCCCCATTTTGGTATCCTCCCCTATTATATGTTTAGTTAACATTTTTCCATTATAGGATTTGACTATCCTCCTAATATTTTCAAAGAAATTCTATTCTGCCCATCAACAGCCACTGTTAGAAAAGTTCACTTTTATTCATATGAAATCTTCCTCCTGACCTTAATTACACCTCTATTGAATGATCTTAACAGACTTTCCTGCTTATCTTAATACGAGGGCTGTTTTCAAACCTAATTGCACTGTACTTTCCTCACAAGACTCACAAGAATGCCAGTCTGTATCCTCAACGTCCTTTTATTCTCCATACCTGAATGTCTCAGATTAGAAGCTGAAAACAATTACAGTCTAGTGTTTGAGATGTCGAGAGACATAAACCTCACTGGTTTAAGCTGAAAACAGTTTGTAGCCATGTTAGTACGAAAACAAAAATGTGGAATGAAAATTTAAGAAATTATTTTAAAATACTTGTCAGTGTTAATGAAGTATCAATGCTTACAGTGTGGAAAAAAGTCAGATTCAATTCAGGATGAAAGGGTAGCCATTTGGGAAATTTTACAATTCAAGCAAACATAAAAGAAAATAATATCCTTACCACTAGAGAGAGCTCTCACACTAAAATAATAGAACATTGCTTTGGGCTCTTTTTTACGGAGTTGGGGAAAAAATGTAAGAGGGAAACAAATGTACCATCTGGAGTCATGATGGGAGGATATGACCTGACAAAAAGAAGAGTCGAGAGGCTGGTTCCAGCTGGACATGGGGAGAGGAGAACATGTTGTGTTCATTCCTCACTGTGAAAGATTCTGCCTCGATCCTACAAAAGGGAACAAGAAATGTTTGAAAGTAGTTAGGTTTGTTTTTCCACTTTTGGCAGAGCAAACTTGAGTTGATGGGGCATATGGTAGATGCTCCTGTCTTTTCTTCTACACACGCAAAGCCAAACAGGGTAAGAACGGTAGTGCATTTTGCCATTTTCAGAAGCAGTTGAAATCTGTCCCCAGAAGCTAAGGATCAAGAACTATCAAAGCTGTTCAAAGATGTTCATGCTTCTAAAAACATGGGAGAAAAAATTGCAATAGACTTTTTAGCTTAGCAGCAGTGAAAGAAAATCAGTGATAAAGAGTGCCAGGTACAGAATTGGTATCTGCTCTACAGCAGATTGTGACTGCAAACTTCAGAGCCAGTTGATGAAAGAGTTAAAGTTAGGTGAGACAAGAGAAAGAACATTTTTGAGCAGTTTTTTGAGCAATTTAGTAAACCTATATACAAGAATTATATAGACTTTTGAGGAAACAAACAGGAAATTTTGGAGGGTATTTTTTGTTATTTAAAGCAGTATTTAAATTGCAGTGAAAGTGTTCTGTATTTGATTAACCTGCAAGAAGTGTACATTTCTAGTAAACTTTTTCAGACTAAGAAAGAGAATATGTTTGGGAAAAGTGTGGAAGACTTAGAGTCCTATGTTCCCCCCACTTCTCCTCCACCCCCCACACATACAAGAAGATCTTGAAATCCTTAAGTGCTTGAAATTTCCAGTTTTGTCATTTAGGCTCTA
The DNA here is from genome assembly GCF_965638725.1 of Aptenodytes patagonicus. Taxonomy (NCBI): domain Eukaryota; kingdom Metazoa; phylum Chordata; class Aves; order Sphenisciformes; family Spheniscidae; genus Aptenodytes; species Aptenodytes patagonicus. The sequence goes on from NC_134950.1 coordinate 159,174,663, forward strand.
TGTCATCCTCTAGAAAGTGGAAATGCATTAAGTTCTACTATGTTATTCAGGTTCTATGTTACTCATGGCTTGAAAAGTCATATTGATTTTGGCCCTTTTTAGTTAAACATGTTATTTCAATAAGCTTCTGAAAGATGGGATACCTGGTATTTCCAGGGGATCAAAGAGCAATCATGATGGTCCTTTGTCAAATCCCAAAATTTCTTGAGAAAAGCAGCTATGTTCCAACAGAGAAGTGAAACTTTTTGCCATAAAATGTGTAGTTATTGGCATGAAAGACAGGTGAAGAAGTGTTGTTATAATCATTTACCTAAGAAGTTTCTCAATTCGGCATTAGTGTACATCAAAACCCTTTTGAAATGAGTTGTGAATTCAGTCATCTGTGTGACCAGAGACAACTTTGTAAGTAATTGTGTGCAAGGCTGGGTTCCTAATTACTCTGAGGTCTAAGGCAATTAAAATAATACAGTTTTCCCCTCCATCAACTTTTCCCGTGTGATAAAAACTTCCTTTGTTTTTACCCCAAACACTCAATACTCCCTAAGATACAGCAGTAGCCTAAAATAAATTAAGACTGAGAATGCAGGAATTTTCATATTCTCCCAGTATCTATTTTTCTCTCAGTTTACATGAAGGTATTTGCCTGTTTACCGTTTTCTTCCAGTCTCTTCTACCTGCCTTTTGCTTGGATTCTGTTTTCATACTCAGCATTATGTTACTAGAATACGTGTAGTAGTTTTGTGCAAATTAAATGTTCATATTATAGGAAAAAGTAACTGGACAGGTAACATTAGGTGGCTATAAGTATTCTAATGTTTTCCTAGTTACCCCTGCTTCTGAACAAATCATCCCCTCATTGGTTCAATTTGGGTTTTAAGAGCTGAAATATCTATGTTCTACATCTAACAACAGAATCATTACTATTATACTGAAAAATAACCTCTTACCTCAGTCTTCAGTAAAGTCATTCAAGGACAGACGTTCCTTTTCACAATCAATTTAATTCAAGTCATTAACCAAGAAGCCCAAAGAAGTTTATAGACCTTAAAAATATAAATAACAGTGTGTGCTGTGTCTTTAATTAGTAACACTCCAGATTTGAAACGGTGACCGAGAGGTATATAACTCCATAGCCCATTACCAATCCCCTGAGCCACTCCAACCTGTCAGAGACGTTCTCCCCCTCTTACTCTTTTAAGTAAGGTTAAGAAAACCTAGGACAAGTGTTTCTTTTCCTTTCCTTCTTTCTTTTTCTTATAATTTTCAAATGGCTTTCAAAAAGCTTAAAAAAGCTCCATAGTTTGAGGTAAAATACAAAATGTTTGAAAATTTGCTAATATATAAGAAAATGTGGCTACCAATCCTGTGGTAAAATTTTTCTTCAGGAAACACATATGATAAATCTTCTTACATTTGGAATTTTTATATTATTTTGTTTGTGAAAGCAAATTTAAAAGAAATACCACCTTTTAGCATGAGATTGATCTTCCATTACTGTAGTGTTACAAAACATAATCAACATAATCTCCGATCTCAAAAAGTCATGATAATAGTTGTTACCAAGTCATAAATAAGGGGGAAATAAGACTACAAAGATAGTTTTGATTATTAGCACTGAAAATATTCATTACTGTTCCTATGTTATTATGCACTTTCCCTTAAAAAGAGCTTGAAATTTTAGGAGTTCTGAGCACTGCAGCACATAAAAAAATGGAGTTTGTAGTCCATATAAATCCTGAAAGTTGATATTTACTTCTGTTTTGAATAAATCAATCTCAGCATTTTGTGAAAGAAATTATTCTAATATACTGCTTCCAACTTATTCAACACATTTTGTTTCAACTTTATAATTCTGAATATATCATGCAATATATTACGTCATGCTTTATGCATATTCTGTTTCCCTCCTTCTTTCATGGGGATCCTATTCAAAAATTTCTGAAACATTGTGCACGTTATGAGAACTCACAGACATTCAGTGCTGCCAGGCTACTGTAATTACTCTATTTGTTAACTTAAACTGTTTTTTGTTTTTGTTTTTTTTTTGTCTAGCAACAGTGGTAATAACATTGTCTCTCTTGAAGGCATCTGGTGTATGAAGTGGACTGTGAACCTCTGCAAGAATTTTCAAACTCCAGCTTAGCAAATCAACAACTAGGGCTCATCCTGAGCAAATAGCAAGGGAGAGAGCTCCTAACTCTAGAATGTATATGAAGGTCTTCAGAGAGGTAATTAATTGTCTCCTCCTGCCCTTCAGAGAAGGAATTTCATTCACTGGGAGTGTGCTCGGAGGTCAAATATTTATGCTGTTCCTACCTCAGTCTAAAGAGCACGTAATATGAGATGAGAGCAACACCAGTAGTGAGATGTAATTAGCTTATGAACTGGTGCTGGTACTTTATACCTAGAAATTGCCTTTGTTTTTTTGTTAGTAGACTAGCTCAGAGCACTGTATTACCGTTGCCATCACTTGTGCTGCTTACTTCCTGGGCTTAGTCCTTGGGATTATGATTTTTGAATGTATTTACACATTAGTTTAACATGTTGTTCTAAATAATAGAATGTAGAAGGACAAACAACAGATGTTTCAGATTTCTCCAAGAATGCTTTCTCTAGACAATATGGAGACAAACACCCTTGGCCAACTGAAGCAGCTGCCTGAAGGCAGAAGGCAGAAGGCAACTTAAACCCTTTAAACAGTGAAACGGCAATAACAGAGGTTTCTCTTTTCTGTGTCCCCCATCCTGTCCATCCTGCTGTAACTGCTTTCAGGTTTTAGACCTAGACCTGACTATTTTGTCTCATCTAGGACGGCCTGCCAGACAGAGTGCTTTGCTACATGTTTTTACATTCTTTATTCTATATTTTATTTTTTCTGTGCAGAGTGGATTATTTCCATTTTCCATGAATGTGCATTGGCTGTATGGCACTGATAAAGCCAGCCAAAGGATGCTCTTTATGAACTTTTAACAGCAAAGTAAGATTCAGTGTATCCCAACACAATGTTCAAAAAGCCTATTTGAATTATGTATATCTGTTTAATTATAGCTTTTCTCCACAAAGTCTTTATGCCAAAAAGCCAGCCTCAACAGCCTCAAAATTTCATAATTTGCAAATATTTTAGGATCTGCTGGGATAAAAGGGTTTGTCTGTTTCAGGATCTATCCTGATTAATCATTTCTGTCAAATGGATTTTGACGTATTATAATTGAACAGTTGTAAACCTGAAAGCAAAAGTGACATTATACTCCCCTTGAATATGAAATGAAAGGGAGTGCACCTTACCATCACTAGATAGCTTTTTTAATCAATGTCATTCTTACTTCACGTTTTTGTTGCCTAGATAGATACACAGTTGCTAAATTGGATACTGGACCCAGGTACCTGCTCAGGGCTAGGAAGCAGGTGGGGAGAGGAAACTGAGCCAACCTTCCTAAAGAAAGCAATTGTTTAATATTGCTATGTATGTATAACGGAGACAGTGAAGTTTCTCTGGAGGCATCTAGAAGGGTAGTCCAGTTCTCTTAAATTAAGCAGCTAGAGTAATTACATTGGATCATACATATTGTAATAAGTGATCAGAGGAAGGGATTGTGTGCACATGAGCAATGTAATGTTTTACTAAAAATAACCACCATATTGTCATAAATAACAATAAAAGTCTAGAAGACAACTTCATCCAGACAATAAGATTCTTACAACTTTTCTGAAGCTCTGACAGAACTGTGCTGTCAACTCATCCACCAGCTTCACCTCCACATCTTACACGTCTTAGCAAAAGGGACAGAAATTTTGCACACTCCACTGCTCTAGAGCATCATGACAAAGAAAGTTGTGGACTGGAGGTACTTCACTGGAGCAAAAACAAATTGTAAAGTACACAACCCAGTTCAAAATGAAATGCTTATTTTATTCATCTGTTCACCTATATCACCAGCTAATTTTCCCCGTGCATCAGGAGAATTCTGAGATAACTGAGTAGCAAAAAATAGCTGAAGCATCAGAAAAGGATTCAGGTACAAGTGTAGTAGTACAACAATGTTGATATTACCTTTTTGTATGGCAGGAGAACTGGTATATCCATGCCATGACTCCATTTTACAGGATATTTCATAAAGATGAAATTAAAAAATAGTTCATGAAGTTCTTAACTTTTAGTCAAAGCACAGATCAATGAGAAAGGAGATTATTGGAAGACAACAAGGAAACACTGAGATAACATGCATTAGCCTGAATAGTCCTGACAGGTGAATCCTTATCTGTGGGCAACCTCTCCGATGGGTTAAGTTTTAAATGAGAATTCTTATTAAATAAGAATTGCTTACCCATAAGAGATTTTCAGGTAATCTATGGTCAGAAGAACAGTGACACTTAAAGTAAAATAAATGTTTAAAAAGTCAGTGTTGGACTGATTTTTAAAAGCATTTTAAGGCAGTGTTTGCTTGTTCTGTGTTTGTTTAGCAATCCTGAAAAAAAGACTAATTTTATTTTAACTACTGATTATCCCTTTCATATAAATTAACTTCCAGATACTTTTCTTATATTGAATCAATGTGACTTTAAACAGAAGTCCATTTATTAAATCTTTTATTAGGTCTTTCATTATGTATGCTTGCAAAGATCTTAATAGAGATGTTAAGTAATGGAATTTTGCAAGTTCCTAAAATCTTCATAAATCTCCATAAATTGTCTCTTTATGAGAAACCTGCTTTCATTGTGTCTGATTTTTTATTCATATGCAACAAAAATGTTAATATACTTTAATTAAGCTAATATGATTTATCTTTTCACTCATTATATAAGTTAATTTTGTTCTAAAGAAATACTGTTTTCAAATTCTCTCCAGCAATGTAGAATTAAAGTAATTATAGTTTGGCACAGGAAATTAGTCATAAAGGTCCATGATTTCTAAAATAAATGGAAGTTTTCACAGGCTGGATTAGCCATATGGTTTACCAAAGGGGGGGGGGGGGGAGGGGAGAATAAAGGAAATAATATGCAGTGCACTTAGTTCAAGAAGTAACTTTTTGGGTACAAATTTGTCAGATTATAAGTAAAATGAAATATTAACAGATCAAGAAGCTTGAACTTTCCTACCTATTTTATACTTGTCCTTGCTGAGATCATTGACATCTCTTTTTTTTTTTTTTTTTTTTAATTCAGAAATTGTAAAAATCATAACAATGTAACTACCATAGTTTCCTTCCCAAACCTCTGATTGATGGCAGAATACAGACAGCTACAGAAATGTGGATATACCCACAGAAGCTCATGGAAGTTCCCGCACACAAATTTACTAGACCAATGACTATGTGATTAATTTTATTGTGTTGTTAATGCAATATTTGTAGCATCCATGACTCATACCGTTATTCGCTGAGATCTTTCAAGTTTCTGCACTGAAGTAGTGAGTTCTTATCAGCATAACACTGGGCCTGGTGCTCATAAAGTGGGTACTGATGAGAATGAAATAACCACAGCAAAGGATGAGTCTGTGGCAAATAACAAAAAGTACAGAGCTAACTCCATCAGCTTGATAGTAAGTTCAGTGAAATGAACTCTCCTTTGCCTAGAAAAGGCTGGCAACAGGGCCATAAGTAGGGAAGTGAAAACACTGTTAGAAGTCAAAGAATGAACATGACACAGAAAACTCATTGCCAAGGGGAAGAGAACAAAAAGTGTCTACAGAGCAAAAGAACTTCTTAATGCATATAATATATTACATGGCAATGCACTCAAGAACTAAATAAATTACAGTCAATGTCATCTACATCTACAAAACCCTCAGAGATATGCAAAATAGATTATAGTCACTGAATATACTTCAGGAGAGCTGGTCAGGACAGCTTTAAAGCAAATCAGGGCTGTTTATGAGATCTACATTGGCCAGTACATTAAATAACATACTAAGGGAGAAGAAGGAAGCAGACTGGATCCTCCTCCTGACTTTAGGGCAGTTTCCAGCTCTAGCATGGTGATCTCCAGGGGGATGAGATAGGAGAGCAGGAGAGGCAGGTTAAAGAACCTTTGTTCTGATCAATTAGTGTAATGGTTGTCCTGGGTAAAATTTGCCCTGGTCTGTCCTTGAGCTCACACTGTTTAGTGTTACACAAGGTTGGCATCATCTTACTTAACTTTGGTTGTTTTAAAATTAGGAGTCTCTAGAGACCAAATCATCCACCTACATGAGACACCCCGTTCTGGAAAACTGAATTGTGCTAAGGAAGTGCTTGTCTCCCTTTACTGATGATAGTATCAGCCCAGTGAATTAGTTTGGACCAGAGACTTAAGTTTGGGGTCGATATAGGTAGGTTAGATGAATGACCACACATATTCACCCAGAGGGACAAGAAACTGTGAGAGGTGTGTTTGAAATAAAGAGGATGACTAGAAGTCTTTCCTAAATAGCAAGTAACAGCCTCCTTTTCTGTTGAGAATTTTAAAACGGGTACTTGGATCTGGTGGAAGTCAGGAGAAAGATAAAAATATCAGATAGATGATGTTTTATGTTGTTCAATGAAATTGCATGCTTTATGAGAGTTAACCCATGATTTTTGATAAGAGGCTTAACATGAAATGTCTGAGATATGTAACTTCTATACATCTTCACACATGTGTGTCTGCTTGAATAAAATATCTCAATGCAGAACAGAGACATCATCTCCTATAAGATCACCGGTCCATGACATCAATTATGCGATGAGTTTTCCACTTGAACTTTTTTCCCCTATTATATTTTCATTACTACATTCAGTGTAGGAGTTAGGCTGGACAGTTTTCTTGCTGCCATGATGGATGATTATGACATGTTATGAATAAGAGGTGATTAAATATAAACTATGTGTTGTCCATCAGTGCAGTTATCATTAAGGCTTTGGTATTAATATATTTTTAATTTCCCAGTTCACGGATGAAAGGATCAGCCTACATTAATAGTGCTACACAGAGGGATAATTTAGTAAGATACCTGGTGCCCTAATCCTGATTCAGACAAACCTCCCATTAAAATATGTGGAAATGGCAGTGTGACTAAACCCTTTAGTTTGGTCCCAGTCTCAGGGACAATCATGTCCTGTTCACTACAGGAAGAACTTTAATTCAAAATAGTTCTTCTTATTAAATTTTAACCTTCCATTTAAGAAATATGTTGAAAATCTGGTGTATAGATAATATTTTCTTCTTACTAAGAGAAGCATCATTTATTTGATTCTTCACATCTGTGTTCCATCCTTTGGAAATGAACAGAAACAATGAGTGAAGAAAGCACCCTAAACAACATCAAACAGAAACTTGACTTGTCTTTGCATCAGCTTGTCAGCTTATGTGATGAAGTCTATTGAAAGTCGTCATTTATAAAAACCTTCAGAGACTGACCATACATTTGTACTTTTTTTGTGGAGTTATTCCACCTTTTTTTCTCCTATGGTTCAGAGATATTAAGGAGTTAGCTACACATTCCTGCTCTTTTCCATCACCACTCTTTGCTTTTTTTCCCTTCTTGAGTAACTACAGTGAATTGAATTGTGTTGGACAAGATACAGGAGAATAAGTTTAGTAATATAAATGCACAACATAAAAAGTGTTATGAGTTTGGTCTTAAAAATTGATATTTTTATGGCACTTTGTCTCTAGTTTTGATTTTGTATTGTCTTCTTAATACGCTTTCACTACAAAATTTTCAGAAAATGTTAAAAAGCTGAGAAGAGAGATTTTAAGGAAAATCTATAGTAAAATAAATTTGATATGGTCAGAACATAGCCTTTCTTTTGCTGAGCCAAGTCCTCAAAAGTGTGATTTTGTAGTTAGAGGAGAAAAGGAAGAGAAAGAACATGGGAAGGGTATCTTCAACTTCAGTGAGCTATGGGAGGGGAAGGAATAGAACAAGGATGATATGAAAAAAATCCTTTCAAGTAAATGAATGTATTTCAAGAGCTGATTTTATTCAGCTAAAACAAAATTCGTAACTGTGGACAAAATTTGGTGACAGCACTATTCAAGCACTGTTTCAGCCAACCTATGGCACCTCAGTGAGCCCCCAAAGCCTGCACGCAGGCTCAGCACGAGAGCAGAGGCACCCTGGTGACCTTCCTTCTTATCAACTATATCTCTGATAGAAGTCTTTGAATTCATGTAGAACAGATGCAGCTCCTTTATTTTCCATCTTGGATTTAAAGGGGAAGTAAAGACAGAAAAGATTAACATTAGATATAACTGAACTCAGAGAGAGAGGAATAGCTGAGGTTTATATATTGGCATGGATATTTTTCATGCACCATTGAAGTAAAATTTAGGGAAAGCAGTCTGGCATTAGCCTAGAGTGAATGGGTGTTTGTCTGCCTAGGAATGGGCTATGTTTGCCCTGATCCTCCTTGTCAGTTACAAATTCATTCTTGCCTTGTATGTTGCCTTTCTCTATGTTTTAAGTAATATTATTTGTTCCACATAAAATGTAAAATAAAATACAGAAATAAGTACTTATAAAAGAAAAATAATTTGACAGAAATGTTTTCTTTCTTTCAAAGAAAATGTTTTAAAGCCATTACTGTACTTGGAAGAAGACTAAAAGGAGAAGGGAAGTGGGAGGAATAGTCAGCGAGCATATTTAAGAGATTTAATTCTCATTGAAGCTGAGTACTGTCTTACCAATAATTTCAGTGGACTCAGAATCACATCCCTAAAATAAAGCAGCACTTGCAGAAAAAACAATGTGCAAATATATAAGCATATTACACATATTATCCATTTACAAGTTTACTTTATCTTCACAGTACACAGATCAAATGAGTGCTCAATGCAGATTGCTTCAGCCAAATTAAATATTAAACATTAATGAAGTCTCATGTGAGGGACAAAACAGGGATGCTAAACAAATCTGGAAATCACAAATAGACTTTACTAAGTCTTGGTCAATTCCTGGTTAATGGTATATTAAGTAGGAGTAATTATTCAAGTTATAGGTTTGTTTGTACAAATTACAGGTAATAAGCTTAATGTAGATGTGACATAGTTTCTTAATTCTAGCCATTAAGGAAAGTAGATTTAACTTCATTAAGTAACCTCACTTAAATATGACAATAAATAACTGTGGTCATTAAACTAATGACATCTGTCATCAACACTGATATTGCCACTATGCCATACATACTTCTACAGTAAAGACTGTGTCAATGTTTCTGTTATAAAATGATTCAGGGGTTTGTAACTTGGCTATTTTAAGTAATGGTGGAGGAAGAAAAATTAAATCAACCGAGGATAAAAGTTATTAAACAAAGTCTGCACCAGTAGTACACATTGGGAAAGCCTCCACAGTCTATTTACATGTGGCAGAGCAGGATGACTTTTGATAACGCAGAACTGTCAAATGGTATTTACTGTATATATGCCTGCTTCAATCTGTGCTTCAGAAAAAACTGTCCTCAGCACAGAGCTCCTCAAAAAGCCTTATATAGACAAAACCTGCACTGTTTAAGCTCTCTTCCTTTGTTCTGTTCTGAGTTCCTAGTCATCTTCAGTAAGAGGATTCCAGTATATAGCCAGTATGAAGTATTTGCTTCTTATACCTCCAGACAAGCATAAATGAAGCACTTACACATTCTAAACGGCACCTAATAGCTTTTGATAAAAAATATGAGTGATGTGTAATAAGTTTGCAAACTGCAAGTAGCTCAGATAGAGGTATCCTCAGGGAATATCCTGCTGCCTATACATTTAAATTTACAGAATAACCTGCTATTCTGTAGCTGAAGTTATTAGCTCAGCATTTAAGAAATGCTGAAGTTCTCAGTGTAACATTCATTCTCTGCTGTTTTTGTACACCCACTTCCATATACCTGTACATTCTTTTTAGTGCTTCCTCAGTGCTTATTTCTTATCTGGTAGGAAAAATAGAAGTGAGTGAGTTTGCCTATCAGCCTGATAGAACCGGCTAGGGCACAGTGTAAATCAAGCTAAAGAACAGTGAAGAAGGGTCAGATTTTAAAGCCAGGAGAAATAATATCACTTGAAACCAATTCATGTTCTGCAATGCAGGATGACATCTTCTGAATGAAGCTTGAGAGCAGAACACATCCTTGCTGGTCTCCCTGATGCCTTTTGGAGGCCACTTTTCCAGCCCTTCTGCCTAATGGTTGACCTTGCTCTGGCATTGTGGCAGCATTTCTCAGCATTTGGTGAGGAGATGGGACTCGGCAACTCTAAGCATACAGGGCAAATGCGTTCTTGGTGAAAGCAGCTTGCAGAGGTTTGCCTGTTCTCATGCAAGAATTAGAAAAAACAGTTCTTTTTTCTTCTCTTATAGCTTGGTACTTCAGCACTGGACTTAAGTTTTGTGATTTTTAGTTTTGTTCCTTTGAATTATTAAATAAAGGAAAAGCACACTCACTGTTAGAAATACCACTGGGATATACCAGCAATGGCCTCCCCTTTTTGCTTTTACTGTTGCCCTTGCTTTTGTAGCTGTTGTTGTTTAACCCGGCAGGCAGCTAAACACCACACAGCCATTTGCTCACTCCCCCCCTCAGTGGGATGGGGGAGAGAATTGGGAAAAAAAAAGTACAATTTGTGGCTTGAGATAAAGACAGTTTAATAGGACAGAAAAGGAAAGGAAAATAATAATAATGATAAAAGAATATACGAAGCAAATGATGCACAATGCAATTGCTCACCACCCGATGCCCAGCCAGGTCCCGAGCAGCGGTCACCCCTCCCCTGGCCAACTCCCCCCAGTTTATATACTGAGCATGACGTCACATGGTATGGAATAGTCCTTTGGCCAGTTTGGGTCAGCTGTCCTGGCTGTGCCCCCTCCCAGCTTCTTGTGCACCTCCAGCCTTCTCAGTCGGTAGAGCACGGGAAGCTGAAAAGTCCTTGACTAGTGTAAGCACTACCTAGCAACAACTAAAACATCGGTGTGTTATCAACATTATTCTCATCCTAAATCCAAAACACAGCACTATACCAGCTACTAGGAAGAAAATTAACTCTATTCCAGCCAAAATGAGGACAGTAGCCCTGAAGTGACAAAACACAGGAACTCTACAAATTAATCTTCCTCTCTCCCCATGACAGTTTACTCCACACAGTGCAGCCCTGCTTCTACAGGAAGGGCCAGTGAGAATAATAGCCAGGATCAAAGCTATAAGGTAAATAAAGTATCAGCAATTCTCACCAATGGAGGAAGTGGGGAATATGATGCAGCCTTTGGGGTGCAGTAACTGTTGAACTGAACTCTATGAAGAGATACTGCTAACCACAGAGCTTTGCTTAAGATGACTGGGCGGTTCCTGCTGCTGTCTGGTGAGCAAGTAAGTAATAATTTATAATGCAATAAAAAAGTACTGCATGTTCTTTAAGCTCCCATGTAAATAACAAGTGTGAAACTGCTGGAATAAAACTGTTATTGTAAAAAAAAAAAAAGTATTTAAAAATCAAATACAGGGACAAAAATCAAAATCAGGGAACAACTTTCGTATTAGGACAATTAAAGTGTTTTAAGAAAGGGAAAAACTAAATTATTCTAATGCACTCAAAGGCCTGTATTTTTTATTACCAGATAGGCAAAAGAGGTGAAGACCATGCCAAATAGAAACAGAAACTTAACAAGGTGTGTTCACTTTCAGTTTCTAATATATGAAGTTATGAACTAAGCGAAAGAAAGGAATGCTTCATCAATAAAAATCAATAAAGATATGAAAATAAACGTATTCAATCCACATTCAAGCGGACAAGTGGAAATAATTACAGTTCTAGACTGCTGGAGGACTTATTGCTAATTGCTACAGGCAGGACCCTGTAGTACCCAAGGTACTATAAACAGCTCTTCAGATCATGTTTTCTTCAAAGGTAAAATCAAATGTCAAAACTTCTGCTACTCTAACTCAGTCTGTGAAATCACATGTCATAAAAGGCAGACCTAATTATAGTGTTTTCTACTGGAAGTTTGACAGCTAACATAAAATACAGTTAAATATCAAAAAGAAAGTCTTAAGTAATTATATTACAAGTACAGATGAAAATTTAATGGGAGTTTGCATCCTAATTCATTGAAGACAGGTCTACAATGGATAATGGAGTACATGGCAGATGTCTTCAACACACCTCCATCTCAGTCAAACAGGTCTACAAACCTCAGTGCGGTGTGTGCAGTCTGTTAACAGTGCAGCCATTTGAACATGGATCAGTAGAAAAAGTGTAGTACCATGTAAAATAGCATTGTTGATTAAAGCTCTGGCTAGCTCCTGTTAGCAACATCTTGGTGCTCTCTGAAACATGCTTTCTTAAGCATTTTGCTTATGTAATTAGTAATTTTATTTCCGATATTGGACTCCTCAACAGATCCAGAGGATGTCTGGGTAAAAAACCCTCTCCACATAATTTCCTAGATGTCAAAATCATTATTGTGGAAGCCTTGAAAGCAGGTGATGAAAACTTGCTCTTCCACTTGGTCTCTTTCCTCTTAGCAGCCTTCAAAGCTATCAAAATACTTTTGAATAAGATGATATGAGATTCACCCAGGGCAGTGAGAAATCTCCCTGCCACCAACTCCTTGCAAGTAGGACAGTAGCCACACATTGCTTATCAGTACAAAAACCCATAAACCCCTCCAGATGGTATCTGAAAATACCCAGTAAAGAAATGGCTCTCCTACGCACTAATAGGATATTAGGGTGACCTCAGATGGCTTATCTTTGAAGAAAAACACGTGTGTCCCTAAAACCCAAAGAAATCAAAGGACCTACAGTTACACAGCGTGAATAAATCTGAATTATTTAATTACTCTGCTAAAGACTTTTTACTGAGGTCATTCCATATGGCACTTTGTAACACGAATGTGAAGTCATTGACGCTATATAAGGTTTCACAGATCTTATGGGAAAAAGAGATGCATGCACGTGGCAAAAAAGTGATTGGTTTACGAAACTCAGAAGGCTAAAAGCTAATAAATAACAATGAGACTCCAAAATAAGTACCCATCTGAGCACATTCTCAGAGAACTGCTGCCATTCATAAATCACTGAAGTTGCACTATGTGCATTTTATGATGTCAGCAGAGATTCTTGAGTGAATTATTGGCTTGTATTCACATGACTACCACTCTTCACACTATATCATATAAAACACAGATAGCCAAAAGCAAAGGAAAAGCTGGAAATTATAGCAACAAATGCAAGGTGCTTATTCTGAAGAATACCATTCTCAGGGAAGTATCTTCCTAATTATTTTTTTCAATTGTCTGATGACATAAGAATTATTGGAAGAAAGTGTTCAGACCCAAGAAGAAAACATACCCAACAGATATTTCAGATCCGTTCTTGTCCTGAATAATATTTACTCAGCCTCCAGTCAGAGTCATTTATTGTCTGAGGGAAGAAGGTAGATAACCTTGGATTTCATTTCCTGAATTAAATGATATCCAGGATGTGAAGAGTTAATAAGGACTGTGCAAGGTCATTGGTTCCTCTAAGGAGAAACATGTCCAGGTCCCTCTGAGACAGACTGGATGTTTTCCAGATTACTCTTATTACAATTCAGTGGAAAATGGAACAATGGGAGGAGCAAGACAAGGGAAACGAAGGAGGATCCTTCGCAAAAATCCACTATTTTTGCAACCATTAGTATTTACAGTTGTGTTTGTAGTTGAATTTGCAGCAACATTTTAGATTCCTTCAGGGAAGGCTACAAACAGAGATGCAAGAACTGGTAACAGGTTATTTAACACACAACTGATTACTGTATGAGACAATGAAAAGAATTAATTGCTTCCTTCTGGAGGGACACACAAGATTTAACACTTACAGATATTCTTAAACATACATGTTCAAAAGGTCCAAAACTTTCAGTGGCTTTGTTGTACCTATATAAAATAAAGAGCATAAAAGAGTTTCTTGGATGATGTGTCTCTTTCTTTATTCTCTTTCTCCCTCTGAAAATACTTACTTTTTCTCTGCTTTTTTTGTCTCTGAGATAGCATGCTACTACATCCATGTCCAACCTCCTTCCAAATAATAGACTTACAATAAAAATGTAATACTTGACTCTTATTCAGCACATGACTTTGTAGTTTCAGTGGCTCTGCTAGCCTGGACTTTCAAACTCTTCTGAGTTTCAAATTTTCTGGTTGTTTGGTTGGTAGCTCAAACATGTGAATTTTGTCTTTTTAAAGAAATTTTTTACACTGAGGGTGGTGAAACACTGGCACAGGTTGCCCAGAGAGGTGGTGGATGCCCCATCCCTGGAAACATTCCAGGTCAGGTTGGACGGGGCTCTGAGCAACCTGATCTAGTTGAAGATGTCCCTGCCCATGGCAGGGCGGTTGGACTAGATGACCTTTAGAGGTCCCTTCCAACCCAAACTATTCTGTGATTCTATGACTTGCTCTCCAAAAAACAAAATTCTCATAGGCATTTAAAAACAAATGCACAACTTCGAAGTGTTTGGTTTAGAAGAATCCTAATGCCTACTGAGCAGCTGCCTCCAGCTCACATCTTTGGCAAAATCCAAGGAGGGTGTAAATGGTGGTATACATTCCACACCAACGAACCAGTGTCAGTGAGTATAGCCCAGTGAAACTGAAAGAATAATGAAGTCAGATTGGTTCTCTAAAAAAAAAAACCAACAGCTCTTCCAATCTCTTCATTCAAGTCTTTTCCAGCCTGTAAAACACTTTAAGTCAAACATACTAATGTAAGTTTACCTGGTGGGATTCTTTTTTTGTTCTTTCAGCGTATTCAGATCAGCTCATTTCAATTTTCTGAAAGCCTAGTGAATGAAAAACCAAGGTGTATTCTAGACAACCTTAAATTTAACTTTAATGTTTGACATTTGCCAATGGGATTATTTCTTGGGTTTTTTTTGGAGGTTTTGCTGAACTCAAGAAAATCATTAAGATCAGGACTCCCAAAAGAAGTCTTACATTCTACATTAATGCCATTCTTTGTTATGACTTACTCACTTATTACTTATTTCCTAACTCATTATATTTGTTTGTTTATAGACAAAATGTAAGAGAAACAGAATTTAAGCATTGGAAGTTTATTCTTGTGGTTCAGTCATGGAACTTACATCCCATCACGTAATGGATCCTCTACTAGCAGATATGATTTATTTGGAGGACACAATAGTGCCTCTGTCCTGTTAAATATTTGTTTCTTTTTTCCTTTTCTTTATGCCCTGTGTCTCTCATTGGAAACCCTAAAAACATTTTGCGTTGTCTTTATGCTGTGCCTTTCCCAAGAATTTATCACTATACTCAACAACCACATCTTTTAAACAGAATTTTACAAGGTGAACTACATCTTCACACAGTGAGTTTTTTAACTTCTGATGAAAAATCTTATGGACAAGGTGAGGGAATGGTCAAGGTAACTAATTTAGGTTAATTTACACATGGAAATTTTTTTTAGACAAAGAGAAGTCAACCTTGTTACATATAAAGACATATGTATTTGAAGATTTTTTTGCTGTTATTTATACTGGCTTAGGTCAGATGCCTAAAACTGTTGACTGTTGACTTTCCTGCAGAACACGTCAGTGTAGGAATAATAATAATGTTTCTGTATGTATGAGTCAAGACAGAAGAGGTGTTATGAGCACATATGAGAAATATGAGAAATCAAGAAGGGACAATGATATGAGCAACTGATGTAAAAGGGTACCCTTACTATAACCAGAAAATTTCAGAAAGATGCTAAAGAAGCTACATTGTAAATATTATTTAAAATGGTCTTGGATAAAAATATTGTCTCATGTATTTTTAGAACTTTGGAGAAGAAAAACAAATAAATGGTTTTTTAAAGGCTATTGTATAGCTCTGGCTTGGGGAAAGGTGGACAAAATCACTGTAGGATAAAATAAATGCAGGAAGTATGAGGCAAGATATTCAGAGAGGTGACAAATACATGTTTCGTAGTTGGTAAGAGTGAGCTGGGATGCTGGGTGAACCGGAAAGGTAGTCTTTTAAAAACTGATGGATTTAGCAATTGACTGGATGTGAAAAACAGAGCTGGAATTTATCATAATATCATGGTTCTCATTTGAGATTAAAATGAAAATCTGTCAGATTAAAGATTTTTTAATCTCTTCATAACAGAGATTGTAACTTTTCTAATCGTATCCTGCTATAAAACATAATTTATTTTAACAGATGTTTCAGGGGAAAAGAGATTCTTAAGTAAATGTCAGGTCAAATAAAATTACAGGGAATGTAATATTAATGTGGTAAAATATTAGGGTTTTTGCCAGCTCCACATGCTTTCTCAGAAAATTATTTTTTTGCTGTTGTCTCAACCTTG
Organism: Aptenodytes patagonicus; assembly: GCF_965638725.1. NCBI lineage: Eukaryota > Metazoa > Chordata > Aves > Sphenisciformes > Spheniscidae > Aptenodytes > Aptenodytes patagonicus. The sequence continues at coordinate 159,190,952 of NC_134950.1, forward strand.
AAGCCGTGCTGAGGAACATTGAGCTGGCTCAAGGTTTCTGACCTGCATGTTCAGTACCGTGACAGCCGCAGAGCATATTGCTGGGGAGCATGGGGTAAGAGATGCTGGGGGACACAGTGGTTTTGGGGCACCAAAAAGGCATGGGACATGGGGTTGGAGGGACAAGGCAGGTTCAGGAATAGTGAGTCTGGGAGCTTCTGGATATAAAAGGAACAAGGGGCACATGATCTGTGGGAAGAGGGGACTTGGGGACAGGCGATGATGTTCAGGCTTATGGAGTGTGTGGGTCTGTCCTCTCCCAGTCCCAAGAGATCCCAAACCATGTTCTTCTTTCCAAATTTCTGCATTATTTTCACCTGCTCTCTCTGGATTTCTCACTTTCCAGCTGCCTAATCCCACCACAGCAAAGCCAGCCTTTTCCCAGTGAAAGCCACACAGCTGCCTGCTTTGTACATGCCTAAGGGTAGTTCTGCTCAGGCTAAACCCTGAGTGTGGCCAAAGTGAGTTTTGAAAATACACAAGTTCTTCAAAATTTATCCCTAGTGGGAATTTTGTGCATTGAAAGATTTAGGATTAGGGCTTAAAATTAATGAATTAATGATTCATTTAAATTATTTTAATGGCTCATTCATCCACTTCAGTAGGTTTTACCAATTATCAGGAAAGGTAATAGTCCCTTACAGTTAAAGGTGGATGTTAGTTGTGATTTTCTCACTAACCAGCTGGGTTGCTTTGGTAATGATTGATTGCATAAGGGAAGAACACGAGAATCCTTGTCCCAAATGTAGTTACGATTATCTCATGTCCTGCTTTGCACTGAAATAATAAAATACCCAAGACTGTGAAGCACCTCAAGTATAATATAAAGACAAAATATTATTTTGCAACTTGAGTTGAAGTTTGCTAACTTTATTCCCACATCTAAAAGGCATTTCACTCACAAAGTAAACAGTGAAAACTATCGCTATGTTATTTTATTATTTATTTCCTTACGTAGTAAGAATTTGGAAATGTAAACTGTATATGCTGTGAAATGCAGAGATCTCATTTTGTCTTGTGCTTCTACAACACCTAATGTGATGGGAGCCCCAGGCTGGGTTGGCAGAAAAGTGCTGCATCACAGGCCATGTATGGAAATGATAATGGGAATGAGGAACATTAAGAAGACCAAATTCCAACTTCCGACCCATATTAAAATACATATAGTCTTGATGCATTTTTTTTACCTGAAATATCTAACAGTCTTAAATCCACAATACGTGACATAGTTTCTTAAGAAAATATCAGAAAACTAAACCCAAACCTATTATTACACTCTTTCTGGCTGCGAAAAGCAGCTTTTTCCCACTGTGTTCTTATAGTTCTGTTTCTGCTTCTACCTGGAGCACAAACTTTAAGAAATGCACAAAAACACAATAAACCTATTTTATTGCTTCTGCGGCTTAAGCTGTGTAGGGTCTGTCCAGGTTAAGAGAAAGAGACAAAAATCTGTTCTTTCCTGCCCATGTTTATTCCCTCTTATTTAAGGTTCTGAAACTACTTCAGACCAAATCAACGAAGTATGAATTTTCTTAATTTTCTTCCTTTCTGTATAGACACAAAATTGGTCAGGAAGAGATCTGTGGTTGACCTGCGAGCCACACCCTTGGTTAAAGTGGGAGAATCTAAGTAATTTCACTGATCACATTATGTTTGGAAATTATAAACTGAAAAAAAAATCACCAAACATACACATTTAATAATATATTCTTTGCTTCCAGTTCCACTGAAGTCTGAGATTGCCTCTGAACACCAAGCTCCCAATAAAGGAAAAGAACTGGGCCAGAAGAAAACTGGCATTTTTTTTAAGTGGGAAACAACACCCATTTTGGTTTTGAATTTGCTATAGTGTACTGGGACATACTGAAAGAGCATCACTGATATTTGTGCCTGGATGTCCTTATGCTTACAATTTTGCTGGGCCTAAAATTCCACGTCTTAACTTTATCCTAGATTCATATTTGTATTTAGATACCTGTTTTATAAATTTGTTCAGTAAAAAATGGCTTTCCAAATGATCACTTGGCATCTAAGACCTTTCATTTGTGGATTTGATTGGACTACTAAATGCAGTTTATCTGTAAGTCCAGCAAATGATTACAAAAGCCAGCTGATGGTTCTTACTACATCAGTACTCATGGGCTTCCCATTTATAAAAAAGGGGATTAAATTGCTTCCCAGAGGTAGTGGGGGAAAATTCATTAATATATAGGTGAGATCCCCAAGCATTTGATGAGAAAAGTTGCCTTGGTGCTGAGAGAAATGCCAAAACAGGTAGTGTGTATTTGCATTGTTATTTTACCATGTGTATTTTAGACATAAATATCCCCCAAAGATTCAAGAATACAAAGATGCTTCTTAAGGATGAAATTGCAAAAATTACAGGTAGAATCTCTTCTTAAGGAGCATTAACAGTGACTGAGCAATCACTTTAAATTCAGACTCAGTGACTTTGGTGCAAGGAGGATTTTATGTGATTAACTCCCAGGACTGAGATTAAGAACAAATTTGTCAAATTCCAGCCTCCTCCATAGATTTATCATGTGACATTGGACAAGTTACTTAACCTTTCTTCTTAATTTACAAAAGAGGATCCAATTCTTCTTCGCACTTTCATCTTCCAAAAAATAAATCCTTTGAACAAAGTGAGGAATAGAGATTAATTCCCCAGTCTTCCAGTTACGGTAAATTTACATATGGATATCTTCAAGTCTCAACTGTTTAACTCAGTCATGATGAACCACAGTTGTAGAGGGACCAACACTACTTAATATCAGCTCCATACATATCATAAAATTATTTTGGACAGTATTTTAGCAGCTGTACTCCCTTTGCTTCACACGGTTCACTGTTCTTTTCAAACTTGTGCTATAAGGTAAGGGGAATGTATGTATTTCAGTTTTTAAGGATGGGGAATAAATTATGAAGGCCTCTGCCAAAAAAAGATGAAGACAGCACAAGTAGATGAAAACACAGATCAGAAGACAGCAAATCCTCCATCCCTCTTAATAATTGTGGCTGCAAAATGGCTTAAATATGAAAAACCTTCTTTTTAACTGAATTAACTGAGCTTCTTGAACATATTGCTGATACTTAGAAATCTTAATTAATAGTTGAAAATTATGGCATATATTAGGGAACATTTTCTTAAGAAAAATAATAGACTTACAGTCTATCTGTAGACAAAATTAATCTCTTTCCTCCCATATCTGGTCTGTCCCCTACCTCCCTGGGAACCCTGTCTGTGATGGGGGGAGCACAATGTGTGTTCCCCTTACAAGGGGATGATGAGACTGTTGTTGTCACCCTTAAGTGACTACCAGCTGCTGCTATCAAATCAAAAATGGCTGGAAAAATTGAAAGGGACATAAGAAAGTAATCCTTTCAAATTGCCACAATATTTACTGGAAAGAGAGGCTTTCAGGGGAAATCAAGCATGTAATCCTGTAAGCCCTCTGCCCAGTCATAGCATGAGCACACGGGGGCACCTATCAAAATATGGTAATGATCACAGTTCTGCAGCCCAGGGAACAAATGAAAATAATGAACACATTTAAAAAATAGGGAGAGATTCACTATTCAAGTCTTTTCCATGGGCTCAGAACAATTGTTGCTATTTATAATTAAAAACATCCAGCTATATACTTTTGCCTTTCATGTAAAAAACTCCCCACCCAACACAAACACATTTATAGAAATAGTCACAGCATTATCATGCTGCATAATATCAAAACCCGTCCATTTTATGGCTGCACGTTTTCCTCCTCATACTACTGTGCACCAGCAGTAACAAATACGAAAGCAGATCAATTTAAAGTTCAAGTTAAGTTGCATGAGTTCCCCATGGTGAAGCAATTATTCCCTCAGAGGCTCTCATTTTCTTTATCACACCATGAATTCCTCAGACAACGAATGTGCAGTTTCCACCATGTGGTTACTTGCATTGCAACAAAAATCTCAGGAACAGTATTTAAGGACAGACATTTTTCTCTCTGTGGATGCTTCCTAAATTTGAAGTTTGACCTCTCTACAATCAAAAGCATTTATTCTTGGCAAAATCATGTTCTCCTTAATCTAATCTAAGACATCCTTTTCTCTTTAAATCCACAAGTTATTTACTTCTCAATAATAGTTTAAACTTTTTGATAAAAACCTGGGGTGTATATAATAACACTACATATATTGGGTTGCAATGAAGTGGTACAAACAACATTTAGGTATCGAAGAGCTGGAGATAGACATCATTACTGAACCTTAGCTTTATACTCCGCTGTATCTCACTGCAATACATGGACAACATTGATTTCAAACTTGTCACCATGCTCAAAATTGAGTTTCCCCCTTGCAGCACTCTGCCCTATTTGGACCAATAGCTTCAATCTCCAGCTGTAGCCTTCCTGCAGCCACCACTGGGAGCATGGTCTCCATCTCTTTTTTTCTCTCTCTGATGTTACTTTTAGTGGGTAGAGCTCTGCAGATCTTCTGTCCTAGAGTCCCATAGCAGGGCAACTGCACAAAAAATTGCTTACTTAAGTCCATCTTTTCTAATGGCCATTCTGGTGGGTATTCCAGTTAGGGTTTGACCAGAAGAAAACAAAGGAAAAAAAGAGAGAGAAAAAAAAATCAACTTTACAGAGAATTTCCTAAGGTAATAAAAGCAGATCAGATAATTTTACTTTGCAAATGTGAATGGACTTATCAAGCTTGATAAAACTGATGATTGTTTTATTTCTGGTTTAGTAAAGTCATCCTTGACCATCTTCAGTGGTCAAGAAGAGTCATGATAAATCCTCCGATTTCAAGAAACTAATATATTACAATAATAAAACTCATTCCATTAAGTTCACCTTTCCTTTGTTTTTCTGCTAAATATTTATTTCCTCATCTCTCTCGTCTCGCTTAGTTGCAGAGTGCCAAAGAACTCACCTGATATATTAGCAAAAACTATATTAAGACCTAAATTCTGTTTTCATTCTCACATTTATTAGACATGATATGAATACATTCTTGGAGATTTGATTTGCGTGAATCCCTTCTTTCTGACAGGGAAGTAGCTGAGTTGTTTTTTTCTTTCTTGTGGCCATATTCAGATGTAATAAATACCACTTTTGCATAGTGTTTCCTATTGGCTTAACCAAGACTTCTGGAGGCTACTAGCTGATATGAAACACTAGACTCAAGAGGTTATGTGGAATTTGGGCACCTGAACATGAGTGCAGGATGCTGCACAGTAACCTTTTGTGCTGGTTTTGGCTGGGGTAGAATTAATTTTCTTCATAGTAGATAATATGGGACTATGTTTTGGATTTGCGCTGAAAACGTTGATAACACAGGGATGTTTTAGCTATTGCTGAGCAGTGTTGACACAGAGTCAAGGCCTTTTCTGCTTCTCACCCCACCCCACCAGCGAGCAGGCTGGGGGTGCCCAAGAAGTTGGGAGGGGACACAGCTGGGACAGCTGACCCCAACTGACCAAAGGGATGTTCCACACCATATGACATCATGCTCAGCAATAAAACTAGGGGGAAGGCTGGCCGGAAGGCTGCTACTCGGGGACTGGCTGGGCATCAGTCGGTTGGTGGTGAACAATTGTTTCCATTTGCATCACTTGTCTTTCTTGGATTTTATTTCTCTCTCTTTGTTATTTTCCTTTTCATTACATCATCATCATCATCATTATTATTATTATTATTATTATTATTATTATTATTATATTTAATTTCAATTATTAAGCTGTTCTTATCTCAACCCATGAGTTTTCTCACTTTTTTTCTTCCAATTGTCTTTCCCCCATCCTGCTGGGGTGGGGAGTGAGCAAGCAGCTGTGTGATGCTTAGTTGCTGGTTGGGGTTAAACCACAACACCTTCCTCCCAGTAATCTACAGTAAAAGGCAAGAATGACTGAGGGGTGGAAGAAGGTGTCTGCAGTCAAATAAGGGTAATATTTGTAATACACTTTTCCCCTGCAAATTACATGCATACACACACACAAATATATATATGCATGCACTCATTGATTAATTTTCACAGTTTTGTATGCCATTTTTTATTGTGTGGTTGCGTATAGATAGGAAAACCGAATAAAGTCCTGACTAAAGGTGCAGAGGGAGAATGATCACACCAGACAGAGTTTCAATGAAAGAGGCAGAATCAGAGACAACACTGCTATTTTACTGTCAGATGTGGCACAGTGTGTGTACAAGCCCAGGAGGAAAGAGCGGGAGAAACTGTGGGGAGCCATGAGGGAGACGAGCACAGCGGGGCAGAGCTGCAGAAGGCTATGAAGGAGAGAACAAGAAGTTCAAACCTAGTATGGCAAAGGAGAGGGTCAGCCTGAGAGCCATAAAGAAAGATGTTGTCACCTGAAAGTCAAATTTCACCCTCAGTATTATTTGAAATACTTCAACAGAAATATCACAAGTATTATGCCCTCTCCATCACCACTTACATAATTTATAAAACAGGTGTTCTTATAGGTCCATCACTGAAATAGGTATTTACTGGTGAACAATTTCTGCTTTACTCCTCAGTCCATAACCTACTACTTGGCTTTATATTTAGGACTAATCAGCATATGCAATTTTCTACAGTCGGAAAAATGGACATATTTATTGCTCTTCAGAAAGAAAATCTGTCATTTCCACATTTCTCATGAAAAGGAAAATTTAAAAAATAATTCAGGAAAACAAATATTTCAGTTTGGTTGCATGGAAGTGAAACTTAAAATCTTGCTGCTCCCTGGGGCAATTCCCTGCCACACAAGACCAGCATCCCCAAGAGTTACAGGTGAGTGACGGAGCTGCAACGTTTGCAGGGGCCCAACTCCAGAGCAAGCAGTAAGAGGGTTAACCATATCTGACCCACAGGGCAGAAGTGGCCTGAAACTATGTTTCCTTGACATCTGAACTCCCAGGCAAGCTCTGCTTTGGTGAAGGTGCATCAAAATCAATCCCTTTCCATGCAATACTTCAGTTTTGACCAAGCATTGTTTTCCACAAAAAAGCAGTTTGCTGAAAAATTCCTGACAGGTTTTGTTCACAGGACTGAGCTCCATAAAACCATTTCAGCTGTTTTTTGTGAGGCAACTTACGTTTTAACAGTTTCATGATAGCTACTAGAGAAAAAAAAAAGAATTCAAAGAATGTTGTTTTTTCTTTTAAAAGCATATTCATCAGCCTTGTTACACCGAAAGTATAATGGTGGACAGCTAGGTCATAATATGCATTAAATCATGATGCTATTGCAAATGTAAGTTATAAGAAGGGAAAGAGCATGTGTGTCATCTGGAGTTACAGCCGAAACTACAGCTTATCAGCAATTTGATAACTGGTCAACCAGCAGCGCTCACTAGTTCATGACTATTATCTACATGTTTTCCCACTTATTATATGCCAGCTGAGGCCAATTTTCAGCTGGGAACTATAGCAGCTGTCTCTGTGGAAAATAAAAGAATGTCACTTTAAATTTCTTTGCAGCATGAAAGAAATGTCAGCTCCATGCTGGAAATGTACAGTGATACACATTTTTTCTGACCTGAACACATTGCATCAATTCATGCTCATGAAAATGTCATTTGTGACTTGGTTTTTTCTGCTTTTTAACTAATTTCCAACCTAAAAAAACCTGCTTAACTAGCTGCTCAGTGATCACAGTGTAAATTTAATACTAACCTCTTGCACAACGTCCTGAAAACTTTAAAGAATTTATATTTGTGGTGGTATAGTTTTCCATTGAATAAATTTTAATAGAGAAGACAAAGAAAAAGGGAGGGAGGAAAGAAGGAAGGGAGGGAGGGAGGGGAAGAGAAGGAAGGAAAACCTATTTTCTGTGCTTTTGCCAAATTACATCAACAATTTTCTACATTTGTAGGCTATTTTCTTCTCAAACTATATAATTACCCAAGCTCTATCTTTTTAGCTGATTTTTGGCCATTGACATGTTTGATCAATTCTAGAGTCATAGAATTATTAGAGATATCTGATCTTTTAATAACTATTTCTGGAACTATTTCCCTATTCTTCTACCATCATCAGCCACTATCCCTAGAGAGGATAAGCCTGATATAGGACTAATAAACTAGTCTTATACTAAGTCACTATCCAGCTCTAAACAGTAGTAAAGAAACAAGAAAGGTCACATTTCATCAGGCTTTAATTTTCCATTCTAATTTACAAAGAGACTCATCCCTGTATTCTTCACAGAAGTATAAAGCCGTCCCTACCTCTGATAATCCTTTTATGCTTTCACATTAATATGACAGAGTGCAGAGTATTAATTATTAAATACTGCTTATACAGTGCTGTAAATATACACTACTTTACAGAACTTAAGATAAGCAATGGCCCCATTCCTAATGAGCTTACTACAATTAAATTCATTGTTGAATCTACATACGAAATGTAGCTAGGAGTCAAACCAGACAGGAAAAATCTTTAAACTAAGCAGACGCACAGATGTGAATCTAACTTACTCCTGGATTATGAAAATTAGGAATAGCAATTGTAGACTATGATTAACTATTTACTCATATAATTCACTGAACTTTTTAGCTAAGCATTTATAAAATACACAGACAGATACTTGTGGATGTTGTACGCTGTACATATGCAGGTGAGCTGAAAAGCTGACCTATGATGTCTAATGGTCCATAATATCTAATATGTGTAATGTTATTTTGCTTTTAGATTAATATGCTGATTATTAAAAGTACATAATGGTATGTTTAGTATTGTAGGCACGTTATTTCAAATCAAGATTCATTCTACCCTCAAACCTCGAATGACACAAATCCCTTTCCCTGCCCACATTATACATTGCAGCTGTGGCATAGTTGTGTGTAATATGTTTCTTTGTTTGAAAAGTGGTACCCTTCTAGGAATCAGTTTATAAATTATCTGTGTGCCCTTCTGGGACTATACTTACAGGCAAAAGGTGTAGGAAATGGGGTACAAAAGAATCAGAATAAAAATAAAGAAAAATTTGTAATGCTGAACTGTGGTCATAGACAGATATTTAAGAATTTACTGGGTACAGTAACGCGCAAATGTTAATAAATTTATTGCTTTTCAACATTAAAAGGAAAAAAAAAATCTGTCTTCTGTCCCCAAATCCAAATGAACCTATTCTTAAATATAACCTCACATACTGTTTTTTAGGCTGGCAATCATTCCATCAGAATGATCTCATGTATGGAAAGACTTTCATCATGGACAAATGAGCTTCCTGATGCATCCTGAGAAGGAATCCAGTCTCTTTTCTACATCATGCCCATGAGGTTTCTTGAGGTGAAAAGCTGCACAGTTGGGTGCTATCTCTAATTTCATGAGATCAGCAGAGTTGATCTACAACTGTTTCCAGAGAGTTTGGTACTCCACTCACTTCACTTGGGGTAGCAGACCTTCCTCCTTAAATGTCTGCTCTTTGGGTGGTTCGGGGTTAAAGGCAGAGGCATGTAACACTTTGCACAGCTGAAGGAATGAAATAGGGTCTCTGACCTGATCAACCTCCTCTCTTATCCCAACTATATAAATCACCTTATGCGCTGCTCTAGCGTGGCAAACCAAACACAGTTGCACCCCATAGCTGCACTACTGACTGGCTCTATGGCCAGCTTCTGGGTTGGGCAGATAAGGTCTTGATATAAATCAGCAAGCTAGGGATGAAAGACCGTGCACATACGCTAACCACTTTGCTATGCATTATGCATTAGCCAAAGTGCCAGGGGGAAAAATCCTAATTGTTGGTTTCATCAGTAAAGCTTGGCAACATACTGTTAAGCAGGGATATTTGAATACTAACCTTGAAAATATAGGAACCTACTGTCCTACTCTTAAGTATTACCTATATATTTTGTGCAGGAACCATACAACATTTTTATTTCTAGTGGATTATCTTTATTGGGAGAACATCTAGATTCCCAGTGTTAAATACAAATTCATGTTTTTCTTGTTTATTTGCAGCATATGTTCCTTGGCTATAGTACATGACACACACTGTGTGTTGCTTCCATAAAACAGATGCTGCAAGGAAAAAAAAAGGCATGAATTTATCTTTAATATTAGAAATATTGAACTAGCAGAAGAATACTAGATGCAGAATCAAAATATCTGTAATTTTCACTAGCAGTGCCAATTGAAAACCATTTATATCATAAACTGTGGTATAAAGATGGACCCAGCTTTAGTCTTTATTTTCAATTACCTTAAACATGTTTAAACCATTTAACTTGACTCTTTAGGATTTTTATATATGGACTGTGCATCAATATTTAATCCTTTATTTTCTCAGGAATTTACAGTATAATAAACTCTAAATCCAGTGCATTAACTTAAAACAACTAAGATCTATCTGACATATTTAGACTATTAGATTTTTGCAGTCATTTTGAGAAATTATTTTCTGAGAGCAGACACTTTTGTGTCAAATAATTTCCTTGTTATCATTAATGCTGTTGTTATTACTTACATTTCACTAGCATTGATGTGGATCTCCTTGAATGTTTATTTTTAATCTCTTTTGCATTCAGCACAGAACTCATTCTGCTGTTCTGAAAGACTTATAATTTATCTGGATTGTCATGTCTTCTCACAGTGTCAGGCAAACTGGTGGGGTCAGTGACATTTTGATTGCTGTTAGCCAGCAGTAGCATAATCTAAGCTGATGTCTTTCCTTATTTACAGATGGGCCAGTATGAACCAATGGTCACATCTTATCACTGCTAGCCTCTTGAAAGACAAGTAAGGATGAAAAATGCTTATGTTTTCATTTTTTCATGAACTGATTGATCAGCTGGAGGAGTTGCAGGATTCCTAACAAACAGTCCATCCAACTTTTCTTGATTCATCAAATCATGACAGGCTTTTTCAAATGAAAGCAGAGATAGTTTATCTCTTTTCAGTAAAAGTTCTTCATGTAAACTTGACAGGGAGTATCATCACATTTCCTTTCTGAAGGCTTAGATGAATTATACTATCTGACACTTCACCAAAGCTTTCTCTATATACTTAAAGAATTTTTTTTCCTAGGTTACCATTATTCAGCCTGATTTGAAGAAACTTTCTGTGTGAAAGGGAGGGTGAAAAAAAAATTTTTTTTTTTAAAGGATGTGCTATTTAACCCGTTGTGAGCCATTCATTTTCAAGTGCTGTTACTGCCAAAAGTCAGTTGTTTATCAGAAATAAGATGTTTCTTCCTGTGCATACTTTAGCTGACAAATGCACTCCTTATGTGTATTGAGCAAGCATTGCCCACTTCTAACTAATGAAACTCCACATTAGCTACTGTACATATTGAACGTGAGCACCATACCTCAGTAAAGAGTGGAAGGCTCCAAGTGTGGGACTCGTGGGAAGGAGGTAATGATTTTCTGTATCCCTAAATGGGTGCTATCGCTGTCTAACTTACATGAGATAAAATACTAAGAGAAGTTTAGAAATTAAAAGATGTTCTCAAATACAAATTTTTTCCTTTTTTATTATTCACTATTTTTTTTAAATAAAAAAAAAAGAAATAAAAAAAAAATCCCATCCTGATAGTTAATATGCAGTACCAGTGGCTTGCTGAGCAGCTCACCTCCCTTTGGTTCAGTACCTCACAGGATTAGGTATGAACAGCCGACCGTACATCTATGCATATCCTCAGCACAGGAATCTCACGGGTTCCAAGGAAAAGAAGTAAAACTGAGAAGGGATTTTTTATGCTTTTTGCATTTATGAGAGTGGATTTGCTCAGGAAAGAAATCCAGTGTAATCTGAGTCAAGAATTGAGGAGTGTAGAGGCTAATATAGAATAATAGATTTATTTTATTTTATTCCTTATTTCATTAAGCATTCTACTAAATATTTTCAGACTGCTAAGACAAAACCAAAACAAAACAAGATGAAAATTTAATTGGTAAGTAATACAGCAGATTTCAAGCTCAAAAGCCTTCACTATTTCAAATTCTGAAATTCTTGTACTGGAAATCAAAGTGAACTCATGAGCAGTCCAAAACTCTGGAATTACACTTCTAAATATTCAGTAAATGCATTTATGAAAAAAAAAAGGCTGCTGTGGATAAGCATGATCAAACTAGAGGGTACAATTCATTTGTCATCCTCATTATTAAGTAGATTTTTATAATCTATTTATCATATGCAATATATAAACTTTCAAGAAGAACATAAATGAAATGTGCACTTTACATATATATATTGGTGTAAGTAAAAATGATACATTTTTCCATTTCACCAGCCAGAAGTTGAATCTTTAAACTTTTGAAGAAACAAAATGAAATACAGCCCTCTCCCAATGTTGCTTACCATATCATAATCCGGTGCAATCTATCCATACATAACGTAACAATAAAATTGAACTTTGATTCTTGCGATCACATCGTACTTGTTTATTTAAAGGTCAACCATTACTCTTAGAAATAAACCCATTAAAATGTTGTGACATAAGGATGTAAATTACAATGCGTCTAAATCTGAACTTATTATTTAAACATCAAATGACACTGAAGACGTGACTAAAAACTAAATAAGATTCATCAGTATTCAGCTGGAAAATCAAGATCAGAGAGTGAGTATGTTTTTTTTGAGCAGTCTGATACAGTTGGGCCTGAAAATTTGGAAACTTCATGAGATTGTGTTTTAAAAAAATACCTAGATTTTCTGATATTCTGTTTCCTTTTTAAGATATGGATGGTCCTCTGAATGTGGCTTGGCTGTAGCCAGCCATCTCAAAATGATTTAGGTAGGAAAATTAAATGAAACGAGGCCAAAGTACCTCTGTGTGAAAAATAACAGTCAGAACAATATATCTGTACTGTATCAATTTGAAATGTTGTCTTATTTTATCCTGATTGCTCAGTGGATATATTCCTCATCCTCTTCATTAAAACAACCTTACTGGAAAAAATGAAAAGTATTATATTCAAAGAGCATGGATAAAATTCATATCTAAAAGCAAACGCAAAAGACAATCAACTGTCTTAGAAGAAAGTCATGAGGGCTTCTGTCTGGAGATTGAGTTTGCAAAGGACCAAAAGGAAAGATGAGCTCAGACTGGAACAGATGCTGAGACAAGGTGCTTAAACAAACGAGGGAACGCAATATCTGTCATCAAAGTGTGAGCTTGTACCATGTGACCTATTTAGTCTAGTGAAACAAAGGCTGAGAGAAGATAAAACTGCTGTCTATAAAGCCATCCGGAGAGGGGTTTAAGCTTTGGGGAAGAAGAAGATATGTTTAAGCAAAAGGATATATAAAATCATGACTGTGAATACATTTAGTCTTAAAATGTAAGAACACTTAGGAAAGTCAAAGCTCAAAAATGCGTATCTTTAGCAGTGGACATAAAACATAAGAAGAAAGACTTGTATTACTATAAAGGTATGAAACAAAGGAAACTTACTTTGCTGTGGCAAGAAAAAACTGTCAAAATGATGCTGAGACCTTTGCTGTTGTTTTTCTTTAAATTTTTTAATGTATTATTTTGGTCATTGAAAAGGACAATTGTGATCAGGTGGCTAATACGCTTAACATCATTGACAAAGATGTAAGATTCCCATCTGGAAAACAAAAAGAACAGTTTGAGAGTAGTCAGATTATTTAGTTATTTTTCACATGGCTGGACTTGATAAAATTTACCGGGGCTACTTAAAGTGAGGAGGTTTTCTTTGACAATTTAGAGGGGTGTCTGAGCTTCCAAATCCAACCGCTCTGATTGTCTTTAAAAGTAAGGGTGGTAGTGAGAAAGAAAACCTGAAAAATCAGGGCCATGGATTTGGCTGGCTTATTTTCAGTTCCTGGAAACAGGAAATGTTACAGACAATTGTAGGCTATTAAAATCACCTAGACCAGTGGCATCTCTGATATTTGTAGCTGGTGGGGTGTGCAACAGAAAATTTTGTAATAGATGTGTATGTTTGTGTGAATGTGTGTGTTGAGTGTGTGTGTGCACATAAGGCAACAAAGATGTAAGAGGACACTAGCAAACAAAACAAGAACAGTGTATTTTTCTATCTAGATGATATCCCCAAGGCAAGAGCATTAAATTATTATACGTAAAAAAAGAGCAAAAAATGACCATTACCTTTTAAAAGACCTTGTCAATGCACTATTTTCATTAACAGCGCAGGTTGCCATATATCCTCCTCTGTTGAGTTTAGGGTAAGCTAGCAAAATGCCTGTGGAAGGCCACTGCACTGGAGCAAGATGGCAAAGAACTCTGCAGTACATTTGCTGGTTTTATTTGTCAACTCAGAAAATCTGCTTCATTTAATCTCCTTGTAACAAGGGTAATCTAGGCACACAGTTATATGATAAATTCTCACCACTGACCTAAAAAATAATATCACAGGACACCAGGGTGTCCACCAGTGTAGGTGCTCAGTCCCATGTGTCATATGCCTGACTCTGCCACCTTGGGGCTAGCCGGGAAATCCCCAGTGGGGTTACAGCACCAGCACGGTGTACTTCCTCTCCCAGCCTGTTGTGGAGCTGGGCCTGTTGTGGAGCTGGGCTTGCTTGGAAGTGCACCATCTATGCTAAACACAAGAGAGAAGTAAGATTTTACCAAGGGTTATACAGTTCTGGTGGGAATGGACATCACTACCCCCAAGGTAAGAGTCACCCTTGATGGAGATCATAACAGGAGATGATTAGCTGCCAACACAGATTTGTCATGAAAAAGTCACATAAAGCCAATCTGATTTCCTTCTACAATTAATAAAGAGGACAGGTAAATAGACAAGTAGTAGACATACACATGATGCTAGTAAGACTCTCAAACTGTCTCACAGGATGTGCATTTAACTAAATTAAGACAATGAATTCTAGATGAAACTATTATCGGATGGGTGCAAAACTGTGTTGTAAAGCTATTCTCAGAGGGTGTCTACAAAATCTTCTGTGTATGGGTTGTATCACAAATGTTCATCTACAATTCAGTTGATGTAAGGGGTAGTAGTTTAATTAATTACTCAGATGACGTCATTGGTTGTTCCATGTCTCTTGGATTAAGATGATCTTGAAAAATTGAAATGCTCCAAGATACTATAGAATGCAGTTTAATATGGAAATATGAAATTCTATCTATAGGCAAGAAAATTATTTTCATACATACAGGATGAAGAACGAATATATAGCTTACAATACCAACAAAATAATTCATGTGTCATACTGTGATCAGAAACTGAACTTAAGCCAATTGTGTCTTACTGTTGTAAACATTCACATACCATATTGTGATGTTTGAGCAGAACACCTGACGTAAAAGGGGAGAAATAATCTGATACTGTTTTCATGGCTTGATGACCCTCAGCCAGAATAATGTTCTTGGTTTTGATTACTATATTTTACAAATGATGAGACCATCTGAGAAGAGATGAGCTGAAAGCAATGAGGATGCTCAGATGTCTACAAAAAGTGTAATGCAACAAGGAAAGTTTGAGAAAACTGGAGTTATTTAAGCTAGAGAAAATAAGATACAGAAAATAGATGATAATATGAGAGATGCATACAAAATACAGAGGAAGAGAATAAAAATTTCCTCATGTCCACAAAGATGAAGAAGAATTTTACTTAAAGCAGCAACAAGTGAGGTTTAGGTTAGGAATTAAGAAAAATGTTCTAACAGTACATACAGGTGAAGCACTGAAATAGATCACTTTTAAAGTGTCCAAAATTGAAAGATTTTAGTAATAGTTTAAACAGATATCTTTCAAGAGTGACAGAAATAAATGTTATTTTCCCCTGGGACACTGGTATTGCTTAAGCAAAAATACTTTTTAGAACTGTTTACCTATGGAATAAAAAAAGGATATTAAACAGTAAGGTTTGGCGTGCCTTTTCAAGTAGAGTCATGGTGTCAAAAATCTCAACCATTTTCAGATGAAGTTTGACACCTCTGTGAAAGAGATGGTCATGCTCTTGATTTTGAGGTACTGTACCCTGTTTTTAAAGCGGGTAGTTGGGGCAGTTGTGCAAAATTTGGCTTTGATGTTTTCAGTCAGTTTCATCTGAAGCCTGCTGAAGACAATGGAAAAATTCAGACTTCACTCAGGTTTTATCAAGCCTCCTCTAGTACTTTCTATCTCAAGCAGTTCAACTGAAGTGAGTGTACCAATCTGAAGAGTATAAGACTACTCACTGAAAATGTGAGTGGTAGCATTTGGCCTTGAATGATTACCCAAAGTTCACTTCAGTTTTATAGTGAATGAATATGAAATGAGTGAAAGATGGACTTGAGGCTAAGAGTTTAAAAGGAGTTTGAAAGTGTAATGACCATATCCCAGTGACTTTCAAAGGAACTGGAACTTTATTACCTTATAGGATGTCTGCAGTTCTCCCTCTCCTTTCTTTGGTATCCGCAAACACATAAAGTCCAGTTTAATTCCATTTCAAGAATGTACCAAGTTAGATCAAAGTAATTGCCTTAATGCCAGTTCAGAAAGGACTCACGTAGGTACACACATTTCCTGGCAAAATTGTAAATTGCAGTGGTGAACTGCAAAGGTCCCAAAGCATCAATAAGGTGTTTTGGAAAATTCCAGGGGTCTTCTATAGCAAAATACTCTGTCTTAAAAATTGTTCAGAATATTTTCTCATATTTACAATTGATTTTCAGGTGTACTTCCTAATCTGAATTTTATTTTCTAAATACAGCTGGTCAATTCTCACATTTCAATATTTGTCTTAATTCCAAATATGAGTAGATTTCTTTGTGAGTTACTTGAAATGCTCTATTTTGATTTAATGAAAATTTCCAGCATTTTTGTGTTTATTTTCCATTTAAACTGAGAATTACAGAATGCCATCCTCCCATGTCATATGTCCAAACAATTTATTTATAGTGTATTTAAACTCTCTGTAGAGATTGTATACCACCTTTTTTTTCAGGGTGCATCAAGCCTTATTCTTGATTAGGCATTATTCACTGTTGATGTTATTTAACATCACCGTAACGTGGACTCTCTGACTACACTACATGTGTTTTATAGTGTTTTATTTCAGACTGCCTGTGATCTAATCTCTTTACCTCAATTCCTTTAGCATCGAAGCACATTCGATGTGCTCCTGGACAGCATCTTCCAGTCCAGCTTCATGCAAAAGGAATTAACTTTGTGCATTCTGAGATCACTCTGTGATGTGAATGGATGTGAGAAGAATTGGAAATTCTCTTCAAAAGTGCACTCCTGGTCTGAAATGAACATTAATGTACAAACACCCCATGAAAGGAGATTCCCAAGTGTAATTTTTTGTTAAGCAAGAGAAAAATATCTTTGGAAAAATGTCCAAGGGAAATTAAAAATGAGATTTATGGTTTTTTTATTTATTCATTTATGAAACATAATTTAGAGTGAAGGGGGCTGTGTTGCAGTATAGACCAATGAGGCCATTTTTAGTTGAAAACAAGGATTAGCAATTACTGTAGATATGTATAAGCTGATGTGTGAATTCTACAGTGTATTAAAGAGAAGGTAATTAATGTAGTCAAGGTTGTGATCAGTGGTACAAAGACCAACTGGAGGTGAATCATCAGTGGTGACTCCCAGGGGTCAAGAGACATGGACATGTTGGAGTGAGTTCAGTGAAGGGCCATGAAAATGATTAGGTGATTTGGAGAATTTGACATATGAAGAGATGCTGAGAGAACTGGGGTTGCTCAGCCTCAACAAGAGAAGGCTCAGGGGGGATTGGTGAGTCTTATCAATGTGTATAAATACCTGACTGGGGGCGGGGATAGAAAGGCGACAGAGCCAGACTTTTATTGGTGCACAGTAACAGTACATGCAGCTACGGGCACAAACTGAAATATGGAGAATTACATTTAAACATAAGATTTTTTTTTCTTTTTGCTATGAGGATGATTGAACATTGGAACTGGTTGCTTAGAAAGTTGTGCAGTCTCCATCCTTAGAGATATTCAAAACCCAACGGGACATGACCCTGAGAAACCTGCTGTAGCTGATGTTGCTTTGAACAGGGGGTGGACTAGACAGTCTCCAGAGGCCACTTCCAACTTCATCCATTCTGTGCTTTTGTGATTCACTAAGTGCTTTGTTTCCTTTGTATCAAAAGGGGAAAAAAAATTGCATGTGTTTGCATTCTTGCAGAGCACAGGGTCCAGGAATTGTAACTTCTACCTAAGGGTAACTGAAATTCAAAACACCTGAGAGTGTATTTTCCAAGAAAATTATTTACAGTGTAGGTACCTTAGCTAACATTGCAGTGAGAAGTGTCTCTGTTCATAAAAGCTTACTATGTGATGCATCGAAGTTAAAAGCATTACTTTAAAACAAGGGCCTTTCAGCTCTTTTCTTTTAATACCTGTTGCTTTTGAATTTGCAGTGACTGTACTGTTTTTGAAAATTGTCTTTTATTTGTTTGAAGTAATCTAAATTCTATTATTGCATTTGTGATGTTTAGTAGTTAGCAATGTAGTCTTGCAGTGGTCAGAAAAATCCTGTCTGTAACAACTACTATTATTTATATTTTTTGATATATTTTCATTAGCTTTCAGTATGGCAGCCTATAACTTGCAGCACTATGCGAGTACTAAACTGGCTGAAAGGTGTCTTTCTTAAAATTTACTGTATCCACAAGCTGTCATTCTAAACATAACCTCTTGCTCCGTGCACTTCTCAGTAGCATTTCTCTTTCAAATGTTTGCTGAAAAGCCTATCACAAAAGCCAGCAGCAAAGAGAACAACAAAAAGTTAGAGCTTTTTAATGAAGCACTAGAGTACACTGGAATGGACTGTAGAAAGTCTGAATTGTAACTATTGATAATTACATTTTACTTTTTACACTTCAATTTTCTAGTAAGTCAAGTACAGAAAAAACAGTTGTACAAGTATTCACAGTAGGTGCTAGAAAAGAGGCCTAACCCTGACTGAAGTAAATTAACTAGAAGATACAACAATACACTTACTAAGATCAGCCTTAGAAGTTATCCACAAGTTATTCACAGAAAGTTCCGAAAACTGCTTTTAATGTTGCACTTGTATGTGATTTACTACTGTTGGATGAAGCCTAGAGGATCTGAGAGCATACACTGCTTGTTTAGATATCTAAGCAGTCTTGCTTAACTTGAGGCAAATTCTCACATGGCCAATATTGCCATTGTGAAAAAACTGCTTGCAGGCATAACATTTTAGAAGGAGCTTTTTTCTGAAAAAGATAATGTAGAATTTGCTGAAGAAGAGATAGCAATATGATGCAAATAGTAGAAACATTTTATAAGTAAATCTTTTTTAAATTCTGATTAATTTTTTATCCTATGTAGAATCATCTAAATATAATAGTCATTATTACCTCTTTAGTTGTGTTTCAGAATAATACCCTTGCTTATTGTCATATTAATATTGTCATATTAAAAACAATGTGATGCCAGGGGAGATTTGCCTTCATTATTCCCTGGAAAGCTTCTGTTTTCAATTACACCCATGTATCTACACAGCCATTTAAACAGACACAGAGAGCAGAATTTTCTGCTAGATTTATTAAATAAGACCTCAGTTCAGACCTCTGCCAACTTTTAAGCAGATATTTTAATATAAGCCTATTCCTAATAGGTGTTAATTTGGACAATGGATGATTCATGAAATAACACCTTAATTATTTTAACAAAAGACTTGACATCTTATTTTTCATTTTCACGGCTACTACTTTTGTACCCCATGTAAAAATTTAACCTTTCAGAAAATATTACTGTACAGAGACTACAAAACTAGAAAAAAGTGGTAGGCTTGCCCCTGAAAAGGAAATCTCACCAAGATGTGTGCATCCCTGGTTTGATCTATAAGAATTGATAAAATCACGTTATGGCTGCCCACCTGGCACTTACTCTACTCATTGCCTCCTGCTGATTTTCCTGGAGGTGAGGGATTGCACCGGGCACTGGGAAGGCTGCTGCAGTTTCCTCAGCCTTGCTGCTCTTGGGCTGCCAGACTGGCAAGGTGGGTGCCTGATGCATGCTGCCAAGCACACTGGGAAGAAGCCAGCAAGTCTTCTGAGGACCTCCACTCCAATGGGGCTCTTAGGGGTCTGGCAAAGAGCCTGTTGTCCCCTCTTGAAAAATAAAAGTCGATGAGACTGAAGATCAATTACAGAGCACATGCCAATTAAAAAACTTCAATCTAAGTGTTGTACATTACCAGAAAACCAGTGATAATCAACCTCTAGTCCTATTCCTTTTCTGATTTTACAGGCTTTTCAAAATGGGGAGAAAATCACTGAAGCATTCAGTTGTACTTAGTTATTTTGAGACTTTTTTTTTTTTGTTGTAAAATTGAACTTGGAATTAGGGACGGACCTGATGTGAAATCCTATATCTGGGACTGAGACAATGATGAGTTTCAAAAGTAAACATGGATTACAAGTTAACAGCTGTGGCCTATAAGATATATTTGCAAAATTCTATAAAATTAATTTTAAATTCAAATATCTTCTCTTAAAGGAATTGAAGTAAAGACATAGTTTTTTGTTTGGTTTTTTTTGTTTGTTTTTATTTTGGGTTTGTTTTGTTTTTTTTTTTCTCAGCAGATTAGTTACTCCATTTTTAAAGCCTTCCCCAGAAGTCCCTATATTCTTCTTTGGGCAAAGGAGAACTGGATGAAAATCCATTCCTATTCTATACATGTATCTTTTAAATTGATCCCTGGAGTCGAACACAATCATTCAGGGTGTGCTCTTCTTTTTCTGAGGGTGTCAACCTCTGGTCAGTTAAACACTAAAAGACTAGGAAAGGAGGGCACCTTACATCATATAAATCTACCCTTTTTAGTTTAAAACCATTTTCCCTTGTCCTATCACCATAGGGCCTACTAAAAAGTCTGTCCCCATCTTTCTTATAAGCCCCCTTTAAGTATTGAAAGGCTTCAATAAGGTGTCCCCAGAGCCTTCTCTTCTCCAGGCTGAACAACCCCAATTCTCTCAGCCTCTCAGGTGTTCCAACCCTCTGATCATTTTTGTGGCCCTCCTCTGGACCTGCTCCAACAGGTCCATGTGTTTCCTGTGCTGAGGGCTCCAGAGCTGGACGCAGTACTCCAGGTGGGGTCTCCCCAGAGCAGAGTAGAGGGGCAGAATCACCTCCCTCGACCTGCTGGCCACGCTGCTTTTGATGCAGCCCAGGATACGGTTGGCCTTCTGGGCTGCGAGTGCACAGTGCCGGGTCTTCTCCAGCTTTTCATCCACCAGTTTCCCCAGGTCCTTATCCACCAGGTTGCTCTCAATCCATTCGTCACCCAGCCTGTAATACTGGGGATTGCCCTGACCCAAATGCCAGCACCTAATACTCTTTTGGTAGTGGATGGTTTTTGATAGCCTCAAACTTTATGTAAATGTAGAAAACATATAGAGAACAACACAGTGCCATACTGATAACCTTATATTCTGATAATGAGAGGGTGTAACCACTTAACTGTATAACCACTTGGCTATATTTTGTTTCAGGGAAATCTAAAAAGCCATAGTTTGCATGTAAAAGACATGCCGTGATGTCCTGTGCCTGAATCTTCAACACCCATTTACTTGGCCATAAGTCTACTAGCAATGTTTTGGTCACCTGGTGTTGTTACATCAATTCTACTAAATTGTAATACTTGGTAACTCTGGGGAATTATGATACTCACTGTAGTACTCAATGGTGTGCATTGGACATGAAAATAAGCAAGAAGTGTGAGTCAAATCCTCCTCACCTGATCTCTCTGATAAGGAGCAGGAGACACACAGTTCTGATTTACTCCATGTTTTTCCTACTACATATATATGAACATATAATTTATCTGTTTGAGTTAATGAGAGTGTAAACTGTTAGGTATTGTAATTATTACTATATATGTAATTATATATAATTATGTAAATATCTATACTTTACTATGCAGATAGCTATACATATAACCATGTGTACTATACGTGTTGTTTTCCCATATTCTACCTATACTGTTCACATTGTGCTATGCTTAATGTATGTCTGTTACTAGACTGAGAAACACTGGATATAGTAAAAAATGATAGTTAAATTATAATACAGAAGCTCTGAGAATGAGAAGTGCCAATTTTGACTCTCCAATAAAATGTGTATAATTTAATAAATTACAGAACGCCAATTCTAGCTCTATCTAGCAGTTGTATCACTGCATTAAATAGTCTTATGCTTATTCTTTCTGATCACACAAACTTAAGAAGACTGGGCTGTCACATAAAGGAAAAAGTAAACCGTGAAGGTTATGTGGTGGATCGGCTGTTTTTCAGATGGGATGTAAAACAAGACCTTGTTTTATAACTTTCAAAGCTCTTATGGCACTTTATGAGATGAAGGTTCATGTCAAAATACCAAAATTGGACAAATAAATATTGTAGGTCTCATTTCTCTGAGACTATCAGTTCACATTGCAGCTTTTAATTAAAAAGAAACCCTACACCTTTAGGTGCCTTGAAAGGTGTATCATTTGAATGAAGGTAATAAAAATCTTGTATGTCTTCTGCTTTGTGCAACTCAGTTGGTTTAGTTTAAATTTAGTAATTAATATTTATAATTCTCTTGAAGAATCTCTTGGAGATTCTTTGATTAAATGTGCCATGCAGTAGCAACCAACTACCGTTGCTGAAATTGTTCTCTTTTAGTTTGGCAAATAGCATTCTTCTTTGGCTTTTCATTCAGAAAAAGCCAGTGTAGATGAGGTATACTTGACTTCTTGCCATTAGAAATATCAGTCATGTCATCCATGTCATCATTAAGAGCCCACTAGACAGATTACTAGAGACGTACTTTATAGATATTTATTGGTAAAAGAAAAATCAGGCAATTAGAGATGAGGTACAGTGAAGATAATTATGTTTGTTCTCATCTATCTCAGAGCAGATGGTACATGAAGGCATTTGAACTTCAGTGGTGGTGTAGCAGGTGGAGAAAGGTTGTACAGAAGTGGGGAGAATCCCTAATCAATCCTATGGCTGCAGGAACCTTTCATGTCCAATGAGCTACTGCAGACACTATTCGAGGTAAGTTACTTTATGAATAGATCTCCTTAGCCAGCTTGGTTATTTTCCTGCACTGGACCTCAGAGGTTGACATCTTGATTCATGCTATGGCGGCATAGGTTTAACCACAGTCCAGCTTTGAGAGAATACGTTCTATTAAAATGCAGCCATTTAGCAGTGAAACAGATTGGTTTGGGGCCTTAACCAGCTCCTTGGCCCCAAGCTGTCTAAGCACTAATATACAAACACATGAAATCGAAGCTAACAAATGGGGCAATCAGGTAGAATATGGTGACTTATAAATAAACATCAGCAAAGCTCCAGAAGAAAACACTACCCATGAATAGCTAACAGACATAATGTTTTAAGAAAGAGCAGGAGAAGTATAAAGTTGCCAAACAGAATCATTCAAAAGTTACCATAATTTGCCCTCTTACGCATATGTATTAAGTATTAGATGAAATCTATGGATTTACACAATTTTCCCTCACGCTCTCATATCATTTAGTACATGGAATGGATCGTGTTTACTTAATGAGCAGCTATTCAAGATTTTGTTTCCCCAATGTGGCCCCAGACTATTTATTATGGGAAAGTTAAATCTGCTCTAAAGGCAGAATTATTAATTTTCTCATGGTCTAAGCCACTCTCCAAAGAAGTACCTGAATGCTTTACAGACATAGGGTTTGACACAACCCTGTCAGGTTTTTAATCCATTGTCTGTTTTAAGATGGCTTTGAGAAGACTTCTCTGGAACAAAAGTACTATTTTAGTTTCAAATTTACATTACAAGTTACCAAGCCAAGGAAGAGAGAGTGTACAAATTTTCAGTTTTTATAATGAAATCTGTAAAAGTAGAAAAATGTGGAAAAGGTGAGGTACTTGAGGTCATTCCCTTAGGGAAATGCTTCTCAGGGAATGAAGCAAGTGTTAGGCAGATTTAAAAAAAGGAAATGCAATCAATCTTCCCATTGACTTATATTTATCCTTATCTAATTCTGTATATAACTTAAATTTAAATCCATCTACCATCTACTGCTACAATTTCCATCCATTGGAAATTAAAATCCGGTTGTTTACCTCATGCTGAATTATTCTATTTACAGATACTTCATTTATGATTAATCAGAAATTGCAGTTGAGTGAGCTAGGTATATTCATTAATAGTGCACATCGATGGAACCCACTAATCCCAGCCCACAGATTATAATGACCTCAAACTCCCTCACTGTGTACGTGCAGATATTTTGCTTCCAAACAGGGTTTTTTTCACCTCACTTCCTACTCAACCCTGTAATTGGCTACTCAGTTCCTAATTAGCTGCTATTTTTTTCTCTCTGTGTGAACATAAGCACTGGCTGGTTCCAAGGAAGGAACTGAAGAATTACATCTATTTACTGGCAGTATATATTTCGTATCATTCCCAGGAAAGACTTTAATTTGCAACACACAGGCAATCATTTCTGTAGAGTGGCCTTATTATGAATATTATTTGTTGTATACTGTTCTCAACATATTTATGCTAAGATCTGGGCCTCCCTAAATGACCCTGCAGTACGCAGGATCACTCCATACCCAGAGAGGAAAGTGTTTTGTTTTTTTTTTTTTTTTTGATGAGCGGTTTGGATATTTCTGAACAATTAATTATAGACATCTACATTTTCTAATTTTACTCTGCAGAGAAACTTCTGCATTTATCAATAAATTTTAGGCACTTCAGTGGAACAAATTAGAAATTTGTTTAGTAACTGAATGCTTTTATTGTAGTTTTGGTATGCTCACTAAGGATCAGTTTTATGTTGTAAGTTCTTAATTAATACTGCTTTTATTTTATTAATAGTTGGTAAACAAATAGTGATTTGTTTCTGTCTAATAACAGAAAATCAATGCAAAAATAATGTAAGAATGATAAATACAGGAAAACCAAGGATGTAAATGGTAGAATGCCTTTTGAATTCTAATTGAGTTTCTACTACAGCCAGTTGGTTTCAGTGAAGTTACTGATTTCAAAAGGTCTTGACCGGTATCCTAAAAACCTTTCAGCAATACAGTCTAAAATTGCAAATATGAATATGAAAATAATACAGGAGTTGGAAGAAACTTTGTGCACATTAATGTACTTAAAGAAAACTGTGCTTCCACTTATGACCTTAGCCAGCATAAAAATTCATGTATATTTATAGCACTTTAGAAAGCATGTCCCCTTAGTGGCAGCAAGGCTCAACGGAAGAATTCATGGTGTAATAGCGTAATGTGCTAATAGCAACATCTATACCTGGCTGAGTCTGCTAATTGTGTCCCTCTGGATATGGGGGCTTCATCTGAACACATTCAAACTGTCCTAGACTTCATATGCCTGGAGCTATTCCAAGCTCATTCCACTTCATATATGCTCTAAAAATAAACTCAGAGTATTGCACTTCATTCATTTAAAAGCACTTATAAGTGGTATGCCTAGTTTGGGGATTTAATAATGTGAAATACCACAGGTACAGTGTAGTTGCTTTCCAGATAGCTTCTAGGTACAATTCAGGAATGAGGCAATTAACTACCTATATAATTATGCTGAGTACATACACAGTGCAGCGAAACTTTCCTCACAAACACACATAATCCAGATGACCTTAGTGTCTTAGTACGGTGGACCTTACTGTCCTGTGATGTTTATCTCACATGAAGAACCTATGTAGGAATACGTTACTGCTATTGCTATTTTAACATCTGCATTCATAGCAATGTCTTGAGGCTACTAGCTAAGTAGTTGTACTCCACTTGGTATATAAGCTTACATATATTAAGAAATTCCTCCTCAAGGAGTTCTGAGACAAAAGAGAACAGGTGAATACAATAAGCAGAGGGGAACAGCTCTGGATACTGGAGGGACTGCTCTGTGTCTTCAGCTGCAGTGACAGCACACTGGCAACACAGCCATTACTTTTAAGAAGCATCGTTTTCATATCAGAGATTTCTATGGCTTTTGGGTTGTTTGACGTGTAAAAGCAGCATACACTATAGAGGGCTTCAGTAGCTGAATGGTTAAAGTGCTTAAAATATTATCTAAAGTATTGCTTAATGAAAATATTGCAGTAGTTCCCAAACATTTTTTTTCACTTTTCCCCAAAATAGATGAATTCCTTAAAACCCACTTTGGACAGATTGTCCCTTTTTCTCACACTTGGGAAACCATTTATGAAGGAACAGGGGAACATCAATCTTATCAGACCAGATAGGCAGAGATACACACTTGATGCACTCTGATACACAGAGATAACACAGGCTCAAGAGGTATGATGTTGGATATCTATGGCTCTGAACCGTGGAATTTCCAGCTTGAAAATTAACAGCTTCAAGTTTTTCCAAGAAACTGGAGGAAAAGAGGTTGAAAAGGGAAACAATACAAAGAGGGGGAAAAAAAAGAAAATCTGTAACAGAAATTGCTTCTTCTGCCTTAATACATAAAAAGTTGAGTTTCCTATCAGTTGCACAGGTGCAAATCTCAGCTGTTCCTGAAATTGCAGGACTAACTAACAGCAAAATTTCGTCCAGCAAAAATAGTTATATTTTGTATTGTAGCCACCTTACAACAAGCACTGTCCTTTAGAAACAACCCTTTGAAATTGCATGTTCTCTTGCTGCCTTTTATCAGAGAACAGCAGCCCACCAGATCTCTCTGCAGTTTCCCGGGGTGCCTGCAGACATTACAAGACATGAGCAGGTCAAGGCACATTAAGACAGGAGAAAATTCTGGAGAGATCACACCCAGAATTTACCTTTATTGTCCTCTTAAGGCAAATGTTCTTGCATAAATTCAACTTCATGCACACCTGCCAGCAAGTCTGTAGAGTAAAAAAAAAATCATTTTCAGGGATGAATAGTAACTCCAAATAAGATAAGATAGCCTGGAAGTACAGCCACATCAAGAATTTCTTAGTATTGCTGCTGATGGGGAAGAACATACAAGCAGAAACTGAAATATCACTTAGAAGGGGAAGAAGTAGGACCATGCAATAGTTAAGGCTATTTTTGCAAATGTCTATTTTTTTGGTTTTGTAAGCCTTAATTTTTCTAGGCATATTTAAATGGGCCTGTTTCTGTGCAGGCCTTTACAAATTGTGTCGACTTGTAACATTTTCAAAAGTGCTTAGGCAGCATAGGAGCCTCATTTTTGAAACAGATTTAAGCTCAGATTTAGAAAAAATGCATAGGTGCCTAAAGGATCATAAATGAATTTTTGACAGGACCATTCCATTGAGGTAATTAGTGTAAACGACAGTATGAAAGAGCATTCACAAAAGCTAACTTCAGCCTAGCAAAGCTCATTTCCCCAGCCACACTGCATAGTCAATGGGAAAGAAAACTCTTCTAGAGGGTTATTAGAAACAAGTGATGTGTCTGTTAAGGGATGCAGTGAGTGCACCCAGCCTCTGTTCTGGGGTGAGACCAGGCTCCATTCCTGAATTCTCCTGGGAAGAAAACACAATTCAAGGTATTGAAAGGCCCCAAGCACTCAAAAGGAGAAGGGAACCAGGCTGGAGGGTTGGGGTAGGTGAAAAATACTTCAGATTATGAATGCCGATGGTGGCAGATAATCGTGTGTACGTGTGAATGTCTGAAACCAAATGTTTGTACTCCCAAGCACAAGCCTACAGCCTGCTACCTACAGCTGGTACAGGCTGGTTGTGAATTTTGATAACACCTGGAACTGGAAAGTGACACATACTGAATCATGTAGTTAACAAGAGACATGAGGCAGGACCACCAGTTAGGAGACTGATCACATGCTGTGCTTCTGCAAACAGCGTGTTCAAATGGAGAAAAACAGGCTACAAAGTGGGGAGAAGATTCCGGCAAAGGAGAAGAGCCTAGAAATGCACCAACAAACACGCTATGATGCCTGAGATTGGTAGCTCTGGGCAGCTTCACGGCATACAGCTGGCATGACTCTGCCCAACTTTCCCAGCAATGGGAAGTCAAGACTTGAGTGAATGTGGCTTTGGAAAGTGTGTGAGTGTGTGAAATAATCAAGAAGGGTAAAAGCCTTAAGCTTGGAAGGTCTTAAATAAATCCCAGTATTCAAATCCATACAGGTTGTCATTCATTCTGTCTCACCCATGACAAGGGTTCACTATGAATAACTGTGCAGGATCAACAGGCCTTGCATCATCTTCTGAAAAATGTTTTCAGCCTTGATGGATGATACGGGTGCCCAGCAAAGTCAGTCTTTGCTCATGTCAGTAATGCTCTGCATTCAGAAGACAGAGGGGGAGTCTCAAAGCCCATAATGCTAAGAAATGTAGACTAGACTCGTAACAATGTTTGGAACAGAGTCTGAAGTAGTGTAAGGTCTAGTTTTGACATTGGCATAACTGAATAAATTTCTATCTTTATTTTGGTTAGTGATACTTTTTCGAGTTTACTTGGATTCAGCTGCAGAAAAAAAAAACAGTCGATGCAGGTGGTTTGGACTGGAGATCAGGGATAAACAACAAGAATAGTTTCAGTTTCATATTCCCATGAGGTTTTTGGTTGGGGTTTTTTTTGTTTGTTTTGAGGTTGCCTGGTTATGGTTTTTACTTGAAGCTTGCCAGGTTAAATAACCCCAAAGCCAAACTGCTATAAAAGAAGGGATCAGATCTTGAGATGCAAAACTATGGACTTTTGAACAACTCTGCTGCTCTCTTTAGCTTATCCTCTGAGATTTCCACCCTCTGTATGGTTTCCATAATTGCAATGTTCAGTCATCTCATAGACATTATTTCACTGTCTTATTGACTGAGATTATGCCTCCTATTCACATCTGATAATGGTTCTGATTTTGATTCATACAATTCAGACACTTCACAGCAGTAGCAGCAAGAGAAGCACATTGTAATTATTTTGGAAACCCTTTGTTGCTGGTGTCATTTTATCTTTCATCCCTGCGTGCTCTTTTTGTACATATGCATCCCATAATATACACTTAGTATTAGAAACAGGGAAACAACTATGGAATGGGAATCATGTTAAAGTCATGTGTTTTGACCTAAGTGTTTTGTTATCACCAAAACCACTTAATTGAAGTTTTTAATTTTGTCAGTCATTCGTTTGGGGTTAGATCCTCTCAGCTGCAGTGGATTTATACCTGATGTAGTTCAGAAGGGAAAAATGAGGTGCAAACTCACTCAGAACTGACGGCTATTCCAGTTTTACCCTCCTGGCATGCTTTCTCTCTTCCTTTTAGCAAAGAAGACTATGTACTTTAAATTAACAATTTAGCTTTATGCCACATAAAAATGCACGTTAAGTCACATGTCTTGTATGGCTAAAAAGGAGCTAGAAAACACCTAAGAAATTATGAAACCTTCTAAGTATACCTATAACATTCAGGACAAATACTGGTATTTAAATGATCCAGGGAAGGTAACTCCAGGTAACTTGATCCAGGGTCTCAGAAACCTCACCAAAAGCTTTTTTTAATTCTTAGATTGAACCTTTATTGAACCTAGACCTATTCTTTCCCCAGCATCTTTAAACAATGACTGACTCCTGCTTTTTATATACTGGTTGCTATCCCTTCTTCCAACTTTTTTTTTTTTCTGCATTAAAAAAAAAAACCAACAAACCACTTCATATTTTTCTAGCAAGACGTGTTTTCCATAACTCTTATGTGTTTCTTTCCTCTAGGATGTCTGATTCATTTACATATTTTTTAAAGTTGCGAGAATTAGACACATATTACAACAGTTGTCTAACCTGTTCCTAAAGAATAGATATGGTACCTTTTTCACACCCTACACCAGTAGTAGATTTTTATTCACTCAGAATGAGGTTTTTCCTTTTGGCAATAGCGTTATAACATTGACTGTTATTTTGCTACCTATCTGCTTTAAGGTCCAGATGCTTTTTTTCTATATTATATAGCCTTTTCTGTTATGTATTTGTGTATTTTTTTCCTCCTTCCTAGTGGAAAGCTTTTTGTTGTTTCTTTTAATTCTCTTGATTTTGGACCCCATCTCTTAAGTGGCCAAGTTTATTTTTAACCTCTGATCCTTTCTTCTGATGTCCTTTACGTGAAATAATGTCAAAATATTCCACAGAGCAGAGAGAAATCTTCTGCATAAAAGCTGACTGACATAGCATATATACCCACTTTGCTACCTGGATGCAGCTATGGTATTCCTCAAGGGAATTCCCAGTAGCAGATGAACACAGACATAACATACAGGCACACACATGGTGTTTATAATCTCAGACCACTTTTTAAGCTCAGTGGAAGTTAGCTCTAGTTGTAATCATCACTCTGCTTTATGGGTAGTTTGAGTGGGTTATGTGCTTACACTGTGCAGAAACGTGCTTGCACTGTGTCTTCCTGTTGCAACTAACAAATGCCATACTTATGGCTGCTGTGTCTGATATCCTTGTTATGAACATTATTACATGCATATTTTGGCTTGACTTTGGTGTAACCATGCTGATAAGCTCTCTCTGTTGGGTCATTTATGTGCTATTGTCTTGTTTCTGCCAGTTTTAATTTCAGGTTATGGTGGCAACAGCTTGTACTGTCTGAGGCTTTGCAACATCTAGTGCATGTTTATATAGTGGGAGTGAGGGAAGCTAAATACTCAGAGGTAAAACACTATCACGCAGAGGTTCATTTTCTAGCTCTGCAGTGCTGTGAGTGGGAGAGTCAACATAGGCATAGGCATAGGCATGGGCATAGGCATAGATTGCCATCACCACCAAGAGCTGTCTGAAAATAAAAGGTGTTAAGCTAGTAATGCTGCATGTATAACTACTCTTTGTAATAAGAAAAAGCAAAACCAGCGTGTGGCAATACGCGGTCATATGGACAATATAATTGGTCGAAGGTTGATTTAAATTTAAACTCAAAGTCAAAAGCATGAAATATATCTCTTGTAAAAATTAAATTAGCACATATCTGAAATGTTTTATCCTGACCTGATGCAGATAGAATACATCCATTGATTTTACTGGAAAAAATCCAACTCATATCACTTGGAGAATCTGCCCTGTCATCAGCACTGAAGATCTGAGAGGCATTGGTGTCTACTAAAATTAATGGGAATTGCTGATGTTCTTGGAAACCCTGTAGAGTTGCATTATTTTAACTTGCTACTTTTTTTCTTTTTAATGTGCTAGCTATTCTTACTATAAGGTCCAGAAGAAGGACAATATCCTGCAACGCAGCAAAATTTCATCTTTTTGTGACCACCACTTTAGTGACAACCACTTTTCCTCTGAGAATGTTATTCTACAATGTATTGAACAAGATATAACCACTTTCAGTGAACTGACAATGAGTGAATGGTGAAGTATCACCAGAAAAATATTTTTCAACGTTGCTATTTATAGTATTTGATGTATGTTCTGAAAACATCTGGTTTTACCAAAGTTGAAAAAACTTCCTAGAATTTTTTTCCAGAAGAGAATGTTATCACCAGTAATGAAGTGTTGTTTTAGTTTCTTAAAGTAGTGCATTTGCATATATTTTAATGTTAATCAATATCTAGCTTTTGGGAAGAGAAACACAGATGAAAATCTCTGAGCGCTATTTATGTAGCAATGTGTAGGCACAGTTGTGAGTGAGCAGAGCATGACCTTTCCAGCGGATGGATCAGTCCGTAATGCGGCTTTTTAGAGAGACACTTCAGGAACAGATACCCAGACATCAGTCTCTTCCAGTCTCCTTGGCAGAAACATTGCTGAAGGTGACCAAATAGTTGTTCCAACTCTGGTACACAGTGGTGTCAGCTCAGCTTAGCTCTTACAGGCACAGGCTGATACAGTTGTAAAAAAAATGGCTTCTCCCATTTAAGGCAAATTTCATTCTCCTCTGACCAGCAGCAAGGGGAGCAGTTAGTGTTCATCAAACCTTTGAGTTTTAGAGGTAAAGACCTTTTTCTGGCCTTATGCAGCTTATCTTGGATTCCATATATTAGTACTTAAAAGTCCATTAATCCTAACGGAATGTGCTTTACTAGAAACTTTGAAATAAAAAGGCAGGGTAACTGCTGAACAAAACAGAGGGTATCTACTTCTTACCTGATATTCCCCCTGACATTTCAGTATCCAGCCTCTCTCAAACAGCGTAGCTGCGGCAGCAGAGATAGGGAGATATGGAGTGACTGCATCACCTCTGACATTTATTTTAAGTCTTGAAAACAATATTATGCATTTACAGTGCAGTCATTTTTCAAATTGAATTTAGCCTTGTGGATTTTTCCAGCTCTCTTCTTATCAGGTGATAAGACTGTTCTGAGTTTTGCTCACATTTATTTTCCAGTCATGCTTCATAACCACTTGAACGTCTCCCATTTAGGAGGAAGACTTTTGTTAGGCCACATGGACCAGTCCATCTAGCCATGCCTGTGAATTGCAGGAAAAGCCAGCAAAAGATTCAAGTCACTGATGCTCTGGCTTAGCAGTCCATCACTGAAGAAAGCAAACATTATGAGTGCATTAAGTATAGCATAGTGCTGAAATAAGTGTGTATACAGTATGTAAGGAAATTTCAGCCCACTAATAAAAAATAAATCATTTGGTTTGCTTTAAATTCCTTCAGATTATCAGCTGGTTTTCCCACTGAGCAATTTTATTCTGTTAATCCAACAGCCGCTATCAGTAGTAGGCAACCGATTCATCCAGCTAGTGTTTTCCTGTAACTGCTCTGAATTAATTCTGCACATCAATTTACAAACAAATTCCAAATATGTGAGGAGAAGATGCCCCAATGATATGAAACTTCGCACAAAAACATGAGCTACACAAAATCCATTCTGTATTATGCTTAATATATTACCTGATATAATACTATAATAATATATTATAACTGCAGAAGTAGCAAAAATTCTGATTTCACATGTAAATAAGCTATGAAAGTCTTATTAAACAAGGAGACCTGCTGTAGTTTGCTAGTGTCTTAGCTTATTGATTTTTAACTTTCACTGAATGTCTCAAGTCTTAGAACAAGAGTTGTGGTATTGAATTGGTGACAGAGCACTTTCTCAAAATTTCAATCCTTTTTTCTTCCAGTACTATTTTCTGTGGCAGTTTTCAAATTATTGGATGTAAATCCACAGCAAACCTTATACTATTTTCTATAGCATCAGTGTGCTATGACGAGGCAAAAAAACAGTCATCCGTGTAATATTATGTTACCCACTATACCATATGCAAATTATACAGTAAGGCAAGTGTATGTATTGTTTGGGCTAATGTTTTATGAACATTTTTGGTGTCTTGATGATAACATTCAAAACCAATAAATTAAAGGGTGAATATATTTCAAGTCATGGCAAATCTCTGGAAAAAACATTCACTTGAAGAATTTTTAATTGCTTGCTTGAACCCAAAACCTATTATTTATGGATTAAAAATGAAGTCTGTCTATATTTCTATGAAGTATGGTGTAGATTTTCACTGCTTTAATAGATGAACTGAATGTCTCATGTCACTCCTGAAGACAAAGTCCATCCAGCTCCTGTTACTGAAGAGCAGAAAGTGCCCCATACCTCCTCTGCCCCTAGTCTGGTCTCTCAGGTAAACTGCTATTGTTCTTCCTATAAACTGCCGGCCTAATCAGCTTTGGGTGGTCAGGAAATGAAAATCATTTTATAAGCTTTTTCTTACTAAAACAGTTATTTATAGCTCCTGATTATAACATGTATCACTATTAATATTTTAGCTTTGTACAGCACCTTCCAGCCCAATGCATTTCACAAGTGTACTCCCAGAAATGTACCAAACCTGGAAGACAGAGCAACCACCTTTTGCTGAGAACTGCAGGCATTTTAACTCAGAACACTTACCATTGAGGCCCATATATAGTTCATGCTTTGCTTCTACTTCATATCCAAAAGATGTTGCACCAAACACATCTGCTCAGTCCTACTGCATAAGGGAATAAACGGCAACAAAAATATAGTCAGCATTTTTCTCTACTTTTTAGCAGGCCCTGTGGGCTGGATTGAACAGCGTTAATAGACAGCTTCAGTAGATAGACTAGATGGGCTCTCCCGTCTACTGTGTACAAAACAGTCAAGGGGGCACAGGTCCTCTAACATCCTCTGAAATCTCTTTTAACGAGCCTTTCACAGATTCTTTGCACATGAAATCAGAACTCTTACTGCTTCTCCTGCACAGCTGTACTATAATTGTGGATGTTGTATTACTCATATGTTTTTGTGCTGGGATTTCTAAGACAGTTTTCTGATTTCAACATCCCTGAGTATACAGATCTAAATTCATATACCCGAACAGTATGTGTGTTTCACATATTCACAAAATTTGGTGGGACACCAGTATTTTCTTTACAGGGTGAACTGAAACAAGTTCTTCTGTGAGTGGCAGAGCTAAAACTGTTTTTCTTTCCTGTGTTAACCCTGGGAGCCCTCCTTGTTTGCCATGACATTCTCACCAGGAATCAGATGGCAGCTAGGAACACAGTCCCCCGTTGGGCTGGCTGGGGCTTGCCTGATAACTATCCAGCAGAGTGCTGACACACACCGTGCACAATGGCTGTACTCTGCCTGGTTTTCCTTCAGGGTGAGCAATTAGACTGGTTCAGTATCATCAGTGCAGCTACCAATTTTGATGCAGTTTGCAGAAAAGAAGTTATCATTGAGAAGGCCATACTTGTCTCATTTTAAGGTTCCTTGGAAGTCCCCTGTGAACACTGGATTTCACAGCAAAGTCTAAAGGTTTTTCCACCTAATATATATAAATGAGCAGAAGAGTACAGCATTAACCTAGTGGAGCAAGATGAGACAGAATAAAATTAAGCCCATAATCTAAGGTCTCTGCCTTATTCCTGGATTGCATTTTGGTGCCATACGTAGTATTCAGGAAGTACTCTTATCTGCTTGCTTTTTTTTTTTTCTTGGCTTCTGAAACAGGACTTTTTGCTACCTATATTCTCCCAAATTATCTTCTCAGTCAAACAGTCAGAGACACTCATAATGTAAATGTTCTAACTCGAAGTTTTAATGATATACTTTTTTCTTCATTATTTAACCCTACATGATTCACAGGTACCGTTGGACTTTCAATCACAAAAAACCACACTGTACTGGAAATGAAATTATATTAGCTCCTTTTAGACAGAAATATGAAAGTCTGAGTGCTATGGCTCTGATGGCTAATCTAGAATAGGGATTGAACCCTCCTGATAACGCTACAATCAGAAGGCTGCACCTTCTCTTTAAAATGCTTTGCCACCTTGTGCTTTTCCTAAATCCTTTTGATTAGATTGTAGCGCAAATGCCACAATTTTGATTTTTGTTATTGGACTATATGAACATAACCAGTTTCTTAATTTATATTGTTAAACATTTTGTGAGGAAATTGCCTATTGTGTTTTGTTGTGGTTTTCATTAATATAATGTAGCTCAGCTTTCTCTAAGATTAAAATCAAAGATGAATAACTTTGTGCTCAGCTAGAGCACACCATTTGCTAATTCATCTGAGATCAATAACGATTAAATGAATAATTTAGTGAACCACTGTGCACCCTTTTTGGCTGCTTTATTTCCTTCCACAAGTTACACTTGTTATTTGCAATAATATATAGAATTTGGAGAGTCAGGGGAAAAAAAACCAACTTTTTTTTCCCCTTTATTTTCCTTTATTTTTTTCTTAGTAAACAGAAAATGAGTTTATGTTTTTTTCTTTTTAATACCTGACTGAAAATCCTTTGGGAATTTAAAGTCTCAATATTATTTTCTTTTAAAGCCCTCTTTGGACTTTCTTTTTAGTTTTTGCTTGATGATTGCTTCTATGCTGCTCATTAAGATGCTGTGCAAATAAGTGATTATGAACAACATATATAAGATTGCCAAACATACACTGTTTTAAATATGCATAGTGAGTCTAATACCAACAGAAAGTTGTCAGACAGATTGATCTTTTGTAGCAAGTCCAAAATGTCTAAAAGAAATTATTTGGACTCGAGTGTGAACAAACAATCTGTAAAAAACAGTTAGGCGAGTGACCTACATTAAGAGGCACAGATCTTTCCAGGTATTTGGGTGTAATGCCTCTGTTCAGAGTCATTTTAATCAGTAAAGACTGAAAAGATCAGTCACCTCTTACCTTTTATATTCAATCACAATCTAAAGTGTTTCTTAGCCAAAATCTCATGAGTGATCCAGCAGGTATTCTCAGACCACATGGGAAACACAGCATCTAAACCAGTTCCACTCATGCCCATAAACCCACTCTTTTATTTTTAGTTTTTATTGAAAATTCCATCAAAGGAGACAAGGACAGAGATTTTCATTTATACAAAAGTCACCTCATTGGGTCAAATCATGGAATCAAATAGGAAAGATCTGTCCAATGAAATCCTCTTCCCCAGAGGAGATTAATGTGCTGTTTAGGTAGGGCTCTCTCCAGAGAAGTATCGACTGGGAGGTTTTTTACTCAGGAGTGAATTGAAATTTTATTCCTATACTTATGTTCTTATATTTTCTTCTAACAATTAGTCTGTGGGTCAAAAGGGAGGGGGAAGGGAAGGGAGAAAAGACAAAAAAGTACTATCAATTTCTGAAAGAGCATCAGGTAATGGATGAATGAATGAATGAATGGATGGAGACATTCATTTACACAGCATTTTGGCTGTTCTGAAGCTTGTTCTAAGACAGTTATCTCAGAGACCTTCTTGAATAAATAATTTAGGAAGGCTCCTTCTGCTAATGTAACTTCTTTACTGCTTTTCTTGCAGTTATTTTGATGACTTCTTAAGGATATACTTTCAGGATTCAAGAGATAATGCAAGTCTCCCAACTTTCATCTTCACTTTGGAGGGAGAAGAGATATTTTCTAATGCTTATGGCTGCAGATAATAACTAGAAAGTGTTTCTTTAATGCTCAGAAGCTAAACAGCTCTTTTTCCATTGTCACATTTTTAAGGGTAATCCTTTGGGAAATGTGGAAAAGAAAAGTGACACATCAGGATTGCCATTTGGGATGCTATGGTTATTTAAGTCATATGCTAGGACATTTGATAAAAAACACAAGGGACATTTGTGCCTTTCTGGACCTATAGGTAGGTGAAGGCTGGGCAATATACCTTAGGACATCCTAGACAGCACTTGAATCCTACCTTTAGGCAAATGAACTGAATCCATCACTTAGTGTAATTAGGTTGACAATTGTATCTGATCTATTGGATTAACTGCTTAAATTGAGGCATCAAATCTTCCCTCCTTTATAAAAAACTGTGAAATCTGACTGAGGATTGTGTATTTCACCCTGGCAGTGGTATCTAACACCATAATCCCTGTGTCCCTTCTTGATCTAGGCCATAGATACAATATGTGAAGGAAAGAATCATCAATGTGGAAAAGAAGCCCTATGTTGGTGCAAATAGCTTTTACAGTCATTGCAATTTATTCTATATTAAAATCTGAAAATTTTGCCTTTTCACAGACAGTTAGACACTAGGAGGAACTGGGATCTAGTATCCAACGCTAATGTTATACTTTGTCAGTATTAAGTAGAAGGCTATTGATTTGAACAACAGTGTTGCATGACATGTCATTACCCTGTGTCAGTGAATTAAAGCAAACAAAATACCTGGGAAGAGAAAATTAGTTTGGTAATACTGCTGGCAGTCATAACGATGTATTGATTACATATTAACACAATAATATATGCAGTAAATTAATTTCTACATTGACGTTCATAAACATTTTTAATATTGGGTCTAATTGTCCCATTATACTTTCTGTTTGGTATCAGACTATAGGGACTTTTCACCATTGGAGAATTTGGTACAGTGCTTTTTTTCCATGTCTCTGCATTTGTTTTCTTTTGAATTACAGAAAAGGCAGAGCCAAGGTGGCCCTGTAGCTTATCCTACTGGCTACACACTGAACAGAACTTGTACCTACAAGGGAGACTTTTCCTTGGGCTATTCATGAACATAATGTGACTCAACTGCGTTACTGGCAAATTATGAGTAAGCAACTTCATTTTAAACTTTGCATTACCCTTTTTGTTTCAATCACATACTCTCTTCTTTGTGTTTACCTATCCATATCAGGCATTCTCAGGTGTAAATCTGAAAACACATTTCATTTCAAAACAGAGGTATGTTGTGAAGTGATGATAAAAAGACCCCACAACATGTTTATGGTGGTGATTTTTTAAAAGTCATTCACTATGCAGCATTTCTTCAGTGTTCTACAGACATCATTTCACACGATTCGCACTGGGCAGTATATTTTGGAGGCAGTTTCATGTCCCTCAGCTGGTTTGGGTTTTTTGGTGTCAGATTGTTTTCTGCGTGAGGAATTCCTTTCATAAACCCAGTGTTCTTTCCCCAGTGGCAGCACTGTCAACAACCCTATTTGTCAGCCTGACTGAGGTACTTACAAATTGTTTTAGATTTGCACGTTAACATGATGCAGAATAACCTTTTACATCCAGTATCAAGAGATATATTCTTACCACAAACAACATCTAATAAATGCATCAAGGCACTTCTTATGCAGCCCCTGGCAATACAGGTGAAGCCAGATAGAACAGCTCCATTGGGGTAGCTATAATCTTTTCATCTCTGGTTTAAAAACCTCAATTTCTACTGCCTGCAAATGTCAGATATCTAACCAATACTTACAAATAGATTGATATAGGCAGACATCATAAGTGTCTTGTTTATTTAGAGAAAAATATCAGAGAAATCACTGGGGAAAGAACTCTTACAAATAGTACTAAAACAATAGACTTGAATGACTATAGTGGAAAGATTCCTACATTTGTGTTAAACAAGCTAGCTTGGATACCAGAAACAGTTTTTCTGCGCAACACCAAGCTAGGAATAAGGCTAATTTACTTTGCTTCTTGGCAAGATATAGGGAGTATACCAAATTTTCCAGTGTGATAGATTACTATTTTGTTCTCTCACATAAAGCTAAGTAGGTCATCCCTGCACCGAACTGAAACTACAGTATAGACATAACTCAGGAAAAGGATAACTTCCCAGAACGGCTGCTTTTTCCACCCCACCCCCCTCCAGTTCTAGTAGTTGATTTAGAGAGTATTTCTCATGTTTGACCTCCTCATATCCTAAGACAGACATATAGAAAGGTTAAGTGACTATAGCAAATTTTCTCATGGATTACCATATCCATGGTAAGATCAAATTCGTCTCCATGTGATAAAAATATTGTTTTGGGGGGGGTATTATTTAGTATGAAATAGAGTGAGGACATCAATAGCACTTCATATGTTTTAGCAGTTTAGTAGCAGACTCCCTGAAAATTATTGACATAATTTATGCCATAATTCGTGTCACTGTCATGTATCCTCCATGACAGTTGAGCAACACCTGGAAATAGTTGAAAATAGTTTGTTTTCTATAGTTTTGTAAGATGTGTCCTGAGTACAATAACAAGGCCTCAACCACTATTTTTTGGGTGCAATGTTACATATAAGGATTACCAAAGGAAAGCTACATTAATTTTCAGCTCAACTCTGAGAAGTGAGTGCAAGTTCACTGTAACCTGTAACCTAAACCAATGAATGTGAATAAAATCAGTATGACAGACAGACAGGAGCTATATTTCATTTAATCTGATTCTAACTGTCTGAAAATTAAATATCTAGTCCAAATTGCTCTATGGTTAATGGAAACAGTTAAGCAGCCCAGGAAGGACAGCATAGGTAAGAGTGGTTCCTCACAGACCAAAATATGACATTTAAGGTAGATAGGATGAATCATCCTGTGGAAGTGCCTGTAGAAGTACTCACTGTCTGTGGAAGCTGGATATGAGCATGATTCAATCACCTAAATGTTGGTGTCTAGTGCTGTTTTTAAGGCACCCTGACAGGGATGACATTATGTCACTGGATTTGCAAGTAATCCAGCAGTAGAAGATCAGACAGGAGACCTGAGAGCGTATCAGATGTTAGTGAGTGCAAATGATTAGCAAACTGAATCAAGACACTAACTTTTAAAAAGCCAAAATTAGAAAAAATAAGCCTCAAAGAGTAGAACAGTTCAAAAAGTATTCAATAATATGGTGCCAGAGCTATACCAAGATTATATCTGTCAAACTAGAAAAGGCACGGATCTGGGAGCCAAAATAACAGAGAGTTATATGTCATAAAAAAAATATAGTTTAGAATAAATAATGATGGGACAAGCCAATCCACCTCCACTCTCTTTCTTGCAGATTTTTCTGTTGTGAGTTTGTAAAAGCCTGAAGATGTTTTATTCCACCTCAGGACTCTCAGCTTCACTGGTGAGCCTCATTGAGCAGACCTGGGAAAATAACAGTACCACAGATTGAAATTCCTTAGTGTTATGACCAAACCAATAAAGAAACAAACCTAGCACATTCAGAATGTGGTTTTGTCTTTCCCTCTTTCATGGATCTCTTCCACTTCCTCCCCTCTCCTTCTTCTGCCTTTTCTCTCACTTTTTCATTTGCTTTCTACTCTGACTGCAGACCAGCATTTTCCCTCCAGCTCTGTCCAGGTCCAGAATGACCTATGCAGGAAAGGGACCAAATTAGAGAAGTTGTATTGTCTCTAATTAGGAGGATGAGCTAGGATTCTGCTCAGATTTAGACATAAAGTTTCAAATGTGCTTACTGAGCAGCCCAAGGTCCCTGTAATTATATTACAAAATTTGTTTATTGCTTGTGGTAACGAATCCACTGATTGCTCAAAAATTATTTGGATTTCAACAATTATTAAAAATGAAAAATTATCACAAATACAAGAACATCCCCAACAATATGATGAACATTTTAGATGTTACTAACAAGAAGTAATGTTAGGAAACATTTGGGAATAAAATTACATACTTTTACAGAAACTTTCACCTTATTCATCAAAAATTCTGAAATGATTGCAGAAATAGACTTTGAATGAAGATTTTGTAGAGGATTAAATGAGTATGAAGAAGAACCAAATCTATTTAGGACCTTACATCCCTATTCTTACTGTTTTCTGGAGATGTAGGCTGTTAAGGATCATTCAGACCATTATAGTTAATTAATAGGATTTGGAGACCCTAAACTCTCCAAAATACAGGTCCTAAATTACTTGAGGGGTTGGAGAAACTGCACTGCTGAATCAATTAAAATATGACTGTCAAACATGTTTTGTATTTCTACCTATTTATGTTTTCTAAAAAGTACAACATTTGATGGCCTTTCTAACCAGGAATGAACTCAGCCAAAACTCAGTCAAAACTTCAGAATAGGCCAGCTAGTAGTAGAATTCAGAAATCTCTCAGTCTCACCAGGGAATTGACTTTTGCTTGTTAATTGCTTTGGTCTCCTTGATATGGTTCCTGCTGTGCTGCTTATAAGCCTGACTGATATCCTAGAAATGCCTTCTAAATGACTTCCTTATCAGTGACAAATTCTTTTAGCTCCCTGGAGGAGCAAGGAAGAGAGTTGTTTTATCCTCTTTCACTAGGATATGAAGATTACTACTGCTCTTCCAAAAATTTACACACCAACGACCAAAATGCAGATCTTATGGCAGATTCTTATTTCAATGCTGTTTTCCATGATGAAAATAATTGCTTATTGTGCATTCAACACTGTGTCTTACTCAGATCCCTTTGAGAAAAGTCAGGGGCACAAAATGAAGAAAAAAATGTAATAAAAAATGCCTGCATGGTATAGATGTTGTTAATTCCTTGTTTTGCTGTTATTTATTTAAGGAAATGGGATAGGAACAAAGTTGAAAAGAAAGGCAGTGATGGAAGCAGGTGCAGTGAAAGGATGAAAGAGGAAGATAAACAGCTTTGAGGAACTTCAGGTAAGAAAATAGAAGGAAGAGAAGGAAACACATTAAAGTAAACAGTCAACAAGGTCAAAGCAGAGAAAATTTAGTTTAAAGTACAGAAACCCTCAGAAGGAAACTGCAGCTGTTCTTCCTTAGCCATCCTTTTCTCCCTTTATAGTGTATCCTGCCTTCTTCATCCTTCCTGTTCTTAAAACTATTTTAAATATTATCCTAGTCTTTCGCTAATGAAATGATATTTCCTTTACATTTGTTTGCTCCCTGAATCTTTTTTGCTCTCTGTGTCCTGGAATCAATCAAAGAAAGCCTGGGCAATGTACTAGGTGATGATGGTGTTATATTATTTTTTCCCTTCTTTTTTGTTGTAGGAACATCCAAGTTTGAATTCTCCATGAATGATAATGGAGCTCCAACTTTGGAATAGTCTATATAGTGACACTGCAAAATATGGTGTCCTGGTTTGATAATGACTGGGAATCTGAAAGCAAAACTTGAGGTTGCACTGAGGGATCAGAAGATGAAGTTTTTAATTGTACTTAAAGTTGACACTGTGTTACAATATGAATGGAAGTTCTTACAGATGTATGATGCCTTTCGTATTCATCTGTGAGGAAAGATGTCTGATATTTCTCAGTGATGTTTGGTGACTAAAAGTCATTTGTAGAGCAGAAGAATCTCTTTGCAAATGAGAGATTTTCAGTGACTTAGCACTGCAGCTAAACTCAAAGGGAATACTGTGATACTAGGTGGAAACAGTGACAAGAACATAAGACTGGAAGTGATTTATTGAAGCTTCTAACTACACCTCCTTCATGTGCGTTTGAAATACAGTCCTTTTCACAAACTCCAGCACTATCCAGTTAGACATTTTTGGCTGCACCAAAGGAAATTTCTTTCCTCTTGCAGCATAAATGTATCCATGACAAATGTGTACCTTAGTGGTTTTATGCCAGTGTTGTCACTTAGCTCAGGTAGTTCTATCTCATGTATGGTCTTTACTTTCTTGATCTGATGGCCAGTCTTTCCAGCTTCAACCTCCAGCCCCTGCAGCTTGACTTGAAGGGAGAATCCCTTTCAGATCTTACTGTCCTTTACCCTCAGTAAGTTTGCAGACAACACCAAGTTGGGCAGGAGTGTTGATCTGCTCAAGGGTAGGAAGGCTCTGCAGAGGGACCTGGACAGGCTGGGTCGATGGGCCCAGGCCAACTGTATGAGGTTCAACAAGGCCAAGTGCCGGGTCCTGCACTTCGGCCACGACAACCCCATGCAGCGCTACAGGCTTGGGGAAGAGTGGCTGGAAAGCTGCCTGTTGGAAAAGGACCTGGGGGTGTTGGTCGACAGCCGGCTGAACATGAGCCGGCAGTGTGCCCAGGTGGCCAAGAAGGCCAATGGCATCCTGGCCTGTATCAGCAATAGTGTGGCCAGCAGGAGTAGGGAA
This sequence comes from Aptenodytes patagonicus, assembly GCF_965638725.1. Lineage (NCBI taxonomy): Eukaryota > Metazoa > Chordata > Aves > Sphenisciformes > Spheniscidae > Aptenodytes > Aptenodytes patagonicus. Next base: position 159,234,164 of record NC_134950.1, read on the forward strand.
GTGATCGTGCCTCTGTACTCGGCACTGGTGAGGCCGCACCTCGAATACTGTGTTCAGTTTTGGGCCCCTCACTACAAGAAGGACGTCGAGGTGCTGGAGCATGTCCAGAGAAGGGCAACGAGGCTGGTGAGGTGTCTGGAGAACAAGTCTTATGAGGAGTGGCTGAGGGAACTGGGGTTGTTTAGCCTGGAGAAAAGGAGGCTGAGGGGAGACCTTATCGCACTCTACAACTACCTGAAAGGAGGTTGTAGCGAGGTGGGTGTTGGTCTCTTCTCCCAAGTAACTAGCGATAGGATGAGAGGAAATGGCCTCAAGTTGCGCCAGGGGAGGTTTAGATTGAACGTGAGGAAAAATTTCTTTACTGAAAGAGTGGTGAAACATTGGACCAGGCTGCCCAGGGAAGTGGTGGAGTCCCCATTCCTGGAGGTATTTAAAAGACGTGTAGATGCGGCGCTTAGGGACATGGTTTAGTGGGCATGGTGGTGTTGGGTTGATGGTTGGACTCGATGATCTTAGAGGTCTCTTCCAATCTTAATGATTCTATGATTCTATGATAAGGAACTGAGTTTAAAAAAGTGAGCAGTACTGATTATCTTCAGCAGAGGTCAGTGGTGCAGTTTATGAAGAAATTGGTTATCCCAAAAGTGCACTGAGACCCAGCTTTTCAAAACTACTTACCTAAACCTGGCTGGCTAATGTTCATAACCACTTGGCTTTCAGAGTTGTCAGAGATGAACAGCCACAAATTCAGCACACCAGGTTTACTGATACAATCACCCCTTTTTAGTTAAAAGGGTTTTGGAAAGTTTGGTAACCAAAAGATAGTGGAAATTTCTTGCATGTTCAGTTCCTATGGTACGTACCTAAGTTTCCAGACTCTCACTGGACGTGATACTTACAATTCGTTTTCTCTGTGTTCATAAATTACAGCCTGCAAGATTCCACTGTGCTTAGCGTTAATTTATTTGCTATTGTGAGTTTTTGATATTTCATCTCTTCTTGGTGAATGTAAGCTAGGCTTTTGCAGAGATTAGATTTAGTTTTGTTCCTGATGGTGTGCTCGGGAATAATGCCCACGGGATCACTTCTTTCTGTGTGAGAACCTGAGTGCTGAGCAGAATAGTTGTCAGATGCTTCATCCAGGTGTTTTGGAGGGGCCTATATCTGTCCAATGAGCAGAAAGTGTTTTTAGGAAGACCATTCCCTTCTAGTCTAAGTTACAAATCTAAAGTTGAGTGTTACAAAGTCTTCCTCCTCTGCTCTTCGCTCTTTGAATCACATTTTCTTTCTCAATTACTGTGAAGTCTTCAATGGACAGTTTTAGATAAAATAGGCAACTACTTGCATAATACATCCAAAAATGTTATTAGAACATCAGTTTATCACCTGATTCTAAGATAAAGCACAGGGAAATTGAAACAATGCAATACGTTTTTTTCTGCTATTTTTGTCATAGAAATTAAGTCAGTTTAGGTTTCATTATAATCACTGCACCAAATACAGAAATAGTAGGTAAATCAGACACAATTTATATGTCAGTACTCAGATATAAGTACAGGAAATGCAGACCAGATCATCTCTTTGGTCTGAGCAAGGGATCAGAAAATGCAGGTCTTAACTTTTCCTTGCAACCTTGAGAAATTGTGGTGGGCTGGAGGTTCAGCTCCATGCAGAGAAGTACACAAGCTGGTCCAGGATGGATTATGGTGGGGCACTTACTATTATGCTGCCTCAGGATCATTTTGGGCAATGTAAATCTTTTATGCTTGCTAAGCATAGCCAGAGCAGCCAAGCTTCAGGGGTCTAACAGGGAGTAATCTGTTTATACTGCACATCAGAAAAAAACACAAGTGCCAACATAACTAGTTCAGAACCCAGATTGCCTTCTGAATTTGGGTCATAAATTTGGGTTCACCTATCAGTTATACATTTCCAAGATAATCCAATTGACTGCAGCATGATAACAGTGCAATACTTTGTAATTATTACACAAATCCATATAAGAACTTTTTGTCCCATAGACCTCTAACACCAGAGTTCACCAATGAAAATCCTTAATAGCTGTACAGGACAGTGAATTTGTTCCAGTGTACAAGTGTAATAAAACAACAATGTATAATCTCTGCTAGAAAATATGCTGCTTTTACCTAGCACTGTTCATCAACAGGCATCTAAGCCCCTAACAGGGGATGCAGGTATTACTGTCTGTATTTTACAGCGGGAAAAGAAATTATTTTGTCAAAGTCAAGAAGCAAGCCTGTGGTATAAATGGGACATGTTTGTAGATCTGACTCATCAATCCACAGTCCTGCCATATACAAAGTCCTGTAGGCTATGCCAGCTCTGCAAACTAGCTGTTAGAGTAGACAACAATGACTGCAAGCACCACAGCCAGCGGTTTTTAAGAGAAAAATCTAAATAAAATATATTATAGTAATAAAACCAATTAGCAGCTGTTATCCTGAGGCAACAGTAATGAAGCCCTCACAAAACAGCCCTTTATTAGAAGTAGTAATAGTAATCATAAGTTCAAGTTTAACTAAGTGAGCCATTAAAAGTGGAATGCTGAAATTAACTGAACCAAATTACAAAGTAAAACATGCCTGGGGCAATGAACAGGTTTTTAATTTGTTTAACTTCCATCTCTCTGGTGTCTGGCTTTAAAAAATGATGTGACAAAAGACTCCTCGCTACATTCTAGTCTGAATGCTAAATAAATTAGTAATAACAGCAGCAACAGTAGTACATACAGCATATTCATCTCCCACAGTGCTAACGTCACTAGTCCTCTCTGGCTTTGCTCTTTGGTTTTCTATTATTCAGAGAAAAACATAGTCCCTCCAGCTGTAAGAAGTCATGGAGACTTTCATACAGTAAAGAGCTACCAGTCCCCAAATTCAGTCACTATTTGTCATAACAGAAGATACTAAGCTCAAATTTAGCAGTAAAATCACATTGAAAATTTCTTGTACCAACCCTTTTGTGACTTTCTCGTTCTGGGGGGGAGCGCTGTTGGTGTGAACCGCTAGGTGTGTGCCACCCCTCTGCAGGCACATCCAGGCAGACCTGGCATCTCCTGGACACCGTACAGGCATGTGTCATTCAGAGCAGCCTTAGGACTGCTCTAGGATGTTCTCAGAAACTGTGACCTCAAACTCAGAATAGAAAAGAACACCAAATTAGGTTAAAGCCACATTTTTCAAACTTCTCTAGACCACAATTTCCTATAGCATTTGTATTTTAACTTTCTCTAAGATAAAACGGTAGTTATTTTGCAGTATAGTCATAACAGAACTGTTGTTTTGTTCATATTTACTTCCCTGATTTTAATTCAAGACTGGGCTTAGCTCCTATAATTCTGTTTTGCTTTTGTGAAAATACATTTTCTTGTGCACTAAAACATTAATGAAAAGTAGTACCAGAGAAATAAAGGTAACTATGGTTTTCATATAGCATTTATAAAACTACTTTAAATATTGTAAATATCTATTTCCATCACCAGGCATACTGAAGAAAGTTAACTAGAAAAAAATGCCATAATGACTTTCAAGGATTTACTGAAGGCAAAAAATTGCATTTTATAAATCAAGTTCCTTAAAAACGCTGACTTAGTTTCAAAATCGTTTTCTCTGCTTATCTACTGAGTTTCTCCTTGCTGTGCTAGAAATTGTACGGTGAGCTTTATATGAACTGTGAAAATGGATTTGTGATTTTTAAGCTGGCAAATCTAAACCAAAATAGTAGTTGCCATTTTAAAAAAAACAAAACCCCTGCATCAACAACTTCTGATGTTAAAAACAACAATCAAAATTTGACCAAAGTCTGATTATTACAAACCTCATTACAAAATGAGATATTTTTATTTTTCACCTGATTTATGAGTCAGTGAGATACATTCCTCTTGTGAAGAACTACATGCTACTCTAAATGTAAATAACATATATAAAACCAATTTGTTCCTGGAATACTAGGAGTTACAGAAGCAAAACCGGAAAAAAAAAGTAGAACTGGTTAGTTTATTAGGACAACTTTATAGTATGAGTTGTCGTAGTCTATGTAAGAGCTTAAGTACTGCTGCACAGTGTGTGATCCAACTGTCCTCCTTCTGGTAGTGGTAAATACTGGACACAGAGGGAAAAAAATATGAAAAAGGAGCAACTTGGCTATCTTCTAGATTCTGGCAAACAATAAGACAGGGTACTCCTGAATCTGATGTTGCATCCAAATTGTCTCGTTGAATAGCTACTACTAGACTTATGATTGTCTACTTGCTTTTTTCCAAACCACTAATATCTCTGATCTTCATGACAAAATCTGGCAATCAGATTCAAAATTTAAATATATCAGAGTATAAAAAGAAACATGGAAGAAAAGTGGAAGGAAATAATCACCTTTTTCTTTGTTTTACACCTGCAGTGAAGCAATTTTGATGGTAGCGCACAATTTTACAATGGTAGCCAATAGCGACTAATCATAGTTGTTGCCAGTACTGATTATCCACATTCCATTCACTTTCTCTGAACCATTTATAGTTTATAGACAGATTTTAATTTCCTTTGTGAACAAATGAGAAGACTGAAGTAAAACCTAAAGGTTCACACATGCTACCTCCATACTGCAAAATTCATCCAGCTCAGCTTGGTCAGGATAGCCTGTACTCACTCTTTGTCCACACATGTTCACCCTGCCTTGAGTAGATTAGCCATATCCACACTGCACAATATTTGACTCTGGGTGCCATTTAGGCCCCATATGTTGCCCTCGTGATTCTAAGAAATAGTTGGGTTTGTGTGTATGGGTTTGTTGGTTTTTTTTTTTCAGTTTTAAGTACCTGAAATAGTAAGTGTAAAAATCCTGGGATAGTGTTAGAGTACATTGGAGGAAGGTGGATACAGCCAAATGAGGTGTAGACTCCTCCATACTACCTCATGCGAGTAGTTTCTAGAGTGAACTATAACCAGAACTTCAGCTGGATTTTTTTAATCGGAGCAAGCTAACAGGTTCCTCACAAAAAGGAGATTGGGAATGAAGTAACATTTGTGCTCAGTGAAGACCGTAGGGAGTTGGAACTAACAACGCGCTGAGGAGCCATCATTTGCCAATGCAGTTGTACCCACAAAGAATCTTTCATTGCTCTTTCCCATTCTCAGGGAAACCATAGAACCTTCTTGACATTTCAAGTTATTTAGAGACTCGATCAGTCTGAAAATATCCTACACAGCAAACCCTGAGCTAAAAATGTCCTGCCATGTCCCTCACAAGTGAGGTCTTGTGCCCTACATGATGGCAAAAGACCCCAGAAAACACCAGTCTGTGAAGCATGACATGTTCTCTGTGTTCAAAGAAATCACTGTTGTCATCAGTATTGAAAATTTACTTGCAGGAAAATCATTCCTGAGCTGGTGAGGACTTTTAAGTTTTGCCTTTTCAGGAAAAGTTCATTGTCTTACCACTGGAAAAGACCCTTAAGCTAGAAGAGATCTCATTCAATTCTGTTGTTTCTTAAGGGACCACTATGCACATCATCAAAAATCACCAATCTCTCCATGTGGGTTGTTTTTTTTTCCTTAACATTACACAAGTCAAGCAAAGGCAAGATTTGTATCTTGTAGTTATGACCTTTGTAACAGTAACACATCTGAATAACCACTGTGTGTACATGGCAAAGTGGTAGAGTTAGAAGCACTTCTGCATACTTCATTCACCAAATATTTGAACTGTATAATATTTTCCAGAGCATATAATTTGTACACATTAGAAACTACAGGGAAATATAATTACAAATTTGGCATAACACGTTCTGCTTTTGATATGTGCCTACAACTTTTTTAAATTTAGGTTTAAGTATTTAGACAAGAAGTGAATATAAATGAGCTAGCCAGCAGCTGCAATTCAAATGATGAAAAGGCTAATGAGATTTTGATCTTTCTTCTTTCAGTGAAATTAAATTTAATTTTCAACTGCTCTGAACATACACATCTATTTACTCTTATTTGTTTTTAGGAAATTCTGTGAGATCCTGATTATACCAGTACAAAGGAGGTGAACATGTATGACAATATTCAAACTGCTATAGTAAAATGTATTTAACACACATGGTTTGAGAATAGAAATTGCCAAAATTGATTTGATCAATAGTTCTTCTACAAGATTTTTCTATTTCTAATGGCATCTTCTACAAGTTTCTTCTAAAGGAAGTTATAAGTTGGACAATAATTTTTCTATAGATGAAGTTTCTTCCTAACTTCCTCAGTTAATAGTTCACTTATGCCCTGAGGAAGGCCTGTATTTCTTTCCTAAAAATATTATTTTATGTCCTATCTAAAGTAACTGTGGATGTTCTCATTATCCTTATAAAGGTTTAATCCTTTTTTAATTCTTGCTAAGCTCTTGCTCTGAATGCTATATTGTGACAATGGGTTCTAATAATGTATTATTGTGTCTTTGACTATTTCAGATCCCTCTTAGCCCATGTTTCCAATGTACATTTCACCTGCCATTTTTTTGCACTGCAGAACTTAATACAAGAGAAACACTAATTTATTTGAAAGCCGTGTTCTGCTCACCACTTGACTCTTGCCCATTTAGATATGCATCTTCCTCTTTCTTCCTTTTAAAATCTATTTTATTATTATCTAAGATTGTTAAAGGAGAGGTGGGTTCAGTGGTCAAAGTATTAGCTTGACCAGTGTTTCCTTGTGTAGCTTCTGCCTGTATGATCCTGAGCAAATCATTGAGGAGTTTTGCCCAGTGACTCATCTGTACAAAGGGAATAGTCATATTTTCTGCCTTAAAATGCATTCAGCAATGCCCAGTGTGGTAGCTGGGGCTATGTAGGTGCATTCAAAAGATAACATCACTATTTTTTATAAGTTTTTGCTTTGGCTAGATTCATTTTTTTTTCTTATTTTAATCCTCACTTTTTGTTCACAGTGTTTGTTTTTATATGGTTCCTTTACTGAGGTGTTGAATATAGTTATATGATAATCACTACTACATAGAAACTCAACTACATTAATTAATGAAACAATTTCTTTATGTTACAATATATGGCTATGTACCACACCATCCTGTGTGGTACAGAAATATAGCTGCTTCAGGAAACATTTAAAGTATCAAGAAATTAATTTACATTTCATCTAGTTGACCACTTGACCAGTATATGTGTGGGTGCTTCAAGGACTTCACGATTACTGTTTTATAAAATGCTGAGTCTTTGCCATTGGTTTCTTTGTTGGGTGTTAAGAACTGAATGCTTCAATGAATTCTTTGCTGAATTTTGTTTGGACACTGGCTAGGTTAGCTATTTAATAACAATTTTGACAGAAAATACAGTTGTCAGATGACCACTTCAGAGAGAGTTAAAATGGTTATACAGACTAATCATTAGTACCATTCAAATTCAAAAATGAAGGAATTATCCAGAGGAGGCCAACCTGACACCTCCTCTCTTAACTACTTCTCTTCATGTGAACCACAAATCAGATATTCTAAGAAATATATGGGTAGTTTTATGCATGAATTGCATATTTTTTTTCATAGTAAGATTCACATTGAAGAAAAAAAGGTCTTTGTTCCCCTAGGTAAAGTCAAACAGGGCATACTTCTCATTTGGCTTTTTTCTCGTTACAGTGATTTAGTGAAATCATTATTTTAAGTAAAAATTCTTATTAAATACTGCATTTGTATTGCAAAGATGACTCTTATCTACACCTTTAAGCAGCTTCATTACATTGTTAGTTCTGCTTTGTCAGTATTTTTGTGTTAAATTGTTCATATGACTAATTAAAATGTGATTCTAAATTCTATTTGTTATTACTTGTATTATCTTTCTTATAACACACTGACATAACATGTTTATGGGTTCTGTAAGCTAATCTAATTTAATATTTTGCTCGTAAGTGAAATGCCCTGAATAACAACAGCTGCCCTTGGAATGCTGATTTAAATACATACAAACACACACACACACAGAGATATATTAGTTAGACTGCTAGTTTTTTATAATTCTAGCCATGTCTCCTTGCTGTCACTCCAGAGAGGCAAATCTTTCTGTGGATGACATACTCAAATGGAGATGTTAATTTGTGTTCAATTAAAGGAAGAGAATTGGGTGTATGAAAATCATATCTGTACTACATCCCATTCAAGGACAAAAGGAAAACAAGCATATAAAGGAAATGTATTTTGTTATTTCATGTTGCTCAGGTTGTGGAAAAGCAGATATAGTCTTCCTTCTTCTAGGAGAATATTATATATATTAAATATAACATATTTCTTGCTTGCATGGCCCTCAGTGTGTGGGCTTTACATCTCCATCACCCTTAATCCTTTCTACCAGGCAGCACTGAGTTCCCTTGTCATTTTTCTTTGTCCTGTTTATATTTCTTCTCTCTTTGCAGGCATCATTGGAGCCATAGATTTGAAATTGATATTACAAAATTCAAAGTTAATTTAGACTATATAGTACTTTGGTTTTGTTCCCGTCATACATAGTGTCTTCAAATCATGATCGTTTTGACTGTCCCTAACTTAGATATTCAGAAACATGGGTGGCTTACCCAAAGGGGCTTATAGTTTGGTATGCCAGAGAGTAACTCTTCTCTAAAAAGTTGATTGTCCCCAGTTTTAGGCAGTAAAGTTTCCTCTTAATAACCCAAAGCAATACACTCTATGATTAAAGCTTGTTTGGGAGTTGGCAGAAAAGCAGTGATTGTGCAAAGCCTTGTAAGAATATTTTGGGTGCCTAGGAAACAATTACTTAGTTTTGTCTTCACTTGAACCGAAACATCAGAGTTCTCAAAGTCAGTAGAAATCTTTGCACCAAAGTTCACAGAATACAAACATGTTAGAAAGAACAATTGTTAGGTTTAAAAAAACAATAAATCAATCACATTGAAAGGCACAGAAAACAGTTTTCACTGAGATTATGTAGCATTTTGCTACATATTACAAAGAAGAATCTAGTCAGAAGTTATGTTTCTTTTATCTGAAGAATTTTATACTCCTCCGTTGAAGTAAAGAAAATCAACAATTCAAATACCATTGAAAATCCATTCAGCATCTATAACATACATTTTCTAAGTTCTGCTTTGGTCTATTCCAAGTTCATTGTTGTCATTTCTGAGCATCTTGCAGTCATGTTTGAGCTATGTGCATAACACTTGACCTTTCTGTAGGTTGATTACAACCCCAGCCATCTCCAGCCAGAGGACTAATTGTGCCTTTTAAAACAACAGTAAAGATGTAAAGGACTTCCTAGTTAGCAATGTCAATTTCTCAAATCATCTTGTACTGAATGAACAATTTGTCTCATAGAAAATATCTAGACAGACGTTATCTATTGTATTATATTCTTTTCTAAGTTTTCCATTGTTAATGCCCAGCTTCTTAAACTTGAAGAAGCAGTTAGTGAAAGGTGAATTTCAAACTCATTATAAATGATAAGACGAGACCACCTAGAGAGTGGTATTATACTGCATTATACTAGGCTACATTATACTAAGCACTATGGAATGATATTTACCACAGGAAAAGCATATCCTGCCCCAAAGAACTTACATGAAACAGGCATGATAGATACAACTAAGGAAAATTACCTTATTTCAAAGGTAGGGACTGTGGCAGGGACAAAGCAAAAACCATTCATCAGAGATTGCAAACCATTCAGATTACAATAAAAGCTTCCCAATTCAAAATAATATCTGCACCATGGAAGATGAATTATGTATTTGTATGTTTTTATTCAGTACTGTGTTGCCCAGTCTTGAAGTTTTATTATGACTTTTGATTTTTCCTATAACATCAGTTTTCAAGATTATATGAAAGTGTGTGTCTCAATTTGCATATAGTGATTATAATGTATAGATGTAATAGCTGGAAAGAAAAGCTCAGTAATGTGATCCAAACATAATTAAAAATGTAAAAGAAACAGAACCATTTAAAAAAACCCAAAACACCTAATTGATTTGGTTAACCTAATGCCATGAGTATATCAGAAGACGTTTTCTCTCAAAAGATAAAAACATTTTATGGCATGTACTTTCCTGTTCTTCACTTTTCACAACATAACCAAGAATGGCAAATACAGGATCTTCACAGAAGTTTGCTGAAGAAATAAGAAGCTGATAAATGGTTAATTTTGGCTGTCCTGGATATGTGGTTAATTACTGTCATGTAAAACATCTTGAAAAAAAAGTTGAATGCAGATATTACCAATTAACCCACAAATCTAAGAAGTAAAAATCCACAATTAATAGAACACTGCACACTCCTTGTAATTACAAGCTCAACATGAGAGTCCAGTGTCACAAGAAAGTGAAATCCTCTAATTAGCCAGGATTTGAAAAGCAAAGACAAAATTGAAATGTGGAAGGTTAGACAGGGAGAAGCAACATTGTAACATTATATTGTTAGAAAATGACAGGACTTAGACAACCTCCAATAGTCCTTATGTCTGGATATGTGGTGGTCTCCATTGGGAATTTTGTCCCAAGTCTCCTGTCCCAAGTTTATTTGTAACAACAACAACAATAATAACAATACCACCTTTGAAAGAGAGCTTGCTGTCAGTCCTGCAGAGGTAAAGCCTGAACGGTTGGTGTTGGGTCTGGCAGGGACAGCTTCTTGAATAACATTTTTTGTATCTTACATCAGGAAAAGGAGGTAAATCTGCACTGATTGAGGCTCAGTGCAACAAGGATATTTTTATTACACCTGTTTCTTGGAGATCACATCACAGCAACTTGATTTGTTTTGGGTCACTAATAAAAGGTCACATTTTAAAGGCAATGAAATTTGGTTTTCCTTCAAAAGACTGCATAAATAAAAGTAGCAGTAGAGAAAAAGTCGCAATATGGACTTCTTCGCTATAGAATTTAGCTGTTATTTTCCATTAAGATGCATAGACGAACTCGTTAATTTATAGAAAGTATCTTCAAAGTGTAGTTCACTAATGGATGTATAGTACACAAAAATGTAAGCCAGTGCAATTTCTGTGAAGCTATCTAAAAGCTTTTATCAGATAACCGGATAACCAGATAATCATAAGACATGATATTCTTCAGAATGAATTCTACCACAAAAAATGTTAAAATTTAATCTCCTGTGTAAAATATTGCATCAGGCATGTCCAAGGCAAAAATATCTGTGATTTCAGAGGGCCAAGATTACCGCTTCTGTTCTCAGAAATACAGATAACTTTTGCAAGATACACTAGAAAGCAGAAGTCTGAAGTCCTAACATCTGCCTTAGGAGGGGTAGCTCTTATCATAGCTCAGGATTTTAGATCCAGACTTTCAGCTGGAACATACAGCTTGATTTATTAAAAAGGCACTGGCAATTTTTTGTTTGTTTTCTTATGAGGACAAAAGATATTCAATGGAATACGGATATGGAATGAAGAAACTACTCAGACGAGAAAAGGCTTGCAACTTCAGACCATATTACTCTGTGGATATCATTAACTTGTCCTGGATTTGTTGAGCTGTAGTATTTTCATCTGACAGATTTTATACATCTAATAGTCTTTGTTACAAATGCTTACACATATTTCTATGCATTCCAATGAATTTTTTAAGAGAGATTTTTCCTGGCCTGAATAAGGCATTCTATTTTATCCAAATAAAATAGCTGTGTCTGAAAGGGAGAATGTCGTTAGCTGTAATAGCATATCTAAGTGGCTCTGAAAAAAGAACTCATTAATTTGTAGCTCGGGCTCAATTTGCACTGAAATATTCATGCAAATCTGAAGGTGTTGTCAGTAAAACATCTGGCTTGAAAACAGAAATCACCATTCACTATACATAAGTGGTTGCTCATTCCCATCTCCCATATGATTCTTTACATGCTCGGCTTGGCTTGATTATACCCTTCTTCTGCTTCGTTTCTGTGACATAGATGCATTGACAATGATTATGAGGATTTTCAAAGCAGAGTAGCTCTTGTAGAGCTATAGGCTAACTTGTTTAGCCTGCAGCATGTTTGTAATGCTCAGGTTGATTATAGCTTCTAACAAAACAGTCCCTAGTGACTCTCAGCTGCATTTGCATATATTTCAGACTGGTGTATGTACTGAAATAAATAGTAAGTAACCTTAAGGAGAAATTATTTTAATTGGTCTACTTCTGAAGTGCCTACTACAGTTCACCACGTTTAGCTGGAGTTACATACCTCCTCATGTTAAAAAAGAAAACACATCCAGCTCTCAGTTACCCGTGTCTGGATTTCCTGAGTTATGTCATGGGACTTTTATCATCATGATATGTCTGTGTTATCCAGACTGTGCTTGGGCACAAGACATGCTCAGCTGGAGTTATACTGAGATCTGAAGCAACCAAAAGGGACTTACTACCTCAGGTCAGCATTAGCTGTAGAGTCAGTAATGCTGCTGTCCTTTATATTCTCCGCTATGCCTTAGTGTGTGATCTTAAAGCCAAAATTAGGTTTTACATGATCTGCCTTTCTGCTGTGACCAGGCTGTTCTAGTACTTCTTTTCACATCACACACATCTGTACTTTGTCCCAGTGGACAGTATTGTCATGCCCTGAGGTGTTTCATGCAAACAGAAGATGCATCTGAGGGAATGGAGCTGTTGACATCTGTTCCACTTACCTAGACCTTGCTTTTATTCTATGGAGAAAAACAGGTGTAATTCACCTCATCTTAAAATAGATGACCAAATCCTGAAAATTTATCTTCTTTGCATACAAAAACTCAACTAATGATTAGATGATTAGGGTGATTATTTATGTCATAACAATTGCAGGTTAGGTGGATCCCTGAACTCCGAGTCAGGAAATTGTTGTATGCTAAACAGAAGTCACTGAAATTGCATGGTAAAATGGCAGTTTATAGAAAATACAATTTTCGCAAAACTTTCTACTCTAACAGAGACTAAATGTGTTCTGGGTGCTTTGGGTTGCTTTTTTTTTGGGGGGGAGGGTTGTGTGTGTGTGCGTGCAGATTTTTATCTGTGATTTTAAAATCTACACTGAATATTTTGGTTCCAGTTGGTCTGATCAGAATCTCTTTTTTCCTTTTTTTTTTCCTTGTGTATGTCCTTAATCTTCTATTGACTCAGTTTCTTTTAACTATGATATGATATTTTGTAATGATAGCTAGAAAATATTTGGGATGCTGTATAAATTCTTGTAAAAATATACTTTTTTGTTTATTTCCTTTCATTTCACTTTTTTTTCCTATGAAAGATTCCAAGATTCTGTGAAATTATTGAACACTGAAATACTTTGACCTAAAATTAATAGTGTTTTGCCCCAAACAATAATATACCAAAAAGGTATCAGCCCTCATGGGTTTTTTTAATTCTAATTCCGTGTTTCTCCTTTCCACCATTTTTATCTACTTAAGTCTTAACCCATGATGCGTGATATCCCATGCCAAGGTAGAATGCTTAAATCTGATCAGAACAGAGTAGCTACTACAAGTATTTTCCAGTATACTCCATTGTTTGTATGTCTATTTTATCTCTATTGTTTGGATGTTGATCTTCAGTAAAAGAGGCAAAAAATGCATTTTGATAGCATCAGTTATTGTAGAAACGTACAGATATTTTAAACCATATTGTTGGAATGGAAAGCCTTTTCTTTGCTATCTGGACCTCTATCATGGAATAATCATCTGTGTATGAAAGGAGATGACACTTTCAGTCCAAATAAATTTACTACAGGAAGACATGTTTTTTCAGCTCTCTAAGAGATTCTCTGGTCAGATGTAACTTAAAGGGCCATCCCTTGTCCCTTATTGAAAGGATCTTGATCTGTCACTGAAGTGGACACATTTCCTCTACTCTGTGGAACATTCCCTATTTCATTTATTTCCATCACGTGTAAAGGAAAGACTGAACCAATCAAACCTTTGCAGAGCAAAATTTAGCAATCTAGCCATTGACTAAAATTAAATTGAAGTATTTTCTGAAAAAAAGCATCCTTTTTCTGCGGTTGCCCACACCTCATATCATGCATATAGCAATAAATAGTCCACAGTTATCAATTTCTACACAGCTGAAATAGAAATAATTCACTGTTGTCTCCTTGTATATTTTTAGACAAAAGAGAAATTGCATTAGGAATATTTGAAAAATAAAAAGTTATTGAAATAAATTGCTCTGAAATTTGAAAATGTCTTGTCATTTATAAATGCTAAATCCAAGGTTAAGTTTGGGAGAGATCATTTAGTCTGCATATAAAAAGCACAAGTTTGCTTCCAGCTATTTGTCCACCTTATTTTCTCATAATATTGCAAAGTAAGCTGTAGATAGTTCTTCATCTGATTTTGTAGACTGAGTGACAGAAGCTTTCAATTACCTTTCCTTAAAGAGCTTCAGAATTGCGGGACATGGTTCATTTTGCCAACTCTGAACACAGAGAAATATAAATGTGTTTCCAAAGGATGTTTATCTTGAAACCATGCAGTTGAAAGAATCTTAAAAAGCTTTCTAGATATTAGAATTTACTTTTGTACAGCATGAAAGGCCTTCCTAGTTGTAATTTTTCATTTGCTACTGAACTGATAAAGATGGCAATGTGAAATATTATTTTCTTTATTTCACAGTGTGCCGAATTTGTTTTAAGCATTATTAAGATTTTAAACATTACTTTTAAAGTTAGAACAGCCTGCTCCTATATGTGCTGAAGTTTGAAATGCAATGAACTCATGGAAGTGTAAGTTAAAACGCTTGATCACTTAGTCTTTGGTCATAAATGTAAATAACTTATCTAAAAACATGTTGGGGCAAAGCAGAAGAAACAAAAAAAATGTTTCATTCAGTGGTGCATAACAGATCTCAAGTAGCCCACTTCACATTTTGATTCCAGCAGACAAACTAGTTTTAACTTTATTGGGCCACTTTCTCTAGGGAAAAAACAACAACAACAAAAAAAACCCCACCCATCCCCCCTCCCCCCAAAACCCCAAAATATTAAAAAACCAAACCCAAATTAAAATAAAATCAACCCTAAATTTTTTTGGTGGTTTAAGTTACAAAGGTGGTTTTTGGTTTTTGGTTTTGTTTTTTGGGTTGTTTTTTTTTTTTTTTTAATGAGGAATATCTTATAATGAGAGGCTTGTATACTACATGAATTTGACATTGGAGAGTGGTTTAATGTTCAATGTTCAAATCCTACTTAACTCACTTGACTGCCAAATAGACCATATTATTTCATTAACAATAGAAGTGTTACAGAAAGTGTAAGTGAAGTGAAAACAATGTGTTCTTTGTGTATATTTTATTTTTGGACACACTTCAGAAATCTGATAAATACTGACTCTACAGACAGACCATCATGTTTAAGTTAATTTCATTTGTTCTTATAAAATGTTTTATGTATTGATGAAAAATCTGTATATATAATAATATATTATATAATGATATGTATTGTATACAAATACATGTATTTAAACTGATAGCAAATAATATTTTTAAATATATTGATGCTTATGATGACTCAATTATATATTGTTATTTGAAAAGAAAAAATGCCTACATGATATACTGAAGGAAACAGTGTTCTAAAGTAAAGTGCTTTTTCTTACTTTCAATGTAGTACACTCATCAGACCTATTTACTTTAGCTGTCTTTAGCAGTCACAAATTACTGGGGCAAAGTAATTGGCTAAGCTTCCTTTTTTTTGCTTTTGTGTGAAAGGTTGATTGGAACAACTTCCTGGATCTGTGACTCCCAGGGAATGCACCGAAGTTATGAGATACTTGTAAATGTGCCAACAATCTGGCTGAATGCCGGTATTGCTGCCATAAAAGATTACCAAATCAGAATGCATGCATTATATACTTAAATTACAAAAATGAGCTTTAAAGATGTAACGATAATTGGAGAGTATGAAAAAGACAGTGTCATAGAAAGGAGAAGGAAGGAGGAACTGAAAATAGCTCTAGTGTAAGCCATGTGGCAAGGGATGAACTCCACTTCTAGCAGCAAAGCAACAGGGCAATAAATTCTAAGACATTTCAGCTTGCAAAACAGAATGAGCTAAACAGATCCATCAAAATGTGTCTGCTGAGGAAGTGGGAAAATGTAACGGTGAGTAGATCTCAACTATGGGAAAACCTGCTTAACAAGGCATGTAGTGACAGGGCTGTTGAATCTGCAGTCAGCCTTTACCTCTTTGTCTGTGGGTAATGGACACCAGGGTTGTTAGAGCCATAAGCATGGTCATCTGGACCATAATTCCCAGTCCAAATTTGTACTCTTCTCCATCTCCATTCCCAACAGTGCCTTCAGTTAAGATGCTCACTGGATCCGGAATTTAGCATGAATACACATACATATACAAAACTGCTCTCTTTTCTTTTTCTTTTTTCACCAAAAGGTGGTACACCAATGGTACACACTAGTTAATAACAGGCAGCCACTTCGCTCTCTACACTCTTCTCAGAAGTACTTAGGCACCAACCTCCAGTGCAGCAGTACCTCTGTATCGATGAATCAAATAAGATTCTCTCACCTTTAGTTTCTCATCTGAAATTTATTGCAACCTATTTCAACACGTTGTTTTTATCTTTTTCCTTCTTGATACAAAAAGTTAAGAAATACCATCTTAGAAATATTTCTTCTATTTGGTCTTTCAGTTACAAATTATAGCCAAGTTTTTGACATTTAGGTCAAGCATTCCTTTAAAGACTTGACAGGAAGAAGAGATAAATGTATGCTAGAAGTATATATGTTGCATTTCAGTTCCTCATGACAAAAAAAGGAGGCGGGGGAATAACTTCACATTTTTTATGTCTTCTAGTGCCCCAGGCTAATAAAATAAAACGCTTTCTTTAAAGTGTAAAGCTATTTCTTAATTCATGCATTTGCAATGTTTCCAACATCATTAAGAACAGATTTCTAAGTCTGCCCTAAGTCACTGAGCATTTCCTTTCTGTGACAAGGAATCTCGTAGAATAAAATAAATGAATTTATACTATTCAACAACTAGTGATACCAGAATGAAATTGTTGGAGAATTTTCAGTCCTTAGGTACATATTTTCAGCTCTATGTATGTATCAGGCAGGTTAGTATTAGCAGCAAGTATATGTTTATTTTTGGCTTTGCAAATGGAAAATCTTTCAAGTGAAGAATAAAGACATAGGTGTTAATGCTCGATCTTGGCAGGGAGAAGGAAGGAATAGCCCACTGAAGCTCACAAAGACACCGGAAAATTTGGCAGTGGAAAGAAACAGATTTTGCAGAGGGTAAAACCAGGAGACAATATACTTTCAGTGCAGTGTAAGAGGGATTTGGCACTCAAAAAAGAAGCCAAGTGCCAAGAGAACACCTGAATTCGTTGAAACTGCTCTGACTTTGGTTGAAAGGACACTCAGAACTGCTGAAGGAACCTTGGCACATAAGTGTGTGCCAATATCATCTATATATATTCTTGCTAACATGTATAGACTTTGATAATTGAATCTCTTACAAACTGTATGCATCTGCTTGCTTCCACTGTTTGGTACTCTGGGAGGCTTCTGCCAGTATTGGCGGTCTTTACTGTACACAGCAAGCAGGCATGGCCTGTTGTGAGGGTGGACGTCAGAGGAATTCATTTCCCAGACTTTAGGCCATCAAAGGGACTTCAGACTGTTGTAGCTGGGTCACACCCCAGCCAGTTAACCAGAAGAAGTGGTGATTCAAAGCCCTGCTCAGCAGGATGTTCGAGCACTTTCTGAGCTTCAAGTGTCTAATCAGTGCCACTGTTTAAGATGGGAAACCTTAAATGATTAAAACTGGCCCTAGCTCAAGCTTTGCTAACCAGGTCCTCAAAGAACAAGGGCTCCTGGTAGCACTGTCAACTGATGGCTCTTCCTAGAGTAATTATAACTTCATTTTTTCTCATGCCTTATTTAAAATGCAGTTATGCTGGTTATTCACATGCTTGTAATAAGTGTCTTCCTTAATCAGTGCATGGTGGGTGAGCTCCCAAAAGTGCCACATCTCCCTGTGCTCAGAAGTAAGCAGGAGGGAGGTCCCAGCTGCCACAAGTCTTCGCAGCATCACATGTGTCTTTCTGGTGTCACCCATGGCACGCCCGCTGCTGCCAGCCTGTTCTCAAAATGGAATGGAGCAGATAGAGATAAACCTCCAGCTGCTTCCCAGCCCCTCTGAAATGAATAATGCTCAACAGGCTCCCAGGTAGGTAGGCTTATGCAAAAATATTACAAAAACCAAAGCTCTGAGCCAAAGTTTGAGGTCTAAAGGTTGTCTGTGTCCTTTCTCACTTGCAATTTATAGAGTCAACAAAATGCACCTGAGAGGCAGTCTGGCCTTAGGCACAGGGATTTGACTGGATGTAAGTGAAGTGTGGACCTCATCCCTCTCCTCCTATCTATGCACTGAATATCTTGCACTGCTCCTATCCTAGTTTTGTGACCTGTGTGAAGGGTGAACCAGCAGTTGTCTTACATGTTTCTGAAACCAGGGCTGTTGAGAGGAACATGCAACTTGGGGACATCTGCTTAAAAAATGAAACCTTTTCTACTATGTCACCTAGGAAAGGAGAGAAACCATCCCTTCCAGTACAGCTGGTGACTTTGTTTTCCTTTTCTTCCTCAATTCCTGGAAAGTAAACTGTGCCACTGAGCTGCAGTGCTGTACTTTGGAAGTGAGGGAGAGGGCTGGTGGCAATCTGTGCTGCTGACACAATGTCACAGTGTAATGAGGCATGTTGTACCACCTCAGCAATTCATCAAGCCTGGGAAGTTTCAAATGGTTTAGTTAAACTGTCCTAAAGAATTTAACTGCATGGAAAAGGGTTTTATAGTTTTCTTTTTTTGTTAGTGTTTAGAATTGGGTTGCACAAGCAAAACAATCTGTGGGCTTGCCACGTTATCAGCAGGGGCTCTGGTACATCACCATGGTGCACAGCATCTCCCAGAAAAGTCAGTAGTTTGGGGTTTGGTCTATTATAATGTCTCACACCAACACAAGTGTTTTATTGTTTTATAGGAGAAGGGTGGATTTCTGGCATTTTCCCAGGTTTCACGTTGCCAGCTGTGTCTTCAGCTTCAGAGATTTCCTGCATGTTCTCTATTTGCTTCTAAGTAGTACAATATTCCCTGCAAATTGGTTGCCACAGTTATATTTTGCCATTTTGAATCAGGAAGTGTATGTTATACAGCATATTTCATTTAAGCATTTCTTAAACTGGTATTAATCAAAGATGTTGCAATATGTGCCAGAAGTCTACATGCATTACATTATTTATAATAAGGGGAAAAATTACAGGAGCTGGAGAAACTTGCCCAATATCATGTTGGTGGCAAAATCACAGCCAGGAAGAGGGAAAATGTGGGGGGTTTTGCATGATAATATCCTGCGGCATGGGGACTTCCGACCTTCACAATCCTCTGAGACCTCATGGGGAGGGACTGATGGGGAGACAGGAACAGTGTCCCTGGTCCCTCCACTATGGGACACGTAGGTAGGCAGTAAGAGTCAATGGGACGCCTGTTTGTTTTCAGATATCAGCTGTTTGTTTCATCTTTCTGTGCTTCAGCTTGTCCTCCTGCAAAAAAGGGACAAGATTCAAGTCCTAGGTGTTGTAGAGTTTGATACCTCAAAAGAGGTTCATGAAGATCCCCCTTTATCTCCCTTTGCCATGCAAGGGAGACTGCTGTTTTTTCTAAAATCGTTAGTGCTCTAAAACTCACTTGGCCCTGTAAGGCTTGATACACAGAAACTGTATGAGGCTTTATCACCAAAATACTTCAAGAATATCAGATGTCAGACACAATAGAAGTATAAAGGATTATTAATGGTTACTTTACAAGGGTACCTGGAGGAGTAGTTTCAGTTGTTACATTCATTACAATAGTTTGAAAAATGAAAAGCATTATGTAGGGGATAGGAATTATTGTCCTTATACTTCAGGCCAATCAGAAAGATTATTTAAAAATTAATTTGATCAGCAGTCTAACCAGGAAGGATGTCACAGTGTAAAGCATTCTGCTCTTACATGTGGCTCCTTTGAGTTTTGTATGCCTAGGAGAAAGCATCAACTGCTTATGCAGGCACAATTATATTTGTTCAAATTGATTTACACATCCACAGGCAGCAAGAGCAGGTGTTTGATGTCATTTTTGTCAGGAAGCAGCAAGACTGGGCTGCTCCACAAGGGAAGGCAAGCCAGAGTGGAGGTGACAGCAGGGCAGTGCCCTTGCTGACCAGGGATGCTCTCACACAGTGCCCAGGCAAGAGGAGCAGAGCACGTCCAGCAGCCTTGCCCAGATCCAGACAGCAGTCCTGATCACTAGAGAAGTCCACAGTGATAAGGGAGAAGGCTGAGTCAGCAAAGCAAGGGTCAGATCAGCAAAGTGCAAGGCAACCTCTTTACCTTGTTCTTTTGTCAGTGGTCTGCAAGGTTACATCTGAATTTACAGTATAAAGTGTTTCATGTATGTTGTATAATTGCTGTTATTGCTAGTGCTGGTTTTACCAAACTTCTAGGGCTGCAGTCCTTTGGGGACCAGTATGTTTTTCTAGGGCTATGGGCAGTTTGTATTGTACAGAACAAGCACTTGTTTTTACTTTCTATTAGCTACAGGTATATGTAAAACAATAAGTGTTATAACACAAAAAGTCATACAAAGCTAAGAAAAAGCTGAACCAAAATAGGTAATAGTCACCTGGCTGTTAGACAATTGCAGCTAGACTAACTAAAACAAAGCTTAAAGCAGGCCAAGACGGATCCAAACAAAACCTGACAAGTCCTGGAACTTGTGTTTTCAGTTTACCACAAAGGCTATGGCCTATTGCTAGCAATGGCAACATGTATTTACTGGGTCACAAGGCTACACAGAGCACTTGCAGGAATAACACCTGCAGTCAAGTTGTCCATTTCTGTTTGCAACAGAAGTAAACTTTTAACTTTTCCTGAAATGTAATAATAGTGCATTTTGTGTTCTAAAGAATGTTAATATTGTCACAGATCCAGAGACACCCATTTTAAATAGAAGGAAACCAGTATTAAATTTTTCAAATTGTCAAACTATGACAAGTTTATTCAAATACCTATGCACATACAAAGCCAATAGAATTGCTTACATGAATAAATTTAAAATGACTCAATTACTGGTTCTGGGGACATAAAAGTTTTCATTCAATCCTTCCCTGAGTACTAGAATTTATTATTTTTCTTTATACTAGCCCAAAAGAATCAACATTTTGCTTTTGATATTAATATAGGAAGGAGGAGCTCCTTTTTTTAAAGTGTAATAATAATTTCCAATAATAATAATAATCATAAATAATAAGAGTAAAATTCTGTTAATACAATTTTGCATAAGGCTTTACTGACTGCTGTCTAACTTCATGACTCTCCACAGTCCTGCAGGCACTACAGTACATGTGTGAGTAATGGTGCTACTGGCCTCCTGTCTTTTTCTGTAAATGCTGGAATTGTGAGGCTTCTAACAATGCAATGGTCTACAGAAGCCTGAGATCTTGGGTGCTTAAGTTCATAGCCATGATGCTGAGAGTCTAGACTGAGCTGCAACTTAATCCCGAAGCTGATAAACTTTGGAGGCAGCTGTTTCTTCCTTAAGGTTACACAGCTGGTTAGAGATGTTTTTCATGCACACCCATTAATAATTTGACATTTGGCCCACACCTTGTGGATAAGAACCTCAATTTTTTATGCTCTTTCCAAGGCCTCTTTATCATTATGTAAGGCTTTTCTTACATTACTAATGCATGTAAGATGCATTTATGAATTTTTTTGCATAGGTCAGAACCTGGTACTCCTATTCCTTATACTTCCTTTTTCTGTCCAGATGAAAATTATTATGGACATGAACAGCCTCAACAGGAGGGATGGTGAACTCCCATACCCTGTGCTCACTTGCAACCCTATCACAGAAATGAGAGATGTGGTTTGGAAGGTCCTCAGGCACAAAGAGAAAGGACCTCTGTGTCCCAGGAAGTGTTGTACTGGCTGGCACTGAAAGTGTTGCCCACTGAAAGTAAGTTTGAATTTGTCCTGCACATTTAGGTTCTGTTTGTTTCAAGTTTTCACAGGCACAAACTTTTGTTTCTCTCTTACACTGAATATGCTTATACTCAAACTTAAGTGTCAATGTCAAGAGGCAAGTCTTTACATTGAAAACACAAA
This sequence comes from Aptenodytes patagonicus, assembly GCF_965638725.1. Classification (NCBI taxonomy): domain Eukaryota; kingdom Metazoa; phylum Chordata; class Aves; order Sphenisciformes; family Spheniscidae; genus Aptenodytes; species Aptenodytes patagonicus. The sequence goes on from NC_134950.1 coordinate 159,256,293, forward strand.
ATCAAATCCTTCTGCTTTGATCACGCAGCTTTCTCCTCACTTTTAAAGTCATTCTTTGGAAAGAAAGGACCATTGCATTATTTGCATTTCTCTTGTTTCGTGTGTCCTGTATGTAATTGAGAAGGTTAACCTGTAATGACAGGGGAGCAAATAGATCTGTTTTATCACTTGACCATTGACAGTTCTGGCTGATGTTGAAATTCAATCTACAAATTAATTTTGCACTTTAACACTTTACAGGTTATTATTATGAAGCTCACTGGTGCTAGCCATATGTATTTCAGTCAATTTTTAATACTTCTTTATGACTGACTAACTGCTTAAACCTAAACTCTGCAAATTTAGAGTTATCTGTGAGACCTTACTGGTCACAAGAGTGCTAATGTGGTAATTGATAACTTGCCAATAACTTGTTACCATCTTGCCTGAATTCCAATGGTAATTAAATGAGAGAGGATGTAATTATACATGTAGCAATATCTTTTAGTTCAAAGGGAGCCCTAAATGACTAGCGGAAGCTATTGCTAAAGAAGCCAAGTCCTGTTCCTATGTCTCACGTTTCTGTCTGGCTAAGCAGCATTTTCTATCTAATTATGCTTTAATTACATATGCTGTCTCCTTTCTCTGTAAGAAACATATTTAATAGTGAAAACTATATTCTTCATCAGCATGGGCCACTTTTAAATTTTGACTTGATATTAAAATTCCATCTGCCTTAGGAAGTAAACTGTTTTGGCACAATTTACAAAACAATTAGGTGTTTATTCCTGTGCTTCGGGTGAAGGGCAGGCAAGTCAGAGTAGGAGAAAGAGGCCAGTTTGTACTTAGGCTGCAAAACCTACAGGAACCAGCCCAATGATTGTAGTCCAAGCAAACAATAATATTTCTGTCTTCTTATTATTGCTTTCAGAAATGTGCTGCCTCGCCAGCTATTAATTCCCACCTCATTCCTGTGAAACTCCCGCTGAAAAACTTTGTGTGTAACTGCACACACGTCGTATGGCATGTGATGTAACAAAAGAGGACACATGAATGAGGGCAGAAAACTAAAAATGCATGAGTTGCTGACAGAGTAGTAATTTTCTCCATTTGTAGCTAATAAATTTGCATCAGTAGGTTTCTGTCCCGGTCCCCAAGTGCTCATTTCTCTCTGTACTAGAGATCCCACCCCTTCTAGTTATGACAAATGTTAAATTAATTGTATGTGCAGCTGCTTTCTAATGGAGGGGTAAAGGCACCTCTGGGGAGGAGGACTGGAAATAGTAATTTATCTTTTGTTCATTGGGTTTTTTGCATTCATTGTTCGTTGCGTGAATGAGAACCTTCTTGGCAGTGGGGCCCACGTCAGTAATGGACATGTTAATCCTAATTTAGTTCCAGAACTAGAACTGCAAATGTTCTGTAGGAATCCATGCTGTGTGAAATGAGGATAATATTTCCATCTTTGAGATGGATAATTAGTTAATAAAAGTTGCTAGGGAAAAGCAAAATGATGAATAATTTCACTGGGATGTCTGAGGAATACATATCTAAATCTGTATATTGACAAATTCCTTCCTTAGAGAAGGAGAAAATGCATCATCTGAAGTTTTGGGGTTAGGTTCTTGGGGCGAGGGGGGTTGTGGGTTTTTTTTTTCTTTGGGTTGGGTTGTTTGGTTTGGGTTTGTTTTTTTTTTTACTTAAAACAGTACAATTAAAGAGAAGAAGTTTTATGTGGTGGTTTTCTTGGTTTTATTTTTGTTTTTTTTAAATCCAGGTGCAGAAACTACAGCAATTAATATTAATCTGAATTTGATTATTTGGCTCTTCAGCATTTCATTGGATTATGTTGACTTTGTAATTTGATTGCTACACAGATGTAAGCTGTGCTGATTACATTAAAATATGCAAAGGAAATGAAAAATATTACCAAGCAATGTTCAGAAAACAGTTCTTCCTTGCTAGCTGTGAAGACTTCCTTTTGGGAAGACAAATGCAAAGGGTACTAGTGATTATACTCTAATGCTAGCCATGAAGTTAAAAATAATCCCTCTACGTGGAAGCTAAGTATTTAGGTTGTAATACTTTGTTTCTGGATTAATATGTGCTATATAACTAATAAAAACTTAAGAGATGTGAGATGTAGAATATACTAAAGGATGATATTAAAAAGGTTCGATCCATAAGGGAAGCTCATGCATTATGCTACTGCTTCCGGAGGATTTCTGAGGATCATATACTTTAAAGTTTACACAAACACTCTGCTATGTCACCATTTAGGAGTGTAGTAACTAATAACTGCTGTATGATGGTTCAGTCAGAAACTGTTCAGTCAGTACCCGGGCGATTCCCTGCAGTGAGTTGTGGGGCCATGTCGTGGTTTAACCTCAGCCGGCAACTAAGCACCACGCAGCCGCTCGCTCACTCCCCCCCGGTGGGATGGGGGAGAGAATCGGAAGGGTAAAAGTGAGAAAACTCATGGGTTGAGATAAAGACAGTTTAATAGGTAAAGCAAAAGCCACACACGCAAGCAAAGCAAAACAAGGAATTCATTCACTACTTCCCATGGGCAGGCAGGTGTTCAGCCATCTCCAGGAAAGCAGGGCTCCATCACGCGTAACGGTTACTTGGGAAGACAAACGCCATCACTCCAAACGTCCCCCCCTTCCTTCTTCTTCCCCCAGCTTTATATACTGAGCATGACGTCACATGGTATGGAATATCCCTTTGGCCAGTTTCGGTCAGCTGTCCTGGCTGTGCCCCCTCCCAGCTTCTTGTGCACCTCCAGCCTGTTCAGTCAGTAGAGCATGGGAAGCTGAAAAGTCCTTGACTAGTGTAAACACTACCTAGCAACAACTAAAACATCGGTGTGTTATCAACATTGTTCTCACCCTAAATCCAAAACACAGCACTGTACCAGCTACTAGGAAGGAAATTAACTCTATCCCTGCTGAAACCAGGACAGTATCCACCCCTTATTCTATACCATCTACGTCATGCTCAAGTCCCATATTTTCCAGTGCAACCTCATTAACCACCCACCCCGCTTTCCATCCTTTGATATAACACACAGATATCATTCCCTTAGTCTATGGACCACCCTTGTGGAATGTCTGTAAAATGTCCATGAAATATCCATTGAGTTCATTTAGTCCGTGACTTTGGGCTCCATCTGTGATGGTGGTCACTCAGGACAGGAGAGGTGGTGTGTTGCGTGGAGTTACTGGGTACCAAAGCCAGCTCAGGTCAGGTCACTGCTGCACTTGCACTGCTTCTTGTAAGGCTTGTCCTCCACTTGTTCGCGTGGTTCCTGCTATAGTAATTCCTATAACACGCAACTCAAATCATGGGTTACAACAATTTAAAGGTATTTCCATTACAATCTCCACCCCTGGTCCCTTTGGGCCAGGTTATAGGGTTTAACATTGCAATGAACTCCTCCCCTTGCTCCTAGCCTGGCTAGCAACAAGGGGTTTCTGCTATAGTAATTCCTATAACATGCAACTCAAATCATGGGTTACAACAATTTAAAGGTGTTTCCATTACAATCTCCACCCCTGGTCCCTTCAGATCAAACCATAGGGTTTAACATTGCAATAAACTCCTCCCCTTGCCCCTGCTCTGGCTTGGACTTATCCACAGACTGCAGTCCCTTAGGGTAGTACCTGCTCCAAGTGGAGCCTTATCTATGAGCCACAGTCTCTCCAGGGGTACGCCTGCTGCGGCATAGACTTATCCACAGTCACTTTGAGATGCACCTGTTCCAGCACAGCCTTCTCCATGGGCCACAATGTCTTCAGAGATATACCTGCTCCAGCGTGGCCTTACTCGCAGCCACAGTCCCTTCAGAAGTAAACCTGCTGTAGCACAAACGTAACCGCGGCCACAGACGCTTCGAGATGTACCTGCTCTGGCATGGGCTTATCCACGGCCACAGACGCTTTGGGGTGTCCTGCTCCCGCATGGACTCATCCACAGGTCACAGTCCCTTCGACTCGAGTTCACACTGGAGTTCCAGCCTGTCCAGTACAGCAGCACAGAAACAGCAGCGATGCCCTGGCCATCTGCCAGCCCAGGCACATCGCCATTGCTGTTATCAAAATGTTCCCAGGCACAGCAGAATACAATGATAAGCAGTACAGCAGTACAGCAAGCAGTGAAAGCAAAAAACAGCCACTAACGAGCATTGGACTCTAATATACAGTAAGGCAAGCAAGCCCCATGGCAAGCACAGGAGCCTGCCAATTAATAGCTAAACAGCTATAACAGGTATAAATTTGATCTAGCACATTCCAATCAAACCTGTCATTATCTCGAACCCTTCGTGCCCCACGTTGGGCGCCAAAAAGGACTGTCGTGGTTTAACCTCAGCCGGCAACTAAGCACCACGCAGCCGCTCGCTCACTCCCCCCCGGTGGGATGGGGGAGAGAATCGGAAGGGTAAAAGTGAGAAAACTCATGGGTTGAGATAAAGACAGTTTAATAGGTAAAGCAAAAGCCACACACGCAAGCAAAGCAAAACAAGGAATTCATTCACTACTTCCCATGGGCAGGCAGGTGTTCAGCCATCTCCAGGAAAGCAGGGCTCCATCACGCGTAACGGTTACTTGGGAAGACAAACGCCATCACTCCAAACGTCCCCCCCTTCCTTCTTCTTCCCCCAGCTTTATATACTGAGCATGACGTCACATGGTATGGAATATCCCTTTGGCCAGTTTCGGTCAGCTGTCCTGGCTGTGCCCCCTCCCAGCTTCTTGTGCACCTCCAGCCTGTTCAGTCAGTAGAGCATGGGAAGCTGAAAAGTCCTTGACTAGTGTAAGCACTACCTAGCAACAACTAAAACATCGGTGTGTTATCAACATTGTTCTCACCCTAAATCCAAAACACAGCACTGTACCAGCTACTAGGAAGGAAATTAACTCTATCCCTGCTGAAACCAGGACAGGCCATCATCTAGCACATATTCCTCTTAGATTGAACAATGTTGAGCTGTGGGGAACTGAGTAACAAGAAGGTTCTTCCTATTCCTGGTTTTGTGGCCATTAAAAGGTGCACCAACCTCTCTACTGACTGCAACAGTCACTGAGTGGGTTTCTGATATACATAAATTCTGTGTATGATGGGACACAAAGTGGCCCTCATGTTCCTTCTGCAAGTAGTTTCACCTAGAGCTATTCTGAAAGCTTTTTCTGTTCCTAAGTGAACATCATAGGGGAAAATTTAAATACCTGTGTTCCAACTTTGGGCATAGAATAATTTTTCACTCATACAAAATAATTTTTCAGTAATATTTAGTTTATCAATTGTAAGTGTATATGTTTTCCCCACTGCTTTTTCCACTGCCCATTTAAGTGCCCCAAAAGAGAAGCAGAAGTAGGGAATAGAGTGGAAACTTTAAACTTTTCATTGCGGTTTTGTGTTCATTTGAAAAATGGAGAGAAAAAAAACCAACAAGGCTCACCCACAATTTTTCAGACAGCTCCTCTTGGTGACTGAATTGGGAAAGGAAGACGTAGCCCTAGTCTGCCAGATTCGCATTAGAAATCTCCTGTTGATTTTAGAACGGCTGCTCATGGAGCAAGGTTTTATTCCCCACTTAAAATTCAGTTCTCAGTGAGGAAACAAGCACAAAATGCATTAAGATATCCAAAAGATGATCCTAGCTTGGAGATGGTTTATATTTCATCTCCAGTGGGCAGCCTGAGGCACAGCCCTTCCTCTGCAGCCAGGGGAGCTGCTTTGCCAGTCCCGCTGCACAGTCCTCCTGCACGTGGATATGCTCATCCCTTCCCTGGGAGAATAAAAAGGAAACTGCAGCTTGGGACTCATCCTCACTGAATCTTATATGTAAACTGGAGTGACTGTGATAACACTTTGTCCACAGTGAGGACGTCTAAAACTCTGCCAGTGAAACTAACAGCTTTAATGGTTTTTTTTTTTCAGCTGAAGCAATCTCTTAAGAGCATTTTTTAATAACTCAATAATAAGATACATGCAGACCTTCTAATTGCTTCTATAAGTTCCTCTGGTGTCTAACATTGTACTAAACCATGGTAGTAGGATTTCAGTTACTTATGCAAAAATCACATCTGCAATTGATAGAAATATTTATCAGTGTATTCACTAAAATGAAAAAGCATTGAAGCAAGTAATAACATTTAAAACAAATAGGAAAGCACAAATGAAAATGAAGCATCTGAATAATTACACAATATGTAGCCCAGAATAAATGATATAAAAATTCCACTTCTGTTTCAAATCAATAAATCTGAAATGTGACAGGAATTTGATGATGGTTTGTAACTAAAAATTTAATCCAGTCAAAATATCTTTGCAACATGCTCATAGGCAATTGAATCTTTGCGATTGTTTCTTAATGAAAAGCAGTTGGTTTCTGGAAATGATTACCTTATTTTATAGCCACAATCAAAGTACATATGGAACTAGACAAGAGTCCTGTCCCCAAGTTCAACATTTTAATTTACAGAGTAAAGAAAAATAGTGTATTGTAATATTTTGCAGTCACTTCTTAGTCAGGTTTCATTTTGTGTGTGTGTGTGGTGATACAATCCTAAAGGATATTTGATAAAAGCACAGAAAAAATAAATTAAACAATGTAGAATAAAGCAGACCTGTAATGACCAGTCTGCACAGCAACGTAATAGTAAAACAAGAAGAATAACTACTGAGAACATTCCTAAAAGCTGTCCTGTTCCTAAGATACCATAATAAAAATGAATGTTGGTGTCCCTTCACCTGAAAATACCTGAGACAAACTAAAAGAGATGTTGAAATGCACTTCTGTGTTGAATGTTTTATAGTTCCTGAAAAACATAGAATGTCATCACCTCACACATTATGTCCTAATGTATAAAGCTGTATTTCCTGCTGACATCAGTTATGACAATTCCTCTAAAGTCAGCATAAATCCCAAGAGGGAAAACTTCCAGATTACTATAAATACTGACTACTTGATTGTCTTGTCTTTCTTTCATTCTTTTTTTTTTCTTGCTTGTTTGTTAAGTTTTACCTTCTTCAGGAAGATATGGAAATAGTAAAAGTAGAGAGAAACTTTTCAGAAGCAAAGAATCTTTATCTCTGAGAAAGCAGTAGCAAAACATTAAAAGGAGAACAAATTTAGGTTAGATACAGAGGTGCAATGTTTAATTTATTTGAGCGCACTGGAAATGAGCTTCTCTAGATAATTTAAGAAGGGAAGATTCACATAAGCTCAAGGATAAGTAGGACTTAAAGATACCGTTTGTCCAGTCATAGCTGTGATACAGGCACTGCAACTTGCTGCTACAGCACCATATGACAGTGTGGAATAAACAAATCTTTTGAATGTTTAGCAGGGATTTTTTTTGTTCTAAACCATTTTAAAAATCATGATTGGAAGCAAGACAATGAGTAGATAACATGAATGCATATTTCAGAAGTAACTCTGCAGCAAATATTTCCCTGGAAGAAAATAATAATGGCATGTTATTGCTGAGGGTTTATGAATGTATAGAATGTGTACATAGGAAAAACACAGGCAGGGTTCCCTTCAAGAAGAGGTAAGTTTTTTGATTATTTATGGCTAGCTTGTCTTCGTGAATTCATCTTTAACTCTCTTTCAAAGCCCTACCCTGCAATTATTATTACTTATGCTGTCCTCGTCAAGCTGAAACCCACTCAGCTGGGGAAAAAAAAAAAAAAAAATCCTTCAAAGTACTGTATCTTAACTTCAAATCTCACACCAACTCTCATGGTCTAATTTTTTCTCCTTCATGAAAAACTGTCAAAGCACATGACTGGTAGAACCTGAGACAGGATTACAGAATCTATATAGTCACATAGTTGCTCAGAAGGCTGAACTAAAGGATTGTATTCAGGAAAATGATATATCAAAGACTGTTTTTTATATTGGCAATACAAGCAATATTGTCAGGCTACTATAACCTGTTACTGCACATTCCCTAAAGTGTGGCAGTTATCCATAAGCATATTTTTATTCCTTTATAATATGAGTTTACACAAATTGCTACAATTTATTTGTCTGCAGACTATGTTGAATGGCTTCATTTTTACTGTGGGCTCAAAATGTTCATTTGGAAATTTACTTTGGCTCAGTTAGTGCAAGATAAGTTGTTATGCATCAAAACTTAATCATATCACTTATTCCTGAAGGCAATACTTTAAGAATGAACATTCAAGTGTCTTCCAGGTGACTCAGCTTGAGCCTCTGTACTAATAAACTGCTGGTTTTACTGTGGTATAAGCAAAGCACAAGAATTTCAAGGAGTTCCCTGAAACCATTTTGCAATGATCTTTTAAAATGTATACTGGCTGAGCATGCCTCTTCTTCAAAAAAGCCAAATAAGGCAACACAGTGGCAATATGGTGATTAGTTATACCTTTCTATTTTACAGTAATGAATTATGAAGGCCATTTATTTAAGAAGGTCCTTTTGAAGCTTTTGTACATGATTGCAAATGACATGTGTGACGTCCAGCAGTCCTTTCTTTTGCATAATGGTCACAGCTTATACTTAGGAAGAGTAACATGGAGGTAAAGTGACAGTTCCAGTCATTTAATGAGAAGTTTATTAAGAAACTAGGACTGATTATCAGTTGCAAATTAACCATAATGTGAGTAATCAGCAGAGATGTCACACTGGTGCAAGAAAAATGGTAAACAGAAGAATGTTCATCCCTATGCTAATCAAAAAGTACCTACAGCTCATTACAGAATGTCACTTGCAAGAACCTAGGGATGCAGGGTTTGGGAAATGTGTTTTTGGAAAATGTATTTGGCAATATCACCATACATACCTTTAAACTGTATTTAATATGCCAAAGGAATGTGGTTTTTATACAGATTCAATGGATTATCTACGTGATAAAAGATATACTTGCAATATATAAAAGCTTGATTACATTTTTAGACCTCTAGGCTAGACAACGTTTTTGAAGCAGCAGAAAAACAAACTCTATTGCTTTAAATGCATTATTTTGCCAGTTCCATGAAAACAATTGTAAAATGTATGCAAAATTCAAGCCACAGTAATCAGTCTCATATCATTTATTCGAAAAAGGATTATATTGTTATTTTTAATTATGAAATAGCATGACAGTAGATTTTACAAACTATAAACCGGGGTTCAAGTCTCAAACCTGTAAGAAAAATAACAGTCAGGGATATAAAGAGCTTACAGTTTTGTATCATTCAAAACATGGCAATTAATAACAATATGGATGAGAGGGCAACGTAACAGCAACAGTAATTTTGACATAGTAATCCTATTTCTTTTCATTAGTCATCAAGTGCACTTTGTTCTAGCATAAGTAATTTCGTTCCTTTAACTCCAGTCCTCCAGCTCATCTCCTTCTGTATGATATCATGATTCTCCAGTTCCCTGTGTCTTGGTTTCAGCTGGGATAGAGTTAATTTTCTTCCTAGTAGCTGGTATAGTGCCTGTACCAACTAGCAAAAAGGAAACACAAGCTTTCTTAGGCACTGTGGGTTTTTGGAGAATGCATATTCCAAATTACAGTCTGATTGTAAGCTCTCTCTATCAACTGACCCAGAGGAAGAACGATTTCAAATGGGGCCCTGAGCAACGACAAGCCTTTGAACAAATTAAAGAGGAGATAGTTCACACAGTAGCCCTTGGGCCAGTCCGGGCAGGACAAGATGTAAACAAGCTACTCAAACCCCGGCGACAGGCACTGCAGCTGAACCAGAGAACCAACCTGTGCCAGTATCAGTTGCCCCTATACACTAGAAGAAATACACAAGAAAATCAGCTCATTTAGTAAGGGATGAAGATGAACCAGGGCCATCACAAGAACAGGAGGAGGAAGAGGCAGAACCCATAAATGAGATGGTAACCATCCGATCCCTATCCCTGAGTGAGCTGTGAGACATGCGAAAAGATTTCAGTTGTCGTCCAGGCAAGCATATTGCCACCTGGCTGCTCCAATGCTGGGATAACAGGGCCAGTAGCCTGGAATTGGAGGGTAGGGAAGCCAAGCAGCTGAGAACCCTTTCTAGGGAAGGGGACATTGACAAAGCAATTGGAAAAGGGTCTCAAGCCCTCAGCCTCTGGGGGCGACTACTGTCAGGCGTGAAGGAGAGGTATCCCTTCAAGGAAGATGTTATATGTCACCCAGGCAAGTGGACCATCATGGAGAGAGGTATCCAGTACCTGAGGGAATTAGCTGTGCTGGAGGTGATTTGTGATGACCTGGACAACAAGCAGTTATCCAAAGATGCAGATGAAGTCAGTTGCACACAACCCATGTGGCGGAAGTTTGTATGGAGCGCACCATTGTCATATGCCAACTCATTGGCAGTAAGGACCTGGAAAGACGGAGAGGAACAAATGGTGGATGAATTGTCTGGCCAACTCCAGCAATACGAAGAAAGACTCTCTTCCTCCCTAGGGATCTGCATCTCGAATGTGGAGAAACTGCCGGACATGCTAGCCGGGAAACTGTCCCAGGAGTTCCAGAGATTCAGATATGTCCTACTCCTCACTTGTACAGACCAGTATCTCAGCCATTAGAAGTAAGCGTCCCTCTGCTCAAGAGAGAGGATATAGTGCATACACACCATGGGCCACCCTGTGGTTTTACCTGCGTGACTGCGAAGAGGACATGAGGAAGTGGGATGGAAAATGTACCTCGATCCTAGAGGCACGGGTTCGTGAGTTGCAAATAAAAACAATCACAAAAGGGGGTTCTTCCAGGAAAATTGCTGCTCCAGTTTCCAGTGGGCAGTTCCCCAAACAGAGTAGGAGAGCTGATCTTGCTTCAGATCTTAATAAAGGGACTTCTGATTCACATTTACAAGAAGTAAGTAAGGAATACTATGACCAGGACTAGAGGGGCCGTGCCTCCAGCCAGGTGGAGGAAAGGGACAACTGGGTTTACTGGACTGTGTGCATTCGATGGCCTGGCACATCAGACCCACAGGAGTATAAGGCTCTTGTGGTCACCAGTGCACAGTGTACCCTAATGCAATCAAGCTATTAAGGGGCAGAACCCATCTGTGTTTCCTGAGTGACAGGAGGATCCCAACAGCTAACTGTATCAGAAGCCGAAGTAAGTCTAACTGGGAATGAGTGGTGAAAGCACCCCATTGTGACTGGCCCAGAGGCTCCGTGCATCCTTGGCACAGACTACCCCAGGAGAGGTTATTTCAAGGACCCAAAAAGGCACCAGTGGGCTTTTGGTATAGCTGCCTTGAGGACGGAAAAAATTAAACAGCTGTCTACCTTGCCTGGTCTCTCGGAGGACCCCTCTGTTGTGGGGTTGCTGAAGGTCGAAGAACAACGGGTGCCAATTATGACAGCGGTGCACCAGTGGCAATATTGCACCAACTGAGGCTCCCTGATTCCCATCCATAACCTGATTCGTCGACTGGAGAGCCAAGGAGTGATCAGCAAGACTCGCTCACCCTTTAACAGTCCCATATGGCCAGTGCGGAAGTCTAATGGAGAGTGGAGACTAACAGTAGACTATCGTGGCCTGAATGAAGTCACACCGCTGCTGAGTGCTGCTGTGCCGGACGTGCTAGAACCTCAGTATGAACTGGAGTCAAAGGCAGCCAAGTGGTATGCCACAATTGATATCACTAATGCATTTTTCTCAATCCCTTTGGCAGCAGAGTGCAGGCCACAGTTTGCTTTCACTTGGAGGGGTGTCCAGTACACCTGGAACTGACTGTCCCAGGGGTGGAAACACAGCCCTACCATTTGCCATGGACGGATCCAGACTGCACTGGAACAGGGTGAGGCTCTGGAACACCTGCAATACATTGATGACATCATCGCGTGGGGCAACACAGCAGAAGAAGTTTTGAGAAAGGGAAGAAAATAGTCCAAATCCTGCTGAAGGCTGGTTTTGCCATAAAACAAAGTAAGGTCAAGGGACCTGCACAGGAGATCCAGTTTTTAGGAATAAAATGGCAAGATGGAAGTCATCAGATCCCAATGGATGTGATCAACAAAATAATGGGCATGTCTCCACCAACTAGCAAAAAGGAAACACAAGCTTTCTTAGGCACTGTGGGTTTTTGGAGAATGCATATTCTAAATTACAGTCTGATTGTAAGCTCTCTTTATCAACTGACCCAGAGGAAGAACGATTTCAAATGGGGCCCTGAGCAACGACAAGCCTTTGAACAAATTAAAGAGGAGATAGTTCACACAGTAGCCCTTGGGCCAGTCCGGGCAGGACAAGATGTAAACAATGTGCTCTACACCGCAGCCGGGGAGAACGGCCCTACCTGGAGCCTCTGGCAGAAAGCACCTGGGGAGACTCAAGGTCAACCCCTGGGGTTTTGGAGTCGGGGATACAGAGGATCCGAGGCCCGCTATACTCCAAGTGGAAAAGAGACATTGGCAGCATATGAAGGGGTTCGAGCTGCTTCGGAAGTGGTTGGTACTGAAGCACAGCTCCTCCTGGCACCCCGACTGCCGGTGCTGGGTTGGATGTTCAAAGGGAGGATCCCCTATACACATCGTGCAACTGATGCTACGTGGAGTAAGTGGGTCGCACTGATCACACAACGGGCTCGAATAGGAAACCCCAGTCGCCCAGGAAACTTGGAAGTGATCATGGACTGGCCAGAAGGCAAGGATTTTGGAATATTGTCAGAGGAGGAGGTGACGTGTGCTGAAGAGGCCCCTCTGTATAATAAACTGCCAGAAAATGAGAAGCAATAGGCCCTGTTCACTGCTGGGTCCTGTTGTCCTGTGGGAAAGCATCGGAGGTGGAAGCCTCCAGCTGTATGAAGTCCTATACCGCAAGTCGCAGAAACTGCTGAAGGAGGAGGTGAATCGAGTCAGTTTGCAGAGGTGAAAGCCATCCAGCTGGCTTTGTATGGCTTTGGATCCAGCTGGATGGCCATCCAGGTTGGCCCGTGTGAACCTCATGAGGTTTAACAAGGCCAAGTGCAAGGTCCTGCACCTGGGTCGGGGCAACCCCCAGCATCAATACAGGCTGGGGGATGAAGGGATTGAGAGCAGCCCTGCCGAGAAGGACTTGGGGGTACTGGTGGATGAAAAGCTGGACATGAGCCAGCACTGTGCGCTCGCAGCCCGGAAGGCCAACCGTATCCTGGGCTGCCTCAAAAGCAGCGTGGCCAGCAGGTCAAGGGAGGTGATTCTGCCCCTCTACTCTGCTCTGGGGAGACCCCACCTGGAGTGGTGCGTCCAGCTCTGGAGCCCTCAGCATAAGGAGGACATGGACCTGTTGGAGTGGGTCCAGAGGAGGGTCACAAAAATGATCAGGGGGGTGGAACACCTCTCCTCTGAAGAAAGGCTGAGAGAGTTGGGGTTGTTCAGCCTAGAGAAGAGAAGGCTTCGGGGAGACCTTATTGCAGCCTATCAGCCCTTAAAGGGGGCTTATAAAAAAGATGGCGGCAAACTTTTTAGCAGGGCCTGTTGCGACAGGACAAGGGGGAATGGCTTTAAACTAACGGGGGGGAGATTTGGACTAGATCTAAGGAAGAAATTTTTTACGCTGAGGGTGGTGAAGCACTGGCACAGGTTGCCCAGAGAGGTGGTGGATGCCCCATCCCTGGAAACATTCCAGGTCAGGTTGGATGGGGCTCTGAGCAACCTGATGTAGTTGGAGATGTCCCTGCCCACGGCAGGGGGGTTGGACTAGATGACCTTTAGAGGTCCCTTCCAACCCAAACTATTCTATGATTCTATATTGCTGAATGAGAAAAATGGCCACTACTTTATCTCTATACGGACTCATGGGTGGTGGCAAATGCCCTGTGGGGGTGGTTGAAGCAACAGAAGCAGAGCAACTGGCAGCGCAGAGGCAAACCCATCTGGGCTGCTGCATTGTGGCAAGATATTGCTGCCCAGGTAGAAAATCTGGTTGTAAAAGTCTGTCACGTAGATGCTCACGTACCCAAGAGCCGGGCCACTGAAGAACATCAAAACACCCAGCAGGTGGATCAGGCTGCTAAGATTGAAGTGGCTCAGGTGGATCTGGACTGGCAGCAGAAGGGTGAATTATTTATAGCTCGGTGGGCCCATGACACCTCAGGCCATGAAGGAAGAGATGCAACACACAGATGGGCTCGTGATCAAGGGGTGGACTTGACCGTGGACAGTATTGCACAGGTTATCAATGAATGTGAACTGTGCACTGCAATCAAGCAAGCCAAGCGGTTAAAGCCCCTCTGGTATGGAGGATGATGGCTGAAATAAAAATATGGGGAGGCCTGGCAGATCGATTATATCACACTCCCACAAACCCGCCAAGGCAAGCGCCACGTGCTTACAATGGTGGAAGCGACAACCAGATGGCTGGAAACATATCCCGTGCCCCATGCCACTGCCCGGAACACTCTCCTGGGCCTTGAAAAGCAAGTCTTATGGCGACATGGCACCCCAGAAAGAATTGAGTCAGACAACGGGACTCATTTCCGAAACAACCTCATAGACACCTGGGCCAAAGAGCACGGCATTGAGTGGGTGTATCACATCCCCTGTCGTGCACCAGCCTCCGGAAAATCGAACGATACAATGGACTGTTAAAGACTACACTCAGAGCAATGGGTGCTGGGACGTTCAAACATTGGGATACACATTTAGCAAAAGCCACCTGGTTAGTCAACACTAGGGGATGTGCCAGTCGAGCTGGCCCTGCCCAATCAAAACTTTTACGTACTGTGGAAAGGGATAAAGTCCCTGTAGCGCACATAAAAAATATGCTGGGGAAGACAGCCTGGGTTATTCCTGCCTCGGGCAAAGGCAAACCCATCCGTGGGATTGCTTTTGCTCAAGGACCTGGGTGCAGTTGGTGGGTGATGCGGGAGGGTGGGGAAGTCCGATGTGTACCTCAAGGGGACTTGATTTTGGGTGAGAATAGCCAACAAATTAAATTGTATGAAGTGAGTTGCTATATATCATTGTATATCATCACTTCTGGAGTGGCTATATGCCATATCAACGGTATTACAGTAAGAATCACGCAGATTAATGATGAATGAACTTTGATGAAGACCAAGCAAAGCGCAGTGATAACGGAACCAGAAGCGGCTTGGCATGCAAGAATCCAACACCACACACCATCTGTCCTGCCCTGAAGGACTCTTATGACAGATGGAGCCCAAAGTCATGGACTAAGTGAACTCAACGGACATTTCAGAGGGATGGCCCGTAGACTACGGGAATGATATCTGTGTGTATATATCAAAAGACAGGAAAAGTGGTGGTGATTAATTGGAATGTATTGGAAAGTGTGGGACCTGGGCATGACGTAGATGGTATAGAATAAGGGAAGGGTGGATACTGTCCTGGTTTCGGCTGGGATAGAGTGAATTTCCTTCCTAGTAGCTGGTACAGTGCTGTGTTTTGGATTTAGGATGAGAACAATGTTGATAACACACCGATGTTTTAGTTGTTGCTAGGTAGTGCTTACACTAGTCAAGGACTTTTCAGCTTCCCGTGCTCTACCGACTAAGAAGGTTGGAGGTGCACGAGAAGCTGGGAGGGGGCACAGCCAGGACAGCTGACCCAAACTGGCCAAAGGGACATTCCATACCATGTGACGTCATGCTCAGTATATAAACTGGGGGAAAGCTGGCGGGGGGGCCGCTGCTTGGGGACTGGCTGGGCATCGGTTGGTGGGTGGTGAGCAATTGCATTGTGCGTCACTTATTTTGGATTTATTATTATTATTATTATTATTATTTCCCTTCCTTTTCTGTCCTATTAACTGTTTCTATCTCAACCCACGTATTTCATTTTTTTTTCCCAATTCTCTCCCCCATCCCACTGACGTGGGGGGGAGTGAGTGAACGGCTGTGTGGTGTTCAGCTGCCTGGCGGGTTAAACCTCAACACCTTCTTGAGAATGTCCAGCCTTCCTGGACTCCTTTGCCCTTCAGGACTGACTCCCAAGGGACTCTCTCAACCAGCCTCCTAAACAGGCCAAAGTCTGCCCTCTGGATGTCCAAGGTAGCAGTTCTGCTGACCCCCCTCCTTCACCAAGAATCGAAAACTCTTATCATTTGGTGATCACGATGCCCAAGATGGCCTCCAACCATCACATCACCCACAAGTCTTTCTCTGTTCGCAAACAACAGGTCCAGCGGGGCATCTTCCCTAGTTGGCTCACTCACCAGCTGTGTCAGGAAGTTATCTATCTTCCACACACTCCAGGAACCTCCTAGACTGTTTCCTCTCTGCCGTGTTGTATTTCCAGCAGACGTCCGGGAAGTTCAAGTCCCCCATGAGAACAAGGGCTAGCGATTGTGAGACTTCTGCCAGCCGCTTGTAGAATGCTTCATCCGCCCCTTCATCCTGGTTGGGTGGTATATAACAGATTCCCACCATGATATCTGCCTTGTTGGCCTTCTCCCTGATTTTTACCCATAAACACTCAACCCTTTCATCACTGTCAAGCTCTAGACAGTCAAAACACTCCCTAACATACAGGGCTGCCCCACCACCTCTCCTTCCTTGCCTATCCCTTCTGAAGTGAGGTTAGTGAGGTTCTTGGTAAAAGACCTGGCTTCTCTCTAAAACAGAGCTTTTGTGTTTTGTTGAAATAGTTTTTAAAGCTCAGAATGAGGTAGTTCTAGGATGTTTTAGAAGTTTCTCTGGACAGAATAAAAAACTCTGCTCTTTGTGTTTATGACCTTGCATGGATAACATCTAATGCTGTCCACCCGGGTCCAGATAAGAGCAGCCATCTCCTCCCCTCCTGCCTTGACACAACTTTAAAAAGGCATTGATGTATTAAAAAATTTAAATTAATTTTCTTCATTTCCATGTGGATGTCAAGGCAATACAGAGAAGAGAGTTGTTTTGCTGAAACTTAGTATGCTTTTTAAATTTATACTCTAAATTTGAAAGTGGCACATTGGGGAAACATAATCAAGTTCCTCTGTATGAGTTTTGGGAAGCAGCCTCTCTGGCTATGCTGAGAGTTTTGTGGATGAACTGGGGAGCAAGAGGAAAAAGATCATAAACGTGATGAGAAGAAGAGGGGGCTGAGGCTCATCTCAGAAGGTTTCTCAGCAGCCATTGCTCTGTGGCTGTCCACAGCAGTCCCAGGGAGGGGCTGGGTTGTTGTGCCACATGGAAATATTACAGCTGTAGCTTTCTAGTTGCTTTATAGTTGTAATTTCTTGTTGTCAGTAAAGATCGCTTGTAAATTTATTACTGCAGAAAGACTAGGATTTGCTTTCTTTTACTAAAAGTACAACATCTTTTTTTTTTTCCTTTATTAGGAATAGTATCAAATTGTATCACTCATTCCCATCTGTTAGAAATTTGTGGTACTCATAGCACAAAATAACACTTTTTGAAAGGAGGAATGTTTTTTGCTATCCAATTTTTGTTTTAGCCAATAAAAAATTTTCTGATGTAGAGTAAATTATTTCCTTGCTCTGGCTGAGTGCCTTTAGGAGCAGATATGAAAGTCCAGATTCCCTCATCTTTACTAAACCACAACTGTATTTGAACACTATTAGCTCCTGATAGTGTGACAAAAATTCTATAAGATTGGAAAAAAACTGTCAAGAAGTTTCCTCTGTGGTATATATTGTATCTGTAGCCATTTAAATCAGTAGTAAATTAAGAATAGGGATTTCCCTAGTAAGAGTGTGGCTAGCTATTGCAAGCTTTGCATCCAATGATTATTTTCCTGTACTGCAAAGAAAACTGTTTCTGCCCAAAACTGTCAGTATTTTCTGTTTGAACACCATTTTCTCAGTTTTAATGCCTAAAGCAATAAGTAGATTGTGTGGTGTTTTACAGGTTAGTGGAACTAGTCTAATCTGTGAGTAACGTTTAAGACAGAACCTTTATTTGGCAATGTGCGTTTAATATGAAGGTTTGCCTGCTAAGAGTTTCCCTGTTGATGTTATTGTGAATCATGACATTTACTTGGTTTTGAGTGTGAAAGCACCTAGATAACGCATCTCATTTTCTTTTCTGTCATTACCTCATTTTAAATTACAACAGTAGATTAATTGCCCCTTTAATGGCAGGTTCTTGCCTAGACAAAGCTAAGATCAGGGTTAGCAGTGTCCCAGGTAATTTAGGTAGTCAGAAAACCATGAATTTCACACTGACAATACTATAGGCATTAACCCCAGATATTTTCCCTTTTCTTTCATGCAGTCAAATAAACCATTATCTGAGTTTCTTTTGGACAATACATCCCCAAAAGATGGGTTTTGTTAGCTTTACTTTCTGTGCTCAAGCACATATTTGGCCTTAACTGTCTCTTTTTTTTCCTTTTCTTTTCCCCCCCAGGGACCATCCCAGCCCCTATTTTGCATTTTTTAAATCAATATAATTCAATGCAGCATTATGTAGGGTGTTGTAAACACCACAGGGATCTGTGTGACTGGAGTGCCTTTGGCAAGAAGGTACTTTAGATCTAAGTCCAGGAAAGGGGGTAAGGAAGCTTAAGCACCAAGGTTTGGGTTGCTCTGCGACAATACATGGGGCAGTAACATATGCTAACATGTTCAGTGTTGTATCACTGAAACAATTTTGCCCTTGCCAGTTCAAAATTATTTCCATTAGAGTCAGCAGAGTACAACAGAACTCAGTGCTAGGTGGATAATTCAAGAGGCAAAATTGAGGGATGTCAGTGCTTGGTTTCAGGGTCAGATGGCTGATTGAGAAATTAATAGGAATTTCTTTGTATCTCTCCAACAAATAATTGTCAGGGAATCAGGCTGTGAAGAAAACAAGCTTTTATCCTCAGCAAAAACATCACTAGATACAACTACAGAATAACATCCTCAGAAAGTCTTTCTCCCTCATATACCTGCACTTTGTTCTTCATTAGCAGTGCAGCTGGGCTTGCTATGTGCCTACTTTATGAAAGACAATTGTGATCATGCTCAGCGTGTCAATGCGAATGGCAGTGCTGCTATTGTTTTCAGTAGAAACAGGAGGGATTTAATTTAGATGCCCATGCTAGCTCCAAGCACAGCAGCTGGTGTCCAGCTCTTATTTTCTCATTCTTCTTTATGTTCAAAATGTGTAGCAGACAGTTCCTTCTTGAGGGTCTCAAGAAGGGTCTCTACCCTTCCTCCTCTCAGAAGGGTAGAGAAGAGTCAGGAAGACTAAATCACCCTTCAGCTCTTGGGAAAGATGATGTTTGAGCTTCCCAGCCAAAACACACATCATAACTAAACTTGGAGGCAATTCAGCTACATGTGTTCCTTGACCAGAGCTGCATAGGACACAAGATGTATATCCAGAGCGTGTGCAGCTTTGAGAAGCGCCAGTGATACATTTCTACAGAGGGGAAGATGCTCTAAAGTGATCAACGTCAATTGCAGCATAATTTGCTGCGTAAATAAAATTCTCTATCTCTCTAAATAAGTGAATCTGGGTTATGAGCCCTGCTGGAGAACCTCACATTTTGTTTCAGCTGTTTTCTAAAACCTCTGAAAAGCAAGGTTATATCATATGTAGGTTATGTACATATATATCATAATATGTGCTCCTGGAGCATAGAACATCATGATCACATGAGACTTTATGAATACCAATAATATGAGCTGAGTGAAAACGTTAAGTTTAGAGAACATAGCTCTCATGATGCTTGAGGTGAGCACGCAGGATGAGGAAGAATAGGATAGGATAGGATAGGATAGGATAGGATAGGATAGGATAGGATCGGATAGGAATATTGTCTCCAGTGGTTGAGTGGTTTGTTCTTCAGCTCTTCTACATGCTATGGAGAAAAGCAGTGTCTTTGATCTCATTTTTTAAGCAGAATGTACATAACAGTCTATATTATTTTTGGAACACTTCATCATAAACTTAATATTTTCTTAACTCAAATAATGGACTAGAGAGGAGTAGGAAAACAATTTGTATGGCTACTCATATGTACTGTTGTTTTGTTTTTGCTTTGGAGTATTTATTTTGGCTCATGTTTTTTATAAGAGTCTCTAATTTTATGGTTTTGATAGGATATGTGTTTCACTGTTTGGATTCCTTTCATGAATGTGTTTACCTAAAACAATCCTGCTTTTCCTAATACTTTGAGAGAGGACATTGATGTGCTAAACAATACATGTGTTCAAATAATGTTTATTCATCATAGATTTGTGTTCACTAAAACTCAATCCTCTTCAAGCTATGATAAGAAAAGATGTCAACAACTCAGTATTTTTTTCAGTTCAGCAAAGGGAGCAATAGATTGTTAAAAAAGTAAAGCTGATTTCATTTCATTCAGTAAAGGTCACTATTCTCTTCCACTACCACCCGAGGAGTAACCTTGAGAGGCGTCCCTACTCAAGGGGAGATCCTAGCGTGCAGCCTGCTGCCGTGCAGGAGAGCTCAAAGGGCTCTTGGGCTGCTCACTATTTATAGGGGTAAGATGATTGACTCATAGTCATATTTACATACTGATAACTGTGGTTAGGTGGGCGTATTTCTCACAATAACCAAGGGCTATTGTGTTGTTATCTGGATCCCGAATCCACTTCCTTAATGGACGAAGCATCACCATCAGCATCCATTAACGACTGCCCCTGGTAGTTCTCACTTAGGCAGGGTTACAGGAGATAAAGGTCAGGTTGGGTGGGGGAGCACACCGTCACACTAGTAGCTGGTACAGTGCTGTGTTTTGGATTTAGGATGAGAACAAAGTTGATAATGCACCGATGTTTTAGTTGTTGCTAGGTAGTGCTTACACTAGTCAAGGACTTTTTAGTTTCCCATGCTCTACCGACTGAGAAGGCTGGAGGTGCACAAGAAGCTGGGAGGGGGCACAGCCGGGACAGCTGACCCAAACTGGCCAAAGGGACATTCCATACCATGTGACGTCATGCTCAGTATATAAACTGGGGGGAGTTGGCTGGGGAGGGGGGTGACTGCTGCTTGGGGACTGGCTGGGCATCTGTTGGTGGGTGGTGAGCAATTGCATTGTGCATCACTGGTTTTGTATATTCTTTTGTCATTATTATTATTATTATTTTCCTTTCCTTTTCTGTCCTATTAAACTACCTTTATCTCAACGCGCATTTTTTTTTTTTTTTTTCCGATTCTCTCTCCCATCCCACCGGGAGGGGGGGAGTGAGCGAATGGCTGTGTGGTGTTTTGGCTGCCTGCCGGGTTAAACCACAACATTGGAGATAGTAGTTAGAGGACATCAGATGGTGGGAATAAGTTACCAATTTCTAATGTTAGATTTTAAATTAAATTGTTCATTGTCTTGATCTTCTAAAAAGGAGGCTGGAAAGACTGGTGAAGGGACCAAAATACAAGACTTGGACATATGCAAAGACTTTATCATGATGTTCGTCTTCAGTGCTACTTACCATCCTCCCATCTCTGAAAGGACAACAGGTCTCCTATTTGCAAGAAAGCTGATGGCTGACAACATGCTCTTTGCTTTTATGTATGCTGTTGCATTTTTATTCTTTTAACAATACCTTGCCTGTAAAAGAAAACCTATTTAGAAAGGAAGGTAGAAGGAAAGTATGCCATGCATTTGCACACTAAAGAAACAAAAACAGTGCTTACAGAGCTAATAGTAGGTCTGCTGTATAAGCCTTAAGTGTATCTTCCTAAGCAACACAGTAAATGATATTGGGGGTTGGGAATGCAAAGTCATCTTTGGAATTCAATCCTACTCATTTCTTTCATGTCTTTATTGCATCCAGGCATCATTGGCATCAACTGCCATGGAAAATGAAGAACACAATGATACGCAAGCTTTTTTGAGCCTTCTGAATTGCTATGACCTCTTGGATGTCTCTAAATATGAGAATTTCCTGTGCTTCAAACTTTCAGAAAAAAAATTCAGATAAGAAATATAGAAAGTAATGAACCAGATTCATCACTGGGGTAACTCTCCTGACTTTGGGGGAAAGAAACCAAGAGCAATTTTGGCTCATCCTATTAAAATAGTAGCCCAGGTGTTCCTGGTGTGTAATTCAGGAACCTTTTCTTAAAGTTCAGAGAACTAATAACTTCAGAAGCTTTAATATAAATGCTAGTACAATTACTATTTAATTCTTTTTAATGCATTTTAGTTTCATTAATTTGAAAGCCCTGATGCTATCAGGAGCCTACGTATTATTGGTCCCCAAAGTAGTTTCTTTTGCCAGCTGAGGATGCAGTGTCACTATCTAACACCTCCTCATTCACCAGCTCTATTGTTCTGCTTCAGCTTAAGCTTTCCCACTTAATATCAGCATGATATAATTGTGCCATAAGTGACAAATACATTATTCCTTCTTGTTATACTGAACTTCCTGTCTTAATTACCAAACTCATTTTTCCTTCACATCCCACATACTCATTACTCATTTTCAATTATGATACAGATTTCCCTTAGACTTTAATTACTTCTTGAGCTTAAAAGGATAAATTAATTTTCTTATTAACCCTTTGACATCTCATTAAGGTCACTGAATAGGACAATTCTATTTTCTCGTGGCATGCCATCCAGATTATGCCAGTTTGCAGAAATACTAGGAGGCTTAGAAGGACTTTGCCACAAACGTTATTAGTTCTTGCTGGTGTGGCATCAGCATCTGGTCATATGATATTTTTTGCCTTCACAGATCTACCATTTAAACTGGGACTGTGTCTATCCTTGTGCGACATGGAGGAAATATTGGCTTCTAACATTAGTGCTGTTGGTTTTACTTTGTTCATAATGCTCACATTCACTTTGTCTTTTGAAAATGTTCATAGTGATGGGGGAGAGCACAAAGGATCCCACTTGCGTAGCTTGAACCAGCCTCTGATAGGATGGATACCAAATAGAATGAGAATTCAAGGTTTCCCTCCTGCCTGCATACAAGAGCCTGTAGCACCGGCTTGTTTATGAACAGTGGACATAATATGCTTTAAAAGGCTTTAAAGGGAAACCACATTCCAATTCCTCCCTAGCTCTACACTGTGTTAGGACATTTTATCACCATAAATTTGATATTACAATTCATAAAACACTAAATTTTATCTCATTGAAACAGATACTAAAATTGCTCAATGCTTTGGAAGGGAGGAGTTGTGACTTCTGCAGTATTCCCAGTGCTGCTCTCTCTTTGCTCCTTTGGCCCTTTCACTTTCCCCATGGTTTACAGCTTTGTCCATAGGCTATGAGCTCCCTGTGGGTTATATGCCCCAGCTTCTGTCTTCTGCTTTCTTGCTTTCCTGAGACCTCTGGATCAAGGTAGCACATCATGGTACTTGTTGATTCACCAAAGGTGTCTGTGAGTTACTGACACTTACAGAAGTGTCAAAGTAGCTGAGAAAAAATGTTAATCCCTGATGCATAAGAGAATCATGAAATGAAAACCTTGCAACAATTAAAATCTAGTTACTTTATTAAGACATCATAAAGCTAGAAACAGTAAATATTTCATGACATTACAGCTGAAGTATCTGGCTGGTTTTGGTGCCTAGGGCCAACTGCATGTTTTTCTGCTTATCAGATCTCCACTTACTGGAGATTCTCACATCTATTTTGTAAGAATGAGCTGTCCCACATACAAGTCACATATTGTGTCTGTTGAATGCTATTAAGCATCATAAAGATGAAAACTGATTAAAATGAGCAGATTTGGGGCTAGAATGGGATGAAATATACATGGACAAATTGTTTCATAGATTAAAAATATATTTTGCAAGTGTCCTATAGAAACATCTGGCCTCAATGGGGGAAAAAATGATTATTTAGACATTTTTGTCAAATAAAACAGCTGTCATTTCAGAAGAAAAGGTAATTTTTCTAGTAGTATTTCTTCCTCTGCTTAGACCAAAAAGATGTATTCAGAACGCTAGGAGTCACCACATCTTTTTTGTATTCTCAGAAGCAATCTGCACCCTGGTTCCTCTGATAGATATAACCTGACAATTTTACAACCTGAAGAAAACTTAATTTTATGGTTTTTTAATCAAAGGGAGAAAATAGGGTTTAAAAATAAATATACCCCTCCCCCTTGCCCCAAGAAATAATTGTAAGAAGAAAGGTTTAGGAGCGTCCTCTCAATTTCATTTCAGTCAAACAAAAGAAATCCAACTCCTGTTAAATTTAAAGAAATTAATCTAGCCCTTTACTGTAGAGCATTGAGACTTGCCTTCTCTTGTTACCAAAGATAGCAATGGAAATCCTGGGCAGGTCTTGAAATAATTATGATATTTGAAATAAGCCAAGCCAAGCCAAGCCAAGCAGAAACATGTCTACGGAGCTCAGCTCTGAAAAACTCTCGAGGTGATTTAGTGATGCCGAGCTTACAAGAACACTCAGGAAATCTGTTATTTGATTTTGAATGGTAGGCATAAAGAGGCTGGTATAAGGGTTCTGAACACATAATCAATTATTCCTTATCAAATTCTGAAAGACAGAAAGTGAAAAATACTCCCAAATAACACAATACTTACATGGAAAAAATCTAACTGAGAAATTTCTATAACAAAATCCAGGATTCAGTCACTGAATTTGTCTTTAGAACAAACATTGAGTGAGAGACTAATAAAGACACGGCTATAGACAGAAGAATGGGATAAAATGGAATAGAGATTTAACAAAGATAAGTTGTGCTATACTACTCTGTTATATTAATTTCACTAGAGACTAAATAAAAGTGATCTAAAGTAGGAAAATTTAAAAAAAACGTTTCTCCCCCAGCTAAAAAAAAACCAAACAAAACACTCAGTGGATGTGTGCCACAGGAAAAAATTGTTAGTTAAGCAGTTTTGTTCAGCAGAATTCTGTTACGATGAGTAAAATCTTAGAAAGGTGTTGAAAAAGGACTTTATTAAATAGTGGAAGTTTCTTTAGGAGAGGAAAGTTTGAATTAATATTTTCAGTATTGAACCTGGCAAAAGGACAAAAAAGGATTGAGGGATATCAGTGATGTTATCAGATGACATGGGCACTGCCAGGGTGTCGAGGTTTAGACCGGCAGGCAGCTAAACTCCACACAGCCGTTCACTCACTCCCCCCCACGTCAGTGGGATGGGGGAGAGAATTGGGAAAAAAAAATGAAATACGTGGGTTGAGATAGAAACAGTTAATAGGACAGAAAAGGAAGGGAAATAATAATAATAATAATAATAATAATAATAATAATAATAATAAATCCAAAATAAGTGACGCACAATGCAATTGCTCACCACCCACCAACCGATGCCCAGCCAGTCCCCAAGCAGCGGCCCCCCCGCCAGCTTTCCCCCAGTTTATATACTGAGCATGACGTCACATGGTATGGAATGTCCCTTTGGCCAGTTTGGGTCAGCTGTCCTGGCTGTGCCCCCTCCCAGCTTCTCGTGCACCTCCAACCTTCTTAGTCGGTAGAGCACGGGAAGCTGAAAAGTCCTTGACTAGTGTAAGCACTACCTAGCAACAACTAAAACATCGGTGTGTTATCAACATTGTTCTCATCCTAAATCCAAAACACAGCACTGTACCAGCTACTAGGAAGGAAATTCACTCTATCCCAGCCGAAACCAGGACAGTATCCACCCTTCCCTTATTCTATACCATCTACGTCATGCCCAGGTCCCACACTTTCCAATACATTCCAATTAATCACCACCACTTTTCCTGTCTTTTGATATATACACACAGATATCATTCCCGTAGTCTACGGGCCATCCCTCTGAAATGTCCGTTGAGTTCACTTAGTCCATGACTTTGGGCTCCATCTGTCATAAGAGTCCTTCAGGGCAGGACAGATGGTGTGTGGTGTTGGATTCTTGCATGCCAAGCCGCTTCTGGTTCCGTTATCACTGCGCTTTGCTTGGTCTTCATCAAAGTTCATTCATCATTAATCTGCGTGATTCTTACTGTAATACCGTTGATATGGCATATAGCCACTCCAGAAGTGATGATATACAATGATATATAGCAACTCACTTCATACAATTTAATTTGTTGGCTATTCTCACCCAAAATCAAGTCCCCTTGAGGTACACATCGGACTTCCCCACCCTCCCGCATCACCCACCAACTGCACCCAGGTCCTTGAGCAAAAGCAATCCCACGGATGGGTTTGCCTTTGCCCGAGGCAGGAATAACCCAGGCTGTCTTCCCCAGCATATTTTTTATGTGCGCTACAGGGACTTTATCCCTTTCCACAGTACGTAAAAGTTTTGATTGGGCAGGGCCAGCTCGACTGGCACATCCCCTAGTGTTGACTAACCAGGTGGCTTTTGCTAAATGTGTATCCCAATGTTTGAACGTCCCAGCACCCATTGCTCTGAGTGTAGTCTTTAACAGTCCATTGTATCGTTCGATTTTCCGGAGGCTGGTGCACGACAGGGGATGTGATACACCCACTCAATGCCGTGCTCTTTGGCCCAGGTGTCTATGAGGTTGTTTCGGAAATGAGTCCCGTTGTCTGACTCAATTCTTTCTGGGGTGCCATGTCGCCATAAGACTTGCTTTTCAAGGCCCAGGAGAGTGTTCCGGGCAGTGGCATGGGGCACGGGATATGTTTCCAGCCATCTGGTTGTCGCTTCCACCATTGTAAGCACGTGGCGCTTGCCTTGGCGGGTTTGTGGGAGTGTGATATAATCGATCTGCCAGGCCTCCCCATATTTTTATTTCAGCCATCATCCTCCATACCAGAGGGGCTTTAACCGCTTGGCTTGCTTGATTGCAGTGCACAGTTCACATTCATTGATAACCTGTGCAATACTGTCCACGGTCAAGTCCACCCCTTGATCACGAGCCCATCTGTGTGTTGCATCTCTTCCTTCATGGCCTGAGGTGTCATGGGCCCACCGAGCTATAAATAATTCACCCTTCTGCTGCCAGTCCAGATCCACCTGAGCCACTTCAATCTTAGCAGCCTGATCCACCTGCTGGGTGTTTTGATGTTCTTCAGTGGCCCGGCTCTTGGGTACGTGAGCATCTACGTGACAGACTTTTACAACCAGATTTTCTACCTGGGCAGCAATATCTTGCCACAATGCAGCAGCCCAGATGGGTTTGCCTCTGCGCTGCCAGTTGCTCTGCTTCTGTTGCTTCAACCACCCCCACAGGGCATTTGCCACCACCCATGAGTCCGTATAGAGATAAAGTAGTGGCCATTTTTCTCATTCAGCAATATAGAATCATAGAATAGTTTGGGTTGGAAGGGACCTCTAAAGGTCATCTAGTCCAACCCCCCTGCCGTGGGCAGGGACATCTCCAACTACATCAGGTTGCTCAGAGCCCCATCCAACCTGACCTGGAATGTTTCCAGGGATGGGGCATCCACCACCTCTCTGGGCAACCTGTGCCAGTGCTTCACCACCCTCAGCGTAAAAAATTTCTTCCTTAGATCTAGTCCAAATCTCCCCCCCGTTAGTTTAAAGCCATTCCCCCTTGTCCTGTCGCAACAGGCCCTGCTAAAAAGTTTGCCGCCATCTTTTTTATAAGCCCCCTTTAAGGGCTGATAGGCTGCAATAAGGTCTCCCCGAAGCCTTCTCTTCTCTAGGCTGAACAACCCCAACTCTCTCAGCCTTTCTTCAGAGGAGAGGTGTTCCACCCCCCTGATCATTTTTGTGACCCTCCTCTGGACCCACTCCAACAGGTCCATGTCCTCCTTATGCTGAGGGCTCCAGAGCTGGACGCACCACTCCAGGTGGGGTCTCCCCAGAGCAGAGTAGAGGGGCAGAATCACCTCCCTTGACCTGCTGGCCACGCTGCTTTTGAGGCAGCCCAGGATACGGTTGGCCTTCCGGGCTGCGAGCGCACAGTGCTGGCTCATGTCCAGCTTTTCATCCACCAGTACCCCCAAGTCCTTCTCGGCAGGGCTGCTCTCAATCCCTTCATCCCCCAGCCTGTATTGATGCTGGGGGTTGCCCCGACCCAGGTGCAGGACCTTGCACTTGGCCTTGTTAAACCTCATGAGGTTCACACGGGCCAACCTGGATGGCCATCCAGCTGGATCCAAAGCCATACAAAGCCAGCTGGATGGCTTTCACCTCTGCAAACTGACTCGATTCACCTCCTCCTTCAGCAGTTTCTGCGACTTGCGGTATAGGACTTCATACAGCTGGAGGCTTCCACCTCCGATGCTTTCCCACAGGACAACAGGACCCAGCAGTGAACAGGGCCTATTGCTTCTCATTTTCTGGCAGTTTATTATACAGAGGGGCCTCTTCAGCACACGTCACCTCCTCCTCTGACAATATTCCAAAATCCTTGCCTTCTGGCCAGTCCATGATCACTTCCAAGTTTCCTGGGCGACTGGGGTTTCCTATTCGAGCCCGTTGTGTGATCAGTGCGACCCACTTACTCCACGTAGCATCAGTTGCACGATGTGTATAGGGGATCCTCCCTTTGAACATCCAACCCAGCACTGGCAGTCGGGGTGCCAGGAGGAGCTGTGCTTCAGTACCAACCACTTCCGAAGCAGCTCGAACCCCTTCATATGCTGCCAATGTCTCTTTTCCACTTGGAGTATAGCGGGCCTCGGATCCTCTGTATCCCCGACTCCAAAACCCCAGGGGTTGACCTTGAGTCTCCCCAGGTGCTTTCTGCCAGAGGCTCCAGGTAGGGCCGTTCTCCCCGGCTGCGGTGTAGAGCACATTGTTTACATCTTGTCCTGCCCGGACTGGCCCAAGGGCTACTGTGTGAACTATCTCCTCTTTAATTTGTTCAAAGGCTTGTCGTTGCTCAGGGCCCCATTTGAAATCGTTCTTCCTCTGGGTCAGTTGATAAAGAGAGCTTACAATCAGACTGTAATTTAGAATATGCATTCTCCAAAAACCCACAGTGCCTAAGAAAGCTTGTGTTTCCTTTTTGCTAGTTGGTGGAGACATGCCCATTATTTTGTTGATCACATCCATTGGGATCTGATGACTTCCATCTTGCCATTTTATTCCTAAAAACTGGATCTCCTGTGCAGGTCCCTTGACCTTACTTTGTTTTATGGCAAAACCAGCCTTCAGCAGGATTTGGACTATTTTCTTCCCTTTCTCAAAACTTCTTCTGCTGTGTTGCCCCACGCGATGATGTCATCAATGTATTGCAGGTGTTCCAGAGCCTCACCCTGTTCCAGTGCAGTCTGGATCCGTCCATGGCAAATGGTAGGGCTGTGTTTCCACCCCTGGGACAGTCAGTTCCAGGTGTACTGGACACCCCTCCAAGTGAAAGCAAACTGTGGCCTGCACTCTGCTGCCAAAGGGATTGAGAAAAATGCATTAGTGATATCAATTGTGGCATACCACTTGGCTGCCTTTGACTCCAGTTCATACTGAGGTTCTAGCACGTCCGGCACAGCAGCACTCAGCAGCGGTGTGACTTCATTCAGGCCACGATAGTCTACTGTTAGTCTCCACTCTCCATTAGACTTCCGCACTGGCCATATGGGACTGTTAAAGGGTGAGCGAGTCTTGCTGATCACTCCTTGGCTCTCCAGTCGACGAATCAGGTTATGGATGGGAATCAGGGAGCCTCAGTTGGTGCAATATTGCCACTGGTGCACCGCTGTCATAATTGGCACCCGTTGTTCTTCGACCTTCAGCAACCCCACAACAGAGGGGTCCTCCGAGAGACCAGGCAAGGTAGACAGCTGTTTAATTTTTTCCGTCCTCAAGGCAGCTATACCAAAAGCCCACTGGTGCCTTTTTGGGTCCTTGAAATAACCTCTCCTGGGGTAGTCTGTGCCAAGGATGCACGGAGCCTCTGGGCCAGTCACAATGGGGTGCTTTCACCACTCATTCCCAGTTAGACTTACTTCGGCTTCTGATACAGTTAGCTGTTGGGATCCTCCTGTCACTCAGGAAACACAGATGGGTTCTGCCCCTTAATAGCTTGATTGCATTAGGGTACACTGTGCACTGGTGACCACAAGAGCCTTATACTCCTGTGGGTCTGATGTGCCAGGCCATCGAATGCACACAGTCCAGTAAACCCAGTTGTCCCTTTCCTCCACCTGGCTGGAGGCACGGCCCCTCTAGTCCTGGTCATAGTATTCCTTACTTACTTCTTGTAAATGTGAATCAGAAGTCCCTTTATTAAGATCTGAAGCAAGATCAGCTCTCCTACTCTGTTTGGGGAACTGCCCACTGGAAACTGGAGCAGCAATTTTCCTGGAAGAACCCCCTTTTGTGATTGTTTTTATTTGCAACTCACGAACCCGTGCCTCTAGGATCGAGGTACATTTTCCATCCCACTTCCTCATGTCCTCTTCGCAGTCACGCAGGTAAAACCACAGGGTGGCCCATGGTGTGTATGCACTATATCCTCTCTCTTGAGCAGAGGGACGCTTACTTCTAATGGCTGAGATACTGGTCTGTACAAGTGAGGAGTAGGACATATCTGAATCTCTGGAACTCCTGGGACAGTTTCCCGGCTAGCATGTCCGGCAGTTTCTCCACATTCGAGATGCAGATCCCTAGGGAGGAAGAGAGTCTTTCTTCGTATTGCTGGAGTTGGCCAGACAATTCATCCACCATTTGTTCCTCTCCGTCTTTCCAGGTCCTTACTGCCAATGAGTTGGCATATGACAATGGTGCGCTCCATACAAACTTCCGCCACATGGGTTGTGTGCAACTGACTTCATCTGCATCTTTGGATAACTGCTTGTTGTCCAGGTCATCACAAATCACCTCCAGCACAGCTAATTCCCTCAGGTACTGGATACCTCTCTCCATGATGGTCCACTTGCCTGGGTGACATATAACATCTTCCTTGAAGGGATACCTCTCCTTCACGCCTGACAGTAGTCGCCCCCAGAGGCTGAGGGCTTGAGACCCTTTTCCAATTGCTTTGTCAATGTCCCCTTCCCTAGAAAGGGTTCTCAGCTGCTTGGCTTCCCTACCCTCCAATTCCAGGCTACTGGCCCTGTTATCCCAGCATTGGAGCAGCCAGGTGGCAATATGCTTGCCTGGACGACAACTGAAATCTTTTCGCATGTCTCACAGCTCACTCAGGGATAGGGATCGGATGGTTACCATCTCATTTATGGGTTCTGCCTCTTCCTCCTCCTGTTCTTGTGATGGCCCTGGTTCATCTTCATCCCTTACTAAATGAGCTGATTTTCTTGTGTATTTCTTCTAGTGTATAGGGGCAACTGATACTGGCACAGGTTGGTTCTCTGGTTCAGCTGCAGTGCCTGTCGCCGGGGTTTGAGTAGCTGCAGTGCCTGTCATGGGGATAGATCTCTGGATGGTATTCTTAAATAGTTGCTTACCCTTAAACAAGACCTGAACCACATTCAGGAGACATAACAGTAGGAACATGCTGGTTTGAACACCCCAAGGATATTAAAAAATCTCAAGAGCTGTTTTAACTAGCTTGAAGGAAAAAGGGAAGGTGAAGGAGAGGGGGAAAGGGTCTCCCCCTGTGTCTCCCATAGATTGGTTCCCTGAGAAGAAAACGCAAAGAGTGTAATTATTAATAGTTTCCAAAAGGTGGCTCCCGAGGTATGGAGATGATGGCAATGCCGAGTAGAAATACCAGATTAGTCTCACGACCAGTAATGTTATCATATCATAAACCAGTGTTACACCCTGCAGCAAAATGATATCCTTGATCCATTTATCACCCAGAGGTGATAAACAGCACAACAGAGAACATATACAGCAAGTGAGGTGTTACATAACACAACTCTGAGAGCAAGCACGAGAACTTTGAGAGTAAATTAATCAACATTGTGACCAGTGACTATAAAACCAATGTAATGAATGCGTATAACAAATTTGCCTTAACACGCTCTGGTCAGATCTGTCATTATCTCAACCCTTCGTGCCCAGCGTTGGGTGCCAAAAAGACTGTTGTGGTTTAACCTGGAAGGCAGCTAAATGCCACACAGCCGTTTGCTCACTACCCCCCCCACACCCAGTGGGATGGGGGAAACAATCGAGAAAAAAAAGTAAAATTCATGGGTTGAGATAAAGAGTTATTAATAAGACAGAAAATGAAGGGAAAATAATAATAGTAATAATAATGATAAAAGAATATGCAAAAGAAGTGATGCACAATGCAATTGCTCACCACCCGCTGACCGATGCCCAACCAGTTCCCAAGCAGTGGTCGCTGCCCCCCGGCCAACCCCCCCAGTTTATGTACTGAGCATGATGTCACATGGTATGGAATATCCCTTTGGCCAGTTTGGGTCAGCTGTCCTGGCTGTGCCCCCTCCCAGCTTCTCGCTGGCAGGGCATGGGAAGCTGACAAGTCCTTGTCTAGTGTAAGCACTGCTTAGCAACAACTAAAACATCAGTGTGTTATCAACATTATTCTCATCCTAAATCCAAAACACAGCACTATACCAGCTACTAGGAAGAAAATTAACTCTAGCCCAGCTGAAACCAGGACAGAAAGAAATCTTAAAGGCACAGGAGCAGACTGTTCTCATGTGCCAAAAAAAGAACCAGTGGGGAAGAAGAATGGCCTGGCTGAAAGGAGAGCTTTGGCTGGAACTCAGGAAAAAAAAAAAGAGAATTTATGACCTTTGGAGGAAGGGTCAGGCAACTCAGGAGGACTACAAAAGTGTCGTGAGGTTATACAGGGAGAAAATTAGAAGAGCCAAAGCCCAACTAGAACTTAATCTGGCTACTGCTGTAAAAGACAATAAAAAATGTTTCTATGAATACATTAGCAACAAAAGGAAGGCTAAGGAGAACCCCCATCCTTCACTGGATACGGGGGGTAAAATAGTGACAAAGGCTGAGGAAAAGGCTGAGGTACTTAATGACTTCTTCACCTCAGTCTTCTTGATCTCAGGGTACCCAGCCCCCTGAGCGAGAAGACGGGGATGGGGAGCGGAATGAAGCCCCCATAATCCAAGGGGAAACTGTTAGCGACCTGCTACACCACTTGGACACACACAAGTCGATGGGGCCACATGGGATCCACCCAAGGGTACTGAGGGAGCTGGCGGAAGTGCTCACCAAGCCACTTTCAATCCTTTATCAGCAGTCCTGGCTAAACGGGGAGGTCCCAGTTGACTGGAGGTTAGCAAATGTGACGCCCATCTACAAGAAGGGCCAGAAGGAGGATCTGGGGAACTACAAGCCTGTCAGCCTGACCTCAGTGCCTGGGAAGGTTATGGAGCAGATCATTTTCAGTGCCATCACGTGGCACGTACAGGACAACCAGGTGATCAGGCCCAGTCAGCATAGGTTTATG
Source organism: Aptenodytes patagonicus (assembly GCF_965638725.1). Taxonomy (NCBI): domain Eukaryota; kingdom Metazoa; phylum Chordata; class Aves; order Sphenisciformes; family Spheniscidae; genus Aptenodytes; species Aptenodytes patagonicus. The sequence goes on from NC_134950.1 coordinate 159,289,351, forward strand.
AAAGGCAGGTCCTGCTTGACTAACCTCATCTCCTTCTATGACAAGGTGACCCACCTAGTGGATGCAGGAAAGGCTGTGGATGTTGTCTACCGAGACTTTAGTAAAGCCTTTGACACCATTTCCCACAGCATTCTCCTGGAGAAACTGGTGGCTCATGGCTTGGACTCTTTGCTGGGTAAAAAACTGTCTGGATGGCCGGGCCCAAAGAGTTGTGGTGAATGGAGTTCAATCCAGTTGGCGGCCGGTCACGAGCGGTGTTCCCCAGGGCTCAGTACTGGGGCCAGTTCTGTTTAATATCTTTATCAATGATCTGGATGAGGGGATCGAGTGCACCCTCAGGAAGTTTGCAGACGACACCAAGTTGGGCGGGAGTGTTGATCTGCTCGAGGGTAGGAAGGCTCTGCAGAGGGACCTGGACAGGCTGGATCGATGGGCCCAGGCCAACTGTATGAGGTTCAACAAGGCCAAGTGCCGGGTCCTGCACTTCGGCCACGACAACCCCATGCAGCGCTACAGGCTTGGGGAAGAGTGGCTGGAAAGCTGCCTGTTGGAAAAGGACCTGGGGGTGCTGGTCGACAGCCGGCTGAACATGAGCCGGCAGTGTGCCCAGGCGGCCAAGAAGGCCAATGGCATCCTGGCCTGTATCAGCAATAGTGTGGCCAGCAGGAGGAGGGAAGTGATCGTGCCCCTGTACTCGGCACTGGTGAGGCCGCACCTCGAATACTGTGTTCAGTTTTGGGCCCCTCACTACAAGAAGGACGTCGAGGTGCTGGAGCGTGTCCAGAGAAGGGCAACGAGGCTGGTGAGGGGTCTGGAGCACAAATCTTATGCGGAGCGGCTGAGGGAACTGGGGTTGTTTAGCCTGGAGAAAAGGAGTCTGAGGGGAGACTTTATCGCTCTCTACAACTACCTGAAAGGAGGTTGTAGCGAGGTGGGTGTCGGTCTCTTCTCCCAAGCAACAAGCGATAGGACGAGAGGAAACAGCCTCAAGTTGTGCCAGGGGAGGTTTAGATTGGACATGAGGAAAAATGTCTTCACCGAAAGGGTTGTCAAACACTGGGACAGGCTGCCCAGGGAAGTGGTTGAGTCCCTTCCCTGGAGGTATTTAAAGGACGTGTAGACGTGGTACTTAGGGACATGGTTTAGTGGTGGACTTGGCAGTGCTAGGTTAACGGTTGTACTCAATGATCTTAAAGGTCTTTTCCAACTTAAATTATTCTATGATTCTAACATGGAAGTTGTAACACCTGAGTCCTTATAAAAGACAACCTTCACTGCCAAGACCACCGTTTCAGTCATTCACTGGGGTGAGTTATGACTTTGGAGTTTCCTAATGGCAATGCAGGCAGGGTATTTGGCTGTGAGAGAAAGTCAGGTAGTACGTGATGCTGTCATGCATTAACTGCAAGAACACAGAAAAAAATTATCTACAAGCCGGAAAGAAATAGATATGGGAGGGAATTTAAAAGGAGGCTAGAAGAGTGCTATAATTTAGCGCTTAAACCCAAGGAATTGAATCGAAAATTCAGTGAGACTTCTGCCCGTAACCCTCTTTGCTCTTTTAAATTTTCTGTCTTACGAAAAAACTTTGTTGCTCCAGAAACCATTAGGAATAATAATTATAAACACAAATATAGATTTAATTTCCTATCTTAAAAAAAGATATCTAGTTAAAGCAAATCCTCCTTTTCAAGTAAATTAACACATTGATTTCATACCCGCCTTAAAGGAAAGACAGACTAATTCTTCTGTAGGGCATTATATTGGGCAAATCCTCACTTGATCTTTATTTTGTTGTCTAAACACAATGAGTTCTATGTGTGTAAATTACTTTAAGTTTTAGTTGTTTTTTATTAAAAAATATGGAAGTTCTGTAACTTGATCTTATTTAATAAATGGTCAAATTTAATACCTAAGCAGTACAAATGCAGATGAAGAAACACTCCCAGACATAAAGGGCTCACCACATTGACAACCTTGTTATTGCTACTCTACCTAAATTATAGCATCTGTAAAATTATTTCTGGAAAAGTACTAATAAGTAGTTAGGATATAACATATGATTATAAAATACTGATAAATATATTATGATTTTAATATTAAAATAGGAATAAAGTAACAAAAAGTTGACAAAACAATTTTAAAGGAGGTGGACCTCCATCAGTAACATTTCACCATAGTGTTGCAAGGCTACATACCATTGAATTATTGACATCAGCAGGGGTCAAGGCGGGTGCAGTGATCCATCTGTATGAAGGCAGTTGCTAGGTAAAAAACTGAAATGATGTCACTTTGTGTGTATATGTGTGTGTGTGTATACATGTATATATATGTGCATATATGCGTGTGTATAAGTATATATACACACGTATGTGTATATATATGGGTATACATGTATATATGTGTGTATAAGCATATATGTGTATCTATGTGCTTATACACACATATATATGCACATATATACTTGCATACACATACATATATATACCTGTACATACATGAATATACAGATATGTATATTTATATAAATATAAATGCATACACATATATGTGTGTATATATGTATGCATATGTACACATATATGCACATATGTGTATATATGCACATATATGTATATCCATGTATGTAGGTATATATGCATATATATAGGAAATACATATATATTATATTTGTGTATATATATTTCCTATTGGAAATCCTTTTGTACCATTACAGAACAGAAATTGATATTGTTTCCCGTGGAATTTGTCTAGTAAGAAAGAAATATATTGCATGCTTTTTTTTTATATTATTCCAGCCTTCCATCACTACCACCTCCAATTTCTGTACCTGAGAGGAAAAAATAATGGATATGAGGAAACCACAAATAACAAATGTAAAAACCCTATTTTCTTCTAGAAAATGGGCAAAAGTGACTGTAAATAAAAGAACAATGTATATACTTAGATATATAACAGTAGTTATTCTCAAAATGTGATCTTCTTAAATTTATTATTTCTGCAAGAAAATATGACAGCAAGAAGCCAGCTAGAAGCAGATAATGGACTATCTTCAAAGAGGATCCTTTTATTCCTCACACAGCAGTAGGTGATAAATGGTCCTAATGTCAGTGCTTACTATTTTCTTCTGGTTTTATTTTTTCCTTGCAGCATATCTCAAATCAGAGACTAATAAACCCCCAAGATAAGATACCTTGACACAGCTTCTTTCCATCTCCAGTGGCTGAAGCTATCAAACACCTGTCACCAACATGAAATGGGGAAGGATGTAGATATTTTCCTCCTTGACAAGTGTTGTAATTTTTTTTTTCAGATTATTAGAGAGGACTGTTATAATGAGATTTTTCTTACAGATATGTGTTTGTTTTGGACTCTTGCCTACCAGAATCTTACCTGGCTAGCTCTGAAGCTGTTCTACTGAACCTCAGAGGATGGGAATAGGCAAAGAACATGAATAGGTCTTGACCGAAGATGAACAGCCAAAGTATTGTAGTGACCTATTTTTGACTCCAGAGATGCCTAGTGAACAACTGTCATCCTGAATTTTCACCTGAAATTAGTAATTAACATGTCATTTTAGGGTCATCCCACTTCTAGGAGAATTTTTAAGCATCAGCAAAACCTCTTTGCAGTGAACAGAAGGAGGGAATCTACTTGAAAGGCCTGATTATTGTTCACTCACAGTTCAAAGTCTGAGCTGTCTCTGATGATTCAGATAGATAGGATGTGCTGTTGAGAGTAAAACTTGGATTCAGTGCAGAACTCAAATGCTATGAATCTGCAGGCAAATGTATTTGCATTTTATCCTCTGTTCTCTGTTAGATGGGAGTAGTTTTTGCTTGCTTTGTAGCATTTTGTGAAGACAAAATTTATGACTTTGATGTTCATTCTGATGCTGCATTGTTTAGGAGCATGAGTACACATAGCTGTAGTAGGTAGGAGATTTTTTTTTTTTTGTAGGAGTAAATTTTAATAAACAAATTCTATTCACAAATGAAACAGGTGAAAATTGCCATGTAAGTGAGCAGGGGACCGATAAAGAAAGAGCAAATGGATATATTGCATTTTTCTGGGAACTGCTAAGCAGTTGATGGAAATTTTATACAAAAGGAAGAGAATCAGGAAACACTATAGTAAATATGAAGTCATACATTCCTCTTAGACTTCAGACAGATTTGGTAGAAATAAATGATTTGTCTATTTCCACAGGTCTAGTTATGAAGATACTGCTTTAGGTTAGATGTGAGACAATTTTGGATTGGCAGTAAAGAGCATATAGAAAAATTAAGCACAACCATTCCTAAACCCAAAGCATTTTTTCTCTCTTTCCTAATTAACAGCACCTCTTATAAATCTCAGGAACTTTCACTTGAATGTTAGATCAGTTTCAATTGGAAAGGGTGGTTTTCCTGTAGTTGAGACTACAGTCGCAAAGGTAACTGTGTTCAAATTCCTGAAAAATTAAAAGCTGGACTGTAAGAAAGGGTTAACAAAGGCATTCACCTACTAATCATTGAATAGAAGCACACAATAAAAAAGTATTGAAAAAAACCCTTAGATATGTCTGGGGCAAGTCGTGTTACCCATATTGCCTGAGAGCTATGTTTTTCCTTCTGTGGATTGCTCATCGGCAGGGGTCTTGGAAATCTGTAATTTTGCACTTTACCATATTGAACACCAGTGACTGCCAACTTCGAGGCCAGGAGAAGGCTGGATGGCCCAAACCAGTCCAACTAGTTAAAATCCATTTGGCAAGCTAAGGAATGCTATCAGGATTCTCTGATCAAGTCACCCACAACTTCCTTCCTCTATTTCTAGCTGCTACTTCTTTCCCCTCCTGGGGAAGAATGGTTGAATTTTTTTGTTGTAGATAAATTGCTAGCTTAATAATGCCATACATTGGTGGTGACATTGGTGGTGAATAACACTCAAAACTCAAAGTGCTTTTCATATTGCAGGTCTGTAGTTATACATGCAATGTAAGGAAGGAGAAAACAGTGGCATGGTATATCTAAAAGAACCACAATGAGCTGAAGAAAAAAAATGGCAAGTAGAATTAATAATAATTTTAAAAGTAATTTTTGTAATAATTCTTAAAGATTATTTTTTATGATTTATTATTCATTAAGACACCTCACTTGTTACTGAGAGCATTTTAACAGCTACTGGGATCTTCCGGAAGCCTGAAGATGGAGGGATTTCAAAGATTTCACAAGCTTACCGGTTTAAAGGATAAATCTATTCTCCTTTGCATAGCACAAGCCAGAAAATTTCACCAACTAGCCACAGTTATTTTAGCTCGGAGATACTTTCCAGAGGGTGATCTAAAATAAATGCTTCTATCTCTGGTTTGACAAATCATTTACATTAAATACCTCAGTCAAAGGTTTGCCGGCCATCTGTTCTTCCTGAAGTTTACATGAAATGTCTTCTGGTCATAATTTGCTGGTTATACTCTGATTGGACCAGTAAGTGATATGATATGGCATCTGTTACTTTTGATCTGAGAATAAATTATGAGTTTTTTCGTAACAAGAACACTTGGTATCTGAAGTCTTATAGAGAGATGATAGGTGTGAATTTCCAATTGAATTATACTCTCTTAAGCAGATGTGATGTTTTGAATGGAAATAAAGAAATTGCTCCCACAAACTTTATCTTCTACTGGAAATTGGCTTCCTTGATATCTGCTTTCAAGTGATTTTCTCTCCAGGAATATTTTAATGGATTTCTTCCTTATGACAAAGTTTACCTCTTCTATTCTCTAAACAGATTTTAAAAAATTCTCCCTGTTCAAGCTACAAGAAGTTTGTCACGTAGCTGTTGATTTTGCTAACCACTTGAAAAGAAACTTGAATGAAAACTGGCCTATGTGAATAAAAGGTTTTGAAACCTATGAAGGAAACACACAGTTGTAAATAAAATTAAAGCCAATTATATCTCCTATAAAAGTAGTCATCCCTCTTTAACTTCAACCACAAGATTGTAATGAAAGACAGACAAACACCCTTTATCTTTTGAGATAGGAATCCTAGTAAGGAAGGCCTTCTCTGTAATTTTGATGCTGTGTGGCAGCTAAACAAATAGATTAGTGAATTGTAAGCTTCAAAGGGTCCAGTATTACAACCAGATCTAAATTTCTGTACACACAGGTCAAAGGATCGTTCTATCAATGTTTTATACATCAGTAGCTACAAACACGTAAGTCAGGCCTGTTCTATGCTCTACTTCACCTCTTTAAGCATATACAGTCTTTTAACCTATTTTTTTAAGGTAAAACTTTCTAGTACGTTCTACATATTCCAAAAATTAAAAAATACATGTTTCACAAGTTATAAAGATAATGGGGAGAACTTTTTTTATTGCAATGAATAAGAACTTCCTAAGATTATATTCTTTGCTTCTTTTTTTCTTTGGCATCTTTACAAAGCCATTTGAGAACAAAACATTTAATGAAATAGCAAGGAAATTTTGTTCCTGAGAAGCTTGAGCATTTTTTAAATCAGTGAATAGCAACAAAGAAGTCTGTGAATAGCTTTTCTACTGGGACTATCAGCTTCTGTGTTTACACTTGTGCCCAGGAACTGCAGCTTGGTGATGCGTGCTGCTCAGAAACAGACACGTTGTGTTGTTTTTATTGATAGCACTAGAATACTTTTTCACTTCCATACGGACAAAACACATCAGAGATTGCCAAATCTTGCTGTGTGCACTAGGTTGTAGACCTAGCTCTGATTTTGTTTTCCTCATGTCTAAAGTAACTCAAGCACATTCTCCACATGAATCACACTGTCCGTGTTGCTTCACTAGTTTGAAGTGTGACACAGTATATATATCAAGTGCAATTTAGGTGGTGTGTTTCAATATTTCATTGGCACAGGAGCTAAGAACAATAGAATTGCCATAACAGAACAGAACCAATGGTCCATCTAGTCCAGCATCCTGCCTGAAGGCAATGGTTGCACGCTTCAGAGGAAAGTACAAAGGCTTTGGCACGCACACAAAATTTAACCATGGAAGGAAATTGCTTTTTGATTCTGTCTGTTGCTCAACTAATGCTACAAAGCATGAGCATTACTTGTTCCTGTAATTGTTATCCTAGTCAGTGGAACTGTGCATGATAGTCTAATTTATAAATGTCTGATCCTTTTTTGAAATGTGTCACGCAATGTTGTGAAGGTTACTGTGAACATATATGCAGTGTTGCTGAGATTAAGACTAATTTTTTTCTTTCCATTTATTATTTTTTAAATGGGTAAAAGATCTATCAGCAAATAGTGCTGTTGCAGAGAGCTGTGTTAGTTCTGTGCAACCCAACATATGGGCAATTAATTCTTCAAAGGATGGTTTATTGTCAGGTATAATGCAGTCCCTTTGGTTAAATGAAGAGAATACCAGAAAAGTTGACTCTCCTTCTTAAAGATGGCTAATTTATACATTTCTATTTCTTAGTTTCAGCTGCAGCTCATGGTCAGTGCCCATGAGCTAGCAAATGTTACTAGCAAAAATGTGAAGTTATGGATAAGTCATGTGACAATGATTTTCCTATCTCAGAGTGGATAAATAGAAATTTTGTGTTCAACAGGCCAACCGGATTATCTCAATATTTTGCTACACAATAGCAATGAGCACTAGAACTCTAGATGTAAATATTTATTCAGCAACATATGCTCTCTACCCCATTCCTGTGCTGGAGAAATTAAAAATCATATAATAACATGTATCATATATATATAAAATATTTATACTGTTATGGTTTTCTAGGTCCATGGGTCTCAGACCTGAGGAATTAAAGGGTAGAAAAGGAAAAGGTGGCAATGGCCGGCAGAAGATAAGACCTCAAACAGAGAGCATAGAAATTCACCAGAAGTTCTCAATAAGCTAAAATAGTGATGAAGAAAGAAGACGACTACTGGACATGACTGAATATCTGGTAAATAAGTGCTTTGACAGAAGACCTCTAGGTTGTAGCTATTCCAATCTGCTTGCTCTGTTCCTCTAGAAGAGGCTGACTCCCCTATCCTGCCATGTCCTTCTTCCTCTACAGTCAGCAGAAGAAAATGTCAACCTGTCTTCTCCTTCCTCCCCCAGTTCAGTAAAGGATCAAAGATCACCAGTGGATTAATTTGAAATGAGTGCCTGAAGGACAAATGTCATTCCCTTCTGCTGATACGACCATGTAATAACTTTGGGGAGAGGTGTGGGGCAGGTTAATGCCTTCTGCAATCTCTTGAACTGCTGTTGCGGGATCCAGCAGAACCCATGTGTCAGAGTCCTATGTACTGGGACTCGCTATTTTATTTCAGGAGGAACTCTTGCTTGAATAGTAATCTGGTGAAATGGGAGAAAAATCCAACTATACGGACACAACCTGAATTATAATTCCAAAGCGTTTGTTATCAATCCTCTTTCTACACTCAAAGAGTCATGGAGATGCTAAATTATTGTTCTGCATTAAGTAGAAAGATTGAGAAGGAAAAAAAAAAGGTTACTTACTAAAAAAAACTAGTGCCAGCAGTTATATAGGCACAGATTAAGAAGATGAAAGGCATGTAAAAATTACTGTAAAAATAGCAGCCAATCTGCTTTACTTCATTCAAGTCACAACTGTGAAAATAATGATTATCAAATTCCCTATACATTTAGAATTCACAGTTTTTTTAGATGATCTAGAGACAGATAGCATCTGGTAGTAACACAGTTAAAATGAATAGAAGAATCAGAGCAATTAAACTCTGTGCAAAAATAAGCTTACAGAATAGACACAAAATATGTGAATTTCATAATCTGCAATAATGGATGCCAGACAGTGAGTTTATTCATTTTTTTCTGTCACTGTCTGAATCAAACTGGATCTTGGCCAGGGAACATTCAGTGAAGTCTAGCAAATCTTCACCAGTCACAGGTTCTCCCCAAATGCTGATTTCATGTCATATTTAACAGATAATTTAGCAGAATAGAACTAGTGGGGGGAGACACTTAAATGGCTTGTAGATTTGGTTTGGACAAGTCCCCAAAAGGCAGATGTTAGACAAGACTTGTTAGATCTATTTGGACTGCACATCTCACAGGAAAAAGGTGGTTTTTAACGTGACTACTGATTACTGGTCATTGTTGATAGCCCTTTGGTTGCATTGCCAGTTCTATTGCTCAATACATATAGTGACTCTTTTTTCCAAAAAGAAAATAAAGTTTGATTTTGATTCCTAGCAACATGGGAGATATAGAAATGTGAACATCCTTTCTTTTCTAGTATACAAAAAGCTTTGGGGTGTGTATGTGCTACTTTAGGCATGCAATCCTCTAATTTAGGTTTGAAATCTTGAAACATGGGCAGATTCACATCTGCATTTCAGATCATATTTGTGTAAATCATGGGACATTGTCACGTCCCACCTACGAGAAGGGGAGACTGACTGAGGTCGCAAATCTCCTCAGTGTGGATTAGGGTGAGATAACACTCAAGGTCCATACATGAACATCAACTTTAATGGAACGAACACTCTATAAGCATCAACCCTCTGTGTATTATTATGTCACATAAGATAAGTGGCTTTATGAGAAGTTGAGGTAGGCCTTGTGTTATTTAGCAGCATCAAGGGCAAAGAGCGAGAAGGAGGAGGAGGGGGGGGGGGGGGAGAGAGGGAGAGAGAGAGTGATCTGGGAAGCACGGGAGAGAAATAGAGAGATCACCAATCCTGGACCTGCCAACGGGGGGGTGTCGGTGTGGAGAGCGCCCCAAGGAGGCTCGTGTGTGCCCCTACTTATTGGCCCCAGTCCAAGGTTTCTAGAATCTTCTCTCACCCTTTTCAGGAGTGGTTGAGCCATTAGTCAGTCAAGGAGAGTGACACTGGGTCCCTCCCTGTGGCTGGCTTCTGGAGCTTTCTTTCGGGGCATTGTCTGTGCTCACAGCACAGTCACTTGGGCCTTGTCCCTTACAGACATGTATTTCTTTATTCCCCTAACAATCACTTAACTGTCTTAATAACAAAGTAAGTCTTATTAAATTTTTGCTAAATTCTATATATCTGTAATAACTTTCATCTTTTTTCTTATTTCCCTCCACTTCTCCCCACAAACTACACAAAGTAAGGAGTGTAGTTCATTTGATCCTTTAAACATAGATATGCATCCCACAAAAATCATATTCAGTTTCTCTTACAGCTCCTTTTTAGACACAATAAAAAACTTCCTAGGAATATGAAGTTTGGGACAAAATTGACTCTTTCTGATACTTTTTTCTGGACACTTTCCCTTCCTCTAGTAAATATTGAAGATCTTAAATAATCACTTCAGATGTAGAGTCCCTCCCATCTAAGGCTGAATTTTCTAGGGTCTCTACAGTATACTGTGGGTAGATGTGTTATGACTTTAGAATATTTGGAAAACACCATAAGAGAAAACTTCACATTTCATTTTGTGCTATGATCATAGTTAGAGAGTAGTTAAGAATGCTGTAGTCCAAATTTCATTATTAATGGTCCTCACAAGATCTGTGATTTTTTAATACATATCTGCAAAATTTTGCTGGCATAGAAGTTTATGTGGATATGGATGATGCCTTCAAATAAATATGTATAGCGTTTTTTTGATTAATTTTATTCTCATAAAGGGTTATCACTGACCTGAACTACAGTTTAGTTTAAACTACAGTCTTCTGATATTTACAGAGATGCAGATAATAGACTCTTATTCCCCAGGGTATCACTCTGATTAAATTGTACATATATTACTTTTTTATTAGCTTACCTATTGTAACATTATTTTTATGTCAAAATTCTTTCTAAATCTGAAGATAGGTGGTCCCCTATTTTGATTTTGATAGTCCCATGCTTATTATGTAAAAATAATGTAACCACCAGATGTTTATTATAATTTTGTTACTGACTCCATTCTCTTAAAACATATGGAATATCTGTTTCACAGACAAGATTTCAGAGCTGGCATTTTTTATTGCATCTTTGTGGTAACAATTTTAACTTACAACTTAACATTGCTGGCTTAATGTGATATTTACGGAAGGACCGAGCCTTTACATGACTGTTACAGTGACTGAGTTCCAGAGGGATCTGCTTTTAACAGCTTTCAGACAGTGAAATCTGGCTTTTATAGCAATGTTGAAGTAGCTATGGTGCTTGAATGGTGGCAACTTCAGAGCTTTTGCAAAGCTTAGATGAGCTTCACTGCAAACTCCCTCGGTTGACATTGCACATTTCCTCATCGCAGAAATACTGAAGCTGACCCTAACCACTGACTTGTTCAACAGCCAAGATATTTTATTGCCACAATTCTTTCATTTCAATATATGTTAGCAGTTATTGTCCACCTCTTTAATCTCCCTTCCTCCTCCTTCAACATTCAGAAAACAAATATTCTGACCACTGTTAGGATTCAGATTACGTCTCACCAAATCACCTTCCTCGTCATCTTTTCTCCTTCTGTTTGAAAGTTTTTGAAGTTCACCACTAGTTTTCCAGAAAAAAAGAAAGAAAGAATGTGATTAATATGTTCCATGCGATAGTGGCATGAGAGACTCAGCTTTCAATGATCAAACTGTCCCCCTGTTATTCAGTGGCAATAATCTATAATCACAATAACCTATAGTGATTTCTTTATTTCTGGTGTGGGTAGATCATTCCATGTAATGTTTTAACACATGGCAAGGAAAATTCTCGCTTCTATGGGTCAAAAAATAGAGAGCTTTATCTCTTCCTCTTTTTTGAATTGGAGTCACTACATTGCCTGCCATAATATACCTCTGGAATATGTCATGTAAGTAACATACAGCAACATTTAGCTATCTTTAGGATTTATTTTCATTTATCCTATTAGCTTCCACTACCATGCTTTTCTCCAGGATAACTGATTTATTTCCCTCCCCCCCATCCCGCCTAGGATTGGTAAATCTCTGAATTTATACTCTCATAAAAGATCCTTTACTGCTTTAAGACAATAGTTTCAGATTCCTGTTATATTCAGATAAATGATTTTGCCTATTTTAGATAAAGAGTTCTGCCACGGTTGAAACAGAAGCACCTCACTGGTCCTCTCTGGTATTGTCCTTTATTGGATTCACCCATACTTCCACATGCAGTCACATAGCTGTTCTCACTCTTAATTTTGTGCATTAACGAAAATGGAAAGTTACTTTAAACTTCAAGTTTAAATCAAAATTATTTTTAGTATAAATTGTATGCACAGAATTCTTTGATCCTCCATGACATCTTTTCATAGAGCATTAGCATAACAAAGAAGAATAAAAGCAGCTGGAAGAGAATGGTTAAGAATTTCTTTGCTGGAGAATTTGAAATAAGGCAGCTGTAGTTCCCAAGGATGTAAGAGTCACTTCCTTCTGCAGCTATTAAAAGGACTTTTAATAAGAAGAGAGAAGAGAGGAACAGAGCATCAGTAGTTCCAAAAGTAGACAGCAGGCAGGTTCCATATCTTGTAATCCTGCATTGACATTTTATATTAGCTACCTATTTACTATCTTCTACTGTAAAGTTTGTAGTAATTAATTTTATATTTCTAAGAGGTCTACAGCAGAAAAAGATCTCATTTTTGTGTTCTAAGTGCAGAAGTCTTCTAGGTTTCTCAGGAGTTGTGTTCAGAGTTATATAGCTTAAAAATGCTAATACAACCACCTCAGTTGAGGAGCCCTAGTGGTAGAGCTATCTTGAATAGGGAATCAATAAATGAGTTTGATTTGCTTTCAGACCTTTAGGACAATATTTAGAAGACCTTTAAGACAATAGTTTTGCTTCAGGTGTTTTTGTCATGTTTATTCGCAGGGAATATCTCAGGTAAGTTTTATGAAAACTGCATTCACAGTCAAAATGTGAGTTCCCTGTCGTTTTGAATTGTATTGAATACTTGTTGTAAAACGCCTCTGTATTGCACAAGGTCTTAGTTTTATAACCAAGTGACCTTCAGGGGACCAATATACAAACAATGGATTTGTTGGCAAGACAGGTGTTTAAGATAGTCGAATATTATCCTTGAGCAATGGTTATCTTCGCTGAATAATAAACTGTATATTTTTATTGGTTTATTATGCATATACAGCTATTATTACATTTTGGTGTATAGCAAGAAGTACTATAAATATGCTAAAATGCATATGCTATTTAAATTAACAAATACATTTTTTGCAATAACAAGCTAACTTGTTACTGGAGACAGGTTATAAATACACTAAGGAGCATGTGAGGTTGGATTTAAGGGGAAAGTCATACTGAAGAGCTAAAGAGAACATTGTTTTTTCCTGATTTCAGATCCTCAGTCTCTGCTGCCCCTTTCATATGTTACTGAGCTATTTTCTATAACAAGTCAACTTTAGGGTCAACTGATGGTCAAACCTTACGTCTCTAATGATATAATTAACAAATAAAACACTGTGTAATATGTTCTCCTTTCTCCTGTATTTCTGCAATGAAGCTTGACACACCATGTTAAAGAGCAGGCTTTTCAGGTCATCAATCAGATGTAAAGTAAATGAAGCTTCATTAAAAGCTTCTAATGAATTTAGTATTTGTATACTCCAGAAATTTAAGAATATAGCCAACTCATTGGTGTACATCCAGGCAAACTCCTTTCAACACTGTAGTTTTCTAAGCAGTAGGTGGAATAAAAATAACACAATTTCTTCAGCTGGAATAGCAGAATATTCACGAGGGAAGGGGGAAAGGTCTTTTCTATGGCTCCAGCATAAGCCAGAACCTGTTTGTAAGCAGAATTTCCCATTCCTCTTTAAAATAGCTTGCGTGCATGCAGTTAGTTTAAACACCTCAGTATCTTATTTGAGAACATCTGAAGAGGACAGATGATGATAAAAAAGCAAGTAGGAATTTGGCAGGGAGTTGGCAGGGAAATACTGTAGTTTTGATGAACTATGGCATTTCTGACAATATAGACTTCTTGTGCCTGATGTCAGCCCTTTGCTTTCTGCCATTCATAAGCACTGCCGGGTGCATAGTGCAGATAAGTTTACTTCTGTGCAGAGGGGAGAATATTAAATGAATGTAAAGAAAGCATGCTCCATGGGAGAAAGATTTCGTGCTTTTTCCAATTAAGCTACTCAGTAAAACTGACATAGAAATGGCCAAATTAACATTTTAAGAATTGAGTTCCAAGCTGTATAAAATAGGATCTCTGCTAGCTGAGACTTATAGGAGGTTCATCATCCTAGGACTCTGAGTCAAACACATCACAGCCTGCTGTGTTAACACAAACCGAAATCAGTGGCATTTTAATTTAATGTGTCAGATTGCAACCTGTGATGGCTAAGGAATGGACAAACTGCCATTTGTGGTGCTTCTGTGAGGGGATGGCAGCCTCTGGTCTAAGTGCAGAATGGATGGGTGGAGACAATTGCTGTCATTACCCATCACAGGGAAATCCAAGAAGGACCATGAGCTTGAAACTTTATACTGAATGAAAAAATATATTTGACCTAAGCTATAGTGAACTTTCTTTGAATTTTGTTGAACATAACATTGCATGAGAAAAGGAAAGCATACATCCCACGATGCCCCTTGTACTTTTTTTCTTCTTTCCTTCACAGACTATTAACTTAAGCTTTCAACCATGTGAGATTTTGTATCAAGACTCTTTTTGTAAGGAAATACAAAAGAGAGCAGGAAGTGTAATACGTTACTTACAGGGGGAGAGTGTAGTTCAATTTACTGTTCCTACAAAGTACAGTTTAAAGCTCAAAGCATCTTTTCTGCAGCTTTCAGGACTCTAGCAGAAAGAAAACCAGTATCAGGTGGGTTTAATTTGTCATTAACTGAGTCACCTGAGTGTTTGAAAAGAGAAAGACCTGTCCAGAAGTATGATTTAAATAAGTAGAGGAAAACATGTTTCCCTCTCCAATAATAATCTGCCTGATCCATAATATATTTCTTTCTTCTGCATAATAGGAAACAGTGTTTCAGAGATTAACAAACTGAATCACTGCAGACAAGGAGTAAATATTTATTTGTACCTAACATTTATACCACACTCATCATCCACAATGCAAAAATATTTTATTATGGCAGGTAAGCATTACTATTCTATTGCTATGAAATAAAACAAAATACTGATTTTTTCACTATAATAAGGGAAGTAAATAATGGAGCTCAGGTCATCTTATTTCCCATCCAATTGCTATACACTGACGGCTTCAGCTATTTCTATATGCTATTAATAATCTTTATTGCATCCTGAAATCCACCAGAGGTTTGTGTCCCAGCTTTCTAGCTTCAGTAGAAACACATAAGATGTGTCTCCAGTGAGCACTAATTGATCAAAAGCAAATACTTAGCTTTTGTAGTAGTTCATAGTTTTGATTAAGCTTGCAGTAATAAGACTAATCTATTTTTTGTGGAACATAGTACCATTTCTCAGGTTCTAAAGGAAAAAATTACATTAAATTTAAGTGAAATCACATGTATAGAAAGGCATAAGAATATATATTGTTTAAGCTTGTAAAATATTTTAGAAAACACTCTCATTTTTAAAAAGGCAAGGATGCATAGATGATGAGATCAGAAGGAGTGCTTAAAATCCAAGGTAGTATCTGTAAGCATCTCAACTTAAAATGATCAAACCCAAAATGTTTTAAAACTGAAATTGCCAAGTTCATATTTGCAAATACTGTTGAAAGGTACAAATTAGGTCATTCTACACTGAACACTTTGAAAAGCATACTAATACAAACTTTACACATAGATATAAACTTTATACATGGACAAGGCTAAAGTGATCCATATCTTGATATGTTGATTTAAAATTTCAGAAAATAAAGGTTTTCAAAGGTGCAAATAGCCCATTAAAGAGAACCAGATCACTAATTTGAAATTTATAGCCTTGCTATGGTGATAAAGATTTAGATTCCATTCTTCTTAACTACTGGAAAACATACGCTATATTTTATATTTTGTGTAAATTGTCCTTTGTTCTTTCTTCTGATGAAGAGCTATTACTTTTCATTTTCACCCTTTCTTGTATTAAATCTTGATATCCAAACCACAAGAGGCACTAACTATTTGTGATAAAATAAAAATGGAGCAAAATAACCACATATTCAGAAGTGGCAAATCACCAGGACCATCATTTAACCAGACTCCAGAATCAGATTCAGTTCTGACATCACTGGGTATGTTGTCCTCAGTGTTATGCTGCTAGGATTCCCTATTCTAAAGAAGAGACAGTACAAAACTTATGTAGAATTTTATAATGGGACACCAGTGAAATAAATAGCAAACTGAAGTTATTTTACTGCACGTTAAATAACTAACAGCTGGAATAAAGAAGCCAAAAACCCCCACAAACAAACAAACAAACAAAGGAAGCACGAGAATAAAAAATGCATTACACAAGCAAATACAACGTATAAGTTGCATTTTAAATGGAATATAGATTTAAACTGTTAGGAAGGCATAGATCTCTTGGAAGGATATAACGCCCTTTTGACAAATAAGTGAACAAAAACAGTGAAATATGTCACCCCTGTGCCCAAGCTGGAAGGTTTGTCAAATGCCAACCACCCCTTCCATCTGTCCTTCCAGCCTGTCTGCATTTTGGTTTTTTTAAATTTCTCCCACCATTCCTTCTGCTTTTCCATTTTTGTTTGCTTCCTCACCTGTTTCTTTATGGTACGTCACAATATTGAGCTATAACAGAGTACAGTCACTTCTTAGCTCACTCCTAAACCTTTCAGGTTCTTCCACCTTGAAAAAAAAAAAAAAGAAAAAGAAAGGAAAAGTGGGTTAAAAAGAAACAAGGTGGAAAAAAAGTGTTGGTTAGGACTCTGTTTTGTTCAGGGCTGTTTTTCCAGAAGTAATTCTTGTACTACCCACCTTAGAGGACTTTATTCCTGTAGCAAAGGACAAAACACAAAACATGGAAAAGATTAATTAATCTCCAAAATAACCCTGTGTTTTGAGATGTTGTTAAGTATGTGGCAGGTCTCATGTCCTGTGAATATTTTTCATAACTCAGGCTGCTTTTTTGTGGCAATATTTATCCAAACTGGCATAAATTCAAAGCCCTGTTATAGCAAGCCTTGGGCTGCTTAGGGCAAAGTGCTTCCATTCACACAGGTCCTTTGCAGTGTGTTCAGAACAATAATCAGCCTTAACAGGTACTCATAAACAAAGACCTGTGTGCTGACAAAAAGCCAGATATTCACTAATAATTTCAGAGAGGAGAGGAGAAGAGAGGACAGGAAAAAGATGAATCAGGCTGCAGTAGAAAGGTAAGTCAGGATTCAGGAGCATAGACCTGAGTTACATTAATGGCATTGCAGTACTTTTACAGTCATAAGACTGACTTTGCCTTCACATTGTATTTGTCACCTACGTGGGAGATTTCACTAGGAAAGTTTCTAAACTAAACAGTGCTCTGTATTTTAGTTTTCCATTCCAGTTTTGCCACAAAATCACTGCGGTCCTATCTCAAAAACTTGCTGGGGATCCTGGACTTTCCACCATGTGAACAGGTATTTCTATCTGCACACAGCTAAGCCCGGCAGAGATAAAAGTCCCAGGCCTCAAAGGCATTCTGATTACACCAGCATGATACCACTCCTGAGCTAATTATCTCTGCCTTTTGATAGGACCAGGTATTTTGGCACAATGTAACATCGATGTACATATACTGTTTCTGATTCTTGGACTAACTTAGTATTAGTTTCAAGATATTTACCCAAAGTAGACATGTCCTCGATGACTTTGGGCAGAACGCATAGCTACTACAGCAGGAATCAAAGGCCTGGGAAAAACTATGTAATGTCAGATAATCTTTTACTTTACTATAGATACTGTAACATTTACATGAATGCTGCATTGGATGCAATGCAACCAAGTTAAAGTCTTTTCATTCTTTTCTTTTCTGCTCCACATAATATTTATCTCTTCCTTTATATGTGGTGTACGACATCAATGAACATAAAAGGAGAAAAAGTGAGTCCATGCAACCAGCACCCCTATTTCCTCTGTTCTGGGGACTAGAAGAAGCCTCTTCTAGGGAAAATTGTACAGAAGAATAAACACCATGCCAGCATGGACCCTTGGTGGGGCAGATCTGCAGAAGATGGAGCCAGAGGGTCAGTTGCTGAATGTCCTACCCCGCAGTAAGGACACACTGGGGCACTGAATGTACATATTTACACACTGAAACCATGGCATTATATATGCAGGGAGAAAAAACGCTTTTCACACATGGCTTTCCTGAGGAGTTATCAAGCACTGAGCTGAGTCCTGAGTCCCTGGCACTGAACAAATTAAAGTAACAAAATTACTCCAACAGAACTGATTTATAATGCTTCAGTGAGGGAAACCTATCATGATGCTAAACTTCGAGTAAAGGAGATTGTGGAAGGCATCTGTTATCATTTTTCTGGCTGCCTGACACCTCCTGTCATTGTGAAGCAATCCGAGGTCACTGTTTCTAGTGGAAATACCAACAACTGGAAACAAGACCTCAGGAGAGCCTGCTGCAACTGGGCTGTAGAGTTTTTCTTATGCTTGAAAGGTTGTAAAACAAGTCACAACCCCTCCATCGAGGCCAGTATGGCATTTTCTGTGTTTGTTCCCAGTATCACAATGCCACAGAGATGAACCCTATTCATTGTGTGCCCTCTAAACCACTTGTAAAGCGTTAGGGCAACAAATAAGTCTGAGACAGGTGTGTTCATAAAACACAGGTTTTTTACCAGACACTTGATCCCAGACAAATACCAAAGGAGAGTCTAAAGGTCTTCTTGCCCTCTAACATTTATATACTAATGCCTAAAAACCAATTTTGAGTAAATATTTAAGTAATCTTGTATACTAAGGATGTGATCATCTGCAATTTTATTGGAATTTGTCTATCCTGCACTTTATTGTCATTAGTGAAGATTTTTTAAATGGGAACATGCATTGTTGAAAAGGCAATAAAAATCAGTTTGATTTGTACATGTGTTCTTGTAAAGTGATATACTTATCTGTAATTTTCTTCTGATATTATTTGTCACAGCAGCTAGGAATGAATAATTTACTCCTAGACTATGGTTTGTTTATTTTTTCTCAGACATCCCATGATATAAATGGTGTAACAACGCTTTGCACATAAATGATGTTTTTGATTCAAAAGTTTTTCTAACAAAATTACCAAAAATGGGTTTGACTAAAACTAAACTTATTTTTCCCTCATGTTTTCCTCATATGGGGGAAAAAAAAAAAAATCAAACCCTGTTCTGTTTGGACAAAATGTTCTACTTACTCTATTTATTTATTTATTTATTTATTTATCTATCTATCTATCTATCTGTGCATCTATTGATTTATGTTCAGAACCGTATAGACAAACACATGGCAATGAATGGTTACATTAAAAACACAATAAATGGTTCACTCTCATTCCTCTATCCTGCTGTTAAAGTACTCTGCAAGGATGTAGGAGGATTCAGTCCGGTGCCTTCCTTAGTCTGAAGCAATTTAAATATTTATCTTCCATTTTAATTCCCTGCAGACTATCTGGGTGGGTTTCCTTCAGTCCCTTTCACTGGAGATATTTCAGTTCAGAGATGTATTCATCCCATGATTCTTTAACTTGGAAGCTGGGGCATTTACTTTTTAATACAGCTGTGACTTATACTAGTAAGTTGTGAAACTACCAGGACACAGGTATTGTCCCATGATTGTTTCCCATTAGTGTTAACATGATCCTTAGCACAATGTGGGCTTGTGGCAACTGTTGTCCTCCAGACAATTTCTGGGCATAGCTGGGATTAGCAGTGGGATCCTTCCCAGTGAGCAGATTGGATCCAGCCACCATTTTTTGGAAGATAAGAGAATTTAACTATATGGACACAAGCTGTAAAGTTTCTGTTGGTTGAGATCTGTTTTGACTACCAGCATACTTCTAAACTTGAAGAACCATGCCAGATCTGTGTGCCCAACCAAGCCAAAGGAGGGGAAAGACCTGCTGTAAGGAGTAATCAACCTTACGTCTCCCAGATTTTAGAAACCTCAATTTTGCCTGAATCTTTTGCAAAGAGGGGACAGATGACACCTTAACTCAATTTTGTGAAGGGGTAAAATAAATATAGAAGACACATAAGAGTTGAGATCTTGCCCCAGACTTTTTAACTTATATGTGGGCAGTTCTGCCCATGAAGGCTTTAACAGCCCCCCCTTGTTAATTTTTTTTTAATCTGTTTGAGTGAAAGGGGATGGTGTGTACCATATTAAATATCCTACACACTCTGTATACTTGTAAATGCAGTTTAAAAGTAACAGCCACCAATAACTCATCAGAGCCATTAGCCCTGTGTGACAAGACCATAAATATACTTGTTTGAAGATAGATATACCCCTTCAGTTCCCAAAGCATATCAATAAAATCTGCCTCTAACATTGTAAGCCAATGTTCACAGCAAAAACAGCTGAGGAACATCAAAACGTAGTGGAATCAAAATGCCAGTGAGCACCTGTGAAGCATCCACAGATACTTTTGCTCGTTATTGCTTTGACTTAGTTAATGGTAATAAATTGTTCCTGACAAATGCTTTTCCTGACTCTTGCCATAGACTTCCAGATAAGGTAGAATAAATATGCCTCAAAACACCATCACAAACAAGAGAGCCCTTTAGGAAGGACAAGCCATTGATTCTGTTATGTTTTCATTATTTTGACATTGATCAGAACAACAAGTGCTGTATGAAGTTTGGTGATACTCTCACATTTAAATACAAAACAGTGCATAATTCCTGCAAAGATATGTATTGTTCTAGACAGCAAGGCAGAATATACAAAGACAGTACTTGTTATAATGTAAGTGCTTTTGAATTGAAGATTCTAGATTGCTTTATTTTTTGATTACTTTAATAAAATTACCTTTATAAAATAATTATACAGAGTATGTACTCATTCTTGTTTCTTCAAGAGATTCCTACTGCAAAATTCTTGAAGACTATTTGAATAATAAATAGAAAAAAATGTTTTGTGAAAGTCGAAAAGAGAATGATTAACTATTTTCAGGATCTCCAGCTGAAATTAAAATGGATTTTATGGTAAGCATTTCGGTCCTCTGAAATATTTGTATTTTTTAGCAGCAGTATGTGATACTTAAGAGATGGACCCCATGACCTGTAGAAGATTAAGGTTTGATTTACAGAAGAGGTATGGTGCCAAAGACCTCTTGATATCTGGACCTGTCTGTTCAGTGAATGCATGCATGACATGCTTGTTCTCAGGTGTGCTTACTGAATCATGAGTCCTGGTGAAAGCAAAAAGGACTCAGTTCTTCCTTTCTGTTGAGCAGACAAAGTGGAAGGAAGAAGAGATTTGTTCCTGTCTTCTTAATTTTCTAAATGCAAGGGCAAGTTGTCCATCATAAATGAGCTGATATGTTAAAGGAAATAATAAGTTCCTTCGGCAATTTTAGTTGGTAGCAATTGTGGTATCTAATACTAAATAATAATTCTAAAAGGGGCACAGCAATGTTATTTTAATTAATTGCATTTCCTTTCACATTATCTTAATATAAAACACCAATTTATCAACTAATTTCATTTTCCATTTAGTAAAAATGATTTTTAGCACTGTCTCCCAAAGTCATTGATGTTAAGAGAAGTACTGTGCAACAGCCATTATTACTTAAGTACTGCTTTGAAACCAGCTTGAAATTTCATAACATATTTTGGAGCGTCATGAATAATACTGCGTTTTTAATTTGTTGGAGTAATGATTTTTTTTTTCATCTAAATTGTATCTGCAGGGTTTTAAAATCTTAATAGAGAAAAAGTTATGCAGTTTACATTCACTACTGTATTTATTGCAACATAAATTGACATGCTTGTAAAGATGGGCCTAAATTGCAAAATTTAAAACAGCTTTTAATGAATCAGAGTGTGTAGATAGAGAAACATCCAAGATTTGTAAACATGGCAGATATAACAGTGTTACATTCAGAACACTGAAGAAACCTTTACGGTTTTAAAAGCTTCAAAGGCAAATATTCAAAGATAATGAGGTGGAAAAAATTTTGGATTGCAATTTCAGAGACAGATAGTTTTTACTGCTACACAGAAGTTTTCTATTTATACTTTACTTCTGACAGAAAACTTAGTCTCTTAAATACTGAAATTTTTTGCAAGGAAATTTATATTTTTGAAGATTTTTTTCTCTTAGGAAAGTCAAGTTGAGGTATTTTGTTGAATTCTTCTGATGTTAATCTATAATTGATTTGAAACAATACCTCATTGTGCAAATGGGGAAAACAAGGGCCCAGGAAGGCTTAGATTACTGTTGTACCATTTTGCGTCTCTACGTGTAGTATTTCAGTCAAATAGATTCAGATGACTGAACAGAAATTTCAGATTGACTTCATAGCTTCATAAGATCTGCTTTTTGCATCCCCCCTGTTTAAGCTTTCTCCTGCATTTTGAACAAGGCAAGCTCTGTTCTCTTCTAACAGATACCTGAGCACCTAAAGTAATAGTGACAATAACCTTCATTTATCATGACAATTGTTTTCATTTACTGTTTTAAAGACCTTTCTAAAAATTAAGACAAACATTTTTTTCAATTTCCATAGTTTTTTGTCCCTTGTCTTTCATTCACAAATTCCTATCAAACTTGCAGAAAGAAATCCTAAAGTCCAAAGTCCACAGTGGATAAACCAGCTGGAAAAGAAGATCTGAGATACAGATCCATTACTGAATATAATTCATTCAGTAGTTATGCTATGTGGATTCTTTCTGCATCTAACATACTGTCATCTCACCTACTTGCATGGGCACTGAAATACCTATTTGTGTCAGCACTTTGCTTGAAGATGAACAGTAAGGACCCACAACACTCCTTTTTCTTTTTCTATTTTAGTGGAACTGAATTGTGATTTGGAAATCTTTACAGTGCATTACTGTGTTGTAGTTAGAACTACAGGGCAAATCACAGGGCATAGTTTTCACAGTAGTCTCAAATCCTGCTGCTGTAATCAACTAGATTGATTCTGTCAGATCCAGAAACACTTGCTGTGCAAAAACAATAAGAAGATTTGCATGCCAACACCCAAAACATATGTTAAGTGCTACCTGCTTCATCGCAGAACTGCTGATTTTGTGAAAGCACAGATAAAAGAAAAAAAAATCTTTGCCATGTTAAACATGGGCAAGATCCAATTTTTTATTTTTCCCTGTGCTGACATTGGAAGGCTTTTCTTCACTTTAGTGTTCCTGTCTAGACCAAGGCTATGATAAATGCAGCAATAGGGAATGCTAAACCTGCTGATTAAACACAAATGTCTTTTATGTTTCTAGAGGAACAAAGCTTATTTTATATCCTTCTACTCAAAATGTTTTGCTCCCTTTGTGCCAGGCTGTGTAGACTTGTTGCAAGGAAACAGCCATGGGAGGAGGTACTGAAGCATTTGATGGTTGGGCATATTCCATTTACTTTCTGAAACACAGAGATTTCATTGCATCCTCTTGTCTCTGATTCTTCCAAAAACAAAAATTGCTGATCCTGTCCCTTGCAATAACTGATATTAATGAACAACCTTCTTTACATCAGAAACATTTCCCTTCTTATACAGCACACAGCTGTGCGACCAAACCACTGATATTTAAAACATGTGAATGTGGGGTGGAGGGAAGCATGGTTTAATTTTAAACCACTAATGTCCAATTTTAATCTGATTTAGAGTATTGGATGTGATTAAAACTGATTATAAATGAGAAGCTTCTACTTCATTCAATCTACTTAATGTTTTAACCTCTGCTATACAGAATCTGCACCTTTCAACAATTCCTCATTTTAAGTCTTAGCAAAGGGTTTCCATAAATCACCTTGCACATGTTTGGTTGTGCAAACAGGAAAAGAAATGACAAGTTGCCATTTGCCAGAAGAACCTTAGGTTCAGAGATTTCATTTGCTCATTTAACATATAGCCCATATATAAATTTGTGTGACTTAATCTTCCTCTTTTATTTGGCCTTTGTCATAGGAGAAAATAAAAGCCAAGGATAAAAGAGATCAAACTGCCAGCTATTTTTAGCGGTTCATAAATGGTTTAGAATCAGGTTGTCCTTTCTGTGCTCAGGGCCATAGAAAAGAGGACGACACATCTGGTGTGGCTCCCTTGTTTCAAGGGCTGCCCTGTGCACAATGTGAGCTGACTACACCTTAGTGGCAGATCAGAAAAACAGAACAGAAGTCTAGCTTGACCTTGTCTGTCATTTATTTTCTTTCATCAGGACTATTAAAAGCCCAAAGGCAAAGCACTGAATCCCTCAGCTGCGGATCATCAAAGACTTCTTCTTAACTTCAATAAAGGAATTCTCAAGTCACTCAGACTTTTCATTTGCTCTTTAGTAAATAGCAGATACAACCAATTTTGGCCCTCATGAAATACATAATCTGCTAAAAGAAAGTAGCTCAAAATTTAGAATCTCAGCCTCTTTTGTTAGAGAAAGCATGACATTTCTTTTGGGTTTTCTGCCATGTCCACTTTCAATAGTTAACCTTCTGACATTATCCTCCATGTCATGACAATCGCAGACTCTTACATCTTTGCTATGACCCTCAGCATTCCCAAAGCAAAATTCAGGCTTTGATTTAGAATGAATTTTACTATAGATAATACAGTTTGTACACTGTAATTAAATGCTTTCATTTTTTTCTCAGAATCTTGTCTCTTGACCAAGATCCAGTTTCTTCTGAAGACTCGTATGCATCTGTTCCAGCTTTGAAGTTGGTAAATTCTTTTACTAGCATCATCATACAATCTTTGAAGTCCAAAGGGCAAAGGATCAGGAAAATAAAAGGAATGATCTGTTTTTCTAGATGTGAACATTAATGTCTGTATATATTCAATAGTACCATTTTAATATATGTAAAAGTGTAGCAAAAATATTTCCATGTTTGAAAACACAACAGGTAAATCAGGCATGTGAGCGGGCAGGTGCCTGGTATGCCCGGAGGGCACAGTTTGTAAAAATATCTCCAATAATTGCCTTAGACCCCCATAAGGGGCAGATTCTTTGTATGTGTTGTCCCTCAGAGACATTCACATGCTCATACCTGCTGGAAGCTAAAGTCATCATCCATGGCTGACTAGTTCACAGGTATACTAAGTATCTGTTCAATTTTCAGTGCTTGAAAAGCAGGTGCTTCTCAAGCAGATATCTGGTACATCTGTTTAGAGGCAGACAAATCAAGAAGACAGTGCCTCTTGGGCAGGTAACTATTCTGACCTGCTTGAAAAGGAGGTCACTGTCAAGGGTGCCTCCAAGGCATATTCTGTTCAGCCAGCATGTACACCGGCTTCAGAAGCTGGTGGCATGGCAGGTTGTTTTTAAAAAGAGCTACTAGGCATGTAACTGGACTCAGGACTTGGAGGTGGACACTTGTTCAGGCAACCAGTCAAGTCAGTCTGTCTTAAAGGTCAAATAGGCTCTATAATAACAAATAACAAAGACCTCCTGACTATATAATTCCTTTCCATTTTGCTCTCTTATTTATTTTGTATGCTTTACCCTTTCTTCTCCCTGCTTCACAGTCTTTCCCCCACAGTCAATCACAACCTGAGTTTAGATAACCTAAAATAGATCCCCTGTGAGGAAGTTACAGTTTTCTATAGTCTAAACCTACTCTTTCTTCAGTGCACCGTGCAGAACAGGTCCAAGCCCTGGTGCCACTGGGAAAACCTCTGAGCTAATTGCTCTGTGCTGGGGATCTCTGTCACCCGGGTCTCCAGCAGAGGAAAAGAGCACAGCAAAACTCAGGGCATTTCTCTCTCTCCTCCATACAGTTAAGTGGTATGTCTGCGGACAGCGGGTTGACAGAGGAGTGACTGTAGGACTCTCCTATGTCTGACTTTAAGCCTGCATTTTCTCACTGAAGTATCATAAGTAGAATGTAGGAATTGGGGTAAGAGTAGTGTTACAATTTACTCTTGACAAAGACAGGGCAAAGCATGAGATATGACATGGTTCTCCTTGGTAGATGGCAAGATGACATTTTTACATTGGAAAATCAGTAATTACACCGCATTAAAATCTTCCTGTGAAAGAGTTACTATGTCTGCACCCAGTGAAATGCAAAGCAGAGACCTGTACACCCACATTCAAAAGTTTAGAATAATTTAGAACTCTGTATTTTGGTTACTTTATGTTGTATATAGTCTGGTGCCTCTTATTCACTCCTGGCTAACAACCAAGAGTGACTGCTCCTCTGTAATTCTATTCTCATTGTTTATAGACCAGCCCAACAGAAGACTTAATAAATCCTAATTGTACCTGAAGTCCATTCAGAAATAGAGTATATTATTATTATTTTAAATATACATAATATTTTCTAAAAGAAATTAATACCTAAAATTTAATACCTAAAATTTCTAATAATTTAATACCTCATATTTGATGTGGCAAAAATGTTTGACAACTAAAAATTGGGAAACGTTCCTTATGAGAAAACAGTTCTTAAAATGGAAATTGTCAAAGACAAAGGTCATTTTCACATAATAACAAAGAAAAGCAAATTTTAGAGTTACTGTTTTTCTGTTTGAATTCCAAACTATTTTTCATCTAAAATGGAATGTGTTTACATTTAAGTAGTTAGGTGAAAGAAAATATTTCAAAATTATTTCTATTAAATGTTTAAAATGCCTCAATCTGAAATTTTGTGTTGAATGGCTCATTCATGGGAACTGAAGGGAGAGGAAAGTGGAATGGCAAACTTCGGATGCTGATCAAGGACAGAAAATCCATCTCTTTTGCAGCTCTCATTTGCTTTTTCCAGATTTCTTCCATGGGTTGCCATAGTTACCATTCAACGGAAGAAGTTATGTGAGAGGTGGGTGAGCAGTGTGTTGCTCTATCTGCCCTTCATGTATTGCTACGTCTGCTCTGTTGGTATTAGGCCACCTTCAAGTTCTGGGCTCTGCTCCCAGTACGATGCCAGCTCACCTAACCGGTAGGCCAAAACTGGTTGTGTCTTAGGTATTTTCTACATGACAGATTTATTTTGACAGATTGATGCTTCACAAATAAAACACTAGTGCAAGATGGTGGAATATAGGATAGACTTGCATATGCGGAAAGGTAGGTACCAAAGCATGTCCATCTGCTGTGTCATTGTTGTTGGTTGTTCACTATTTTCTCTGATGCTTTCAGTCACTCTCCCGCCAAATATTGGCCTGACTATAAACACATTTTTCACTTCAAATGGGTTATAGAGGTTCACAAAGACCACCAACTCAAAATTCTTGTGATGTACTGACTTGAAAATGTTAAGATACCATTGTCCAACTGGAAATTATTTGGATCGATTCCTTGCCAGGTATGGTTTTATCATATTTGTTTATTTTATAGCCAAGTGATTTGATTTAAGAAGTTCAGTCTTTCCATATAGAAGAAGCTACATATGTATTTATTTGCATTTTTACCTACCCCCAGAAGCTAGTAAACAGAAGATATATATTACACAGTCAATAGGAATGGTATCCAACCAGCTGCTCAGCAGAAAATTTCCTAACACAAAAATTCATTTAAATAAAATTCTGATACAATTTTAATTCAGCAATCTTGTGATTTTATTCAGACACATTGTGGTATATCACATGCCATTTGTCAGAAGCATTTGGAACTTTAAGAGCAAAACACTACACATGCCACTTTTTGACCTCAGCTGCAAAAACTTTGTCTATAATTCTCCTACATGCTTGTATTCTGCATAAGTGGATTAATGAATACAAGAATAATAGGCCTCCAAGGTGATTTACATACATCGATTAAATGTCAGCATTGAAATGCAGTAGCTTCTATAGCTACAGACGCTGAGAATAAAGACAGGGAGAATGTAACCATTGGTTAAACAAGTTATTTATCAATTCTTTTTAGCATATAATTACATTTTCTTATTTTATTAAAAGGATACTCAAATAATAAAACCTTTGGAAAGTTGTACATAAAGTTATTTAATTTTGCAGTTGCAAGACACTATTCATTCTTTTACTGTATGCTAATGTGTACAGTACAGTAAAGTTGGGGAAAACAAAAACTTTTGCAACATAAGAGAGAATTCAAAATGTTCATGGAATAGTAAGTGACTGATATCAGAGGAAATAAAATTAAAACCTTGCCTTGGTATAGCTTAATAGAGAGACTGTAAAAGTGGATTAGATATTTACCTCTTCAAAATATTTGAAAAATGTGAATATGGCATGGAGAGAGAATGTTCAAGTAAATCTCAGTGAAAAAGTTAATTTTCTGTCATTGCCAGTATATATTAAATATCCATCCTAACTACCACAGCAAAGCATCTAATAGCGAAATCTCCCAGGAGACTAAATAACCCACGAGTGACAAAACTCCCTTCACAACAAATAAACAAATTTAACAGTGACTCAAAATGTCAGAACTACTGCATGCTTCAGTATGGTGTTGCCTCCAAGTTTCATCCCCAAACTATGCACAATGCGTCTTATGTCATATTATCCACATGTGATGTGTTAAATACAGGTTAAGGTTGGTCCGCACTATTACAGTCAGACAAACCCTGCTTGACTAGTGATAGCAATGAAAAATTGTGGGACACTATTGTGTTCATCTGAATCATTTATGCAAATTCAAAGTGATGATTGATTCAAGTATATCTGAAAGGATGAAGCTTTAGAATTTTTATATATATATACTACTTATATTTTCCCTAATCAGTACAATTTAGCACGTACTGACTCAGCAAGGTATTTTTCTCATCTTTCCATCCTGACTAAATCAGAGATTGAGAAACTTTAATAGATTCTTCCTGTTACTACAACTAACTTATTTTGCTCAAAGACCAAAAGAAGATATGTCACATCACAAGTAATACTAATAAAGAATACTTAATAGTTAAGACATTCAGGGAATTGAGCTAAGTAAGTAACAAGTATAGACGGGGGCTCATATCAGATCTCTCTGAACCAGCAGAGAAACAGGTGGTAAAAACATAAGTGTGCTTGTAGGCAGGGAAAAGTAGCATATTTATTCTGAAAAGATTAGTTCAACCAGGATTTAAGATTGAGGCAGCAGATGTGCACATCTTAAAAATGGAATGTACAAAACACCATTAAAAAAACAAGCAAACAAAAAAACTTAAGGCTGTATTGTTAAGAATTTGTGTATTGTTAAAGATTCACTCTCCAGCTTGACAGCTGATTAATAAGGCTTTTCAACAACTTATTATGTGGATGTAATGTAACAGTACTTCAACCCTTGTATGTGGGGGCTGAAAAACATTTTCATGTATCAGTATTACACAAATTATTCCTGACTCACTTCAGAAATCTTTCTGTCCCATGTTTTTTTCCAGCTCCTGATGTTTCTGAATGATTTTTCTGTTGTTTATTGTGGTGATGAATGCCAATAAGAACGATAGACCAGATAGTCACATCTCCTGTAATGTCTGGTCTTTACCTCCTTCAGGGTCAGGATGGGGTAACGATCTCCAGTTACGAGAGACTATTTGGATGGAGATGTAAGCATTACCAAATCAGACATTTATTTTTAGTATCATAAAAATTATTTGGGGGGATGATGGGAAAAAGACAGGTGGCTTATAAAGACATCAAATAGTTAATTTCCAGTTGTTCAGAAAAGAAAGAGGCTCCCTGAGGCTTATGCTGCATCTTGGTATTTATTGAACTTTAAGCTACAACCAACAGGCTGGTTAATAACAATTCATGCAGCTGTCAATCTTTTTGACCAATGTCATCAATATTTCACGCTGCCAAATAACAACAATTAAGAACCAGGATGGGAAGAAGCACTCAGGGCAAAAGTGTTTCTAACACTATAATGAAATCGACGGTGTAGGACAGACGTTTCCAATGGGCATTCAGAGAAAGGCTTTCCTGTGATTTTCTTTTCAAAACAGTGTGAATCAGTGTTCTTCATTACACACTCAAAACGCTCACGCACTGGACAAATTTCGTAATCTTAACCCGTAAAACTCAAATAAGTATATTTTTTGGAATGCACATTAGTTAAGGTAAACTAGAATTTTAACCTGAAAGCAATGCCTAGATTTTTATAAGGAGGGAAATTTTTCACGTGTTAATTGAGCATTTGCATTTTGGTAAATGTTTACACTCAGGATTAGCTGAGACACCTGCCCTCCAGCCCAAATGAGTAAAAGCAACCAATTCTATAAATTCTTTTTCAAAAACTTCATTTAAATGTTCATATTTCACTTTAAACAGACCATACCAACCGTTCTGCTTCCAATCATAAATATAATCATAGGCATAAAACCTTTTTAATGGTTACCAGCAATGTCTGAAAAAAAAGTATAAAAGGGAAAAAAGGAGCTATGTTCCTCCCATATTAAATGACTTTTTTTTTTATTTTAAGATTTTATTTTAATCATATTAAAATCCAGATGCTTAAAAATATTTATTTAAGTGTTTTTAAAAGAATATTTTTAAAGGATGTTTATGTGTATGTATGTTCTAACTCTAGGTAGATAAGACTATACAAGTCTACAAACAAGTTCAAATTGTATTAATTTACATGTTTCTCCAAGCCCACTCTTCATGTGTTAAATATCTCCAAGTCCAACACACATTTCTGTATTTCTCCTGAGCTATAACTTGAAGTTACACAAGTGACCAAAGATTGAAATAGTAGCCATAATATCTATTTTGGTGTTTGTTCCTTTTGCAGAGAGCTCCAGCACAGCTTTTTATGTCAGGCGCTTTTTATTTGATGCCATCGAAGAAAAATGAATGTAAACAGCTTTGCAACTTCACTGTGCTTTTAAAGGTGTAATATAAATCCCTATGTATGTGATACAGGCTTATAGTATAGTTTTCTTACATCACTCAAGGACTCCTAATCTTTTGGCTTACTGAAAAAAATGGAAGTTTTAATAAAAAATGATTTAATTAGAACACAGGTGAATATACATATATTACTAAGGCAAAAAGGACAACAAACAAACAAAAAAAAGCAAACAGAAGAATGATTAAGAACTCCATATAATGAAAATAAGTGAAAATCAAGAGGGACATTTTAAAGATGTGGGCTTGCATGACCATTGCTCTTTAAACTGATGTAGGCATCACACTATTTTAGATCAATTTTAAAACAGATTACAGATTCATGTTACTTACAAACAAAAAAGTCACTACAAACCTGAAGAGTCTTTGTGGATCCCAGTTAGAAAAACTGTAACTGAGACAGGGGGAATAGGTATCTGTCCTGTAAAGATCACTTTGATAATATTGGTAGTGTAGCAGTAGTGGTAATATTTGTAATTACAATGGCTATATGCATTGCACTTAAGTATTATCTGGGTGCTTACAAACATGTCAAATAAGTCAGAGTTGTAAATGGAAAACTAACAGTAGGAGATATGAATGTGAATTTGCAAGTTTTCCAGTAAGGATTGGGGGTGTTATGTTTTACGTATTACTGATGTTAAGTTTACCTCTTAGGTTCATTTTTTTTAAATTATTTTTTAGTTTCTACTAGTGTGGAATAAAATACAAAATTACTAAAAAGTAAAGATTACCTACATAACAAAGATCTTCCAAAGAATTCTTCTTGCAGTAATAGTCATATTGATTATGTTCCTTTCCTAAACATATACAAAGATCTCATCTGGGATGTGGAATGTACTCCTTAGTCTAACAGTACAAACCTATGCAAGATATCTGTAACTGTACAGGAGAGAGAGAGATTGACCACAAAAGTCTAGCTTGAACTGGTTGGTTTAAAGTGATGGGTCATCCTTACAATGGTGAGAATTGCTTATTCCCCAAGGGACAATACTTTATTCCTATTTCTTTTGCTGCCAGTCTGTAGTTGTTTCATTAAACCTATTGATGTTTCTGTCCTCTCCATGGTTACTAATCTTCTTTGCTCCTCCTACATATGTGTCTTGCTGACTTAAATACTTGGCTACTTGGCCCTTAACCTCTTATTAAAACTCTGTGGAAGTTTTCGGTGGTAGGACTGAAATTCATTATTTGGTTGTTTTTTTCCACATTTTTTATTTCATTCAACATGCAGAATGGGGAATTCTGAAATATTCAGTTTTTTGAAAGGGACAGTACAAAGTCTGTTACACAAGAAAAAGGATTTTTTTCTCCTGATTTTATTTTTTGTGGCTGAATAATACCCTGTAAACCTGATCTGTCTTGAGAACAGAGCCTACATACAGATACAGGGGTATAATACGCAGAGGTCTGTAATTCCCACTGACCATTCTTGCAGTTTCAGAAAGACCTGAAACAAAGTGGGGTTTTTGTTGATGGGGGAGGCGGGGGAAAGCTTTTTCTTCTTGTGGAAAATTCTTTTAACTTGTTCTTTCCTGCTGGAATTTTCAGTGTAAAGTAAATCTGTAGGAATGACTGTTTCAAGTCTTTAGGCAAAGAGGAAAAACAGCAAATAATTATATGAAACAAGAATTATCCCACTTATGCATCTCTCCTACCTACAATTAAATCTCACTATGAAAATTCAACTTGGGAATTAGATTCTCAGCTATGAAGCTTTAAAGAGTTAGGCTGGCTTTTAGAGACCTCTTCTGTTAAACAGAACAGCTGGGATGGACCAGAAAGCTTGAAGCAAAAAGTGTTGTATTCAGGAATGCAATTCTTACTTTTTTATCTGTTTCCAAGGTTTGCATATATTGTGGTTTAAGCCCGGCCAGCAGCTCAACACCACATAGCCATTCACTCGCTCTTTGCCAGCAGGATAGGGGAGAAAATTGGAAGAGTAAAAGTGAGAAAACTCATGGTTGAGATAAAGAAAGTTTAACAGGTAAAGCAAAAGCCGCACACGCAAGCAAAGCAAAACAAAGAATTCATTCACTACTTCCCATCGGCAGGCAGGTGTTCAGCCATCTCCAGGAAAGCAGGGCTCCATCACGCGTAACGGTGACTTGGGAAGACAAATGCCATCACTCCAAACGTCCCCCCTTTCCTTCTTCTCCCCCCCAGCTTTATATGCTGGGCATAACGTCATATGGTATGGAATAACCCTTTGGTCAGTTGGGGTCAGCTGTCCCAGCTGTGTCCCCTCCCAACTTTTTGTGCACCCCCAGCCTGCTCGCTGGTGGGGTGGGGTGAGGAGCAGAAAAGGCCTTGACTGTGTAGGCACTGCTCAGCAGTAATGAAAACATCCCTGTGTTATCAACACTGTTTTGGTCACAAATCAAAAACAGCACCATACAAGCTGCTATGAGGAAAATGAACTCTATCTCAGCCAAAACCAGTACAGCACAGAAACATCTACTGGTTATGACAGTGTGGGTCCTAGCTGTTGAAAAAGTTTCTCTCTGCCATCCTTCAGATTTGAACTACAAAAAAAGGAGGTTACCTTATTATTTCCCAGCTGTCTTTGTGTTACTGTATGTGGATGATGCAACACTTCAAATATTGTGTTAAGCATCCAGTTAATAAATACCTGCTAGCTGATTTTATCTCCTAGGAAAGTAAAAAATAAAAAAAGGTATTAGGTGCCCCAGGGTGATCCTTGAGAGTGAATCCCTGTGTTCATGTTGAAATGAGTTAAGACAATCCAATGTGGCCGAGGACAGATATGTTCCAAATTTATAACACAGGATGTTGTAGCTTTTATTGGACAAGCAAATGGAGAAAGAACATGAATATATGTGGTAGGTTACCATGCAATCTAGGCTACAAAGCAAAGCTTTTTCACAAATAACACTATGAACATTTTATCAAGTGTGCTATTTGTATTTCCTCTTAGGCTACGCAAAATACCAATATTTCAGGATCTCTTTTGGACTATCTTGCATCAAGAAAAGGCACATTGCATGGCACATTAAGCTGAACTGTTCGTGCATTGGGTCAGCAAAATATATGATTTTCTCTCTGGAGCTGGAGTCTAAAATCTATAACTTACCAACCAGCACTCCATAGAACATGATACCTACTAAATATTCTGTTATTGGTTGAGGGGCAGAAAAAGGTTTCTCTATATGTGCAGAATCTCTTAGAAGATTAAAAGTAATTTGTCTGCCCACACAGACCTGCAATTAAATAGAAATTACGTCTTACCTTCACATTGTGGAGGACCCAGAGCTAGATGAAGGGAACCCCAATAAATCAGTTTTCTGATATAGTAGAACGAGCTCAGCACCTGCAGATAGTATATTTCAAATATATATTTTTCCTATATTTTCAGTTTGAAAAGGTTTGAAAAGCATTAGATTTGAAAAGCCTTCATTAAGAAATGTGCAGGATCTAAACAACACATATCTTTGCAAACAGAAAATCTGCAAAAATAAACCCACTGGTTTATAATTATAAAAAGGAACTGAGAGTTTTCATCTTTGTTGCATTTTCACCTAATGATCTCCTGGTGTTTTATGAAAGCAATCTGGAAAAGATTATTTCCTTTCTGCATGTAAAATAAAGGCTGGTTGCTTGGATTGGTTCAAATTTATAAATTATGCCAATAGCAAAGTCATCTATAAAAGCTAAGATGACAATTTCTGGAAGAATAAGGAAAAAGAACATTTAGGATTTCCCCAATCTGGGGAATCCAATGTAAGATATTTTAGGGGGACACAGGATTTTAGTCCCTTTACATTTTATCCAGTTCTCCCAAACTTTTTTCTGATCAGTAGGCAACCCTGTTCTCCTTGAAAAGTTTAGAAAACAGACACTAGTTATTAAGATTTTCAAGGGCTCAACTCTTCTAAAATTAAGATTTGAAGTTGGTGTCACTGAAATGGTACTATCTTCAGGAGGAGCTTGATTATATCAGGAATGATCTAATTTTGTTCAAGTGTCAATTTTTTATTTTTTGTTTTTTTCAGTTTGTTTGTGGAAACATTAGGAATTATTTAACTGACAGATCTTAGTTCTCTGCATTTCACAGCCATGTCAGGCCCCATCTCAGCAGTGCAGAAAAAGTGAGCAAAGAAGTTCTTATAATTAAAAATAAAGACGCAGACTGTTTCTCGAGTGTGTAATCTGCAAAATAATAGCCCCAAGTTGCAGGAACAGCGAGACTGGCAGACTGTACAGCATACTGTACAGTACGGTACAATGTCTCTAATTATGAAAACAACTGAAGGGTACAAGGTCAAGTGCAGAAGAACCTTTTGTCACTTCCCAGTCATCAGGCTTAAGATGAGTCAGCTCTGAGCCATAAGCTCCACTCCGTCCTCTGCTAGGTTCATATGGTTAAGAAGGATCTTGATTTCTGATTTCTCTGAAATCAGTGGTTTATGTCCCATAAATATCAGCATGCATGAGATTTCATTTGTGCATTATGAGCTGGTCTCTGTGTCTGTATAATGCAGTCAGGAATAAGAAATTCTCTGCCTTCTCAGAGTGTTTAACTCACCTGGAGCAAGGCCATTAGATTATTTTGCCTTCTTGGAAATCACTGGCAATGTGCAACCTCTGATGGATATGCTATGCTTTTGACAGGTGTGGGACAGCCAAGTTCTGATTTCTCTGAGAGACCCTGAGCAGTTTGGCATGCCAATCTGATAAGAATGAGTGGTGAGCTGATTTTCTTCACCAGGAAGTTATGGACTGCTCTTACAGGTTTTGGAAGAAAATACCTTTGCATTTTTAGCCACTTTCAAGGAGAAATTTGGAGGTGGATGTGTAAAGCTTAGAAGAAAGTTCTGAAAAAGTCTGGAAATATGGTTGGAAACTTGGGTCATTTATAAGGTTGGGAAAGACATGCGAGATGTTGATGGATTAGTTTCTTTGCATGTATTTGACGTCCAGGACTGGATTTCATGGAGCAGAAGCTGAGTCACTAACCTCTGTGGTTCAGTATTCCCAGAGAAAAGCTCTTTTGGATATTCATCTATCAAATGAAGGATTCTTACAGCATAGTGAGGATGCATCCTCTCGTGATCAAGCAGCTATCTGCATGGAGAAAGATATCCTTACCAATTCTGTTTAGACATAATGAAGACTTCAAATTGCTCTGAATAGTTGTTGCTATTTCGCCAAAATTGTTGAATGACATAGATGTATTTCCTGTGCTCAGTTTTCCAGGCCTATTGGGCACACCTAACTTTCAGGTAATGGATTCGGATAACAGGATTCTTCAATGTTTAGGTTGCCACAGTTTTCTTGCACCTTCTCTCTTCACATATTTTGTGCTATTTTCTCCCACGTCTTCCTGTTCTTTTGTCTGAGCTACAGCCTGGATCTGGACAGCCTGTTAGAGATGAAGAATGGTCTGAAACCTTGATAATATGTAGAAATACTTTTTACAGGAGTTCTTTCTTATTCAGTTGATGTAAGCAATATCTTCCTCTGCCCATGTACCTAACAAATGTAAAGCAAAATGGTTCTTTTCCTAGAAAGGACATTATCATAATAAACCAATTCTTGCTAATTTATATTTTTTCAAAGGCATCTCTTCTGGATGACCCTTTGGCTGCTGAATATTACAGTTAAGTTGGTACATGCTGTTAAAAATATTGCTCTATTTTGCCTTTAGCAATCATGCAGCAAAATATTGCTCAGCATGAAAATGAAATGATAAAGATAAGGCAGTTAATAATTGCAAGATATGCTACTGTATCTCCTGTTACTGAAATGAGTAGCACGAGAGGATTTGGAATACATATCCTTAATTATTTTTGCCTGTCTATTGAGGAAATAGAGAACCGATGTCAAAACCCCCCCCACCAAAACCACAAAATCAGTTTTTATCATATTAAAACATTTTTTTTTTTCTCCTTTGGGGCTTTTTCACTGCACTAAGGATCTGTAATTCCAATTGATTTTTTAAAGTACTTTTATCAATTATTTAGACACAATTAACATGCCACTGCAAATATTGAGAGGGTTAATGTTATTACAACTGGATTTTTCTTATGTACCCCCTGAAAATTGGCTTTTCCTAGACATAAAAACTTCATGAATTGTATTCGCAACCTGACATCAGCACTGTTGTCTTCCCATGTAACAGCTTCTGTCCCTATGATATCTTGAGATAACGGTGAATAAAATACACAAACCAGACCAAAAAAAATAAAATCCTTTAGAAAATAAGTACTTGATCTTAAAAATAAGATCATTGCATCTACTGATTTACTACAGGTAATCCAGCCCAGTGGCTTGGTTAGAATTAGGCAATTTATGAAGAGTTTAAGAATAAAATTAAAAGGCCCTTCTGCATTCCCCCATCTAGTTAGCAAATGCGATCACATCATAAAACTCTATATAAAATTTACCATGTTGTTGGATAAGAAATAGGAACTTTGCCTATTGAATGCATATTGGAAGACTATTCCAGAAACTTATTCTTGTAACTCCTTTTAATTATTTGAAAAGAAAAAATGGATATAAACTACCTGTAAATGTATTTAGCCACAGGGTTTCACAGGTATTGCTTGAAGGGATAAAAATAAAGCTTTGTATAGCGCTCTGTCTTCTAATTTGATATGTGC
The DNA here is from genome assembly GCF_965638725.1 of Aptenodytes patagonicus. Classification (NCBI taxonomy): domain Eukaryota; kingdom Metazoa; phylum Chordata; class Aves; order Sphenisciformes; family Spheniscidae; genus Aptenodytes; species Aptenodytes patagonicus. Next base: position 159,326,769 of record NC_134950.1, read on the forward strand.
TGTATTTCATCAAAACAGCATACATATTTGTTTATAAACCTTCTTGGGACTCCAAATGGCATGTGTTAGAAAGAGCCCAGATTCAAGAAAATGAGATGGTTGAAGTGATTGTGTTATAATGTTCTTCAGCTGGGAGAACCATTTTGTCAAATCAGACCTTCTGGAAAGTAGAAACTTTATTCTTCCAGAAGTCTGTCCATCTCCTTCTTTGGGCCAGAAACTTTTTGTCAAATTTTGCTTTTAAAGCAAGGTTATTGCTTCTAAATCACTGAGATTGTATAAAATGATTGAGCTCCTATCAGTTTGCCTGACTTTTCAGGTACAGATTAAACGCATTGAGACCTCCTCTGGAAGCTCCAGTGACTCTGTGATCTCTGCCCTATGGGCTGTCATGAGCAACTTGGAAAGAGTTGTGTATTTTCCTGCTCTGATTTCATGTTCTGACAGCATCCAAACTTTAAATATCATAAAGCTTCAAGTAACAGAAACATCAGAGACATTTTTCAACATGAAAAAAATTCAATTTATTAGGAAAAAAATAAAAATCCTTGCCCTTACAGAAAAATAGATCCCTTCCTCTGAAGGCTGTACCAAACAGTAATAGGACATTGCAACTTTATGTGCCGTAAATATAGTTTCAGCATATATAACTCTCTGCCATCTATTGTCTCCTAGCAGAGACATGAACAGCAGGGTCTATTGCTTAATTATGTTATCAAATTTTAGTAGCTAATTTCTTTAGCTTACAACATAGGTTGTATAGCAATATATTTCTTTTATTGCTAGTAAAAGAAAAATCTGCAGTAGTGGCCAAACATTTTCAGCAAACACCTTTTAATTTACTTTAAACTGATTTAGCATCTAGGATTAAAGTGTAATTCAAGGTGTAAGGTTTTTTTCTCCACAGGAAACAGTAACTAGTTAGTCAGTAAATCCAGAGTATTGAAAAAATATTGCTGGAAGGGACTTCAAAAGGCCATTTATCTACCTCTTTGCCCTCAGGCAGGATGCCTGCTATTGCCAACAGATGTGGCAACACAATGTTTCAAGGCCACTCCAGGAGCAAAACATCACATTTAGCGAAGGGTGTTGTACAAAAATGTGATTGAACTTTAAGGAAGAAAAAAAAAAAGACAAATCTTCTTTTGCACTTCTTTATAACAGAAATAGTCAATGGAAATTCTCAAATCGGAAGAGTCACCCAAAGGATCATAGAGTCCTGCTGAGTGACAGGAGTGATGTCCTCCCCAGGGCATTCAGGCCCGGAGGTTTCGGCCTGGCCCGTGGTCTGACCACAGTGCCACTGTTGTGCGGAGAGCAGGACTGTGTGAAGAATCTCCTTAGCAACACTGAGGAGATCCTTTAACTAACAGCAATAAAAGCTCCTACTTTAAGTTTGCACTTGTTTACCAAGCTTGGGTACTTCCACTTTGTGTGGCATCATCAAAAATGAACAAAATCTAGCACATGAACTCTATCTAGTACTACCTAAGTGGGGAGCAGAGATTTACCTTCTCCCCTCACACCATGCTGTCTTAAAATTTTTTGTCCGTCCTTTTATTGTGGGAGCATTTGCTCTCCATTAGGAAAGGATCTGACTACACACTCTTGGGTGTCTGTAGCAACTCCAGCTCTAGTCCTTTAGAAGTGAGATTTCCTGGCCATTGATGACTCATAAAATAGGATCCCTGTGGTGTTAATGGCAAAATAATTCAGTATATTAAGAAACACGAGATAGAAAAAATTAGTGTCAGTTTCCCAAACCTTCTTCCACCTACCTCAGTGCTCTACTTAACACAAAGTATGCTGTCAAGTGTCAGTCTGTTCAGTAGCAGTCTAAGTTATTTACCAGTGAAAAAATTAACAATATCATGCAGCACAGACCACAATAAACATAATAATTTATTCCAGTGATTCTGCAGAGTCTTTTTAAAGGACAAACAAAAAGGTTAGGGGGTATAAATCAAAATTTGGTTGTCACTTCCTTATCCTACATTTTCCTGCTTTATTAGTTAGATAAACTGTAGGCTCATCCAAATTATTCCCCTAACAGTGGCTGCAGCAGGATGGGTGATGAGTGCTGCAGTGTGTTGGCAGAGCCCAGGAAGAAAACACACATGCTACTCTGGGCAAAACTAAGGGGAGAGCAAGAGGGGCTCCTCCTAAGCCCTACAGTTTGTCAACAAAAATGTCTGTATGGCAAAGGAATTTCTGCTGACAATTTAGGATGAAGTATCTTTATTGTCCCATTATTATGCCCTAGTGATTATCCATTATTATGGGTATCACCAGATCAGAATACATGAGTGCTTCCCAATCCACTTCATGGCAATGAAGTTATCCCAAATCTCCTCTCTGGGCAGTTCAAGCTGAAATGGTTGAGCTTGCAGACTGGGAGCATGACGTGCTCTGAAGACCAGCAATGGCAGCTAGTTAACTTCTTAAATTATTCCACCTAGATCCACCAGAGGTGATCTAGCTGTACTTTCACTGTTAATCTTGCAGTGCAGGGCCAGAAATTGGTGTCCAGAGTAAACCAGGCAGTTTGCTTTCCATCTTCTTCAGCAGGGTGTTTTACAGTAGGATTGACATGTTTCTTTTATTGTTCTAGGGCCTCAATAGCCTCAATATGCTTTCAGAGTTTTAAAGTTCCAGAACATTTCCATGAAAGGTTAACTATCCCCTTCTCCTTCCCAAATACTATATATGATTTATTAATTTAATTAAAGTAAGTATCAGTTGTTTGAAAAATAGTTTCAGACCAAGAACAAAAGAAATCTGCATTTTTGAAACATCATGCACTGCATTATAATCTTGAATATGTTTTAACATGTTTGTTTGTATTATCTCTGGATGGCTTGCTTTTCTTTTCAAATGTTTTACATAGACTTCCAGTATCCGTTATGTATTGCTGATGACTTTTATTTTGGATAAGAGAAGTTTGATAATAATGTTCTGTGTAATTGTGCTGCTGTGGTATGATACCACACCATGTATTTTGGTTTTTCAAATCAGTATTTACCTTCTGTTATATTTGCATATATACCTTTTGTGGTAAATGCTAATTGGAAATGTCAGAGTTCTCTTTCAATTTAATTAGCATAATTGCACACAGAAAAGAGTGGAAATCTCTTTTAATTTAAATAATATTTATTAAGACTGCCCAGAATATCATTGTTGTTGGAGTTTCCTAGGTAACCTTAAGCATTTCAACTGTCAACTTACAGAACAGCTTGACATCTGAAAATTCCTGCAAAGTTACAACACTGGAGAAGGGCTGCTGTTTGGCTCCTTGATTTATTCCATTTTTACCTCTTCTACACAAAACAGATTAGAGAACCTGATTTTCAGAATTTTCTTCTTTAATTGTTTCATGTTCCTGTCTTTTTGCTGTGTGTTTTTTGGGGACTGAAAGTCTTGTTGGGGAAATGTGTTCCCTGATCTACTACGCTCACAGAGAAGAGAACCAGTCCCCTGTGTGCTGACAGCAGAGATGATGTTAGGTGGATGTAGCTGCTGGGCAGATTTCTAATTCTATCACGTAGAACTGTCAGTAGAGTTTGCTCCCATCAAAAATGCAGGATCTAAAGAAAGCAGTTGGTACTGGTATTTTCTGGCATGTGTGTGAGTCAAGTGAATAATGGGTAAGCGTGGTTTTCAGCAATGATATGTGAGGTAGGCTGTGAAACTCAGCTATAGGCAGATGTACGAGACAACCCTTTTACTCAGTGACATGCATTCTGCAGACTCCCTAAATGTCCCACTCTATTTTAGGTAAGCCGTTTCTATTCTGCCAAATTTCCTCACACATGGCTTTCAGAAAGAAATTCACAGGAACGTACAAGAGGAAAGGATTATTTCAGGTACCATGGAGAGGCCACAAAACCTCATTTCCCAGGTAGTACTTACCTACTAGGAATTCAGATCTGCAATAAAATATCCAAAACCACAGCTGAACTATCAGAAGGTTTCTGCAACATTTCTGAAATCTGCACAGGTAGTTAATCTGACCATGAGAACCAGAAAATAACCATGCTAAAACTTCCAAAATTCTCTGAAGGGGCCTTTTTCACAGATTTTTAAACTCTTCCTTCACAATAGCACACATAACCTCCATTAACTCCAAAGATAATAAAATCCTTACATATGTGAGGGCATTTATGAATGGGTGACTACACAGTCATGAGGAAGGTTGATGGAAATAATATAGGGGTTAAACCACAATAAGAACTCAGTGCTCTTTTTAGAGTAAAGATGTCTTTGGGCCAGGCAGTTTATTACTACATGGAGACGTATTCATAAATAGAACCATATAATGTTTATGGTGTTCAATTTTGAATTTTTTAAAATTAACTTAATTTCCATAGTTTAAGCTTTTACAGAAATTACTGGAGCACATTAAAATTGCTATCAAAGTGATTTTTTACTCTGAGAACAAATGAATCAAATATTATAATAACCATTCTATGCGAAATACAAAAAATGAGTTTTTACTTATTTTTAATGAAGGGCAACTCTCTTAGTAAACATTTGTTTTTAAAAAACACACAATTTTTCAGCAAAGACTCTCCCTCCTTTTAGGAAAAAAAAAGAAGAGATATAACATCAGATAGCTTTAACGGTGTGTCTCTAAGCATTTGTCAAAATTAGGTCTGTTGTTTTTTGGGCCATTGAGTACTATTAAAGGCCACAGTCACAACTCCTAGAGCAATGGGTTACAATGCTATTCAGAGATGTCCTTTAGCCTGATATATGAGGCAAGTCACAGTTCATCTTTCCTCTCTTTCTCCATTTGCAACATACTAATCTCCTTTAAAAGTGCCTTTAGATAAACTTATGGAAGCTGATATAATTTCATTCATGCTACCGTATGAACTGTAATAAAAATTATATCTCTTTAGAAAGACCTGGAAATGGTATACTCCAGTATCTTATTAACATGAGTATTACCACAGAAAATATTACAAGTGATGCTATGAAATTTCTTGAAAACTAACCACATGCTCAGCACTAAATAGTGTGCTATGTGGAACAACCCTGTTAGATGGGGTTGAGTAACTGTCTTTGTTTTTTCCTAAAGCCAATGAATTACTATCTTGATCAGAAGTGAATCTAAAACAATTGAATTTATTTCCATTCAAATAACACTTTGGAGCTTTACTGGAAAGACAGCCTGTTCCTCAGTGGCAGTGCTGAGATGGCTGCTGAGCTTTGTGCAAGAAGAAATACTTCCAGGAGTAATCCATGGACTACACAGTTGCTGCGGTATGACTTTCTTTTCCTCACCATTTGTAACTTGATGGTGCAGGTGGAGCACATTTTAAGTGCAATAGAAATGAAACACTGCTCAAAGAATGTTTGAACTTTAATGTCTGTTTTCATGGGCACCTTAAGTAATTTGTAAAAAATACTTTTATTAAAAAGTTCACACTGCATAGACTTTTTCCACGATGCTATAATAATACAGGGAAATTCCCTTCAACAGAAATCTATCCGAAGGGAAGTTGATTTACAACTCTTTCATTTGTTGCTGTAATTGGGAAGGGCAGCGTGAATGGTTCCTACTGGTGTGACAGAGTTGGAAAAAGGAACTTAACCTTAGGCTAAAGCTGGGTTAGCGAGCTCTAGGGCCTTATTTCATTTCCACAAAATCACTTGGAGTTTCTGCACTGTGGCTATATGGCTGTTAGGATAAGTCTTTGGCCTGTAAATGGGGCTTGGGAACACTGTATGATTCAGTCCTCCTTGTGCATCCATAACGACTTTGTGGGCTACGCAAGACATTTCCAGACCCTTCTGGTGTGGTGGTTGTCAAGATCAGATTGCCCTTTTACGTAGCCAAGTGAAACAGACTTCACAGCCTTGGAAAAAAGCTCAAGAAAATGTGAAAGGCAATACAGAAACTCTCTGAACACTCAGTGTGCTGCAGAATAGATTAAATCTTGAGAACTCCTGGACTAGTAGGATGAGTTTGCAGTGTTTTTTTCCCCTTTTCTACCTCAGTTACACATTTCAGACATATTTTGTCAGTCTGCAATGTCTGGCTAAGCAGTTCACTAGCTCTGTTCCCACACTCTGCTTGTTATCAGTGATGCTGTCTCCCCACTCACCAGGTTCAGAAATTATTACTGTTTCTGTATTCGCAACTTCACTTTCCACTGAGCAGAAAAAAAATGTTAGTGATAAAATAAAATGTTATCAAAAAGGGTGTATCTGGATTGAGGGAATTGGTCTGAAAAGTGTCAGGACTCTGTCCCACGTGAGGAAAAGCAAAGCTCAGTTGAACTGGGAACAGAAGTCATTTGCCAGGTTAATGGCGATGCCCTTGGCAATGGGAGTGGGCCCAGTAAGAAAGGATAAACACTTGCCCTGTGTGGGAGTTAGTCAGCTGATCTTTCAACATCCAATATAATTCTCAATTCAATATGTTCACGAAAAAATTAGTTACAAACACATAGTTATCATAGGGCCTAATGTATCTACCTCCAGGAACATCTCATATTCCAAGTTCAGTATACCAGTGGGCATCATATTTCCAATTTTCCTACTGTGCTATACCTACTGTGGCTGTGTTGTGCTGCAAGAAGTGGTACAAAGGAGAAGTCTTCTGCACTGCCCGATGTACTTTCACTACCTGGACCCATGATAGCCAGCGTCTCAGAAGCGTGACTAGGAATTGAATAAAATGACATGGATGAAAGCATAAATAGGGGTGTGGAGCTTCAGTAAGCTCCCTGACATTTCTGACAACTTAGATCTAAGAGCAGTGCTGGCTCTCTTAAAGGAGTCATGGGGAGCTGGACCTCACCAGAAAACAGAGAAATACTGATCAGACACTTAGTGCATCCCAGCATAGAATAAAATGCTGTGTAATGGTTGCTTTCATCCAGAGCTTCCATCACCATTGCCTCATTTCTAAGTAGCACTGCTCCCTCACCCTCTTCCTCTCAGGCTGTTGCTTTTCAGCCATACAGGATGCTTAATATGTTTCCAGGACGTTTATCCTCTCAATGTTTCCATAAGCGCTACCAGCAGCCTTCTCACTTCTGGCAGCTGTGGTCACCTGAGATGGAGCTCAGCTCTGGCCCTCACATGGAAGGAAGCTGTTTGCATATAGTTTTCAATTACAGCCATTGAAGCCCAGACTTATGTAAGACCCTGAACATACCAGCAGTCTGAAAAGCATTAGTGGCCTCCCCCTTCTCCAAAACCATTCAGAAATTCAGTAAGCAGTGGGAAGGTAGTGCAGAAATATTATGTTAATTATGCAGGACCTTGTTTTATCTCTAACAACTAGAGAATGCTTGCCAGGGTATGGTTGGAACAGAGTATGGTTGGTGTGTTAGGTGATGATAGGGCTTTCTGGATTATGACACTCAAGTTATTCAAAACAACTGTAATTCTCGTTCTTGGCAGCTGTCATTCACACATGGAACAATACCGAAGGGCAGGAGATTTCATGTTTTCCTTGGGAACTTATGAATGCAGAGGATGGAAGAATCAAACTCTGGTGCCTGCCATTTGACGCATGAGTGCTGATGGACCAGTCTTCATAAAGTAGATGAAAAAACACCCAAAGATCTTTATCTAGATGACCTGTAAGTACTACCAAATTACTTCGGTCAGTGACTTGATTTTGATACTGCATCAATTTTTATTTCTTGGAAATGAGCATTTAATTCTTGATTATTTAATTTTCATGTCTTTGCATCAGGTCTCTACTTAAGGGTGAAAAAAAGCAGTTTAATGGCACATCATATAAAAGTTCATTTTATCCTTATTCTCCATTTTCTTCAGTCCATTGATGGGCAAACCTTTCCATCTAACCTGATGCTTTTGGTTCATCCACTCTTTCTACTAATACTTCTGCCATTGTAGCTTACAGAAGGTAGCTACAGCTACCTTTTGTTATTAAGCTAATAATAGCTACCTATTTGTTATTAAGCTTGTACGTTGGACCCCTTTAAGGTTCCTTTCTTACTGTAGTTACCACTGAAGGAAAATTACTGTTATTTACAATGAGCTTCTGCAACCTTTTGACTTTGAGTATTTATCATGAACAAACCCCAGCTTTTATAACCCCTTCTGCGCTGGTTTGTGATGTGGAAGGTGGCTGGAGTCAGGCTGTACCTCGGCACCTTTGTAGGAGTGGTGACAGATGTGTTTCAGGTAGCTGACGGATTACACTGACTCTATTTTTTGGGTTGATTTTTTTTTTGTTGCTTACCTTAAATCTAACCATCAGCTGCTTCTTAATGTACAGATAAAAGAACTGCCATTTTGTCACTATCAACTTTAAAACTTCAGTGGCTTTGACTTTACTTTAAAGTCCTACTTTACAATGACAATTTCCCAGGAGGAAAAGAAAAGAACCAGAGTCTCTCAGCATTAACCAAAATAGGAAGTGATATCTGTAACTAGGGTATAAGCAATTCTCTGACAATTCAGGCTAATGAAGTTTTCTCTGTGAATTGCCACAGAGGCTTTTATGACAGAAAAGAGACCAGTAGTTCCACTGCTGAAGTCCCTAAGTATAAAAATGTGCTTTCTTTAACAGTCTAAATTCAGACCTTATTTAAGTGATAAAACCGAGTCAATGATCACAAGATCTGAATGTGTCTTCATAACTTACTAACAACTAAGTGAAAATCACTTCCCAAAAGCTTTAAGATTTGGTGAATAAAACATAAGTCATGTTACTGTCTTCCCTCAGCACACACTTTGGTATTGAGACATGAGCACTGACTGCTAAGTAGAGTTCGAACAAGGCTTTGCATCTTATACTGCCGAACTTTGAATAGCATCAATGCCCAAAAGCTATCACAAGTTAGGCTAGGAGAAACACACTTCTTGCAGTAAAATGAATTAAGATATTTGCTTTTGGGGGTATGGTCTTAGCTTCTCAACTTCATTATGAGGCACAAAAATTCTCATATAAGTGAGAAGCAGGGATTTTTCATTTTTACCAGTTGGCCCCTTAACTTGAATAAAAATATCACTGAGGGAGGGAGGACAGAGAATCTGCTCATCTTTGTTTCTAATTCCTAGCTCAGTTACATCAGTGTAAGTTGGCAGTTCTCTAGAAGTCTGTGGAGATAGGCCAGTTTTATAGTAGTCTCGGAGAAGAACTAGGTACTAATCTGCCTAAAGAAGCATATCAGCTGCAGTAAGACTGCAGGACTTGTTACAACTGTGGAAAATTAAATATCATTAGCTTCCCCTCATTTATTTTACTGTTAGGCTTGCAGCATTTGTGTTGAAGTGGCACACATGAAAATAAAAACAGTCTGCTTCTCATGTCCTGTATATCTCCGTGACATTATTAGCTAAAAAATTTAGACATAGATTGCCTTGGTAAAAGGCAAGCTGCCATCCACATTTTTCTACAGAAGAGAAAAATGTATTTTTTTTCCATTTATTTCTATGAATATATTTATTGTAAGGTGAGAGGTACAGCTGGCTTATAAAAAGAGAGAATGGGAATGGCATTATGAGGCACTTCTACATATGCTTTTAAATAGCAATTATCCTAACATTTTTAATGGATATATGGAGCTCACCACCCTCTCTGTTTCTTAGGACCATAGGCTAAGTGTTGTCTTTGACCTTTATTTCCTCTCATATATGTTTTCTCACTAAGATTGCCACAAAGTTATTACCAGTACTCAGCTGATATATAGAGAACTTTTAGAAAATAGTGTTTTATATTTGTCCAGTATCTGCCAGTTTGTCTTGTCCCCATTATTTTTGTATGTAGTTCACAAGTTTTTTGACATTACCAATGAAATGCTGTTGAGTGACTGGAATTGAGACTGAAACTGAGACTGAAACGTTGCTTATAGCACCAAGTTTGAATGTTGCCCAGAAGGAGCCCTCGGTACCATGCAGACAGATATATTCAATCACTAGAGAGTAAATCCTCCTTTCTTAGTAATAAGAAAAGCAAACATTAGTTGTAAAGACTGCTGTAATGAACACATCAAGAGGAATTTTGAATGCCTGGTCTAACAAAAGTGGAGTTGGTTTCTCCTCTGTCTTACAACTTGCCCTGTTGTATATATTGTGCAATAAGAGATTGCACTTTTCTTTCACTGAATAGCATGATAGGGTAATATTTCACAGCACAGTATTTTACATCATGTTAATGGCAGGGTCGGGCACAAAAGAGTGACAAATCCCACCTATGTGGCATCACCTCGAAATCCTGGTGAAGCAGCCATTCTGCCCAGTGTTCCTTGTGGGAAATTTAGGAGAAAGCAGCAATCATCACAAATGGGAATTTCAACTGTTAGTAAAGTGAATATGATCTGTGGAACACATTTCTAGTTTTTTCAGACTTCTGTATAATACCTACCCTAAATTTATTATATATTTATACAACAAAATATAAGGCATGTCTCAGTAACAAAATTTAAGAACATGTATTTTTAATTTTATCTTCAGCTATTCCTTATTCTTAAAATTGCATTTGAGCAATGAGTCTGCAGATTTTATGGAATACAATTTTTATTAAGACAGTAAAGATATTCATTTTAATTGTGCAGAAATAGGGTACTGACATTCTGATTCTCTTCATACAAACACGAGTTTATGATTTACGCTACAGAGCTCAGACAACCATCTTCCCATCTATACTTATTACTAATTCTCAAGATGTCCTCAGACTAATACTGCTTTTGTAGAAGACTGTTTCCTGCAATTACAGCACCTTTCATGAACCTGCTTTGCCATTTATTAAGCACTAAACAAATGGTCCAAAGCAGGTAAATGGCTGTTTTTGAGGCCACTACAGATAATTCAAAGCAAGATAATAAATTAGTTTTGTGTCCTCTGATTATGTACATTATAATTAAGAGAATAGCTATGCACTAAGTGATAGGGTTAATATAAAAAATGCAGGGTTAGTATAAAAAATGCAGAGGCCAAAGAGGATAAACTTGGTTAACTGTGCTCCAAAAATGTCAGTAGTGACTATCAAGTTATGTCCTTTCACTTCCTTTAAGGAGGTTTCTCTAAAGGACTTTGGTCACCTTCTGTCTCATTTTGTCTTTTATACATATTGCCACTGATAGAGTTTTTGCAAAGACTAAAAGAAAAGGCTGACTGACATTTCTGAAAAGCATGTAATTTGTTGTACATTAGTGAGCTTTCAGATATCAGCTGGAGCAGCTCTGCTCTTTATAAGCATTCAACAGAAGCTAGCCATTGTCATGAGTATCAGCTTCCTTTGCTGTAGTTCATCAAATGGCTACGGGTACCACACAATATTTGTTTTAACTGGAAGTCTGCCATATATTTGTGGTGACAGGCAACAAAGTTCAATTTGGCAGGCTTTAAATACACACCTGTGGAGAGAATGTTCAGGTCAGAAACACTCACCATGCAAAGATCCCTTACCTTGTTGTGTATTTAAACCAACTAAGGAGGAGCACTCCAGCTGTGATAAGCTCTTATTGGGTTTCTTCTCCCTCAATGAAACATCTGAATGTCAGGTAATCTCTGAGAGTAAAGACTCTTTGAATATGTTGGGAGAGTGATACAACTAGGATAATGACATAAGAATAAAAGAAGATATTTTCAATGGTTATTGTATACTGGTTGTATACACTACTGTTGTATTCTACTAATGGTAGTTGTATTTATAATCAGTTGTTTTACTATATTATTTTAATGTCTGACACAGCTGAACAATATGTTTTTGGTCTCACTTAAACAGATGTAAAGTCAGTACAACTTTTCAGAGGAGCTGCTTGAATGATTTATATCGTTCTTCCCAAGAACAGTCAAATCAGACCTAGGAATATTTGGTGATACTTTCAGGTCATATAAACAGATTGTCTCAAGAGAGATGTGCAAAACGGCTCTGTGTAATTTCTACTTACATTTTCATGACAAACTCAAATCTCAGACCAGTTTTTCAAGAAATTTGACGTGGATGATGAACTTTTGGAGTGAATTGGCCAATTTATGGGTTGGAATCAAAATAATTTGTTATGAATGCTGGTGACATTTGGCAGTTCAACTAAGTTCTGCTTTTGGATGTTGGAACATGAAGTGAAATTTATGGGCTGTAAATCTGTGAAAGCTCAGGATGAGAAAGAAAGATTTTATGACTGAGAAAATGATCTCCTTTTTGATACATGACCTGTGGGGTTTTTTAATAACTGAGAAACTTCCAACTTGTCCATAAAATGAGCAGTGGACAGCACGTTCAATGACAGAGACATGGGATCCATTGAATAGGAGCATATTTGCTTGGTAAAATGGGTGGCATATGCCATCATGAGGCTTAAATCCTAGTAGTACCACTATGAATATTTTCTAATTGTGCCCATAAAGCAGAATTACACAATGGTCCACAATGACCAGCAATATTTTCAAAACAGACTTAGGAAAACACTTGTTTAACACGTCCATAAATAGAACACAGAAAAAATATATTTCCCTTTGTCAGATTTTTACATGTCACATCATAAAATCATTCACAGAATACACCTGGAAGTATCGTCTAAGCTATCCACCTTCCCCTAACAGGTCCCCCAGCTTTCCCTAAACAATTTCTGACAGACATTTCTCTAACCTGTTCTCAGATACCCCCAGTTAGAGACCTTGCACAATGTACGCACACAATGAATCCCAGCACTCATCTGTTCTTACAGCTAGGAATTATTTCCCAATGTCTAACCTACATCCAATCTCTCCTCTACTTTACTCATACACTTGAGATCTCTCATTTGCTATTTCTCAAAATACTGCAACCCCAAACCATTTTAGGTGGCCTGCAATATATGCAATAAATCTTGTCACTAGGACACTGAGTGAAGGATTACTGTTCTTTATGTACCAAATGAAAATGCAAAACTTGACATTTATGTCTGTTTCTGCTGTTTATCTGCTGTTTCTGCATGGCTTCTAGCACTGTTTCCCAGTCATGGTTATCAGTCTAAAATGTGACTATGACTACAATAAGGCTCCTTATGCCTCCATGCAGTCCCATACCTCCGAAGACCAGGACTTCTGTTATTTCTGACATAGAGAATACTGCTTAGGAAAAGGCATAGCAGGTATGTCCTACAGAAACCTGCAGTCTTACTTACACTGGTGTGATTCTATTTCAAGGTTTGTTTGTATAATTTCTGCCTGTAGCTCTTCTGTTATGTTTTGTTTGACACTTGCCTCTGGAGGTATGTGAAGTAGCAAGTGTCTCCTGTTACCTGTTACTAGCAGGAGAAAGCTATCTTTTTTGATGGTTCCTAGGCACAATTTTAATATACATAATAGTAATTATATTTTGAAAATCATGTTCTTTGCTAAGTTTTTGTGTGCTTAGTATAATTAAAATTTGCAGTCGTTATCTTATTTTGCATACCTCTATACGATCAGCTGCTTAGGTAACTCATAGATCCTGAGAAGATGCCTCTCTGAATCCATTGATCTACAATAACCACACGAAGGACAGAAGTTTGACAGAGTCAAACATAACATTTAGGTTAATTTTTATTTTTTCATTTAAAGCATTATCATTTTTGTAATAAATTATACTTTAAAAAATGTTTAAAACTTTCAAAACCAAAAACTTTGCTTGTTTGCAGTCCTTAAGTATGAACTGGTGAAATGAAAAAAATTTATATTTGTCAGTATCTACAAGCTCATCAATGAAATTCCTCGCAAAGCCTAGGCCGTTTGCAGTCCTAAGTATTGTTGTGAGGAAGAAATTCTGTGCAATGCAAAGCAAAAACTTTGGATACTATTTATGCTTCAACAGCACGGCATTCCAGCAGACATAATCATGGTATTAAAACACTCGCTTGTGCCTCAAGAAGTGCTCTGACTCTCATCAAGTATCTCATTAACAAAATTAAGCAGGCTTTGCCTTTCAGTAGTTAGAGTAATTCCAGGAGTTAACTTCATTAACCAGCCTATTTTAGTAAATTTGTGTTTTATGTACATGTAAAATAACTTTCAGTTTGTAAATCTCTACTCATAGCTGCTAAGTAGCCTATAAACAAACACAGATTCTAAGATGAGACTCTAATAACTGAGTCTAATTTGTCTTAAATCCCTGAAGTCCTGCAGTATATGTCAGATGCCCGGTAGGTGATTCACAGCTTGCTGACTAAAATGAAAAAGAACCCCTGGGTTACTGGAGCTAATAAATAACATGGCAGATTTCTGCCATTAAATGCTGCTGAAGTGCTATAAGATAAGAATGACAGAATCAGCTTTTTTATTCTTTAATACTGATGCACAGAGTTAATGATTTAACACTGACACCTCACACAAGAAGATGCCTTTCATTCCTGAAAAGCCCATGGCTGATTGATTTGATTTACCATAGGTCTGTGGCTAACCAGCCCTTGGCTGAATGACACCACTGTTTTAAGAATGAAAAGGACTTTAGTGCAAAAAGTGAAAATAGCTTTTTTTCCAGGTGAGAATATGGGGAGGGGGGGAACTTGCTAAATAGTACATAGGAGTGATGAGCTAATGCCTCAATTGTTCTAAAAGATATGTTTGATAGGACTATTGGAAAAGAGAAAATGGATACCTCCCAGGGTGAACTCCAGGTATAGCGAAGTATGAGATGAAATCAGAAAGGGACCAACAGCAGCATTAGAAAAACACATTCTTCAGCCAGTATGCACAGTTATTTCTTATTATAGAAAATAAATGAGCACTTTGTAAAAAGCATACAAGCCATTTGTATTTAGTACATTCTGCAAGATAAGGAATGGCAATCATTTCTAGAAATCTTTCTAATGCAAACAAATTTGCAAAAATAATTTTTTCAGACTGTCTCAATGTATGCATTTTGTAATTTTTGCAAATACGTAAAGAAACCTGATGACCTTTTATTTCTTTATTACATAGAAGAAATTCACCCCAATTCTTTTAAGAAAGACTTTATCATCTCATTGATTTTGGTGCTTCTGAATGTTTTTATACGAAGATGCAGATGAGAATTGTACTAATAGCTATATCAAGATGTTTATAGGATTAGATTGTACACTGTAGTCTTGCAGTTTGTTTATTTCAACTGCTATCATCTTTTCTGTCTTCTTACAGAAGCACTTCCATTTAAACATTTTGGTAATCTCTTCTTTTGCTGAAACTCAGAATAGTATCTGCCACGGCATCTCACCTCCAGCTATCGGAGTTCTTGTATGTTTTATTGTAACATAAGACACTGTACACCACAGGAAAACTTTTCTAGTTGTAGAAAACAACAGTTGTACAGTAGATGTGCTCCCTCTGACAGAATCCAGGAAAACACAACTGTACCAGTCTACAAATTGTCTTTCCATTGCATAGAAAAGCAAAAGACCAGATTTTTTTTACATGATAGTACAATTGGCCACCACCACACCCCTAAGGAGTGGAGTTTCCATATCCTTAACATCTTAGACCACAGACTGTCATTAAGATTCATTTAGGCTATAAAATAATACAACAGTGAAATGAGAACTCTTTCATGTTGGAACATCTTTGATGATGAAAATTCATAGCAAAGAGCTCACGCCTTTCCATAGAGGGTAGAATTATTCTCCAAAATCTCGACAGCACCCCCTCCCACTTGGCATAGAGATGGAAGCTCTGTTACTGTTATTGCTATAATCATATTATTTATAGACTGTGTGTTTATAGATGAGGCAGCTGTGTGTGTGTAGTTGCCTATTTCAGCTGAAAGTAGAAGGCACTGGACACAATACTGGTCAATACATCTAGCAGGCTTGGAGGCATGACTGAACTACATGAGCGCGCTGTCTCACCTGAACTTGATAAATGGAGAGCTGAAGCATGGAGAATCCAGAAAGGGCCAGGAGGGCAAAGCACACCTTTCAAATGCCACTCACTACATGTAGGTCCCTCAGAGTGTGACTGACACAGAGCACGGGTGCTTTGCACTCTCCCTTCTCTCCACAGCGCTTCCTACCTCATCCATTCTGTGCACCCACCCATGAGCTTCCTTGCCTCTCCTTACTCAAGGTATTGCTAACTACATCCTTTAGCTTCATTCTTTACAGCACAAGGGGCCCTCTGCCACGATGTCTTACTATTTGACAGTCCCAAACTTGTCTAAGCAATCCTGTCACACCACGGGTTTGATCCTCCTTGCGAATCACATTCCTGCCATACTTGACTGCTCCTCAGTTGTTTCTGCTCCTCTTCACTCATTTCAAGAGCCAACAGAAGAGCTGGTTGAGACCTCCTGGGCTGATTAACATAGACACTACAAATATTCCAAGCTTAGGTACAAATTGGCATGGATGGGCCCCAGCTGAGGTCAGGGATAAACTGATCCTCTGGAGGTCTCTGCCACTGAAACAATTTCTTGTCAGCTGGAAAGACAGTCTCAGTATCTTACTTCTCAAAAAGGTGCATATGTCACCAAGCAAGGGAAATCAGCCTGCCGCAGTGCATATTTCTACTCTTACCCCTTACAGGACTTCACAGACCTACAGCTTGTGTTATGTCGAATCAATATTTTCCTTGTGAACACAGAACAAATGCACTAAATCTTTAGTTATTTTTAAAATAAGCTTAATTTCATTTATTATACCAGTTCTTATATCTTGCATTACTGAAGATTTCATAAAACAATTCACTAGATCAGAAAGTCAGCTGGGAGAGGAAAGAGTTTTATCTTACAGTGCTACTGACAAGGGGCTTAGATCAGCAGCAAATATTTTGACTGAGTATCCTACTTCCCAACAAAGCTTTAAAGAATACCATTTAACTAAGGGATACTTTCCTGTGATATAGTAGGGTTGTATTCTACTTTCAGGGCTTAATCCATCAGTGCAGATTCTGAGACAATTTCTCAGGTGCTATGGACTAAATCTTGCTCTAAATAATATTCAAGTAAATATGAAATAGTTCCACTGTTGTCATGGCTGGAAATCTAACAGTAGCGACAAGCACGGGGCAATTTTTCTTTTCCTTGGAATAAACATTAGAAAAAGTTATGGTAACTGTGGAATTAGATATTTCTAAATGCTCAGTGGGTATATGTGTGAAATACTCTTTTTTGTGGTCATCATGAAGAGACATTACTAAAGGCACACATGGCTGTGAATTTCCTAACTCCCATTAAGCTGTGAGGGAATTACCTAAGTTCTGTTGAAAATACAGACCTTGGTGGTATGCCACGGGTCTCAGCTCCAGCATTCATCCTGGATAAAGAGAAGGGAACAAAGAGGTCTGAGTTCAGAGGAGCTGAGTAAGAGCCAGGGGAAGCATACCTTACGTGTTTTGAAAGATGGCACGAGCAGAAATGGAGGGCATTGCCGCTTCCAGAGGCGGTCCATGCACCCCGGGCAGAAAGCAGTTCCTTGGCTCCTGCACACAGCCCTGCTGCAGCCAGACAGACCTGAAAAGCTGCAGTTTGACTTTTAATTTACGTTAATTCCAACTTTCCAAAGGTCTTCTCTAGCCGACTACAGAGCTGAGCAATTTCCTTTGCTGATTCTTTTCTGCATGGTTGCCTGGATACTCGGCCTCCTTGAGGATCTCGCTGATTAAAGTGCAGGTGCAATTTGGTGATTTGAAGACCCTGATCTGTCATCTAGATACAGAAATCCTTAGCAAAAAAAGAGTTATTTGTCAAGTGCCTGCTTTAGAAAAGTTATTTAGAGGCAGTTATCCACAAGAAAACTCAGTAATTTACAGATTTTTCCCTTATATTTATAAATATACTAAAGGTGAAATGAAGTTCAGTAGTGTTAACTCACCATTTGTGTTATTGTGCAAAGCAGCACATTTTGGCACTATTTCTATAGTGTGTCTCTCTCTTGTTTAATGTACAATTTGATGGCTGCTTCCAGAAGCAGGTACAAGCCTTTCCCAATGTGAGAACATCACAGGCTAATCAATATGTCGCAACCCTGTTTTTTCAGGGCTGTCACAAGTTCCACTTTTGAGATAATTCTTGGAAAGAAGCCGCAATAAACACACCAAATTGTAGCAAGGTAGGAGCGGCATTGGGTTCTTTTCTTTCCAGATCATATAGAGTTCAGAAACAGCAAAATTTCCTTCTTGTTGGTCAGTATTTGTTGCCCTCTTTGCTCTTTTCTAGAATTACAACATGTATAGCAGTAAAAATGACTGGAATTGGAATCCAATAAATTAATAGACAGTATGCCATGAATTTATCTAAAGCCTGCAGGAACGTATTATCACATAAAAATAAATAAAGTTCCCATGCAAATAAGACAAAACATGATAAACATGGGATTTAAAAGTTGTCAGGAAATAGTTTTCCACAAAATAAAAATTTTTCCTGCATGCCTGTGTGGGAGGGAAGTATTCAGAAAAGGAAATTCAAGACAATCTATGAAGATGAGACACTTTGCCAAAAAATTGATTGCAGGGTATATTTCTCAAGTTTATGTTTAATTGAAATTTCTATCTTGCATCTAGTAAATTCTTCTGATACGAATTTAGGCAAAATTATTAAATTATTAAGAAAATACTTGATCTCCAGAAACTAAATGAAAAAACACTTAATAAGTACTTCCAGTCAATTTATTTACAGCTTGATGTGAAGAAGTTAAAATTTTGTAATCTGGTTAGTCATCTAAACAGTATGCTTTTGGGTGATTCTTATTTTCTTTGGAATAATGAGAACATTAAATCCATTGCCAGCAATGGTTAAAATTCTCTCAAGTCTTTAATTATATCTCCCTTATTTTTCCAATTATCCATGACTTTTTGAATTCCTTTGAATTTTGTTCCAGCACTCATTCAGCCATTTCTGAATTACAGCAAGGCAAATAATAGGTCCTTCCCATTTCAGTAAATTTTAAGGCATTTCTTTGCTCCCATGCAACTCAAAAATGCAGAATTGTTACAAATCAGAGCTTCCAAGACCATCAGCTTTCTATTCTTATTCAGCAATATTTAATGTATGTGCATGATTTTAGCATATTACTGAATAAAGATAGACTTGAGGTTATAGAAAAAGATTTTGTTCAACTAAGTTTTAATTTCTTTGTTAGGAACAATATAGTATGACTGTATTATTTGCATTTAGAAACTCAGTATCAGATTCAGTTTCTCGCTTATTAATTTCCAGTACTGTAACTTTTGTTTAATTTTATAGCTATGATCTTTCCCCCTCCAAATAAAAGTAATTATGCGACATATGAAGTTATGCTGAATGCCTAGCCTTGTTTCTGACACAACAAGCCTGTGAATTGGAGAGAAGTAACAGTTGCCCTCCTTTTGCAAAAGGTGCAGAGAGAATTCCTACCTCTTTTGGAAGAAGACATAGGTTTTACAGTTTTCCTGTCACAATGTCCTTTATCCCAACATAAGGGGCACCAATTCTTCTCCTCAGGTAGAGCAATAAGTAATGGGAATGAATAATGCCATAACAAGTCAAGACAAATAATAGAGGTCAGTTATTTGCTGGTTTCTTTGTTTGCCTTCAGATTATGTGTAATAATATCTTTTTCTAATGCTAGACACAATGATATGTTTACTTCTCTTGCTGATGATGACATGTGGAAACCTGGATGCTGAAAGTCAGGCATCTAAATAAGCTTGATTCCATCTGGTATAAACACATATACATCTTTTCTTTAAATACTGAACAGTCTTAGCAAGCTGTACTGACAGACAGCAAAATATTGGGAAAATATAAGCTTTGTTGCCTTTTAGGAAAGAAGGCACAGCTCATCATTTTTTTTTTTTAATTCCAATTAACTGTACTGCTGACATTAATCTCAGAAGATGTTAAGCAAGAAGACAACACAGCCCTTAAAAGAAAATGAAAAAAGCAAATCAAGGACAACATATTGCAATCGGGCAAAACCTCCTATACATATGGAATAGTTCAATAGTTCTTCCCATTTATAGAACTTCAGAAGATTTTAACACAGGTTGCCTGATTTCACAACCCGGGGTACAACAAAGAGGTGGCGTGTGCGGAAATGAATAGTATAATGAAGTGAGAAAACAATCTCATTCTTACGGCACTGAGTGATTGGTCTTAGTCAATCTTCAGAAAACTAAATATAGAAAGGTTCAAAGAGGATTAAACCTGCAGTAACTGAGGGTGTCTAAAGAGGTTATGAAATGAACATAAAGTTTAATTAATTCAATCGATGAGGAACTGCTTAATAGCATAATTACTTGAATTTATTACAGATATATCATAATATGTGCGAAATGAACACTTTAACCCTGGAATTACTGAGCTGCATGATTCACTCCTTTCTACTGAATAGATTATTCACTTAATTGTTAACAATTATTATACTTGTATTCTGTGATTTTTTAAATGTGTGCTCTGATTTACATCTCTCAAACACACCACACCTCCACATTTATGAAAAAAATGTTACAAACTCTTTACTTTCTAGAAATATGTATAATATCTGGGTGATGCTGAGTGTGAGGATATTATTTCAGCTCTAACTTGTGGTGAAGAATCCCTCTATACTTATACAAAAATGAGAATAACTTTAAGATGTATTACATCTTTTCCTGTGAGGTAGCACAATTCAATTACCATAGAAAACTAAAATAAAAATATTACCTTAGCTCAACAGAAAAATACGTGGCACAACTGGGTTCCCATGAGCTATGTTTTACTGTAAATACAGAAACATACATGCAGCTATAAATCTCATGTGCCGCTCGGTTTCTGGTTGCTTTTAAATACTGAACATAGTAAATATCATAGACTTACAGACTCTTTAAGCTATAATATGCTACTTTTTCTTCTTCTTAAATGTGTCAGGAGATTTTCAAAGTTACTATTGCTACTTCATTTCTGCTTGTATCCTTGTTTCAGTATTATCTGCATGCCCCTGGTTCAGATCAGGTTCTCCCATTGCTGTTGAGGTTGTAAAAGTACAAAAAGATATATTTTTTCCCCTGAAGATCTAACATAACCTATAAATTAATCATGCCATCAGAAGGAAGCTTGTTGTTGGACAGCATTTTATGAACTTAATGAAAGTTCGTTTTAGAAGTCTGTCCTGGGGTTTTTGCACACTTAAAATACTACTAGTTTTCAGTGCAGTTTTTCTCTCTCAAATTAGATGCAGAGACTAAACTGGGAGCTTTGAAGATCTGAAGTTGAGCATTGGGTGATTGGAAGTATGCAGAGAGAAGCAGCTCTCTGAAGGATCAAGAGACTAAAAGAAATTAAAGAATAGCTGGTGATGTGATCACTAGGATTTTACCCTGGCTATTTCAGCTGTATTAATCAATGAATCTATTCCCTACTTTCAGAAAGCTTTGGGGGCAGATAAAAAAGGTATTTACCTAGTGGCACTTTCAAAAGCACCTAAATGCCTAGTACCTTTAAAAATGGATTTAAATAATTTGGTTGAAGAAACATGTACTTTCCACGGATTGAGTGGCAAGACACATTAACACATAGAGGTGCCTAAACTGGGCAGTAGCCTACATGTACCCTTACAAACAACTTTTAGGTAACACCAAGGATGGTTTTGCCTTCCTTTATTCAGAGAAGCTGTCCCTCTGATAATGGGTGTAGCTCTGTCCACAGATCTCAATCAAAGAGCTTCTGGTTTTTTTTGGAATGAGACTGTCTCTATGTACTTTACTGACTACAAGCTCAAAAGCTGGATATTGACTTACATTTTTTGTTGATGATGTCAGTATTAGGTCAAACTATTATTATAATGAAATCAGCATGGATTTGTACATCCAACAGTGTTTTGACCTTTCCATTGTGTCTTATGATGTCTGATGTTCAGAAATCTTCAACATCTTTCAAGCAGATGGGCAATGGATTTTTGTCATAGTAAATGAAGACACCAGGTTGCAATGGCACAGAATAAAACTACTCAAATGCCTGTGGTTTTAATCCATAAATAACAAAGTATTTATTTCAGTATTAGTTGCTATGCATTAAAAAAACCCCAAACTTTAAAAATGCAATGCATAATGACAATTGATTAAGTTGTTGCCAGATACGAATTTTAACATATCATGAATTGACCTACTAGCCCACCAGTGTGGATTTCCCACTGTTATTCATGAGCTTTGAATCAGGCCTTGCAAACTTCCTATCTGAGAAACTATAACTTTTCAAAACACAAGGAGAAGGGACTGAGCAATCCCAAACTACAAATGTGGTTTAACACATAAATACGTAAGTTGTGTGGATTTTTCAGCCACTTTAAGGTTCTTTTCTTCCTTCTTACAAAGGAGACATAATTCAGGTGAAAATGCTCAAAAGAGAACTCACTTTCATATGCTTCCTGCTCACAGAAGCCCAGGAACAGCAGCAGGAGAAATCTTTTACCCTTCGGTGGTGCCAGATCCACCAAGACACTCAAAAATACATGCAGCAGGTGTAATGACAATTCCTCCCAGAGAAGTCCTCTGAATCAGGGAAGTGGTAGTACATCTCTGTCTCCTGTTTGGCACAGAGCTCTGGTGCAGCATAAACTCTGGCCAACTAAGTAATATTGCTTCTTATCATTAAACAAGGAAGATATGTTCCAACACAAAACCTATCACCTTCACACTTAAAATATTCAATAATTTCTGGAGGAAAAAAATCTCACTTATCTACTCCACACTTTAATAGCAACAGCTGATAAGTACTCACCTCCTATAAATAGTATAATTACCAAATAAGTCAAGGATATTTAAAAATATCAGTCATAACCTCTTGAAAAAAATACTTCATATACTTAGTTTTTAAACCCAGTTCTTGATCCATTATCATCAAGTTTAATCAACTAATATTCGGATATGAGGAAATACTGAGGAGTCATAATTGCACAATGTTAATCAAAGACAGGAAGAGTGATGAGAAAATAAAATAAAGGGAGCAGAGTTTTTTTCAGATTTTTTTTCCAGACATTTGTGCATACCAATTTTCTTCTGCCTGTGTGACCTGACTAAGCATGTGATGTTTTCAAATTATGAGTCAACACCACCAAAGTAAATACATGAAACAATTGTTTAAAATAAATTGCTAAAATTGCTTTTTAATTACTTTTCCTCAAAAAAACTGGACAAACATGGTCTCTCTCAACTCAGGTTACATTAATTCTTTTTTATTGCCATCATATTTTAGATCAATGAATGTCTTTTTGTTTCTGCAAGAAGAAATCAATTTGTATATTTAGGAGTTGGTAAAGTCTTTAGATTTTAAAAAAAAAAAAAAACCAACAAACTCTCAAAGTTGGTTTTGTGTCCATTTTGACATACTTCTGTTATCCCACATGGATTCTGAGTCAAAAGAAGTTGAACTTTGGAGCCTTCTACTAAAGCAGAGCATCTGAGAAAATATGCTAGATGATGTCCTTGAAGCCTTGATCCAGAAAAGCTAGGATCAAAGAAGGCAGGCTATCTTGCTGAGTAAATACTCCAAATATGACAGCAATTATTCAACATTTCTTAAATAAATCCAAATCTTGAAAAAGTACAAGTCTCAAATATATTAATCTTCTGGAAAAATAAATATATATCATAACAAAAGGAATTCCAATACTTCCAACTGTTAATATATTTTCCTTGTCTAATTCCAGCACCATTTTTCATATTTTTTAATATATATTTCACCATGGCTTCTTTGCAGGAACCATTTACATCAGCTGTTTTTAAGTATTCTGTTTCACTGGCACTTACTCTTCCATCTAAGATCAACTGAGAATATGAGTAACTTAAAGTATTGACATTGAAAAAAACTCTTAGGATATATTATCAACAATGTTCCTATAGTAGGTTTCAGTAATTTTCTGTAAAAGAATATAAATAATCTATCTGAATATAAAATGGCACCTGATTTTAGTTTCCAAGTTCATAGGAAGATAAGTGCACTTCAGTTCAACGACAAAATATCAAGTCTGAGATATACTTTCTAGTACATTACTTTTTAGTAATACAACTAAAACCACATTAGACCAAGCTTGAGATTCCTACTTCAGCCAATTGTGAATATACTTAACTTTGAGCTTCTAAGCATGTTCTGTGAGAAGTAGATTGACTGGACAGTCTCTGAGCTTTTAAATTTATGAATTCACCTTGGTTATAGCTAAATTCTGGTGTTTTACGTGACCTGGCTACCTAGATGACCAGATCAGAGACATACTAAGGATGTACCACAGCTTCCTGACAGCATGCTGACCCACGTTTCCCTCCAAGGGAAACCAAGTCAGCAATGAAGATGATATGTGATTGAGTTTTATCCTGTCAGGGAGTTAAGACGGGGCTGCACACACTTCAGGATTTGGGAAGATTAGGCATATCTATTGACTGTTCTTGGATGGATGTTTTTACATGCTTAAAGTCAGGTGTTTAAATAGCTTGTTGATCTGGCAGCTGCAGATGATCATTTTCTGGAATTATTTTCCAGGTTTCTTGAACGACAACCAGTAGAGAAATATTTTTTTCTGTCACTGATTTTTACAAGTCAAGGTTTTATTTTTCCTTTCCACAGCTATCTGCTCAACATTTTGCAAAAACAATGCCTAGTTTCTAAATATTCATACTTTATTCCATTCATTACTGACATTCCAAAATAAAACTCTGAAACAGAAGAGTACTGTTTCATGTTTCCATTTCCAAGTTTCTGAGCAGTTCTGCAGCATATTCTTTTGTATATACAAAACTAGGCTATCAAAATATAATGCCAATTTAAGCCACAACCATTATTTATATTAGTAATGAAGGAGGAAAAATGTAGTGGTAAATTAATCTTTGTGCAGCAAAGAACTTCTTAAAATAGGTTTTCAACATGCATAGTAATGAACTATTGCTATCTCTCCTCAACAGACATCTTTAAATAACTATGTCCAAAGTTGTTTAAAATCCTTTTCCTAGAATTTCAGTTTCAGTAATGCAAGGAAGACTGATTCTTCACTTATAACGCTGATCAACACAAGCCTCCTTTTTATCTTCCGCTTAATATAGGGAACTCATGAACCAGCTATGACTTTTACATGCCTTCCCTTTGACCTTCCCACAGATAATCATAATAATGCTGGGCTGCTGAGAATCAATCAGTTTTCATAAAGGCAGCAGCCTTCAGATTAATCTCATATTATTAATTCTGCAAGTTAAAAAGACAAGCAGAAAGACAAGATGGCTTTCAGTGCTATTTACTTCCCTAAAAATATTTCCTCTGGATAATAAACAAACAAATTTCCAATCTGGTGAAGCTGTAAATTTGCAGCCTTCATGAAAATTAATTTAAATGGATGTGACTGTGAGGTTGGGATTGTAAAGATTAGGGAGACTCCTGTAGTTATAATTGCCTGTTCAGTTCATCTGCTGCTCTGTCACTCAAGAGTGGCACAGCTGCATTAACAACTCTAATCATAATCTAATTCTCAGATCAAATTCCCATCTTCAATATATCCTTTAATAAAGCTTCCATACCCCATCTTTTAGCCTTAATTATTGCTTCGTGTCTCCCCTGACAACCAAATTAAAAGGTACATGCAGCAGTTCTGTAATAAAAAAATAGCACAGATACAACTACTGTACTGCAAATTCACACTAACCTTGTGAAGGTTGGATAGCTTGTGATAACTAGATTTTTTACTGATAGCGCAAGCACTAGAAGATAAGAAATACAATTTTATAATCATGTATTGATTTTTCTTTTTTTCCTGCTAATATGGAAAATTACCTGGACCAGTTTTTAGATTAGCAAAGTGAGAAAAGACAATTTTATGGGAAAACTGTCTAGATCCCAACATGTGGACTGTTTTACTTCTTAAAGCTGGAGCTCTTGACATGTCAGTTGTTGACAGTAGACATTGTACTAGTTAAAGTTAAATCCCTTTGCACAAGAGCTGAGATGTCAAGTCAGCAAGATACTTAATCAGGTATCTACCTTTTGGCGTATTAATATTCTCAAGTCAATAAAACTGCTAACATGTTTAAGGTTAGTAAATGCCAAAGTACTTTTTGAACAGGCCCCAAACATTCAGTGTCTTGTCCATGTAATATTCTGTTTTGTCTGTTGTACTGTGCAAATGAGGATTTCCGTAGGAGAGTTAAACTGTTGTCTATACAAATGTAACAAGATGGCATGTCAACTTTTCTGAGCCAGAAATATATTTCCATGAACTGTTAATAATGGACTAATACAATCATAGTTAAATTGGGAAAAGGATTAGAAAATTAAAATGATGGGACAGGTATGGGCAACAAAAGAGAAGACGATTGTCAGTGTAGGTAAGGAAGAAAAAGACTAATCAATTATCAGAATATTTCAGCTAATTTAGGAAGGCTTTAAACAGAACAGCACACTATGGTGTTGAGATGATTTTAAAATGTAGCCATGGATTTCAAGGGCAGTAAACAAAGCCTGTCAGGAAATGGTTTCACAGATAAGAGAGGCCTGCAAGAATGCCAAAACTTTAAACATGGCAGATTTTAATTATCCTGATACCAGTATTGATTCGGATAAGAACTCTTTCAAGGCTAAGGAGAAAAATATGTTTGAGAAAATAGCAAAGGATTTATTTTCCAAGCAATGTGCTGACCAGTTTTAGTGGCTTGGGGCTATCTTGCGAGTGAATGGATCTTGAATAAACTGGGACATGGGGGACAATTCAGTGTAGGCAATGAATCTGAAAAAGAAAGTTCAGCGAAATGAAAGGCGTTTATCATTTAAATGAATACAGTCTGAAGAATTCTGACCCAGAAAGAAATATGTTTAGTCACTCTTGTTTAGGATATCTAAAAGTGACAAAATTAGAAGTGTTGCATAACCTTATAGGTCACCTCTGAAAATGTAGAGATTTCTCCTGTACCTAGATTTCTGTTGTCACATACCAAGCTTAAACAAGTGATCTGAGACACTCCAATATTTAAAATTCCCATTGTACTGGATCAAACATTTCTGCTGGTCTTGGAGACTCCCACCAGTTTTGCAACTGGTGAACTTTTTAACTTCCCACTGGTCACCAAAAGATATTCCTCTTTTTTCTTCTTCTTTTTCATTTTTTGAGACTTGAAGCATGACAATACTGAAGTATACAACCCAGTTATGTTTTCCTTAAAGAAGAAAACATGTAAGACAGGTGTAGATACATTACTTTTTAGTCACCAAGCTGAGGTAAGGAGAAATATTTCAGTAACTGTAATTCTTCATTTTTTGGTATCTGGTGGTTTTATGATTACCCAGGTCTTGCCAGACCTGAAGCTATAGTGCTGTACCAGGGTCAGCATTTGCCAAAGCTCTGAAATGAACATTTTTAAAAGCATGAGTCTTCTCTTTCTATAGCATTTATTTAATGGCAGTAATTAGCATATGGCTTCTCCCATCCTTGTAATGTATTTATCTTTACAAGACTCTGAGGATGTAGGAATGTGTTACTATTCCCATCTTTTGTTTTGAAAACAGAAACACAAAAGTTGTGATTCATCTCCGCCTATGAAGTAGAAGCATAGTTTAAGAGAGGTGGATAAACTCTCTTCATAGTCAATGGAGAGAGATAAGTTGCCTTCAGAGGGCAATTCGTATTATCATGAGATAGCTCTTGTGGTGAATCACACCTGGTGGAGTCTGAATTTCTGCACTGACTATAGAGGGGGACTTCAATAACTAGCCTAGACTAGACAGCCAGTTATCAGATGGCTGTAGGTAAGTGGAATACTACCCTAAAATCAGCAAGGGGATCCCATCCTAGTACACTAAAGATCCAAGAAGAAACAAAGGGATCACACCTCTGAGCATTTCAGTCCCTTAACTGGCAAGAGCTCTAGAGTCCTGGGTATGGGAAGACTTCCTTATTTCAGTGCCGGATCCAAAGCAAGCTGAACAATAAGGAGAAAGTGGTCCAGATCTGAGCAATAGCAACCAGTGTATCCCAGTCTGATCCCAATAGTAAGTGCTACAGTAGTTTGATCTCAGGAGTAAGAGCTACACTGCCCCTTTTCACAGCTTAGAAACCTAAATCAGGGTGGGATGTGCTGGGGGGGGAAGGGGCTTATAACTTTTCCTGTAAAAACAAATCATGAATTTTTTGTCCTTAATGTGGTTCAGTTGGGACTCTATGTATTCATAAAAAGAAAAATGAAGCAGGATTAACTGAAGAAGACCAATGTCAGAACAGCAAGGGGACTTACTCTGGGCTCAGTATCAGGTTTTACCCTTTGTCAATCAGAGCTGGAATTAAAAAAAAATTCCCTGAGAGATTGATATCCTAATGACAACATATTGGTTATTCTGACATGAAAAGCTAAACCTCATTTTTCTTTTCTTAAAGAAATGTTTTGGCCTGGAGAAATACTTAGAGCTGAAACTTTCTTTGAAATCAGCTTTACATTTTGCTGAAACAGCATTTTTTGAAGAAAAATATAAGTGTCTGAATAACTCCTTAATAGCACTGCTCTATAAATTTGATATTAAAGCTACACTCATAACTACAGGAACTACTGGATGCTTCAAAAGTTTAGGGTAAAGCAGTATGGTTCAGTACCTAAAATGTAAAAGGCTTATCTGTGCTACCCACATTTCTTGTGTTAGCAAATTCAGAATACAAATTCTGTGAGAAGAGTCTTTTATCGAGGTTTCTGATACTCATTGTTCTGTTGGTTTTCTCCCCCCCCCCCCAGTCTTTTTCTTTGGGAGGTGGGAATGGTACCAGAACAGATTTATTCATAAGTTTATAATGGTTTGGCTCTGTTATGTGAGAACTAAAAGATGTGGGGGTTTTTATCTTTTCACCTCTCCAACCTCACAATCTTTCTACATTATGAAAGCATGGAAGTACATCTACAGTATTATTATAGCTATTAGGACAGATGGACATCCTTCCTGGCTTCAGATCCTTCCTGATCTCTCTCAGCCCTCACTTACAGTTGCAAAGGGAATGTGCCTGACTCAGCAGGTGATGTCACACCAGGTAGCGTATGTTTTGAACAATTATATAAATACAGTTGGTTAGGGAAGCACTGTGTAAAGCAGCAAATACAAATGATCAATGAATTTATATTGTATCAGTCACCCCCAAGGGTTATTGATCTAAGGAAAGAGCGGAAGCAATTTAGTCTCACATATTTAATTTTGACAAACTCATGCTACCTATGTATTTACCCATAAAGGCATACAAATAAAGAAAACAATAGTATATTCTTTTTTCACTGTGTATGCTTTAAGATGACTTTGGATTGAATAATGAAAAGATACCTATATAGAGTTTTGGCACTATATTTTGAGCATATCCAGGTGAACACCTTTGTCGGCCTAGAGCATCTTACTGATGGAAACTATTAGTACGCATATGTCACACTCAGGCAAGCTATGGGGCAATTAAACAGCACGTCAGTCTACATTCAGTACAGTCTACATTATTTGCCAGATCTAGTGCCCCCTCTATGTCTTGAAGAGTTCATAGTACAAAAGCTGCATACATATTCCTAAGCCTGTAACTCCTAGTTCTCATTTTGAACTTAATATTTCCTCATTACCAATGATCACTCTGAGCATCCTATAAACATTATCCTTCAGAAGGGAACAAGGGTTCAAAGATAAAGAATCTTGCACAGTGGTTTAAGAAAATTAGTTATAGCACTTAAGCTTTTCCTTTACTGTTTACTCATTTTCTCTCCATTTAGCAGCAACTATACATTTTTTTCTCGTTACCTTGCTTTTTGCATTTTTATGGTACATATAAAGAGAAGCAGAGACCAGAACCACAGATTAGAGCCAGGTTTGTTCTTTGCCTGCTGTCTTCTGGCTCTGTAAAACTCGTATTCCCTCTTGCACATTTGCCCAGTTTCAGATGGGTGGAGGGAAAGTATTCCTACAAAAATTACCTTATAGCTTAGATACTCTCCTGAGATGCTATAGGTTTCCCTGCTTTCCTCAGATTGAAAAGATCTAGGTAAAGTTCAGAACCCTCTAAAATATTACCCAAATTTTCTAGTGTTAGAGAACGGATTTCTGTTTCTGAGTCAGAGAAAAGCCCTCCTTTTCCCAGCCATTCCTGTGTGTCCATGGATGTGGGTGCTTGATGAGCTCCTCCTGAGAATCCCCATCCACCTGGCCAAGCAGAGACATCCACTGCAGGACCTGTGCTAGAGCCCAGGAAAGTTCATGTCCCTTCAGTGACTGGTCACAGTGGGATGGGGACCCCAGGCAAACACCTCTCAGTACAAGGTCTGGCAGGCTGTCTGAGGTGGGTGCTGAAGTGCTGAGCCAGGGACTGTGCCTGAGCCCGTGTATTGAAGTAAGGCCAGGTGACTTCATCCACTCAATACCTTGAGAAAAGAATCCCATTCTTTTTTAAAAAAATGAAAGAACCATTCATGGTGTGAAACCAAGTATTCAGGATCTGTAAGCTTTAAATCATCACACAAGTTAGTTTTAAATGACTCAAGTAACAACAATACCACTATTCCACTTAGGAGAATATTCTGCAGCCATTCCCCAGCAGATTCCCATTGGGAATTTTTCCTTGACATCGATATACATTTTACACTTGCTTTATTTTGGCCTGTTATTTCTCGTTCTAGCCTATTGCCTTGTGCCAAAGAAAACCTCAGCTTCTTACTAAGTAAGAAATCTTACTTAGAATTCTCCAGTGTTTCCCTTGTGGTTATTTTTCTTTGCTTATTTTATTTTTAAAATATTTCATGCCTTCCTGTTTCATTTCTGAAGGTGATTGACAATTATTTTTTTAGTTTTCAGATTCCCAAATATTCCGCTAGTTCCTTCTTGATCTTTCTACTTTTCATGCTCTCTTTGCAATGAGTTGTGTCCACAGATGCATGAGCAGCTAATTGCATATTTTTTATTCAATTACACTTTTTGCCTGTTTAGAAGTCTTTCTCCAAGCATGCACTGAATCCAAATGAAAAAACCTACTTGTTTTCAGGTACTATTATCATAGAACACATGTTTTTCATTGTACTAGGGTTTGTTTACAGTTCCCTAATACATTGAATCTCCTGATGTTAGATCAATAAAAAGATGTCTTCCTGCACCTGACTATTTCTGTTTTGATAATAGTAACTATATTTTATTTCTCTGCACTTGAAAAAGCAATGATTGTGTTCCTGTTCTTATAGGTATATTCAGTAGCTGCCTGGTAGTTTCATAAGGTTATACTAAAATATGATACACTCTCTTCTTGAACTTAACAAAACCTTGTCCTATTTTTTCTGTCATTTTCAATAAACCACCCACAGACTGCCTTGTTTCCCAGTGAATAAAAATGTGTGGTTCAATTACAGAAGCTGATGCTCTGAAGGTTAAATCACTTCACTGCATCTCTTGTACTCTATGTAAGGAAAGACTTTGATTAACCAAGTCTTTCACATTAACAGTGATGCTCTATGTTGAGTATAGCATCTTGGAATGAAAATGAGCATTTGGATTGCCCTGTTTAGTCTTTTTAGCATTATAGTGTTAGGGTTTCATAGTGATTACTTTTGAAAATAATCCCAAGGCTACAGCCTTGAATCTTTGAGTTTACAAATGAGTGTTATGCTTAAAATGGATTCCATGCTGAGGTGTGAAAGGTGACATTTTCTCATAAGAGTATTTATGATTTTCACTACTAGTTTGTGAATGTGAATGAATATTATCCTTTAAAATAATTCTTTTCAGAGATCTGTTTTCAATATTTTACATAGGTCTACAATTTATAGGTCTACAATCTTCAGCCTTATTGTAACAGCTTAATTCTTTTTTAATCATTCTAAACAGCTTTTGATGTCTCTTTTATTTTATTTCGTAGTCATTCAGTGTAAGACACAGACAAAACCTATAATTGTAGATGTATATTTATACCTTACTGGGTCAATATTCCACAAGTATTTCATGCCATGTGTACATTTTTCACTCACTAGGTCTGCTAAAGAAGCAGATCTCCATCTATTCAGACTTATATTTTTTGCATGGATGACCTTTAGCAGCAAGTCTCCAGAATTCTCTTCTAGTCATCCTTGGCTTTCTATCTAACCTGTCTTCATCTGTGTCAATTGTTTCCTATGTGGATATTAGTAACGGAAATCAAGCTCTCGTACACTGGCTTGAGCTTTGTCCCAGCAAGTAGGAGATTGTAATGCAATCTATTCAGTTTCTGAAAGCAGTTTCTGAAAACTGTGGTCTGCCTCACGTATCTGTCACTTCTTCCTCAGTGTTTCTTTTATATGTCTATTTTTTCATAATTAGTCAGGC
Source organism: Aptenodytes patagonicus (assembly GCF_965638725.1). Taxonomy (NCBI): domain Eukaryota; kingdom Metazoa; phylum Chordata; class Aves; order Sphenisciformes; family Spheniscidae; genus Aptenodytes; species Aptenodytes patagonicus. Next base: position 159,358,906 of record NC_134950.1, read on the forward strand.
TATTTCTTTCTTTTGTCTTCTCCTCTCCCTTATCAAGAGCAAAATACCTATTGTGTTTCTGTTTTTTCTACTTTATTGTGTTTCATGAGGTTTTTTTCCCTAATTAATATATTGCTTACATTTTCCTTCTTCAATTCCTTGTTATATTTTTAGCTGTCATTAACATGGCTTATGGTGAGACCCCCTAAAAAATTGGTTAACTAGCTTAGTCTTGATTTCTTTGAGCAGCAGAGCAGTCTTAATTTCTAAGGGGAATGCAACATGGATGGTAGAACTTAGTGTCTCTGCCAGCCATTGAACCTTTGGAGAAAAAAATGCCCTCAGGACATCAGAGCTAAGTGAGGGTGTTTTTCTTGGAAAAATCCATGAGTCATTCAATGGCCCACAACAAAAGCAGGTCTACTACACACATGGAGACCATGCTGATTTTGGCTTTCCATGTAGCTCAGAGGCAAGGACAGTTCCCACAGTTGCTGTGTCATCTTCCTACCCTTTTTTCCCCATGACTCCTGGCTGGCCCCTAAAATATATTTGCAGGGCTTCACAGCATGAACTGGTGTAAAAGATTTTCCAAGCATTGAGGAAATTGCCTTGTTGTTGGCTTATCTCCCTTTCTTTCCGTTTCAAATGGGCTTTTGGTTTTTCTGTGGCACAGCCTGAGAAGAGAGTGCAGGACCTAGACTTGGAATTTCATAATTACATTCCTAGCATAAATCAGCCAAAGAAAACTGTGTTATTGCTTTACAGAAAGTGCAGTGTAGGGCAAGACAAATGAAACTGAGACTGAACGATAGATTCAAAGCAGCAGATTTACTATAAATCATGTGCAAAGGTTAAGGAATTTGGCTTGTTTTTTCCCCTTGGAAAAAAATGAGACTTTGAGATGAACAGAAAACAATTTTAAATCTATCAGAAGGATTGATAAAGCTGCTAACATCACTTCTTTATGAATCCTTATAAAGGATTCAAATAAAAACTGAGGAACACAATCTACTCATTTCAAAATTTTTCCTAAATAGTGTAACTACTTCCACAGTATGTGAAATAAAATGACGTGATAGAAAGATCATCAAAGTCTATTATATTCTTTTTCCCTGACTTCTGTGTACTTTGTATCATGTCCTTAGCTGCCGGGAAGGCAATATCTTTGAAGAGTAGCAGTAAATTATAAAGACATTTCTCACCCTCTTCCAAACATGCCATGTATTTACATTTCTCATTTTAAGATCATGTTGTAATCTTTCCTGTACCACTAGGACAAGAACATAAAAAATGGATTAAAAATGGACTGCCAGCTCCTTGGATTTTGCATTCATTTAGGACCATTGCAAAATGACCTCAGCTCTGAATTAGCACATGATCTGGAAGATATCTGAATGCAAAGAATTGCAGAATACTAAATACTTAGAGAAATCATAAAGTGGATTCTAGATTTTCAGATCATTTAATACTTCATCCCATAATCAGACTGACTGCAGAGGTGCTATTTGAATCACTAAAATGCTCTGTAACACGAGGAAGAATAGTACAATTCAATACAAGATCATGCTGATATTCAGATACCCTTTAACTTCAGGAAAGAAAGACTTAACGGTACAAAACCAAACTTATATCTCATTTGCCTAACAAACAGAGGGGCACTGTGAACGTTGATAAGCTCCAAGCACGATCCTTCTTCCCACTATTTAAACATTCTCATTCCAGATTTTTCTTTAAAACAAAAGTTCCTTTATTTTTCTCCCTGTTCACTTTTTTTTTTCCTTTTCAAGGAGAAATGGAAGAGCTAGCTATTCAAATGGCAATAGCCCAGGTTTCATGATAAGCTAGTGAATTCACATACAAATAAGACAAAAAGTATAGAAAATTCAGCAATTTCTATTCTCAAGCTTCTAATATATATATTACAAATAACAGCAAGAAAAAATATCTTTGGGATAAAGAAAAATGCTTTAACAGTATCCTTCTCTCAAAGCAGAATCTTTGAGCGTACAGCGTACACAACTGTATCGACATTGGAAGCACTGGTTGTATTATTTCATCAGTCAAGATGAAAGAGACCTAGAATTTCTCTTTATGGCATAAGTCATTGGCATTGCCATATGCAAAACTGGACTTGCAAAAGTGTGTTTGTTATTTATTTGCCTTAATCATTTCCACAATCTACAACCATGGTCCTAGTGTATGGTTTGGTAAGATCCAGAGCTTTTCTTGCCAGCTTGCAGTGTAAGGAAGTATAGCTTGGAGAGGAATTAAAGGCCCATAACTTCAAACACTGCCAGATACCTGGCACCATTAGTCTTAAGAGGAAAATGTTCCTGAGAAGTAATGAAACCGCTTAGTAGCTGATGTCTTGAAGGAAACTGGGGCTCCTGATGGGCAGCTGAGCTGTCTGACCTGCTACGCAAGCTTTTTCTGAGCAAAGCCCTGTACCTTTGGCTGCAGAACTGGATGTCAGTGGCTATGTTCAGAGGAGGATGATCGGGAAGGGAACCAAAGCCCCCCACCCTGTCCATCTGTGACCAAAGCCACTGCCCACAAGCTCACAGTCAAGAGCTCCGTAAACTTAGGAAATGACGCTGTACCACTTTTGTTTATTTCTCTGGTATTTTGCATTTTTTTAGGGGGTGTTTTTGTGTGTTATTTGTAAGCAGAGCTTTTTTTGTAGATTGGGGAATATTTTTCTCCCTCCAGAGAAAATTAGACATAAGTGGCTTTAAGACAATATCGTTGACATTTATAGATATCCTGTAGTTCACAGAATATTACCCACCATGATTATAATGTCACTTGTGCAAACTTACTACCCATATGAGTATGTTTTCAGTAGTGTAAATGAGTTTAAAAACTCACTGTGCATTTATATAAAGTCTAGTCCATATACAAGAAGCTGTAAACTTTGTCTCAGTTGCATCACAGCACAACAGCTTTGTTCCCTGGGATGCTCCTTTTCCTTAGGTCTTCAACATAGTACCAAACAAGTGAAAATCTTTTCAGTATGTGTTGCCTTGCCCTTTCCTGGCAGCTGGCAGATTTATACCTCACTAGCAGTCAACAGCATGTTATTGTTTCCAAGTAAAGGAAACGTCACTTCTCTTTGACACCGCAAGACATGACCTGCTGCTTTAATTAGCATTTTTGCAGACTACAATCTGAAATGACAGCAAATATTCAACAGGTACCCTTTCTCCATTTGAGTTGCAAATACAATTAAAAATCAGTTTCTAAGCTATTTGAAAATTAACTAAACAATTTTGCCTGTATAATGTTGCAGAAATTTGTAAACTCTAATATGATCACTTTAACTTGCTCTCTGATTGGAAGCATAAAAATTAGTTTTCTGAAGTGTATAAATTAAATGGAACAAAAAAGCATAATTTTATGTTGATCCTGTTAAGATATAGCCAGAACCCAAAAATATTAATAACTCAGGGAATTCTAAACAGCTTGCAAAGTCATCTGGCATTTCACATTAACAAAGTTGCGTTTGACACGGCCATGAGAGTTTGGATGATGTCAGTAGGACCTGCCATGTTATGATCTCTCTGCCCTCCTGAGGACATCATATGTAACTCATTATTATATAACTCATCGTAACACAAATTTGGGAAGCTGTCAACCTCTTTGCAGGTGGCCTTCTGCTAAAATGCTCAGCTGAAATGGTCCACTTGCTGACCTTAAACAGCCACCTGAATCCTTATTGAGCTTCAACTTTTCAGTTTATTATCTCAGACACTGTGAGAAGCTTCGGAGCAGTTTCACTGCTTTGCACCAGCAGAGATGGTGGAGGGGTTTATTCTGGCTTTTTGTGTTTGTTTTTAATTTAAGCTAAAGAAATAAACCTGGTTAGGATCCCTTACTTTATACAATGTTCCAATTCTGAAATCTATTTCCCAATAAACAAATTATACAAGACCAGATGAAAAAAAAGTGTAATGATTTGATCTCATGCGGATGTAGCAATTAGTGGGTGAGCAACTAAGTAATTGCACCACCCTGAAGATGCTTTCCTTGCAGGCAGGAGGGGGCCATTTCCAATACCCATCAGCCTCTGTCTTCACTGTTATCTTTACTCATATTCTGCTGTGCAACATATGCTATGTTTTCCGTTCTGGGGTGGGGCACGGTGTTACAGCATGCTGCCAAGTTTCTACAACCCAAAGAAAGGGATAAATTCTGGATTATCAGATACCATGTCCCACTGAGGGAGCTTCAATAAAAAATAGAAGTTATTTATAATTTTTCAAAGAAGGTTTTAGTATCTAGTCACCCTAGTGTCTTCTGAGCAAAGACGCTTTCAGTCCTCAAATGGAGGTTGCTTTTCTGTATAACTCTAAATATTTCAATAACTATAATTATTCAGAGCAATAGGTACCTCTAACTGTTCATTTTGCCCTCCCACTGGTATTTTGTTACAACTATTTACAAGTAGCCTCTGCTGAGATTTTTCATATCTTTCACATTTTTTGATGATCGGTTCTAATGTCCTCTTGTCCTTATGCTGACAGATTTTTCCTAAATACTAAAACTAAAACACTTTTTATGATTAGAATCATAGAATTGTTTAGGTTGGAAAAGACCTTTAAGATCATTGAGTACAACCGTTAACCTAGCACTGCCAAGTCCACCACTAAACCATGTCCCTGAACACCACATCTACACGTCTTTCAAATACCTCCAGGGATGGTGACTCAACCACTTCCCTGGGCAGCCTGTCCCAGTGTTTGACAACCCTTTCGGTGAAGACATTTTTCCTCATATCCAATCTAAACCTCCCCTGGCACAACTTGAGGCTGTTTCCTCTTGTCCTATCGCTTGTTACTTGGGAGAAGAGGCCGACACCCACCTCACTACAACCTCCTTTCAGGTAGTTGTAGAGCGCGATGAGGTCTCCCCTCAGCCTCCTTTTCTCCAGGCTAAACAACCCCAGTTCCCTCAGCCGCTCCTCATAAGACTTGTTCTCCAGACCCCTCACCAGCCTCGTTGCCCTTCTCTGGACACGCTCCAGCACCTCAACGTCCTTCTTGGAGTGAGGGGCCCAAAACTGAACACAGTATTCGAGGTGCGGCCTCACCAGTGCCGAGTACAGGGGCACGATCACTTCCTTACTCCTGCTGGCCACACTATTGCTGATACAGGCCAGGATGCCATTGGCCTTCTTGGCCACCTGGGCACACTGCCGGCTCATGTTCAGCCGGCTGTCGACCAACACCCCCCGGTCCTTTTCCAACAGGCAGCTTTCCAGCCACTCTTCCCCAAGCCTGTAGCGCTGCATGGGGTTGTTGTGGCCCAAGTGCAGGACCCAGCACTTGGCCTTGTTGAACCTCATACAGTTGGCCTGGGCCCATCGATCCAGCCTGTCCAGGTCCCTCTGCAGAGCCTTCCTACCCTCGAGCAGATCAACACTCCCGCCCAACTTGGTGTCGTCTGCAAACTTCCTGAGGGTGCACTCGATCCCCTCATCCAGATCATTGATAAAGATATAAAACAGAACTGGCCGCAGTACTGAGCCCTGGGGAACACCACTTGTGACCAGCCGCCAACTGGATTGAACTCCATTCACCACAACTCTCTGGGCCCGGCCATCCAGACAGTTTTTTACCCAGCAGAGAGTCCAAGCCATGAGCAGCCAGTTTCTCCAGGAGAATGCTGTGGGAAACGGTGTCAAAGGCTTTACGAAAGTCTCGGTAGACAACATCCACAGCCTTTCCTGCATCCACTAGGTGGGTCACCTTGTCATAGAAGGAGATGAGGTTAGTCAAGCAGGACCTGCCTTTCATAAACCTATGCTGACTGGGCCTGATCACCTGGTTGTCCTGTATGTGCCACGTGATGGCACTGAAAATGATCTGCTCCATAACCTTCCCAGGCACTGAGGTCAGGCTGACAGGCTTGTAGTTCCCCAGATCCTCCTTCTGGCCCTTCTTGTAGATGGGCGTCACATTTGCTAACCTCCAGTCAACTGGGACCTCCCCGTTTAGCCAGGACTGCTGATAAAGGATTGAAAGTGGCTTGATGAGCACTTCCACCAGCTCCCTCAGTACCCTTGGGTGGATCCCATGTGGTCCCATCGACTTGTGTGTGTCCAAGTGGTGTAGCAGGTCGCTAACCGTTTCCCCTTGGATTATGGGGGCTTCATTCCGCTCCCCATCCCTGTCTTCTAGCTCAGGGGGCTGGGTACCCTGAGAACAACTGGTCTTACTATTAAAGACTGAGACAAAGGCGGCGTTAAGTACCTCAGCCTTTTCCTCAGCCTTTGTCACTATGTTTCCCCCTACATCAAATAAAGGATGGGGGTTCTCCTTAGCCCTCCTTTTGTTGCTAATGTATTCATAGAAACATTTTTTATTGTCTTTTACAACAGTAGCCAGATTAAGTTCTAGTTGGGCTTTGGCCCTTCTAATTTTCTCCCTGCATAACCTCACGACATCTTTGTAGTCCTCCTGAGTTGCCTGCCCCTTCTTCTGAAAGTCATAAACTCCTTTTTTCCTGAGTTCCAGCCAAAGCTCTCTGTTCAGCCAGGCCGGTCTTCCCTGACGGCTCGTCTTTCAGCACATGGGGACAGCCTGCTCCTGCACCTTTAAGACTTCCTTCTTGAAGAATGTCCAGCCTTCCTGGACTCCTTTGCCCTTCAGGACTCTCTCCCAAGGGACTCTCTCAACCAGCCTCCTAAACAGGCCTCTGGAAGTCCAAGGTAGCAGTTCTGCTGACCCCCCTCCTTACTTCTCCAAGAATCGAGAATTCTATCATTTCATGATCGCTATGCCAAAGATGGCCTCCAACCATCACATCACCCACAAGTCCTTCTCTGTTTGCAAACAACAGGTCCATTGGGATGCCTTCCCTAGTTGGCTCACTCACCAGCTGTGTCAGGAAGTTGTCTTCCACACACTCCAGGAACCTCCTAGACTGTTTCCTCTCTGCCGTGTTGTATTTCCAGCAGACATCTCTTAAGTTGAAGTCCCCCACGAGAAGGGCTAGTGATTGTGAGACTTCTCCCAGCTGCTTACAGAATATTTCTTCTGCCTCTTCATCCTGATTAGGTGGTCTATAACAGATTCCCACCATGATATCTGCCTTGTTGGCCTTGCCCTTGATTCTTACCCATAAACACTCGACCCTATTGTCACCATCATTAAACCCTAGACAGCCAAAACACTCGCTAACATACAGGGCTACCCCACCACGTCTCCTTCCTTGCGTATCCCTTCTGAAGAGTTTATAGCCATCCATTGCAGCACTCCTGTTGTGCGAGTCATCCCACCATGTTTCCATGATGGCAACTATGTCATAGTTTTCCTGCTGCACAATAGCTTCCAGCTCCTCCTGTTTGTTGCCCATACTGCGTGCATTGGTGTAGATGCACTTCAGTTGGGCTATTGATCCCGCCACCTTTTTGGTGGGAGAAGCTCTAATTCCTACGTGACCATTCTCAGGCACTTCCATTGTTTCTAACATATCAATAATCCTTGCGTCTTTTCTGCTGCATGGATCTCCATCCCCTACCTCCACTGAGACGGCAGACCGAAGGACCTCCTTGGCACACTGTACCTCAAACATTGGCGTGCTGCCCCCACCCAGGCTTACCTTTAGTGAGCCTGGTTTTATCCCTTTCCCCTTCAAATCTAGTTTAAAGCTCTTTCAATGAACCCTGCTAACTCCCGTGCAAAGATCCTTTTCCCCCCTTTGAGACAGGTGTACCCTGTCTGTCGCCAGCAGGCCTGGTGTCATGTAAACTGACCCATGGTCAAAAAACCCAAAATCCTGCCCGTGACACCAGGGTCGGAGCCAGGTTTTGATCTGGTGGCTCTTCCTGTTTCTTCCCTCATTGTTCCCTGCAACTGGAAGGGTAGAGGAGAATGCTACTTGTGCTCCTGATCCCTTAACCGGTCATCCCGAGGCCCTGGAGTCTCTCTTGATTGCCCTCGGACTTCTTGTTGCAACTTCATTGCTGCCTACCTGAAAAACCAATAATGGGTAATAATCTGAGGGCCGTAGCAGGGTAGGAAGCTTTCTTTTCACATCTTTAACCCGGGCCGCAGGGAGGCAGCAGACTTCCCTAAGAAGTGGGTCCAGTCTGCATATTGGGCCTTCTGTTCCCTTCAGAAGGGAGTCTCCTATGACAATGACCCGTCTTTTTTTCTTTACGGAAGCAGTTTTGATGCAGGGCGTAGGCCGACTTAACCTTGGCAACACCTCCAAGCTAGATGAACCATCGTCCTCGTTATTGTTCTATTCCACTTGCAGAGCCTTGTACCTATTATGCAAGGGCACCTGGGAAGGTGGGGTAGTCACGGAGGAGACGCGCCTGCTGTGCCGGGCAGGAACTTGTCGCCATCCCCCCTGTCCCTTAAGTCACTGTGTTCAGCCAGGCGGAGAGAGGATGGGGAATCCTCGTAACATGCGTCCTGTCTGCCTGTTGGGCCTGTCCCAGGGAAGGTAGGGTGCGGTTCCAGTAGTCTCTCTCTCACTCTCCCTGATACTCCTCGACCTCCTCACCCCCTCCCGGAGCTCTGTCACTAAGCGGAGGAGTCCCTCTCCCTGGGCGCACCTCCCACGGGTGTGCTCACTGCTGCCGTCCGGTCCTGGCGGGAGAGCAGGGCACTCCCTGCAGCCTGACACCTGGCTGGCAGCGTGTTCCCACCGGAGCTCTGCCTGGGAAGCTGCGTCAGTCGTGGTGGGTGCAGAGCTTAGAGAGGCCGTGGCTTTCTGCCGGGTGGATACCATTGCTCCTGGTCGAGCTGGCAGAGCTTCAGCGCCCTTCCTGCGTGCCCTGCTGCACAAACTGCCGTGCCACACCCTTGCTGACGTGCCATGCCCTGTTTGCCCGCCCTGTTGGTCACTAGCACCCCCTGAGGGCTTCTTTATGTGTGTGGGGGGGGCTTGGCCGCCATTGCTCCTGGCCCCACCCAGGTCTGGTCAGCCGCTGTCATGCGAGCTGTGGGCTCCCCCTGAGGGTCCCCTGAGGCTCCCCCTGAGGTTCCCCCGGTTTGGGAAACCCCCCTGAGCACCGTGCTAGAGTGCTCCGCTGCCGATCGTGCTGGCACTGGAGCTGCTCGCCTCAGCGACTGTCTGTAGAGACATCTACAAAGCTATATCCTCTAGTTGTATTCTTTCTGATTTTGTAAAATGCTGTCTGGAATTGAGAAAAAGTTGTTTTATAATCACCACAATGTTTTATGAGGTGAAAAACCTTCAGAATTCAACATCAAGACATGTATACCTGCTTTTAACACATATGAACAGATAACTGCTGTGTCTGTAATTCTCAATATGTCTTCCAACAAGGATGAGAATCAGCTGCTTCTTAGCAGGTTCTTAGCTGCAAAATGATGTGGGAAAGTTTTTCCTGTGACATTTATTGACAAATGGATTTTGGCCTAAAACATCCCAAAAGCACTTTTAAGAAGAAACAAAAAGCTAAGATTGCAAGTGTTCTGAATTTATTTGAACAATCAAGAGTCCTTTTTTAAAAGTTAAAACTTTTTTTGCTACTGATTCTAAGAGAGTTTGAGTCACTGAAATTTCCCTAGAAAATAATTAATTATTTGAGATTTATTATGTATTTTACTTTAAGGAGGTTGGTTCATTTCTTTTCACTTGGCACTAATTACACCTGTTGAGTAACATTATACATACCCCTTATCTCACAGACCTGGGGAATCCAGAAGACATTTTAGAGGTATTTATTTGCAGACTCCTACTTTCTAGTTTCTGCAATGCCTCAGCCAGATCTTTGCTGTAAACTAACATAGCTCCAATGAAGCTGTGTGTGCCTTTCTGTCAACTGGTGACCCAAACTGTGTTTATTTTAATGTGTTTTAAGCCAGCTCTTGGAGCAAGACTATAAATATTGCAAACCGAGCAAGCAGTACCACATTCTGCATAAACATACATACATACATACATACATAAAGTTCATGCATTAAACTTATATGCCTCCAAACAGTCATTCTGAAGTCTCTTATCAGGCTTTCTGGATGTTTCCACTAACAAATTAGCACAGTGGCCGTTGCTGGCAGCCACTCTCCCCCAGAGCAGAGTGTCACCCTGTGTCACTGCCTGTGCAGCAGAGCACACTCAGCACTCTTCTAGTGAGCTGGATGATGAACTGCAAATGCCATTTCAGATAAGCATCCAAAAGTCCCAGATGCAGGGTTAGCCTGGGAGCAGGTGACTATACCAGTATAAACCTGGAGCAGACACAGGTGACTGTGGGTAAAGGTGAGTGTCAGGGAGCTGCAAGGATATGGGGTCCCTCAGGAAAAGGAGCCGGGCAGCAGCCTAACTGACCGCAGCCCCATCCCACAGAACCTGAGCAAAACAGGCATGGAAGCACCCCCAGAACCTTGTTTAGAAACATATTCTCCTGCTACTCCTTCACTTACCAACACAGTCATGGCTAAGCATCTTGATAGGGTCCTACTTTTCACGCCTAAGAAACAGGCCATATAGAGAAGCTTGCCTGCTCTGTAAAAACCTTTAAGGGCCAGATCTGATTAAAGAAGGTGAGGAGACACCTCATTGCTGGTGTTGCTGCAAGGAAAATCACACTGATTTGGAGGTTCTGGCTCTGATTGGAGGTCCTTGGAAAGCAAATGGTCTGCCCGTGGCAGCCACGTAAATGGATGTTCTGCCACTGTTCTATGCAGAAATACCCAAAAGGACAGACAGCTGGATGTCTTTCTTACTGCTCAGATAATGAGTAGTTGGTCAAGCACTATTAAAGCAGCAAAGGGTCTGAGAGTTTCAATGGACAACAGACTAATTATAAATGAATGGCATAACATGGTCTCAAAAAAAGAGATAGTCTCAGAAACAGAAGACATAGGGGATAATTATTTTGCTCTACTCAGCAGCTGAAATATTGTACCTGACTTTGGGAAGAACACTTTAACAAAGTTGTAAATAAATTTTAGAAAATACGGGGGGGGGGGGGAGATAGATTAAGAAAATACGACTTCAAATGCAAGAAACAGAGAATACAAGAAGAGAAAGGAGTTTTAAAATGCTTCCAAGAGAGAAACTGAAATTAAAATCTCTTGCCATGTGTACTATTTGTCTTAAAATTTTAGTGGATTCTGTTGATTCCCACCAGTAATAAGGAGTAGATAGTAATCATCAAATAAGAGGCATTTTGAATATGCTATTTTCATATTAAATTCCATAAAAGCTAGAACATTTCAGTAAGGCTTGATCTTTAATAAAGCTTGATTTTAGTCCTACATAATTTACATAGATTGCAGATTAAAATTATAAGCACCTTATTTTAAATTTTTCACTCTATTTTAGATCTGAATTGGCTATCATTTCTTTTTCTTCCTCTTCTTCTTCTTCTTCCTGGGTTTTGATGGGTTGTGAGGTTTTTCTGGCAAAATCAGCTCTGTTTAGAATTTATCAATTTGCCTGGAAGAACAGGCTTGTTGCATTGACTATATAGAGAAAAATACCAGAATAAGCATTTTTAGAAAATGCTATAACTAAAATATTTTTAAATTTATTTTTTTAACCTTTTAAATCAAAATGAAGGAAACCTTAGGTTAAAGGTTTCACAGAGAATCAATCACATTTGTAAAAAGCCAGCAATTTAAAACTTCCGTTTGATACAATGCCTGAGATTGTTTACTCTGCTGGTTTACTGATAAAGCCAGCAAAATAAATACTCAGGGTTGTTTTGGTTAGTTCCTAACATATGTGATCTTGCTAATCTGACCTGTATATTTTGGTTGCTTTTACTTTTTAAGACTTATTTGTCCTGCTATGTGCCTCATTTCTAAATATCTCATTTGAATTCTTTTACAGAAAAAGGAAGTTTTACTAAGCTACGTAATCTTAAAGTAAAATGCAGTTACCTAAATATAATATCTAGTGCCATTTGAGATGACCTCAGGTTCTGAGACATGCATTGAGGTCTGCTGCCTGTGCTACAGTACTTACAGAAGACCTGCTGCTGAAATCGTTCCTCTCTGAGGAGATGGAACAGCAGGAAAATCCTGAATGCAATTGCAGTCTTGGTTTGGAGCAGACCCAGCATGGAGGGAATCAGCTGAGGATTTAGCCACCAAAGTCTAACAAGCACTCCTTGAAACTGTGTGAACTGACCATGTTATAGAATACAACTTCAGAGAAGGCATCACTAATATACAAATATTACAGGTTTTCAGTGTTTTCTAGGACTTTATTTTAACAAACAATTTAAGGAAATGTAAACAGAAAAAGTTTTCAGCAACTCATTCTGAAGAATTTCTAAATCATTCTTTAAATCTCCTAATAAGGTTCTTCAAGCAACTTCACCCTGAAGCAAGCACACGGCATACAAAAATTCAGCCGAGACTTTCAGTTTGGAAAACAATTGGAAACCAATAACAATCAATGAAACAGTCTTAACTTCAGGCATTGCTACCAGTTCCCCTAAATTAACAAGAGGCATCACTTCTGACCTGCTCTCATATTAAAATTCAGAATACAAAATCCCCAGCAAACAGTTTCTGCATTCAGTGGAATAAACAGCAACTGAGAACAGCTATGAATTTCACAAGGAGAGGAGCAGAGCTGAGCTGGGGGTAGGTCTGGGAGGAATTGTTAATTCTATGATGAGAGCTAAAGCTCCTTTTATTTACTGCATGGTGTACAGTACATTTGCACTCCTGTTGACTAGTGTTTTAACCACAACAAATCCAAATGCTTTCCCTGTACCATGCTGCGAGACTCAAGCATGCTCTGTCACCTGAGAATCTCTTGTTTGCAGTTTCACTTTCTGGCAATTGTTAAAAGCGATTTGAAGATCATAGACCTTCAGCCAAAATAGATTTTAATAGTAGATGCTGTGTTTCTTTCCTATTACATGTGGCTTCATGCTGAAGGCCATTGTTTATTGGTGAAAACAGCAGTCTTTTTGCTCCATTAGATAGCTGCCTTCTGAACTGTAATTTCACAACATACTTTTTTTTTTTTTCCCAGACAGGATCAGAGAAATTATTAAAATGACAGAAATAATTTACAGTGAATAATTTATTTGATATATCTAGTTGTGATCATATAACATCTACACTTAGTTCTTCAAAAGAATTTAGGTAATGAAGAGTAAGTAGCAGTAAATCATCTTACTACAGCACCTGGATGTCCTGAGCATGACCAGGGCCCATTACAGCCAGCGGCACACACCCACATATTGTAGGAGGTGATCTCTGAATAAAAGAGCTTACATGATGTGTGAACAGGACAAGCAAAGTTCAAAAATATGGCTCTTCACTAAGGTCACGCTGAAATCTTTACGCAACAGGTTTTGATTCTACATATTGAGAAACCTAACCAGGTTTACACGATGTTTGGCCACAAATCTGAAATTGCCTGTTGTCTTCCTTAATAACATATTAAAGCCAACTAAAAAGGCAAGAAACTTGATAACAGTAGTAGAAAAATAAATAAAAATTTCATGAATTACAATGACAACATATGTTCTCATTTCTCAGCTGTCCATTCTGCACAGTGCTCTTTGCATTGAGAAAATTGCATTAAAATGAAATAACTACATGCTCCAGTAACTGAGTCCCTTGATATATTACTAAAAAAATACTATTACTTTTCTACTAAGCAGGAGCAAGCATCAGAACATTATATGTGGTCTACTTGTTGGCCAGGTATAAACTTAACATTATATGTTTAGTCACTTGCAGAGGGAAGAAACATGTGAAACTCACCGATCTGTCAGTAGTTGCTTTCCATGTACCTATATCCTGTTCCCCAGAAGCACATTTATCTCCAGAGTTCTTTGATTGTAAATAAACTACATTTTTTCCTTCCTATCCCAAAATATCAGTGGCCACCAAATAAAGACAAATCAGACTCTCCCTCAAGACTTAAAGTCTTCGAGCATCAAAGATAAAAAATTGCAACATAAAATAGAATATTTTCACCTTGAAACACTTCTATTATAGTATTTTGCCCTATTAAGCAATCTTGGACTTTGAAGGGAAGATCTCTGATTGTGGCATGTGGGGGACGAGAGGGTTCTGCGTGTGTGCACAGCTCAAATGTATCAAAGCACTTTTTATAAGATATACGTTGTATCAAGAGCTGGGTCATCTGTAGAAACACAGAGCCCTCCCAGATTATTGCGCAGCATGGGGTGCAGGAAAGGTGGCAACAGTCAGTCGGGCTAGCAAAACCTAGGAAAACTGTTTAGCAGACAAGTAAAATATCACCTATACAGAGAATGAGCAGGTGGCACACAGGGTGCAGATTACCAGGAGTGTTGTTGGATTTCTGTGTAAAAAGTCTTGAACAAGTATAAAATCAAGGGAAGAAATAAATCTATTAGCAGATTAGGGACTGCAGCCCTAAACTGGATTGCAAACCTAAAAGCACAGTGAATATAAAGTTATAGTGAGATCATGAGCAGAAAAGTTGGGGAAAACCACTCTGCCTAGACGTGATTAGCCATGCTTATGGCTGGGAATGCCTCAGACACTTCTTGTCACTTCTTTCCCACCAGTCTCCACAACAGCGTGATAAAAAAAGTACTGAAGATTGTGTTTTCACCTTTGGCACTTATCCTATGATTAGATATAGCCACCCTGAGCAGAGGGGTATTCTGCAGCTCCCTGTGAAGGGCCCACACTCACCGTGGCATCCCTAAGGTGGAGCACATTTATCACACATAGAAATGACTAGAAAATGTATCAACTTTTTCTCTGTTGAGTACTTGTAAATGGCTATTTTCTGAAGCTCATAACTCATCCAAATAGAGGATTCTCATGAAAAATCTCATAGTGATTTCCTGTGGCTTTTTGTAACCCCCTACTCCATGACTCTGGTGTTTCTCAGGAAAAAGGTTTTACCAATGTTAACTGGCAAACCACTGAGCACTTCTGCCACCCACTCTCTGAAGTGACTGTACTATTTTTGCTAAAACTAAAAAGAAATTTTTCAGGTCAAACCTGAAGCAGACATCTAGTAATGAAGTCTTCAGAAAAAAACATTAAAGTTTAATCATTATAAGCAACTAACTCAGGGCCTAATAATGGTAATTTTGGGCCTCCCTAATTGACATCTTTAATCTATAATAACTCCAGATAGAAAGAAAAAAAAAAAAAAAAAGAGCAGCTCTTAAGTGATCTTAAGAAGAAGAGGAGATAGAAAAAAACAGAACATTTTCACATTTCAATTAAAATACATTTTAATGACAGTTCCCCATCCCTTATCAACTGACTCCCCTGGTCTCAAAGTAAGAGTTTTTATTCACTGTTAACTTTTTTTTTTAAAAAAAAAAAAAAAGAAAAGGAAAAAAAAAAGAAATATAGTAAGAGACGATTATTCTTCTTCAGTATAACAATACAAAATTCCATAAATAAATTAAAATATTTGAATTCCAGGCACAAGAGAAGTCAGCAGAAAATGCCATGAAAGCTGCATTTTAATTTGTCCCTTCCTTGTCTAGGGAGAACTTTTCAAGGTTGTTTGCAATTAGAAGAGCTTTGAACTCTTCTGTTGAGGGAGAGAAAAAAAGAAAAGGATTACCTCAGCAGCAGTTTGAAAAGACTGCCTAGTACATCTGAGTTGGAAGAAGGATGTATCTTGAACCATTATTCCAGATCCACATCTGTGGATCTAGTTACCATTTAACCGACAAAGTTAAAATGGACTTGTCATTATAGCATGAGAAAAGACTTTTTCTGTTCTTCAGATGCTTTCAATCTGATCCTGAGGAAATCATTTAGGGGGAGCATCTAAATGTGGTTTAGGCATCTCAACACCTTTGAGGGCAATAGGACCAGATATTGAAAGGTGCATGGATAAATAATGAAGCAGATAGGTGCTTGCTAGGAGTTAAGGAAGAAAAGTAGTCCTGAAAAGTAGAAACCTCACAAAGTTCCTTTCAGCATTGTTGGATATCAACAGTTTATTATAAAATTTCATGCTACTAGTAAAAGGGAATAAAATAGCTAAATCACACAGAGCTTTGGGAAACAAATACATTGCTACTCCTTGGCCTTCTTAAATGTATGTGTCTCTTCCAGTATTTAAAACAATGAATACATACAAGTGGAACAGATGATTAATTCCAACTGAAAATTATGCTTAAAGTTAGGTACATACTTCATTAACTGGAGCCTATACTGGCCCAAACTACGGCAATGACTTAAGCCCCTGAACACAAGCCCATTCCCAGCCCTGCCATGTGTTTCACAGAGCAGTGGGCAAAGCCCTGATCCTCAGG
The DNA here is from genome assembly GCF_965638725.1 of Aptenodytes patagonicus. Classification (NCBI taxonomy): domain Eukaryota; kingdom Metazoa; phylum Chordata; class Aves; order Sphenisciformes; family Spheniscidae; genus Aptenodytes; species Aptenodytes patagonicus. The sequence continues at coordinate 159,375,122 of NC_134950.1, forward strand.
ACTTTGCAAACACGCAGAGCCACAGCTACATCCGTAGAGCCAACAGAAGTCTGGCAGCAGCTCTGCTCACCCCGTGCCGCATGGTTTGGGCTGGCCCCTGGGGCAGAGCAGCCTCCTGCCTGCCCACACAACTCAGAGAAGGCAAGCTCCGAGAGGGTAAATAAAGGGAGGTTAGGATAAGCCTTTTGCATTAAGAATAAATACGCATACATGCATATCATAGTAAGAAGAACACTGGAGAGGTACAATATAATCGCTTGAGCTTTGTCTTTTCTCTCTTTTCAAAGGTGCTTTTTATAGGAATGACATATTTTATAGGTGTTAAATATGGCGAGTCTGATTTGCATAATGCTATTTATCACTACATACAGATCCTTTGCAGAAAGTTAGAGAAACCCTGGAGATGTATGTTCTCAGCCACAGCAAGAATCTAAATGCTGTCCAGAAGTTCATTACATGCAGAAATATCTAATGTATTTTTAGCAAAGGTTCCAGTTTTTGTTACTGTCACTGTGGTATTCTCCTCAAAAGAAAAATAGAAAAGAGGAATATAGAGAAAATGCAGTAGCAATGAACATGTGAAGGGAGACAACATCAGGCCTTCCCGTGGAGACTGGAGGCAGATGTGGGTGTTTAAACCACCTGGTCAGATTCCCATTGATCACTACTCAATGTAGAGGAGATGAGGCTGTACACCAGGCTCCAAGGAGCCAGGGACACAAGGTCCTTTCATTCACACTATGAATGACATGAAACCTGGCCTATCCCAAGAGAAGAGCACCCTGTCCCTCCTCTTTCTTGAGGACTCATTCCCTCAGCATCAGAGACGTAACATCAGTAGGCCAAGCCTCTCCTCAGAGAGAGGGATGATTTCTAGAGTATGAAGTCCAGATTACACAACAAATGAATTTAAAATTAGAGTGGGATGTAAGAGATTCTATTTTGAGAAGACTTTTTTTCCAGCTATAATAAAATGAAGAAATAAAAATGTTTGGTTAGGTAACTAAAATCTGTAAAAAAAACAGATGCCAAATAGTGTTCTTCCTCTTACAGTGAGCATATTTTTCTGGGTAAATTATTCTTTTTTCTTTTTTTTTTCCCAAAGACTGGAAAATCATTTGGTTTAAAATTGTTAAAAGTATTTTTGAAGTTGTCCTGGTTTCAGCAGGGATAGAGTTAATTTCCTTCCTAGTAGCTGGTACAGTGCTGTGTTTTGGATTTAGGATGAGAACAATGTTGATAACACACCGATGTTTTAGTTGTTGCTAGGTAGTGCTTACACTAGCCAAGGACTTTTCAGCTTCCCATGTTCTACCGACTGAGAAGGCTGGAGGTGCACAAGAAGCTGGGAGGGGGCACAGCCAGGACAGCTGACCCAAACTGGCCAAAGGGACATTCCATACCATGTGACGTCATGCTCAGTACATAAACTGGGGAAAGCTGGCCGGGGGGGCCGCTGCTCGGGGACTGGCTGGGCATCGGTCGGCGGGTGGTGAGCAATTGCACTGTGCATCACTTGCTTTGTGTTTTCTTTTATTATTATTATTATTATTACTACTATTATTATTTTATTTCAATTATTAAACTGTTTTTATCTCAACCCATGAGTTTTCTCACTTTTACTCTTCCGATTCTCCCCCCATCCCACCAGTGCCAGGGGAGAGTGAGCGAGCAGCTGTGTAGTGCTCAGTTGCTGGCTGAGGTTAAACCACAACACCAAGTTAGGTAACGATGTTATGTAAATGAAAATTCATGTATAATCCTAGGTCTCTCTTTGTTTTCTCTTAACCTGAATGACAAAGTTTACCTAGGGATATAATACATCCTAATTTGTGCATGTTACTTTTTCTTGAGTTTCATTGAGATAAGCTTCCTGGAGCTGATTTTCCACATAATTCACTCTTAGTCGTGTAAGACCAATTAAAAAAAAATAAATAAATAAAATTGAAAATTTCAGCTGCTCAGCATACCTGCTCAAAGAGACCACTAGAACTGTTCTTGGTGGAGAAATGCACTAGTTAGGATCAATTTTGTCAATTTGAAGTGTTGTGTTGCAAGGCATGGAATCTATATGGGGAATGCAAAATGTCACTGTAATAAGCAGAATAATAAATTCACTGAGTTAAATCAGACTTTCATATTTCATTATGTATTTTATTCTATCGTGAGACAGAGGAACAGAACTTCCTCAGCTGTCTTTTCCACACTGCAGTTTTATCGTAGCCAACCCATAGTAAGAGCATCTAATCCACATCTTTCAATGCAATAAGGCATATGGTCAGACGGTGGCTTATCCTGACATTCATTTCTTTATTTGATTGTGATTTGTTAGTGATTTCCAAAAGAAACAGCAGAAACCGATAATTTTCTCATAATTACTATCTTACTAATTACCACGCTTACTCTCTAGAATACCTTCCCTTGTTGCTTTCAGCATAAAGATTAGCATTTTAACTGTATGTTTCAAGTTCAAACATGAAGATTTCAGATCATGTACTTCAGGCAGAAAAATAAGGAAAACAGTAAAGCTCCAAAAATGAATATGTTGAAAATGAACATGAGAAATATTCTTTCAGTATCTGAACACACATGTGGCTGGGTATCTGCGTAAGATTTCATAGTCAGTCTGCCTAGGGATTTCTCCAGCAAGTTCCTACAAAGGTAAGGGTGTTTCCATAAAGGCTTGCCCAACGTGACCACGTTTCACCCCACAAAAAATTCCATTTATGAACCACACTGTTTCCAGTTTTCCTAGACGAAGATCCTGTTCATATGCATAATTTCATACAAAGAGTCTCCAAGAGATCAGGGTCTGAGGGCAGCAGCTTGTAACTCCCTTAGGAAGTGAAAAGAATGTATTATTAATTCATTGACTAGCAACAAGCATGTCACTTTTTCAAATAAGCAGGTCTAATAAATAAGTCTGTGAACTTCTGAAATTATTTACATTTTTTTTTTCCATCAACATTCTGAGTGCTCATTTTTCTTTGAATGTCTGCTTAGCTAAATTAAAAAAAAAAAGGATGGGAAATTAGATTTGATAAAAAATACAGAAAGCATTTGATGCCAAAAAAAAAAAAAAAATCATTACAGATTGTAACAAAAGAGAAGTTTGGTACTTTCCTTCAAGTCCATTTTCAAGCACATTATAAATCTGGTCACTTCTAGTTGTATGTCTCAATCTTAGACAAAGAAAAGCATTTTGTAAAGAAATGGCTTCTTAGTAGGCACAAGCTAACATATAACCAGACTCCAAAATTTTTACAGATATTTAGTCTATGCAATAGAAAAGCTTATGTTCTGTTAAAGGTTCCCTCAAGCAACAATGTAACCCCATAAAACAAAAGCCAAATGCCATGCAACAAACATCCCTATTTTCCCTGTCATTTCCATCCATCACTTACGTTGCGCCAAATAGAAATAGTCACTTTACTCTCTTTCTTCATCAATTTGCAATTAAGAAATGACAAAGGCTAAGGGGTAAAGTAATACAGTATGTTTATATAGAGTATATCACCAAATGTTTGATAATGCTGGTAAAAGGGAAAACACTCATTTTAAAATATATTTCTTAGAACTACTAAATTTCATTAATAAAATCACTGAAAAGTAATAGTTGATCAACGATGTAAGTATGGTCAACCCATACCAAATACTACTTTTGTATAAAGATGTTTTATATAAATATTAGTAAAAAGTAACATATATGCATCATTTTGGGTTTTAAGAGAAATCACTGTGCGAAAGACCTAGCTATAAGCTTCTCAAAATAATTTTTGGCTTTGAAAGACAAGATTTCACAGTCAGTGATGAGTTTCTAAAGTTGCTGTGCCACATTTTGACATTTCAGTACAAAATTAGAAGTATCTTAATTTGAGATAATTTTTCTATTGAAAAATAATACATTATTGATGAATTTTTAAATAAACATTAGTCACAGGAAGTTCCACACAAAGCCAGACTTTTCTGATATATTAGGCTCAGAGCTAAGAGTGGTTAAAATCTGGACCATAGAAGAGCCAGCAGGACCACATTGTCTTATATCTAGTATGCACCTGAAGGCTTTCCAAGACTGTTCTGCTCTTTCTTTCTGGTGTATCCATTCAGCTAAAGCATCCACCTACAGCAATAAGTTTAAGAGATTTTCAGTCTCTCGTGTGGGGTGCTGTGACTCCTGCTAGAGTAACACAGAAAAAAAAAATATATAACATTTAAACAATCAGTGGCACTGTGATACTTATGCCATGTCATCAAATTAAAGAAATTACTTTTCTTTGAGAGAGGCAATACAAGTAAATAGTTATACAACAGGAACACTTTGAATCAACCCACAACAATTTAGATGTGCACCATTTAAATCCCTGCTTTCAAGTTCTATATCCTTCTCAGGCTTCTAAAAGACCATTTATTGAATCAATTAGCTGTGCAAAAACAAGTATCTTTTAAATAATGCAAAATACCAAATGCACGGTGAATAATTCTCTTCATAAGAAGCAAGATTGATTTTGCCTTTGATTATCCTTGCTACACAGAAATACTTTTTCCAATTAAGGTTAAAAAGTTAATGTTACACAGTCAACAACTTGACAAAATATCACATTAATCAGGAAGTATAAACTCATTGGAATTCCACGTATATGCTGAAGGAGCTATTTCTGGAATATCAGACAAGTACCGAGATACAGAGGCATGTTCTGGAGCACTGATTAGCAAGGCCTTTTAAACAGTAACATGTTGATTGTACCAATAAGATATCTTTAAACAAGGTACTAAAATATTCAGTCTCTCACCTCTTTTTTCAGGAACAATTAGGAGCCTAAACAGTTGAAACGATTTCTAGAAAAATATTACATTCTATAAAATATTTTCTTTAAAGGTAGCTGAATGTATTTATTGTAACAATACTACCACAATCAGCTCTTAACTATAGGTATACTTCCTCTCTTGGCACCCAGTGTCATAGGGACCTTGCTGTGCTAGCTGCTGGGAGTATTGTCACCACTTTGTCCATAACATAGAGGCAAAGTTAATAAACCTAGCTGGACCCTGCTGTGACTGGATCTGGTTTACCTTGGGCTCTTAGCTTGGCTAAAATGAGTACAGGAGCTCACAGCAGCTCCCCTTTCCTGGAAGGGCTCAGAAACAGGTAGCAAGTGGGCAAATAAGAAGGAGAAAGAGGGAGGAAGGGATGGCATCTGTCCTTAGGGCTTCTTCACATGTATCCTTGGCTTGGTGACCGGTCCCCACTGGAGCTGTTGGTGCTCTATACCTCTAAAAACCAGACCACAGATGGCTTAAAGTACTTGTAAATGCTTATAATCGGAATGGTCCCATAGTTGCGGTTCCTATGTTCCAGGCTGGGACCAAGATTCAGTTTTCTAGACAACAGAACTGTAAAACAGATGAGCTATTACAAAAGTAACCTGCCAAGAAAATTCACTTCATTTGAGATCCAGTTGTTGGTTCCCATCAAAGTGATGGACACTTTCAAAAGACTATGATAACTTCAGGGTGTTATGTCTTCTTTGCATTCCCACACATCAAACTCAAAATAAGATGTTGGAGTAATGTTTGAATAACATGTTGTCAGGTCTATAGGATTATGACAGCATAATGATGAGTGAGACATAAAAATATGTACAGAGAGATAATGTTGACTATAATGAAGGAGGGTATCAAAAATGAATATTAAAAAAGGACAGTTTCATAAAAATGAAACAATTGTTTGATAATTTTGTTAATGGACAGGGAAAAGCTCTCTGCTGTTGGTTTTATACTGATAACAGTGAAGCAAATAAAAGAAGTAATAGAGAATAAAATAATGATAAAACTTGTTTTTCAGGTAAAGTAATAACTCAGAACACTATTAAGAATATGGTTGTTATTATTTTTCTAATTTTTCTACCCTGCACAATGGATACATGTTCTCCCACTGTAAAACCAGTCATAAAAAGATATAATGAAAAGAAAAATTATGGTCATTAATTTCACTTTGAAAATCTTTTTTCTTTATCCAGAGTGTAGCTACACAAGGACAACTCATAATTTGGCCTCTGGCAGTGAGATACTCAAAAGGAATAAATAGAAGCATCTAGTGTTGCCTGCAGTAGTAATAGCCTTGCTAAGAATACCTCTGGGAAAGACAGTGATGAGATCACAACTTCATTTGTGACAGTGAGACAGTATTTGAAGTGCTATCTACATGCCTGTCACTCTTATTGCGGATTTCAGCATACATTGCATTCCCATATCAGCTCCTCGAAGTATTGAACTAAACTCTGCTCACTTCTACCTAAGCAGTCCTTTTAATATCAATGGGATTGTACAGGTTTAACTAAAATAATTTGGTTAGTACACCAAAGATGAAAAGAACCATTTTGTATTGTATTAATCAGGACCCTGCCTGATATGAATTTTAACTACCAAAAAAAAATTATATCATGGGATGGAAAGACTCTTAATTCTGAGGAAATTGTCTGTGGAGAATTCAGAACAGCTATTCACAGGCTGAAGAATAAAGCCATTAGGCGAGGAAAGGAGGAGGCGGGTGAGGCGGGGCGAGGTGGGGCAAGGAAAGGAGTAAAGGAAAAGGGAAAAAAACCTGCAAACCTCTTCAAAGGAAGTAGTGGAACAAATTGAAAAAGCTGATCTAATTCATCCAGAAGAAGGGAAGGGAAAAACACACATACAAACCATGATGAAATTTTCTCATGAAAGAAATCTTAGCAATTCGAACAACTCTTGTGTGGATCACATCACCATCAAAGAACAGTTTTAAGACAGAGAATTAAAAATGCCATCAAGAACATGCTTGAAGAATAACAATTGCTCTTTATTTTCTCATCTCTGCACTGACATTTTTACAGTAAACATTTCTGAAAGCAAGAAATGGGGCTTCCATGTTTTCATGGTGTTGAGAAAGACATAACAGTAGGGACAGAGTGCGCTAATTCATTTCTAGTAACTTCAGAAAGTCTACTGGGTACAATTGCAGAATGTGGGGCGGGGACTAACTTCCTTTATACCTAGGTAGGCACTTATTAAGGCACAATTCATCCTAAATATTTCAGACATCAACTTTAGTAAACTGAATGCTGCAGCGTATTTCTCTGTGTCCCCTTCATTAGCTGTAGAAGGAGCCTGGAGTGACCTTCTCAGAATAGACCTTTATATTTAGTTAGCTGAATCCCATGGAAAATCTCTTGGAGAAGGGCTGGATATCTGTGGATTCCTTTATGAAATAACCAGATTTTCCAGAGTGTTTCTTGAGATACCATCTTTCACTTTCAAACAAGAAATAATATGATTAGCCTGATAGTACTACTAGATTCAGTAGTTTCGAGTCAACATGTTGTTCTGGTCAACATTGTCTTTTATGCAACAGACATTAGAAGTGGAACCCAGAGAGACAGCTGGACAGACACTGCACTTAGGGGTGTGGATGACACGAGTTCTTTGAATATGCAGATAACATTAAACGCTGCGAAGAACTAAAAGGTAAATAATATAATCCCAGTTGCAGAGTAAATACATGTTACTAAAACAAAAATGCCAGTATGATCATGGACAATCTCCATGTTCCAAAGAGAAGTCCTGCGAAATACTGCTATCATTCATGGTCTACTTCAAGTTCTGGGGTGAACATGTGAAGATCCATCCTTTCCTCACACACTCACCATGCTTTGAACCTCAGAAATCTGGAGGACTTTTTTTTGCAATGAAAGACCAACCCAGCACCACTGTAGTTTCTTGTGCACACTGCTAAAGTTACAATGATAAGTTCTCTGTTTTATCTAACTGTTTTTGGAATGGAAACAAAATAGGCAAAAGAGACATACATTTCTAAACAGTCACATGGCAAATTAACAATTATTACAAAACAACAAGATAAGCTGATATGATGATTAATATTAATATCAAGCTTTTATAAGTTGTTTTTCTCTCTGTTAACACAAGATAAGGAATAGAAGGCAAGCATATGGTCTCAGGAAAGATGCTTCCTAGTTATACTGATTTTATTCTTAAACTATGCAAATTATTTGATTTTATGTACTCCTTGAACTAATTCTGCATGCAGTTATGGTTTCTCTGTCTCAGGATGTGGTAAAACTGGAAAAGGTAGAGAGAAGGAAGGCAAGGACAGTCAGAGGCATAAGGTGACAGCTCTGGTGAAGCAGATGAGTATTCTTCAAGCTGAAGAAGCTTTATAAAACCAGAAGTGTCATGGAGAAAGCAAACAGGGAAGAATAGTATTGTCTCCCCCAAGGCAATAAACAGGATACATCAAGCCAACTAGAAAGTGATAGGTTGAGACTAAACTGAAGAGAGTTTAGCTGAGCTATGAAATTACTTGTTACCAGTTGTTGAATATGAGTATTAAAAAGTGAGTGCAAAATCTACAGTAGTGTCCACTGGGGGTTATTAAATAGAAAGGCTGCACCATGATGTTCCTGAGTCACAACTGTTGGGAGCTAGGAGAACACGTGGAAAAGAACTTGGTTTTGTCATCTGCTTCAGAACTTCTCCCCAAGCATCTGGCAAAATACTGGGCTAAAATGTCTTTGGCTAAATGTCATGCAGCAACATCTCACAAGGTATGTAAGAATTCTTTTCCTAAATATGTTGGGTAAATAACTCAGTATACTTGATGTAAACAATACATGTACAACGAAATGAGAAATAGCTTCAAAAACACTTACTGACTTGGTTAATATTTATAATGGTATTTGATGTTATGGTATCCTAATACTTAGCTTGAGATTTCAAACTAACCCATACATTCACTATTTAATCTAATTGTTCCTTTTTTATTTCATTAGCAGGAAATGCTTTCTTTTTTTTAATGTACGCTGTTAATATTTATTTGCTCTTATGATGTCCAAACCCTCTGTATAGAAAATAACAAAACATTTAGCTAGCTGTCTCAAAAGAATAACTGTTTCTGTTTGCATACCTGTTATTGTAGAAAGCTTTGGCATGATTATATTTCTCTTTTTAAAAGCTTTCTTCATATTTTGCATTACAAGGCAGGTTCTAATCTATGCATTAATGACCAAACCCAGATTAGCAAACTCATTACTAGTCTTGGATGGGTTTTATGAAAGTCTGAGATGTCAAAATAAATCAAATGAACCGAATATATATTTATACTGTACCCTTTTGTCTGGTACTGGCATTAATAATCATGCTGTCGTTAGTCTGTACTCATCAGGAGGTAAGACATGATTGTTTCTGTCATGCAATGTTTGAAAATGGGTTGATGCAGACCATGCATGATGCATGGTTCATTGCTCTCTGCAAGGTAAACTGGCACTCCATACCACTGTGACTTCTTGTACCCAGCTATGTCTGGGGACTTCTGCACTACACTGCAGTGTGTAGTGTAGACAGATCCAGAACAACTTGCCTGTGTCTTTCATTGTAAGTAAATATTAGAGGCAGAAGCAGAACACAAGCAGCCCTGGCTCCCAGCTACTACTAGATCACAGTTCTGAAGAGATTAAACAGTGTGTGTTAACACATTTCAGCTCAGCTGCTTCACTTTGAATGCTTAGATTTTTCATTAAAAAAAAGAAATCTAATCCTGGAGTTTCTCCATGTATTCATTTAGATTTGTAAATAGTGAAGAAAATGTAAAAGCTGTACGTTCCCCGCTTAGCTGCAACTGACAGCTGCAAGAAGGACAAACCATGCAGGAAGAAGGAAAAAAAAAGAAAAGCTTAGAACAATAGTTGAAGCAATTATGTCTTCCAATAACCTCCTTAACCACTACCACACCTGCTTTCCATCTATCCTTATTAACAAGTCTAATGCAAGAGATTAAAAACTAGAGACTTTCAGAATTCAAATACTCATTACCAGCTGCTATGTGCAGATGTCAAAAATTAGGACTTTCAGGTGGGTTACCTGAACCACAAACAACCTGTAAAAGCCTGGGTCAGGTATTTTATCTCCTCATATAAAACCCATTGAAGAGAAGGCCTGTCTGTTTGGAACAAAAATATCATTTTGACAACATGCGGTATCACTACCATGGACAAAGGGAGGAAAAGGACACTAAAAAAAAGAGGTGGACTCAGCAGCAAAATGTATGTCTTCATGATATATATGAACGTTCTTTTTCAAAGGTTTCCACTCCTACCCCATCCCAAGTAAAGCCATTATCTTGTGGCCTATGCTGTGCACTTTCAAAATTAGCAAACAGGTGTTAAATCTGGTATTTGACAGCTATAGCAATGACATGCATTGTCTTCACAGCTGTGGTAACTGGCAGCCATTGTTACCATAACAAGTGCTGGCAATTGAAAGAATAATTTGCATTATTTTGCAATTGCATAGAAATTACTATTGTGCAGCCACTGCAGCCATCAGTCAGCTCTCTGGGCAGAGTATTCAATATCTTTTGTATCAGTGGAGACAGTAGTCCATTTATCTTGCAAACTGGCATATAGCATCAACTTGTTACTTAGTGGATTAGGTAAATGTGTGAACATAATCTCTGCAGCTTCATGAGTTATGAGATCTTCAGGCTATTGTATTTAACGGTGGAATGAGGCTGGAATATCCACCGTGACCTTTCTTTCCAACCTTGAAAGAGAATGGTCTCCTGATTACTGCTTTTCGGTATAAGGCTCAAAGCTGAATTTTCACTTGAAACTGAGAATTTCCAAATCAACATCCTGAGACTTAGACAGACACTGAAGCTCAGATCCACATCCAAACATAAAGGGGTTGTAATGCCGATGTAGAGGCAAACTTTTCCTATTTATAGGCACAGATTTACCACGGGGGGCAAGGATTAGGAAATCCCCTGAATGCCTTCTGCTTTCTGATTCATTTTTTCATTAGTGGCTTGCTGTACATTACAAAAGGTTACTTTTGGACCACAGTATCAGCTCCCTTCTTTCAGAGAGCTCTCACAACATTTTCATGCACATTTTGTGCCCTAGACTTCAATTCCAGGCCAAAATCAAAAGATTTTGCTTCCAAAACCAAAGTATTGGTAACCAATACTACCAAAAGTATTGAAGGTGTTTCTGCTCCATTGTCCTGGAAAGACAAATATTGTTTTTTAATATTGCTTTGTCAAATCTACAGGACCACAAAAGATGTTTTTCAACCTTTTTTTAAAAATTTTTACTAATATGGCAGACTAAAGAGTAAATTTCTCATGATTTGTTAAGAAATTAACTATCAGAAAGTGTTACAAATAGAGCTATAATTAAAAACTAAGTGTTTAAAAAAGGAATTTGTAAATCAATCTGTTTGCTTAACTTTATGTTTAAATATATCCTAATAAGCAAGGTATCTCCACAGCGAATCTACCATAAATCACGTCCTGGAATTATTTATATTTTTGGAATACATAGCCCCAATCCATAAATATTATGTTTAGATTGATTTATTTTAGTATTTATACACAGTCTGTTCTTCAAGCTTCTGGGCTTTTAATTAATCTGGATTTGGGGCATAATTTCTTTATGCCTTGATTAATACCAAGCAGGTTTTATTTAATTAAAGAGACAGACTGGTGAGAGACATTTTAATCAAAAATTTCATATGCATACAGTACATCTGTATTTTTTAATACAAGCTCAGGCACATTAAAACAAGATTTATTTTTTCTCAGCTGTTTTCCTTTTTGAATTATGGCATATTTCTGGTTCATGTGGGGAGTTACCTTCATGCACTCACTCCATCCCCTACCTCCTCTCTCCTTGGAACAGCAGAGTGAGAAAATAAGATGAAGTGACAGGAACAAACAGAAAAAACAAAGACAAAAGTAAAATAATCACATGCTGAGAAGCAACTTGTTAGATATCCCTGAATTTTCTAAAGCAAAAAAAAAGTATATAAAAACCATTTATTGAGTAGCAAAGTAATTCCAGGAAAATACAGGGAATTCCTTTGGTTCTCAGGAAAGAAGTGGAAAACCAGAAACTTTCAAGAAAGAGTATCACATGGTCATATCTTCATTATCTTCTAATCCATGCTGTTAAGAGGTTAATTTTAAAACAGTATGCATTAGTTTTTGTATGGAAAATAATTGTTTGGCACAGTGATAAACATTTGGCTAAAGTTTTGCATCTGTCTACATTGTGTGTATATATGGTCATCAGCACAATACATTTTAACAGGTTTAGATTTTTCAGCATATTTATTTACCAGCCAACTATCTTTATCCATGTTTAAGGTTTTAAGTATCTGTAATTGGATAAAACAATATTTTTTAAAATAGAAAGGATAGTCTTCACAGCTTATAGCAAAGATACAGTCCTTTCATTTTTTACAGAGCTGGAATCACAATTAAGAATCATCAGCACTGTGGTTAGAGTGACACTACAGTATTTTGGGAAGGATAAGATCGATTCAAATGAACAGCGAGTAAGATCTGTGAAAAATGGAAGTCTGAAACAAACTAGTATAGACAACCTATATCATTCACAAGGAATTTCTCTAAAATCAAAGGTTACATTTGTAATACTTAGTCTTGTCTTTGCCTAATTTTTAAGCTTTAAAAAAAAAATATTCTGTGCGAGTAGATAAGTATATGTATATACAGGTTCAATATATGGATTTATTATGGTTCAATAAATTGATTTAGCTGACTACAAAAGAGGAAGGGTGAACATCCACCCTATTGTGGAGAGAGTATGATGATCAGGTGCAGCCCCTCTAAGCGAGGAGGAGATTGTATTTGTCCAACAAGCAATCAGGAATGCTCAGAGGAGCTTCAAGAGCAAGCTGCTTGATAACGCAAACACTGTGAAGGAGAATCACTGCACCTGATTCAGGTGTTTGTAATGCAGTCATGTAAAGCTGAGGTCACCCTAGGTTTGGGGTGTTTGGGGTGACCCAAGTAATTCACTTTTTCTACCTATTTTAGTTTGAGGAAAATTCTACTGTCAACACCATTAGTTAGAACTGCACTGACAAGAAAGAGAGCAGACAGTGGTGGCTACTCAAATGCTTATGTCTTCGTTACAGATGTCAACATTTTGTCAGAGTAATCCTCTCTGGAAAAGTATTGTCCATGTCTGCTGGCCTGCAGCCTATCTGGGACTGGGAGATACCTGAGAGGAGTATGAACTTGGCAACAAGGAGATGACCCAGCATGAAACCCCCCTTCAGAGGTGACGGGAAACCTTGAGGAGAGATGTTGGGCATTGTGCAATGCAGGAAGATACTGAGACATAATCATGGGGAACATTTTTCTCTCCTTCCCCTACTTTTACCTTTCTGGCTTTCTGAATTTATTCTGTTATGTTCTAGTTTAACATTTCACATTTTAATAAAATCTAGGTTTAGCAGTTTGTCATCTTTTGAGGTGTTTGTTTTAAAGACCAGAAGAGCAGCTTCTTTCAAAGAACAGCTATTAAATCTTCTACTGAAAGATGCTGTTATAATTATTGGAAGCTTTGAGTAGGCAGTTTGCCCCCAGAGGAGAAGGTTTAACTTTTTCAAACTCAGTCAGACACAAAAGCTGAGAGTTTATGATGGTTTATTTGTAAACCAATTCATATCTTAGTTAATACCTAACTTCAGTTTTTGAACTTTTCAGAAACAGAAACTCTCTGGTTTTGGAGCAGAAAATTACCTCAGAGGAGGATCCTTTAAATCTAGACATGATATCTACACCTAAATTATGCATCCAATATTTCCTTTATAAACAAAAAAATGAAACAAGCCAGACAACTCTTTTTTTCTGAAAGTGCTATCTTGGTCTTCATCTATAAAGAAAGACTATAAAAACTAGCTAAGATTTTTATATCCAACTTCTTGAGACTAATGCAAGTTTTGATGGAGCCCATCAGATGACTACAAATGGAAGAAGAGAAGCTCATGTCCAAAAATCAAGCTGATCCAAGACTAATTTGTGTTGTTGCCTTGCCAGTATACATTTATAGATAATTTGGTCATAGAAGCAGGTAACTATTGGTATATAACAGGTAGCAGGTAACAAGTAACATTATTAGGAGCAGGTAACTGTCACATTTTTACAATATTGAACAGAACAGCATTTCTCTAAATAAACACCAAGACTTCAAAAATAAATACCTAGCAAGACATCTGAATTCTGAAATCTGTACTTATTTGCCCCCAGGTGTCACCTGTCTCCAAAGTAGACATTCTAGACCAAGCATATGTTTAAGAATATCAGTTTCTGGAAACATGGAAAAAAATTCTGTAAGTAACAGTACATGAACAATAAACTTTCTCTAAAAGCCTTGGAGTTGAATTTAAAAAAATGAATAAAAGCCACAAGGGTTTTTTGTTTGTTTTTGTTTGTTTGTTCTGTAAAGGAAATACCTCCATAGTGCATGATTACAAGAAGTAAAAGGTGACCAGAGGTATCCAACCTGCAGCCTGGGCATTCTTGGAAGTTGTCAGCACACTTCTAAGAGGTCCACGGAAGTTGACTGAGAAAAGCAGTTCACAATACTTGATATTTCAAATATAAAAAAAAAAAAAAAAAAGGAAAACTACTGACCTGGGTACAAAAGGTAACAAATAACACCATCTACAAACTAACATTCCTCTTTTTTAATAACAATCAACCATCATTAGTTAAATTAAAAATAAATGCAGGATTAACATATCAAGCATCATAACATCATTCAAACACAGCTTACAGGGGGCCTTTAGATAAGATAGATTAGACCAGTGGTTAAAAGATGAGAGTTAGCAATGATTTTCACTCTTTGTTGACTTTGGATGTCTGAGGTGAGATGTAGGAAGTTTTGTCTGCCTTCACAAATCTCTTCAGTGGTCACCACGTTTTTCAGTGTGATGTTCTTAAGTAATATTTGTGCCAAGACTTTTGTGTGTTCAAGTTGTGCAGCAACTGGTTTTAGAGAAAACAGAGCTGCTCTCTCTCCATCTCTCTAACATACTCTCGAACACTGATTTATTGTGTTTCACCATCTGCCTGTCAATATCTCTCTTCTCTCAACTGAAAACTGCTTCAAGGTTTTTTTTCATGTTTTACAGCATCTTATACATGGACAGCACTCCTAAATATTATGGTGAAATAAAATAGTCAGTGTATTCACATCAGTGAGATGAACCACCAGAGCCACCCAGCACTACAAACGCAGGGAGGAGGCTGGTTGTCACTGCTATTCTGCCTGCTCTTTCCTTTCCACGTGGAAGTCTTGGTTTATCTCTACAGCCACCTTCTGCAACATCTGTACCTATAAATCGATCGTAGGAAAGGGCTTCATGAACATGTTTACCTACAAGGCAAAGGCCAACACCAGACAAGATATGAATGAAATGTATGTTGTATATGTCATGTAATACATAATGTTCCTCTCATCATCATTCAGAAGAGCTCTGGGCCAGACATATTCCCCCCTCTTTTCAGTGGAAGCTGACAGTATTTAGTAGAAATAGTTGAACACCTCTCAGCAAGAAAATGATCCATGCTTTCCTTGAAGTTGTGAATGATTCACACAGACAATTGTGTGTTTGTTGCAATTCCGGTTTGCTGCACCTCTAGCTTGTGTTTAAACCGGAATTAACAAAACTTGTTTGTTTGTTTGTTTGTTTAGGGCTGTTTCTTATCACGTCTGGTCAGAAATCATACGATGTGCTTTTTGACTTTTAAGAAAGATGAGTCTTGATTTTGAAAAAATATCTTAAACAAGATGGATGGCAAAGGAATCTGAATCTATACTTTTCTATATAACTTCACTCAAGCTTTTGTAAGGCATATATTTTACACAAATATCCCTATAAAGAAATAACCACTGCTATAAATAATTGGAGGATAAACTATTCTGATGGTTCATGATAAGCCTAAAAGCACAACTAAAGAGTTCATTTAAAGAAAAGTTGGTAAATACTTTGTGTATCCCAAATGTACTATAGTGCTGAGAATCTACTTTACCAAAAGGAAAAATTGTTACAAGTGTCATATGGATGTTTTTCTCATTCTTTTCTCAGAATTTCACATGTTGAAAAAAATCCTCTGTGACTGATTAAAAACTGATTTATTTTAATAAAAATTTCAGTACAGACTGTTTGTTTGTTTTTTTTTTATAAGTACAACTCATATCATATATTGCAATCCAGTTGGTGGGGACTAGTTGCCAAATATACAATAAATACATGCAGTTCTGTTCTGGTATTTTGTTGAGTACTAGAATGATAATTTATTTGGCTTTTAAAATAATATGCTAATTATTATTAAATTATATAGTTAAATATTATTAACTATATTTGCAAAGTGCAAATATAACAAAGCTCAGGAAGAGCTTTCCATCAGAAAGTTCAGTCCCTATCTCCACTGAACTTAATGGAATTCTCTGTGAAATTAGACCCAAGTTTGGTACAAGCTTCATGGACTCTGCACAGATTTTGAGCAGAATTAGTTATTATACTTACTTTAAACCACACATAGCTCCTCTCCATTCAGACTGTCGTTGCTAAAAAAGCACATGGTGCCATTGAGACAGCTGAGGTTCAGATCAGGTTGAGCAATAAAGACAGCAAGTGTTACTTTTACCCTTAGATTCATACCACCACCATGACCCACAGTTTTCCCAGAGTGTCCCAAGAAGCAGCAAAGTGTACAGCTATCAAACATTGCACTTCCCTCACAATTTATGTCTCTAGGATTTCAAAAACCTTAAAGATCATGATGTACTAGTACAAGGAGTCAGAAAATGGTAGGTTTTTGTTTAGATGAGAAAAAAATGGAAATTTTTCCAATGAGTAAGGAATTGCATGCTAATTTCATTTTGATTGCTGGAAACATCTTTTGAATAAGTTTTATGATACAATTCAAAAAAATATATAACTGTTATAACTGAAAATAACCGCATCATACAATTCTACAAGGCTGTCTTTATGCATATATTGTTTTTCCCCCCTTTTTACCAGATTAATGTCAGAGTTTATTGATCATATTGACAGAGAAAATGGTTACAATGTTCCAAATATTAGAGTCAGACTTCCTGTGTAGAATGAAATTTTGAATTTTATTAATTACTTTATTACTACAAATTATTGGAAGAAACATGTGTTCTTGGATGTTAATTAATAGCTCATTATTATTATACAAATTAACTTGGCAGCACTATGTACCGTATATTTGCGGAATAATGAATTACATTAAAGGGAAGCCAAGATGGCAAACACTGAAGTGCATGCATCTATTATCTGCTCCTTATAAATGCATAAGCCTTTCCTAGGGCATTAAACAGAAATCCTAATGAGAGGCACACTAGAGTCAAAAGAAGAAAAGAAAAGAAAAGAGTAGAGAAAAGGATAAAAAACGATGCACGTA
This sequence comes from Aptenodytes patagonicus, assembly GCF_965638725.1. Taxonomy (NCBI): domain Eukaryota; kingdom Metazoa; phylum Chordata; class Aves; order Sphenisciformes; family Spheniscidae; genus Aptenodytes; species Aptenodytes patagonicus. The sequence goes on from NC_134950.1 coordinate 159,392,415, forward strand.
CAGCTTGAAGCACTGAGCATTGCACTGAGAAGCAATAGCTACTGTTTCAGTCCCATAGGCATTTGCTCTTAAATGGATTGTCATAAAGCTGGGAAAGCCGACAACGTACTGCACAGTGGCGTGAGATTTGAGTCTGACCTGTGAAACTAACAGTAGCAATAGGCTCTTCTCAACTGCTCTGAGCAGCTGGCCAGGATAGTAACGCAGAAATCCAGGGGTTCAAAAGGGAAATCAGCAAAGTCTTACCTACCCTGGTGCAACACAAAGAAACCTTGCCTTGCCTTGCTATTCTGTTTCTTTTCTTTTCCCTTTTCTTTTCCCTTTTCTTTCTCCTTTTCTTTTTCCTCTTCTCTTCTCTTCTCTTCTCTTCTCTTCTCTTCTCTTCTCTTCTCTTCTCTTCTCTTCTCTTCTCTTCTCTTCTCTTCTCTTCTCTTCTCTTCTCTTCTCTTCTCTTCTCTCTCTTTCTCTTTCTCTTTCTCTTCTCTTCTTTCTTTTATCTTCTTCTTTCTCTTTTCTCTCTCCTTTCTCTGTAGTGATATAAAGAAAATCAAGCTGAATTCCTGTATATCAGAAGAAATAAGAGTTATTCACTTGAAGAAGAGTAAACAATGTGTTCAGGAAGTAAACAAACTCTCCAACAACTGATTTTTTTCTGTCTAGTTGAATTTGAAGTCAAATAGATCTAGTAACTTAGAGACTTTCCATATGCATCTTTCCACCAGTCGTGCAATTTTTTTTGTACTGAAGTTGCAGTATCAAAATCTAGACCCCATAATGTTCAGGCTCCCTGATTAAGGTGTACCAAATTCCATATATTTTAGCTCCAATTCAAACAAAGTCATACTCTTTTCTGTGTACTCATTCCCAATAACTTGCCTTGTCCCTGTTTTTATTATTTATTTAAAACTAAGGAAAATATTTGTTTGGGGTCCTACTTAGATTATCTCCAAATTCTATTTCTTCTCTGTATTAATCTCTTTGTATTTATATATTATTCTAATTTTAATGTCTTTTAACTTCTTTATAATTTGGCATTTCTCATGTAATTTCTCTAAACTTTTATATATCCATAGTATTATATTTTCTGCTGTTCTATTCTTTCTCTTACCTACTTTATAGATTCTCTACTTACTCCTAGTAGCAAGAGATTCTCTGCTAACTTCTACTACCATGTAGAGATGACTATCGAATTAGTCTGGCCTGAAAGATACTCCTTGTAAGTGTTTCCTCCTTCTTCACAAGCTCAACTCCAATTAATTTCATTTAAAGTTACTTCAAAATTTAATTCCAGGAGATATTCTGTCCTGTTGGCTTCCCTAATTGTTTCCCTGAGCTTCTCATATTCTACCTTTTTTAAACCAATAGTTGCTAATATCTTTTGTTTAGCTTTTTTATTTAACCGCAGTGAAATCTCTGTAATCTTCTGCTCCAGGATTATTTTTTATTGAGGCTTTTCTCTTATCTCTCCACTACTTATGAGAACAAAGTTTAAACCCTTTCTTGTTTGATTGGTAGAGAAATCTAGAAGCTTTTACAATCTGACATTATAAGGTCTCATCAGTATCAGTAATGATATTACATATTCTATCTGTAAGAAGTTAGTCTTTCATAATAATACAATTTCTAGCGCTATTTATTACTCTAATTATGCCATATTCATAAACAAATCCAACACTCACTGTCTATTGCAAACTCCTAACATTGTCTCAAGAAATCCTAATTTACAATCTTTTTAAAATCTTGTTAGGGACCAAGTCATTTCTCTTTTATCTGCACTGTAAAGTCTTATTTCTTTAAAAATTTATCCCATCACATTACTTAAAATGCTACATAAAAATATGTACATTCATATAGCTATAAAACTTCATTCTGAGTATTGAAAAAGGAGGTATTACATTCTATTTGGTTAGATACCTGACATCACTTCAAGCATAACTGTGCATCCAGGAATAATATTTTTAGGCAAAGTTTGCATTTTCTAGGGGACAGTTTGGCTTTTACTTCAAAGCAGTCTAAAGTAAGGAAAAGAAACACCACAACTTTCCCAAAGTTTATTTCACAGATTAAGCATCTTAGTAGGGTTTCAGAAAATCAGCTGTGTAGATATATTCTTCAGTAAGATCCCACTTTGAAAAGCAAGAATGTGAGAATTTGTCTAGTTGTAGATTACTTTTTTCTGATTTGTCAGGTGCAAAGTGAATTGTCAATGTATCAAATCAACAGGGATATGAGAAAATTTCAATTTTTTCATTATTTCAGCACCAAACAGTTTCTTCAAAATTTTTCTCTCACATTTAGATAGCAAAGGGAGTTATGATGAGATGTGAGTTGGAGAGATGAAAGGTACAAAAAGTCAACCTTAAAACAGCCTAGGGAATGTAGTGAAGGCAGTGAAATGTTCTGATAACACTAAAGTCTGGAACTAAAGCAATCCTGATATTATCAATAAAGGGGGTTGATAACGGTTTCACCTGTCAAAATAGGAGACACTTTCTTTGATGTCACCTTGACATGGACCTTTCATTTAAGTTTCTCTTCTCCTAACCAAGATAAACCTACCTAGACAATTTCTATCAATTTTTACTTTGCATTTTTAATTTTCTGTCTGTCTTAGTTGTATTAACCTAGATGCCTGAATCTTTATTTTATAAAGTTCAAGGAAGAATAGTTCAACAGAAATATTGGGCTGGGGAGTGGAGATAACATATAAATGATAACCTGAAATTTAAAATTAAAAAAACAGTGAACCCAATTCCCTTCTGAATTAATCTTGTACAATGGGGAAAAAACACTGGAATCACTCCCCTTTCTCAACAGGACAGGGGGAGAAAAATATGACAAAAAGCTTGTGGGTTGAGATAAAGACAGGGAGATCACTTACCAATTACTGTCATGGGCAAAACAGACTCTAGTTGGGGAAATTAATTTAATTTACTGTCAATTAAACAGAGTAGCCTAATGAAAAATAAGAACAAATCTAAAAACACTTTCCACCACTCCTCCTGTTGTGGTTTAATCCCAGCTGGCAACTAAGCCCCACACAGCTGCTCCCTGGTGGGACAGGGGAGAGAATTGGAAGGGTAAAAGTGAGAAAACTCGTGGGTTGAGATAAAGGCAGTGTAATAGGTAAAGCAAAAGCCACGCAGGCAAGCAAAGCAAAACAAGGAATTCATTCACTCCTTCCCATCAGCCATCTCCAGGAAAGCAGGGCTCTATCATGTGTAACAGTGACTTGGGAAGACAAACACCATCACTCTGAACGTCCCCCCCCTTCCTCCTTCTTCCCCCAGCTTTTATTGCTGAGCACAACATCATATGGTGTGGAATATCCCTTTGGTCAGTTGGGGTCAGCTGTCCCGGCTGTGTCCCCTCCCAACCTCTTGCGCACCCCCAGCCTGCTCGCTGGTGGAGTGGGGTGAGAAGCGGAGAAGGCCTTGACACCGTGTAAGCACTGCTCAGCAGTAGCTAAAACATTGGTCTCTTATCAACACTGTTTTCCAACACAAATCCAAAACATAGCCCCATACAAGCTACTATGAAGAAAATTAACTCTATCCCAGCAAAAACCAGCACTCCTCCCTTCTTCCCAGGCTCAACTTCACTCCCAACTCTTCTACCTCCTCCCCCCAAGCTGAGCAGGGGGACAGGGAATGGGGGTTGAGGACAGTTCATCACATGTTGTTTCTGCCGCTCCTTTCTCCTCATACTGTTCCCCTGCTCCAGCGTGAGGTCCCACCCATGTGAGATGGTCCTTCATGAACTTTTCCAGTGTGGGTCCTTCCCACAGGCTGCAGTTCTTCATGAACTGCTCCAGCATGGGTCCATGGGGTACAGTCCTTCAGGAATGGACTGCTCCAGCCTGGGTCACAAGTCCCGCTAGGAGCCTGCTCTGGCATGGGGTCTCCATGGGCTCTAGCCTCCTTCAGGGCACATCCACCTGCTCCGGCATGGGGTCCTCCAGGGGCTCCAGGTGGGTATCTGCTCCACCATTAACCTCCATGGGCTGCAGGGGGACAGCCTGACTCACCATGGTGTTCACCATGGGCTGCAGGGGAATCTCTGCTCCGGCACCTGGAACACCTCCTTCCCCCTCCTTCTTCACTGGCATTGGTGTCTGCAGAGTTGTTTCTCTCACATGTTCTCACTCTTCTCTCTCAGCTGCTGTTGTGCAGCATTTTTTACCCCTTCTTAAATATGTTATCACAGAGGCACTACCAATGTCACTGATCAGCCCAGCCTTGGCTAGCGGTGAGTCCGTCTTGGAGCTGGCTGGAACTGGCTCTATCGGACATGGGGGCAGCTTCTGGTGTCTTCTCACAGAAGTCACACCTGCAGCCTTCCTGCTACTAAAACTTTGCCACATGAACTCAATACAGGGAGGAATGAGAGGTGACCGTGGTTGTTTCAGAGATGGCTATTAGCAAAGTCTGACCCCCAACAGCAGTGACTACAGCAGCATACCTGTCACCTTAGAAGCAATTCCAAGGAGCTCAAAAGATATTCAACAAAAGTTAAAGACATGAAGCAAAGCACTTCATATCAATTACCAAATGACTAGTGGCTACCTAGCTAGTTGATCCCTGGCAGAATTCAGACCTTTGTAATCTAATAAATTAAAAGACCTTTTTCTTTTAAATGGAAGTATAAGAAAATAAAAGGCATGCACTCTCAATAAGATTTATTTCCTGCTTGCTTTCTTTGGTGTTTGATAAGTTCCCTTGCTGACCACAGCCTGGGTCTAAGCAGTTTTATTCCTGTGTAAGGGAAGTATTACTAAACCGTAAGATCTGCATAACTTGTTTGAGGGAAACCCTACTTAGTGCATGCGTCTTGTACAGCACATCAAAGATCTTAGCTCTTCAAATACACTAGGGGGGGATCCTGGACTGGAAGATGCCAATTTGCCAATAAGTAGACTTCCATTACTACATCACATGTCACAAAAGCAAAATTCAGAGTTCACGAGAACTTCAACTTTCCTTGCCTGCTTCAGTAGCTTTTGGAAAGTTTAAGAAAGATCAGAATATACCAGCAAAATATGTTAAAATGAAAAGTAATATATATCCCAAACCGCTGGTGGTCATCTGAAGATAGAGCAAGTACTTTGTAGACAGTTTTGATTGTCTACAATGTGTATCTATCTGTAACCGCAATGCAAATTTCTGGATTATTATAAATTTAGTGCTCAAAAATTCAGTTCAGCACAACATCTATTCTTTATTTTTCTATGTGCAATAGAAAAATCCAGATAAAGATTTCATATTTTAAAGCCACAAGCAAGAAGAATGTGCTGAAGATTATCTCTCTGACAACCCAGCTGACATCAAGATATCATCTTCACGCACAGATGTCAGAGCTGGTGGCCCAGGTGCCCAGGTGCCAGTCCTGCCTTTGATGTCTCCTTGTTTCCCTGAATTAGAGAGGCACAGAATCGCACTCCATTACTATTTTATTTTACAGCAAAAAATCTGAGGAAAAAGATACAGCAAGAGTATGGTAAACATCAGAATCCCTTATTGGGCACCTGCTTAAAACTTGTAAGGTAACAATTGTCAAAAAACTGTAGCTTAAAGATTCCCTATTCTTTGCCAACAGGAATTTCCTGATCATCATTTTCAGCTCACAACAACATTATACAAGTTCTTTGTATAACTTTCTATGTCAACAATATTTGTCCCAGAAGAAAGTAATGGTGAATAAGGTATGGTATATAATCTTTTTATTTCTAATTGTTTCATATTATGAACAGTTTTTAAATCTCAGTATAAAATATCTGCTGAACAGATAGTCTAGAGTAGGGATTGGAAGGAAAACAAGTTAATTTTCTAAGGGATTTCCTGACAGTGTCAACTCTTTCAGGTAAGAGTGCTCACTGACTTGCCACAGAACCAGAATCATGTAATTGCCATGTCTCTTACTATATTTTTGCACTGCCAGGTGGTCTCAGGGAAGGGATACCAGCAGGTCATGCTTTCTGAGTCATATAAATGTAGCCAGGGATTACAGTCTGCATGTCAATAATTATTTATAATGTATGTAATTTCTTAAAACGGAAAGTGAATTACATCAGTGGGATCAGGAGCTTACTCATAATTTTGGTGGTTTTAATCATCAGTATTTAGGTCTTCAGGCAGAATCCACAACCAGCACATTTTATAGGCAGGAGATGAGTTTTGTTTCAGGAAAATGACAGATTGTGCACAATATCTTCCTTCAGAGTCTAGTTATAACCAAGCTTAATTTAGATCAAACAGGTAAAACCAAAGCATCTCTTAGGCTGACTGCTATTATTATTATTATTATTATTATTAACAAAATTCCAGATATGACACTTATTTTGTAAGAGAACCTTCTATAGAGGGCTAATACGTTTGATACTATGACCCTACTATAAAAATACTAGGTTTTACTTTCTGTATTTCTAGGTCAGCTAGCATTTGTGAGCCTACAGACAAAACTAAAAGCTTCATCTTCAAATAGCATCTTACAGTCACTAACCTTCTCTTTTCTAAGAAGCCAAGGGAACAATCTGCTTGATCTTTTAAGTTCTCCCCATGACTGGACATTTAAAAAATCCAGTATATGTAATCAGTCTGAACTGAGGTGCATTAGTCAGCCCTGTGGGGCTGTGTGCCAAATTGCCTTTCAGGATGTTTTGAACATCTTGGTGCCTGTTGAAATTTCCTGAAAGCGAAAATACAGGAAGCTACTCAAGACCTATCAATTCCATAGTCCTGCACTAGTGGCTGCAGAATATCCCATTGTACTATGGCACTTAGAAAATCTCTTTCAGAAGTGTTTTTCAGTTTTGATCTTTGAGAGTAGATATGTGTGTATATTTTAATACTTTGAGGAAAAAGGGTTGTAAGTAAAAATAGGTTTTGCTTTCTGTGGAAAATGTTTTACTTTTCACTGGAGGTAGAATAGGGGTTTGCGTCTTCAGAATTGCTGCTATAGCATTTTTTAGGAAACATATTTCAGTTTTCCTATTCTACTGAGGCCTGAGCTTTCCAGCCTACGATCTCTCACCTTCTCACTCCCTGAGGCATTATAACAGCTTTTCTCAAAATATTTGGTTTTCTCTTAACCCCCCGTCCCACCCAAATCCTAAAGTTCTTTTTTAAATTAACACAGAAACTGTTTGTACAGTTACAAATCTTGTTAAAAAAAACCAAAACGAAACCAAAAAAACTAAATACATGATGATGATATTCTCTAAAACTTCAGAGAGAGACACAAATTTCTTCATTTACAACATTTATATGTACAAAATGGGATATGATATATACAGAAGAACCTTGTTTATGAAGGCAATGGTGTACAGCACATACCATGTGTTGTGTTTCTGGAAATTTAATTAAGTGAAAGGAAACCCTAGGTTGATGGGTAGGAGGTGGCATGTAAATCACTCTATGTGTGAAACAGCTAAACTAATTAAGATGTCTTATTTCATGTCCAAAGCTATAAAATGTTAAATCCTCACAACTCACTAAAATTAAGAATCTGATTTTACTAAGTACTGAAGTTCCTTAGTTATTGTGATTTGTATAACTTCTGAGGATCATAGATCCATATGTATGTTGGCTAAAGAGTAGAAAAGCATTGATATCACTAGGGTGACATATATCCTTTATTTTAAGGAACCATCTTTTGTTTCATGAGTAAAGGCATGCTGAATCTCTGAAACCATTGAGAAGAAATTAAGCATAATAACTACTAATCAAAGCCTGTTTAAAGCATAGAACTCTGCCTGAAGAAATCTACTATTTTAATAAAAAATCACAAAGCTCAGGAAAAGAGAAAAAGAAAATGTCTTCTAAATTGCAGGCTGAAATTTTATATGAGACTGCCTATGGAAATATGTTATCTGAACCTGGGAAATTCCATGTGAGGAAGAACACTTACAGAAAAGGTCATTAATGAATGAGCAAATAAATGGTTGTCATTGTCTGCATGCCATTTGAAGGTACAGGTTTGGTGTTTATTGTGTGCAGTACGGTGTTTAAGATGTGGCAGGAGCTCAGGTCTGTCTGTAGATGTCCCTGTCCTACACTGGCATCCCATCAGAGCTTTCTGGACATGTTCATCCCAATTCAGCAGGCTGTGAAAAGGCCAGGACTGCGCAATAGAGTGAGGAAATTTTTTTATTCCATTTTACTGCTGAAGAAATTGGAGCAGGAAGTTTTTGGTGACAGAACTGGAGAAACAGGTTTCTTTTTTGCTTAGTTCTCAGAGAAGTGGAAGTGTCTTCTAGTTCCTGCACTGAGACTATTGTTTGAAAACTGAAGGACATCACCATACCAAGGCAAATATCAGGACTGTGATTATACCCTTCCCAAGAGGTACTTTTTTAACAATTAAATAGGCTGGTTTTGCTGAAAGTTATTTCTTTCCACAAACCACCAGTTGAGATGCAGTCTTCTGTGTCTGACCATAGACATAGTATGTGTTTGTTCCACAGCTGCAAGAATAAAAAGTCCTAAATTCACTTTGGAAGTTTTTTATATTAATGTCTTTTTCCTTTTTTTTTTTTAAATGCAAGACTTAATTTTGATTTTTTTTCTACAATAATTCTACTATATCTATATTGCAACTGCAGCTTCCCTATATATTCTTATTTTCCCGTATATATGAAGAGTATAAATTATTTCATCTGTATAATTATCATAAGCTAAGAAAGGTTGTAGAGAGAATAGCATTTGGGTACTAGTGTTTGTGTATATATGAGATGTAGAAGTAGCTCTGATGCCAAACTGAGTCATTGTCTTGTATTAAATACTTTTAAGTAGTCATATTATTTTCTCACACACACTCACTGCAACAGGAAATACAAAGGTAAAATTCCATCAACTCAAAATAGAGCCTCAGAAAGCATGGCATTGATATTTTCTAGATTTAATGGATAAATTATATAGATGTTAAAGAGCAATATTTACCATAAACTTTATGAAAAACACTGAAATGGAGGTGATCATAATAATTCTAATACACCTAAGAATTAATCTGATATTCATGTTTGAATATGAAAATGCAGAAAACAATATGGTAGCTGCTGCGCAAGCATCTATACCGTAGTATTGTCATTCATATGAACTGCTGTACTGTGACAACAAACTAAATGTTATAGTTTTACAAGATTTACTTGTAAGTAAAATGATGTATATTGGGGGGGGATAAGCTGATGTATTGTCAGGAATATGACAGGCATTTTTCTCTGCATATGGTTCTGCTTCTTTCCAAGGAAATATTAAAAATCTTCCACCAGTTATTCATTAAGACATACTTAAGAAAGGAATTTTGTTTCTTGATTGTTTTCAAGACAACACTGGAACTGTGTTAAAAATATTTGAAATGTAGCAAGTGTATATCAAAGGATGAACTGAACTTTGATGTGCCATAATTTGCAGCTGATAAAGACAATGCTATTTTTGACATGAATTATTCCCTACTTCTGGCTAACTGTCCGGTGCATACACTACTAAATGCATTACAATGCACTTTTTATAAGTCATCATTTGATCTTGAAGGTTGGATAAGACACATTTTTCAACATGTTTTCTATACCTGTCAGCAGAATTTCCAAGTTTGCAGAGGTCTCACTTTTCTGACTTTAAATACATGGAAATGTAGAGGGTGGTCTTCTCACATATTTATATATCATAACCATTTCAGCTACAAGGTATAACATTTTCCAGTTATAAGAAGTAGAAAAACTCTTATATTAAAGCACTGGTAGTTCCCTAAATGTACTTTTAAATAAAATATCTTTGTATTTCCATCCAAGAGAGATGCTCACTTTATGTCTAATGCAAATGTGAAATGTTTTATATTAACCATATGCTATAGTGTTTGAACAGAAATCCAGTCCTGCTGTTTCACTGTTTCCTTTTGTCCATATATTTTCAAACAGATTTTCACTTGCTATAGAACAAGTAGATGGTGCAACCAATCTGTGACAGTAATTTAATGTTGCAATGTACATGACTTTCTCAGTCATTATCTAAAATGACAGCAAAAGTAAAGAAACTAACTTGTTAGTTCAAAGAATCACTGGAAAAGTCAAAACAACATCTGCTTAATCTGCCTTACCCTGACTGAATATACTGATCCATTCTGGTTGTCCATTTTCCCAAAGAATCCTTTATGAATATAAATCTTCATTGTATCAAACTTCTGTCACCTTAGATTTCAACAGATTTTCTGTTGCCTTGACAGAATAGTTACACAGTCCACAGATTTTTATGTGCCATTTCTAACATATTCCTCTATTTATATTAGAATTCAACCAACAGGTTAGATGCTATATACTGGACATAATTTTATAGAATAAATTGTTGGCACCACTTCCAGCTATAAGGGAAAGGATCCTTTGCCCCCTTAATCAGTTATTTCCTGAAAATTATCAAAATAATTATTTGTAACTTCTCTGAAGCTTGTTGCAAGAATTTGTTTTCACCAATGTAAAGCAGATATCAGAGATCAAAGTAGAAGAATGATATAGCCACTCCATGTTTATCAAAGTGGTTGGACAAGACTAAGAGTAAAACCCTCACATCACGCTTTATTATGTGCTCAAAGGCAAATAGAGAGGTGCAATTCATCCCACTGAAGTGGAAAGACACTTAACATCGCTGTGTTTTAGCTACATTTTCAACTGGAAGTGATAATTTTCACAACTCCTAAGTAGGTGAAACTATTATGTACTGGTAAGACATAATAGTAGCCCCACTATATTCTTGCATTTACAATACTACAATTAAAGCAATACTTTAATTATTGCTGATAAACATAGGACTTTTTGCTTAAATACTGAAATAATAAAATTAAATTACGGAAACAAAGAACTTTTACTATCTTTTGTAGCTATGAATTTACTTTCCTACTAGGTGTATACGTAAGTATTATTGAAATAGGGTCCAATAAAATAAATAGCTTTTTTTATAGCACTTTACCAAGCACAACTCTATATGTTTAATATAGCTTCACAAGTACTATACAACTCATACATGCTTAAGGCAAACAAGGGTCATTCAAACGTGCCTATTGCTAAATCCACATTTAAACCAGCTGATGGGTTGAAGTAGCATTTCCATAGATCATAAAACAAGCAATCCTGTGCATTTTACCCACCCTGTCACTGTGTCCCTTAAAGGCGGTCAGTGCTCGGTACGCTAGGACATTTGGTAACTTCATCATACAGCTCCACATGGAAAATGTAGGTCATAACTTCATTTACCACTTTTGCCCAAAGCTTTTTCAGGGACTAATTCATAGGCCTCTCATTTAGGTCTGATCTTCAACAGGAATACGTAGGTTTTCCACAAGAGCATAGCTGAAAAGACTTTAACAAGATGCTTCGAGGTCTGACATTCTGCCAAAAATGCCCTAAAATGCAAGGGAACGCTAAGCTATGGGACACCTCTCATCTACACTCTCCATAACATTTTTCTAGGAACAGCAATATCTTTTTCACCATTCTTATGAAACCTCTAGCTTCTGACGAGTATAAGTGCATACAGTCCAAAGAACAAATTAATCATTGCTGTTCTAGAATTATATATTTACTGTACCAATGTAGACAGTAGCTACATTTACCAGTGTCATGTATTAGATCACTGGGAAAGCATGAGTTCATTATCACTGCATTGTCCTTCAAGGGAAATTATGATTTTCAGATGTGTTTGGTAACATAAAAAAGGGTTAACAAAAAGTTTGCCATTTGAGATCTTGGCAATGTAGAGCAAAAGAACTTGCCAATGAACCCTGTTTCTTACTCACCACCCCAGTGTACCTGGAGGTGGAAGAAGTTTCTTGGATCTATTCAGTATCAGTCACCATCAAACATATATGTGCTTTGGGGGAAGTGGGGTACAATTAAAGGGTGTCCCTAACTTAATGTTCCCTTGATTTTTAGAGAGAACTACCAACCTTAATCTCACTGGTTGTTTACTTTTTTGTTCTCTGGATTTCCAAAGTGGCAAGCATAAGACATATTGAAGAAGTATTCCTCTTTTTTCCACCCCCAGACTCCTTTCTTTCCTTGTTTATCACAAGGGATGTAATGGTTTCTCATGCTGCAGGGAGGAACAAAGCAGCATGGTTGAGGCAAACAGACTAAATTTGTTTGATGGAAGCTGTACCACACCATCTCTATTCTTGCTATTTGTCATACAACATTCTCAACATTCCTTATCAAGCTTTTTATCTACTCTGTGGGAAGACTTGCTTTATCAGAGCACAGCTGCTTCTATCAAAGCTACTAGAGCTCAAAATACCTTCTTTTTCCCATGAACACTCTCTGCCACCCACCAGATTTGCCAGTGTTCCCAGCACAGATTTATCTCCGCAGAGTTGCCTTGCTCTCTCATAAAGGCACAATAGTTGTCTCTCAGTTCTGACATCCTAATGGTTACCAGTTGGCCCTTTTTTCTACATTTCACAGGAAATTTTCACAACTCCGAGCGTGCCATTTTTCAGTTGAATTTGACTTATAGTTCACAGATGGAGAGAGACTCATGATAAAAACTCTCTTTAGAAGACAGTGCAAGAAAACACATTTCTGCATTCTGACAGGTTAATATTCTACACATTGATTTGTTTATAGTTTTCAGGGTGTGATGCCAAAGCCTTTAGTAAATTGGAGTCAACTTCTTTGAGAGTAGTATAAGGGAGTACAGTCTTACTAGAAAAAAAAAAAAGGAAATGACAAAGTTGTTATAATAGAGGCTCCCACCTGCATAGAAAGTAACAGCCTTATTACTACATTAGCAACTCATATCTCAAAGTGTGGTAGTTCACAGCCATTATAAATCATGGGACATTGTAGCTATCTAATCTTTTTCAAAAGAATTAATCAGCAAAACACATCTGCATATTAATTAATCACTACTTACACAAACTGGTATATTTAATAGAAAATCTCCCAGGAATTCAGTCTTTGTTTCTCACTCCTTAACTTTATATCAACAGCATCAACAGCACAACTCAAGCTGTCAAAACTAAAGGCTCACTTTACAAAATGGAACTATGACATTGAAAAGTAAATATAAAGAAATACAAAATACAGAGAAGTTTCTTCAGAAAATTGGAACAGGGTCCTGAGCAGCAATACAATACATATAAGGAAATAATGCACAAAATACACTTCTGGGAACTTTGTCACCACTTTTAATTTCATTTGCACTCAGAGCTGAGATTGTTCAAAGAGTGATTGTTTGGACTATCCACCTCTACCCATGCAAACCCCTCTTTTTCTTCTTTTCTTTTTTTTTTTTTTCTTTTTTTTTTTTTAGCTAGCAGCCAGCATCCCAGTTGTACCCTGTCTGTCTCCAGTTCAAAACTACTGTTTTCCTGGCTGTCTCAGTGTGCAGCCACTTCTACTCTACTGATCATTACAGCCAAGCAGCTCCAGAGCACTTGCTTCCTCAGTGCCTGTGTTCTCACTGATCAGCTTACCAAGAAAATAAAATCTTCATCATACAACAGCTGATTCTTGTTAATTCATGTCAGACAGTCTCACAGGTATGGCTGCCATCATTCCTATCACATCTACTTAAGTGCATGATAGATGTTGCATCGCTAGAGTTCATTTCTGAAATTACACAGATATTTTCTTTAATTCCAATATCCAAGGAAAAGGGCTGGGAAGGTCTTTTAAGTATGAAGCTGGATTGTGGCAATTATGGCATTGAGTTTTGGTTTGGAAGCAACATCTCAAAATCATTTGGACAACCACTAACCCCAAATTTTCAGATTAAGCATAATGATGAGGACTCCGTATGTGTTTAAAAGATTTGGTTTGGCAGGGTTTGTGGGCTTTTTTAATGGGGAAATTTCCCTTTTCACCAAGAGAAGCAAAGGAAAGCTGAACTTATTTGAATCACTCAGCTTGTATGCATGTGCACACTCTTCACACATTAATGAATGTAGTTTAAGAGAAATAAGGTAATGATTTTCCTATGGCTAAGTATAAAGTCATTTTCCATATTTAAATTTTTACACACAGACAAAACTGTTACATTTTTTCTCAATAATAGTGCTATTTTTATTAGTTCAATAATAGGTATCTAGTCATGTGGAAAATCTCTACTAGTGAACACTTTCAAAAATTAATTTTATTTTTTTGCTTTGTTATCCAGATACATTTCTGCTGCATCTTTAAATGTAATTTTCCCATTCTATTTTGATAGTTCCTGTTCAGTACTATGGCTTCATTGTTTCAGTGGGCACCAAGTTATTATGAGGCTTAAATTTAATAAAATTTTTATGATAGCTTGCATTTCAGTAATCTGTCAAATAAATTTTACTGTCTTTCTGCTTGTCTATGGGACGTTGCTGCAAAGTAGTTCGGAACACCTTACTTGTTTTCTGTAACAAGTAAAACTCTTCAAGTTTCTTTCTGTGGAAGGCTGGAGTTTAAGGTTTATTAGAGAGCACTGAATTTGGAAATTCTAATTCATCTTTTCTGCATTTCATGTACAGGGTTCTTAGAGAGATGGCCAAACCAGGAATAAAACACTCCCCTGGACTATAAAACTGGAAGATCTTTCAGGAGATGATCTATTTCATTGCCTTACTATGACTTTTCTATGGCCTTTGGCCATAGGAAATTATATCCATCAAATATATGATGGATTTTTGTTTAACCTGTTCTGAAAAATGCCCTACTAAGGCTATTTAAAATTTTTCAATTCTTCCATTAGCTTAACAGTTAGAAAGATCTTCCTTAAGCTTCTCTTCTTTACCAAAATAACGTCCAACTTTTCCTCTTTCCTTAACAGGCATAAAGACCACGAAACATAAGGTTATTCTACACGAATATCGGTGCTGTCAACGACAATTATGCTATCACCACAAACTACCATAAAGTCCAGTCACAGCTGTATATATCCTTATAGTTTGCCCAGTGGCAAAATAATAATAATAAAAAAGTAAGTTTAAAGTAATGGTAGGTTAATGCAACTTGATTATTTCAGATCATGTGCAAGTATCTTATGGACTCTATGTCTTCCTAGGAATCCTGTGGTCATGTTGCCTGTTTTGGAAACAAAAGAATGAAATACTGATTTGAGAGCAGTTCAATACAGTTAGCTATGTCAAGTCAAGCTAAGGGGATACAAAGTCTTGGCTCATATATAAGGCCAACCAAATAGTGAAATATTACTTTTGCATCAGTCGGAATGCCTCAGGCTTTGGCGGTGACAATGAATATGTCATGTGTCTGTGTCCCTCCCATCCCTGTCCTGATGAAAGCCATACGTCCTTCCCCTCCACCCTTCTCCAGGCAGCACCTAGGAGGAGGGAGGGGGCCAGGCCCTTCCTGCAAGCAGTGCAATGCTGAAGGCTGCTGGCTGGTAGCGTTTCCTGCAATCTAGTGTCTGATACACAGGTATTCGCTAGCTGTAAGTATGTTTCTTGTTAATCACTTGCTCATCAAGAAGTTTCACTAATCAAATCAAGGATCAGAAATAACGGTGGATTTCTTAGGCAAATAGTTGAAATGCACTGCTCTTGGTTTTCATTCAAATTTACAGATTGCTATTCAAGCATAATATTTAAAATAGAATCACGAGGGTGCCCATCAAAACAAATGTCCTAAATTAGTAACTTTGAAATTCCCAATTCCAATTTGACTCACTCAGACTTAATGAAAGCCTTTAATTCCTCCATTTGAGATCAACAGAGGAATTTGCATCAATAAAAAAAAAAGGTTTATTATCCTTAACTACTGGATTGTTCATCATCATACAGAACGTCACAAAATACTTTTTTTTTTTAAATTTTGCAGTGACAATGCTTAGTGCAGCAGCTTCTGCTTGGCCTGTAATACTTTCTAAGTCCACTAAAACTCTTCTAGACTCACAGAGCTGGAGATCTGAATTCAAAGTCTACCTAAATAAAATATAGGAAAAAATAATAATAGCAATATTTAAATATAGTTTGAATTTTGGGGAAAATCTGTAATCCATACTCATTATTGAATCTTATTGAAGAATTAAGTGACTTTTTTAAAGACTAAGTAAATATTTATACTGTACGTTTAACATTTAATCGGCTTCAATGTATTGCCACAGCAGCATCAAAGCTGTTAATGATGAACTCTAAAGTTTCCTTTCACTAAGCAATAGCTGCGATTACTGATACAGTCTAAGTATTTTAGTACCCTCTGGCTGTAAAAGTCCTTTTGATAAAAAGACATATGTCCCTTTTTTCCATCACTTTTTATCCCTTTTATATAATTTTCAGAAAGGATATTTTAATATATTTCAAAGTTAGCTTAGTGAACTAAGTACAATGCCTCCGCTTATCTAGGGTATGTGAGAACTTTCATCATGTGAAATGTTTTTCCCCTAAACCTAACCAGTTATTTTCCACTGATAGTTCTTCTTTTTCATACATCTGTATATACACAGGATCTTTCTAAGGTTTTTAGGAGATCTAAGTTTGATAATTTGAACCAAAATTAGTTTCATCTTTTAATACAGTTACAAGTCACATGTTGAAGGAAGGAAAAGGCTAGAGGTTTCACCCAGAGTGCTACTAGAACAGAAATGTTCTTCTAAAAATCCAACCTTTAAAAATATGTCAGATCTGGCATGCTGCAGTTCTGGCATGACAGAGCCCAGTGAACACTCCCCTGACCCACAATGTCCTTGAAAATTTACTACTCACTACCCTGTTATGCTCAAAATCTTGTTATCGCAGAACCACAGAATGATTGAGGAGGGATCTGCTAGGGAACTGCTAGAGGTCATCTAGTCCAATGCCCCTGCTCAAGCAGGGACACCTAGAGCCAATTGCCCAGGACCATGACCAGGGAGCTTTTGAATAACTCCAAGGATGGAGACTCCACAACCTCCCTGGGCAACCTGTGCCTGTGCTCAGTCACCCTTACAGTGAAAAAGGTTTTCCTGATGTTCAGAGGGAACCTTCTGTGTTTCAGTTTTTGCCCATTGCCTCTGGTCCTGTCACTGGGCACCACTGAAAAGACCCTGGCTCCATTCTCTTTGCACCCTCCTTTCAGGTATTTATAAGATATTATTTATAAGATATATAAGATATAAGATTATAAGATTATATATAAGATATATAAGATATAATATTATATATAAGATATATATAAGATATTATTTATAAGATATATTAATAAGATCCCCTATGAGCTCCCTTCTCTAGGCTAAACAGTCCCAGCTCTCTCAGCCTTTCCTCACAGCAGAGATGCTCCAGTCTCTCAATCATCTTCATGGCCCTTTGTTGGACTCTCCAGTGCAACCAGGTCTCTCTTGTATGGGGGAGCCCATCACTGGACACAGTATTCCAGGTGTGGCCTCATCAGTGCTCAGTAGAGGGGAAGGATCACCTCCTCCGACCTGATGGCAATGCTCCTCCTAACGCGGGCCAGGACACCCTTAGCCTTCTTTGCGGCAAGCCTGTTAGAAAGGCTACTTCCTTGACACTTCAAGTTACAAATTTAGAAGGCGGCCATGGAGTAAGCTGTTATTGTCCCAGTGATTGCACTGATTTATGATATGATATATCAAATACATTAATTTAACATTATATAAATTCCAACTACAATTCCTCTATCCCTCTCTCCCCCCCCCGAGTTGTTATTTATGTGAGTGGATTATTGTGAAAGTAGTGAGCCTTAATAAAGGCCCAGGTTTTCAAAAACTTTTTAGGATAAATTCAGAGGATGTTTGGAAAATGTGTTTCTGGTGTCTTCCCAAAAGACCTGGAGAACTACCTCTGTGTAAAGCAATAGGTTTGTTATGCAGCTTCCAGGAAACCTGCAATCTCTGTTACTATTTTTTAAATCAATTTTCAGAGCATTAACACATTTTCTAGGAAAAATCATTGAGGAGCAAAAGCAAGGTAAAGGGTAAAAGTGACTTTTTGCATCTAGTGCATTAGACTGAAAGTTCAGAACAACACATATTTTGATGTGTTGGACTGAGAATCATATAATTTTAAAAAGTACCTCCATCAAAATTAAATCACAGAAGCATAATTGCTGTAGTATGGCTGGGAAACCCTTTGATGACCACAGAGTTAGACTTCATGCCTCAATACTGGAAATCTTAAAGCATTCATCTCTCACTTTTCAGACACCAGCCCAGCAAAGCAACAGCTTTCAACAAGAGCTACCTGTTCAGTGAAGCACTAAGGAAAATGCTCAAGTCCAACCATGTTCAACAAAGCACAGAAGCATATGTTAAACTGTCAAGGGGACATCAGTATATGCCAGAAAAATGCCTCGCTGAATATGGATGAACTGTTGTAGATTGGGTGACAGCTGCCCAGTATAAAAAACTTTAAAGACCACATGTAAGTGAGCTCCTGTGAGGTGATGAGCACCTCCACATTTCAGTGGAAGATCAGGATACTCAGCAGAGTGGCAGTTCAGGTCCATGAAGCATATTTCTCTCGGAAAGGCAGGTATATTTGACAGCCTTGTCTACATTCCACAGCTTTCTCAACCTGGAGACTTTACAGCTCACAGGTGTGGTGTCATTTTCTGCACTGTAATAAGAAATGTGCAAATCATAACTCAGGAACAAAGTGCTCATTTGAGCTGACATCTATTTATATTTACATTTTTTTCACAATTCTTTTATGCTGAACAAACATGTTTTGTGCTGCAGGACTTTTGCACTTTAACTCTCTTTTAAAAGCTGTTTTGTGTGTTTTGTAACATTCAGCCCTAAGAAACATAAATTCTTATAATTTCATCATTTCACCATTGATACAAAATACCTTTTGGTAACCCATGGTAACAGTCTTCCTTGATTTAAATAGCAGGTGTCGAGGACATGGCAAATAGCTGCCTATTCAGTTTAGACCACCTAATGGAGCTTTTAGGGCTAGTCAACATTTTCATTTAAATTACACCAGGATATTGTACATGCACCTCACACAGTGAGCTTTGCTGGAAAGCTGCAGGGATTCAATAAACCCTACATTACACAGTCTGTCTCTGCAGACAATTTTAATACCAAGGGCCTAGGCTGCTTTTATGTTTGCCCTGTTTAACTTGGGTTTTTACATACGTTAAACAAGACAGACAGTATGAGCCAAAGTCACTCCTCCTACAACCCAGTCTTAGTCAATCAATTTATTCCAGGGATGAACTGTCTCACTGTGGTCAGTTGGGCTTTTTTCTACAGAAAAGTATATATCTCAATCTTAGAAACATTTCTACGTATGAAAGGGGAGTAAATGAGACTAATTAAGCAATCCACTTACTTTAGAATCTCTCTTCACACCTTCTGTTTCAGTCTTTAAAACTATATGACCTATATTTGCCATAATTCATAAAAATGGTTAAAGATCAATGTCACTGTTTATGATGATGAATGTTAAAATTTGAGAAATTCGTCATGTAATACGAAGAGTTTGCAGAAGCTAGAGTTGCTAAGGTCCAGATGACTCACAACAGTTTTACTATAGAGAAGTAACTGTTCCTTCTCAGATGTACTTCCTACATTTTTTAATCAAAATATGTTCCTACTGTCTTCGGTCATTCATTCTATCAGAATTCATTTTTAAATCTAGGCCATTATCAAAACATGTGCCTTTTCCTGAACACATTGCAAAGGATGCAGAGGTCTTCCTCCTGTTACTTTCTACTCCAGAGATGAGAGTATGAGGAGCGAAGTGTTCAGCCACAGAAGGAAGACTGAAACTGTTTATCTTCAGAACAGAATGATCTTTTAGCTGCTCCCATTTTTTTTTTTACAGTGCTGCAATCCTTGCAAGTCTGTTCCTGGAAAAAAAAATGCCATGCAGCAAATTTGTACAGAACTCAGGTAGTCTGAGACAACTAGAGCTGTACAAGTAATTCTTTAAAGTATTAGTTGCCCTTTTCAAACTTTACTTCAAAAAATATTGTAATGTTATAGGTCTTGAAAAATTATTTGGCAGCTTATGTTTAGATGTTAGCATTAATTCCTTTCCAATGGTTGCAGACCCAGGCTCAGCATGACTCCAATAAAGGTTTGCAGAGGCTTTAGGGTGGGATATAGGGAACTACTTTATTCCAAGATGCATTTTGGGCCCATTGCAAAAGAAGAACAAGAGGAAGCATCATGGTGTGCTAAACACACAGTAACAGCTACACAGTCTGATAGCATCTTGTGTCCTTAAAGAAAACTTCTGTATTGAGTTAACACTGCTTCATTGTGATTTCAGGGTAGTTTTTTTGTTTGTTTGTTTTGTTTTGTTTTTAAATAGGGCAATAGTCAGTAGTCTAATTGGTTATTTTTAGATCACATTTATTCAGCTGCTAACTTCATTACATAAATTCTGGACCTAAGTAATCATTTGATATCTAGCATTTGCTCTAATTATAGCAACACCCTGCTGAAATAAAATTTAAGGTCAAGTTTCATAGAATGTATGTAGCATCAGTTCAACAATTTCTGTATGTGCCGCACTCCACTGCATAGTCTTACCTAGAGCACAATGACATTACACACTGCCGCAGCTCTGAGGAATAATACAAAAGCTCATTGATTTCCTTCTATTCTTAATAAGCTTTAGAGAATTCAAAACATCATAATTGTTCCAAAAGAGCAGCCAAAGAACATATTGTGTCACCAAGTCACAGGTTAACAGGTAGAGACAGTATAACATTTGTGCATTACACACAGTGTAACAGCAAGCAGGAGAATAAGTGTGGCCAGCAGGTCGAGGGAGGTGATTCTGCCCCTCTACTCTGCTCTGGGGAGACCCCACCTGGAGTACTGCATCCAGCTCTGGAGCCCTCAGCATAAGAAAGACACGGACCTGTTGGAGCGGGTCCAGAAGAGGGCCACGAAAATGATCAGGGGGATGGAACACCTCTCCTCTGAAGAAAGGCTGAGAGGGTTGTGGTTGTTCAGCCTAGAGAAGAGAAGGCTTCGGGGAGACCTTATTGCAGCCTATCAGTACTTAAAGGGAGCTTATAAAAAAGATGGCGGCAAACTTTTTGGCAGGGCCTGTTGCATCAGGACAAGGGGGAATGGCTTTAAACTAAAGGGGGGTAGATTTAGACTAGATATAAGGAAGACATTTTTTATGCTGAGGGTGGTGAAGCACTGGCACAGGTTGCCCAGAGAGGTGGTGGATGCCCCATCCTTGGAAACATTCAAGGTCAGGTTGGACGGGGCTCTGAGCAACCTGATGTAGTTGAAGATGTCCCTGCCCATGGCAGGGGGGTTGGACTAGATGACCTTTAGAGGTCCCTTCCAACCCAAACTATTCTGTGATTCTACGATTCCATATATTTGCCCCCTCCCTGGTTGATATTAAAAGGAGATTTCAGAGACTGATAGAAAAGTAACAATTTTTATTTTGTTGAGCTGCAGAAAATAAGGACATTTTACATATGTGTGGGAACTGTCTTTGAACACTTCTAGAAAGAGTTTCTCAACACAGAGGTTGTATCAGTGGTGCGCTGTTTCCTTTTCGTTCTGGAAAACATGCGGATACCCTGTGCTGCTTCTTCACTCTTTAGCAGGACTGCTTTCATGTAACTATCCCTGAAGAAAGGCATGCCAACCCCAAGATGTTTTATCATCTGCCTGTTTTTCATTAGTAGCTTAGCAGATGGAACAGTTTAGTACTGTAACGCTAATATATACACATATACACATTTTATAGATACTTTGAAGCATTCTTTAGCTATTTATATGTTCCTCACATATATGTGGAGAAAGAGAATGACAGAAGGATTTTGCAAGTTCCACACTTTTTTAACTGATAATTTAGACAACAGTTCTGGGCTCTGGCACATTTTCGTAATCATAGAATCATAGGATCATAGAATCATTAAGGTTGGAAAAGACCTCTAAGATCATCGAGTCCAACCGTCAACCCAACACCACCATGCCCACTAAACCATGTCCCTAAGCGCCTCATCTACACGTCTTCTAAATACTTCCAGGGATGGTGACTCAACCACTTCCCTGGGCAGCCTGTTCCAATGTTTCACCACTCTTTCAGGAAAGACATTTTTCCTCATGTCCAATCTAAACCTCCCCTGGCGCAACTTGAGGCCATTTCCTCTTGTCCTATTGCTTGTTACTTGGGAGAAGAGACCGACACCCACCTCGCTACAACCTCCTTTCAGGTAGTTGTAGAGAGCGATGAGGTCTCCCCTGAGCCTCCTTTTCTCCAGGCTAAACAACCCCAGTTCCCTCAGACGCTCCTCATCAGACTTGTTCTCTAGACCCTTCACCAGCCTCGTTGCCCTTCTCTGGACACGCTCCAGCACCTCAACGTCCTTCTTGTAGTGAGGGGCCCAAAACTGAACACAGTATTCGAGGTGCGGCCTCACCAGTGCCGAGTACAGGGGCACGATCACTTCCTTACTCCTGCTGGCCACACTATTGCTGATACAGGCCAGAATGCCATTGGCCTTCTTGGCCACCTGGGCATACTGCCGGCTCATGTTCAGCCGGCTGTCGACCAACACCCCCAGGTCCTTTTCCAACAGGCAGCTTTCCAGCCACTCTTCCCCAAGCCTGTAGCGCTGCATGGGGTTGTTGTGGCCCAAGTGCAGGACCCGGCACTTGGCCTTGTTGAACCTCATACAGTTGGCCTGGGCCCATCGATCCAGCCTGTCCAGGTCCCTCTGCAGAGCCTTCCTACCCTCGAGCAGATCAACACTCCCGCCCAACTTGGTGTCGTCTGCAAACTTCCTGAGGGTGCACTCAATCCCCTCATCCAGATCATTGATAAAGATATTGAACAAGACCAGCCCCAAAACTGAGCCCTGAGGAACACCGCTTGTGACCGGCCACCAACTGGATGTAACTCCATCCACCACAACTCTCTGGGCCCGGCCGTCCAGCCAGTTTTTGACCCAGCGCAGAGTCCACCTGTCTAAGCCGTGAGCCGCCAGCTTCTCTAGGAGAATGCTGTGGGAGACAGTGTCAAAGGCCTTACTGAAGTCCAGGTAGACCACATCCACAGCCTTTCCCCCATCCACTAGGCGGGTCACCTGGTCATAGAAGGAGATCAGGTTGGTCAAGCAGGACCTGCCTCTCGTGAATCTGTGCTGGCTGGGCCTGATCCCCTGGTTGTCCTGTACATGCCTTGTGAGCGCCCTCAAGATGAACCGCTCCATCATCTTCCCCAGCACCAAGGTCAGGCTGACAGGCCTGTAGTTCCCCGGATCCTCCTTCCGGCCCTTCTTGTAGATGGGCGTCACATTGCCAAGCCTCCAGTCGTCTGGGACCTCCCCCGTTAACCAGGACTGCTGATAAATGATGGAGAGCGGCTTGGCGAGCACCTCCACCAGCTCCCTCAGCACTCTCGGGTGGATCCCATCCGGCCCCATGGACTTGTGAGCGTCCAGGTGGCGTATCAGGTCGTTGACTGCTTCCTCTTGGATTATGGGGGGTTTATCCTGCTCGCCGTCCCTGTCTTCCAGCTTGGGGGGCCGAGTACCCTGAGGATAACTGGTCTGCCTGTTAAAGACTGAGGCAAAGAAGGCATTGAGTACCTCAGCCTTTTCCTCATCCTCGGTGACAATGTTCCCCCCTGCATCCAATAAAGGATGGAGATTCTCCTTGGCTCTCTTCTTGTCATTAATATATTTGTAAAAACATTTTTTGTTGTCTCTAACGACAGCGGCCAGATTGCGTTCTAGCTGGGCTTTTGCCTTTCTCATTTCCTCTCTGCACCACCTAACGAGATCCCTGTACTCTTCTTGAGTTGCCTGCCCCTTCTTCCACAAGCGGTAAACTCTCTTTTTTTTCCTGAGTCCCAGCAAGAGCTCCCCGTTCAGCCAGGCCGGTCGTCTTCCCCGCCCGTTCTTCTTACGGCGTATGGGGACAGCCTGCTCCTGCACCTTTAAGACTTCCTTCTTGAAGAACGTCCAGCCTTCATGGACCCCTTTGCCCTTCAGGACTGTCTCCCAAGGGACTCTCTCAACCAGCGTCCTGAACAGGCCAAAGTCCTCCCTCCGGAAGTCCATGGTTGCGGTTTTGCTGGTCCCCTCCTTACTTCACTGAGAATCGAGAATTCTACCATTTCATGGTCGCTAAGCCCAGGACAGCCTCCGACCACCACATCTCCCACCAGTCCTTCTCTGTTTGTAAACAGCAGGTCTAACAGGGCACCTCCCCTGGTAGGCTCACTTACCAGCCAGTTTGTCTTCCACACACTCCAGGAACCTCTTAGTCTGTTTCCTCTCTGCCATGTTGTATTTCCAGCAGACATCCGGGAAGTTCAAGTCCCCCATGAGAACAAGGGCTAGCGATTGTGAGACTTCTGCCAGCCGCTTGTAGAACGCTTCATCCTTCATCTGTAATACCACAGATTAAGAAATTATTATACTTTGCCTGGGCTGCAGCAACAGTGTCTTTGTGCATTTTCAACCTATGGCAGGACTGAATTAATTTTCCTTGGTTTAGTATTAGAATTATAATTAAAGTCATGGTGTATTATCTTGCATGTGCTGTGGACAATGCATATATATGTATATATAGCACTGTGCATTAGCAATTACTAAAGCTCAGCTGACACACATGCACATTTTTTATGTGATCCATTATCACATCCTGGATTGCTTCTTCTTTTGTCCAATTATAGGATCAGCTCCTTAAATGAAAGCTTTCCCTAACCATCTGCCAGACAGTGCAATCGTGTAACATGGCTCCATTCACTGAAATTTAGTCAGCAACTGAGAATGTGGACAGAGGAAGGACATCTTTTATTATTCAGTTCAGTTCACCTGTTATCCTAAAGAACACGCTCTCTAATTCAGAAATGTAAAGAACTCTATTTAAAAGCCGTTACCTTATTTTTCTGACTCTGTTCTATTGGAAGGCTGTTGCTGGGATTTTTTTTCTAACTTCCAGCTGAAATCCATTGAAACCAGTCCTGACCCATACAGGTATTGTCAGCACTGCTGAAAAAATAATTTTATCAATTATTCCTCACAAGAGATTAATCCCTCATGTAGAATTTAATCCCTTTATGCAGCTATAGGCAGCATATCCCCTCCATGTAGTGAGGATAAACAAGCAATAGATCTTTTAGTTTCTTCCGAAGAGTTACGAGCTCCTGGCTGATCCCCCAGCAGCCTGCATGCCCTGCGTGCCAGCACTGTGCCAGCTGTCCGTTGGGGAGCTCAGGGCCACCGCCAGCCATTTTCTGCCTTGGACACCCTGCTCTGCTCACTAACCTCATCGATGCTCCTTAGGCTTCTCCTACCTCTGTAGGCACATTTCTGAGAGCAGCAGTTCAACCTGGAGTAAAATACTCTATAGATTGCTACCAAAGGCAAACCAAGGTAATCCTTCGCAGGATAATTCCAAAATATATTAACTCATGATAAAGTCTTCATATTATATAGCACTGAGAATCTGTGCTGTTGCCAAAAATTGGACAGTTTGCATCAAAAATATCTTAGTCTGATTCAGATACAAATTATGGCATTCCTATTTTAAACCTTGATTTAGGGGTATTGAAAAGTTATTAAAAGTTCAGGACAACTTTGATCAAACTTGTGCTTGCCTCATTAACATTTGTTCTGCTACTGAGGGAAAGGAAGGAGCTCTTTTGAATTACTGTGTAAGTAGTGTTTTATCAAATTGTCTGCCTCAGAATGTGCTGATTTTGGGGGGAGATTTTAACTGCACTATCTATTATGCCAAAGACAGGAACCATTTAGAGTCTCGTCCTCCATCTGTAAAAGAATTGTACTTTTTTACACATTTATGATTTAACTGATGTGGTAGAGGAGTTTTAATCCGTAAAATAGGCAATATACATGACTCAGTACAAATGCTAACCTTCTTTCCAGCAAGACAAGATAGGTTTTGCACTTATCAGAAGCATTTAAATCTGTTAAAAATGAGCTATATTAATTCTAACAGCTTTTCTTTTCCTGATCACAGTTTAGTTGTTCTTAATTTTGTTTCATCTTCCTTACAACTGTTAACGCGTATGACAGTCTTACGGCATGCTTTTTTAAAATTCTGCTCTACCTGAAATAAATGTGAATGCTTTCAAACAGAAATAATGTGTTTTCAAGACCCCAATTTGTGTTTAAAATCAATTCTAATTTAACCTGTTTGTATTCTCATTTGACTAAAGCTGTTTTACACCATTCTGATATGAAAAGCAAGCCTTCGGGCCATATAAAATAAATGAGAATTCAAGGCCATGCATAAGTGCTTTGCTGAATCAAGCCTCGATTATTAGACCATTACTGTAATATCATGATGCTGTATTATGAAAATGTTTAACAAACACATCATAGTTGCTTCCAAACATCTGTGCTTAAATTCCAAACATTACAAGGTCATATCTTTAAAAAGTGATAAGAAATTACCTTCTGTTTCAGTTATGTTAAACTGTATAAATTAGTAATACAATAATTATGTTATTTAAACAAATAAAACAAAAAGCAAACAAATAAGAACTTTCTACCTTTTAGACAGTGATCTCAGATACTTCCTAGCACCTTCTTAAACTTTAAAAGAATGTGAAAGGCTGAATGGAGGTTATTAGTTTTTCCACAGGTCACACAGACTTTATATTGTAAGCTTGGTCAAGTTCAATAATGGAGACTGGACTCATGGAAAGATACCGAAGGACCATTCATTACCTCTGTTATGCCATAAAGTAAGGAACACATTTAATTTTATGATTTTACAAAGTTGTGCACTGTGGACTGATGTAGGAATTTCTCCTCTTACCTGGAAAGACATTTACTGAAAATGGCAGAACAGGAGAAAGATATATGAATGAATCACAAAGGATTTTGGGAACTAATACTATGCACCTGAGAAAAACACAAGTGGATATAGGAGACAAGGTGTTCTCCATGAAGATCAAGAATTAATAACGCTACGATGAGAAACTCTGGTAAGGCCCTTATGGGAAAATACTATCTACAGAACTAATAACTTCACACGCTTCTTTGTGTGTGCAAATGTAAGTACACAAACTCATGTGCACATACACACACACACACAGAATATCAGATATAAATAACAAATAAGATATTTCTCCTTTTTTTGCTTTTTCTTGAGGCTTGTCATAGAAAAGAAAATGGAAAATTTAGATGAAAACAGAAATGAAAGCATTTCTGTGAAATATTTTCTCTTACAATGAGTACTAAGGTATTTCTAGAGTATTATTTCAAACATTTTATTTGTCTTTAATCTTAAAAAAAATTATAAGTCTGAAAAATATTTTGAATGAAGCTACTTCATTTAAACTGATATTTTTGAAGATACATATTTTGGAATAGGTTTATTTTTGGCCCTCGATATTATGTTGTACAATTTACATTATGATGAATGCATATAAACACATGTCCATTTTTCAGTTTTGCTCTCTCAAAATGTGAGTTTCTTCTATTTCTGTACTGTAATTGTACAAGTCTAATTACTGCATGCATGTCTCATAATTCAAGCTTATGACAGGAAAGCATGGGAAAAGACGCTAGTTGTTTTTGAAAAGACTAAAAAAAAAACAACAAAAAAACCACCTCTGAAACCCTGAGCTTCTTTTTCTGCCCTTCTCCAGCATGGGCTCCAGTGTCATCTGAGAAAGGAATGAGGGAATAAGAGGGGCACAAGACATTCTTCTTTTGGCAATGAAGAACAATTGGATTGTCTCAAGCCATCTTGCCTGTTTTCCAGCTTGACCAAGGAGATTGTGCATGACTAAAATGTTTCTTGAATATAATAAAATGAAACAAGAGAAGAAGATAGGACTGTTGTCTATGAAAATGAGGGCTGTAACATTGTCTTGAAGTAAAAGATACAAGGTGATGGAGTCTCATTAGGCACATCCTACAATATCCCCAACAGATTTGCTTTCGTTAACATCTTCTTGATCAAAGATAGAGCCATTTCAAAATAATGTAATTTGATATAGATTCTGTCTTTTAGAACTAGAAAAGACTTTTGATCATCTTTGGTTTGTCTTGCTTTAAACCCCAAAGGTTTCAGTTTAGGTTTCAATTTGTGGTGGAAGTACAGGGAAGAGGACCCATCTGTTTTTATATTGCTGCATCAATAAAAGCAGAACATACGATTTCTCTGATTAGGAGATAGCATTCTGCTTCCATCAAAATCTCTGGGAGCTTGGGCATTAGATTTCAATGGAGAAGAATCAAGTCCCTAATAAACCAAAAGCAAAACACCTCTTTGTCAGGAATGTTTTATTTATTGTTCGCAGAAGCCTCATTATACAGGCAAGAGAACGCTGTGATTTTTTCATTCCTTGCTTCCATCTGCACTTCTCGTTCTTGTGGGATTCTAGGAGTTAGAGCAAGAGCTCAAAGACAAAACAACAAAAGACCTGACTGGAAGCAAACATTACATAGGGAGGTATTTCTCAATGTGAATACTGTTGAAAGAATCAGTTCCAAAATGTTTGCTGAAGGAAATGTAAGATAAGAAAAATAATGGCAAAACAAACAAAGATGCTGTAGGAAATAAGGTGACCTATGGCATGGGGAAAGTTATAAAACAAATGAATAGATCTTCAGCTGCCGAAAATCAATGTAAGTCCTTGTAAGTTGGAGAGCTCATGCAGTAATTAAAAGGAAGCACAATGTTTTCATATATATAACCTAAATTCCAGGGATCTCACTGCCCTTTAAAAGTGCACTGCTTGAAAAAATGATGCCAGACAACCTGCACAATTCGATATCCTCCACAAAATGAGAGAGTGAGGCAGCAGTCTGAGGGTCAATATGGCAGAGAGAGGGGAACCCTCAAAGGAATCAAGCAGGAATGGGTTGGGAAAAAAAGGACTTTGGAGATGGATATTCTGAAATAATTTTCCCTCCATACTAACTTCATGTCCATATAGCCTGCACTGCTTCACAATCCCAGGGCTCGTTTGTTTTGCTGAGACAATCTTCCAGATACGAGTAGAGACCTGATTTTTCATGAGACTCAGTTCAGTGGATTTCATTTGAACCATACATGTGGTTGGAGTGACCCTTTATTTCATGCTGACCTTAGTTTGTGAAGGCAAAAGAACATCTCCCCCAAAGTCCCCTTTTTGACAATCATTTTATTCAAAAGAGGGGAAAAGCTATACCATTTCTCTTGGCCAAATAATACTAATGATAATGTGTAATTTTTGAAAAATAAATTAAACTCACCCTCAAATTACACCTATTTGGAAGATTTCTACTGCTGTTGCTGCTGATAGACATATTTCCTGCTTTTTGGTGGGATGGGGGGGAGAAAAAGAAAAGTAATTCTTCAATGTTTAAAATGTAATTTGTAAACCAGCTAAATTGCTTGTGTTTTGTCTTCCTGTTTCATAATTCTTCGGCATTTGTATTCAAAGACAACTCTTCAATGTCTTACCGGGGTAAGATTTTGTCTTAAAATATTAATAAGGAAAAACCACATATTCCAAGGGAAGGTGCTGGTAATTTTACATCACTTCTGATATAACAATATAATGAAACCATTTGTTAATAATACTAAAATGAGAGCAATCGAACCCAATGATGACTGAAAATGGCCTCAAGCAGAGCTCAAATATTGATTCAGTGGGAAGTTATATGTTCTTCATTATTAAATCTTTCAATAGCAGCTGAAAACACTTACTGCTTTGGTAAATTAGCCAGGGCAGGATGAGCATGACCAAAAAACCCTGAAAAAAAAAACCCACCAAAAATACTGACTTGCTTCCTATAATGAAGTATAATTTAAATAAAAGTTTTATCCTTTTACTATTTTATCGTATTGAGAATGCATTCTTCTGACTAAGAGAAAAGAAGTCTAAATCAAAAATTCTAACCTTTAAAGGTCCTTTTCCCAAAGGCAAGCTTGGATTTTTCAGTTGATCTACAGTACAGCGAGCTTAGCAGAAGATCTGTTTGCACTGGCAGAACTAGTAGTATATTTTGCTAACTTTTGTTTGAGCTATATCAGAACAACTGGTTCCTTACTGACATAGCATTGTCAACACAAGAGTTTTGCAGAAAGGTGATCCTGCTTTAATGCTAAGGGAATTTTAAAGTGACAACTGGACTATTGCACTGCACTGCAAGGTATGTGTGCACCTTTTCACCCCAAAGGAGATGTGAACAAGACTAAATGCAAGCAATCATTCAGAAGATAAGTAGATTATAATAGATCCATAAATTAATGTTCTTGTTACAACTTAGATTATGTCTGAGAAACAGTGTTTCTTATGCTGTTTGTTAGGTTGGGTTTTTTCTTGTTTTATTTTGCTTTTT
This sequence comes from Aptenodytes patagonicus, assembly GCF_965638725.1. Classification (NCBI taxonomy): domain Eukaryota; kingdom Metazoa; phylum Chordata; class Aves; order Sphenisciformes; family Spheniscidae; genus Aptenodytes; species Aptenodytes patagonicus. Next base: position 159,422,629 of record NC_134950.1, read on the forward strand.
AAATGTCCAGCCTCTACTGAACCCTTGTAAACTCTTGGCTTGTATGAATCTCTCGGAGCAAGGAGTTACACAAAAAAGATTTAGTGTGGAGTGAAATAGAATTTATGTTTCATTAGTTTGTGCTTCTCATATTTCTATTTCAATGCATGTTCTATTCTAGTATTTTATAAGAAAAGATCACACCATTTCCAACTCTGTATTACCTATACTATTGATTATTTTGTATATCTTCATCCAAGTTCCCCTTACTAGTCTTCTGTGTAAAGCACACAAGGCAGATTAGGGAGTTTTTCTTTACATCAACTTTTCCAAAGCACTCATGGGAAATTATAGTTGGCCATTTCCAACTGCAGTCATTTCTGCCACAGTCTTAGGGACTCCTTTAGTGAATAACATGGTTCACAAATTTTACAGAGACAGAAATGAACAACCATGTTTCCAAAACAGTTTCTATCAGTTCTTTAATTAAAACTAAACTCTATAGTCCTTTTGGTTTATTAAATGGCATTCATGTTTTAATATCTTCCTACAGTATCCACTCAGTAATTTTCTTGAGAAACCAAATAAAATCTTGAACATAGAGGGGCTATTTACATACTGTGCATTAAATATTGAACACATTCTTATTTATTTTGTCAGTTTGATTAAACTGTGGCTGTCATCTGTCTGCTAGACAGCATCCTAACTTGAAAAATATGCTCATCATAAGTGGACAAATAGTGTTTCTCCCTAAATCATTTAGAGTCAGATTCTTACAGAGCCCAGAGCTGATGGAGTGAATGTTTGCAATCATCCTCAGATGTCTGTTCTTTTTTGGGAAAGATGTTGGTAAATGGAAAAAAACACAAAGCAGTTCTACATTCTGCTAAGGAAATAAAATTGATGGGCTCTCTGGCATGCTGCGTCTAAAGAGCTGAAGAAATAGGGGCAGCGGCAGCAAACTGATTTCAAAATGTATGTTAAATACTAATTTGTGTCAGGATATTTTATCTCCTCCTTCTCCTGCTCCCTATAATCTTTTTTTCACAGCATGCTCACACAGCAGAAGATAATAATTGAGCTACTGTGCATTGTCTGTCACTGGCACACATTAGAAAATTATGAAATAAGACTGAAGAGTAGCCAAAATTAACTTTTAGAAACTCGGTATTTGCATTAGTTTTCTGTGAATTTAGGTAATTTAAAAGGTGACATTTTACTAAGGCTGGACAGAGAACAGTAATTTTTCTTTTACATAGGATTCAGAAATTTTGAAATTTGTTTTCTTCCCAACTTGAAACAGATTTTTTTTTCCTGTGAAAAGGAAATCTGATATTCAAAATATATTTTTTAAATCAGCCCATTCTGATCATTTGCAAATAAATTATTTGTGATACATTGAAAGAGAGCCAGAGACCCTCAACAGAGAAGTTTACCAGCTTGTATCCTCAGAACTTCTCAGACTGCAATAATTTTAACTCAAGAGGACTGCTCCGAGAGACAGGTGTTAGAAGTCCTGGGATTTGCAGCTCAGCGTAAGTTTTTCTGGGAAATTATCTCAGAATAATAAATCATGGAAAACCAGGGAGGAAAAGAACAAATTCTATTTGAGAAGAGGTGAAATAAGCTAATTGGCTTGTTGATTATCTCCTAAAAAGGGTCTTGTCAACATTTCTTTTTCCCTTTCAGACTGGGAGTTTGGTGGGAAGCCCACATCTGTCTGGGGAAGAGGAGCAGTGTCCTTCCTGCTAGGCTGTGGGCAAGCTAAAAGCTTCAATACTACTTTTGCTGGTGGTCGGAGTGACTGGACTGTCCTTAGGGTTCATCCCAGTTTTTAGAGCCCATAGGCAGGATTCTGCAGTCATCCAACATGTTCACAGCATTTGCTTCAAATTGTGGTTGAAATTCAGCAGTCTAAAATGAACATATTTCAATAAATTAAAATTTCAATGACAAATGTATTTTTTTTTGCAGTCTCCTCTGCAAATTCTATCTTTTCTCCATCTTTTCATACATTGTAATCCACAATAATGCTGATTCCTTAAAAGTATGTTTACATATTTTTCACTGTATACCATATAAAAATGCAGTCAGCAAAGTCTTCACTACTGGAATAGTTAATCCAACATTTGAGCATCTCCATGTGTGTATTTAAAACAGATCTGTAAGGAAGGAACCCACTTTTGGTTTCACAGACAACAAATTGTGGCACAAAAAAGCCCATGCTCATACTCATGTAAATCTTACTGAAAATTAATTCTAACTAAGGATGAATCTTAATTTTCTATTGCTTAACTAACAATCTGAGCTGTAAGCCATCCTCATTTTGTAATGCTGCAGAAAATTCTAGGATTAAATTCAATGGTACTCAGAGCATTCAGAAACTCTGGGTCAGATTATCAAATAGCTTTTGGAGTTTTGGCATGGTTTCCCAGTTCTGAACAAAGAAGAGAAATGGCTCTATAGTCACTTAAGGACATCATACAGTATTCTGTAAAGTTATTTTCCAGTCCCTCAATACCAGAAGGAAAGGTTGACATCTAGGATTTCAAAATGAAATGTCCTTTGAAAGAAGTGTTTGAACCATGGGAGTGACTTAGCATTGTGGATGCTTTTCCAGGTTTCCAGGATGATAGACATTTGCTTGTATTTGGTGCTTAGTACTAGAGAAGACAGGGTGAAGATGGAGGGTGAGTAGTTTAGGCTATCCTGCGGAAACACTATGCTTGTAGTGTTTTTTGCTAAAGAAACAAAATGTGCTGTGCTGTAGGAACCTGAAATACAGTTTCCCCTTGAGTGTAGCAGTGGGTATTGACACTAGTTTGAGCTGTTATAATACCATGATGCTAAAGATTTATCTGGGCCTTGATTTCAGTGTGTGAGCACAGAAGCGTCTTCTTTTGTTTCTCCTTTTCTCTTCGTAGCTCATTTGTAACTATTATAGATAATCACCAAACAAGATGCCAAACTCTTAGCTCGTTGTCTGAGTTCATTGTTTCATAATTATATATGAAAGCTAAACTCATGGTTAGAGACTGCAATACTCTGTTATCAGTGCAACAAAACACAGGAGGGAGATTTATAGCATGCATGCTGTTACAAATTACCTACACATGAAAGGAAGTAGAAATAGCTTATAGTGGGACTAGCTATTAAGCGTACAGCTATTCTTTCATAGCTAGATTCTCGTACAGTGCTATCCACCATAGTTCAAAGCCATCATCCACCAGTGCATTAGTCACTGTCACATTTGTCATATGTTCATGCTCTTTTCTCTCTCCTGAGAAAAGTATGAGCAGTTCATGTTTTGTTTCAGTATTTTAATTGCCTTAGGGAAAGAATCTGCCATAGATACAAAAACATTTGAATTCATCTTTCTCCAACTGTTCCTGGAAAAGAAACTATCATGTTTCTACGATACAGGACAGACTTGGCAACTATTACATGGATGGTGCCTTCCCACAGATCATAGTGCCTCAATCTATTAATGACCTAAACTCCATGCAGCAGTGCCCTTGGAAAACTTCTGTTGCTAGCAAATGTTGAATCAGAAATACTCCCAAAACAAATCTGTTGTAGATTAACTTAATTATCTAAAGCTTCTAAGAGCTCGGGGATTTGCAATGTAGTACTTACAAAAGCCAAAAAACAAGAACTAAGTAAAAAATGAACACATCTTCCAATCTAAGCAATGAACAAGTTTTGGTCATTCAAGTCTCATGTATGTATGGCTAGAAAGGACATCAACATAATATATATTACAGGTTGACATGGAGTGATTTACTTTTTACCATAGTTGATAAAAAAACCCAGGGTCAAATCCTGGTTCCCTGAAGTCAAGGAGAGTTTTTACGTTTAATTTAGTGGTCATGAGCATTCCCTTCCAGTCTCCACACTATCAGTTATAGCCTTCCATTCAATGCCTATGCCATTTCCATTGACTTTAGCAATAGGACTTTTTCTGTTTTCTTAATAAACTAAAATATGTACCAGTATCAGATAACTCCCCCAGTATCTATGCTGCATGTTTATGTTGTCTAAGTCTACATTTATGCTGTAACTCGTTGCCTCTCTCTATACAGCTGGCAATGACTGGAGACCCAGCACGCTAAAACAAGTTGGGAGCTCCATTTTATGCGGAGCACTAATGTGGACAGACTGTGGGACATCTTCCCAGCTAAAATCAGTGTCATGAATGGGGGTCATAACTGGCACAGAGAAGGTAAATAAGGAATTGCATTTCCCTTACTTCTAGTATAATGAGAAACAGTATAATGACAAACAGAAGAGAAGAACCGTTCATGTATCCATCTGGGATGTGCAACCAAAAAAAGGATCTCTCAGTTAAGCAGGTACCCATCACCTGATGTGATACAATCAGGTTACTTTTTTTTTCCTTGTGAGAACACTAGAATTGCCATGCTTTCAGATGTGTAATTTGTGTCTCAATACCTATCTTCCCTGAAAAGTATTAGTCCCTGAAAATAAGTAAAAAAAAATCCTGCAGGATCAGGTTATCATGCTCTCATAACCTCTATCAAATTCTGAGTAAATAGCTCCAAATAAAAGCAGTGGGAAAAAGAAAATTAAATTTATGGGATCAGAGGCAAGGAAATTATTAAAGAGAAGTATTTGGAATACACCTTCCATTGTAATGCTTCACTCCATAACCTACGCTGAAGTAAAATCATGAGGCAGAGAGGCAGATTAACCTACAGGACAATAACAATAACCAGTGTTTTGGGGAATGTTGTGTTGGGCCTGTTGGACCATTTGGAGATTTTCTGTATTGTGGAGGAGACTAATGGAGTAGTTGTCTTTCTATTTGAACAATATTTCATGGAAGAAAAAGAGGGTTTTGGAATATGTGCATTTTCTGAATTGGCCTCTATCATGCACTTTAATTCTCACCGTATTTCTCAAACAGTCATGCCCTATCTTTGTGAATGACAAAGGCCATTAGTCGAACAACTATAACAATTCATTACCATAATTAAGGTGACTATTTAATATGTCAAAGTCTACATTTCCTAATAGATCTAATTAACATAGTATTTTGCATTCCGTGAAAATTCATAGTATCCCTCTAGCATGAGGTAGCTGACCTGACCAAAAGATGGAGAAGGATTACCTGATGTTAATTTTTGAATAGTCACAAAATTGACCTTAATAACCCATTCCATCTCTCACTGCCCATCCGTTAGTACTGCTTTTATCATCTCTGTTTTATACCACCTTCTTTTGGAACAATGGGGAAGTAAGAAATCAGTACTCTACCCTGGAGAGCACAGTATTTCTTCTTATCCACTAGAATTTGTACATTTCATGGATGTCTACTGCACTCTTCCTTCTCCGAAACAAGTGGCACAGTACTTACCTGATCATTATGATTTTTTCATATGTAAAATATCATGAGATATCAGTTTATCATATGCTTTTGACCCACACACCCAGCCCTCACTTATCATGAAGATCCTTCATGAACCTCCTTCTCCTATAGTCAGGGTTCAACTTCTGTCTTGATACTTGTGAATATTTATACAAACAGATATACATGTATCATGTTTGTGTGTTTGTGTACTTTATGGCACAGCTGAGGTTGAAGGAAGCTTAAAAACAGACCCAGAAAAAATCTTTAGGTCTGAAAAATCTTTAGGTTAAAATATGTTTATTTATTTTAAACAAATGTGTTATTTTAAGCAATCTCCTGATTTTGATGTTGAAGTACTTTGAGTGAGTATATTGAACTCTCTGAATATGTCTGCACTGGCCTCCTCTTGAAGTGGGACCAGAACACTTACAAAATCCTTTGTACTATCAAATTGCCCAGCCAGCACCTATCTCACTCCTTTGTCCAAACACCTGACTAGATCTTTATTTCACAACCCTTTGAGCTGATGCTTATCCACAAATTGAAGGTGTTTATAAAAAAAAAAATTTTGCATTTCTAGAATGCTGCCCATCTGATGATCTCAAAATGCAGCAAAACATTAATTAAGCCTCAGAAGTTGTTGGAGGATAATGAAGTTAAATATATTTCCTTAGTAATTAACGTTTCCTTTATTTCACACTCAGATGTGGATGGGTCCACTTAAGCTAATATTTTAGACAACTCTTTCCTGTATTCTATTCTTGGATAAACTCTTTTTGGTCTACATAAATGCATCAGTTAGTATGGAACTGCATAAGAGAAACATTAACAGCTGAGGGAAAGTCTATTTTCTTTCTTACAGAAAGGGGACTTCCCAACCACCTCCTTCAGAACTCCAGTTTTATTGGCTCCATCTAAGTCCTTTTACCTTTTTACATTGGTTAGAAACATGATCGCCCTTCATCTTTGGCATCTATTGAAAGAAAATATTTTATTCACAGCACTGAAGAAGAAAACGAGAAAGTAATAATCCTTATACAAGCCAATCTAGCCCACATTTCACCCAGAAGGTTTATGCCAGGAGCTGCCCATCCAAAGCAAAGTCTCATGCGCATGTAAGTCTACAATCTGTTAGAAGTTGAATTCTCTTTTCTTTGAAACTGAAATTGTAGCTATTTGGAAATATTACTTAAATGACTTAGAAATGCTTATAAAATGATTCACTGACTGTAAAAGGATGATTAAGTAAGGGCTGATATGGAGCTCCCAACAAAATACATAGTTCAAATGTCCAGCACAAAGGGGAAGAAACAAGATCAAAATGCCTGGAATTGTTCAGCTCCCCGACAAATGCAAGTCCTGTCCAGAAAACAGGGTCTTCTCAAGTGCAGGGCTCAAAATATTTGCACCCACATGGTAAGTATCAACCACATCCAAGTTTCATAACCAGTTTTGGGGAAGCTGGTTTTGGTTTAGTTTGTTTTTTTGTTTTTTTTTTCTTCTGTAAACCTAAGCCAAGTTTTCTCAATTTGAGCCAAAGACTTGCCTGAAAGCCTGCACTGGCACTCTTAAAAAAGGGTCTTGAAAGGACATTATGTTTAGCAATATCAAAGAAGCTTCAGGTCACCTCTACTGTGTCAATTTATGCCAATTCACCAAGAAACACTGCACACAACAGCGTCTGTTTGCTCTGCTCAGAGTCAGTTAGGAGATAAGACATTGGCTGGGATACTGAAGGTGATCCTTGGGCTGACTGATAGAGATCACATAGGCTTAGTTCAGGGACTCCAGCCAGCTTTAAGTGACAGAAATGCTCTCAACATTATCCACTCAACATAATCCTTTAAAGGACTGTAATTGTTTTGCTCTATAGACAATAGGAGAACTTATGTCTAAAGCTATGTGGGTCTTCTTATCGTCTGTGATGAATACATTGGGATTTTGAACATAAGCAACAAAAATTACTTCAGTTTTAAAAAGGGTAAGTCTGAGATGCTGGATGACAACAGAATCAGATCCTAACAGAACAACAAAAGCAGCTAACCTTGGGTCTCAATTGTTCTGTTTAAATAAGGATCACTGGTAGGGCAATGTGTAAAATTTAGAACATAGAGAAATAAAAGCAGGGGTGTTTCACTGGCATATTTCAGGAAACAGAACAGATTAAAACAGTTGTTTATTACTTTTCTTTTTATATGCTTAAGGGAGAGTTCAGGCTGAAACAGACTGGGGAAGGAGGAAAGGCAGAAAGTTGTTATAGGAAGAAGTTACACATTACCAGTACTAGGAGACAAAAGGAGGCTCTGGTATGTTTGAAGATATTCAGGTTTAAAGGCAATCTTTTTGCAAGCCTCACTTCTTCTGTGTGGATAAATTGAACGCTGAGTTACCCCTTCCACTAGTCCACTTATTAGTTTGTCCTGCTTTAGAATTTTAATTTTTTACTGTGATGGACATAAGGGCATAATTTGTCTACAAGAAAGGCAAACAGAAGGATGGCACATATTTTTGAAGCAGATAATAAACATGATCTGAGAAAAAATGGGCATGTGATATGTAAGTATCAGTGCCACATCAGTGAGTATCTCACTGTGTAAACAGAGGGATCTGCTTCAAACCCAGGATTTCTCATCAATGCCTGTATGTAATGATACAGTGTGCATCTGTGATGTGCTTCATAGCTTTGTGAGTCCCTCAGATGTGTAATGACAATTCACCCTTGAGATCTTGGCTTGGATGAGTCATTCGGCTCTTTCTCTTCATTTGCATGTACAGAACAAGGTATATTCTTTCTTCATGTCCATTGCCCTCTGGATTTGCTCTGTAAATGTACGTCATGCACACTGACAACCACCTTTATGTCTTTATCTAAAGCCTATACTCAGCATATCAGAGCTCACTGCAGGGAAGAGAGAAGACCTTGTATTTGCATATCTCTACTGAGTCACAGATTTTCTTCTTCCTTTGGGTCCATATCTCTTTTCTTCTCCCTCACACAGGCCTGGTGTCTGGTTTCCTTTCCAGTAAGCCATCCCCATCCACAAGTTACCACAGCTTTTCCAGATATGTCCTAGCCTGGTGGAACAGAGGTTTGCTAGAGGCTTGTTGTTCCCTCACGTTCCTGGGCACACAGTACAAGTAAGCTGTGATGAGGTGTCTGAACTGGACTTGGATCATCCTCCTTCATGCAGGAAACTGGACCAGGTGTGTGTCTTGTCGGCCTGCAGGCCAGCAGAGGCAACAGCTTCCCCCAAAATTCGGTGCACCAGCTGTGTGAGAAGAGCAGGGATAAATCTCAGTGAGGAGCAAATTTCCACCAGCAATGTCAGAGGTGTGAGATGTGTCAGTATTTACCCAGAAAAACAGCAAAGACTCACAACCTTTGACATCATTTTCAGGGTTTTTTTTTTAAGGAATGACTGATAGGAAAGAAGGATGAGACAGACAGACTTATAAATTACAAATGTGTTATGCTCCAACTTAAAGCATAATGTATTGCAGAGAAGAAGCCTGATGGAGGAGAGAGACAGAAAAAAATTATTTTTTGAACTGGTGACAGTTTAACAGCAAGTTGAATTTTCAAGGGAACTTCTGTGAAGAAGGGCTTGAAACTGCCCTTTCCTTGTGATGGGAGCAGATGTTCTCTAGGAGCTAGATTGGACTATTTGCTCTGCCAAATCCTCTGGAGGTCATCATTGCTCCTTCCCATCTTTACAGTCCCATGTTAAAGATCAGGGATAACTGGAAGTCACAGTGAAGGTACAGGGTTCTGGAATTATCAAGCAAACAATTTTAGTATACAGGAGTAATTTTACAAATACCTAGAATTTCCTTTAAAAAAAAAAAACTGGCAGATTATTTTTTTTCCTTTTAATTTCTCTATATAAAGGCAAATGCTGAGATGCAATGTTGCTATTCCACGAGTCAGAACACACAGAAAGGCTTTAAAAGGAAAAAGATACAATCTGTTTAGAGATCTCTGCCTTTGCTGCTGAATCCTCCCTGCCAAGCAAAAAAATATGATAATCGGAAGACTGATGATTATCACCTACTAATAGCAAAGTTACTTTAGCCCAATAAAGGAGATTTTACTAGAAGATTCAAATGAGATTAGAATATGGTCATTTGTGTGAAAGGCTTCCTTTTGGTGCACAGCCCTCCCATGCATTTCTCTGCAGTCCCATTCTGTCATATTAATGAATGTTGGCTCGGGAGAGCTGCCCCAGTGAATGTTACACTATTTTCTTTCTAGGGCAGGGTTATCCAATCCATGGGGTTATGCATATAAAAAATCAGCTGAGATTAGGACAATACATGGTAATGAAGGAGGAAAGGACAAAAGAAAGTCAACCCATGGAGCAATGGATGAAGGAAGGAAGGACATTTTGAGGTCCTGTCTCTTTCTGTTCCCTTTTTCCCATTCCTGCACGTGAAACTCTTCTGTAGTTCCTGGGTTTGAATAATTTATGCCTCAGAAAACAAAATATGAGATTTTTAGAAAACATTCCAAACTTTTATCATGAACATCTCTTCTACAATTTTCTGTTTACTTCTGTTAAGTAGTAAACCATCAAATCAAATTAATCTAATATTTATTTTAAAACTCCCTTATTCCCGCATTAATCTGTGGTAACTGAAGCATTCTTCATTAAACTGTGAGTTTCCACATGCATGGAGTTCAAATTTGTTATATAACTGGTTTAATGTCCACAAAATAGACAACAGCTCTGTTCAATTTAAGTTAAAGTTTGAACATCTGTTGAAGGAATCCATAAACAGAATTAAATGCAAATTCCAGGATTTTTTTCCACTCTAGTAAAAATGGATAAATATTTCAATTTCTACTACACATTAGGTCAGCAAACACCTGCCTTTATTTTATAGGTTACATTGCTAGAGGTCAATGCTAACCAGGCAGGAATAAGATATAAAGAAGTACCTCTGTTTTTCTGATGAAAGTTCACCACTTGATTATTGCTGAAATATCTTAGAATTATTAATTATTACCCTTTTCATTTCCACCTCACAGGGAACTTGACACACTCTTTAAGTGGTTCACTTTTGTTCTAGGATCATTTCAGAAGTGCACATGAGTTGGCGTCATCATATTGTCTAATTGCTGCAACTAATTTTTCCAGTCTGTTTGTGCCTTCCTGTCAAGAAGACAAGCTGTTTTATTTCTTTCCTCTTTGAGGATATCGTAACATGAAGAGAAAAACATCAGGCATAATGAGACAGAATTATGTTATAAATCCTCAGAGGGAAATATATTTTCTCAAAATTCTTGGCACAGAACTTTGCAGAATGACCTAGTTGGTAAGTGGCAAGAGACAAAAAGTTAAGTAGCATAGTAAAAACAAAATCCTACCCTAAGGAACAGCAGACTGAAAAAAACCTTGCACTGATCGCTTAGGCATTATCCCCTTCACAATATTTCTCCTGTCTTTCATGGAGATATCTTTAAATTATGGAATGTCTGTTTTCATTTTCCAGTGTCCGGTATAAGATTACAATCCACTGTCTCTTTTTGGCTTGTTTCATGTTTCTATACTCCCCAACACAGGATAGTCCTGATCTAGAACCAGCCTGCCCAAAATATATTTAAAAAAAAAAAGCATAGTGACAATAGCATGTCGCTTAAAGTCTGAAAAAATGTACTTTTCAGTAAGTAATTTAAATACTTCCAGTCATATATCTGTGTCCCAAATAATGATGATGGTGTTTTCAGTATACCTATTGCCACAAAGTTATTGCTGAACTGTAATTTGACTTCTGCAATGAGACTGTGCATAAAATGATCTCCCATGAATATTCTGCAGGCTGCTTTAAATGCATTTTTAAAATGTCTTTAAAAAAAAAAGGTGTATTTGGGTTAGTTAATCTGTAGGCAACAGAACAGTGGGGGAAATGCAGACATTTTGGATACTTCTCTTTTAAATACCTTTTTAAAATTAGAAACATCAAGGTTTCACTCTCCAATATCTGTAAAAGTCAGTTGGAAAAAGAGAATCAAATGTAAGTGGATGATAGAGTGAAGAAAATAAAGGCTACTTACCTATGTGAAACACCCAGAAAAAGCTCAGAAACGCAGCTTGTCCAATATTCCTCCTGGAGGCCCCCATTCTGCTCTTAATAAATGCAGTGGCAAAACTAATGATTTGAAGAACACCGGGGCATAACCACAACTTAAAAAAAAAAACTTTGTAACTGAGATGGACAACAAGAAAAACAGACTTCCAAAGATCCAAAAGACATTGAGGCACGTGTCTCCCAGTGACTTTCAGTGAGAATTCTGCACATAGCTACCCTTGGAAACTTCGGAAATCTATGCTGTAGAAAGTATTTGATGACTGCAGACAACATTTACTGTCTTTGATGTCTGTTTTACTTACACTTTTAATCATGCCACCAGGCATACGCTGAATGTACGAGATGAGTCTTCTGAACATAACTGCTCTGTCCTGTCTGAATCCGGGAGTTATTCACCACTCAGTGATCACAGGTGTTGCTTTCAGCCAATCTACTGATGATCCAGTAGTCTTTACAGTACCAGCGGTTCTTGGGCTTAACACTAAACACACATTAAAGTCTCTGATTTACACTAGAGGAGGACCTGTCTCTTAGTTTCTGTTTTAACTGGCACCTTTATGACTAATGTTCAAGAGCATATTTCCGTCCATATATAAGTTTAACCTTTTGCCGTTCATTTACACATTCATAAATATGTGTTAAAGATATTTACTGTCAGTTATTTCCTGGTCCTTCCCTGCACACCTGGGCTATGTCTAACCTAGAAAACAGTCCCTGGGCACTGCCTTGTTATTGGTCATTTTTTTTAACTTTTAGCCCAGTCTCGATGATGTTCTGGCTATTACACTCCACAAAACAGTGTCCATGCATAGTTCAGGGATTAGTGCCTGCCATCACAGCCGCCTTCTAGTCCTGTAAAATATCCCTTTGGCATGACACTAGTAAAAATTCAGCTGTTTTAATGGTTGAAGTAACTAACAAGGAAAGTTGATATTTTATATGACTTTTAAAAAACTTTAAAAACCAGTATTTAACAATTTATATAGAAGAAATTGATTGTCGCATTCTTTCCTACTGTTTTGCTGTTCATCTTCTTAAATTAGATAGATCCTACCCTTAGATGGGGCAGGGATAACGTCTCCTTCTGCTCAGTATCCAACACAGCAGATGCTAATCAGGTCCTCTGGATGTTATTGCATATATGAATTAGCTAACAGTACAAAGGACTCACTGCATATGTGCTCAAACTGTACATCCACTTTGATCCGAGGGGTAGAATGACTATGTATAATAGAGACACCACTGAAGGGATTTCTGTCAAAGTTAACACTTGCTCTCTGGTCTTAAGCGCAAGTCTGTGCAGGTCAAAAATTAATTCTCTCTCACAGAATATGTAATTGAAAATAACATTGAGAGAGGGAGGGTAATTACCAAATCCACAAAGTTGTTTATGTTTCTAACTCATGGTTAGATAAACTTAAGTCTCGTGGAACTGATTGCCTTCAAACTGCTGAAGGAAGTCTATGGCAGAACAAAGGTTTGACTAAGGACTGAATGAGTTGACGTTCTGTCAGAAATTATTTGTCTTTATTCCATATTTGATATTGAGATTGTTCCTGAGGTCTACCAAATCACATAAAGGAATATGGGCCAAAGGAAATCATTCCTTTCTTCTGAAAGTAATACAAACTCTTTATTTTTGTCAGGGCATTAGCATTTGAAAACAAAAATCCAGAAGATACTCTAGAAGTTATTTGACCAAAGACGATTTCACCAAGAAATATGCCAAAGGACATTATAACTCTAAAAGTGTATTTCAATGATTTTTAACATAATTTCCTTCTTCACACATATTTCTCTTCAGAAGGAGGAAGGCAAGCAGAAGTTCCCCTTTATTTACTGAAAGTTTTATTGTTAATTTTAAAGTTATTCAAAGTGACGAGCTAAAAACAATTGCTTTAGCAGACACAAAGGCTGTCTAGCAGTTTATTGGAGGAAACATTCACATGACAGTGAATCTCTTTAAGTGAGACTTATTCCCACCTTTGCAACTTCAATCTTGGTTTCCTTCTGAAAGTGTCTCAAATTGTTCATTATTTTGAAATAAAGACTGGTACAGTAACGTGGCTCTGAGACCATCCCTATCAGAATCTGCGTAAAAGGCTGAGGTATTGCATATACTAATTCAATGTTTATAAAATGTTGATAACTGCTGTTGAAAAACCACGCTGGTAATAGGCACAGTCATTTCAAGATGTGACGAACAGTGTACATGGGTTTAGTCCACCATTGCTTGCTTTTTGTCAGAGCTCACATATTTCTTTTATAAGGGTGAAAGAGATTGAGGTAGAATTTCTTGGCTGCAGAAGGAGTCTGTTCTTTCCTGGGGGGACAGGTTAATTGGGGGGACAGGAACCAAATCTGCTCTGGACAGAAACTTCCAGATACAAAGCTATGGCAGGGAAGCAAAGAAAAGCAGCGAGTATCCTCCAGGACCTGCGAGTCCACAGTTTGCCAGAAGACTAGGGGACAAACACATAGACAGGTCTCAGAGGTGACGAGGAAAAAAAATGTCCCAGCCATCAGAAAGCACCGTGTAGAACTGGCTGCAACACAGAAGCCACTGTTTTGAGTGAAACTAAACCTGGTAGAAGGAAACCCCCTTGGACACACCTGGCAGGGGAAGATTGCTTTATAAGCAAATTTTTTTTATTTTTATTCTGTCTTTTCCATTCGCTGACAGTTTTAAACATTTTATTTTATGGCCTAATAAATGCAGCTTTTTAAGTGATAGTAGCCTGTCTTTATTTTCTCTGGTGAAGTCACTATAAGAAAAAGACTGAGGTGAATCTTTGTCACCTTTCACATCTACCCCATAATTATATATGAGTCTTCTGGAAGAAGCAGTATGTTAGTTACTCATTACCTACAGTAAGTTTAAAAAACTTTTCTTGATTTGACAATAGTTCAGTGAGGACAGTTACTACCTACTGTCAGTGTTAAACTTCAGCATGTATCTCTCTTTTGCAAAATGGAAAATATCTGTAACTTTCCTAATGGTAAGGACAGAGAGGCACTAGAAAAGATTACCAAAGGCATTTGTAGAACCTCTGTCATATAAGTTTTTAAAAACATGCTAGACAAGTGCCTGTTAAGAATATTTTTGTTATAAATGATCGTGCTTTGGGCAAAGAATGAACTAGATGATATCCCAGGGTGCTGTTCCCTCCCATTTCTTCTTACCAGCCATTCTGAAAGATCAACACGCATCCGTATACAAATCCTCCTTCAGAATACTTTTCTCAGTATGACTTATGTAGAAAAAGCCAGTCTAAAATAGATGAAATAAGAAAGTTGCACATAAGCTGTTTATCATTTAGCTTACTCAAAACTCCAAGATACGAATAGGACAAAAGACCAACAGATAATTAACCTTCGGGAAAGCATAAAAAAGGCCAAGGACAATGTCACTGAAAATACACAGGATTCTTAATTCCTCCAGGTCAATATGTATCATTCTACAGCTCTCCCAAGCTTCATTAAGAGGATGAAATACATGATGCAATATTTAGAGGAGTCCTGATTCTGTGAAATATCCTATTGTCTCTCTAGCTTAGTCTTATCACCTCATACTCAACTATTAAAAATTAAAAATCCTGTGGGTGAACTCCCCCCCTCCCATATGCATATTGTTTTCACAAAGCTTTTCCATAATCTCTGAACTTTTTTGGTATCAGCCCCATGACAGATAACCAGCTTCCACAGAGATTTCTTCTTAGCTAAGATCATAGAGCTTAAGTTTGTCATATCCTACATAACTAAGCCTTCCAGCTAAAGCATATTTATAAAGCTTGAGGCAGACTAGATCCTTTCTTGTATTGTCAACAGACTCATTAAATATGATCTTCTATTTCTTTTGCAGGGGAAGGCTGGGAAGTCACATGTGATGTACTTTGTCCTTAAATATAATCATACTATCTTTTTAGCATTAGCGGTGTATGAAGGAGAATTTTTATTTTATATATAGCTTTAAAGAAAAGCTGTGATAAAACTTGATAAATAGCAATAATTAAAGGAAGAAAGGCCAGAAGGAGGTTACAAAACAAAGGGCAAAATGAAAGGACAGCTTCAGGAAGAATAGAAACTAGGGAATTTTTGTAAGGAAGTCTCTGGCTTGGAGGCAAGAGACTAGTTCTATTTCTGTCTCTATTGTTGACCAGCTATGTGTGTTAGAAACCTCAGCTGGCTCTTTCCTCTCCTCAGCATAGATCTCAGCATCACGTCGCCCACCTCCTGAGTGAATAATGGTCGCTCTCTGCTAAGTGGAATATGAAATTCCCTGCTATCATTGCACTAGCATTCACCAGGGCAGAACGCAGTAGCAAAACCCAAGGTTGGCTTGTCCTACAGCATCCCTATATTAATATTTCTGCGTCTCTTTGAGCTTCTGGCAATTCTCAGTTCATGCTGCCCTACATGGGCTGTAAACAGGGTTACTTGGAAATTTGTCATCTGGGCTTTTTTGATTTCTGTGCCTTAGAAAAGCTGCAGCTAAGGAGCACTATATATAGATACTTACAGCTAGAGACTTGTGTGTGAGCTAGGTACGTGTGCTCACATTACAGTCACTAGAGATCTAGTCAGAACAGTCTGAAGAACAACTCAGTTTATTGTAAAGTTAGCATCTACTCTTGGTTAGTCATAATATCTGATCACAGATCCACAGACCAGAGAAAAAAATATCCATCACTTCCACAGCCTCTGAATGAGCCTATCATCTGACCCACCATCTGATCTTTGAGCTCTTTTTCTAGTAGTCAGTCAGGTCATATATCTCCAGAGCATTCTCCATCATATCTAAAATAAACCCTGCATGCAACACACTGCGCTTTTTCTCCACTCAAACTCCCCAACCATTTTAAAGCATAATAATCCATTTACAATAAATGGTTGGCATTTATTTATTGTCTGTTTGGAATAATTTCTTGCCTTTATCAGGTTTACGAGACAGAAAATCCAACCAGCCTTCATGTGTCTTGCACTGTACAACAGCAGGAAGATGGCATTTTTCTTATCTCCAATGTTGTTTTCACTGAAGCACTGACTAAACCTATTTACATATGCCCACAAATGTCCATCAATCTCTTTACAATAAAACCCCGTTAAACCTTGCAATTTTCTCCTTTGTCTGTAAGCATTTTTTCCTCTTTCAAATATAATTTCAATATATCAAACACCATCTTGTTATAGCCTTTTTAAATAGCTAACCCAGGATTGTCTTGCTCTTTTCACATGGGGAACATAACTAATAGATTGGCTTTAGCAAATCTGTATATTTTTTTTAAAGCAACCTTAGACAAATAATACTATATAAATTATTTTCCCTGATTCCCCCTGCAGAACCTTAATAATTGCTTCCTCTTTTAACACCTTCTACAATCTGACAAATAGACCTTCTAAAAATGGCATATTTCCCCCAGGTAAAAATGTGCTTTTCCTTCCTCTGAGATCATAAATAAGAATGTGAAAAAGACTAATTTAAAATGATATTTTTTCCTAATAAATATGAAGCTCCTCTTCTTCAAATGTTGAAACAGATTGAAGCTGAGAACAGACAAAATAAAAGGTGACTATTTACCATATGAAGAAAATTATCTTATGGCCACAGCTTTTACATAAATTAGGGCAATCTGACCCACTGTCAGGTAATAACACAGGTCAAATAATTTCAGCTAACACCTCAGGTATCAAGCTGATTAATCTCACTTAAGCTAGAACATAACTTTTAGGAAGACATACTTTATTGCCCATTGCACAATACTCCAATGGCAAACCCTTTAAGGCAAAGACCTCCCACTGCTCGGACAGCACTTAGTTCAAGCAAATCTTGGCTAATGTCTAATTTTCTTAGACATTAAGACATAGACTACTACTGTGTTTTACCTAGATAAAAATAAGATTGTGTTCTCCGTCAGATTGTTTCAACTCTGACTTCTTATTCAGAATTTACTGGTGGTGTGTATCCAGAACAGATCAGTCTCCACCCTGAGAATGCAAAACCACCTTTATTTTGCTGAACTCTTGGGTAATCTGCCATGTCAGTAGACAGGGAAAATAGTACATCATTAATTGTCCTGAACCATACTGTTTTCCAGCTACTTTGAAAGAGCCACCGTATCTTAATAAAACTGGACACTGCCATGGTGCATTTCTGCCTTTTCCTTATGAAGAACATCATCAGCCAGGATTTTCCCCAGACTCTGGGATATTACTGCTGGATAACTTATAATTCACCTAAGCTCCCTTTCATTTTCAGTAATTTCAACCTGATTTGGGAAGAAGCTGTAGCTATTTCCGGATAACATATGTTCATAGATCCCTCAGGATAGCTGCCTAAAAGAAACAGGCTCTGTTGATTGGCACACTGATACTAAATACCAACATAGAATCTCTCAGAATGAGAGAGAATGTGTCTTGGGAACACCATGAATTTTCACATTCTCAAGTCACTTTCTTTCTTTATGGAAAAACTTAAGTGGTTTTAATCTGCATCTGAATGAAAGATAAATGTCATGTAAGGGTTTAGTAAGGTATATTGAATTTAACTTAAAAGGAAGAGAAGAGAAGAGAAGAGAAGAGAAGAGAAGAGAAGAGAAGAGAAGAGAAGAGAAGAGAAGAGAAGAGAAGAGAAGAGAAGAGAAGAGAAGAGAAGAGAAGAGAAGAGAAGAGAAGAGAAGAGAAGAGAAGAGAAGAGAAGAGAAGAGAAGAGAAGAGAAGAGAAGAGAAGAGAAGAGAAGAGAAGAGAAGAAGAGAAGAGAAGAGAAGAGAAGAGAAGAGAAGAGAAGAGAAGAGAGAGGAGAAGGAGAGGGAGAGGGAAGGGGAGGGGAGGGGAGGGAGGGGAGGAGAGGGGAGGGGAGGGGAGGGGAGGGGAGGGGAGGGGAGGGGAGGGGAGGGGAGGGGAGGAGGGGAGGAGAGGGAGGAGAGGAGAGGAGAGGAGAGGAGAGGAGAGGAGAGGAGAGGAGAGGAGAGGAGAGGAGAGGAGAGGAGAGGAGAGGAGAGGAGAGGAGAGGAGAGGAGAGGAGAGGAGAGGAGAGGAGGGAGAGGAGAGGAGAGGAGAGGAGAGGAGAGGAGAGGAGAGGAGAGGAGAGGAGAGGAGAGGAGAGGAGAGGAGGAGGAGAGGAGAGGAGAGGAGAGGAGAGGAGAGGAGAGGAGAGGAGGAGAGGAGAGGAGAGGAGAGGAGAGGAGAGGAGAAAAACCTCTCTGGTATGGTGGACAATGATTTAAAAATAAGGCCTGTGTTTATAAGCATGTCTGTAAGTGTGATAAACATTCATTACATCTTTGTGACAGCAATTTGAAAGTTTGAATAAACCAAAAGGTTTATTTGACCCAAAATGTTATTTCAAGTTGAGGAAAGCTGTTACTGTCTCTGCTGAATGCAATGAACAACTATGGTCCAAAAAATGAGGTAAGAAATGTAATGCACTAAATATTTCATTTAAACATATTCAGAATTATAGTTTGTTTTCTCTTTGGAAAGACTTTTTTGTAAGATTTGCCTGGATTTAATTTTAAAATTTATGTTCTAGATATTTGACCCTCAGTTGCTTTCTAGGTTTTATTTGCTGAGACAGGTAAAAATTGGTTTTTTGGATCAACTTGTTTATCAGTTTGGTCAGTGAATTTAAACTTTAGAAATTTTCCCAGTGTTAGTTAAGCCATGATTATATTTATAAATAAGGTGTATGAGTTTCTGTATGTGGCAAGAGTAATTGGGAACTGGAAACTCTTCTGTATTTGTCAAAATGTTTTCTTGATGTAGTTCACAGGAAGCTCATTCACCTTCTGCACAAAACAGGTGGCTCCCATCAATTTTTTGGGAACCTGTCATGTAAGGATTGTGTACAGTGATTTCAGTTGCAATTGTTTGTGTCCTACAACAGAAGCATAAGGCCATAGGAGCTGTAAAATCCATGTCCTGCAGGACAGAATTATCTACGTTACAGGAACATTTTGTAACTCAGAGGAATGCACCCGGCAGAGAAGAAGATGTATTTTTAAGTCCAGAGGTCTGTATTTGTAGGTTAGCTTTAGATAATTAGGCTCCACGATGTTTATAATTTTCATACTGAGCAAATACCTGTGTAAATCTGATGGTAACATTAAAGCATAGGTTAGAATTTTCTTATACTGAAATAATATAGTCTTCACAAATTAAGTCTTAATATCATACAATTAAAAGCAAAGCATAATAATCTAAAATTCTCTCCTATTCAATGAATCTTTAAAGTGATTACAGGTTTCTTAGCCAATACATTGACCATGCCCACTGCATGACACTAACATATTAGCCAAAGAACATTATAGCTTTTTACAAACCTGTGCAACTTTGATTTAAAGTCATGCATTCTAATATGTTTTGACAGGTAAATTGCTTGCCTTTTTTCCTTGATAGCCAACCATATAAATAATGCATGCATAGTAATAGCTAAAGCAATAATGTAAAAGTCAAGTAAGGAGGCGCATACAGCATGTTAATGATAAAGGTGCACTACCGATCTCAAACAGGAAGAAAAATAAAACAACTGTAAAATACATGAAAGAGAAGAGCTCAATCCTTAAAAAAACAGTTTTGAAATGACCATTGTAACTGCCAGTGAATAATGGAAGGGTATTTATTTAAGCTTATCATAAACAAAGACATTTTTGGCATCCGGAAATTCTTTCTCTTCTCGAATGAGGACTGACTCAGCATGCAGAAGCTGAAGCATCAGATGTAGCAGATTTTAGGTCTGGAATGATCCTCTCTGATCACTTAGTCAGACCCTTTGCACTACAACATTAGTGCTTCACCGAGCATCTTCTCCATAGGAAGCTCTATGGCTTGACTAGGCATGGAGTCCAACAGGAAGGCCTCCAGTCTCCATCTGAAGACCTCAAGAGAATGGGACATCAATAATTTGCCAAAACAGGGGCTTATTGGACCAAATGAGTTGGGTAGCCAAATCACTGTTAATGTTGAGAACTAGATGACAATAAAACTACTTTTAATATACCAAGCTTATTTTTGTGATCTGTCATTCTCTTTATAAGTAACCTTTCACATTTTTAACCACTCCTTTTTTCCATACCTTAGGGTCTAGCCACAGAGTTATTGCAAATTATTTAGACTTTAATGACTGCTACAGTCTAATTAGACAAGCACTGTTAATTCAGCCCTTTTCTTCTAAGTACAAATCATAGAATCATAGAATAATAGAATCATAGAATCATTAAGGTTGGAAAAGACCTCTAAGATCATCGAGTCCAACCGTCAACCCAACACCACCATGCCCACTAAACCATGTCCCTAAGTGCTGCATCTACACATCTTTTAAATACCTCCAGGGATGGGGACTCAGCCACTTCCCTGAGCAGCCTGTTCCAATGTTTAACCACTCTCTCAGTAAAGACATTTTTCCTCACGTCCAATCTAAACCTCCCCTGGTGCAACTTGAGGACATTTCCTCTCGTCCTATTGCTTGTTACTTGGGAGAAGAGACCAACACCACCTCGCTACAACCTCCTTTCAGGTAGTTGTAGAGAGCGATGAGGTCTCCCCTCAGCCTCCTTTTCTCCAGGCTAAACAACCCCAGTTCCCTCAGACGCTCCTCATAAGACTTGTGCTCCAGACCCCTCACCAGCCTCGTTGCCCTTCTCTGGACACGCTCCAGCACCTCAATGTCCTTCTTGTAGTGAGGGGCCCAAAGCTGAACACAGTATTCGAGGTGCAGCCTCACCAGTGCCGAGTACAGGGGCACGGTCACTTCCCTACTCCTGCTGGCCACACTATTGCTGATACAGCCCAGGATGCCATTGGCCTTCTTGGCCACCTGGGCACACTGCCGGCTCATGTTTAGCCGGCTGTCGACCAACACCCCCAGGTCCTTTTCCGCTGGGCAGCTTTCCAGCCACTCTTCCCCAAGCCTGTAGCGTTGTATGGGGTTGTTGTGGCCGAAGTGCAGGACCCGGCACTTGGCCTTGTTGAACCTCATACAGTTGGCCTCGGCCCATCAATCCAGCCTGTCCAGGTCCCTCTGCAGAGCCTTCCTACCCTCGAGCAGATCAACACTCCCGCCCAACTTGGTGTCGTCTGCAAACTTACTGAGGCTGCACTCAATCCCCTCATCCAGATCATCGATAAAGATATTGAACAAAACCAGCCCCAAAACTGAGCCCTGGGGAACACTGCTCATGACCAGCCGCCAACTGGATTGAACTCCATTCACCACAACTCTCTGGGCCCAGCTGTCCAGCCAGTTTTTGACCCAGCGCAGAGTCCACCTGTCTAAGCCGTGAGCCACCAGCTTCTCTAGGAGAATGCTGTGGGAGACAGTGTCAAAGGCCTTACTGAAGTCCAGGTAGACCACATCCACAGCCTTTCCCTCATCCACTAGGCGGGTCACCTGGTCATAGAAGGAGATCAGGTTGGTCAAGCAGGACCTGCCTCTCATGAACCCGTGCTGGCTGGGCCTGATCCCCTGGTTGTCCCGCTCATGCCTTGTGAGCACCCCCAAGATGAACTGCTCCATAATCTTCCCTGACAGGCCTGTAGTTCCCCGGATCCTCCTTCCGGCCCTTCTTGTAGATGGGCGTCACATTGCCAAGCCTCCAGTCATCCGGGACCTCCCCTGTTAACCAGGACTGCTGATAAATGATGGAGAGTGGCTTGGCAAGCTCCTCCACCAGCTCCCTCAGCACTCTCGGGTGGATCCCATCCGGCCCCATGGACTTGTGAGCGTCCAGGTGGCGTAGCAGGTCGTTGACTGCTTCCTCTTGGATTATGGGGGGTTTATCCTGCTCGCCGTCCCTGTCTTCCAGCTTGGGGGGCCGAGTACCCTGAGGATAACTGGTCTGTCTGTTAAAGACTGAGGCAAAGAAGGCATTGAGTACCTCAGCCTTTTCCTCATCCTTGGTGACAATGTTCCCCCCCGCATCCCATAAAGGATGGAGATTCTCCTTGGCTCTCTTCTTGTCATTAATATATTTGTAAAAACATTTTTTGTTGTCTCTAACGACAGCGGCCAGATTGCGTTCTAGCTGGGCTTTTGCCTTTCTCATTTCCTCTCTGCACCACCTAACGAGATCCCTGTACTCTTCTTGAGTTGCCTGCCCCTTCTTCCACAGGTGGTAAACTCTCCTGTTTTTCCTGAGTCCCAGCAAGAGCTCCCCGTTCAGCCAGGCCGGTCGTCTTCCCCGCCTGTTCTTCTTACGGCGTACAGGGACAGCCTGCTCCTGCGCCTTTAAGACTTCCTTCTTTAAAGATCGTCCAGCCTTCCTGGACCCCTTTGCCCTTCAGGACTGTCTCCCAAGGGACTCTCTCAACCAGCGTCCTGAACAGGCCAAATTCCTCCCTCCGGAAGTCCATGGTTGCGGTTTTGCTGGTCCCCTCCTTACTTCACTGAGAATCGAGAATTCTACCATTTCATGGTCGCTAAGCCCAGGACAGCCTCCGACCACCACATCTCCCACCAGTCCTTCTCTGTTTGTAAACAGCAGGTCTAACAGGGCACCTCCCCTGGTAGGCTCACTTACCAGCTGTGTCAGGAAGTTATCTATCTTCCACACACTCCAGGAACCTCCTAGACTGTTTCCTCTCTGCTGTGTTGTATTTCCAGCAGACATCCGGGAAGTTGAAGTCCCCCACGAGAACAAGGGCTAGCGATTGAGAGGTTTCTGCCAGCCGCTTGTAGAATGCTTCATCCGCCCCTTCATCCTGGTTGGGTGGTGTATAACAGACTCCCAGCAGGATATCTGCCTTGTTGGCCTTACCCCTCATCCTTACCCGTAAATCAGTTGCAAACCTGCTCTGATTCTTTTGTATCTGTTACTCACAAAACGTTCACCAAATAGTACAGTCAAATTCTGAAGTAGTTCCTTTGGATTGATCATGTTCATGGCTAGAAACAGCATGACAGTGCTACTTCCTGAGATCTATGGCACTTGCTGAGAAAGGATAGAAAATAATTATATACTATCATAGGCATTTAGAAGATTTTTTCCTTGTTAAGCCTTTCAAATTTTTCTTAACATATTGAAACTTCGGGGAGACCTTATTGCAGCCTATCAGTACTTAAAGGGAGCTTATAAAAAGATGGTGGCAGACTTTTTAGCAGTGCCTGTTGCGACAGGACAAGGGGGAATGGCTTTAAACTAAAGGGGGGTAGATTTAGACTAGATATAAGGAAGAAATTTTTTACGCTGAGGGTGGTGAAACACTGGCACAGGTTGCCCAGAGGGGTGGTGGATGCCCCATCCCTGGAAACATTCCAGGTCAGGTTGGACGGGGCTCTGAGCAACCTGATGTAGTTGAAGATGTCCCTGCCCACGGCAGGGGGAATTCAACTAGATGACCTTTAGAGGTCCCTTCTGACCCAAACTATTCTATGATTCTATGATTCTATGAAACATAATTTAGTGAACATTTGCATGCTTTTCACAGAAAAATGATACGTTTCAGTCAGGTCATTCCTGAAAAGTAACCAAAACAGAGAATACCCCGTTTATAGGTGTTCAAGTGGATTACTCTTCCTGAGCCTTCTTTCTGATAAACACAGATCCCATTGTGGACAATATTTCTCAGAAAAATGCAACCAACTCCAACTGGAATTCCTTATCTTGAATACAGCTGTGTTATACAAGAGTAAAACCAACTGGGAGATAAAGTTGTCGCATTTCTCAGTTATGAGAAACTGTAAAGCAACTCAGTCAATGGTTCCTAGTTTTACAGTTTGTTTTGTCTCATTTGATCCATTTAGAATAATTCAGTTGCTATCAGATAGTATTCCAACCATGGGAATCCAATTCACTTCAAAAAGGTACATTTTCTGCACACTTTTCAAAAATATTTGGTATTTTTTCTTACTCTTAGGAAACATTTGGACTAAATCATACATATAAAAATAATATTCTGCCATTCACACTGTAAGGTGTGTTTTTTATTACATGAATTTTGGTGTCAATTCTTTCCATAACTGGTTCTTTTTAATAACGGAATATAAAGGAAAGTGGTTTAAAATACAATTATTATCTAAATAACACCACAGATGCAGAGACATCATCTTTTGTTTTGTACTTTTAGTAGCTGCCAGCATTCATTTCTGATCAGTTTATCAGCATGTCATTTAAATGCTCATATCTTCCCAGACAAACTGTATGATTAGCCTCTTAAATACTCTCTTTTTATTCTTTTAAACAATTGCTATAAAGAGCAACTCTTTGCTATATCAGCAAATGATTTGAACATGAATTATGCAATATGTGCTGCAGTTATAAATAATCAGAAAGAACTGATAGGAATGTTTAAAATGTAAAATTTTATTGAAATCATGTTGAAACACACATACAGCATGTTAGCCATAATAATACTATTTTAGTAGAAAGAATGCCTGCGTATTGCAAACAGATAACCTGTCCTTCCCTCTGTCCATTCCTCCCTCCAATGCACTAAGAGCAGGATGGAAGTTCAAAAAGGCCATGGAATAGCCATACGTGGACCTAACCTATGGTACCAAAGTGAAAGAACACAAGACTATGCGATTGTTTTCAGAAGAATTAAATATCAGAGTTTTATAAACATCACAAATATGCTTTCCAAAAGTATTTGCTACCTTCTCTCAACCTTTGACTATAAGAGGGTTTGTGTGTGTGTGTTTTCATTCTTTCCTTCTCTGGATTCTCCTGAAAAGTTCATTTTAACATCATCAACTCTGCAGGTATTTTCAATTAATATTTATATTATTAGAGTATCTTGTAGGCTATGTCTACAGCATTTTTCCAGCCCTAAATTTTTGACTGTTGCTGACTTTAGAATTAATGGAATTAATCAGACAGTGGAATTCATTGTTGTCGTATTGTGGCCACATCAGGGGGCCATTTGTACTCTAACTACTACATCGTCTAATATGTAAAAAAACATTTTTTCTTGATACTTTCAGCAATAAATCTCACCATGCAGCTACCTCAGCTTAACAAGATTTCTATTTTGGATAACAGTGAAAGCAAGTGAGCTTTTAACACATTGACTTTTAATTATTAAGACTTTTTCTTCATCTAGCACTAAGATTTTCTATGTAATTTTATGAATGAGAACTTATTTTTGCAATGCAGGCAAAATTTGCACATTGCCTATTTGCCAGAAGTATGCCTGAACAAAGTGGGGAGTTTCAAAAGGGAGTTTATTAGTCTCTAGTCAAAAAATTGTAGCTTGGCAAGATGAAAATATTTTTTTTTTCAGGGGCCTCTTCACTAGTGACAGCAGAACTGAACACTGCTGGAAACTGTCTTTTCTAATTAAGTTAAAATTAAAATGATAAATGGAAGCTCAAAGATTTTTTAACATAGTGAAGACATTTCAAAGTTTGTGATGTGGCCTTTGAGTTCCCAAAAGCAAAATACTTTTAGATAAAATTCCTAAAAATAGAAGACCTGGCAGTAAGATCAGAAGCAGGTGATGAATTCTCTTAGGACTAAGGACCACCGTTGGATCAGAGGCTACTGAGAATCACTCAGACATTAACAGCATTGGGCTCTGAACCAATGGAGAAGTTTGGATTTTAGAGGAATCAAAATACACATTGGCCAAACCTGCTTTTTGTCGATGTCAAATAACCAACAAAATGCTTGTTTTCTTGCCACCAGTCATAGCACAGCTGAGATCAACTGAATTGTATTTAAATGATGTTTCTGATAACAATTATTTAACATTCTAAAGGTCTGAGAACATATGTGAAACCAATTGGCCAGAAAATGAAAATTACAACATGGCCAAAAGGTTTTATTGCGATTACAAACCAGTGAATGCAAAATGCTCTTCGTAAAGTAGCAAAGCCCTTAGGAGGTGTTTAAGAAGCCTCTCCTTACTTGGCAAATTGGGAGGGAAAAGAACAAAAGAAAGAAAACAAACTGAACAGGCATAAGAGGAACAAAATTTCCATATCAATCTGCTGAAGCAAGGGAGGGGATGGAATACCTCAGGAGATCAAACTAAGCTTACTGTACCAGGGAAGAGAAAAACAGAGTACATTTTGGGTAACATCTGTGGAGGAAGAAAAAGAATGTAGAAAAGCATCTTTTCTTAGAGAATGCAGAGTCCACTGAAACATAGACATTGTCACATCCATTGTGCCTGTGCTTTAGAAATGTGCAGAAACTGTGCTAGTTGTGTTAGGCAGAGCCTGTTCGGAACGTAAAATTGTTACAGAGGTGTGTCATTGCATCCAAGTTGAAAAATCCTGCTAGATTACTTTATGCCCAAATTACTTTCTCAATACAGTATTATTATGTGGCTTTTTGGAGAATTTCTGATTACGTACCACAAAAAACTATTGACTTTATTGCATTTGACACATTATGCTTTTCATTTCCATGAAGTTTTTTAGCATAAGGGATTGAGCAGTGGTTTAGGAATGTGGTTGAGACACAGCTCCGAAAGCAGCCTTATAAAATTCACAGCTGATTCTAGGTTGCAAAGCAAGCATAATGAAAGTAACATGAATGATATATTTCAGAGGGGAAATGGAATTTGTGTGGACAGTTTGGCTTTGTCTTGGAAGAAAGGTAATCAGTGAATTTGCAGTGTCCATTTAGAGCAGGCAGCAAATCCTTAAAAATACTGCATCGGGGAAGTCCATTCTGATAGCAATAGCATGGCTTCATTTAATATTATCTGTCTTGGGGAAATTAAGGGCATGAGTCAAGCCCACGAGGAACTGAGTCACTGCTGCTAGAAATCTAGGGGTTTCTGTGGTAGAGCTTAGACAACTATGTTACTCATCTTGACTGAACTTTGTAGTGCAACTGGCTGACAAAAGTCACGCTCATATGCAATAAATTTCACTGAAGAAAGCTGCTTACCCAATGAGGAGAGCTGTTGGAAAGCTTTCTTTAAAGTTGACACAAAATCCTATGAAATCTTTAACCAAGCTTTCTCCTTATTAGCTGGTAAAATATTAAAATTCACACATCTACATAACCTCCTTAAATTAACCCATATACTAAGATATTCATTGTAAATATTACTGTGTATGCTATTGTGAAAGCTGCCCCTGTCTTATTCTCAAGGATTTGAATAAGAACTGTATCACCAGAATGCCTAGCTTCACTATGAAAATCTGGCAGCAGGTGAACTCTTTTGACATTTTGATAATTGTTAAACTATACCACAGCTGAAACTAACACATTCATTTGGGGATGGTAACGTATAATTCTGTGCTATTGATTGCTTGTCATTTCAGTTGGTAAACTAATAGCACTCAGCCAGTATGGTCCATTGAACAGTTTCTAAAAAGTAGCTCTTGCACTGAAACAACAAGAAAACAACAATCATAGTCAAAACTATTATTATTATTTATTATTATTAATATTATTACTTAACAAGTCAATTTATTCTGCAATATGTAAAAAAAAAAAAAAAAAAAGGCAAAAAACCCCCAGAAAACATAGCTGGATGAAGGAGAGGAAAAGGATCATTGCTTCTAACTCTTCTAAACCCAAAAGGGATTTTTTTTAAAGAAAAAAATAACAAGCCAGGTGGCACTCCATGCATTTGTACACTTTGATTGAAGATCAGAGTCTTTCTGTTTAATTTCTTATTATTTGTCTTTCAGAAGCAATATAATCTGTGCTGGCATCTGCTTCATTTGACAACTTAATGTAGTCTCCATAGACTTACTTCGACAATGCTTTGTTGTGATTTGACAGTGTGGGTGTCATCCCCAATGACATACACAGCCATTGCTGAGTCTGCATTTTGACATTTAAATGGGCTCAGCTGTGAATAGATATCTAAGATGTTTATTTGCATTCACATTCTATTTTGACATTGTATCATTTTATTAGGTCCAAATTCTTCCCTAAATAGGTTATTCCCAACTGGAGGAAAAAGTTCTTTGAGTTTGATGTAAAATTTTCTCTCTATTGGAGAAAATATAACTAACCCAGCGTTTCAAAAATACTGAGCTTTAGTATGAGAAGAGAATTATTTTCTGGTAAGAACAAGTTTCCCTTTAACATGGAGGATGTGCAACACCTCAAAATGGACATGTGGGTTTTGATTTTGCTTTAGCATTTGTGTATACCAGGAAAAGTCAGCTGAAGTCAGTGGCATTATTAGAATTAAAAATAAGTTATGAGGTCAGAATTGGGGTCCATGACACCAAACAAAACATTTATTATTATACAGGTGTGGTGGGTTGACCCTGGCTGGATGCCAGGTGCCCACCAAAGCTGCTCTATTACTCCCCCTCTTCAACTGGACAGGGGAGAGAAAATACAACAAAAAGCTTGTGGGTCGATATAAGGACAGGGAGATCACTCAGCAATTACCATCACAAGCAAAACAGACTTGACTTGGGGAAATTAGTTTAATTTATTACCAATCAAATCAGAGTAGGGTGATGAGAAATAAAACCAAATCTTAAAACACCTTCCCCCCACCCCTCCCTTCTTCCCGGGCTTCACTTCATTCCCGATTTTCTCTACCTCCTCCCCTCCAGCGGCGCAGGGGGACAGGGGATGGCAGTTGCGGACAGTTCATCACACGTTGTCTCTGCCGCTCCTTCCTCCACCAGGGGAGGGCTCCTCACACTCTTCCCCTGCTCCAGCTTGGGGTAGCTCCCATGGGAGACAGTCCTCCACGAAACTCTCCAGCATGCTATGGTACTTCATGAACTGCTCCAGCTTGGGTCCCTTCCACGGGGTTCAGTCCTTCAGGAACAGACTGCTCCAGCGTGGGTCCTTCACAGGGTCACAAGTCCTGCCAGCAAACCTGCTCCAGTGTGGGCTCCTCTCTCCACAGGCCCACAGGTCCTGCCAGGAGCCTGCTCCAGCATGGGCTTCCCATGGGTTCACAGCCTCCTTCGGGCACCCAACTGCTCTGGCGTGGGGTCCTCCATGGGCTGCAGGTGGATATCTGCTCCACCGTTAACCTCCATAGGCTGCAGGGGGACAGCCTGCCTCACCATGGTCTTCACCATGGGCTGCAGGGGAACCTCTGCTCCAGCACCTGGAACATCTCCTCTCCCTCCTTCTTCGCTGACCTTGGTGTCTGCAGAGTTGTTTCTCTTGCATGTTCTCACTCCTCTTTTCAGCTGCAGTTGTGCAGGTTTCCCCCCCTCCCCCCTTCTTAAATACGTTATCCCAGAGGCGCTACCACCATGGCTGATGAGCTCAGCCTTGGCCAGCGGCAGGTCCATTTTGGAGCCAGCTGGCATTGGCTCTATGGGACATAGGGGAAGCTTCTAGCAGCTTCTCACAGAAGCCACTCCTGTAGCCTCCTGGCTACCAAAACCTTGCCACACAAACCCTATATAACAGGCAATTAGTATACCCCATTATCTAGTCATACATCTCTTTAGATGTAAATGTCATATATATCTTTAAAAGTGTATGTGCGCATCCATCTCCCTCTATGGATATATTATCGTACACCATAGGTTCACAAAGGACTTCACTAAGAATGATTGTGAATTCTAAATTCTTTTTTCTGAGAAATGAAAGAAACCATAAATTATCTAGGAAGAGTTTATAGAAGCCTCATTCTACAAACATACATGTACATAGATTAATAGTGATAGTGAATCTTCCAAATGTGATGTCCATCAGCTTCAGAGTCTAGACCTCAGAATGCACCTATGTGTGCCAATTTCCACCAGACAGTTCCCTTTTCTTGTCTGCAGGCATAAAGTCCAAGTTTGTCTGTTTGATGTGCAGAAATAATATCATGAAAATATAGTTTGTTAATGTAAGGGAAGCTAGATACTTTGATTCAATCTTCTATGGAAGCGCAAAGCATTTTTAACATAATAGATACAATGCATAATATATTTTTATCTATAAACACAGGTATATTTGTATGTGTAGCATACATTTAAAAAAAAAAGTTATATTTTATGTATGACATTATATGTTCTTTATGCCTGTCTAAAAATCTTACATTTATATTATTTACTTCTCAGTGCTTTCCCAAATATTGAAACACTTGGGGCGGGAGGGGGACAAAGAGAGGAAGATAATGTAGAAATGACAGAGTAATTATCTCAAGAAGAAAATCTACCACAGTCCATTATTATTACCAATTTCTTTTGGATTTACTCAGCAAAATTTGACAGTTCAAATCACTGAAAGAAATGGTGAGAACTGAGGTACTAATTCTTCAACATTACGCATATTGACATCAGTTTCTCCTGCCAGCAATTACTTTTCAGCACAGGAAAAGAATCGCCACTGTAATTATGTGATGTATGGTTTAGTGAAAGCTATTTGACCTCCCTTCAAATTTTATCAGTTCAAAGTCCATGCAGACCAGCAAGTAATCTTTCATGAATGTGCTCAATGTAAATCAAAACCTATTAGATCTGGGTCTGGTATTAGCATTATAACGACAACATCTACTGTAAGTACCTAGAGGATATAATAAAGTGTCCATTACTTCTGAAGGCTGAGACCAGGGGAACTTTTTATTTTCTGTGCTACTCTGTTGACAGAAAGTGGAAAGATGCCAGTAACAATCCCAAGTCAACAGAGGAATTTTGCTACATACAGAAATTATATTCCTAATAATAATAAGAAAGAGAGACTTATTTTCTCATCACCCTATGTGCTTTCTCTCCTTGACACCTGTTGTCTGGAATTGCAACTAGCAGTATTCCATGGTTTGGAGAGTATCTCAAAGGAGAACTGAAGCAATGTCTAATCAACACCAAATATTGAGTAAGTTGGTTCTGAATACTTCATTCAGTTGTGGTACCTAGCTATATGGGGGGGGGGGGAACCAACCAACGAAACCCTAAACTTTCACTGTCGTTTTCAAATGTATTTTCTGGACGTTGGAGGGCCTTAATGTGAAATACTGACAATATCATGCCACAAAGAGGAAAAAAAATGGTCCTATTTATTAAGTCTGTTGATGTACTGACACTAATACATGATAAGCTTTATTACTTGCAAAAGACAGTTGCTAGAAAACTCATGACTACACATTTTGGGAAGCAGGTGAAGATTCTTTACTTTTTCTTGCAGCTTGTATGGGCTCTGGAGGGACAAGTACATGTTGCTGGCAGGGGGAGGTAGTGGATCATTCCAGGAGGTGCCTATCTGGCTATGGCTGCACCACCAGCAGGTCTGTAAACCACTCTCTTTATAAAAGTTTACTTTATTTTCACAGACATGGAGCCTGTGAAGGCAGTGCCTGCAACATGCAGAATAAGAAGCAACAATGAGCTCCAAAACAGACCGTGCTGTTACCTGAGGCAAAGTCCTAGAGTAGATGTTGTGGTTTAACCTCAGCCAGCAACTGAGCACTACACAGCTGCTCACTCACTCTCCCCCTGCCCCAGTGGGACAGGGGAGAGAATTGGAAGAGTAAAAGTGAGAAAACTCATGGGCTGAGATAATAACAGTTTAATAATTGAAATAAAATAAAATAAAATGGTAATAATAATAATAATAATAATAATAATAATAATAATAATAATAGAATATACAAAGCAAGTGATGCACGTTACAATTGCTCACCACCCACTGACCTATGCCCAGCCTATCCCCAAGCAGTGGTCACCTCTCCCCGGCCAGCTTTCCCCCAGTTTATATACTGAGCATGACGTCACATGGTATGGAATATCCCTTTGGCCAGTTTGGGTCAGCTGTCCTGGCTGTGCCCCCTCCCAGCTTCTTGTGCACCTCCAGCCTTCTCAGTCAGTAGAGCATGGGAAGCTGAAAAGTCCTTGACTAGTGTAAGCACTGCTTACCAACAACTAAAACATCGGTGTGTTATCAATATTTTTCTCATTCTAAATCCAAAACACAGCACTGTACCAGCTACTAGGAAGAAAATTAACTCTATCCCAGCCGAAACCAGGACAGTAGAGCAAGACGTTTCTTATCCTTCCCATAGACTAGTAACTAAAAGGCAACGTCTCTCACTCACAGTGCATTGCATTACCTCTGGCTTGCTAAAGAAAATTTAAAAGACCAGCCAAAAGTGGTGGAAGAATAAGAAAACTACTAACCTACCTACTATATTGCCTTTACTAAGAACTTTTAATATGGAGAATACCTAGGAGTTTGCACTTATCACAGTCAAAGGCTGTACAGGCAAGAACAGGTGATTTGAAGAGTTTGTTGGGAACATCTTAACAACAGCACAATGGAGGTTTTCTAAAGAAGACAGGGAATGAGTTTTTCAGACAGAACAGATTCTTCATAAGCAAAGTAACTGTATATAAAAAGCAGCATCAAAAACTGAGATTATTGTTTTTTAAAAGGAAACAGCATTTAACTCTAATCTCTGGAGGCAAAACCAGGAAGATATTTCCAAAGTTTTAATAACCTTGCAACCACTGGCCTCTGTGGTTCTAACAGCCTCTTTGACAGACTGTGACAGAAAGGTGAAATTCTACCTGGGATACATGGGCCTAAGAAATGCCATATTGAACATAATGAAAATGAAATCCCAAGCCAGAGGAAGCCAATGAAAACCATGTCATTAGGTCCAGGATTTCACAGTTGTTCTCATCAACCACTTTATCTGCCACCTTTACAGATATATGTACCACGTACCCACACATATTGCATGACTGCTGCTTACAGACATTTTAAGCCATCAGCTGGATGTTAAAAGAAAACAGGTTACTTACAGTAGGATTTGATCTAGTTTGCCTATTTTGTTTTGTGTAGAGGAAGACAAAATTACAGCATCTTACAAATGGTGTGGAAAAACAGACATTCCACAAATATCATAATTTTCTTCAAAACCAGTAAATATATAGCAAGTTTTCCCCTAGATATCTCATTCTGTGTGATTCATCCATGTGTAAAACTAGTCAACAAATATTTTAGAAATGGTAATATTTTAAAATACTGGGATATGTGTAATTTTCAAGACAACTTCCATTGCCATTCAATAGTCATTTAAGAGGAAACAAGTAAAGGGAAAAAACAAAGCCATACTGCTGCTTTTTCCAGGCTTTGTTTCCCAAAAGAATCCAAGAAATTGGAAAGAAATTCAGTGGAAAAAAAGACTACTCTTATTAATATACTCGTTCATGAAAATGTTTTAATTAGTCCTAGACTGGTCAAAACCATGCAGAATCTAAGCTCATGGAGAATATAGCCCCAATGGCTCAAGTACCTTCAGAATTGCTAGTAGAGTTTCAGGGAATATTTTGCTATTTTCAGAGACAGCCTGAATGTGAATACTTAACCAGCTGGTGTATATATGAAATATTTTCAACATGAATCATTGCTATTTATCAAAAAGAGAGTAATACCAAGGACCCTGCACCAATGAGTCTTATTCTTGATCAAAACAATATTTTTTTCTATTTTTTAGAATTTGTGTATGTGTGAGTTTTCCCTCTACTTTGCATTTTATAAGCTATTATTTTTTAATATTGCCTAATTTTGTTTAACAACACCCTGAAAATGGACAGGAAGTTCCAAATGACATCATACAGACCATGGAAAACATATTTAATTAATATGAATGGTAATTATTTTGCAAACTATGTCATTGTGTATGCTTATTTAACTTTCTAGAATTAAGTTAAATGATGTAAATGAGTCAAAACCATTCTAACTCCTTATGACTACTCTGTATCTCAGTAACACCTCATGCTTTTAAATGCATTCTTCTTTGAAAAGAAGTGCTCCAAGAATCCATACCTTCAAATAACCCGAACCATGTAACCTGCACCTTCAGTTAACTTGAACAAAATCAGAGGCTGAAAGGATCTGTTGTCGAGGAGAAAGAAGGGGTTTCATGCAAATGAGGTTATTTAGGAAGAAGAGTCTATAGAAGAGGTTCCTAGTTATATCACACATGTATGTATATTTTCTTTTTAAACTGAATCACCTGAGGTTTTTTCCTACCTACCCTATGGCTTATATCTATAAATTTTGACACCAGCTAGTTCTGCTCTGTTCCCTTCATCCCGTGTCAGTTCTTGCTCTGCATTTTGGGCAGCAGCAGGTGGCTGCTGCTGCCATTTCATGTGGAACAGGCTGCCCAATCCATTGCTCCACAAAATATCCACCCCACCCCCTACCCTGGCCCTCCTGACCACAGAAGCAGGCCCATCCCTGATGGTGGGGTCAGAATAACAGGTTTGGTTTGTTGTCCTGCCCCACCTCAATGGTGGAGCACAGGACTGCCCCACAGGCGTCCCTCAACAGCACCGCTCACCTGATGAGCACACCTTATGATCTCTTTGGCATTTCTTGGCTCTTCTTTTGGTACAGGGTACCACGCTTGTACTTATCTCTCTTTCTTCATCCCAATCATTTTCCAAAAAGCAGCCTGCCCTGCATTGCTTTTACCAGTTTGCTCCACCTGTACCCAAATATGTATTTCTGATACCATTACGAAGGTAAACTGGGCTTTGTAGGATGTTAATGACACAGTTACCCATGTGCAACGTATGGCACCTAGGTATACCTCGTAATGCATGGCAGGCTGCAAGGGCCCCAATTCTCCCCTCTTGTTATTTGTGGAGTCTGAATGTTTCTTACCCAACTCCCCTTCACTGCCTGTGAGATCCAGCTCTCCTTCTTGACACTTTCTGTAACCTTTACTAGCTCCTTACACTGTCATTTCGTTATTTGCTATGATGTTCAGCAGTTTCTCATGT
The DNA here is from genome assembly GCF_965638725.1 of Aptenodytes patagonicus. Lineage (NCBI taxonomy): Eukaryota > Metazoa > Chordata > Aves > Sphenisciformes > Spheniscidae > Aptenodytes > Aptenodytes patagonicus. The sequence continues at coordinate 159,457,675 of NC_134950.1, forward strand.
CAAACCCAGAACTGGCCAGGGCTCCCGTAACAGTCGATCCCATAGGTAGACAGCATGGTCCTGAGCCAGAGAGCAATTTGAAGAGTCAAACCATTGAACTAGGTTCAGCACCAATTAGGGAACATGGAGTCAGACCATTATGTTTGCAAATTCTCTGTTTGCTGAGAAAATGTGCAAAAACAATTGGTACTTGTTTCCTAAATGCTAAAGTCTTCATGACCCAGTATTATGTGTTGTCACAGGCAGCTGAGAGAACATACAAATATAACACACTGTCATAGGAACAGTATGTCCTAACTAATTGAAATGATAATTTCAGCTAGTTGAGAAGAAATCAAATAATGCCAGCTAGGTATCCAACCACACACCAAAACTAGAAAACAAAGTAAACAATTGTGGATGGGAACCATTAGTCCACATTATAGCTAAACACTCTTAATATACATGCCAATGTCTCGTCAAGATTTGTTTTCAGACAGCCCTTCTTCACCAACACACTGATCTAACCCAAGGGCTATCTCGCTAGCAAAGGTAGTCAACCCAGGATTTATGTCATCTTCGTATAGATGATTTTTTTGAGTACATGCTGATTGACCAATTCATCTGGTGATCCACTGACTTCTTCCTGTATCTTGGTCACTTCATCCAGAAAATAGAGGCAATATATATCTACTTTGCAAAGTTGTTTGATGATGCTTAAAAACTGTGTTGAAAGTAAAAATGGCTGTTAGTTAATTAAGCTAGGAAAAAAAATGTTTTTCTTCCTTAATTCCACTTTGATAAATAGTCATGTTTGATTTCTCCTGTTTTCCATCTTGAAGTATTATGGTTGAGGATGTCATCCAACTGCATACCAACGTTTCAATGCCATCCTTCACTGTTTTGAATCACATTTTTCCAGAAATGTTTTTACCGTCTCTGTTCTGTGATTCAGAGGTGATGTTTTCTCTTGTTGCCATTGTCCCATATCTTACCATCTTTGAACCCTATTCCTGCACTGTAGCTGTGTTGGGAGATATCTGCCTTATAGCTTCTGCCAATTTATAGCATAATGTGTCTGTTTGCATCCTGTCCATCATACACTGGAATATTCTCTTTCCAGTCAAAGTATTTCTTTTATTCGGGTATTTTATTCAGGTATTCCACTCAAAGCATTTCTTCAGGTAATGCCAACAGGAAAATCCATTTGATTTCAATGGGAAAATAATTATTTTAGATCTGGTGGCTTATCAAAATTCTATCCCAAGAAAGAATGTCCAATATACTTTTAAGGAACACTATTAACATTATCAGTATTCTTGGGAAAGAGGAAGAGATTTTATTGGGAAAGCGAGATACGTTATTACTTACAGATTGTTAACAGTGTAGCAATGGAATATTATGGAAGCTTCCAACAGTTTTATGCCTTTTTTTAAGAATTCAGGTTCCAGTGTTACTAATCTGAAAGTCATCTAAGCTAAATGGAACTTGATATATTTTTGGTTTGGGTTGCCTGATGTTGTTGCCTGAAAGTAAGAAGTGTTTACTGCATTACCCTTCAATCCTAGATCTTATTTTCCTAAGTTAATAAATCACTTGAAATTTGGAGTGAAAATATTAACAGTTTTACATATACTTTAAGCAGCAACACCTTATTCCCTCAATGCACTTTGTGATAGTTCCTTTCATCAGCTCTTGAAACTCTTGGTAACTCACAGTTGTTTCTGCAGGAAACTGATGAAGGTGTGAAATGTATAAGAAAAAGGAAAGTTCTGACCTAGCATCTCCCAGAGATGAGAGAGGACATTCTTCCTCTAATTAAATGTATCCTCAGCCCATATGATGTAAACCAATTAATATTTTTTTCTCACTGACCAACTCCACTCTTTTTGCATGTTAAGGGGGCTTTGACATCCCCAACTAATTAATTTTTCTGTTTTTCCCCAAAAGCTCATTTTTATTTCAACTTGCTATTGACCTCCACTTCTGATCATCATGACCCTGGTGTCTTTATTCAAAATTATTACTGAAAAAAAGAGGACATAGCAGGAAAAAGGGCTCATCAAGAAGACTAATTATTTAATATAACTGCACAATATCAAAAATTATTATACAAGTGTAATGCATTAATTAAATTCTTCAGCAAATGAAGAACCTATCTGTGTTAGGTCCAACACTTCTGTTACAGGACCTAAAGGTGCAAAATACAGTCGATGTACTTTAAGGGCTGATTCCGTTTGAATTTGTGTGTACATAGCATTTCTAGAGATCTTGGCTTAGAAATCACATCTAATGTAAGCCAGCTCAAATTAACTTATATCAGTAAAACTGCATCCAGTTGCACCATGCCTGAATACACACACAGTTTCTCCAGAATGGTTTCTTACATTAAAAATATGAATTATTTAAGCTGGGAAATAAATTATCTGATTTGCTACATACTCAGTTATAACATAGGTTATGGCTACATTCCCAGTTGTATATAAACAGAGGTAATGCATGTCTGCTTCTACGCTGGGGCTTAGAAGCACATATTAAAAGAGAAGAGTTATCCTGGCTATAGGGCTATCTGCAATTTATCAGCATCTTCATTCCATGCTTTCTCTTTTTTGTGTGTTTTTTTGTTCTGCATGGTCTCCTGCTGGTGGGTTATACTATCCTGCCTACTGGTTTATTTATCACATGTGGATGGAGCTGGCACCAGGGCTTCTTTCCTTTGAGAGTCAGTAACTGGAGATATTCAGCAACAAAAGAGCCTTCTCTGAACCAAAGCATTGTTTATTTAAGCACTAAGAACAAAGTATAAGCTAGAAAAAAAGGCATTTCAAAACAACCAACAGTGTAAACATATGTCTATTTTACATAAACTCCTCGAGAAGATGTTACAGTCTGCTCAGCAGGCCTGTTTTGTTTGGACACCCTCAGGAGATCATTGAACATCAGTCTGGTTTCCTGCTACTGAACAACCATTACCGAACTCTTGAGACTGTGCCCTTTTTAAAAATGCTACAACCTTGTAGATTTCTGAGTTTCCAGTTCTAGCCTGTACAAACATTTACTCTCAGCAACCCTCAAGCATTTGGAAAAAAGTAGCTTAGACTGAGTTTTCAGCCTCTCTGTTTTGTTTTTATTTTTTATGTCTCTTCCTTGCCTTTGCTACCCACTTAGGAAATAATTAAGACACAGCTAATCATGGGCATACTAGTGATTTAGTCAAGGTTAGTCCTAAACGTAGCCTAAGCTCTAAACCAGCTTCTCTTCTATCTCTTTTATACATTTGCTTATTTTAGAAATGGAAAAGATATTTGCTGCTAATAAAAAAAAAATCCAGTATTTTATTACTAAGAGTTAGATCTGCAAATGCTTATATGCTCCCCTGCTACTTCAGATGCCTGAGACCAGCACCCAGGGACTGCTGAGATTCCACAGTGACGTGTACTTGTCTAACCATTTGACTGCTTCGGTGTTTATGCTCCCATTATGGTAATGGAAAGCAAGCCAACATTTTCTGCAGGGTCTAGAGAATAATTTACCTGCTTTGTGCATACGTGGGCCCAGCTCTCACCTTGGGGATGGTGGAGTTCAGCCCCACCAGAACTTGATAGTCTTTGGGAAAATCTTTTTGAGTCTCATTTCCCCCCTGCACAGTACAGGGATAACACATATTCCATCACCAAGCCCAGCACCACAACACATGGGAAAAGGGAACATGCACCCAAATCCACAACAGGCACTATAGCCTTTGGTGGGGACAGCTATCCTCAGCCTTGAGGAGACAGGCATATGGCAACGTGGGCTGCATGTGAAAAGCAACATGTAGGAGAGAGCAAGAAGGTCAAGGCACTGCAGCTGGCCTGTGATCTCATTCTGAGATAAATGATGAGGATTTGCTGTATGGTGCTGTGTGGCGCAACCCTCCTTTTTGCACTGAGTATGTTTTGTGATGCACAGCAAATTCAGTAAACGTGTGCCAGAGTTATGGTGCATTCATGCACCTGCACAGTAGCCCTGAGGGGATTTCCCTGGCTATCCCCAAACTCAGAAAGACAGGCACGTTGGCAGTCAGGGCTTAGTGCCAAAAGGAGTGCATGACATGGCCATTTTTCTGTTTCAGACATGCAGCAATTAAATATTATCACCTTGTTAGGTTTAATTTGATAATGAATCACCTATTCTGCTCTTGTCCAGTATGATCTCTGTTGCACTGTATGTGCATGCGTGCACACACACGCACATACATGCCCACAGGTCTACCCCAAAATTTTCTATTGAGATCCCCAAAAGCTAAAAAAAATATTGTAGTCCACATAAGGCAGATGTATGAGACACCTTAGGGTATTTTAAACAGTACAAAGTGCCTCTGTTAAGAAAACTGACTCTTATCTCTATTGTCAACCTAAGGAAACATTTCCTAGACCTTGCTGACTCCATTGGCCATATTCATAAGGGAGCATATCTAGCACAGAATTCAGATGTAGGCACCAGTACTGTAGATAAAGAAAGTTAAAATCCCACTACAGATGACCTTAGGTCCTCCCTGCACTAAAATCCTCTAGACTTACTCATTGAGTGAGCTTCTGTAAAACCACTTGCATTCTTCATTGCATGTGTTGCTCTTGGAAATATTTTTCAGCCACAGATTTTATCACCTCTAGTTTTATTTCTTACACACTGAAGATAAAGATATTCATTAGATCTCAGGATAACTATTTTTAAAATGAAAAGACTTTTCTCCGTGACATAATTACATGAGAAGTCTATCAGATAACAAGTCCATTACACATTAATATTTATTGTGTTTCATACATTTTTTGTTACCTATTCTATAGAACTAACATAGACGTACCAGCTTATCAGGTAGAACTTAATTAAAAGTCTTACAGCTTTAACAACTAGCTTTTTGACATGACCTTTTTCACAGAACTATGTTGAATTATAGTAATTAAATCAACATTCTACTATTGCTTATTGAATCTTCTATAAATTTTCCCCTTTTTTTTTGACATGACATTTAGGTCAAACAAACCAGGCTCCAATCACTCAGCTCAACCCCTTTAACCTTTTTTTATATTAACACAACATTAACATTCTTTCACTTTTCTGAAATTTCTCAGTACTTCAAGAATTATTAACAATTATGATAGAAGACTAGAGTTCTCAGTTAAATCTTTTAGTGTTTTTTTTTTAGTGTAAATCACTATGTTGGTTGAAAAATATGTATGTCCTTAACAGATGTTGATTTATACATCCTTTGGTTACTAATAGAGCAGAAAGTACTTCATCATCTTCTTGTAATGTGTTCCATTTCCATGCAAACAGAAAATAGAAAAAACATCAAACACACTTGTCTTTTTATGTTGCTAATGGTCTTATATTTCTATCTGGAAACGGACATTTGCTATTTCTTTGACAACTTTAACTCCTGAAGGACTTCTAAGTTCCTTCCTTTTGGCCCAAGATACACTTAACAATGAAGTTTTTTTCATTGTGGTTTGTTTTTTTTTTTTAATGGGTTTCAACTTTCTTTGACTTTTCCCTCCTAAAAGAATGGCTGGATCATTACCTTCCTGAAGGCCACTCAGTAAACATCATTTCATTTCCATTTCATTCAGTCTTTACCATTGACCTGTGAGGTGCTGTTATGCCTTCTAGTGATTGCGGTCGATCATGTCCCCCCTCTCTCAGGCTCTGGGGCAGCCTCATCACAGCTCTCACGGCTCATTCTGGTCATTCAACTTCATGGATGCAATTAATTGGTTCAGCAAATGAAGAAACTACACCATGAGATATGTAGCATGGACAAGAGTGGCTATACTTGAAAATGACACCTGTTTTGTAACCTCTGTGAGTCACCACAGCTCTTCAAGTAAACTAAAATTAAGGTCAAGAAGGCCCCAAACTGTTAAGATTTGCATTGGTGTAATGAATATTCTGATTTTTTTTATATCCAATCTGCTATAAATAATTTATTTCTAATACAATATGAAGAGAAATGTAGAATTTTGTAAAAAGTGTGTTTTTCTTCCAAGTCAAAAAACTGCAGCAGAAGACTCAGGATCTAAAAATTCATCTTGTACAGGTTATTTCATTTTCCCCTTTTAAGGATCTGAAACTCTGTATACTGCAAGTAATATCAGGGTACTTTGCATTGCTGTCTCAGGTAAGGTGATGCATTGGTTAATTAAGACTTTGCAGTCAGGCAACAACAGTTGAGCTGATGAAATTCATGATACACATAAATACATTTTATGTGAGTTCAGTGACTCTTTGCAGAATAATTTTCAAGCCTACCTATGACTCCTACCAGCTGCTGTTCTCAGAATGTGTCAATATTTAAATGTAAGATCACTGAGAGTTAGACTTGGTAGCCCAGCTTTTATGCACATTTTATTTAGCTCCTTATGACTGTTGTGTGTTCCAACATAATCTGAGCGAATTGTTTTTCAGTGACCTTTGTCAGCTTGTTCTGGCTGAAACTGTGCCTCCTGGGAGTGATCAACCATGTCACTGAACGCCCCCCAGCCAGTCTGATAAAAAGCTATTTGATAAGTGCTGAAACCACTTTCCTTCCATGCCTCTAAGGCCAAGAATGGAGGAGGGAAAAAAAAGACCCTAATGCAAAATTAGCAGCTATGTATGATTCCCATCAAGATGGGGAAAGAAAGACATTGATTGAGACACGTCTCCGGTTCATTAGCATTGTTTGTCTTTGAGAAAGTTCTTGTCAGTCTGACAGATGAAGAGACATTGCTGAATGAAGAGAAAATGAAGATAACTGTGGTAAAAATAGAAAAAATAATGAAGGGCATGCTGTTAAAACTAATTACATTAAGATTGATATCACTTAGCAGAAGAATGTTACATCATCTCCCAAAAATGCATGATCGCTCATACACCATGAGCTTCCTGCATTTTACAGGCATTAATAAATGTTGCACAAATGTTTGATTTCAGTATTCCATATTTTGGTAATCAAAACAGATTAGCAATTTCTAGGTTGGAGAACTCGTTCTCTACATGACTGATATTACGCAGCCTCTAAAACAAGCTCTCCATAAGAAGATCCATTCTCAGTGAATCTGCACTTATGCTTTTGAAATTTACAGAACCAAGCCTAGGTAAAAAGGAGAAATGAATATTCAGTCTTTAAATTTGTTGGTCTCTAGGGACTGTAGCTACATAACCGGTACATAATGAATAAACAAGACCAATAGCAGTGCCCATTAAAAACCTGTCCATAGTTATAGCCTGTTTACTTTGGCTTATTGCTTATCCAAATTTCAATTTGCTAGGCTGTAATTCCACATGTGAAGTGAAATAAGGTTATCTTTGTTAGGATTTTTTTTCTGTTCTTGGAAGCAGCCATTATGTTACAATTATTTCCAAGAACAAAGCTGCGGGAAGGGTACTGTTTTGTCTTTGATAGGCAATCCTGTGACTTCTTCTAAAATAAGTTTACTGGGTAGTCCAGTTCTCTGAAACAGGATCTTGACCTGTGGCAGGCGTTTATGTCAGGGATATATAGCCTTTTGCCGTTCTCAGATAAGCATGTCCAAATTAGGCCTACACATAAATGTTTGAAAAAACACTACACCAAAGAACGATTTCTGGTCCTGATTCTGCTGTCCCATTTACACTAAACTCTTCACTTTTAAGCATGAAGGGAGTCACCCACCTTACTTAGGCCATAGTTACATACTACACAAATGTTAGCGGTAATGCTGGCCTTAGGAGGTCTTGCCTGCCCTACTACACCCATGAATGGCCACTTTTTTCCATCCGTGTCTTATAGTGGCCACACCATCATTTGTATAAATTGGATGTCAAAAATAATCCAAGTTTAAAAAAAAAAGAAAACAGAGAGGGAGTGTAGTAAATAAGGCATAGGATCCCTACTGGAAATTGAAAATAAAAATAACGGACAGTCTATACTGTGCATTGGAAAACAACAGTTAATGAGCCTATAAGTAACTATTATAGCATACTGCACATGTGCAAGATGAAAGAAGAGTAGCAGTTAAAGTAACCCAGCCTAATTTCAAACTTACTTTTTTTTTTTTTTAATCATTGTGAGTACAGGGTATAATATCCATCATGATTCATACTCAGGTTGTACAAAAGTCAGGGGTTACTAGCACTTCTTCTCTGTTGAATATTCATACCCATAGGTGTACCAAACAAAACCTGTCCTGATAGCTATACAATGCATAATCATATAAATCAATGCATTATATGTACATGTACATGTACTTGTAGTTGTGTCCATACATCATGATGATTACAGTGCGTTGTTTGTGTTATGATAGCCCATAGGCTTTTCTCATTATCTGCTATCCAGACCCCTGACAGCAGCAAAAGTTCATGGCCTATCTGAGTTTTATGGCTGATATTTATCCAAACACATGCTAAATATACTATTCTTTGCCGGCAGCATGAAAGAATGCCTAACTGTAATTATCTCTGAGGCATCATTAAGATACATTTTAGAAAGAATAAATCATAAATTTATAAATCATTTGTTGGTAAGTGAAGAGCTTAGGCAGACACTTCTATAAAAGCAGTAAGTGAAATCTGCCAGTTAGATACAGATTTCAAAGTCTATGCATAAAAAATACTATTATTCTCCTGGCAATCTAAAGCATAACAAAGATAATCAATGCTTAAAACAAAAACACTCCACACAATATCTAGGGCTCAAAGAATGCAAGAAGAAAATCTGAAAGTATCATTCTCCAAAGCACTTTGCCTACATTGCAAATTAGAAATGCCTGCACTTCCTGCAGCCAGAAAACAGTTTAATTATGACAGCTGAACACAAAATCTCCCCTTGGCACAGATTGGCTTTGAAGTGTTATCATATAAGTGAGGATTTTGAAAATACCCTTGACCAGTTTTGTAGAAAATATATCACACTTCTATTTGTGTCAGCCTTAACCATGTATCATGTCACTCCCTTTCATAACATTAGAGAACCTGATCACAGTTCCAGAGTATTAAACTAATCATGCATATTTTATGCAAACATTAACCTTTAGTGTTAATCCAACAGCATTAAACCAAACCTATAATGAACCATAAAGGTGGTTTATAACGTACTGTGGTTGCCTTTTATGAGTATTTTCATTTCTATCACCAAACCTTAGAAAGAAATAGTACCCAGATTTTTACAGTGGAACTTTATGTAAATAATACTTGGCCTTTTTTCTGAAACAACTGAGTTCTATTTTACCTGTAAGCAAAGTAGATGAACTTTCAGAATAATTGATTCCAAAAACTTTAGTACCTCATAAAAATGAACATTGTTAAGCTCCTTCCTGTGAGCTTTTTACATGGGCAAATTTCTTGTTTAATTGAATGTTTAATCTGTCTTGTTGCAGTTCACTCTAATAAGAAAACAGTTGTTCCTGTACAGAATCTTTCACGTTACACATCCCAAAGCACTTCACAAGATATGCACATCTCGTATCAATTATGAAAGAGAGAAATTAGATGCATAAAACAGAAACATGAGACTAAACTAAAAGTGTTATAAAACGTTGCAGTAATATTGATCAAACCATGAGAATTGTGGTTATCTAAGGAGCAAAATAATACTGGAATTTTATATCTGTGTCCAGCACATAAACCTCTACATCATTTGACCTAGAGATTATATTGGAAAACAGCTAATAGATGAACAATATTCATGTTGTGATTACATTAAAACCTGCACAATAATTATAAACAATGACATCAATGGAAAGAGTACAGTAATATTGATATTTCCACTCATTCTGCTTAGGCAGTAACATGGCTTTCAGCATCGCAATGTTGTGAAGATCTCACAATCATTTGTAAAAATTTCTATACTCCTGAGAAGAACTATTCCTAACTTACAAACGGGAAAAGGAGGAAGACATGCAATCCTAATTTTTTACATTCAGACAGAAAGTCTATAACCTAAAAATTGCACATAAGTCCCAGACTAGGCAAGCCTTCATTTATTCTGTGAGTTTCCACACTGAAATTTATAGGAAGTATTTGAGGAGAGAATGGTGAGGGGGTAAGAGATTTTAGAACATAAAAGTCTCGCCCCCAAACAAAATAGCTTGAATGAAACCTTCCTAGTAACTTCATTGTCTTCAGGGTTGCTTTTGGCTCAGTACTATTAAAATAAATAAACATATGTCTCCAAAATTTCAGTTAATGGAAGCAAAATCCACAGTCAAGGAACATTTTCTATTATTTCTCCTGAAACACAAAAGAGCATAATTTGAAGAGCAGAAAATGTATCAATCATCTCAAGTAATACAAGAAGACCTCCACACTTCCATACATGGCCAGACTGGGAACACCCATCTCACTGTAATGGTAATCAAATTGGCATTGCAGTGAACTGGTTTTCCTCTAAACAATGCCAAAGCTGGGACACGTGATGCTTCTTTTATATTCTGTGCAATGCCTCTTTTACCCTCAAGTGATGCATTAACAAGTCACTTCAAAAGTTTTCTTTTCTTATCTCATTCATAATTGTCAGCTTCCCTCAAGATTCCCTCTGGCAATTGATGGCCACATGGAATTTTGAGGTTTAGAAGTCCAATACTTTATTTAAAAATATTGAAAAAATTCCTAGGTAAAAAGGATTAATGTTGTGGTGAAATGAAGCAGCATGTCAAACAGATTAAGCATTTCTTAGCATCTTACTTCCATAACTGGCCAATGTATAATTAAATATTTAGTCTCTATGATAAGAAGACCTCCTGGTGTAAGGAGAAATGACATTTCCAAGAGCAGGGGAAAAAAAAAAAACAAAACAGGGCAGCAGCTGGCTTAAGGATCTTCATGCAAGACTGTAGCAAAGAGCAGAGACAAGTTTATTTCTGATGGGGACTTCTTTCCTTTCACTGCATGGTTTCTTACCCCATGAAGAAACTGTAAGTTGTTTCCATGCTTAGCACATTGGTAAGTGAAAATGGAAATACATCCTATGGTTGTGCCTGGGCAATACACATTATTGCAGCAGGAGTAGAGGCAAAAATTGTGGCTGGATGAGTTGGACTGATTGTTCATTGCATATAGTTTAACCACTCAAACATGCATAAAAGAACCGTTCTAGCATAGTCATCCCTTATCACCTCTCTTAAAGAAATTAGAAATGCTTAAGCAGTCAAGTATCTATAAGATGACTGCAGAAAAAGCAGTAATGGAATCTATGGTAAATTATTGTTAAATTGTATCAAATGGAAAATGATATCTAATTGTCAGATAAAGGAGATTCAAGAGAAAGGCATGTCTGATGTCCAATATCATGTATAGATTGCAGTAACTCCTGCCTACCTGGAGAACCTCAGAGTGGCTGCTACTAAAGTTTAGCCAAACCCCTATATAGCAGTATTTTAAATCTTCGAAGTATTCAAGCACCAGGAGCTTTCAGGCTGCTCAGGAATTAGGGCCAAAGACTAGCTGCAGGAAAAGGGTTTTTTTTCTGCAGACTGTGGCTTGTGCTTTGGACTTCTAAGTGCTTTACTTCAGCTGTGTTTGACACTCTGCTTTAGTTGTTCTTCAACTTCTAGCGGCAGCCCTGCCCCAGTTCCTCTGGTCTTTCCTTCAGTCCACTTCAACCCTTTACCTAAATCCTCCTCTGCTCTCTACTGAAGTCGTGCATGTCAGCTGCTGTGCTATTTCAGTTTCCGCACCTCCTTGGAGATGTCCTTATCCTGTTGTAAGCTGCCTTCCTGGACTCAATAATAAATTCTAAAATTATAGAAAGTTGAGTTTAGGGGTGAATTATTGGTTTGAAATAAAGCTAGGTTCAGTATGAGATTATCAAAGTAAATGACCTCTTTGAGTAACAGAAGATTTTTAGTAATATTAGATATTATTAGATATCTTGCTGACACCTTAAATTAGCAGTTTGAATATCCTCAATGTAAATCAGGTAAAGCGCTTTGATTTATGACCAAATTTGCTCGAGAACCTAATTTTGTGATCCTCGAAGGTGGGATGCAGTAAGGCAATATGGAATGAGACCATATGAAGACTGAAACTGAACCTTTATGTCTGAACCACAGGTACTAAATTTCTCATATCTCAAAACAGAGCTCAAAAGATAAGATCTCAAGGTGAAGTAAGCTTATGGTGCAAATGTAATGATAAAATTATTCTAAAGTCATTATTAGATATTAGATTATTTCTTGTGAAATACACTTATTAATTCTAAACATCACTTAAATTTATAATCATTAATGTTTCTTATTCATTAATTTATAAAGACAGTAACAGTTAATCTGATGGTCTAGAAAGCTAGAAGCAACAATCAAGAATCAGGTGAATTTGTTTGATTAAGTCAGTGATCCTGCAGATAAACACACTTATGTGACTACATAAATTAATAACAGACTCTATAGCTTGGCTTATTCTCTCTTTGGACTGCTGTGCACATGACGTTTGGGCCACTGAAGGCAAAACAAATAATCATAGCAATAACATCCTCTCCACAGGAGGTGATGAAGGTCTCAGTCAGGGCTTTCTACAGAAGTAAAAAGACACAAAGTCAAGGTGCAACCAGAGATTCTTGAGAACAAAAGAATTGTATAGGCTAAAAGATGGTCACCTTGTGTCCCTTCACATGAAGATGAGAATTTCGTTCATTCTGTGAAATGAACACTTTTATTGGGGATATTTGATATCTGTATGCTTAGGGCACTGTAACAAATAGAGAACACTTAAAAACATGGAAGCTCATGAAAGGAAAGAGATTGTACTCTGTAAAACTTGGCAAAATTGTAATCAGAGGCAGGATGGAGGGAGGATTTCCTTTAGATGTAAATGTCTGGGTTCCCTCTACATTCATTGAAGATTAAATGTGAGTCACTTTATCCCAAAGTTTAAAATCAGTATGTTATAATTAATTGCATCCCAGGAAATTCCTATTTCTCTCAATTGGCTATAGAGGTTTTCACTGTAAATCTCTAAAGACTGGTGAAATGAGGACCACCTATAGCTTTCTTATATACATATACATAAGAAAACTAAAGAATCTGAAATACAATTAATGCTCTAAGGCCGTGAGGTCAAGGCAAATATAGTCTCATTAACATTAATATATAAATTGTTCTGTAACACTTAATAACCTGTCTTGCTCTAATTATGAATTTTGTATGTGGGTGAAATGGCAATAAACCGAGTTAAAATTTGAGAATTTGTATATTCATTGCAAACACTGATATCTATGAGCACAGCATGTTACTTTTCAACCTTCAGCATTTGAATGTTTGAAAGGCAATTACACGCAGGAAACTGGGGAATTCAATACCAGATCAGACTACTAATCAGCTGTTACTTTGAGACCTGAATCCTTTTCCTAGGTGGTTTTATTTCATTCAGAAATCAACTGTGTGAAGTCCATACAGGTGTGTCATCACTTTTAAAATAATTTCTTGATATTGTCATCTGCTGACTGAATCACTCAATCTTCCACTTTACTTTTCAGGGGTCTACAATTCTCTTAAGCTTACGTAATTGACAAAGTAGTATCAATTAAAATTTCACAATCTCCTCTTGGAAATTATTGATAATTAAATTAAATAACAGCTTGCCTTCTGTGTAAGTAAAACTTCATTTATTTCCCACCTGTATGACTCCAAGAATGCAGTACTGAGCTGGGGACCCATCGTGATGAATGCTGTATGAATAAAGAACAAATAGGTGACTCTTGCTCCCAGAATTTGCAGTCTTAATGTAAGACAAAACAAGTGAGTATTAGTAAGAGAGAAGAATGAGGATAGAAAATTAATCAAATGATTGGTAGTGGTCATAACATACATGTTAAGAATGGTTTTGCAGGATGATGAAGACTCAGTTTTGTAGATGGTAAAGGGAAACTCCTCCCTAGATTTAGGAGGGAGCAGCATTGCACAACAAAAGAAGATGGAGAAGATTGTTTCAAAGATTTATCACAGTTGTTGAAGGCTGCTGGCACCATAGTCCATCCAAATGACTGAGAAATGATAGGTGGAGTAGAAACAGGCCATGAAGGACCATTACTTGTGCTTAATGAGACAGAAAGTTGAGCCAGTGGAAGGAGGAAATGGAACAGGCTACAGGAACAATGCTCACAGTAAAACTCCGAGGTGGTATTACTGGGCAAGTCTAAATTTGGTAATCCTAAAAGAAAAAGGTTTTACAGCAAGACAGGCGAGGATAAAAGCCTGATGGGATTCTTTTACCATAAGCCTTTCTTGAGATGCTATGAAGAAGAAATTGGCAAGTTTGAGACAGAACATGAGAAATGAAACAAGCCAGGAGGTGCTGCAAGTGATGTACATGTGAGCGACCATCAGGATGGTGATGCTGTCTACAGAGATGGACAAAGTATGCAAGAGAGAGAAGCCTGAAGGGAATCTTTAGGTAGGGGCAGTAAGGCCTACACTTAACTATATTGAATGGGAGCCAAGGGCAAGATATTCCCATGATTGGTCAGAGGCAGAGGACAGTTTAAACACAAGAAAATAGGACTGTAAGAGAGGTGTAGGTCCGTGGATCTTATCCTAGAGATGGCAGTTGAATACTAATACTTTCTATCTTTCTATCTTTCAATCAGTCTTTAGCTCACCAGAAAATTTTACCTTTCATCTGTTCACTACTCTTGCTCTTTAAAGCTTCCAGTCTGGATTTTATTTGAATATCTAAATAAATTAACCTTCTTCATGTGTGAGGAGGTCCTTGTTATACAGGAGGAACTGTCTTAAAGTATGTTGAGAAACACTTGTTCACCTCGGCTTATGGTACAGTGTGGCTTGCATATCCCACAACAATTAGCCGAGGCAGCCTGAATGTTTAACAGGAATTGATATCCAACTGCTCATGAATGATATGCAGATCATGAATTAACTGCAGAAATTATTCATCAAATAATTTCAAATAATACTAAATGACAGAAAGGGGTAAACTCTTTGCAGGCAATTTGCAAAAAGAAAGGCGAGCAAAATTCAAAGAATAAATTATTCATCCAGTTGTGCCAGACTGGGTGTACATTAATCCCCTTCTCCCCCTTTCTGGTTTTCATTATACAGAGTGATTTTCCAGGGTTTTAAAAATGGAAAGGTCTAATTACGTTTGTGTGATTCACACATATACGGGAAACTTGAACCAATAAGCGGTTCATGGTTCTTCCTTGTAGCATAAGCGACCACTCTTTCTTGCAGAGAAGTCACTTTCCCACCTCAGATAAAAATGGTTTGAGCTGCAGGGTCCTTGCTGTGGTGTCATTGCCCTCCTTACCCCACAGCTGAGTGGATGGATCTGCAGACAGGGGGGCAGATATCATCTCCTGGAAGCAGAATGGATTTTAAAGAAAATGCAGAAAGAAAGCCTCAATTTCTACTCTTTCAGACTTATCTCAGACAGGTAATTAGGCTTCAATTTTTTTTTTTTTCCCCCCAAAGGGTAAAGTGTTTGGATCACTTATCTAATAACTGAAACTGCTGTTATATCATAAGTGTCTTGGTATTTAGTGTTCTAAAATGTGCCTTGACACTGCTTTATTTTGTTGAGCATAAGAAAGGATGATGGCACAGGGCATAACCCTGAGCTTTTGAGATACTATAGAACAATTGTCAACTAGTCTTTTTTTCCAAGAAATATTTTGTGCCTCTGCTTTCTTAATTGAGACACACTTTTTAACAACCTAATAATTAAATAAATTCTACTCTTTAGAAAGAGTTTTTGGACTGATGTGCTGATGAAATATGCAGCATTATTTACCTACAGGGCTTAAAATGGTTAAGCCTGAAGTGGCAACACCTTATTCTCATTGATTATTTTCTCACCATTAACTGAAATTCAGCAGCAAGTTGCCCACTTCCTTGGTTTATCTGTTCAAATTGTATTTGGATTCTGGTTCTGCATCCCATACAAGTAAAAAGATCAAATACTTTGCAAGGACACATTTGAGATTTAACTGCCAAGCAACCTTATCCTATAAAGTCTTTACATATAACTAAATATGCCATTTTTCTTTTAGTATCACATGTAGAAATATTATTTCTTTACATAATGATGGGTACAAAATGCATAATAAAAGGGGTCTTTTTTAATTTTTTCTCTCTTCCTCTTTTTAAAATACAATATTTGGGAACTGAATAAATAAGAAGGCAGAGGACTACATTATTAGTGATATGAATAGATCTACCTAAACTTCTGCTCCCAAAACACTTTAGTCTTAATAGATTGTGTTTTATTGTCCACTGTAAATGAAAGTCAAGCCGTCAGAAACATTCTTTTTTTCCAGTATCTTCTATACAAGAAAACAATTTTATTAGAATTCATACAGTTCACACTCAGGGATTTAGGATGCAAGGACATGCAAAAGTGTGGCAAATGCAAAAACACTGAGAAAATGAAAATTCAGTTATAAAATATTATTGTATTGAAGAAAAGAAAGGTAGGAAAGTTTGGGGGAACTGTGGCCCCTACAGGAGATGTCATACTAACCCAGGTCACTGTGTCTGCTTGATCCAGAACAAAACAGTATGGTTGTATCTACTCCGGTACGGAAGTAAAACACCTGCATCCAAGCAAAATTACACCAGGATTCACCTCGGCTTCTTAACTGAAGTGCAGCATCACATAAAAGCAGCTAGTACATCTCTGAACCAGGTTTGGTGACACTTTGGACTCAGAAATGCTATACAGGAGGGCAGATGCAGGTTCTCTGCATCAACAGTCCAAGTTCATTTGCAACCGAGATAACCTTTCCATGAATAATTGACAGTCAACTCTATCTGAATTTGAGGTTGCAATATGAAACAGTAAAATGTTTCATATTCAAAGACACAAATCAGACCCTAAATTTTACACAGCCTACTATACAAGCTCTCTGTGTTCTGGTACTTGTGTAAGTTAATGGACAAGCACAGAACAAAATTACTTGCCCTCACTTTTCAAAACAGGCAGAGGGGCCTTGCAAACAGTGAACTATGATGAACTGCACTGCAGTGTTGTATTTCTGCAAAACAGACAATGCTCAGTCTGAAAAGAGATAGGATTCTTGCCAAAGTGATTTTGGAAACAATTACTCTTCTTAAGTTACCTACAATCCAAAATACAGTGCTCAGTGCAAAGAGATTTGTTTAGTGGGTCCCTTCTACTCCTGGTGCAAGTCTTGCACAGCCCAGGAGGTGTGCCAGTGGTCCCATTGCTTCATCACAGGCTATGATTGCACACCTGCTGCAGAAGAGGTACCTGAGTCAGCCTGAAAGTCATCCCCTCCCACAGCTGCTTATTCCTCCCCACAACCTCTGCCCTGTGTTAGCAAAACTGAATTAGCAGTAAAATTGCAAAGCAAAAAAAAAGGGGGAATTTTCATCTGTCAGATTCCTACTATAACTCTAGCCATGTGGCCACACAAGCACTTGTGCCACCCCAATGGATGATGCAGTTTAGGGTCTTACAACTGTCTGAGATAACCAGGGGGAAAGACTGGGCTTTCTCAAGCTGGCACTGACACAGAAAAAGGTTACATAGCCATAGACTTGGAAGGGATTATTCTTTACCAAATAACCAGTCTCCATTGGATCTGTGAGTGAACTGATCTTCTTTTCCTGGCAAGTAAATACTGATAACATTCAAAGATTCCCCTCTATTAGTAGAAAGCTAAATTGAGTATTCACACTATTAGGGATAATGTATAACAGACATCTTAAGACCAGAATTAGACCGTTCTCATTTTTGCGGTGATGTGGCAGACACATTCTGAGGACACAACTAACAACATTCTTTTACCATTTGAGAACCAAAAAGATGAAATGTAAGTTTTATGGAATGCATCTGTAAAGAGGAAATACTGCTGTTAAGGTCAGAATTTTCTTCACCTCAGACTTTTCTTATGAAAAAAACCAACAATAGAGAAATATTTCTTTGCTCATGACTGTAAACCCAATTTCCGTCAGCATCCAAACCAAAATATCTCTTTCTCTAAATTGCCTTTTCTTCTCAGGTTCATATCAAAAATCATTCTCTGGATGCGGTTGGAGTCTCTTTGGTTTTCATGCATATTTCTTCCCTTACACCATGCTCACACACAGCTGCAATCAAAAGCCAGCGCTTTGCCACTCTATTTGCAGTCAGACCACAGCAAAGCTGACAGAGTACTCGGGGCTCCTGAGTACGCTCGTGGTTTAAGACACTGTGTTGTATTGTTTCAGCTACTTCAAAAAACAGGCTCAGTTAATTGCTCTTTCATTTAACCTGAATGGACTAAAGTGTTATGCCCACGACTTTTAAGGAGCTTTGTTGCAGCTCTCAGCATAACAATATTAATTGCCTACTACAACTCTTCTGTAAATGAATAAATCACATGCTGCAAAGGCCATAATACGGAAGGATAACATCCTGTTTTGCCAGTTCATTTTAGAGCTGCCAAAATCATGCATGCATATTTTACAGTTGTGGTAAATTGTATGCACAGATCCAATTATTTAAATGACTAAGTATCTAACTGTGAACATAAATCACCTATTTTAGGGTCTCTACCTACCAGTGAAACTCAGACAGAGAGAGATGTGCGCAATTTCAAAAGCTATGAGTTTCATTTGTTCCTGAAGAAAGCTGGGTAAAACTGTTTCAATAGGTTTTTAGTAATTCAGATTCTGTGTAATATACTATAAAACTCTATAGATCTGATCCAAACTGTGCTAATGTCATTGGCAAAACTCCCGTTGATTCAAAAGACTGACAAAATCATTCTGGGAGAAAAAGTAATGGGTGAAGAGCAGGAGTATTAACATAATTTGCTTTGTAAGAACTTCTCATCCTTTTTATTTACATAAAATGTTTATTTTTCCATTCCCATGAATAATTTAGATACCAACACAACAGCCAGGTTGTACAGCAGCCTCCAGCCATATCTCTGTATGTGAACTTGCTCCTCTATGGGGAGAATATTAACCTCATTTTCTAAGGAAACCTCTCCCCTGACTCTTTACTGAAATGAATCGGTCTTGCTGTTTTAGCAATGACCAACAATGATAACATCTGTCAGTCTTCATGAAAATCTCTGTGTTTTGGATCCCAGTAACAGTAAAGAATTTTCTGAGAAAAGTCACTGTGGGATTCACAGCAGGGTTTGACAGCCACTTGCCATTCAAGAGATTGCCCACTATTGACGTTAACAGTGTCAGTGCCCACAGAATATAAACATCCATCTCCCATTAAAGAAACCTCAAACATCTGGGTTTATTTCATCAGAAGGGCCTCCAGACTGAACTCCTCTATTTATTTATAAGAGCCTGACTGCTTTTAAAACAGTATGTTGGATCTGCTGATTATTCTCTTCATGTGCCACTTTATTCTAAATTATGCGATAATCCAAAAGGATAAAAATGCATACTTGCTTTTTATTGATTTCATCTTCAAATTATTTTAAAGTGTGAATTATAACATTATTATCTTCTAAATAACAAAGTACTAGCAAGCCATTAATTACTTACTACAACTCAATGCATCATCAAAATGATCCATTTTAATGACATGATGCAGTGCAATTATTATTATTTTGCTATTATTATTATATAAGCCTACATTAAAACCCTGGATCCAAATAAACTTCAAATCACTCCATTTCTTTTACAGTGTTCACCCAGTTTTAAATTTCCTATCCTTTTTTGCCCATTAACATACCAAATGTTTATTTTGTTACAATTTTTGCAGAACAAGGTTACATACAGGATTTAGACAGACTAGCGTGCCAAGTCCTGTGTTTGATACATTTCCAAGCGATTTACAAGATGATGAGCAGTTCTCATCAAATGTACATGAGATTTTAGAGCTTAATTTTGTGACACAACTTCAAGAATTTCAAGCATGGTAAATGACATCTGATTGCCTAGTTTTCATTCTGACAGAAAGCTTCTAGACATCAAAAGAATCTCAGGAAATTTATACAGTTTGCTCTCATCACATCGGATAATACTTAACCCCCTTATTTAGACCATCATAGCATCAATGAACACTAGATGAAGACCTTCCCCAGAAACAGCTAGAGAAGATCAGAGTAGAATTATGCTAAACACCAGCTTGGGAACGAACAGACTTGCAAAAAAATGAGGAGCCAAGAAAGTACAAGAAAATGTTGGGAGCACAGGTAATAACCACATGATAGAGCAGAGCAAAAGGTGATCATCATTTGTCATTTCTGTTGAAAAAAGTGACACATTAAAGTGTTTGTATGTCCAGACTGGGGTTCAGAGAGAGAAAAAGAGACACAGCCTGAAGCAGGTTGGTGGGCAAGGCTCACTGGATCAGAGGCACTCTACAGAGAGCGGGCTTGAGTCTGAGTCACCCATGTCTAGGTCAGACTAACTCCCCTACTCTATACCAAATCTGTCTGACTGCAACAACCAGCAACCACAATGGAAATGGGACAGTTGCAATAGGGGAGACTGAACGAGAAAAGGCATGTGCCTGATCCTAGGTTTTCACATCCCAATGGAGTGAGTAGCCACTTGTAGCTTCTGGGATTGGTCCTTCCATTCATTCTTCCATGGATGTTGTGATAAAAAAAAAAATAAATGTCAAGCCTCACCTCTGTTTTTCTTCTAAGGGAATGGTTTTGTTCAGCCAACCATAGTAAGCAATACTGACAGAAACCTGAAACAGGAGGTGAACGTTCAGCAGACAAGTGCGTATCACATTTTTTAAAATCTTTTTCCAAACCTTTCCTGGGTCAGGTGAATTATCTCTTAACAAAACCCTCAGTTTAATGAGGTAATGTTTCACTAACATTGTAAAAATGTAAATAAAATACAGCTCAAACACTTAATCATTGACAAAGAGAATGAAATAATACACTTATAAAGGGTTCATTCAGTAATTTATCATCAATTATCTAGACTGTCCCCTTCCATTTGAATATACTACTATGCTAGCAAAGCAGTAGGCAGGAGTCATTAGATCTTAACTGAGTTTTCCAAAGGGAAACATTTATTTCACGTGAAGCATTTGTTACTACATTTACCATAAAAGGTTTCTGTCTAGTCTGTATTTTGAACTAAGCAGCTTTGCAACGTCTTATCAATTCAAACCACATTTTATCTGAGAACCCACTGAATTAGAGAACATGTTTTTTTAGCCAGTATAAGGGAAATAAAAGATCCAGCCAAGGGACTTTACAGAGATTTAGAGTGATTAGAGGGACAACTTAAATTCAAATACATGGGGAAAACAGCTCTGTGACTTACAGACCAATTTTAAGAAAGACTCTTCATGTTTTACATTGTACTAAATGCAGTTCTACCGCACCAGAGAAAATAGAATTTCTATATAAAGTATCATACAGCTTAATATCCCAAATAAGTTTTGCATATAGATTAAAGTGCCATTTTACTATTTGCATGCCTCAAGACAAAAAGAAACCCCAATACTTCCTTTGGATCACAATTTTAGCCACAAACCTGTGCAGAACACTTTCAAAAAAAGGATCTAAGATTCTAGTTTAAAATCATCAGACATGCGATAAATAACAGATATGTATTTCAGCCCTTCCAGGATTTCGCTTTAGTGCAAAGAGCGCACCAAGAATAAAATAAAAAGGGTTAGATCTACATCGCTGTTACATCCACCATATTAACTTTAGAAGGTGAAAATCACCCAAGCCTCTCTCCAGTTTGCAGATTAACAGCATAAGCAAGTTTAAGAAATACAGCTGAATTAGCTTACCAACGCCAATGGTATTTTTAATGTCTGAGAAGGTGAAGTTGGCTTGACTGGTTGTCTCAGAGCAGCTGTTTCCTGAGGCTGTTAATATTTAACTAGTTTCACAACATGTTACTACAGCCGCATAGATGTTTTCTCCTCCAAATGACCCTTAAAACAACGTGTACAAGACAATGAAGGAAGTTGAACAAGTGGGGAAGTGGCTGTGGGACACAATGTTCTGCCTGCTAGAAATCACACCCAATGCAAGGTTGGGGATAGTGTAAAGCAAACAGACTCCATTTTAGTCCCAGGACAAAATACAAACTAAAGACAGTGAAAAGGCCTTAGGTGCTCTCACTGGATCCGGCCTATAAATTGCAAAACCTTTTTCTTATCTACCAGACAGAATATTGCTTTTATGCCTGATAGAGCTTCAGGCATTAATGCACAGCAATCATCAGTCATCACCACCAATCAATCATTTAAATGGTATACAAGACTTTGGTTAATACTTTTGTACTTGAGTGATTTTATTCATACACAAGTGCCCTTGCAATCAAATCTGAGGCATCTTTTGTGATGGCAAGTATGATACTTCTTTTCTGACAGATGTTCCATATTTTGAACAGCAGAAGTGGATTTCTCAGTCTGAGGGGAAAGAAAAGCCATCTAATGGTTGCAGGAAAATCAAATATCAAATCATCAAGTCATATCTGCATGAGGCTCAGAGGAACAGTTGGAACCCAGAGGAAGGCTTACCTGCGTTCATCAAGAACTTCATCGAGAAACCGGAGAGAAGTAGATTGAGACTTCTACTCCCTCTTTCTTTACCACTCTGAATACTCCTGGGTTTTGTATTACTCTGCTTCTAGTGGTGCAGGAGATAGACCGTAGAATGATTTGTACTAGTTGGAAGGTTTTCTTTTCCCTCTTGGCAGGAGCCAGGACAGCATCAAGAGTAGGAGCAAGATAATTTTCCTATTTTTTGTACTTGTTACTGTTTACTTGGGGAAAGGCACAATTGCGAGGAAAGCCCCTTTCCACTCTGTAGCCTCTACCTTAAAGGTGTTTGGTGCAGAGTTGGGCAACTTGTTTGCCAGACTAAAAAATATCTTCAATGAGCATATAGAAACAGTTTGTAACAGCCAAACATCAGCATCCCAACAAGAACTCTAGAAAATATCCTGATCCCTACCTACTCAACCATGTCAAATTTAGCCTCTGAGTGCAAGGTCACTGCTTACTTTTCCAGCAAGGGGCATCACAAGACCCCGTCATAGAGGACAGCTCCTGCAGATGCCAGATGAAGGTGAGATCTCTACCTGGAGGCTGGAGTCAAACAGAAGTAACATGACAGTAGCTATCTATTAATATAGAGAGAGGATTTGGAACTTGCTGACTTTTAGTTTATTTTCAGGACTGTTATCCTGCACAAAGATAAGAGTTTAGGCTGTACATTTGTATACTTCTGGCTGTGCCAAAGGAGAAGTGCTGATTTAGCCCTCTGCATAAGGAAAGCAGCTCTCAGGCTGGTCCAAGTGAGACTAAGTCTAGAGACTCGGGCACTGTGACCCTCCTCCTCAAATTAGCAGGGATGACAGGAATACAATATACAGCAAAATCTTAATTCCATAAAATTCTACCTTACAGCAAAACTACTGTATGTATGCATTCATATATGACTTTCAACTGTTCCTCAAAGCACTTAGTGCTAAAGCTTTTCCTCCGATAGGAAGACCTGCAAAGATGAAGAAGCAGAATCAGTGTTAGGATTTGAAGACAAAATTAGTTTCTGGGAGGGTGGTTTTGGCCCGGGGTATTAGCAGTGATGTAGGAAATGTAGAAGGGGAAGGAGTGGATGCATTAAATAGATCTCGGTTGACTGGCAAGGAGCTGGAGTTTCCTTCCCACTCCACAGTTAAAATAAGTTTCTGCAACAGGGTCCTTATTTTGCATCATGTGCATGCATGTCTTACCTCCTGTCTGAGGGTGGAGAAGGGATCAAAGCCACCATGTGCTGTATGTTTCAAAATCTCATCATTCTGAGAGCAGTCAATGATTTTTGTGATTCAGACTTATGACTTTTAAATACGTGAGATAAGAAAAATACAAATCCCATTGTTTCAGAATATTGCTAAACTGTCTGAAGGAAACAATTGCTCATTTTTTTCCAACCTAGGTTAAGCAAAGTAACTCATTCGGCTGAACTGCTTTAGGTAGAGATTACAAATAAATGAATAGATTAATTGTTCCAAGACCAAGCTACCATGGGATGTTTTCAACAGTAATGTTTAAAGACTGACAAAGACATTAGCTATTGAAACAGTAGGTTACTGGGCTACCAGCTTTACTATAGTAATATTAGGTTATATATGTATACATACACTTACACATTAACATACACATCACCTACATATACATCAGTGTGTAAGTATAGCTACAGATACAGATATAGATATAGATACACAAAATGATAAAGGCAGCCAACAAATGCTTTAAAAAGCAACTAACAAGAATTCTATAAAACTCATACTATCCACTTTACAGGTAAGTATACTTAACTGCAAGGGATAAAAATCTGAGTGATGAGGGACTTCTTCAAAAAATGAAAAAAAGATGGAGAAAATATTATCTCTAACTATGAAAATTTCCTCTGCAGGATTTCTCAGACAAAGAAGGGAAAAATGCATAATGTGTCCTTGGTAAACAGGGAAATTAGAAAAGGTTGAGATTTTTTCTAAGTAACATGCAATTTGAAAAGCTTAATTGTACATCACTAAGTGAAGCTAGATTTTGGGTATTGTCAACCTTGTGCAGAAAGGAGTGGGAGATATTCTAGCTTTTGAAAGAACTCAAAAGATGTAATTGGAATGCATAACAACACATTTATTGAACCTAAAGATTTATGTACAGAATCTATTAGTCTGTTCTTACACAACAATATATTCTATATACATAGCATACATACCTATATTAGATGTTTAATTTTATAGAACTGTCATATAGCACCAAGTAATTCATATCCTGCATTTTACATTTTCTGGCCAAGTAGAAACACATGCTAGAACAAGAGGCATATTTTTAATGCTTTTATCTTATCTATCCATCTATCTGTCTGTCTATCTGCTATTTGTGCAAATATTGTTGAACAGTAAGGTTTGCCCGCAGCCGTGATTGCATCTTCTCCATATAATTAAGTAGAGATTTGATATAACTTTGAGACTAAAACTAAACTTGCTCATTGTTATTACTATTATTCATACCTTAGTTGTGTTCATCTTCTAAGTTTGCCAAGTTAAAGGGCATCCTCATTTGAGAATAATAAGTAAAGATCTGAATATCAGATAATACAAATTGATTTTTGTTTATCTCTAAAAATGACAATAAAATCTACCATAATAAATGGCATAGGTAGACTTGATATTTTAAACTTCAGATGTTTGCATGATTTTAATCACTAGCAAGATAACTTCTGAGTATTTTACTGTAATTAGAATTACTGTTACAAGGAAAAAGAAGATGGAAACTAGTTATTTTTCAAAATAACCCTCCAGCAACACAAGGGGGAAGGTACAATAGGTTCCAAGGATTTCTACAGAAAAGAATTTATGCAAAAAAAAGTATTTTATAAACTATACTTTCTCAAATAATGGCTGAGTATATTTAAGGATTGTTCTTTACACCTAGAAAATAGTAAGCAAAAGACAGCTGGAAATGCACAGAACATGACTTAAGGAAAAAATAATCTACGGCGCAGAGGCATGTGTAGCCGTTGAGGAAGCAACTGGAATATATACACAGCAGTTTGAATTCCACGTGCAGTGAGAGTAACACCTACCCCATGAGGAAAGCTCCAGGAGGGCTGGGATTTCAGTGACCCCTGGGCCCCATCCTGACCCTGCTGGCAGCGATGGATAGGAGAGGAGGGATTCAGACAAGGGGGGACCTGTTTGCCACCTCAGCCAGGGCTATTCTGGGATCAGTGAATGAACAACTCCTGGAGCCTGGTGTAAAGCAGCAGTGTTAAGCTACCCAGACATGGCCATGCTCAGAAGAGATCCAGCAGTGCTAGGAAGAAGGGCACTTTGCTTCATGGAGAAAGATGTTGCTGGGCTTTCTGCAGTTATATTTCAGCAAGGAGAGGTTTGCCATGGACTGAGGGCTATAAAAGCAGCCTGTCCAGCTGCACTGCCCAGCTCTTACACGGTGTGCTGGGGCAATGAGCACAGGGCAGGAGCCTTGCAGAGCTTGAGAGGGAATTGCCCCAGAAAACACCCACCGGGAAGGATGACGCTCACAATATCCTGGGAAAAGAGGTTCTCTGTGACCTAAGGTTTGAAGGAAAGTGAGGAGTCAGTGAGCAAAGCATTGGACCTTACACTGGAGTGGACTTGGCTGGCATTGTGTTTCCACAGGTAACTATTAAAAATTAGGCAATAAACTATATGTTTAAACTATACTTTTACTTTTTCCTCGCTCTGCTATCAGTGGGAGAATTTGCTCCTTTTTCCATGTTAATCTGATGAAAGCATGATGTATCACTAAACTTTAAAAACTCTCCAGAGATGATTCGTGTCCCACTCCTTCTGCAGCATCAGAGGAAGCGTGCCCACTCATTTTCTTCCCCCCCCCCCCCCCGACACAAGAAGCAGCCCCCAAACAAGCTGTGGAATAGAGGAGGAGAGATTTCAGGACCAAAATGTTGTCTGGTTAAAAGGGCAGAGTTCTAGTGTTTTAAGAAAGAAGAAGAGCAATAATACCCCATTTATGATAAATCTACTTAATTTTAATCTCATGCACTGAGATTAAAACACAAGTGAGCCAAAATACTTTGTGCAATTTATTTTCGCTTTATCAGACCAGATCCTACTAGTGTGGAGCTATTAAAAGTAACTGAGCTGGAAATCCACAACTTCTCTGTGCAAGCACAGCACAGTGAATGGGCAGTCATTCTGGGGAAAGAGAATATGATTTCTCATGAAAAAATTGTTGAGATCAATGCACAACTTTCACAACGAAGCTGTCTCCTATGTGAATTGGCAGGAGGCACAAGATGCACAATATGGAATGTCTTCTTAGGGCCAAATAGTACATCAACTTCTAGTCTGAATTCTTGAGGAAACTAGGCTTATGTTGTACCTACATCTGTCTATCCACCTACCCTCAATAGCTTTGAAGATATTAGCTAATTTCATCCAAATTTCATAAAAGCAGAGCTCTCAATCATAATAAATTATTTTGAGCTTTATGAATATAGCTAGTGTCTTGCACAAAACAAAACTAGAATAATGTTTCTACTACAGAAGGTCTCCAGCAAAAACCCAAAAAGGCCAAACTCAGAACTAGCTACTGGAGAATCCACAAGTGCGAGAGCCCCAGGAATTCAAGCTTCCTCAATTTTTCTGCTCTCCATTTGCTTGCTTGTCTTTTTCATCTAGGTTTCTGTTACAGTCACTGCTTTAAGTACTGGCCTTTTTTTGTGTTTGTCTCAGATTTAATCTTTATAAGATGATTTATTTTCTGAAATATTTTTCCAACGTGAACACAATTCCAAGTCCCCTGCGTCTGTCCTCACAGTTCTCGCACCCTCATACATAGACACGTGCATCCTTTCCCACCATCTAACTTAAAATATTTTCCCACTATCAAAGCCTGCCTTTCATGCTCACATAAAAGGGTTTCCATGGATTCTGCAGCTTTGCATTTACTTCTGAGTCCACCTTGTATTTTCACTGAATCAGGTAAAAAACATCCAGTGTATATGAATGTTAAAAAGTCAGTATCTTAAAAAAAGTTTGAAAGATCATCAGTGGTACTTAGTTAAAAAATAAATTAAGGAATATTTATGCAGTTGAAAAAAGACCCTACATATGTACTTAGCTTTAAATTTGGCTGTAAGTCATATCAAAGCCCATGGGACATGAAGTCATGCTTGCATATTTCAGTTGTATTTGACTTAAATAAGTACATAAGTACATCGCCTTGCAGAGGTGATCAGCTCCTGTGCAGGTGTGTCCCGCAGCGGAGCGGCAGATCGCGGTGTACAGGGGGGTTTCCTGAGCTGGGGAGCCCACAGGGGACCGCAGAGACCTGCCAGGAGCCGGCAGCTCTCACGAGGGCAGCTGATGAGGTGTGGGCAGGGTCAGGAGCAACAGCTGCCACCTCCCACTCCCACAAAAGGCAGCCCCAGGGAGCGTTGCCACCAGGAGCGCTGAGAACAGGAGAGGCAAACAGGGCGCGGCATGTCAGCTGGGGCGTGGCATGCCAGTTTGCGGGGGACGGCACTCAAGGAGGGTGCCTCTTCAAAGGAGGGGCATTCCACGGGCCGAGTGGGAGACTTGGAGTACACATAACCCAGCAACTGGGCACCGTTGTGCAACCATCGGCAAAGGTCAAGGGCACTCATCCTACCTGACCCTCAAGGCAGAATGGTGGGCATTCATAGAATCATAGAATCACAGAATCATAGAATAGTTTGGGTTGGAAGGGACCTCTAAAGGTCATCTAGTCCAATCCCCCCTGCAATGAGCAGGGACATCTTCAACTACATCAGGTTGCTCAGAGCCCCATCCAACCTGACCTGGAATGTTTCCAGGGATGGGGCATCCACCACCTCTCTGGGAAACCTGTGCCAGTGTTTCACCACCCTCAGCGTAAAAAATGTCTTCTTTATATCTAGTCTAAATCTACCCCCCTTTAGTTTAAAGCCATTCCCTCCTGTCCTGTCCTGTCGCAACAGGCCCTGCTAAAAAGTTTGCCGCCATCTTTTTTATAAGCTCCCTTTAAGTACTGATAGGCTGCAATAAGGTCTCCCTGAAGCCTTCTCTTCTCTAGGCTGAACAACCCCAACTCTCTCAGCCTTTCTTCAGAGGAGAGGTGTTCCATCCCCCTGATCATTATTGTGGCCCTCTTCTGGACCCGCTCCAACAGGTCCATGTCTTTCTTATGCTGAGGGCTCCAGAGCTGGATGCAGTACTCCAGGTGGGGTCTCCCCAGAGCAGAGTAGAGGGGCAGAATCACCTCCCTCGACCTGCTGGACATGCTTCTTTTCATAGAATCATAGAATCACTGAGGCTGGAAAAGACCTCTAAGACCATTGAGTCCAACCATCGACCCAACACCACCATGCCCACTAAACCATGTCCCTAAGCGCCTCATCTACACGTCTTTTAAATACCTCCAGGGATGGGGACTCCACCACTTCCCTGGGCAGCCTGTTCCAATGTTTAACCACTCTCTCAGTAAAGACATTTTTCCTCACGTCCAATCTAAACCTCCCCTGGCGCAACTTGAGGCCATTTCCTCTCGTCCTATCGCTTGTTACTTGGGAGAAGAGACCGACACCCACCTCGCTACAACCTCCTTTCAGGTAGTTGTAGAGAGCGATGAGGTCTCCCCTCAGACTCCTTTTCTCCAGGCTAAACAATCCCAGTTCCCTCAGACGCTCCGCATAAGACTTGTTCTCCAGACCCCTCACCAGCCTCATTGCCCTTCTCTGGACACGCTCCAGCACCTCAACGTCCTTCTTGGAGTGAGGGGCCCAAAGCTGAACACAGTATTCGAGGTGCGGCCTCACCAGTGACAAGTACAGAGGCACAATCACATCCCTACTCCTGCTGGCCACACTATTGCTGATACAGGCCAGGATGCCATTGGCCTTCTTGGCCGCCTAGGCACGCTGCCGGCTCATGTTCAGCCGGCTGTCGACCAGCACCCCCAGGTCCTTTTCCGCCAGGCAGCTTTCCAGCCACTCTTCCCCAAGCCTGTAGCGCTGCATGGGGTTGTTGTGGCCCAAGTGCAGGACCTGGCACTTGGCCTTGTTGAACCTCATACAGTTGGCCTGGGCTCATCGATCCAGCCTGTCCAGGTCCCTCTGCAGAGCCTTCCTACCCTCGAGCAGATCAACACTCCCGCCCAACTTGGTGTCGTCTACAAACTTACTGAGGGTGCACTCAATCCCCTCATCCAGATCATCGATAAAGATACTGAACAAGACCGGCCCCAAAACTGAGCCCTGGGGAACACCGCTCGTGACCGGCCACCAACTGGATTGAACTCCATTCACCACAACTCTCTGGGCCCGGCCGTCCAGCCAGTTTTTGACCCAGCGCAGAGTCCACCTGTCTAAGCCGTGAGCCACCAGCTTCTCTAGGAGAATGCTGTGGGAGACGGTGTCAAAGGCCTTACTGAAGTCCAGGTAGACCACATCCACAGCCTTTCCCTCATCCACTAGGCGGGTCACCTGGTCATAGAAGGAGATCAGGTTGGTCAAGCAGGACCTGCCTCTCATGAACCTGTGCTGGCTGGGCCTGATCCCCTGGTTGTCCCGCTCATGCCTTGTGAGCGCCCTCAAGATGAACCGCTCCATAATCTTCCCCAGCACCGAAGCCAGGCTGACAGGCCTGTAGTTCCCCGGATCCTCCTTCCGGCCCTTCTTGTAGATGGGCGTCACATTGGCAAGCCTCCAGTCGTCCGGGACCTCCCCCGTTAACCAGGACTGCTGATAAATGCTGGAGAGTGGCGTGGCAAGCTCCTCCACCAGCTCCCTCAGCACTCTCGGGTGGATCCCATCCGGCCCCATGGACTTGTGAGCATCCAGGTGGCGTAGCAGGTCGTTGACTGCTTCCTCTTGGACTACGGGGGGTTCATCCTGCTCGTTGTCCCTGCCTTCCAGCTCAGGGGGCCAAGTACCCTGAGGATAACTGGTCTGCCTGTTAAAGACTGAGGCAAAGAAGGCATTGAGTACCTCAGCCTTTTCCTCATCCTCAGTGACAATGTTCCCCCCCGCATCCAATAAAGGATGGAGATTCTCCTTGGCTCTCTTCTTGTCATTAATATATTTGTAAAAACATTTTTTGTTGTCTCTAACGACAGCGGCCAGATTGCGTTCTAGCTGGGCTTTTGCCTTTCTCATTTCCTCTCTGCACCACCTAACGAGATCCCTGTACTCTTCTTGAGTCGCCTGCCCCTTCTTCCACAAGCGGTAAACTCTCCTTTTTTTCCTGAGTCCCAGCAAAAGCTCCCCGTTCAGCCAGGCCGGTCGTCTTCCCTGCCCGTTCTTCTTACGGCATACAGGGACAGCCTGCTCCTGCACCTTTAAGACTTCCTTCTTGAAGAACGTCCAGCCTTCCTGGACCCCTTTGCCCTTCAGGACTGTCTCCCAAGGGACTCTCTCAACCAGCATCCTGAACAGGCCAAAGTCCTCCCTCCGGAAGTCCATGGTTGCGGTTTTGCTGTCCCCCCTCCTTACTTCACCAAGAATTGAGAATTCCACCATTTCATGGTCGCTAAGCCCAAGCAGCCCAGGATACGGTTGGCCTTCTGGGCTGCGAGTGCACATTGCTGGCTCATGTCCAGCTTTTCATCCACCAGTACCCCCAAGTCCTGCTTGGCAGGGCTGCTCTCAATCCCTTCCTCCCCCAGCCTGGGACGATAGCGGGGCTTGCCCCGACCCAGGTGCAGGACCTTGCACTTGGCCTTGTTGAACCTCATGAGGTTCACACAAGCCCACTTCTCCAGCTTGTCCAGGTCCCTCTGGATGGCATCCCGTCCCTCTGGTGTATCAACCACACCACTCAGTTTGGTGTCATCTGCAAACTTGCTGAGGGTGCCCTCGATCCCGCTGTCTATGTCATTGATGAAGATATTAAACAGTACTGGTCCCAATAAGGACCCCTGCGGGATGCCACTCGTCACCAATCTCCATCTGGACATTGAGCTGTTGACCACTACCCTCTGGATGCAACCATCTAACCAATTCCTCACCCACCGAACAGTCCACCCATCAAATCCATACCTCTCCAGTTTAGAGAGAAGGATGTTGTGGGGGACCGTGTCAAAGGCCTTACAGAGGTCCAGATAGACCACATCTGTAGCCCTTCCCGTGTCCACTGGTGTAGTCCCTCCATCACAGAAGGCCACTAGGTTAGTCAGGCAGGACTTGCCCTTGGTGAAGCCATGCTGGCTGTCTCGAATCACCTCCCTGTCCTTCATGTGCCTTAGCAGAGCTTCCAGGAGGTTCTGTTCCATGATCTTCCCAGGCACAGAGGTGAGACTGACTGGCCTGTAGTTCCCCGGGTTTTCCTTTTTTCCCTTTTTAAAAATGGGGGTTATGTTTCCCCTTTTCCCGTCAGTGGGAACTTCACCGGACTGCCATGACTTCTCAGATACGATGGATAGTGGCTTAGCAACTTCATCCACCAGTTCCTTCAGGACCCACAGATGGATCTCATCAGGTCCCATGGACTTGTGCACCTTCAGGTGCCTCAGATGGTCTCGGACTTTATCTTCTCCCACAGTGGGTGGTTCTTCATTCTCTCAGTCCCCGCCTTTGCCTTCTGCAGCTTGGGCGGTGAGGCTTGAGCACTTGCTGGTGAAGGCTGAGGCAAAAAATTCATTGAGTACCTCAGCCTTCTCCATGTCCCAGGTAACCAGGTCTCCCGTTTCCTTCCGGAGAGGGCCTACATTTTCCCTCATCTTCTTTTTATCACCGGCATACCTATAGAATCTTTTGTTGTTTCCCTTGATGTCCCTGGCCAGATTTAATTCTACCAGGGCTTTAGCTTTCCTAACTTGATCCCTGGCTGCTTGGACAACTTCTCTGTATTCCTCCCAGGCTACCTGTCCTTGCTTCCACCCTCTGTAGGCTTCCTTTTTGTGTTTGAGTTTGTCCGGGAGCTCCTTGTTCATCCATGCAGGCCTCCTGGCGTTTTTGCCTGACTTCCTCTTTGTTGGGATGCATCATTCCTGAGCTTGAAGGAGGTGATCCTTGAATATTACCCAGCTTTCTTGGGGCCCCTCTTCCCTCCAGGGCTTTGTCCCATGGCGCTCTACCAAGCAGATCCCTGAAGAGGCCAAAGTCTGCTCTCCTGAAGTCCAGGGGAGTGAGCTTGCTGTGCGCCCTCCTCGCTGCCCTAAGGATCTTGAACTCCACCATTTCATGGTCACTGCAGCCCAGGCTGCCCTCGAGCTTCACATTCCCCACCAGCCCCTCCTTGTTGGTGAGAACAAGGTCCAGCATAGCACCTCTCCTCGTTGGCTCCTCTACCACTTGGAGAAGGAAGTTCTCATTGACGCATTCCAGGAACCTCCCGGATTGCTTATGCCCTGCCGTGTTGTCCCTCCAACAGATGTCGGGGTGGTTGAAGTCCCCCATGAGGACCCGGGCTTGTGAGCGTGAGGCTGCTCTTATCTGTCCATAGAGGGCCTCACCCACTCTGTCTTCATGGTCAGGTGGCCTGTAGCAGACCCCGACATAAACCAGCACACAAAGACGTATCCCAAAAAGGAAAATGTAGCTGCTGAGGAACATATATTTCTGATGTGTTAATACATTATCCGTTGCAACAGACTAAGGCATGGGTCAGGGTTGTTGTAGTGCACTGCATTGTACACAGGAAAAATAGAATATTCTTGCCCCAGCACATCTCCCATCTAAGCAGAGGACCAGGAACAGTAGACCAGGACTGGCCAG
This sequence comes from Aptenodytes patagonicus, assembly GCF_965638725.1. Taxonomy (NCBI): domain Eukaryota; kingdom Metazoa; phylum Chordata; class Aves; order Sphenisciformes; family Spheniscidae; genus Aptenodytes; species Aptenodytes patagonicus. The sequence continues at coordinate 159,490,802 of NC_134950.1, forward strand.
CGTTCTTTACACTACCAGCAGCATACCATACATTTCATACTGAAAAAACCATGAGGCACAAACTGTTTGGGAGCAGAGAGAGCTGAGTATTGCAAAGAGAACAATTCTTGCAGGTGCCTATCATTCCATTGCAGGAAGTTCTGGGAAGGTGCACCTCTAGGTACCAGTGTCGGCCTCAGCAAGAGGTGCATATCACCTAGTATACATGTCTTACAGCCAGTCATATGGTGTGACAGTTATATTTGGATAGCTTAAGAGCCAAACATTAACCATCCTTGCAATGCAGAATGTAAGGGACAGCACGGTTGCTGTTTCTGTCCAGAGAGAGGTCCATGTGCTCCAATACCCTGTTTCCAACAGTGTCCAAAAAAGAATGCTGAGAGAGGAATATAAAAAAGAAACAGGCAGATGGTGATATTTCACCAGTATGTTCATCTATTTTCCATTGACCTGTGCTTCAGGGATTTCCTGAGTACTCTGTAGGGTAAGATTGACCTCATCACTCTACAGAGGTCTGTACCTGAGGTATCCACCCTAGGTTGTCTTTGCACTCTGTGGTTCTCCTGACCTATTTCAGACATTTATTTTAGGATGAGATTAATTGAGCCCTAACTGGCCTATTTCTCTCCATCAGTTGTGAAGGGTATTCAGATGATTGGCTCAGATGTCATTTGATAAGATGCCACAATCCATTGTGCTTAATAAACCTACGGGTATAAGGTTATGTCTTTCTCAATACAGGCAAAACTGCAAAACTATAGTTTCCACAATTTCCATAGCAAAGTATTTCACGGTTTAATGAAAGACTGTGTAATAAGAGACTTCCTTTTACATGTTTATCAGTTTGCCTCAGGTAGAGGAGCACAGGAGGAAAATGAGATAATATTAAATGATAATGATTTCAGCATAGCAATAATCAGCTCATCAAGGGTTGTAGTCATCCTAGAAAAAACAGTTTGAAGTTTCTTGGAACAAGACAGTGACATATAAACTGAAGAGCCATAGGAGAGATGAAACTGAAAGATAAATTCTAACTGAATGTTAATTATCAATGCTAATTTTATTCTATACATTACTAATTATTATCATGGAACCACCTTTTTTTTATCCATTCCCACCTAAGCAGAAAGGCTGCTTCAAGGAGTTCATCCTTAAATACAAAATATTATTTTTTAAATTTTAATCAGTGGATTTCTTGTTTCTTGTCCCTCCCTTACTTATTTATGGAAGGAAAAAGATATTTTCTAATACCTTTACAAACTGATAAACAAATCCCCAAAATAAATAGTAAGTATCAAAAAAAGAGAGTGGCAGAGAAATAGAAAAAATATTTCCAGTATGCTTCCAGGTCATCTTTATTAGGTAACCAGACCACATATTTGAATGGCTGTATAAAAAAGAATGAAATATGGGAGGAGTTTAGGTATTGTAAATGACTATGGGCAGCTTGTACCATGGTGAGGGAGCCATTTAAAAACTAGCACATGAGGACTTGATATTGAGATTTAGAATTAAGCCCCTTGTGGTTTTTTTTTCCCTTCTGGATGGAAGAGGGAGATGATATTGCACTGTTTTATTTCTTTTCACATACCCTATTCTGTATGATTTATTTAGTTTGAATGCGGTAGTTGTCATATCGACCTGCACTGTTTCACAGTTGTTTGAGACATGGGCTGTTGCTGTATGAGTTCATATTGATATAGATTCAGGCCTGTGGCACAGCTGATTTTACCAATAAAAATTTCATTTAAAATTCAACAAAGATCTGTTTTGTTCTACTGTGCACTGAAAATATGAATCAGTTTTTATTATAGTTACATAGTTTTTACCTATTTGGGTCATAGTAGACTAATTTGCTTACAGGTAAACAAAATGTAGCCTGATAATAATACCCTTGTTTTGTGACACACTGCCAAACCTGTCACATACATTAAATGTTACCTGCAAAAAAGCCTATTTTCTTTTGCTGTTTGGAGTAGCTTTCACATCTCATGCTTTAACATGTGTCGTCTTTAACCAGCTTGCCAGTTTTCTGATCTATCACAAGTGCTCACCCACTTCACCATAGCGCTAGAATCAGCTGGGATAAGTCACAGTTGTTTGGGGACAATGGGAATTACCTGTAAGGTTTGTTCTTTGGTTCATTTTTTAATGTCTTTGTATCTGACAGCAAGCTCCTGGGCCTGTTGCTAATATACCTGGAAGGAAATGCCTGCAAGCAAAGCTTTTAAGGGGGTGGTGTAGACTCTTTGGATATAGGATTGCTGAGCTCAGAGAATGTCTTCCCTAAGTATATCAAGTCTCACCTTAAATCTTACTTATGTTCCCAGCATTTCAGCTAAGCTTTTCCAAGCCCTCATTACTTGGCAGTAACAAAGCTTCTTATTTTCAGGCTAATATTAATAACAGCCAATTACACCCATTTGTTCCTCTGCTGCACTCTCTGTTACTTTAAATCCTCACATCTCCTCCTGGGAGAATTCTGATTGTTTTTGCTTTTTGTTCTATTTTGCTGTGAAATTAATGCCTTCTGATCAAGGAGAAGACTGTCCCTGATAAATACACTGACCTCATTTCTGTGAGCACAAAATATGTCTGAAAATCGTTGGATGTACTGGACAGATGCTTCTGCAGTGGTGATGCACCGATAAACAGTGATGGGTTCCACTACTGACTAAAAGTGCAGACTCAGGTTGCAATTAAGACACAGATTTAACTGTGCAGTGTCTCAATTCCTTGATTCGGTTGCTGACTAGACATAGATGTTTGGTGGCATCTGAGATGCCCTAGGGAGATGGGGATGAGAGGTACTGTTACAGATTTCTGCAGTGTGACATCTGATGAAAGACATGAGGGCATCTCACATGGCACCAGGCAGCTCCAAGGTCCTAGTCAGTACAGAGTCTAGAGAGTTATTCAGTAAGCAGATAAAAGCATATATTTTAGGACAAGCTAATTGCTTCCTAAGCTTTATGGCTTGATCTCCATATACAAGCTTACAGCCAGATGCCTAATCTTAAGCTTAAAGCTTTTTCTAATGCTTCTAATTCAATGTGACTCTATCTGATTTGGACCAACCTCTGTGAGATACCAAAGTCAAGTAGATGAGAAACTTTCTAAGCTTAGTCCTATTTTCTTAAAATAAACACTATTTAAAACCTACACTGAATTTTACTAATCGCAGATCAGTTTTCTGATTATAATCTTAATTAGACTGTCTTTTCAAGAGAGGGTACTTTCCCCATTTGAAGAGCTTAGAAAGGCCACAGTGATACAAGCAAGCATCCTAAAGGATGAAAGCAAGGTAGGAAGCTTCACCCTTTCTACAATACATTAGTTCCAACCCAAGATGCCATGTATCTGTTTTCCTCTGCAGGTCCCAATTTCTGAAGAGCTGGCAGGGCATAGGTATATATGGGATGGGAGAAGATCAAGTGGTTCTGTAATGAAATAGTTTTAAATCATGCCTGGAGCCATGTGGAAAGCAGAGCAGAAGTTCAACAGGTAGGAGGAACATATCTGGGAAATACAGGGTGGGGGTGGAAAGGGATTCAATAACAAGAGCTGGGGCGAGAAAGGTATCAGCATACTATGGATAATTTGGGTATGTCATTTCAAAGACAACATTTTTTCAACCTTTTTTCTAATCCATTTTCAGTAGTAATTTTAAGTCAAAATTAACCACCATCATCTGAGTTACATAACTCAAGGTAAAACTGAAGCAAAGAAATAGCACTTTTAATTTCTCACGACTTCAAGGGCATGGTTAAGTTTATAGAAATTTTAGTTAAATAACATTAAGAATAGACATTTATTTTGTTTGCTTCTTTAATGAATTTAAAGACTAAAAACTTAGTGTTAGTCACTAGCAGATTGCAACCAATCAACATCAATCTCCTCCTTGAGGAGGTGTACTCTCGATACTCCATGTACTCTTCTACTCCCTTCTGCTCTGTGAAATGCTCTCCAGCCAGCAGGAGCACCTCTGTTCACATATGACCTGCTTAAACTCATAAATGCAATGTTCAGAACTCACTTAAGTTTTTGGTTAGGGCTATGTAGAAGTGCTTAGACATTTATCTCACGTCCAAATCAGCAGGCTGTTCCAGATCTGATTACCAGCCTCCACATTTTTCTCTCAACAGCTATTCATACTACTTTTTCTAATGCATAGTCATGTAAGTCTGTAATAAAACCTGAGATGCTGCATATTTATTCTTATTTTTCATGGTTTATTATCCTGACATTTCAAATTGCTCTGCTTAAAGTTTGATAAGTGTTGTATGATAGAGAAATCAAACTTTTACATAAGAAATTGCTTCAATTAAATGTCAAAATAGACATAAAAATTAATTTTAAAGTCATCTATGCTTCTTTCTACATACCCTGTGCAGGGGCTGACTCAGGAAGGATAGTCCTGCTCAGCATCTCCTCCTTACATTTTCTCATGGTTTAACCCAGCAGGCAGCTAAACACCACACAACCATTCGCTCACTCCCTCCCCCCTCGCCCAGTGGGATGGGACAGAGAATCGCAAAAAAAAGTAAAACTCATGGATTGCGATAAAGACAATTTAATAGGACAGAAAAGGAAGGGAAAATAATAATAATGATAAAAGAATATACAAAACAAGTGATACACAATGCAATTGCTCACCACCCGCTGACTGATGCCCAGCCAGCTCCCGAGCAGTGGTCACCACCCTCCACCAACCTCCCCATTTTTTTTGTTCAGCATGACGTCATATGGTATGGAATATCCCTTTGGCCAGTTTGGGTCAGCTGTCCTGGTTGTGTCCCCTCAAATCTTCTTGTGTACCTCCAGCCTTCTCGCTGGCAGGGCAGTATGAGAAGCTGAAAAGTCCTTGACTAGTGTAAGCACTGCTTAGCAACAACTAAAACATCGGTCTGTTATCAATATTATTCTCATCTTAAATCCAAAACACAGCACTGTACCAGCTACTAGGAAGGAAATTAACTCTATCCCAGCCAAAACCAGGACACATTTGAACCTTATTTTCTAACACTGATCTTCACTGCAGTCTTTCAGCATTTACTGTATGTTGAACTTGATTTGTAAGACCTACAAGTTACTGTTGCCTTTTTCTCCAGTGTCAAAGGCTATTTAAATACATAATGGAGTGTGTAAAACCAAGTCTTGCAGGGTGCCATCTGTAAACATAAATTCTTTATCTGTTCCTTTTTTCCTTCCTCTTTTATTGCTCCATTCTTTTTACCTTATGTTCCCTGGATTGTGTCCACATATAAACTGTTTGTCTCCCAGTAGAGCCATCCTAAATATTTATTACCTGTGTAATCTTTTTCACTTCTGTGTCTTTGTTTTATTCTGCATATTTGAACTAATCATATAATTATTACTGCTATTACTATAGGTCTCCTTTTACCATATTTCTCTTTCCTATCAAATTCCTTTGATCTTCTTTCTTTTCATACATCTTTTTCCTGAGCTTGTCTCCTCTGGCTTATGGCACCTTCCCTCACAACACAGTACTCCGCTGGCTGATTTCTTTCCCCTGAAGCTCATTCCCAGGATTTTTCTCCTTTTCAAACTCCTTTGTTCCTTTTCCCTGCTAATCCCTTGATCCCCTGCTTACACTCACAACCACATATTCTTCAGTCCCTTGCTGTTTTACCACATCCCCTTCAGCAGACTGATAATGCAATTTTAAGTGAAACTAAGAAACTTTAATATCACTCTGATCCTTCTTGGATTTAGGCTTGTGGATAGAGCCAGAAGCAAGATAGGAAAGGGAGGGAAGGCAGAGAGGGATGGGAGGGGAGCAGCTGAGGAGAGACAGAAATGCAAACTTGATAGCATTTCACAGTCTGTTTATTTCCCAAAGAGTGTCCGCTCAGCTGGGTAGCAGAGCAATGTGAGCCACCAGATGTGCGATTGTAACACTGGTGTCAGCAAGAGCTGATCATGCAGGTTTTGGCCAGCACATGATGTGGGATGTCATTGCCTTTCTCTGCAGCCAAGATGCAGCCCAGCAACTTAACAATGCAAGGATCTAGAAAACGGCAGGATAAGTAAAGAGTAGAACTATCTTTTATGAGGACAAGAGCGTCAAGGAAAAACTCACCAAAGTCAATATCAAAGTAACAAAAGGTGGTTGTCTAGCTTGCTTAAGGGAAGCCATGTATTTATTGACAAGTAAAGGTGGGTCCATACTGCAAAGAGTTGATCCCTGCTGGCAGGGAGACCTTAACTAGAAAGTCCAGTACTGCATGGCCCTACTTCTGCAGTGCCCTGGCTGTGCTCACAGCACGAAAGGCAAAAAGCCAGGCGGCTCAGGGCCAGCATCCCAATCTTCTGCCCTTCTAGACTTGGTTTTGCCATGGGTGGAGTATCACCTCAGGTATCCCTTAATCCCTTCTAGAGCAAGATTTGCAGATTTGCACTTCTGAGTTTCTAGATCTTGTGGTATGGACATTTTCAAGAATTTATAAGGTGAAAAATAAGTTTGTTGTTGTATAAAATGCTATTCAGTTCTGGTGGGAAAATTGGTCTCCCTGAAAATAAAACGCATAGCAAGAAAGGAAGGATATATCCATTTAATTTATGCTAGTGAAGAGCACAGATGAGACTGTGGCCCAGAAAGGGGCTTAACCCCTATGCAAGCACTACTAAGATTAGGTATTACATTTATTTAGCAAAATTCAGACAGGAAGATTATTCACCTGTTATTCCTTTCAAAAATTTGGCCTGCTGTGTTATATGTGACATAATTAACAAAACATTACAGCATGTTTCAATGAACCCAGCTATGCGCAATTTCTCCAAAGTGTGATTAAAGAAATGATTGGAGGGCAAATGGAACAGCTTTTACTGAGACAGCTAACAATGAGGCACATTGGATTCTTATTATCTGCTACTAGCTTTGGCTTTCAGGTAGGAGAAAAGTACATTTTAGGAATCATTCAGTGTCTTATTTTAATAATTCCTGAAACATGCCAGTTAGTGAGAAAGTTGACTGTTTTATTTTACTTAATATTTTCACAAAACTATGGAGCCTATGGAAACTATGGAAAGCTACTCCAAAAGATTTGTTTAAAAGGTCAGCTCAGAAGAAATCTCTGCATACTCCACAAAGGAGCAGAGACATTACCAATATATGGAGCTGGAGTTAATGCTCTAATTTAGGGCTTGAAAGCTGGGTTCCTTTTTGTGACATTAGAGTGGGACACTTGTAAAACCTTTGACAAGTCTTATAGAGCTTTCAAAAGCCCTGGCAGCTAGGCACCTACTTACTTAGTAGTTCTGGGCCTTTGTGTCTTTCTGCCTAAGTTTCCAGTGTCCATTTTAAACAAAGTGTGAGTTTATCATTGTGCTGAGAGCGCTGATGCCCCAACTAACATTGTGGGTGCCTTGGGTCAGGGATCCAGCCCAATCTCCCCTGTGGCAGTTTGCTTTGTATTTTAAGGCAACCAGCAAACTATTACAATTTCCAGGTGGCATGCAAGGCTGTCTTTTTCTTTCTCAAATAAGAACCTGAGCCTGTTGGGAGGAGCTCATTGAGAGCAAGGAGATGTTGCTTCTTAAAGAGGCAAGCCTCTGTTGAGCAGCCACCCCTAACTTTTGCCAAACTCAGACCTTGAGGAGGGAATCTCTGTCTCCCTGGTCTTTCACAAGAGCTTACGTCCCCCAGCTCCCAGCCCTGGGCTGACCCAGCCTCACACCATTCAAAATGCACCAGCCTGTGGCACCGCACACCAGAGATCATCTATTCCTGCTCTAGATACTATCATAACACAAATAATGATAAATGCACCATGTAAGCTGTGGCGTGATCCCTCCCTGGAGTGCTAAAAGCCTTTTGCTTCTCCCTATTATTCTTGGAGGTGAGGATGCCCAAAGTACTATTCTAGACAATTGAATCTCAATTGCACTCCCCTTTTGTGAGGACACTTACTTGTTCCTTTCTGCTTTCAAATTTCAGCTTTCTATTTTTCCTTACTGATTGTACAGTACTTTCTGCTTAACTGAAAGCTTTTGTAGCTAACTGAGTAAAGTTCTGTGTCAGTGATAGGCCTGGAGGGTTAAGATCATTCTCCTCAGGGAAGACTAAATATTATTTCCTACCACAAGAGAACTTGAAATTGTCTTTAGGAAATTAAACCAATTGAATATGTGGCACTGCAAAATGCGTCATGTGAGGACAATCAAGAGTCACAAAAAGAACCGCTTGCCTTTGTCTAACATCTCAGCCCTTCTCCTGGAAAACAACTTAATCCCCTCATTCCCCTGACCTGTTAAGGAGCCCTGCCTCACTGAGAACACTACATGCAAGATTAGGCCCAGGAGTGGTTTTTTGGTCTCTGTTGGCTTCTTCTGAGCTTCTGCTTAGCCACTATTTGGTTTTCCACTGCAGATATCAGTATAAGAAATAGTGCACAGATTCCCCACAGAAATCCAGAGTGTTTTAGCAAAGTGCTACAGCAAAAATGAGACAGCTGTAGGTGTGTCGACTTCTGTGGAGTATGTCAGCTTTCATTTGCTGAGTCTAACAGCTATTGATGGTCGTTAAGAACTTGCTTAGAAAAAAGGGTCTGCAGCAGATCATGTGTGACTTCCAGACAGGATTAGGGAAGGAAGATTACTGATGCATGGGTTTACAAGGAAGGCTGGTGTTTTGGTTTCATGGCAGCTAATTTCACCACTTTGCACCTATGGGCCAAGTTCACGCCCACCTGTATTTTAGATTTTAATTTTACTTGCATTATCCTCACTATTTGTCCACAGTTGGAGATCCCTAAGAAAAAAGTAGGAAAAATGAAGCCTGGAAAAAAACCACTCCCATACAGGTCAAACCCATTGCCCAACTCCTGGGTCAGAAATGACATCTTCTATGTAGATGGTTCACTACCACTTATCTTGCCATTTCAATGCCTACTGATCGTTTTTAAAACTGCCTGCTTTTTGTTGAAATAGCCAGCAGTGGTAGAGCCACTGGGTTTTGATTTCCTCTTGCAGGGAAGGCTCAGGTCTCAGTTGCTACCTTTGATGTTTTCTGTACTACTAATGACTACTGTGGAGCTCCTCTCTGTGGGAGCTATGACACAGAGAGCCATTTCACTACTGCTGTGAGACACATTTAGTTGAGTTCCTTGAGTATATGTATCACTAAAAGACTAGGCTCAGCTAAAGCAGGGCACATAATTCTATACAGATTTCAGAAAACATTTTCTACTAACCTGCGTAAAAAAAATGCATCTGAAAAAAATACTGGTTTAAGGAAGGAAAGTAACAGGAGACATTTAATGTACTAGCCTACTACCAAGAGAGCCAGTAAGTACTGCAGAACTACTAAGACTTATGTATAAATTAAAACAAATTAAGATACCTGTTATAGCATCTAATCCAGATTCATGTTCTAAATAATCAGTTATGAAAGTATTTCTGAAAAACTCCCTTTTTATATAGGTAATCTCAATAGTTACCAACTTTTTGTAATCTCCCATTGATGAGAAAAATTTACAAGAGTACCATGAAAAAATAGCCAGTGACTCCAGGCAGGAGCATATATATTTTTAAATGCGTGACAAGGCCAAAAGTTTTACTTCCTGACACAACCTTCATTATCACTGAAATCCTTTTTCAATATCAGAATGGCGTTAGAGGTGCTGGGTAGTCACAAATCAGCAAGAACCAGACATTCCTTTAACAAGCTTCTGGAGCTGGATTTAGGTGCCCATCTGTAGACACATGTGACAACTTTAACCACTACTTCTTCATACCGGTTATTTTAGACCTATCATTTCTCTTGGATACTGTAGACCATGTGGTTCTGCTGACACATTGTGAGAATGTTCTTGCAATAGATAGATACACTCTTAAATCATTATTTTCCTTTCATTCCATATGGTCTAGGTGCCCTTGACATAATTTAAAAATACAGTGCAGCAGCACAATTTAAGATAAACCACTACCAATAAGCCAAGCAATTTAAAATCTCATATCCCCTTCACCATTGAACAAATCCCCCCAACTTACAATTCCTCTCAACCTTCCTAGAGAAAAAAAAAAAAAGATATGAACTCAGCAATGTTCCTTAAAAAATCATTTGAAATTATACTGCCATTCAGTAATAAGAGTTGGCTGAGATATTTGATCTATAACATCACTGTATCATAGAAAACAAGTTGCAGAGACCGTGATCTTTTAAATGCAGACGATGAATTAAAGATATGATTTTGGATAAATATATGGTGATACCATTCTGGAAGGATGTCTGTTCCTTCTGCCTCACAGTTCCCCCCTTCAATTTCCTCTGCAATGGACCTATATATAGCACTTCTTAAATCCCAGAACTGTCCCCATATGAAGTTCTCTAGGAGGCTACTTTGTCATTTTTTTAAATCTTCAGCTTTACGTGAATTGTGTCCTTATCAAGTCACTGGAGCAGTTAAGAGTCTGTTCACACGATGGGCTCAAATCAAGCCCTTCATGGAAAGTTACACACTGCCGTGCCTGTATCCTTCCGACAATGGCTTTATATCACTGTTTTAAATGATCCAGCCATAGCAGTTAATCTGTTAGCATTTTACATTTACTTTTCCTAGGTGCAAACAGTTAAGAATTGGGCCTTCCATCACTTCCAGCTTTTATAAGGCTTCAACAAACTGGGCAACATTTTGCCCCTTGTTTCACCCCTGAAACTACATCCCTGCCACAGGTTCACAGCAGCGTAACTGAGCACAGCATCTGGCAGAAAGCCCAGAATTTGACCCGGCAGATTTATGGCGTATGGAGATGATATTAACACACATCATGAGCTGGCTGCTCTGCTGGCGCTCTGGCTGCTTAGTAAAAACACTACCACCTCTATCATTACATTTAACCTCTTATATTAACAATAAAGCAGGCCAAACTGTTCACTAAGAACAAGTTAGCCCACAAAATTTACTATTTATCAGCCACAAGCAATTTGCATTTTTGGGGTCTTTTTTTTTTACTATTAATAACTTTTTGACTAACAATAACTGAACTGTAACAGGTGGATCAGCAACGTTTCACTACACATTTAGAGTAGTTATTAAATTTACCATGTGGTTGTAGATGCACTTGAAAAATATAATCACAGGGTGAAATTTTTTATTTAAGTTAATACAAAGGGGTTTACGTAAGTATAGACATCATAGTAAACAACTGGTTTTCAGTGTCATGACTAACCCACATTTTTTGCAGAGAAATCTTTGTGAACTGATCTTTTTTCCTCACCTAAGAGACTAAAAAATTTTACTTTATTTGGGACTTCTTAGCTGTTTCTGTCATTAAGTCTAAGAATTCTAATAAGGAATGCCAAGATATTTTGAGACATGGAATGATTTCAAGCAATGTAAAAGATGAAAAATATCATTCATTAGATGTGTGGTCAGCATGCAGTGGCAGATGGTCACAATTCATTTTCTTGCCTGTATTCAGCTAATTCTAATTACCCAGAAGGTATAATAATATGTGAAGTGAAACAAACATACCCCATACATTGAATTTCTCCCTGTTTTCAGTTATACTATCCTTCCAAGCCCCTTACCACTATTCCAGCAGCCAGGTTACTGTATTTGCCTAACAGTTGAGCACAACAGCACTAGTGCTGGGCTGAATTAACAGCAATTAGCATTTAAATTGCATGTTTAAATGAGTGCATTAATGGGTGCATCCAATTTATAACTCTCTGCCCTCCACTTCCAGCCTTATCTAGTGCCTTATCTAGAGATTTGTCAGACAGCCGGTATCAAGCTGCTTAATCTCAGACTTAGAATGACTGCTCACCTGCATACATTTAGCTGGCACACACTGATTAAAGGAAAATTCCTATAGGTTGGCTTTAAATTTACAATACAGTTTGACATCCATTTTATCAACTGCATCTGATTTTACAGCTATCTTCCAGGGGCCAGATATTACCTGATTTACAACCACTTCCCAGTGCCTTCAGATGTGCTGCATTTCATGCTAGGCTGGAGCAAATTTGGCCCTGTGTTTCACTGTCTATCCGTATGGACTGCAATAATTTACTGTCTCTGCTGTGACATCCCTCCCTTCCTCTGAAGTGGAGCTCTGAGTATCAAACCGTGGTTCTTGAAGGGTGGTAAGAGTAAAGTACAAGTGAATATTGCCTACCACTAATTGCTAGTGCCATGAACAAGTTCATTCTAATCTATATACCAAAACTTTTAGTTTGGTATAGGATTCTGGAGATTTAAATTATGCAGAGTTTCTGTTCCCTGAAATGAATTTGTAATATCACTGTATTATGAGAAATAGCTAGTGTCATTCACAGCATTATTATTATTATTATATTAATGTATTATTAATTTATGGAAACAAAGAATTTGTACAACATCAGGTAATGAGATAAAATAGGTGCTGAGGTAAAACAAAAATCACTTCAAAAGCTTTTTTTTGTCTTGTCTGTCAGTTCTGGCTCCAAAGCCAAAACCACATCAGTCTCACCACAAAGACTATGAGCTTGGGAGCCCAACTGGAGACCCACTTTCAGTGCATAAATGCCCCATATATCCACACATTGCTCAGGTAGCATGCCAAGCCCACTGTCCGTGTGCTCAGGATGCCCAGGGACAGACTAGAGGATGTCTGTAGAATTTCTGCAGGGCAACTCTGGGAATAGAAGGCTACATGGACATAAATAGGACTACTTCCAAATTATGCTATCAATAGCAGATATAAGTGTCAATTGCATAAAGACATGGATCCAGCTCTGGACCATACCAATACTAAAAATGTAACACCTATACAAATACCGTTTCAGAATAAAATTTCAAAAGCAACTTTACATATCCACACTGAAATAGAAAGCATCAGAGACAGTAAAAGCCATTTCAGACAGGTTTGACGGGAATCATCTAAACTATAATTAGCTGAGAAACACCACTTATTAAAAGAAAATTGCAGTAGGCAGAGACTTGTAGATGAAGTGCAGCAGCAGTTGCAATTGTGTGATAATTTCATTTTATTCTGATATCTGGTCCCAAAGATGTTATGCTAGTCTTTAAATATTCCATGTCTATGCGCTGTCCTGAGGTTTATTATTTATACAATAGATGAAAGCTCCTAAGTTTTTTCTGAATAACATACTACTATGGCAAACTGACTCATCAAGGTTAACCATTCTTCTTGCCTACTACCTTCAAAAATTACATCCTCAAGAGGAATTGCACAACTAAGTCAGATAGTGTGGGCAAATTTAATTAACTAAATGTCAGAGTCCACCGTTGTTACAGATGACATAAAGAGAAAAAGAGATAGGGCATAACCTTGAGGTACTTGTTATTGCTGCCAAATGCTTTAAAGGATTGTTCACCTGGACATGAAACTTTCAGTCTGTGGCACAATTAATATACGTGTGTATCACAGCATGTCCCTCAAAATAGAATTTCAATGTGATATTTCTTACTCTCATTGAAGAAAGCCCAGGGTGTAAGGGAATAAAATACAAAAGGCTCTGCCAGAGCAGCTCTGACACCCATGCACTCATCAGACAGGTGAGATCTGGACCCAGTGCTGCTTTTTAATTGCAACCACTGCAGGGAAGCCCAAGCTTTGTTCAGCTCAGGCTCACATTGGCAAACAGCCAGCGACCTTGGGCTGGCCACATGTTTGCATCAAATGGTGAATCTGCAACTATCCTCTGCCTTACTGTGCAAGCACGGCTGCTAGAAGCTAGGCACTGGGTTGCTAGGACCTAGCTGCCCCAGCCGAGAGAAGTTGGGCAGCAGGACCCCAGGCATTGTCCTGAAGCTCTTTTTTTATATCACAGCATACGCTACCTTTGCAAAACCAGCTGTGTGCTTTAAATACTGAACAAGTTTATTATTTCCTGTTCCATCGATACTGGTTTTGGGGGAGAGAGTACAGTATTTGTACAGATTATTGTAAATCCCAACGGAGTGATTAAAAATCTGCCACCACTTGAGCTCTAATATCCTGCTGTTCTTCTGGGCCAGTGAAAGCTCAAGGTGTGAACATCAAGTTTAGCCCCTTGCTTTGGGGGAGTGAAAGGAGATAACTAAGTTCAGGATTTCGTAATTTCAGCAAGAGGGGCCCCTCGTGGGAGCCCTTGGTGCCTGTCCACTGCCATCCCATGGAAAGGGATAGCACAAGTCTAGCGCTTGCTTTCCCTCAGCGATGCACACCCAGGAGGTGCAAAGCCTACACAGGACTGCCAGAGAAAAGAGTCAGGACCTACTCTCCCACATGACATCATTAAAAGGTGCTTAGCTGGAATGACCCAAGGAACTGGCATTGTGAAGAGCAGCTTAAAAGAAACATCTATACACCTCCCAACAAACTTGTTACAGTGTACCCATATTCATTTAAAACTAGCCTGGGAGTGGTAGAAGGAAGCAACAGCAGGATTAAAGAGTTAATTAAGTTCAGAAGCAGAATGGGAAATGAATGAGGAGTCACAGAGAGAAATAAACCTTGAACAGGACTTCCAAAAAGATCTGCAGTGAACTAACCAGCTCATGATAAACCCAAGCAGAAGATGGAGGAAGGAAGGGGGGAATTGAATACAATGGCTTATAGCAATAATTCTGCCATAGTAAAATTCTTTTTAATGCTTATAAATGACACAAATATATTAATTCTCTAGTTTGAACTATCGTAAAAAAAATAGGAAAACACCCTTCAGACTATTAGTTTTTGGAACTGCAACTTAAAATGGTTTGGTTTTTTTTAAAGAGAATACTGGATATTTATAGCAGATCATAATAATTGGTGGCAACAAGATAATAATTATTAAGGTTTAGCAGACAATACTCTATATTTGATATTTCAGTAAGATGCAGTGAGATGGAGGGGTTTTTTATTATTATCTACTGAGAAGTCCATAGAGCCATCTCTAAGGATTTGTGGGGAATATAGTTGCTATTCCTAGACAGAAACAATCTTGAGAATTTTCCAGGCAGCCTCACAATGAGAGAAATTTTCCCATAACATAGACACTGTTGGGAAATTGCCCTTTGTAGACATCTTTTCTTAGGCTCTGTTCTGATAGGAATGAGCTAAAATAAAACCATAAGAAGTGAATACGCACAAAGAGCATTTGTTGTTTGATTCACATTCCCCAAAGAGTGTTAATGACTTCGGAGATGTCAAATCATTGTAAAGGTTATACTGTAGAGAAGTGCTGTGTGAAAGAAGAGATGAACATTATTAGAATTCAGAAATAATAAAATAACATGTTGACTGATACAGGTAACACTGATTTATACCAGCCAAGGGTTTCTTTTTGCTGATGCTTTTGATATATATCTTGAAACACACTCTGGTTATGCAAACTTTTAGAACAATTGCTATGTACACATACGGTGCTAAAAGTACTGAGTTTTCATACACTTGACCCATGGGTTATCTGAAAAACTTTTGTTCAAGAGCCATGTGGGCTATATATTAATGAGGGGAAATCAAGGAGAGGTTTACTGCAGAGCTTGCTCTTTGCTAATAGGCCCTGCCTCTGCTCCCCGATAATGTGTTTCTTCTCCCCGGAAGCCTCACTGCTTCCCTGTTCTCTGCTATTCTCTTCGCCCCCCCAACCCAGAAAGACAGAAATGAGGAAGAGAGGGAAGATCATTACCCCTTGTATGCCTCACGTAGGTGTAAAACACCCTGCAGCAACAAAGGGAGGCTACCGGGAGCAGCGGGCTCTACGAGCATGTGGCTATGAGTAGTACTACACAAAAACACAGCAATTTACTAGTGTTACTTTCCTTTCGTCAAATATTCCTGAAGTTAATTATAAAGGATTAGAAGATTGTGCCTGTTCCTACTCAGAAATCCTATTGTTTGCCATCAAGCTGGGGTGCCAGTCATCATACGCTGAGACCTGCAAGGGGGTGGTACTGCAGCACTGGTGTGCAGGGAAATACCTTCTGCCAGTCCCCGAAGTGGTTATGAGTGGGGGCACAACACAGCCCGAGTACACAGCAGAGGAGCTGAGTGTGCAAAAGAAGCCGGGAAGGCTACACATGCCCTAGCAAGGACACATGCCCAGGAGTCCCCCCAGCACCCCGACCAGCTGCCCCACAGGGCCTCGGTCCGTGCTATTAAATGGGGAGGCCACATCCAGACTGACCACTGGAAACAGTCCCCAGCCCATGTCACCTCCCAAACCCAACCCAGAATTAGTTTGGGAGAAGGGTCATTAGCCTGGACAAAAGTCACACGAGCACCATGCTAAAATTTAATGTAGACAATCAGTTTCAGGTGTCCAGGAGCATCACATGGCACTTTTTAATCTACTACACCTCTGAGGCCAGAATCCTGCTCTCTGTGGTACCCATGTGAGTGATACTACGATATCTGTGTCCAAGCACCCATGTTTTGAGGAGTTTTACCTTGTCAGCATCCATCCAGAACAGCTCCAGCTGGGATCACAGCACGGCAGGGTTACCCCACTCTCAGCTTTCCAGGAGTGCAGGTGGGGAGAGGGCACACTGCCACGTCGGACACCCCATCAGCCTGAGATAAGCAAAGAGAAGATGGCACTTAAGCCTGGCTGTGGACCTTGCTCAGTAAACCTAAGCACAGCTAATGCTTGATGAACACTCGCAGTGAGATATGCACCTGTCCTTTCCACAAGTAAAAAAGAAAATAGCTATATCCTGGCTGTCTGCCACAGAACCCTTCATCCTAACCATGCTGGTTTAGGGGGTAAGCCTGGTGAATTACACTGCAGATGGACTTTAAGACTCCATGCTGGATGTAGCAAAAAGTCAATTAGGATAGAACCTAAAGTCTGAAAGGACTGAGTACTAAAGACCTTCATTACCCACAAAGTAATATAAAACAGAATAGATAATTAACCTGCAGTCACTGATAGGCCCTGACAAGCGCTTAAGCGCTCTCACAAATACTGTCCATCCTCTTTTCAAGGCAAAAATGAGAAGTAAACCATTCAAACAAGGCATACATGTTGCATTTAACATGAAAAATCGGCCTTCATTGAACTTGGATATGGCAATCCCATTTCCTACAATGGTCCTCTGTACAAAGGTAAAATCATTCACTACTGTATTGTGAATCCCAAAAGTATAATATTAATAAGAAAAACTTCCTATTACTGAATATTGGAAAACAGCAAATTCCTGAAAGATAGCAACGAAAAGAAGAGAAGAGAAGAGAAGAGAAGAGAAGAGAAGAGAAGAGAAAAGAAAAGAAAAGAAAAGAAAAGAAAAGAAAAGAAAAGAAAAGAAAAGAAAAGAAAAGAAAAGAAAAGAAAAGAAAAGAAAAGAAAAGAAAAGAAAAAGAAAAGAAAAGAAAAGAAAAGAAAAGAAAAGAAAAGAAAAGAAAAGAAAAGAAAAGAAAAGAAAAGAAAAGAAAAGAAAAGAAAAGAAAAGAAAAGAAAAGAAAAGAAAAGAAAAAAGAAAAGAAAAGAAAAGAAAAGAAAAGAAAAGAAAAGAAAAGAAAAGAAAAGAAAAGAAAAGAAAAGAAAAGAAAAGAAAAGAAAAGAAAAGAAAAGAAAAGAAAAAAGAAAAAGAAGAAAAAAGAGAGACAGAAAGAAAGAGGGAAGGGGAGGAAGGGAGGAAGGGAGGAAGGGAGGAAGGGAGGAAGGGAGGAAGGAGGGAAGGAAGGAAGGAAGGAAGGAAGGAAGGAAGGAAGGAAGGAAGGAAGGAAGGAAGGAAGGGAGGGAGGGAGGGAGGGAGGGAGCTGAGAAAGAAAGGGGGTTTTTTGGTAGCTCAAACACAGTAAACTCTAATTAGAATTATTTTATTAATTCAAACAGACTTTACTTCCATTAATATTTTTCAATGAATTCAAGTACCTGAAAAAGAATTTTCTATTTCTTTTTTTGTGTATCTCTGCTGTTGGAATTAACCCTTCAAGGAGCAAAGAGGCTGATGGAGATTCCTGCATGCGCTCAAAGCCAATTGTCATACCCACTCCTTTAGATCAGCTTCAAATCAAATTCTAACAGGCAAGCAACTGCACAGTCCTAAGTGCTTATGTGTTTCTGTTCTTGTTTAGATCTTGTGAGACTGTTAAAGCCATCACTTCAGGCTCACTGGTAAGAGCTATGTCAAATTATTTTGTAACAATTTGAGTTCTTGTATATCTATTATTTACCACTTCAGTGATTTAAAACACAGTGGAAATTTCAGTAGTTTTGCTGCTGAACTGAGCTAGATTGGCTGGAGAGGGAGGGATAGAGAACGATGTGAGCAAACAGTGCCACTGTGCTAGTTAAATGAGGCTGCAGGCTATTTTTGTGTTTGGACAAGTCTGCCACAACAGGTATTACTCTTAGTGTGCTTTGCAATTTTGGTACGTGCCACTTCAATTATTTTTTCCTATTCATCCTTCTCCTATATATTAATCTTTTTCCTATATATTTCTTCTCCTTTTATGATTTCCTGTAATACACCTGTAATACATTTACAGGTGTAAAAACTTGAGCCCTTTGCTGGTTTCCATTTTTCTGAAATGACAGTGTGACGTGTCTATAGCTGTGCAAGCTGGACATGAGCCGGCAATGTGCGCTTGCAGCCCAGAAGGCCAATCATATCCTGGGCTGCATCAAAAGAAGCGTGGCCAGCAGGTCGAGGGAGGTGATTCTGCCCCTCTACTCTGCTCTGGGGAGACCCCACCTGGAGTACTGCGTCCAGCTCTGGAGCCCTCAGCATAAGAAAGACACGGACCTGTTGGAGTGGGTCCAGAAGAGGGTCACAAAAATGATCAGGGGGGTGGAACACCTCTCCTCTGAAGAAAGGCTGAGAGACTTGGGGTTGTTCAGCCTAGAGAAGAGAAGGCTTCGGGGAGACCTTATTGCAGCCTACCAGTGCTTAAAGGGGGCTTCTAAAAAAGATGGCGGCAGACTTTTTAGCAGGGCCTGTTGTGACAGGACAAGGGGGAATGGCTTTAAACTAAAGGGGGGTAGATTTAGACTAGCTATAAGGAAGAAATTTTTTATGCTGAGGGTGGTGAAACACTGAACAGGTTTCCCAGAGAGGTGGTGGATGCCCCATCCCTGGAAACATTCCAGGTCAGGTTGGATGGGGCTCTGAGCTACCTGATCTAGTTGAAGATGTCCCTGCCCACGGCAGGGGGAATTCGACTAGATGACCTTTAGAGGTCCTTTCCAACCCAAACTATCCTATGATTCTATGATTCTATAAGTTAGAGATGGAGTTAGGTCATGCAGTCCCCTCAGCCTCTGCCCAGTACAAGATTTGCCTTCACTGTAGCCCAGTTCATTTTTAAACATCTCAAAACATGGAGATTCCCCCTTCACTTCTGCCATAACCTCATCTTCTGCACTGAATGAATGTTGTCTCAGAAAGCTGGTCAGAGTCTTAACCTGACTTTTTATGGAAGATGTCCACCTTTCCATTACAGCTGTGCACAGCCTCAGGGTAGTGTGAAAACAATCAGTGACTATTACATATAAATACCACTCTGTTAGAAGTGGTGCATGTGCTGTTAAAGTACATAATTGGTGCCCTGCAATGCCCTTACCTTGCACCTAGGTATATTCCTGGATACGCTGTAATAAGGCACTTCAGGAGGTATTCACACCATCTAACTTCAGCTGGCCTATATAGTCAATGGCAAAAGGTAAGCACCTAACTCAAGTGCTTCATATTGCTCTCTGGAGGAGCCTACTTTTTTCCATTAACTATGTAGGGTGTTTAGGTGGCTCATTTTGGTGTTTCAATTAGATGTCTAAAGTTTGAAGACATGAATACCCTACTTTGTGACTTTACTATCTTCGATCTCTGCTGGCTGTGCTATATATCATATTACTTGACAAATTTGGGCTTACAAGATGTTAATTACCAAGCTCTCTTCCTTTCTTTTCAGACTTGCTCACCTAAATTGTACTTTTATAGTGAAGAGCTGGCACTTATTTCTTGTGAACCTAATTTCCCTTCCCTATTGTTTCATTTCTGTTCTTCATACTTCTGCTGTATTTCTCAGCCTATAGTAATTGTTTCTATTTCCACTCAGTCTGAGGTTTGTGCAATTTGCATGATAACTTTTCTTCATTCCCAACCTGAAACCAACAGTGTTATGAACTATGAGATTTAAGGAAAGTCAAAAAGACAAATATTTCTTCACCTGCCAGAATATTAATATTCTGTCTCAAGAAGAATATCGTAAACCACATTTTTTCTCCAGATTATGTAATTGTCATAAGAAGGCAATATTCTATGCTTAAACACATTTATCGCCTCTGTTACTTTCCCTTCACTATTAAATATTTTTATTATATTGGCTAACTAAAAACTTATGATTTGTTACAGATCTTCCAGAGCTGCTGACAGAGCTAATTGCTAAATTGCCACTGATCTGTGCTCTGGTTAACTTTATTGTCTGCCTTGATGTCACCTCCAATCCTTTTGCACAGAAGCTTTATAAGGCTTTAACATTCATTGAATTTGACCAAATAAATTGACCATCCTGTTACATGTGAGAACAAGATTTGGTAATTTGACTGCATCTTTTACCTGGGAAATTTCAAGCCAGCACATCAATTTTCAAAGGTCACTCACTTGGTCTATTTCATTTCACTTCCCTTTCCTCAATCTGTTTGCTTTCCAGTAAGTCATTCTTGTTGCTTTTCAGTCCATTCTGGGGTGACAGAGCTCATTACTTCTCCAGGACTCAGGAGAAGAATACATTGCATGACCAATGTCATATAGCGAGCCAGAATCACTAACGATACTCACCTGCATTTGCATGTGCAATAGGGGATCTTGACAAAACAAAGCGTTCCTGAAGGCCACCTACATTCTTCACTGCTTGTATCATGCAGTCAGAAATAATGCTTGTAACGCAGACACAGGTAGAAACCTGACAGAGCAAAAGATGGGGTCCAAATAACTATTTAGCTCCAGCTGAAAGACCACATTGAGAATTAATATGGCTGCATACCCTAAAACAGTTTTTTTAAAGGTTGGTTTACACACTGTTTTTTCTCTTCAGCAAAGCTACTTTTGTCTGGCTTCTTCCCCCACCTTCTGCTTTTTCCTAAGCTCTTCAACTGATACTAAGTTTGTTATGTCAGCATGTTAGTCAATCCTATTGCAGCTTTTATCAAACTGACAGACTCTAGCTCTGTGGTGTTTTTATGATATGGTTGCTCTGACAGATTGCTCCCACATGACACTGGAAAATACAGTGACTCAGAGGAGCAGGTGGGAGCATGCACTTTCAACCAGCTGATTTGATGGATGAAAAAATCACAGAAACCTATCGTAGTGAGAGGTTATAATGCTGTCTTCCAAACACATTCACTTTCATCACGCCTGTACTGAGACACTGTGCAAATTGTTGTCATACTGATTTCAGAGATAATTAGGAAAAGAGGAAACCCCAGGTTTCTCTCTGTTTCTGCATCTCATATATGCACACATAGGAAGTTTCTTGATCAGACCAGTACTTTTTATAGTCCATTACCCTCTCTTCTTCTGATAACAGCCACTGTTAGATGTTTCAGAAGACATGCACAAAATAGTCACAAAATAATACATCTTTAAAACTACCAGAGTAAGTTTATTGCAGCCCTCATTGTCTAAAGGCAGGTTTATGCCTTGAAGTATGTGAGATTGCAATCAATGAAAAACTCTGTTAAAGTTTACTGTTCTTGTTATTGTAGTTCTTGGTCATTTTGTTAGCTATTGAAAAGTCATATTTAAGAGTCCTGCTAAAATCCGAAGTGTCAGTAGCAGCATACAGCAATTAGATCAATAGACTGATTGCTCCTTGTGCCAAAAACAATGTTTCCATCCGGCCACTTTGAGTTTGCCAGCTTCTAAGCTCGTTGCGTGCTTTTCTGTCCTTGGATTACTAGCTTGGGTGAAAACAAACTCATAGTTTACCTCCTCTGAACTTCTAGTTATCGTTATATATTTTTGATATGAAGTTTCTTATTTTTTTCTTCCTAAATGAAACAATGTCCAGCCTTCTTACTCCCTTTTTTTGTCACTACGTTTATATTGTTCCCCATCTCTTGTTTTGGCATTCCTTGTTTGCTGCCAATGATTTTTGCAGCCTTTGGCCACAAATGATACTCATATGTGCAGGTCATAATTCTCCATATATACATATATAACACATATTTAGACAGTGTCCATACTCATACAGGAACCTTTTGTATTGTTTCTAAGAAAAGGATGTGGCAGAATGGGGAGGTGCAGGTAGGAGGAGACGGAATGAAACCAAGTGAGCTTCTGCGGTGATCAGAGATAAAATGAGCAACAGAGATGTTTCCAACCCTCCTAGAGGCTGCAGGAAGTCCAGGTACCTCCTCACAGGTTACACCCACCTTGTTACCTGTGCATTATTAGGAATCTCCAAAGGCCAGAACTGGTTTGAATTGCCATTAAGTTCCATTTCAGTGAAATTTGGTATTAAATATACAGGGAATCCTGACAAAAAATATAAGTTCTCTGTTCTTCCTTTCCTGCCCCAACTTCCTTCCTTATTTCTTTCACGCCTACACTATTTTTTATGTAGGCGTTTGGTGCCTCAGGGTTCAGCACGAACATTTGTTTTGTGTGAAAATTACCTCTCTGCATTTCATGTAGCTATTAGCATCAATAGTATATTTGTATATGTTACTGTTTAATCAGCTTTACCATGCAAGAATAGATGATCACTTACATTACCTTCACTTCAGAACCCATATCATTTGTACTCGTGAACTCAGTCAGAGTAATACAAAGCATATTGCATATTTCAGCTGAAAAAGTCATCCATTAACAAGTTCCCCCATTAATGGTTAAAGATTAGTTAGTATATCTTACACCTTCCTGCATTTATTTGCTAGAATTTAAACAAGTATTATGAATAATTTCAAGATTCCATACTCCTTGATATTCTTATATGTACACATACCATCTATTATCAGAGTTTTCTATCGTATTTGGGCAATTGAAAGGTTTGGCATGATCCCTGGGCCAAAATTTTCTGGACTAAACTTTCTGAAATCAGTTTGGTTACATTGAAGGGACTTTCATCCCTAATACAGGAATTTCTGCTGTTAAATACACACCAGAAAATGTCAAATGTTTATTTCTAAATATTTGTACAAAGCACTGTATTAACCCTTTCTAAGATAGAATTACGTGAATTAGATTGTACATGGTGACCACTTTAAAATATTTAGGCTTCTCTAATTATAACGTGAAAATGTGGTTCAGGGCTTTTTTTTGTGCTGTTTCCTTCTTCTCCCTCCCTCTTCAATGTCTATCATGGCAGATGCTAGAAAAAGAGATAAAAAAGCAGGTTTCCCATTACAGGACTTACGGCTTTGGGACTGCAAGGTGCACCAAGAGATAAGAATTCGGAATTAAAAAAGAGCATGATAAGACCATTTCACTCTCTGAAACTACCTGTTCTAGGAGAGCTTTTCTGGGTGTGCATTTTATTTATCAGAGAGCTGTGGTCAGTGAAACAGTAGCAATTGGCTAGTGCAACTAGACTGGAACCAGCAAATAATACATCTGCGAAGAGCTGTTCACTGAGTCAAACTCTGCTGAACAAACTGTTATAAGTACTCCCCAAATATGTGGAATGTTAGGGGAAGCAGAGAAGCAGAGCTTTTTAAATAGCAATGCTTTTTCAGAATTAGGAATACGTTGTGAAAGTTCAGCTGTAACACAAAATTACGTGCGCTAAGTGTAGGCTAGTGTTACTACAATGCACCATTTTGTAAAATGTTTAAATATGGACCAGAATATGAACATAAAAACCATGTACAATCTAGTCTGTTTCCCACACATACGCCAGAGCAAATAATGATGTGATTTGAGAGGCATAATGACAATATTGTGCCTATAATGCATTTGCCCAAAGGTACACTTGTGCATATGTTTTCTATTCATTTTTGTTCTCTATTGCACATTTCCCTCAACTTAATTATTCCATTGATTGTAATTAAGCTCCCTCTAAGCCTGTGAGTGTGGAGTGCATTTTCAAAATAAATATGAGCTGGCTGACTTGCTTCTGAAGCTTTTCTAAACTCTCACAGCTCTATAAAATGCCTAACAGGCACTTTATCTGAGAACACAAATGCATTTTATTTTAGAGGCTTTCTATGACTTTATCCATTTTAAAAAGAGAGAGGGAAAATCTGCTGCTTTTCAAACTATGGAAATCAAACCTATGGCAATTTTTTTAATCCATTATTCTTATTATTTGTATTACATTAGCACCTATTACAATGTGGACATCCCTACAGAGATGAATATTCCTTTATGGTAGTTGCTGAACAAATATACATTAAGGAACACTGCCTGCCCAGAAACAAGGCTTATACATGGATACCTTGGATGGACTGAAGAGAAGAGCAGAAAACATGATAGTAACTAGATTGTAACAAAACTATCTAGTAACTAGATATATTTTTTGCATAAAACAGTAGTCTCAGTTTGCCACCTGTCTAACTATTTCAACATTGCAACCTATTTTCATACCTTGAAGAAATTCTTTGGATTCTCAAATGTTTATATAATATTGTTCTGCCTCAACTGCCCTGTAGCACCTGATGGCTGTTTTTTTCTCTCTCTCCCCACTTCCCCAAAGCCACAAGCTGTACCATAAGAACAAATGGTGGTGCAGTAGCTTTATAATATAAACAATAAATGATATGTCATGTATATATGTTTCTGAGGTAAAGGTGCTGTGAGGAGCTTGCATGAAGTCTATTTTCATCTAGCTTAATTAATGACCAATGAGATTGCTTAATATCTCAGCATTACCATGTCTATCAATAGTGCACTAATATTATGCAACTGTAATATGTTCTAAAGCAGGATAATTTGAAATCCATAGGTATCTAAAGATTTCTGGTAACAGCTGATGCCAGATTTGGACCAAAACAACATAGAAAATATTTACTCAGAAACAGCTAGCAAAATCTCATGTATACAATAAGGTATAGATTTGCATCCAGTATATCATCAGATGAACCATAGCATATACAATATCAGATTGGAGCAGGATGAGGTCGCTTTCTTACATTAAGCCCTTTTGTATCTTCTTAATACACCCAAAATAGAATGTTTATCCAAAAAAAACATATTTTTTACAAATAACTGATATTTGATAATTCTTAATAGATACTTGTTGAAACTAGTAACCAAATGTTTACAACACTGTATATTATTTTGGCTATAATATACCAGGTGGGATGGATCTGACTATGTCTGACCTAGTCACTATAAGCTTCCGCTATACTGGGAAATACAGATTTCTTGATGGAAATTTAGTCATCATGGTCACTGAAGTTTCACAACTTCAGTGCTTCATTTTTTAAAAACAGGTATCTAAAGTAGATCAGGTGAACTGCACCTTCAGGGTGCGCATATTTCTCCATTGGTTATGAAGGGAGGGTAGATCAGCTGTCAATACCCACACTGTAGAGATCTAAAATTAAGTAAGAAAGATAGTTCACATCCTTTATGTCATCTGACTTGCTCTTTTCTGACCAGTCAAGAAGGCAACTATGAGGACATAACCCTGCACTAAAGCAGATGAAGTAGTAAGTGCAGAAAGAGAGATTTGCAATAAAATAATAAGAAACATGTCTCGTCATTTTGTACTTGTTTGCAGGAGTACATGGAAGAATCAGAAGATGCATTTCATTGTGTCTCTGGTGAGACACATCAACTAGTAGCTGCCTATGGACCTCTTCACTGCTCTCCAACTGTTTCTATTTTTTTATTAAGTCTGAGCGGAGGAAGATATGATGCAGTACCACAGTCCCATTCACTACTTGCCTCATACACTGAAGCTTCTGAAAAAGGAAAGTAATGGTTTGTTCCTGAAGTGGTGATATTTTCACTGACTTTTTAGCTTTAGTTTTCCCACAAAAATGCACAACAACTTCTCTTCCTGCTGTAGCCAGCAGAAGTGAAGTATCACTGTTATCTGAAACACCACATTGCACAAGTGGGTGCTGTAGTAGGAAATGTAAAAGGAGTGGGAGGTCATGGACCTGCAGTGACCGTTGTGCCAAGATGGGACAGTAAACAAACTGCCAGCCCTAAGTATTTAGCATTTCTGTGGTGACGCAGGGAATGTAACCAAATTTCTGGTTGCGGATTTAGCATACATGAATCACTGTTTTAGCATAAACGTACTTAGTATTTTGCAGACCATATGGTAAGTAATGTAACAGCTTAGATGAGCTGATATTGATGCCTTCGATTCACTATGCCATGATGTCTTACAGACTTTCTTGTGTTGGGAGAACTGGAAAACTTACTCATGATAATTATATGTTGCTGCACTTGGATAAACTTGTGGATAGATATAGGGAATAAGGGGTGCTTCTGTGTCATGATAAATCTAAGGTGTTTCTGTACTGGCTCTGGCTGGGATGGAGTTAGGTTTCTTCTCAGTGGTCTGTACAGTGCTGTGTTTCAGATTTGTGGCTAAAACAGTGCTGATAAGACACCAATGCTTTGGCTGTTGCTGAACAGTGCTTGCACATTGCCAATGTGTTCTCTTTTTCCTACTCTGCCTCCCAGCAAGTAAGCTGGGGATGGAAAGAAGTTATGAGGGTACAGAGCTGGGACAGCTGACCCAAACTGGGCAGAGGGATATTCCATACCATATGATATCATGCTCAGAAATAAAAAAACCTGAGGTAGAGGAAAAAGAAATTGGAAACTTTAGCTTTCAGGGTGGCCATTGCTCAGAGACTGGCAGGGCATCGGTCATCTTGTGGGAGGTGGTGAGTGACTTCTTTATGCCGCCTGGTATTTTGCTCTTTCCTTCACCTATTGAACTGTTTTTATCTTAACCCACAAGCTTTCTGGCTTTTGTTCTTCCTGTTCTCTCCTCCGTCCTCTTGCACCTGCTATGGATATGCCATGCTTTTTAACTTTTATTTGGACAATTACTTCAACAGTCTCAAGTGGCCAACTTTGGCAACTACTGTAGGATACCGTGGTAGCCAGGAGCAATTAGAATCTCTTTAAGGACATTCACAGCAGTAGGGCCAAATACTGCTCAAAAAAATATCAGTGGTGAAGTTCCTGTTTGCTTCAGTTCTCAGTAGGTTTCAGTCACAAGATAAAAGCAGATCATGTCCTGAACTCTGAGAAACACTGGCTAGAACCCAAAGTGAATAGCAAGAAGGCAGGCTACCAAATCTGTGTCTTTGCAACTCTATCTGTAATTATTTTACAGTTTTGCCCAGAGAACTGATTAAAATGTTGAATAAGATTCAGCCGCATATGGGATCTCTGTATTTTTTTACTAGAGACTGTCCTCTGACAGTATGTTACAGTTATTCTGTGGGATTTATCAATTTACCACTTTTTAATCCCTTCAATGTTGACTACACTGATTTTGTACAGTACTAATTTTCATCATATTTAATTAAATCAAATATTTTACAACAGTAAATTTATTATGTCAATACAGTTACTTTCATCAGCTGTACATATAATCTCATCAAAGCAATACCAAATTTACTCAAAAAGATGTAATTTCATTAAAACAACGTTCCTTGGTGTTAAATACATTAATCTCCTTCAATTCTTTATTGATCATATCAATATCAGCTCCTCTATGATTTTTCCAATGGTAATTTCATGCTGACCATTTTAACACCCCATTTTCTATATTTTTCAATTATTGATGAGTAATTACTTGTGTCCTAGAAGATTCTGTCTTCCAATATTTATTACAAATCAATGTCGAGACTTTAAGGACTCCACTGACCTTTTTCAAAGAAATTCAGACACAAGTTGTCTGGTCCTGAGTATATAATCTTTAAATATGATAGTTGTGACATGATATTATTCTTAACCACTGGCAGAAGAAAAAAATATTTCTTTAGCATCATTTCTCAGATATAAGCATGAGATGGATAAGTCTGTTAAATATAAGTGATATAAGTCTATTTTATCAGGGCATTTCTAAGTTTTTCCAGTAAGTATCTTACCTTGCTTCCTCCAAAAAACTGTAGAGAAGTAGCTGGTGAATATTTCAGACTTTATTCTGTTGTGACACATAATTTAACATCTTTTTCCTGGACTCACATCTGTATAAGAGATTTCATGATGTTCTGATATATTTAAACATTCCTTCTCACTGTATTTATGAAGAAGCCAGTGAGAAGGATGCAAGGATAGGAAGTCCTCAGAATATTTAAAGATAACGGCCTTAAGGCCAGCTGATGGCATCTTGTTATTATGAGCCCTGTGCATGCCACTGCTCTTTCCTCTGCTTCTTCATCAGACCATATCCTTAGCCATTTACATCATAAGGCTTGCATGCTCACCTTTTCCTATTCTCATCCATGGTCTGCATTCTAACCTACTGATTTATTCCCATTGTCTTCACAAATTCTCTACTTTCCTTTTTAAAACATTTCAATTATTTCTTTCACCTTTTTTGTTAATCTTGATTATTTTTAGCCAAAGATAGCTTTTGTGATTGCTGAATTGTGCTCTGGGTCAAAGGTTCATCATCTACTCCTTCTGCATGCAATGCCCAATTAGCATTCACATGAGTATTTTTTTTTTCTTTCCTGATTTTGCTTATTCTTTTCAGCTTGTAAAACTGACCACTCAAAGGAACAAAGTATGAGTATTACTGGCCAGAACTAATATTCTGTATAACTATAGCAAAAAAAGCTAGATCTTGATTGTCCATATCAGCCATCAGATTTTAGAGCAAGGATCAAGTCCTCCTCATAGATCTACTATAGAATTAGTCTGAGCTTGTTTCAACGGTTTATCTATCAGAAAGTTATTGATTTCATTGCTTAGAAATTCAAATTGTTTCTAACGAATGCAAAATAAAACCTACAGTTAAAGGTGTCCTGCATCAAATTCTCCTCTCCTAGATCAAATTCTGCTATGATCAAGTAACTTTTCTCAACAGATGTCATATAAAAATTGCTGAAAAGGTGTCTATACCCTCTAACATATAAATTTGTTCTCTAAAGCTAATTTTAATCAATATGCCCCTCTGTGATTTATGTCTGAATACTAATCCATACGTTTTCTGCTTCCCGTCCTTTTAAATTTTCAGTTACTTTGATGTAGAGAATATGTTTACTGCAGTTTCTCTTGCCCACATTTTCATTCTTTTCCAAGGTGTTGCCAGCAATGTTAACATTCAAGTCACGTGAAACACCCTTCCACATTTCAGTAATACCCACCCAATCAGATATTGTTTCATAAATTCCTCTTGTTTATTACCAGGGCTCCTAGCTAGTACTAATATAGAGACGACCGAAAAATATCTTCTTTCTCCATATCCTGACACCTAGATTTTTTATATCAACTTATTTTATAGACCCATGAGCAAAGGATTGTATATTATTTCACAGTTCTTTGAAAGTCACTGCAAGCTGTCTTAAAATGAATTTTGATTTTATGGGAATTTTGTTAGATTAAAACCTTCAATATTGTCAGATATTTTTAAAAAATAAGTGAAAGTGACCAAATTAATTCATTTTCTGCAACAAAAAGACATGATGGTCATAACATTAATAATTTAAATGACTATAATGCATTACAGTTATAGGAATTGAATTGCCAATCTGGAATAGCTATTACATTTTCAATGTTCATGAACAATGATGTAGATGTCGGTTCCCTAATCATTAACTCTGCAGAAAGACTAACCCCTCTCAGGAATTTGGCATATTTCTTTCAGCTGCAAATTAAGGGAGAAAACTATATAGCAACAACAGTTTTTACAATACAGAATTTAAATACTTGAGTACTCTAAAAGGAAGAAGTGATCAAATCAAAATTTAAGTGAACACAGTAATGTGACAAGTCTGCTAGATTCAGTATACGTCTCCCAGTGAATCACTAACATCTTTTTTTAACTGCATTGCTACATTAAAAATGATTTTTAAAAGATTTTAAAGGTTATGCACGGTAGGTCTTCACAAGACTGAGAGTCTGGACAGGTCCAAGTGCAATTAATCTATTTGGATATAGGCCAGTGGATTATTTAAATACACAGTTTTAATTGTACGTGTTTAAGTTGTTTATCTCCTCCTGAACTAGAGAAACAACTCCTACAATCTGATTTTTAGAAGTATTTTGTTTTATCAGTTTCAATCTTGCTGCCTGACAATTTTTCCTGTTTATTTAGGGGGAGGGGGAGGGGAGGGCATGGAAAATGTTGACCTAAAAGCTAAAAGAATGGATACAAAAGTTAAATAAAGACCTGAGGAAGAGCTAAATATTTAGGGTAAGTCTTCCTTTACTTGAACGCTTCCTGTTAAAAGTCATAGAATCATAGAATCATAGAACCATTGAGGTTGGAAAAGACCTCTAAGATCATCGAGTCCAACCGTCAACCCAACACCACCACCCACTAAACCATGTCCCTAAGTGCCTCATCTACTCATCTTTTAAATACCTCCAGGTATAGTGACTCAGCCACTTCCCTGGGCAGCCTGGTCCAATGTTTAACCACTCTCTCAGTAAAGACATTTTTCCTCACGTCCAATCTAAACCTCCCCTGGCACAACTTGAGGCCATTTCCTCTCGTCCTATCGCTTGTTACTTGGGAGAAGAGACCGACACCCACCTCACTACAACCTCCTTTCAGGTAGTTGTAGAGAGCGATGAGGTCTCCCCTCAGCCTCCTTTTCTCCAGGCTAAATAACCCCAGTTCCCTCAGACGCTCCTCATAAGACTTGTGCTCCAGACCCCTCACCAGCCTCGTTGCCCTTCTGTGGACACGCTCCAGCACCTCAACGTCCTTCTTGGAGTGAGGGGCCCAAAGCTGAACACAGTATTCGAGGTGCGGCCTCACCAGTGCCGAGTACAGGGGCACGATCACTTCCCTACTCCTGCTGGCCACACTATTGCTGATACAGGCCAGGATGCCATTGGCCTTCTTGGCCGCCTGGGCACACTGCCGGCTCATGTTCAGCCGGCTGTCGACCAGCACCCCCAGGTCCTTTTCTGCCAGGCAGCTTTCCAGCCACTCTTCCCCAAGCCTGTAGCGCTGCATGGGGTTGTTGTGGCCCAAGTGCAGGACCTTGCACTTGGCCTTGTTGAATCTCATGCAGTTGGCCTGGGCCCATCGATCCAGCCTGTCCAGGTCCCTCTGCAGAGCCTTCCTACCCTCGAGCAGATCAACACTCCCGCCCAACTTGGTGTCGTCTGCAAACTTACTGAGGCTGCACTCAATCCCCTCATCCAGATCATCGATAAAGATACTGAACAAGACCGGCCCCAAAACTGAGCCCTGGGGAACACTGCTCATGACCAGCCGCCAACTGGATGTAACTCCATTCACCACAACTCTCTGGGCCCGGCCGTCCAGCCAGTTTTTGACCCAGCGCAGAGTCCACCTGTCTAAGCCGTGAGCCGCCAGCTTCTCGAGGAGAATGCTGTAGGAGACAGTGTCAAAGGCCTTACTGACGTCCAGGTAGACCACATCCACAGCCTTTCCCTCATCCACTAGGCGGGTCACCTGGTCATAGAAGGAGATCAGGTTGGTCAAGCAGGACCTGCCTCTCATGAACCCGTGCTGGCTGGGCCTGATCCCCTGGTTGTCCCGCTCATGCCTTGTGAGCGCCCTCAAGATGAACCGCTCCATCATCTTCCCCGGCACCGAGGTCAGGCTGACAGGCCTATTCTCATCATAAAAGACAGCCTAAAGGGTCTCTCAATAATGTATATTTCATAGCAAAATAAAATGAAGAAGAAGGAATTAAGAAGAACACATCCCACCTACCTTTATGATCTGCTAAAATATAAAGGAGATTCACCTGGAAATACTGAATATGTTTCAAAAGTCAATTATCTCTGATAGTGTCTAAAAGACTATTAATAAGTATGGCTTTCTACAAAGCAGAATGTTATGGTCTGCACTTTGCACTCAATTTCCAGAGGGTATTTGGCTTATATTCGCCCAACCTGCAGCATAGCCAGAGAAGTTCATGTCTGTCCACATCCATCTACTTGCACATCTTCCCTTTACAGATGGGAAGACAAAGGAATCTCTCAGAGTCTACAGACTCAGGAAATAGTTCTGCTGTGGGAACACAGGCTCTGGCATTTCCTCTGTGTATCATCCTAAATAAACACTTCACTATGTTAACTTGAGAAGAACTCCAATACCTCAGACTCAAACACTGCTTAGAGATGGAGAGTTGGGGGTGAAAAAAAGAAGCTTGAAAAAAAAAATATGATTGGATTGCCATGAAGTCAAGGTTTGATAACCAAATTACCTTTCAGTCTTCCATTGACATGTCTCTCAGTTCTAATAATGTAGGACATCAATTTCTACAAAATTAAGCACAGGACATCTCCCACAGGGCTTTGCAAAATGTTCTTATGATGTGTGGGAGGCAAAATATTGCTTTGTCTTTTCAGAACTCTCTTCAGTGCACTTGTAATCACATTGATTTAAGGACTACTGTAGTGTACAACTCCTCACAGGTAACCCACGACAGCCAAGAATTGTTCACTTCCAGGAAGAGAAACCAGCTTCTGTGGGGCTGAGCACCCCAGACAGGGTTGTGAGCAAGTATTTCATCAAGAAATTCTTCCACTTCTAAGAAGAAGAGGAGAAAGGAACAAAATATGAAAGATGATGATATTGTGGTTAATGTCAATATTTAGAAATGATTGAGAACTGCACTTTTGCATTCCTCTGCCCTGCTGAACTCCTAGCAAACTCGACATTCATACTTCATGGAAACATAGGGAGGAACAGTTTTCACAAATTGCATTTCAAGCATAAGGAAGTTTGACCTAAAAGAACAGAGATTCTTATTCCCTTCCCTTTCACTCTTCACTCTTGAGCTGACGTCCTTAATAATGAAGGTAAAAACCATCCATGTCCATGTACAAAGATATATTTATTTTTATCCTGTTTAAATTTAGACCTCCAACAAATATTCATACAGCTCTAAAGATGCATCCTCCTATCGTTTAGACATTTTTGTACAAGTGTAACTCAGCTGACTACACAGGAGTTATTACCTATTTATATATGTATAAATGAGATAAAAGTCAGGACCATATTTTCCTACAATGGCATGCAATGTTCTATGTTTGTGAACAGGAGACTGAAAAAATCAGATCAAACATTTTTCACTTTAAAGTATGCTGAATCATATGCTTCTTAGGTGCTACAGCATATTTACATGGACAAATGTACATTCAGGTAACATACTGTACCAGTCAGAGAATAGCTGTAAAAAAATATAATCTTGTATTGAATTCCATCTCATATATATATAGGGGAGGTTTAATCATACTGGAAGAATTCCTATTTTTTTAATAACCTTGCAAAAGTAGCGTCATGCTTTTCTTACACCAGATGTGGGTGAAGTTGAACATGAAACGTACTGCTTTAAAGGAAACAAGTATCAATATCCACTAGTTATAAATTCAAATTAATTATTATAATGAGCTAGTTAATAACCAGGTTTAGAAGCAGAACAGTTTACATAAAAGTTCTCTTTTCAGTAATTTATTCTCAAAAGCAGATGACAAAAAAGATAAAAGTCTAGTTTTCTGGAGAAGTTTTGTGGTTTAACAGATTCATAGTAAAGAAGTGGGGATTTCATTGCTAGCTCAGCTGCTATCCTCCTGGTATTGGGCAATGCAATTTCCTGAACCTTTTTTCCAGCTAAAAACCTTCACTGTCATATCTATATAAATTTTAAATTTTACATAGTAGGACTTGTCCTTTGCTGGCCTATCATTGACCTCAGCTCAGCTGCTGTAGTCACAGTAGTAACTGTAATAGCAATAGCAGTAGTAGTCTAGTTACTCAAATACAATTCCAGTGTTGTAATCTACTTCAGTGCAGTCAACACCATTTGTCCAAACAAATGAATCTTCAGGTTTCAAGCATTTCTCATTATTCGTGCACACTGCCATTAATTTGTTATGTGGGAGATTCAGAATGAGGGAATGAGCTGTGTTGCTGGCTTTTATATGATTTGGCTTTTATTACAGCAACAGTGACTGATAGAATTATTCCCTTATCTACAAAAACATGAGCAGACTTATGCAATTTTAATATCTACAGCTAAGTCCAGGCAGATAGTTCAACAAAGGAGTTCAAACTTTCTCACATAGCTCTAGTTACGCAGAGGTTTAGCACATCCCTTCACTGTCAACAGCATCCATTAAGGTAACTTATAATGTTTAAATTACATTTAAATATTTACAGACAAGAGGAACCAACTTTCCTGACCAATGTATGCCACCAAAGATAATAAATTACTGGAAATTCAAGCTAGTCTCTTGTTTCTGCTCTTGCTGCTTTGCATTATCCTGACACTGTACAGCAGCCAGACAACCTGCTTACTCAAGCCCATGCTCCATCTTGACGCCCTGCACACTCCCCTGGGGGTTGCACCAAGTCTCATAACTCCTTGGTAAGAGGAATCACCTGCAATTGTGCTCTCCATAGAGTGGTGTCATCACAGTACTTTTTCACTGATGTAAGGAAAACTCCCTAAAGCCCTCAATGAGCTTTCCTGAGTTCACCTACTTTTGAGTTCTCATCTTTCCCTAGTTAGTGTTAAATTTGTCTTTCTTAACTTCTTCCTTCTATTATCCCATTGCTTCTTATTCTGTAGCATAAAATCTAACTGCTTATATGATGTCTGCAATAGCTCCATTTATCTTTACTCAGAGCTCCAGACAACACCATGAACATACAGCATTTATGTAATTGTAACTTACATATTGCAGAAAAAAAACATTAAATGAACTATGTTTTAAATAATTCTGGGGAAGATTAATTGGATCAGAAAAAATAAAGCCAAAATTGATATTAGAGATTTGAGAGAAGTGGAAAAAAAGAGTCATTTTTTGTATCAGTTTTGGATGTAATGCTCAAGAATTCTGTAAGAAGTAATAAAATATATTTATCCACTTGTCCGTCTGGGTACTCCCAGTGTTCTCAGATACTTTTTCCATCTGTGGTCTTAAGACTATTACTGTACTTGAGAAAAAATTTTGCAGTATGAGATCTAACTACGCAATGTAGGACAGAATTCTTTATTGCATATATTATCTGTACAAGGTAATTGGCATTTTTCTGTTTTTCAAATCATAACTAAATACTTCTGTTTTGTTAGTATTATCCTAATAACTAATAACCTATACTGCTCTTGTTATGTACACTATGGTTCTCTTAAGCTTCTGTTGTGTTATTTGTGTGCAAACTCATAAACAAATTTATACAAAACTCTATTACAATTATTTTTAGTCGAGAACCCCATCAACTAAAAGCATTATAGTTTCTGCTGTGTATAGCAAAGGGTGAGAGCTATCTTATTTCATTTTAGATATTCAGCAGGTAGATATCCAGTAGCTACCTAGGACAAACTTTGTTGTGTAGTTCCATCTCTAATTAATGGAGAGAGAGAAATACATTCACCTTGGTTTATATTTTGTAAGAAATTTGTACTAGTGCCTATTATAAGTATGACTGATAACTTTGGTGGAATATGCTGGTATATGTCATACCAACCAAAGTTTTCTCATCCCCACTTTTTCACAGATGTATAAATAGTTTTTTGTATTAAATCAAATGGTGAATATTTCATACTAAATTAGTATATTCTTTCATAGATCACTTCTCGGTGATCTATATCTCCTCTTTCTTGATTTTTTCTAGATAACAAGTCCTCTAATCTCAGCAGAGTTATTAAACATCAGTGCTTTCAATAATTTCACATATTTTTGATAACCATGTATGATTTCAAATCTCCCTCATTGTTATATCTCTTTATGTCTTCTATATCCATCATACATAGCTGCCTAACAGTCAAATTTCAGAAACAAATAGACAAAGCATTAATAGAAATCTTAACATAAATAGTATAGTATTTCACTTCGCTACCTTTGTGGTAACAATAGTGTCTGTTTTACAGTTTTGGTTTTTTTCAGGTCACCTATATGAACATTAGCTAGCATATTCTTCAAGTATTCTTTACCTTTTTCATCAATACCTTTTGTCTAGTCCTTTGCCAAGGAACAAGAAAAGAGGCAGGCAGTGTGTTTAAAACTTAAGAAAAGGAAAATATCTCTTCAAAGCCATTGTATCTTAGTAGAGATATGTTGTACCACAAAGTAGATCTATTTTCTAAATGAAGGGAAAGTCATTTTTGTCAGAAAAACTCACTGTTACAAGACAGAAGTTTATGTGTGACATATTAAGTTATTTGAAGTTGGGAGAAATAATACTTTTTGTCAGTCCTAGTGAAGCTTTAACTATTGGTCCGTGCTGATTTTGTCACTGAATAATGTTTATTAAAAAAAAAAAAAGTGCAAAAAGTTTCCTTTAAATACATTGCATAATAATTGCACCCATTAATGTAACTTCTGCTGTGAGGGAGAACATCTAGCCACTCTGCATTCATAGACTGTCAAAATGCACAGTAATACCCTACATTTTCTCCATTCACTTACTAATGGACAACATCTGTATTGTTGGGAACTAGAGGTGTTTTATTAAAATAAGTAAATTAATGCTCCCATTAGCTTGGCATTTAGCATCAAGACACTTCTAGCTTAAAATAAGAAGGGGAAAAAGATTATGCCACGTTTTGGAACAGGGAAAAAAAAAACAAACCAAAAAACCCATAAAATCAACTCTCATTCTGCCTGTAGCCAAGGAGGGTATCAGAAGTGATCTGAAAAGCAAGGAGACGTTTAAAAAACACATTTCCTGAACACTATCTGACTGATTTTTTAAAATAATTTCTGAAAACGTATGAGATCCAGTGCTGTTCACATATGTTACTAAATTTTATTATTCGGTCTTCCTAACGTAGTGAGACATCAGTAAACTGCACCTGTGGATGTTTCAGAGTATTGTGGCTGTCATGCTATCTTATGCAGAAAGGATAAAACAGAGATACTTCTCTGTTGGCCCTGACACAGATAGGAAAGCTGTCTTCATAAATAAAGTATGTCAATATCTGAAATGATAGCAAAATTCTGTTAACTGACAGGAACAGGAATTTTTGAAGTATAATCTGCACATCTGCTAGCATCCTTTAAAATAAATGCTGGCTTCTATTAGCAAGAGAAAGAAAGTGCTCAAATAAAAGGATAAAGGGTGTATGTGTGGGGGGGGAAATCAGTAAACATTAGCTTCTCAGTTTTCTGACTGCCGTTGGTAATATTTATATTTCTTTCTGGGGTAGGATCTAGGAACACTGATAAGAATTATATCCTAATATGGACAAATCACTGAACAAATACAAAAGTATAGCCCTGAGGCAAAGTCCTCGTGCTTATGTTATAAACATAAGAAGATCAAGAAGGAGAGAGGTGGATACAAAATTGACCACTGTGATATGCAACGAAGACTTCTCCTAGTCATAATTAATGATAATTGTATTCTTACTGTGATTTAATTAAAGCCAAATGGAATTTTAGTCATGAAAGATTTCATCATCATCATGTTTTATCCCTACATGTCCCCTGAACAGTCAGGAAGCTTAACTTTACTATGAAAAGTCTCCTATCATCTACATGGAAAAGATTCAAACTGTTATTTTTAAAAATAGTCCTTCTAACAACATTCAAAGAAACTGGAGATGTTCATAGAGGATAGACCATCCTTTTGGGTTGGGATGACACAGATACAACTTCTGGGAGGGTTGCTCCAGAACTGCGAAAGACCACTCAATACTTACCCAGTTTTGCACGTTCTCTCTCCACACACAGTCAATGCTGGTACACACATAGCAAGTTACTGCTGGAGAAAGGATACGGACATTTTTTCTG
The DNA here is from genome assembly GCF_965638725.1 of Aptenodytes patagonicus. NCBI lineage: Eukaryota > Metazoa > Chordata > Aves > Sphenisciformes > Spheniscidae > Aptenodytes > Aptenodytes patagonicus. Next base: position 159,528,553 of record NC_134950.1, read on the forward strand.
ACTTAAAATAGCTGTTCTCATCTTCTCATGTGATAGTTATTCCTTAATAGAAAAATGTCAATTATAATATCTTTCCCAAAGAGCCCAGTGTTAAGGGACAGATAAATTTTCTAAAAGTGTATCAGTACTCTTCAGTAGGTTCAAAAATATATGTATAGATCATTTCTCTTCTAGATATAATGTGCACAAAAGTGATTCACTGGTATATTAATGGACCTTTCATCTGAGAATTCAAATTCTTTATAACTTTTCCTTAATTAATCCTCACATCTAATCTAAATCTGATTATTCTTAGATTTTTTGTGGTTTATGTGAAAGTTTGAATATAAACAGAAAATTTCTCATGAAGATTTCTTTGTTTCAAAAAGACATTTCCACCAACATAGATTCAATGTTAGTCTACACACATCAACCACAAACAGCTGTATTAAACCCATTCAAAATAAACTGTGTAAGCAAATGATTTAGTAAGACCTTATTAGTAACAAAATCCAAAGGGAAAACTGCAATGAAATTCTGGACCTTGAGTATGTGCTTTATCACCATGTATAATCATAAGAAGTCCCAGTTTTGTCCTTTAAAGTCACAGAAAATATGACTTTGAAGAAGAATAACCTAAGGGAGCATGCACAGAACTGTGAATGAGAAGGATCCTCTCAAAGGCATGCTGAATGTATGATGAAAGAGACACAACCCAAAAACAGTCACAGAAGACAAAGGAGAACATAATTTTAGACTAAGATCATAGTAAACTTCGTTGAGCATAATTGGTTTTTCAGGAATGTGAGATTGGAAGAACAAAACTTTAAAAAGAGGTTTTCATTACACAGAATGAAGCAGAAAAGTAATTCCTGAGAGAAATTCAAGGCAGCTAGTCTAAATACCTTCGGTGGCAGACAGTAAAAAGTGTGAATGAGACACAATCAGTTGTGGTACACTGTAAACCACATAAAAATGGAACATGAAATTTATCTCACCTAATTTAGGTATCTTAAAATTAGTTACCAAATCTAAGTCACCTGGCCTCGAGAGAATGACTCTCTAGGTGGGTGTCTCCAAAGACTGCAGTGATCTACCCTCTGAAGGGGCCCAGCACTTTCCACAGTCTGTAGAGCCTAGAATCAGCATTTTAGTTTTAATACAGTTATATTGAAGTGAGGAGCTAAAGAGTGATGCAGTAAAAGACACAATAATTAGATAAGGAACCAAGTATTGTTGATTACTTCAAGGCCAGCTACTGTTGGTCTCTCCCACTGTGAAAAGTGACATTTCAAAGACCACTCAGCTTTTTCAGGGCTAGTCAGTCTACAAACCAGGCAGACCACTCCAGAGCCTGCTTCTCCCATCAACCAAGAATCCCAAATATCTCAGTCCTTTTTAAACACTGGCTTGGATTTACAATCTATAAAGTTCCTTTACTCAAGTCTTCAGTAAGGATCAAGCAAAAAAATTCTTCAGTGAACTCTGAATTGCAAATCTGTTCAGCAGCCCAACTCCAGAGATCCCAAAGATACCAGCTTTCAATCTTAACTCAGTTCTGTTATTAGTTATTATCTGCCTTTTAGTTATCACCAGTCTACTGAGCATTTAATTAACCACAAGCTAAAGAATTTTGAATCAAATCATTGCTATATACCAGTTCACCTATAAAGCATTTCTTAGCATGCACATTTACATCACAAAGTGACACCACCCCAGTTGCAGACTTTCATTAGCTTCGTGGTGTATTGCAGACATCCTGCTTATTACGCTGCTGTCCAGCTGTTTAGCAGTCACACTTTAAGCAATCCAGCACTCCATTTGCACAGCCACAGTAAGGCAGTTTTCTGCTTTTCAGGTACATGTAGTGTTCTTTCAGCAATTATTTATAACAAAGATACCTGAGTGCATTACAGTGTACAGTAAAAAACAAATCAAGTGAACAGTTCTTTCAGTGAAAGGTTAAGATGAATCAATAAATCAAGACAAAAGAATTCAGAAAAGGAAATACAAGATTTTTAGTCTGTACAGGTCATCAGCATTGATGCTGAAGTCAACACATAGGAAAGGAAACTGAAACGCGGGCATCAAAATCAGAGAAGGGGTAGAGAGAAAGAAAATACTGCTGGAACACAACCATAGCAGAATTGAAGAGACGTGTCAATGGCAAATCAAGTACAAATCATGACAAAGAATAAGTAGAAAGAGGAGAGAGTCTGATACAGACTAGGGAGATTTGATCATAATATTCAATGTCAATATGTGATTGTGTGTCTAAAAAATTATTTTGAAGACCAATGAAAATACGTACTTTTATATATGATTGTTTCCAGGGCATTAAATTTGAAAGATATTTTATTTACTGTAAGTTTTGGAAAAGGACTATATTTGTTCTTTGAGCTTCATGTCGTAACAGAAGCACTCAATATACCATTTCCTTTAAGCATATCTCTTATGGAAGAAGTGATTTCAATTGTGATACCTGTTCAGTTTGAATACTTAAGCCAAAATAAGGTTTGTTCTAACCAATAACTGAGCTAAGATTTTTGCAATATAGACAATTGACAAGGTCTCTGGAATATCCTTCTATAAATTAGAAGTAATCAATACACTCTATTGTGCAGCATTAAAAAAAAGACTTCAGCAAAAGCACAGGAGGATGATAGTGAGTCTAACAATGTCAAGCAAGAAAAATTAGTGTGTCACAAAGCTACCTGCTTTTCTCATTCTTTAAACACTAAGTTACAACTTTTCTAATTTCAGATGTTACTAATCTAAAAGAAGGGGAACAATCTCTTTAAACAATTTCCTATATTTTTATCAGCTCTCTGCAGCTGAAACAGCTTTGGAGGGAGCAGCTGGGTCTGTCAGGGCTTATTTTAAACAAGGGACAAACAAGCAATTGTTTGTTTTGGTCTGCTCACCTGGGTCTTTTGAACTGGAAAAGACTGAGGGAAATTTTACAGGAAAGTAAGAAGAACTAATATGACTATTTCATCAAAAAAAAAACAGAGGAAATTTGTTGATGAGCTGATAGGCTTTCCTCCTCATTGCGGTATAGAAAAGAGAAGTCAGTAGCTTGTTACAGAAAGGCAGTAAAATGGGAAGAGGGGAGAAAAAGAATACCTTTTCATTGAAAAAGATACTTTTGTTCCAATCATTTGGCATCAAAAATAGGTTGTAAATTAGCTGCTCTCATTATATGTTTATATAATGTTTTCTTCTTTGAATGTACTAGAACAATAGGTTCTACCTAGAATCATAGAATCATAGAATCATAGAATCATAGAATCATTAAGGTTGGAAAAGACCTCTAAGATCATCGAGTCCAACCATCGACCCAACACCACCATGCCCACTAAACCATGTCCCTAAGCACCTCATCTACACGTCTTTTAAATACTTCCAGGGATGGGGACTCCACCACTTCCCTGGGCAGCCTGTTCCAATGTTTAACCACTCTTTCAGCAAAGAAATTTTTCCTCATGTCCTCATGTACCTAGAAAGAACTTGACATACTAATCTCAAAATATGAATGAAGAGGTTTTTCATAGACCTATGTTTCTTTTTGTGAGGTCTTAAAATGGCTAATTGCTGAAAGCTATCAGAGATCAAAGGTGAAAAAATGGCCATTATTTGAGAATGTAGTCAATAATTTTCTGAAGGCGCAATTTTATATTACTGGTTCAGTGGAATCTAAATAATCCAAAAGAATGTTATTATTCTAGCAAAAATTCACACAGAAAAATATAAACCATTTAAAATAACATGAGCTGAGTCACTGAATTTGAAAGATTTCTTTTAGAACTTCTTTTACTTTTTCATTCTAAATTAGAAAAGAACAAACTATTATAAAAACCAAAATCAAACCACTTCTATTTTATTAAAATAATCCTCTTACGTTGACCTAGGCTAAATTATCTGAGAATATTTTGTTTCATAAGAAACTTCATATATAGTTACTTCTTATGATGTAAGAGGAAAAGAAACATGTCCAGATATGTCCTGGACTAGGTGAATTTGCACCTTGTACATGACCCTGGTTTTCAGAAGCCAGACACTTCCCTGTTAAGTTCCCAGCAGGGACTGAATCCTCTGCACGTGCCTGACAAACCCACATAGGATTGGACTTCTCACAAAATGCAGTTACGGGGCAGGCAATAGAGCCCAGCTTGGGTATAATTTCCCTTGTGCCTTACACTATAATTGAGAATCTCTGGTTTCCACTCTACACTGCATGCATTTTATAATAAAATACACTGGCCAAACTGAAAAACATTCCTGGGATTTAGGGATCAAACTCAGGGCATTCCCAGCCAAGGATACTGAACTTGCCTCTCACCTATTCCCCCATTCCCTTAGTTTCTTCAACTGGGGGCTGAAGATCTATTATCTGAGTAAATCACTGAACCCAAGTCTCTGACCTTTGACTAGTCTCTAAGCATTAGACTGATGTGCAAATTGTGAGCACTGCCAGCATTTTTCCAAATCATGCCTATGCTCAGTATTTCCTACTGTCTTCTAACTTGGTTGATACATCTATCATAGGAGACAAAATACCCATATATACAGCGGAGTGTTCTTGAATAAATTATAAGGATTTTCCTGAGAAGTTATTAAAGAAGTTGTTAAAACTACTCTTATTAAAGAAACATTTCTGATTCTAAAGCTTCTTTTAGTTGTATGACTTTCCAATCCTTTGCAAGTGTGTGTTAATTCTAATGAATTTAACATTTTTATTTCAATGTAGGTGCACTGCTAAAATGGGGGGTAGAGACATTAAGGTTAGTTTCCTAATGTTTTGCTTAAAGGCAAAATTCATTACAGTGCCAACACAAAGATTCAAACACTCTTAAATTGCAACTAGACTGAATTTCTACCACCATGAGCCAGCCACTGCATGGAGGCAGAACCTAGCTGTTCTTCATCCAAGGCTCATGCTCTAATTGTGGAACCAGATTCCTTCAAGTCACCAAAACTAGTTGCACAAGCCAAAAGTCTTCAGATTTTCTATTAGCTGTGTTGAAGTGAACGCTTTCAAACTCCATATTAGTGAATACAGAAATTTATATTATAATTTACTGTAGGTTTGATTATAGACTCACTTTACTGAGTGATAGAGAATGAATCATTTCAAGGCTGCTGGATGGAACCTCAAAACACAATAAAATTAGGAAAAGAATCAGTCAGAAGCAAGGCATACCAAAATCTTCCTAGTGAAAAATATGATTGGTCATAAAATAAAATTTTTCATTGCAAAACACCACAGATTGACATTGCTTACATTTAAAGGCAAAGTCAGGAAAAATAAGGAAAAAAAATCTAATTTTCATTTTGATTTTAAAAAATCTGAGCATTTTTATGTCAATTTTTCATCTTTTAGTCAAAGAATATATAAAATAAATTACTTCTTGTAGATTTCCTCCCTTTTTTTCTTTATACTGTCTTCCACAGTAACTTCTCAACATTTTTCTATCTTTTGCCAAAATCTAAGGGGTAAGAATAGGCACAAAAAAGTTCCACACATCACAGATTCTATTGGATCTACTGATAATAAGGAAAAAGGCATTTTTGTGAAAGTGATCAAAGTTAAGATTTTTATTATAAACATAAAAATGCATTGAAAAATCCTAAAAGGAAAGAAGTATGAAATGAAATTTGGAACAATTTTCCAAAAGAGTATCCTTCCTTCCCAGCTTTTTCCGTAAGCTGATAATTATTCTTTGCAGCCTGCAAGCCAAATATTTTTTAAGCATTTAAGTGTGAAAGGGTACAGATAAATCAGCAGGCTCCTCTTTGTGTTTCTAATAATATAAATAACTTCAGAAATCCACCTATATATCCCAGGGACCTTCTCAATTTTTTGAACACTCAGACCATTTCAGTTTTGACGTACGTTTGAAGAATGGGCAAGGGTTAGGGCTTGTTCTTATTTCATCTGAGTTAGTTTGGCCATGATGATTCAGAAGGAACTCATTCGTTCCCATGGCAATGCAGTGAATTCTGTAAAACTCTGCTTCTGTCATTGCAAATGAAACAATTTTTTTGTGAAAATATACCAGTTGAAGGAAAATATCAGGTAACAGACAAAGCTAAGGTTCTTGAAGATAAATAATTAATTTCAAAAGGATTTACAAGTAATTCATAAACTGAAAATAGGTCAATAGAAATTTGAGAGCACTCCAGTATGAAAAAATGCAGAGGAACTCAAGGTAGGAATTCTTAATAAAATAAGAATTTGAGAAGATCTCTTTTGGGACAGATTCTACTGTGTGGTCTCCTTCTGGGTATCACGAAGGTTCTTAAAGCCAACCCTGAATAGCTACTGAAGAAATAGCAAGTAATTTCTTTGCACCTCAAACTCCACAAGGGAGGGAGAACATTCCCTGAAGACCACCGTGGTAGGGCTTTAGACACAGGAGGACACATCCCTGCAAGAAGTGGTATGTCTCAACCTGTCAGGAAGCATGAATCTTGTCAAAGAAGGCAGGAATAGGTGTTTTGGTAGGAGGGTCAGGATTGGCATTTTTCTCCCTGTAGCTCTTCCTGACAGCACCACAGGGCATTACCCAGGACGTTACATCAGGAATACCCTAATCCAACCCAAAACGATATTTTCAGAAGAGCACGAGACATTCCTTACAACACTCCTTTTCATTTCAGCTGCAGTTGTCATAAACCTTCAAGCTGTGAGAAAGGTAATGAATCTAGTTCTCTGTTGTCTCCTTATTCATCCCCTACAGAAAAAAAAGAAATAAACAAATTTTAAATTGTCACATATCACATAAAACCAAAAAGTTCAAGACTTAATTGTGAAGATCAGCAAATCTACCAGTTATCACTAGCATATCACAGCTATCTGTTCATGGGAATAAACTGAATTTTCACTGTATGAAGTGTGGATTTACTAGAATAATTTTTCTTATTCTAAAACAAATAGAAATAATTGTACCAATTATAACAGAAGTTGTCAAATAATTTTTTTCCAATAAAACAATAGCATCTTAGTGGAAAAGAAAAACATACAAGGTTGTGTTTAGATGGGAAGTTTTTTGCCCACCCAAGCAAAAACTGAACTCAGTTTATTGCACTGCAAGTGTTTTAAGACAGAAGTCAGCCTATCACTTGCTCGCTTTGTTCACAGAATAAGTGGTTCACTACACACACAGGATATGGCTTCATCACTTTCTTAAGAACTAACCAATGGCATAATCAAAACTGTTACCATTTCTTTCATCCTTTCTATCTGAACATATAGGTTTCAGTCACTATTGCTTGATTTCTGTTTACGGCTTCAAGCATATGTGCAGTAATTGCATTCAGGTCAACCTCTGCAAAGTGAGTAGTCTGTTTTTCATGATCTCTTTGTCTTTAACAGTCATCCTTAAAAGAAAACTTCTGCAATTTTCAGTCCACATGCATTACCTCAAATTGTCCTCCGAAAATTTGGAAACAGAAATGTTAAATAGAAATTGAAGATTGCTGGTGCCATTTTTCAGTTCTATGTTGGACCTTAATTGAATCATCCATCTATTTTCAACTCTCATTAATACTATTTATTTGTGTTTTAGGCAGCCCTCAGGGTCACCATTAGGCAATCAGGATTTTAGTATGCCGAACATAGACAAGCACATGATGGGAAGACATCTCTCAAGTCAAATGAATTACAATCTAAATAATTCCTGTTCTGAGAGTCACATTCTGCTTTTAATTTTAGTGGCGAAAATGAGGAAAAAGTGGGTAAACTCATTCATTGTATTTTTGGGTTGGGGTCTGAGATGTAAGTGAGTTCTCCATTATTTAAGTCAGAAGCAAGATAATCTAGTTACCCTCTTGAACCTTCAAACGTACTCCATTTATAATATGCATGTGTGTGACTGGGAAAAAATTATCCCTAACAACATGGGTAACTTCCTTCTCCATCTATATAGCCAGTGGATTGATATGATGGGGAAGTTATTTAATACAAACTTGTATATTGTGTTAAAAAATAACACAGTGAAAATCAGCTTGCTTGTATTGTCCTCAGCATCATCATACTCTTGGAACTCTGTAATAAGGGTGGGTTTTTTTACCTTTGCAAGGTGGGGGATTTTTTATCACTGTAGGCAGATAAAAATGATAACAAACAGCTCTGAGGATGCTGTGACTCAATTTCTGGATCATCATCTTGTCACGAGGGCCTTTCCAGCCCTAGGTCTCCCCTGCTGTCAAAGGTTGTTGCACCTTTCGGAAAACAGCAGAGGAACTTTGCTCCTGTATCTCATCTGCCTCACCTCATCTTCTAGTGTATTCGATTGAACTGTTGAAGAAAATGGATTTGTCCTGCTGCTACAAACTGTGACTTCTGGTGTTTGCAGAGCCACAAATTTATTTTGCTGTCCCTGATTTAGGGGCTGTTGCTTTGGGCAAAGAGATGGACAGGCATCTGGTGGCAGGTGTGTGTGAACCACCTCAGTAAGCTAAGTGAGCTCTCCAAAATTGAGCTCTCTCATTTTTGAACCACTTCAGCAAGTTATAGTGTTTTAAGCCTGAACTCTGAGAGTGAAGCTGCCTCTGAGGAACCCACCACAGACAATCTCAGACAAGCACAGGTTGAGGAAAGCTTTGCTGTACCAGCGTGTGGAGGTAGCATAGCTCTGCAAATACATCAAGCATACATCTGCTGCATTGAAGATTATTTCACTCTCAAATGAAAAGGCTCTACATGGACCCTAGAACTAAAACCATAGCCAAAAGGAAATATGCTCCTTAGCAATGACAGAAGACAGCCAACACTTACCTTCAGTAAGAAACAAGTGGCAACAAATTCTTTATGTCATGTGTGCAACTGGCATGTTTATTTATTATTAAAAAATCTATTTTAACACTGTTTACATCCTACTATAACCCAAATAAACCAAGAAGACTGGAGAGGTTGTTCGGACAGACACTGAGTAAAGGTGCATAAGGCACGCAGGAGCTCCACTGTTCCTTAATTTCATCAGAGAAACCGAGAGTCCTCATGACCTGGTGATTATTTTGACTTTTAACTGTGACCTCTGGTGTTGGCTTTCTCTCCAGAGGTAAGAGATATAAACCACAAAGATCATAACATTTGCTCAGAGGAAACAAAAGAGTAACACGCAAATTAATCACTTATGAAACATACATTGTTCTATCAATTGTTCATAGATAATGCCAGAAACAGTAATCCAATTAACAGCCACTCAGCTAGCAAAGTTGTTTGGGATCGTTCCCATGACATTTAAGAGAAGTGCAACTCTTGAACATATACCCCATCAACAGATTTCTTTGTTTAAGCTTGACAATGACCACACTTTTAACCTTGCGTTGACTCACGCCAGCACTAGAAACAGGGTGCTCAGAAACACCACTCTCCTGAGTCCCTCGCAGTACTTTGTAATGACACTGCTGCATGGCATTGCTATAGTGAGAGTGGGGAAACCAAGCTGGAAGGTGGACAAGGTCTGTACACCTGTAGGTGGAACAAGCACCTTTTATCACACTACTTCTATTTTGATCACTAAACATGCTACTCCTGTTGCAGTGTCCTCTGCCTTCAACAGTTTTTCCTGTATAGACCATTCATGTGTTTGTATGCCATGGCAAATAGACCAAGTCAGCATTGTACCATCCAACTGTTAGGGGCCAGTGTTGTATAGAAATGAAACAAGTCTTAACAAATAGCAATATCTGCCTGGGAGAATGTGATTTAGCTTGTCAAAGGGAGCTTGGAAAAGCTTTCTGAAAAAAATGATTCTAAACAGTTATGCCAGTATAAGTCCTACCATGGGAAACTGCTTCCGATGAACTTTTCATATTGAGTATAAAAGCATCTTATACTAGTATAGAATATCCCCCTTCCTAGACAAAAATAGCCGTACTACAAAAAGTGCTTTCACACTAAATCATTTGGAGGTGATTTGTACTGCTTTTTCATCATTGGATTAGCTGAAGTTCTGGGCTTTTACCATGCAGGTAAGGTTTATATTATTTCTTTAAATAACTGGTATGAAGTCAACATTTGGTCAGTCAACATGATGGTCAACATTTTTTTACAATGATTTTGCAAAGTTGGTATTTAGTTTCACTTCAATTTGGAGCAACACCTCCTCACCTCTGCCTCAATTTGTAATGAAAAAGAAAATCTGGCAGACCACAATTCCAGGCTGTCCCAGACCTAATGGTTCAGGGAAAGCAGCTGAACTCCAAACATAGAAATTTAGAAGTGACTATGCCCATGATTTCTGACTCAGTATGCCAGGGAAGTGGTAGCCCAAAGCCCTGGCATTTTTTGTCAGGTGAACTGCAGAAGACCTGAGAAGACTCTCTAATGACTTGAGAGTTGCATCTTTGCTGTCCATGAGGAAGATGGCTAAAAATGGGTTATACAATTTTGCAAGAAACAAACATTACAAATGGATACCACAACACAAGTACAGTTCAGACAGAACAACGCCTAATGACACTCAGAGCTTCAATAATATCAAAACATCACCATGTAATATTTCATATATCACAAATTAATGTTCTTCAGTGAAGACTTTACATCAGTGAATTCCTTAATAACCCTATCTCCAAGTCATCGATGTTCTTTCAAAAAAAAAAAGAAAGAAAAAAAAAAAAGAGAGAGAGAGTTGGGAGCATTTATTGATTTCAGCTCAGATCTGAACCAAAAGTAAAAATCTTCCAAAGTCAGGTTACTGGTAAGAAGGTAATGATTCATACTGCTTCTATTATAGCTAGGGAAAAATGAACCTATCTGGATATGAAACAGAAATAAAACTTATCAAGAGATGTGGGATGTAACAGTGATCTATTAAACTAGACTGAAGTTAAAAAAGTTGGCAACATAGCAAATGAAAATCTTAGACTGTTAGCTCTGTAGCCTGATTTTGAAATCAAAGCATTTTGGCTTAAAGGAAAAAAAAAGGTGAGATAGAAAAAAAAAAAAGGGAAGGGGGGATAAAGACATTGTAGCTGAGCATTCAAATCCACCTGCATTTATCCAGATGGAACCTCAAAACCTTTTGAGGTCCATTAATTGTTACCCTGGCTGCTAAAGGTTCCCTGTGTAATCCAGCAGAGATTTTTAACCTTAAAAAGTATAGGATAATGAGTGTTTATATGACACAAATGCACTACAGTGCACACGAAAAATAAAGATTCTGTCAGTTACAAAAAAAGTATTTAGTACCATAGAGTGATTTTTCCAGTGTTGCAGTCGACTGCCTTCAATGTCTGTTGTCTCCAAGGCTGAGTGAATCACCTTTTAAATATATATAAAGATCTCCTGTGAAATCACTTTGTCAGTAGCTCAGCTGCACAAGGTAGAGGTAATCTATATCAAAAATTCCTGACAGGGACTGTGCTTCCTTGGCAGGTCTTTGAAACCTTCCTACTCAGTGACCTCAGGCTTCAATGAGTCACTGTAAAAAAGTCAAGCTGCTGTATGTAGGTAATGAATGCACAAATTCATACTGCTGCTATTGCAGCTATGAAAAAATTGAATATTTCTGGAAGTGAAAACCTGTGAAGTTTATATTTGGAAAAAGAAATGTAACAAAATCTCACTGATTTCATCATGTGCATGTATACTGTCAGATGGGTTCAGCGCCTCTTTCACTCCATGACACATATCTGCACTGCATATATGTTGCCTCTTTCACTCCGTGACACATATCTCCAAGTCATCTGCACTGCATATAAGTTGCAAACCAAGTTCTTTCCTTAGCAAAAAGAGCCAGAAGACAGTTTTGCTCAGGAGGTTGCACCATACAAGCAGTATAGATGTGACTAGCCTACTGCATAAAGCTTTACACTTGAGTGGTACAGACATGAGCGTGCTTGTCTGGAGCAACAAAGACATAGTAAGTATACTCATGCTGGAATGCAACATTACGATGAAAGCTGTTATTCTTTCCACTCCAATCACTCTTTATGGCACCGTTCCATTAGGACAGATATGCGAAATGACTCTTTCTACCAAGACCCAGTATGTAGCTTTGCCAAGACACACTGCGACAAGATAGAGGAAGGGGGAAAATGAGGTAGTCCCCTATTGCCTTCCTTTTTTTTTTCCTTTCCCAATATAAAACCTTTCCAACTTAGACTGTAGACTAAGTATAGTCTTAGGTGCCAAATAGCACCTAGCATCCATTGCAATGCATATGACAATATACAAATTCAGCTTGCTATAGACCTTCATTGCAAAAATCGCTAGAACCAATAAAAAATTGTATTATAAATTATCTCTTTCACTCCAGTGTTTTTTATAGGTTTACATAAGGAGAAAAAATGGCAGATGTATTTCTTAAAATTTGGCTAGTGGGCAAATTGCAGGACTGCATAAGTGAGAGCTGAATGAATTCTCCATCTTACTAAATTAATCTGAGCCCATATTCATCTCACCCAATATTACCTACCAAAAGGCATTGCCAGGAGCATAGTCTCCCTAAATTTTCCCTTTAGTCAGTCTAGAAAAATAGACAACTCCAGGGAGTGATTCACCCCCTATAATTCCCTATAACTAACCAGTTTGGGGATCACCTGTCTGAATTCAGCAGTTGTGTACAAAGGATGTGGCTCATGAAGCAGCAGCATGGCTGCCTGGAGGTGGTTTCTGTAACTTACAAGTGTTTTAATTTGCTTCTTCTCCTAGGAGTAGGGTTGAAGACACACATCCATGTTGCTCATTCACACTACTTTAGAGCAGATGCCCTCAACCAGATCTAGCTGCGCTGAAAGCCATTGCTGTTCCCCCTGCTTATCAGTTGCTCCTGCAAATACACAACTCACTGAGAGTTGTGCAAATTCACCCCAGAAACAGGTGAAACAAAAGCCATGTTCCTTGTGTATCATTTCTTTTGTCTACTCCACACGGTCTCCCAAGGAGGGAACAAGAAATACTTTATGAGAGAGATGCTTTTTTATAAAAGCTCCATGGAATTTCAGAAATTGCCCCATCTTTTAATAAAAATCATTATTGTATGTATACATTTAGATAGGTACATGCATGAATACATAAATGTGTATCAGCAATCACACCTTGAAAATGCATGAATACAAACATTTCCAATTAATTACAGGTCCATCTGGTCTCTGTGGGTTGTTAGCAGGGTAGTTAGTTTTATAGTTACAAACTCAGGAGCTCAAATTCAAATCCAGCTTGTAAACTGTGGACTGCACTCCAGTCTGCAGTCATTAACTGCTCTCAGCCTGAGGGCCATACTCTACCTCCAGGGCTATTTTTGAAGCATAACTCTCCAGTCTTGGGTGCAGTTTTTCTACATTTTATTTTTCCAGCCATGTGTATAGGATTTATTATGCTTTCCCATCTGTTTAATACAAAAACTGCATACAACACACAAGGACATATAGTTTATGTATTACCATATTTTATGACAGAATTTCTATTCAATAAGCTGAAGTGAAGGGTATGAAAAAGCTTATTCTAAAGTACTAAATATATATAGGGTGTATATGGCATACATCATTATCAGGAGAACTAGCCAATTAGGACAAAGACTGCTTTTGCCTTCTGTAACTTTTGACAGCGGGGTCACATTTTTTGACACATCAGTTACCTTCCAGTATAAAATAGTTGACAATCTTTCTGGCAAAATTCAGTGAAAACCATGGTAAGTGCCATCAGAAGAAAATGAAGCTACTCCCTATTGTCTATGTTCGCCATAGCAATTGGTCCTCTGTGCAGTCTGGATTGCACAGGCTCTGAAACGTGAAAATTGTATCAAAATAATTTCTAACAGAGGTTTTACTGGTATTCCAACCATTACAACAAACAAGCAAACAAACAGATCAATTTGAGGGAATGCATTCCTTTAAGATTCACTATTTCCTGAGAGTTTTAGGAGCTGGGAAGATGCTTGAGAGAAAAAAAGGGTTCCCTAGGAAGCACCAGGGCAGGGCTCCTGGGCAGAAGCAAGAGGCAATGCTCATTCCTTCTTCTTCTTTATTCAGTTTCTGATTTTTGCCCTTCCTTTTATTAATATATAGCAAACCCATTTACTCCACCAATTTCTATCATGAGTTTCTAATACTGGAGACTTTTGTTGTTTTTCTGATGTGCAGAAAACTCAGCAGGGAACAACCCATACTTCCCTCCTGCTGTTTTGTAAATTGACAGATCAGAGTGTGACCTAACTGCTTTTTAACAAAAAGTTAAAGTTATTTCAACACCGTTCTGTACGAGCCTCTAGGGTTCTGGACAACAAAGACAAGTGGTGAAATGTCTAAACCCATAATTTCCTTGCAAACTGCTTAGGCTCTTGTTTATCATCCCACTGACAGTGCTATGCCAGATTATCATGTCTGTTGAAGAATATTGATATGAACGAACACAGCAGTTTAATTTCCAGGAATACAGTCCTGGGAAAGTGAGAGGAACAGGCAAGGGCTTCTTTGTTTGTTTGCTCTTGTGCAATGTAAGCAGTTCTGCTTGTTTTATTCTGAGGCCAGGTTTTTTTTATTCTTCTACCCTTGTATTTTTGTTTCATTTGACCAAAGCATTTTGCCAAACAATGAGGTTTAACGTTGTCTTCAATGTTGCTATTCACTTGAGATCAATATAAAACATTTCTGATGCATTCCTTACATTTTGCAATCCTTACATGATGTGTGTATTTTTTCTGTTAATCCCTTTGGAATGACTTTTTTGATATCTTTTTAAAAAGTCCTGCATAATATTGAGATACACTTCAGCCTGAAAATATGGCCTTGAAACATCTTGTCCCAACAATACTGTGTTGGTAGATCTATTCTCTGTGTAAGACGTTGTCCTCAGCAGTCTTAGTTCACTTTTCAGCTGAGAAAGATGAACATTTTCCTTTCTTGACAAGGCAAAGGGGGAGATACTCATAGACTGACCTTACATGATTCTCTGCAGGTGATTTTCTCTCTCCACTGACTACAGACTGGGAAAGCCCTTTGCAGAGAGAAGGCATCTGTACTCCCCATTTAGACACTGATTATTTGTCTAAAAGTAGACAAAATGAACCACAGCCTTATTCACTATTAAGCACTGAACTCCATCCATTTACCTTCAGGTGCTGATTAAAACTTCGTTTCTCTCACTGCATTGACTTATACACCTCTATTAGAATTTAAATCTATACATTTTCTATATGATTTCAAATTTACAGTACATTTATCTCACTTTGTGGCACTGTTGATTCTTCCTAGGAAGAGTTTCTATGAACTAAAAATGTTACCATTATCTTCCTTGTCTGAGCTGTGCTTCCCCTGTTGGTACCTACAAACTCTTATATACTGACATAATTCACCAAAGTAGTGCAAAAAGTAGTTTTTGCACTTTTCCACCTCCTGTGAACCACCATTGTGCTCTTAATTGTGAAGTGCTCCACATGTCTTCATGCCTCAGGTATCCATCCTTGCAGTGCTTCAGATCTTCCATCACCTCTAACATGCAAACACTTACCACGGCTCAGGGGCTTCAGCAGACAATTTCTTTGGCCTGGAAAAAATTACTTTGTCAATGGTGAGTCCTGAATCTTTTAGTAGCCTCTTTTGGAGTGCTTTGCCCTAGATGGTCTCATAATTTAGTCAGATGTTAAGGACCGGGTTAACTCCAAAACTGAAAGATAGGTTTGTACAACTTGAAATTGCACAAATTCC
The DNA here is from genome assembly GCF_965638725.1 of Aptenodytes patagonicus. Taxonomy (NCBI): domain Eukaryota; kingdom Metazoa; phylum Chordata; class Aves; order Sphenisciformes; family Spheniscidae; genus Aptenodytes; species Aptenodytes patagonicus. Next base: position 159,544,189 of record NC_134950.1, read on the forward strand.
TCCACAAATTCTTGCAGACCTTTTTTCTGAGTCTGTCTAAAAATTGTTCACATGCTTCATTTTTATGTGAAGTATGAAGTACTCCTTGAATTTTGTACTGCACTTTCAGACTTAGCCTCTCTGCTTGAGCTACTGAAAACGATTAAAACATCAACTAGTTCAAAACCACCTACTGTCAGAAACAAGGCTGTCTTCTGTCTTCCTTTTTGCTGCTGCCCATAGCTTGTAGTTCCTTTTAAACTTCCTCCAGTTGTCCTTCACGTTTCCCAAGGCGTTTAACTCTGCTGGGGTCTTGAACAACTCCTTTCTTCTATTCAGGGTGTAGTTCAGTTGACTTTATTCCTGTTCCAGTGTTTGGCTCAGCAGCCACGGGGAACAGGGAGATGGAAAAGACCAGCTCCACTTCATGAAAGCTTTCTTAAAAGTGCAGAAAAATTTAAGTCATCCTTCACAACAGATCATTTTCTTCCAATTATCACAGACAAAAACATCCTAAAGGGGGAGTTTTCCACAAAGTGAGGGGTAGCAAGAGAGAGGACGTAGAGAAGATGGCATGAGAACATCTGTGGAGAGCCAGAACTGGCTGTGGCCTACTGAGAAATGTCAGACTTATTAGAAAGAGAATCAAACGTAGCAGCTAATGAGCCTAAATAAGAAGCACTGTCTTTTCCCTTCTTGTGATCTTCCTCTTTGTGTCTTCCCAGCTGCCTGGGCAATAAATATCATTTGGGGCAGAAGAGAGCAATTGCATCTCAAGGAAAATGGCAACCTGAGCTGGAGGTTTGTTCCACCATCCTATGAGACCAGCAGCAGAGGAAATAGACATATCTCAAAAAGAAGAAATGGTTTCATTTTTAGTAAAAGTATACAAAAAGTCTGTGACGTTGTTCTCGGCTTCACCTTTTCATTCTTCTGAGAGTTCAGAAATAGCTTCATTATCTATAGAAAAACAACTCCATTCAACTGAAATGTTTTTTGTTGTTGACATTTGGTTTTGTACAATATTGGCATAGAACCAAAATATTTTGAAGTTTTTCAATGAGGAAAAAAAAAAAAGCAAGAGGCAAATAGAGATGGAAATACAGCCAACAGCCTAGCTAACTAGGTCACTTAGTAGGGATATGAACTCTTCTTGCATCTGTTTCTCTTTGTATAAATAATTAAACATTCACTGCATTAGAAAGGTGGAGATTAGCTATCTATGGGCTGATGATAAAGGGCCTTGGCTAGGCTGCAAGACACTTATGGAAAAGCCCCTTTTCTTAATTATGTAAATCGGAGACTAGATCTATCCATAAGACCCAACCGAATCTTGTCATTACCAGCATATGGTTGTCATGTGATGAAGGTCACCCTTTTTGTCTCTCAGAAAATCCTTCCCTGACACCAAAAAAAATCATGTGCATCACCTAGAAGATGCTACATTTTGAAAACAATATTTTTTTTCTGAAAGTTTTAATGGTAAGACTCTTTATTGAAAAAATTCTAACCAGTTGTGAAAAAAGCTGGATTTTATGTAAAGTTAACTGATGAAAATGAATGTTTCATGAGAGGAACTTTTTTGCAATGCATATATTTTCTTCAAATGTAACAAAAGTTATTCATTTCAACAAAAATAGAAAAATAAAAAATATTTTAGTAAAATTGATTTTTTTTAAAAATTGAGATTTATGAAAAAAAGTATTTGTAGTTTTTCCCTCAGAAATATTTCTTCCATTTTCTTAATGAGCTTTGCATCTATTTTATTTACAAAGTATCCAGGGCACTTCTTCATTCAGGGCTTGTATCTGAAAGGTTACTAGTTTTTCTCACTGATGGCAATGGAGTTACTTCACCACTACAGTATTTCAGTTGTGTGCTGTCCTGAAAATACGGAAATAACAATATTTAGGCAATGGTAAAAATGGAGTTATGCAGGAGTAATCAGCCTCCCATAAATGGAGGAAACTTGTTTGCATACAAGACAGTTTTTAAAAGGCCATGTAAAAGGAGGTTAGATTTGCTTGCAAGGAACTAGTACGTAAAATCACCATGGACAGTCCAGTGCTCGCTCTTCGTTACGGTGCAGGGTTGAGTTCCTCTGCAAACACCTGACCAGCGCACTATGGATTCCAGGACATCACAGTACCCTGCTGTTGTTTTGATGGGAAAGAAGGAGTGATGAAACAAACTAGGCATTTCAGTCTCTGCTCTACCTCAACTTAAAACATAAGATGCTGTGAGTGTTGTTCTGTTGTACACTGATCAATGTGATTGTAGCTTTGAAGCTGGCTGTACATCATGCAGCAAAGATATCTTTGATTAATCCCCTCCTGGTTAGTTTAAGTGATAGAAAGCCCCCTGAGGACTTAGGCTTGCTCTCCTTCTTTGCAGAGATCAGAGACAAATAGTTTCTTCCTGTGTTATTCGTGTCTTGTGTAAAGAGGATTTGTACAAGGAAGTCCCAGGTGTAAACAGTATTGAAAAATTGTTCTAAAGGATTAAAGCTTCTCTAACGATCTGACCCAGGGAGTGTGTCTTCTAGCAGCCTGCACTGATGTACCGAGGTTTGGGCTTAAAGTAATGAGGCAATGCGCTAGACATAATGTTTTGAGAAGATGTGAAAGACGGAAGTCTCACCCATTGGTATATTTATTAGAATAAACATTAGTGACAGTCCTTCCTGCTTAAAGGGAGGTAATTTTGCCCAATAAATTATACACAAAAAAGCACACTAGCATAGCATCTACTTTTTTGCCTCTTTCTATGCCTTGAGAATAAAAGCAGGTGAGTACTAGGGAAGTAGGGTGAGGGTGAAACCCTATAGCTCCACTGAATTCTCGGACTGTTCCTGTACTGTTACTTTAAGGCTGAAAGGGACACCTTTTTTTCCTGTATCAGAATGTTGTCCAATGTCACTTCTAATTCAATAAACAGAAAGACCTGTATGACTGTCAGAAAAATCTCTACAGACCTTTCAACAACGTTATCCAATATGAATTTGTCTTCTTTTTAGACACTGCCAAAAAGACCAACTTTTGCACATCTAGTAGAACTTCAGTGAGGAGTTCATGCTTAGAGCATCTTTCAAATTCATTGCCTGTTTCTTACCAAATGTGTATTTATTAATTTTTCTGTTAGCCAAGAGCCTAAGGAAAAGGTAGAACAATTCCATATAATGGGCAGAATTGTTGTATAAACATCCTGTCCATTATTTATTTTGGAAATACAGAAGCCAATGGAGCCATCGAACTATAAGGTCACATTTGCTTAGAGCAAAATCTCTGTGTCAAGATTTCAGTCTGCCTAGAGTTCTTGTCTTGCAGCAGGGAGACTACAGAGGAAAGAGAGATGTAAACTGAACACCAAAACGACACTTGAAAGAATTCTTGTTCTTCCACAGAACAACTCAGGAAGGAGAGATAAAAGGAGAAGTAAAACTGTTGATGTTTTTCTGTATAAATTGTGACTCTGGAAAAAACTACTGTTTGCATGCATATGTATGCACACTGAGATCAAATTAAGATGGCCTGGACAAACTCAATTCTTTTTTTTCAGAGCTTCCTACATCTTGACTGGGCAATTTGGATGTTCTTTATTGGTCCTTATTCGTTCATGTGTGAATGGGAAGATTCTTCTTACTTTGCATGAAAAAAAAAAAAATGAAATATTGATGATGACATGGATCAAAACTGATGTAGTTTTTAAATTTACCACCCAACATCTGTCATATAAGTCAGTGGAGGAACAGATAACATCAGTTATTTTCTTAACAGACTACCTTTTTAGTCTGGATTAGTCTGAGAGTTACAGCAAGACATACAGATACTTGGTTATACATCTGCCCCATCTCCTGGGAGCATGGCCTCTGGATCACAGATCCCCTGTGCCTCTCCTGGCACCATTCGCTTCCCGTCTCCTCGATACTGGATCTGTGCTACCCTCACCCCTTCCAACCTCTTTTTACTTTGCATTGTCTCACCTCTCCTCTGCCCTCCACCTCAGTTCATTGCTCAGGTGACACCAGTTCTCACATGGACATCCTATTTAAACGCAATGTAGCAAACTGATAAATTCTTAAAGCTGGCACTGAAAGAAGTAATTCCACCTTTCTACCCTCCCCATTTAGCTTATTCCAGCCTAATGTCTTGCCAGACTTATAGCCTGAATCTTCCTCAAAGCGGTCCTGATTGCAGTCTGCCCATGGATCCTTTGGGAGTCTCCAGCACTCGCATTCCTTGCCCAAGTTTTATACCCTCCTCTCACCAGTGTCCTTCCCATGGACCAGCTGTGGTTTCCTGGCTCTTTTCCCAGCCCATTCACATCTTTTGTTCTCGCTGCTGACCACATTTTCTTCATTTGCTTCCGCTGTCCTGCTTTCACTGCTGGCTGGGTACAAGAGTAAATGACTTGTTGCCAGCCTGCTGCTTCTGGGCTTTCACATCAGGGTCTCCCAGGTTCCTACCCAGGCATGAGCAGCAAGATTAGTCCACCATAGTGAATCAGAGGTGGCTGCAGTATATTTAAATAGAGAATTGTAAAAAACAAGTTCTTTGGCAGATGCAGAGGTGAAACCAATCAGACTAGACAGGATCTTCAGTTAATAAAAATCAACTACATAGTTCAGCATAGTTCCATTATTTTATATTTCTAAACTTCCCGTCCTTGTGTATGAAACAAGAATGTTGCCAACACAGCCCCCATTTCATCAGGGCACTTAAGCATATATTAATCATCTATATTTATTCAGCAAAGTATTTAGCAGATATTTTACTTTAATTCTCCCAGAGGTCAGCTTATAAGAGCATATTTAAATACTTACCATAATAGAATTAGGATGAAGCATCTGGGCCTAAGAAGAAAAGCAGTCTGCTGCACAAAAAGTAAAAGAAATCTGAAGAGATAAAACTATCAGATTCATTCTTCTTTTACACAACACCTTGTCATAACTGAATACCAGCATATCAGACACAACGTCTAATTTTGGTGTGCTTTTGTAAATTTGGTGCCTTCTGTAAATTTATTTTCTTGGATACATTTCTTGGTCAGCTGAAATGGCCCATATAAAGATTTCAGCTACCTTCTCCCATCTGTACTTTCCTTTTTTTGCCACATTTAATATATGATCAAAGAAGAGGAAACCAAGAACACAGAAGCACTCAGGAAAGCAATCACAGATTCTCCAGTTACTGCTGAAATAATTCCCTGAAGATGTGTTATGCTTTTCCATTTTTACTTGGCAATCCTCAAAAGCACGTCAGATGGGTGATCTCTCTCATCCTATCCTTGTCCTCGAACATTAATTAGTTTATGCTTTGTGACTGACTCCTGCTGAACAGTATCTCTGAAGTTAATCATGTCAATAGGGACATTTATGTAAGCTTAGGTTCTATGTAATAGCACTAATTATAAAAGGAGATGTAAGGTTATTTGGCTACAGAAGTGTATTGATTCATGAGGTTACAGAAAAACAAGTTTTCAGATGTCACTGGTGAGAGGAACAAGTCAAATGTGAACTGGCTTCGTGCTGCTCACCAGTTCAACACCTCCATTTGCCTTTCTTCAGTCTCCTTTGCCTCACCTGTGGCAACGTCCTACGGCAATGGTATTTTTCCTTGTTGGGGGCAAGGAGTAAGGCTTTAGCGCAAATTTCTGCAGAAAAGCTTAGTGCAAGGAAGAAGGAATGCAGGAGGACAGGATGCTGAGATGATTTTTATACGAATAGAGGAACATATCTCCCTTTTTTGCATTTATCATTTGGTAGTGCCATCACCTCATTATGGGAGTGCTCTGTATGCTACTCCTATGAAGTGAAGTTATACTCTGAACAGCTCTTGAAGATTGATTTTCGTAGTTTGATTTTGCTTTGGAACAGAGAATTTAGGCATTTAAAATGTTGGTTTCCATTGCCCTGACCCTGAAAGGCAGTGTGAGGTCGACTTTTGGCCAAAAGCTATGGTTTGGGCCAGTGAAACCAATGGAAGTTCTTATAAAGTTAGTATTGGTCGTTCTAGCAGAAAAGCGTGATGTTTGTCCCTGCTATATGGCTCTGAAGTGATCTTCAGTTGGGACAGTGGTACAAATATAGATGAACTGAGAAGCAGTTTGAAACTTTACCTATGTCTTGGTTTTGGCTGGGATAGAGTTAATTTTCTTCTTAGTAGCTGGTACAGTGCTGTGTTTTGGATTTAGGATGAGAAGAATGTTGACAACACACCGATGTTTTAGTTGTTGCTAGGTAGTGCTTACACTAGTCAAGGACTTTTCAGCTTCCCATGCTCTACCAACTGAGAAGGCTGGAGGTGCACAAGAAGCTGGGAGGGGGCACAGCCAGGACAGCTGCCCCCAACTGGCCAAAGGGCTATTCCATACCATGTGACGTTCATGCTCAGTATATAAACGGGGGGGAGTTGGCCGGGGGGTGGCGACTGCTGCCCGGGGACTGGCTGGACATCGGTCAGCAGGTGGTGAGCAATCACATTGTGCATCACTTATTTTGTATATTATTATTACTATTATTATTATTAATTTCCCTTCCTTTTCTGTCCTATTAACTGTCTTTATCTCAACCCACAGATTTTACTTTTTTTTCCTGATTGTCTCCTCCATCCCACAGGGGATGGGGGGGAGTGAGCAAACGGCTGTGTGGTGTTTAGCTGCCTGATGGGTTAAACCACAACAGTCTTTTTGGCACCCAACGCTGGGCATGAAGGATTGAGATAACAACAGAACTGACCAGAGCGTGTTATGGCAAATTTGTTATAAGCATTCATCATATTGGTTTAACAGTTGCTGGTCACAATGTTGATTAATTTACTCTCAAAGTTCTCGTGCTTGCTCTCAGAGTTGTGTTATGTAACACCTCACTTGCTGTATATGTTCTCTGTTGTGCTGTTTATCACCTCTGGGTGATAAATGGATCAAGGATATCATTTTGCTGCAGGGTGTAACACTGGTTTATGATATGATAACATTACTGGTCGTGAGACTAATCTGGTATTTCTACTCGGCATTGCCATCATCTCCATACCTCGGGAGCCACCTTTTGGAAACTATTAATAATTACACTCTTTGCGTTTTCTTCTCAGGGAACCAATCTATGGGAGACACAGGGGGAGACCCTTTCCCCCTCTCCTTCACCTTCCCTTTTTCCTTCAAGCTAGTTAAAACAGCTCTTGAGATTTTTTAATATCCTTGGGGTGTTCAAACCAGCATGTTCCTACTGTTATGTCTCCTGAATGTGGTTCAGGTCTTGTTTAAGGGTAAGCAACTATTTAAGAATACCATCCAGAGATCTATCCCCATGACAGGCACTGCAGCTACTCAAACCCCGGCGACAGGCACTGCAGCTGAACCAGAGAACCAACCTGTGCCAGTATCAGTTGCCCCTATACACTAGAAGAAATACACAAGAAAATCAGCTCATTTAGTAAGGGATGAAGATGAACCAGGGCCATCACAAGAACAGGAGGAGGAAGAGGCAGAACCCATAAATGAGATGGTAACCATCCGATCCCTATCCCTGAGTGAGCTGTGAGACATGCGAAAAGATTTCAGTTGTCGTCCAGGCAAGCACATTGTCACCTGGCTGCTCCAATGCTGGGATAACAGGGCCAGTAGCCTGGAATTGGAGGGTAGGGAAGCCAAGCAGCTGAGAACCCTTTCTAGGGAAGGGGACATTGACAAAGCAATTGGAAAAGGGTCTCAAGCCCTCAGCCTCTGGAGGCGACTACTGTCAGGCGTGAAGGAGAGGTATCCCTTCAAGGAAGATGTTATATGTCACCCAGGCAAGTGGACCATCATGGAGAGAGGTATCCAGTACCTGAAGGAATTAGCTGTGCTGGAGGTGATTTGTGATGACCTGGACAACAAGCAGTTATCCAAAGATGCAGATGAAGTCAGTTGCACACAACCCATGTGGCGGAAGTTTGTATGGAGCGCACCATTGTCATACGCCAACTCATTGGCAGTAATGACCTGGAAAGACGGAGAGGAACAAATGGTGGATGAATTGGCTGGCCAACTCCAGCAATACGAAGAAAGTCTCTCTTCCTCCCTGTGGGCCTGCGTCTCGGCTGTGGAAAAACTGTCCACAAAACTGTCCCAGGACTTCAGCAACTCAAAGAGGATATGTCCTGCTCCTCATCTGTATGGACCAGTATCTCAGCCATTAGGAGTAAGTGTCCCTCTGCTCAAGAGAGAGGATATAGTGGATACAAACCACGGGCTACCTGTGCTTCTACATGCATGCCCACAGAGAGGAAATGAGGAAGTGGGATGGAAAATGTACCTCGATCCTAGAGGCACGGGTACGTGAGCTGCAAGTGAAAACAATCACAAAAGGGAGTTCTTCCAGGAAAATTGCTGCTCCAGTTTCCACATCCCCTATCATGCACCAGCCTCTGGAAAACTGAACAATACAAGGGACTGTTAAAGGCTACACTGAGAGCAATGGGTGCTGGGACGTTCAAACATTGGGACACGCATTTAGCAAAAGCCACCTGGTTAGTCAACACTAGGGGATGTGCCAGTCAAGCTGGCCCTGCCCAATCAAAACTTTTACGTACTGTGGAAAGGGATAAAGTCCCTGTAGTGCACATAAAAAATATGCTGGGGAAGACAGCCTGGGTTATTCCTGCCTCGGGCAAAGGCAAACCCATCCGTGGGATTGCTTTTGCTCAAGGACCTGGGTGCACTTGGTGGGTAATGCGGGAGGGTGGGGAAGTCCGATGTGCACCTCAAGGGGATTTGATTTTGGGTGAGAATAGCCAACAAATTAAATTGTATGAAGTGAGTTGCTATATATCACTGTACATCATCACTTCTGGAGTGGCTATATGCCATATCAACGGTATTACAGTAAGAATCACGCAGATTAATGATGAATGAACTTTGATGAAGACCAAGCAAAGCGCAGTGATAACGGAACCAGAAGCGGCTTCAGCATGCAAGAATCCAACACCACACACCATCTGTCCTGCCCTGAAGGACTCTTATGACAGATGGAGCCCAAAGTCATGGACTAAGTGAACTCAACGGACATTTCAGAGGGATGGCCCGTAGACTACGGGAATGATATCTGTGTGTATATATCAAAAGACAGGAAAAGTGGTGGTGATTAATTGGAATGTATTGGAAAGTGTGGGACCTGGGCATGACGTAGATGGTATAGAATAAGGGAAGGGTGGATACTGACCTGGTTTCGGCTGGGATAGAGTGAATTTTCTTCCTAGTAGCTGGTACAGTGCTGTGTTTTGGATTTAGGATGAGAATAATGTTGATAACACGCTGAAGTTTTAATTGTTGCTAAGCAGTGCTTACACTAGTCAAGGACTTTTCAGCTTCTCATGCCCTGCCACCGAGAAGCTGGGAGGGGGCACAGCCAGGACAGCTGACCCCAACTGGCCAAAGGGACATTCCATACCATGTGACGTCATGCTCAGTACATAAACTGGGGGGAGTCGGCCGGGGGGTGGCGACTGCTGCTCAGGAACTGGTTGGGCATCAGTCAGCAGGTGGTGAGCAATTGCATTGTGCATCACTTATTTTGTATATTATTATCATTTTTTTTTTATTTACTATTGTTATTATTAATTTCCCTTCCTTTTCTGTCCTATTAACTCTTTTTATCTCAACCCACAAATTTTACTTTTTTTTCCCGATTGTCTCCCCCATCCCACTGCGGGGCAGGGGGAGTGAGCGAATGGCTGTGTGGTGTTTAGCTGCCTGCCGGGTTAAACCGCAACAGCCTATGACACTCATTGCATTCTTTTCACTTTGTGTTTACACTGGGAAGCTGAAAAACAAAACTACTAGAAAGCAAAAGAATTAACCACTGGTTTGAAAAGAAGAATGGTATAAAATTTTACCATGTGCCCAGTGGATTTTAAATTAGAAAGGGTGACCTTTCTAGTTAAGTAAAGGGGGAAAAAATAGCTAATGTAGAAGCTGAAATTATGTCTAAAAATTAGTGTATGATTCTTTCATATTTCTGATGGGATGGGATGGGATGGGATGGGATGGGATGGGATAGGATAGGATAGGATAAGATAGGATAGGATAGGATAGGAATCTGCATTTTATAAGTTATATAATATGCCACTGGAAGCATGAAGGTGCCAGAAAATACGCCCTGAATATGAAACTGATTGCCAAGGAGGATAAAGGTACATGCTGAAACCAGAATAATTCTGACCCTCGTAGCACACCTCCTGCAGTACGTGTGGATAACAGAACAGCTGTTTCAATAGCTAACACTCCCCATGAATGACTACATGAAGACTTACGCCAATGTCAATCATTTCTCCTGATGCTAAAGCATTCCTCCTGATGCTAGATCTTAGAGCACAAAAGAGATAACCTCACTTATGCTGCCCTATCAAGTACAGGAAACAAAAATGCCTTCATTTGCAAAATGCTGGTGGCACAATCCAAGCCCGGCAGAGACCCACTTGCAGTACTGCAGCCAGAGACAGGCTGCGAGACTGAAACGTTCTTCAAAGTTCCAATCATCCGATGTGTGAAATGACAGCATTTCATCCATATGTTCTCATTGCACACATTTTAAAGGGACAGTTAAGCAATTTAAATCAGGGACAGTACCAAATCACATAATTATACCTAAATATTTTCTGAATATGTGCAGTGAAAATGTAATTTCTGCCTAGGAGACTGGTTGGCTTAGCACTTTCTCCAGCAAGCTTGTTTGAATTCAGAGCACACTGAATTTCTTGGAAACTGTCGTGCTTCAATATGCTGTTATTAAGTCTAAGTAAAATACATCAGAAACTTCATTCCAGTGTGGAAAACTACCATCACAATTAGGGGTTGTACATGCACTTTTTGTCAGTGTTAAGGAGGAGAGGAAGGATTTCCCATCCTTCCCGTGATACAAAGGTCATGCAGACTATTTTCCTCAAGGCAGGATGCTTTGAGAAACCCAGCACTACCACTATTCTGCTGCATGAAGTTAGTAGATAGAAGATTCGTAATAAGATGGGAGCCAATCTGCTAGCCACCATTAAAGTCATTATTTGGTTTTCTATCTATTTTAAAAATAATTTCCTTTAAGTTAGTAATTTTGTCACTATCTATATAGAATCAAGTGAAATGATGGTTTTGAGTTAACAGACGGGGTGCTACATGAAGGTTTTTTCTTTGAATCAGCTAAAAGTGTTATGTACTCTTTTCCAGGATCTGCCTAAGTAGTTCTAGCAAAATAAGGAATTATTTTTGCATCCGTTTGGAAGGACTCTCTAGTATTTTAGGCATTTGTTCCTTAATTTGATTTATAAAATTTTCTTTGTAGATAATTGTTATTTTCTGGATTTGGCTTTCCTGTTGCTCTGCTTTTTTGTTTTGTTTATTTTCCTGTCAGTGGTGAAAGCCCATCCCTTCCACTTCTATTCTCTTTAGAGTGTATAACGTCTGCGTGCAGGCATCTGCAGGAGCCATCTGGTTGGAGGGAAAGGGATGATAGTCAAAGATTAGCAGGGCAGTACTTCTTACCATAAAGATGTACTTCTTTGACCATAAAGTTCTAGCTCTAAAGATCTGGAACAATCAAGTATGATCTGGAACAACCAGGAATGTACATTAGATGTAAGAAATGAAACCAATCGATCATCCTGTTTAAATACCTTGGAAACAAAAATTTCTAACTTTTTTTCCTTTCCTCCCCTCAGTCTGAATTCTAAGTATCTTACTCATTTGGACAAGTAAACAATGAATTGGAAGAGGTTTGTTTAATACAATTCACTTTACATGAAGCATAAGACCATGAGAATGACTACAATGGTGAGCTCAAAGTTCCACATAGGCCTGCACAGTTTATTTAGGGTCTAAGTTGTTTCCATAATAAAGATCCAAGAATTCAGTCCCTTGGAGGTTTTTTATGTGAAAACAGATAGTCCTGAAACTTTCTAGACACACCTGAAACTGAGATACTATAAATGTTTTCAGAGGAAATACACTCGGGGTTTGTGTTTCTACTGTGCATTGCTTGTTTGGCTGTTTTCCTTAGCTATATTACATTGTAAAGCTCTATCTTGTAATCCCTGCCCAATTCTGGATCTGGATTTTCTTGTTCTATTATATAGTCATTAAAACCCATCAAAGGAAATGCGAAGAATAGCCATTCTGACTTGCATTCCATTGGCAAGGCAGTGCAGAGTCTTGTCCAGAATGATGGCTGGTATTTCAGTGAGATTATCGTCATGAAAGACAAAACAGAGATCTGTTGAAATATCCTGTTTGATTTATTCTTTGTTAACAGCAGCTTTGTTTTCCTGGATATTTAATAAACACTCACCCAATGCAAGAGTCATAACCTTAAGTTCTTATCCTAACATGTAGTCTGTGAGCCAGATCTGTCCCACAAACTATTTTTTCTAGTCCCAGGAAATGCTGTATAGTCACTTAGACCGAGTACACTGATGCTAAGGGTATATAAAGTGTTGCATGGGAGTGCAGGTTGCATATAGACCGACCAGATCAGGACTGGCTGGGTTTATTAGACCACATGCAACACAGTGCAAATACGGATTTGCCTGATCCTGCCCAGAACAGCTGACTCAGGAAAAAAGCATACTAAGGTTAGCCCTGGGCAAGTATTGCAAGCTGAGACTTTTAATTCCTCTTTGCTCATTCCTCTTCTGTTTCTTTATTAAAATGATACTCTATTAAAAGTGTATGGGTACTGCAAAACAGTTATGTTATTCCTATTGTAGGTAATAACATTTAAAAATGGTGCAAGGCCAAAACATTCATTTAGCAAATTTTAGCAAACTTTTTGAACGTGATCATTGAAGGTGAACTGGAATATAAGGTTTATAGTTGTGAACCCACCAATAGATGAAAAAGAAACCTTAGAAGTTTGAAATTCATTGCCAGAACGTAATTGCTTGTGCCATCAAATAGGAAATGTTTGGGGGGTGTTGCTCGTTGTGGGTTTTTTCAGCAGTGCTGTCCTGACACTTTATTAGAAGTGCTGTCCTGCTACCTTTATCAAAAGCTGCCACATCCTCACTGGTCTTGGTTAAACCCATGTGCATACAACAGAATGAAGATGAGCTGGGCAAGCAGCACCATATTTGATCCTCGTACTTGACCCTCGTACTTGATTCTCAGCCCAATTTTCAAGCTCCCAAGTTATGTCAGCTTCCTCCTATATGACAGCACATAAGTTTCTAGTCACCAACATTGTATGAGAAGGAGCAGTGCATTTAAACCTAGGAGCTGCATAAATGACAAAAATGTAAGAGGCAAGCTTTGTTGGTGCGGTCTTCATACTATAGTCTAGGCAGGTGTTGCACATAAGTGTCCAAAAATTAACGACTGCATCTATGTAAATATCTATTAATTTCATTGGTATCCATGGAAATATAAACCTTCCTAAGAAGGACAGAGCTCACTGAAGGAGTGTACTCAGTTTTCCTATGAATCCACAAACTTGGTTCTGACATAGTCCATGGGATGTTAAGGTATATTCCTAATACATATACTCTACTTGGGCAGTGTATTTAGTCTGTCCTTGGGTTTTTTCACTCAGTTCTCCACACTTGACACTTGACCCACACTCCAAAACCCAAACTCGGTAACCTTTCACCAAACTGTGTGTGAGAAGGAAAAGCTAATGGGAGGATCGCTGATGTCCTGGAAATGGAAAACACTCAGTCAGGCAGAAATAGGGTTTTGAGGTGGGTTTTATCTTATTCAACTTTAGCTGTGTAAAGGCTAAGCTTCTCTGTTATCTGTGGTGAGAACTGGCAATGGACAAGTATCCTGAGACAAATATCCCTGAAGGTTTCTGTCTCTCTCTGTTGACTATTGGGGAAGACTGTGAACAGCCTTGGCCCAGACACCAAATTTTTTTATGTCTAAAACTTGGAAATATTAATTCTATCCATGGCCATTGTAATAACTGCCACAATAATCTTTAGTTATTACAATAAGTCCTTCAGCACAGGAAAGATCATAGTGGATCAATTTTGCTGCATTTGATTAATCGTCCTTTCTTCAGTGTTGTGCCCAATCTAGAGCACTGAGTAATCTCTAGAAATGTAAATCAATATAAAACTTCAAATGCACCTCTGTATTAAAAGAAACCCTAGTATTTCAAATTTCTTATGCTTTCTGTAAGATACTCATCCCTTTGAAAAGCAAACTGCTTCTGCAAGGGCACTGTACTGATTCAAATAGAAATGTCCAGAAAAAACAGTGGCCCTAGGTAACTGAAAGGGTTAAATAGGAAATTAGACTTAAAATATTTGTGCTACTAATAACGTGAGTTCTCCATTTGCAAGCAAGCCCGATCTACAAATAACTTTCATAGAACATCATTCATAGTAGTGTAACGACAAAGTAATTCCCACTTCAAGCTAGGAGAGTAACACTCCCTAGGGACATTAGGGCTGTTTTGTCTGTGTGTTTTCTGGGTTTTGAATTTGAATGAAAAATTACATTTACTTTTCCTATCGGAATAAGGAAGGCAGGAAGGCAGGAATGGTCTGTGACTTCTTGAATAAATACTTGCTCCTGATAAAAAAAGAAGAGTCTGTTATACACCAACAAACTTGAAGAATAGCAATGCTGGCTTTTCTAAATATTTGTGTTAGACCCACGAAATCCTTTGGAAGAATTACAGTGTAGAAACCTGTGGATTTGCCATAAAACAGTTTAGCTACCAGCAGCATCCTTTTTACAGCTCCCCATGCATTTATTGCTGTGTCAAGAAGGCAGAGGTCAGGAAAGACAATATGAAGTGTATTGCTAACAGTTTACTCTTTCAGAAAATAGTGACATGTCGGAGGCCAAATCTTATTTCCTTCACACACAGGTCCTGAATCAACAATGTACTTCAGCAAATTCCTAGCTTTAAGCACTTAATATCTGCCCTAGGATATATACATCCCCAGACTGAGTCCTGAGATGAATGTCCTGTCATGACCATATTAACATACACGATCTCACTGCATTCTCTAGTTTCCTTAGGAGACAGGGAACCGCTCCACACTCCAACAAGGTCTGTAATTTAGATGATCAGAGGACCTGCACAGTGGAACATACTGCCCATACCTGTTACACAGGATATAGAGGCCCAGTTTGAGCTGGGAGACTGCAAATGGGGTTACAGTTAGACATAAGCTAAAAGAACTTGCAAAATTGTGGCCGCTTGATCCTGTCCCTCACAAAAAGCATCAATTTCTGAGGGGTTATAGTTATTAAAAGGCTGATGAGACTCATGCTTTTTACATATAATATAGCTTAATCTAAATTGAAGAGATTTTAAAGGAACTATCCTATTTCCTACTGACTCCAGTAGAATCGGTCCATGTGTTGTGACAGTAAAAAAAGTCTTTAAAAAGACAAGCACCTTGAGGCAAAGGCTGCTACTAAGCCTTCATCCTCATTTACAGGATTTATTAAAATAATATAAAAAGGAAATAATAGGAACCATCATTTTAGCAAGGTGACCTTCAGAAAGGACATTTCAAAAAAGAAACTGCAATTCTTTACACATAATAGATAATGCGTACAGTCCACAGCCATGTAACTCTGAACAGACTGCACTTAGAGCTTTCAGCATGTTGGTGAAAAGATTGGGTATGTTAATTGCATAATTGCAGCTTTATATACTGGTATTTATGTTAAATGAAGTTATAATTTACTATTAAAGTATGTTGTAACGGATTAATATCCACTTATTAGTCTATGAACAGCCCTATATCCATTACACTGAAACTCACTTAAAGGTAGAATAATCACACTAATAGAATAAATGTACTGTTCACAGGGCAGTCCTTTAATTTAAAAGAACATATGAGGCATCAGCAAGGACATAAAGTCCTTGAAAGGGGCATCTGTCCAGTAGTAGCCTACAAGATGTATCTGGAGACATTCTAGGCTTCTACTGAAAGTCAAATTTAGCATAATCTTCATCAATAAGGAAAAAAAAGATAATATAACAACTTGGTCCTTTGCATTGCTGAGCAGCAGGGGTAACTCCTTGGAGTTTCACAGTCCATCTGAATAA
Organism: Aptenodytes patagonicus; assembly: GCF_965638725.1. Lineage (NCBI taxonomy): Eukaryota > Metazoa > Chordata > Aves > Sphenisciformes > Spheniscidae > Aptenodytes > Aptenodytes patagonicus. The sequence goes on from NC_134950.1 coordinate 159,560,201, forward strand.
TAAAGAGTATGGATGGTCAATTAAGTTGATAAGGATACAGGGAATCAGTACATTTACACCAAGCAGATGTATAAACCACTGTCTAATGAATGCTTGATAGGAATACCTGAACTTAATTAACTCTTATCCTGTTCAGAATGGAAGTTTTTAGCACCCTTCATCTAGGTAATCTTTACTGATGGCAAATTGTCAATTGTCAACACTTACCCCTCCTTCTAACAAAGCTTAAAATGTAAACAATGCAGGAAAAGTACCGAAGCAGAATACCAGGATGAAGTAGCTTAAATTTATTATCAAAAAGAATAATACCTAGTGTATAGCTTTACTGCATTATTAATGGTTGTGCCTAAACCAGAAAAGCTCATCATTTTCAAAAGCAGAACTGCACACCGCATCACCCCAGAAACCATGGCGGCATGCCATGGTTTGGGCCTCCGCTCTGTCTCAATGGCACACTGGTACAGGCATGTGACCACCTTGGTATCATGTAATAGGGAGTTATATATGCTGCACAGATAATTTTTTTTGTGGTTCATTTCGAAGAGACGAGTTCAGCACTTTTAATATCCCAGCAATAAATCCCACAACTTTTGCCTCAGTCTGGCCTCTCCATATAGGCTTACAACATCATGCAAACACTGTGTAGAACTAATGGTTGAGATCTGTATCTGAGGTAGTTGTGTCTTTTCCTATTATAGTGAATGGGTAGAAATAAGCACTGCTAGGGTGCAATTCATCTTATCCCAAAATAAACATCTAAAATAGGTCACATGTATAACCCCCCAGAAGTGCCTATTTATCTCCATTGACAAGAAAGATAGCCTAAGGTTAGATCTAGAATACACATTGCAGGCATTTTTATTTTTATTGAAATTAATTGGAACTTCGATGAGAGTTAGATTTCCAAAGAGTGTTGATGTTTCGTGTCCTGCTCTCTTTGGCTACATCTACACTTTTTTTAGTCAAGACAGCAAAGAACCAGCAATCCACAGCCCAAGTACTGTGAACCAGCTCACAGCTATACCGCTGAAGTTTAGGGGCCAGAAGAAGTACAAGTCACACTAATAATGCGTGAAGATCACAGAAAGCATCAACAGGATAATCAGGAGAGCATCAACAGTGTATTTAGGATCTAGCCCCCAGCCCATTTCTGGTCTGTGCGTGGGACTGAGATGACTGTTTGGTTTGCATCAGAGCAGAGCCCAGGTAAGAACAAGGGTTATGTTTCTATATATATTTCTATATAGAGGATATTGCTATATCTTAGAAAACAAGGCTTTGATCATACCTCAGTGAAATATTAGCAGCAAATGTAGGCACTATAAACAATAACACTGTCACTATCTAAAGGTGCCCTAAGCAAGATAAAGACTTGTCACGTATCAGTGGTACTGCCTGCTGATGTGGCTTTTGCTTGCTGCAAGAGGTAAAATCTTCTGTATCCAGATGTGTAGAGACAGAGGTTTATTAATCAGTTTATGCCTTTCTGTTTTATGAACATGTTTTGTGAGAGATTCTGTGTGTGACACTGTTTTTCCTTATTTATATATATTTGAGACAGGCACCATCTATTGATTTTGATAACACACGTATGGTTTTATGAACATCCCTTCTTAGTAATAGCAGTGAGGTAGAGACCACATTTCCTGGAAATTTGTGCATATAAATGGAAACATTTTTTAATTTACTTTAGATTGTACTTCTGTTCTAATGTGTAGTCCAGGGATGTAGCGCCTCAGAAAAAACAACTCTGCCAACATAAGGCAGGACATTCTGATATCTACAGGATCGTGATTTTCTCCACTGAAAACATACTGGTTGTCTTCAGGATGCATCAAAATATATCATCTGTGCAGAATGCATGAGTAAAGTTGTTCAGAGTAACTTGAATATACCAGATACTAGACTTAGTCACACAGAGTTATTTCCACATCTAATTTCTATTATTAAGTAAAATTGCAGCAGCAGTTCAAAGTCCAGACATACCTAGGCAGGAAGCTAAGAGGAAAAAATAATAATGAAAAGGAAATACACTTTCAAAATGCAAAAGACACAAAGCATTGATCAAGAAAATAGTGAATGAGAGTTGCGGTAGCTGAAAGCCCTCTGCCAGAGTACCTAACGGCAATTTATACAGGCAAATAAAATTCCTGTATGCACACAGAGATGTCAAACGCAAATGTAAATGTGAAGAAATTATTCAAACAGTGCAATGTGACCACAAGCAAAACACTTCTGTATCTGGTCACTGTGTTTTAAAAGTAAAATGACATAAATGAGGACTGAGAAGAGGACAAACAGAACAACAGAGAGATTCAAAAATTCCTTTGACAGCTCAAAAAGGTTAGAGAAATTGCTAGGTAGGCTTTTAAGAGAGGGGGAAACTGCACTGAGAGTAAGAAAAAACACCACTGCAAGAAATTAGAGTGTTTGAGTGGATACTGCAGTCATACCAGCAACGAAAGTAAAACCTACAGTATTAAACTGGTCTGAAGTTTTCTTTTATTTTTTTAAGTAGAGAGAACTTAACTCCTTCCACACCTGCCTTCTACTCCAGCTCCTGCATACACAGAACTCTTCTTAGCAAAGGCAAATATCCAGACATCCAAAAAAAACCCAACAAAGTCTTCGTCCATATAATTCAAAGTTAGGTTAGACCACTGAAGTTAAGCCACTCCTATTTACATGACTGGCAGCTCCACAGAGAGCAGTAAACCATACTTGACAGCCATGGGGTAACATGCCCATAGCATGTGTCCATAGCATGTGTCCAGAGCACGTGTCCATAGCACGTGTCCATAGCATGTGTCCACAGCACATGTCCATAGCACACGCCCTAAACAAGACTGAAATGTGCACCTCAGGTTGACAGCAAAATACTTTAAATGCTCTACCAACAAATGCCCACAGTGGGGCAAAGTGTGCTGATAACCTACCAAAAGGCCGAAGTACATGAATGCACACGATTGGAGACAGGCAGGCAATGCCTGGACGTAGGTCAAGTTCCACAGGAGCCTAAGTGAAGCATTACCTCATGAGCTGAGACCAAACGACTTCTTACAGTGGTCTTTAATATCTATTTTGTGTCTAAAAATGAGATATTTTATGGTCTTTCTCTCATTTTAGTCCTACATCAGATGCATTTATTCTTTCTAAAGCATCATATATCTGAACTAGGGTAAATGGATAAATTTACCTTAACTAGGGTAAATTAAATGGATAAGTGCTGCCTACAAGCTATTACCAAGGAAAGAGGATTTACAGTGCAAAAGCTACTTCAGAGGTGATGGTAGGTTGATAACAGAGGACAAATTCCAGCTTCCTTAACTTCAAGGACTGAAAGATTAAGTAATTTCCTTTGGATTAGGATCCAAAGAGTTTCTGAAGGCCCAAAGATTAGAGATATATGGGGGGCACAAGAAACAGGAAAAAAACCCAAAAGAACAGAAGAAAATAATATCTGCATGACCACTGTTAACATTTATTTCTTAAAAATCAAAACATTGCAGTGTTTCCTTAAATTAAGAATTCTTTTTGAAAAAATTTATGTCCCCATTCCTTATTGTAAAGCCAAGCTTCAAAAGCTCGTCTCATTGTAATTTTATTGTGTTGAATCAAGAAGCACGTTCATGGCTAGGCCAATCTCAAGTCTTTAAAACTTTTAGTGTCAAAATCAAATTTTTAAACACTGTTTAGAAAGCATAAAAAAACCCCATCAAGGATCATGTATTCTAGAACACTCATGCACTGTGCCCCAGCTGCATTTCCTTAATAGAGCTGAAGAGAAGGCAGGATGTTAACTAGCCCAGAATGCGTCCTACCTTCCCTAACTAGCTAGTTTCTCTGAATTCATAAGACAGGCAGGCATCTCCAAAGGACCATATATCCCACCTGAAGATAGGCATGTAAGATTTGGGGGCTGAATTGCTTTTTTGAGTTACTTCTGCCTCTCACAGGGAAAGTTAGTTTGGACTAGCCAGTGAACTTTAAGATGACTAATTAAGTGAGATGACCGTATCTATGGTACACACATTCTACCAATATAGCAGCAAATAGAGGCAGTTAGTGATTCAGGGCTAACTCATAATTTGTTAATGAAGGTGTAGGAAAAGATGTAAAGCCTTCATTTTTCCTGTTACTAACAAGCAATAAAAAATTACATTAGGTTTTAGCAGTAAAAGATAATGAAATTATAGCAGGCAAATGAGTACCTGGCTTACTAGCAAATACCAAGTAAATGCTAAGCAGAGCTCGTGTGGGTCCTAGAGGGAGTGTAGAAGAGGCAGGATTATGCCTAAACCTTCATATTGTGCTGAAATCCATAGCGTGCACTGATTCTCACCTTGAAGATCAGAAACCCAAGCTAATGAAGATCAACTATTTTAATGTATTCTTCAAATTTGGGGTTATAATGCAAGACCTTCCAGAATAGTTAGGCGAATAAACTTAGAAATGAGGACACATTTTTTACGGGTTTACTCAGCATTTAGTTATGTAGATTGAGGGAAAAAAATATAAGTAGAAGTAGTGCAAAGAACATATTGTTTCTTTCAGATAAGAAATATTTTATGAATTCCTATGAAGTGTAGGAAAATGCATAATGAAAAATTATGCCATCAATAATGTAAAATGGAAAAAGAGAAATGGAACAAGTTAGGCCTGCAGCATTTTATTTATCTAAAAGAGCTCTTTTATAACCTTGTCCCAATAAACAAAGAAAAAAATGTTTAAAACACTTTTTTTATAAATCTTTGTGCTTTCACTCTACTGGTGAAATAAGATAGACAGTAATTAGTAAAAGATACTGAGTACAGCATCATTACTTTGACAGTGTTTAAGTCTAGGGTACAGAAAGGAAAAAAACCCACAACTTACTGCTCATTCCATTATAATACTTCCTATCAGTAAAAACACAGTGGAGACACTTACCCTTACTTATTTCTGGAGGTAATGCTGTTTGCACAGGTGACAACAATTTTTATGCTCAAAGGCACACTTATCAGTGATACAAATAATTGTCTTAGTACTATGTATGAACCTGCCTGTAAAAATTGTACTTGGTAAATGTGCAGGAAAAAAGAAAGGGCTAGAGTAAAAATACGACATGGTCAACTTTTCCAGAGTGAATATATTCTGTTGTAGGTATTAGGAAATTCAGTCTTAGCCTTGCCCCTGCTAAAGTATGCCACATTCACCTACAAGATGGGAGGCAGTCTCCTATGTCAAAGCTGTTGTCCTCAGAGTGGGATCAGTTGAAAGGAAGGACGTAACCTGATCCAATGTCATCAGCACAGAAGGGATGAACAGAGCTCTCCCAGCTTGTAATAGCAGAGGATCAAATTAGGGGAACCCCAATTATCTGCCGTGGCTCTATTTGTGCAATGGCAAGCTACAATAAAATTAATATGAAGAAATATAGGCAGAAGTGTTCAGAGGAGACAAGATATTTTATAAGGTAAAAAAATGGTGTTGGTCTTTACCAGTTTTCAGGACTGTTTTAAGAGGACTACATGCTAAAGAACGCATTGGAGTTATTCATAATATAATAAAACTAATGGTAAATGTAGGATCTGGCAGCAAAGACTGGATCCTTCTTGACTTTTCTTGAAGTTAAGAGCCAAGAAAATGTCAATAGCTCAGATCTCTGTAGTTATTTAAATATTGCACTTTGAACATTACTGTCTGTCTGCAGGAGCAGGGAGTGAGGCAGCCTATGCTCTAGATAGGCCTCCAGAGATCAGTGGAAATGGCTGGAAGCAGTAGAAGTGTGTAAAATGTGTTTTGTGCCTGTTTTTTTGCTTCCTGTGTAACATGGGAGTGGTCTGTGTGAGCTTAGGAAGATGTTTTGTGTACTGCAGCATTGCTAGGGTAAGGTCAGGGGTTATGCCTAATGCTGCTAATGAGCTCTCTGCATTGGAGCCCCTCATGGGGGACAAAAGGCATTTTTCAGTTCAGTGGAGCACCATTTTATGAATGCAACCTCTTTAGAAATAAATAGACCAGATCTAAGGTATTGCCTAAAAAAAGATAGATGAATGGAAAGGTGCCTCTGTATTAACTGGATTGTTATGAGTTTAGATAAAGGAAGAAAACGTTGTTCCTTGGAACTGCGATAGTGTTATTAAAAATGGTTGGTCTGGGTGAAATCTCTAGCTAAGTGCCTGAGGACAAAAAAACTGCATCACCGTTCTGATGTTAGTGTTTAATGTGAAATTATATCTTTGGCTGGAAAAGAGCTCTTTGTCTGACACAGAGCATGGAGCTTTTGTTTATGATGTTTATTAGGGCTTACCAGGAAAGGTGGCTAATGTAGGGTGATAAGAGCATTACTAATTTTCTTTGACAAATGGCTCTCAGATATTTTCCATTGTGAATTGTACATTAAACTGCAATTTCTTTCATGAATTTCCTTTTCTTACAGCTATGCAATGCTGATTCCACACCTATCATATGGCAATTCTAACGCTCACACACAATGAAGTAGTATAAAGAGTGCTAAGAAAACAAGGTTAGAATAAATAAACATAAGGCTAAATATTTTTGCAGTCATGCTTCTTCAAACAAGTCATAGCAATATGAAGCCTGAAGTAATTCAAAAACACATACCTAACCCAGATACGTTAAAAGAAATTATTGACTTCTCTTACCAGTATAATTTTTGGTTTGCCTTGATTCTAAGATCTACCAGTATTACAGATACTGCTTTCAGCTAAACTAAAGCTGAAGGACCTGCTTTTCCGCATAAGAGGTGAGACCAGTGTAGGCTTCTGTCCTTTTACTCCTGGCAGCAATTTCCTGAATAGTATGAAAGAGGGACAAGTAAGTACTGAGGTGAGATACTCTGGTTAGAGAAATTATTCCCTGTCATTCTCAGCAAGAACATCAGAAAGTGTTTAGTTGAAAATAGCTATAATAAAATATCAATTTCATGAGCATTGTTAGCCAAGATCATTAGTTTAACAGGAAATCTCTAAAACCTGAAAACCTCTAGTTTTCATCAATTAAAAAAAAAAACCACATTTGAGCTGAACACAACGAAATTCTGGAACCCTTATAGGCAAAATAAATGAAAATGAAAAGTTTTGGGAACATGGGGTAACAGTTCTTTTTCAATTTTCATCAGAAAAAAATATTGAAATAGACTTTTTTTTTTACTGGGACAAATGAAAAGTATCTGAACTTGGACTGAGGGGCTGTGGGATCTTTCACAGTGATCCCTTTCACCCAGACAACCTCTTGCCAACTTTTAAAACCTTGAGGAGATCATATAACTGGATATGAACTTCTATGTCTGTACCATGTTCTCCCTGAAGACCAACAGCTTTCCCATATAAGTACCATTTTTAGCCGCCATTTTCATTACATTGAACAGAGAGACTAAGTGTAAGGCACTGTGTACCCTTTAGCATCCAGCCCTTATCCCCAGAGCACCGCTCTCCATGACTAGGTTTGGTTTAACAGTACAAGTTCTCTGAGATGAAGGTCTTCATTGTGGTGTCCAGTGTTGCAGGATATTTTAAGAAAAGCAAGTCCATTCAGCTCCTTATGAGCATAAATTATCTAAGTCATGCTTAACAGTAACTGCAGTAACTTTGTCCTGTAGCAGGAAAAAGTACATGTGGATGACATTTAGAGTGCCTATGAGGGAAGTATTACTTGTGTTGTAAGGTTGGGCAATGAAAATGCCCCATTTTGTTACATGACATGAAGATAAAGGTCTTTTCCACAGCTCCAGAAAGTTGAGGCACTGAAATGGTCCCAGGGCCTGGCAAAGCTGTGCCTTTGCTCTTTGAAGGCAAAGGGACCTCCTCTTTCACTTAGCAGCCCTGCCCACTGTCGCTGGGCAAGAGACTCCCAGCGGTTTCTGCTGCTGGCGTGGCTGAAAAACCATCTTGGGTTCGTGTTTCCTGGAAATAATGTCAGGTCCAGATCCAAATCCTTTTTGTACCAGCACAGTAAAGGAAGTGAGCTTCCAAGGATTCAGGAGAGTGTAAGGGAGTCTTTGCATTGGAAAATGTGCTGAGGTAGAGTAATTCTTGGTAATTAAAGCCAGAAAAACTGTCACCGAGGGAAAGAAATGGGAATCATCTGCCGTGGACTCTGTATTCATTCCTGCCTAAGCATTTGTCATCTCTCACTGTCTGTGAGTTGGGGGGGGCGGGGAGGGTTCAATCAAACTAAGGCATTTTTGTACAATTTGAGTGGATTTTTCACTTAAGGATTCAGTACTTTTTAGCAATCAATACAGTAGCCCATATACTCTTGAGCACTTAATCCCTGCACAGTTTTCATGTCCCCCATTACTTCTTTGATTTTTCAGCATTTCTCTTCAATATCTGTTAATTTTGACTGCAAGAGAGAAGATGATTGAGCTGGAACAGAAAGATTCAGTATGTGTCTTCTCTGCTGTTCTAATACAAGTGTAAAGGTTATCTTCACTCATGACAGCTCATAATGTTGCTCTCCTACCTTTTGTTACTTATAATTCATGAACTGTATTGGGAATACCAGAATACTGAGTGCAGAGCACGGAACTGTCATCCAAGAAACACAGTTTTCAGGAAATTCCAAAGTTGGAGAGATTTGAATGAGCAAGTGCTGGAAAGCTCCAATCATTATTATAGTCACCCTGTCAATCACTGATCTCCCTGTATAAATAATTATAATGTAAAGCTGAAGGAGGGATGAGAGAAAACCAGGTTGCAGAGGAAGAGCCAGAATGCAAAGAAAACAAAACTGGGAACATAAGATGATAAATAGAAAAGGAAGAAAAGCATCATGTTTACACAAAAGGAGTTAAAGGAAGGTCAGATTAACTCTGGGATTTATGAGCAGTAATATGAAAAAAAAAAAAGATAAAAAAAAGAGGGTTATTAAAGTGCTTATATACAAATGGAAGGAGCTTAGCAGCAAAGACAAGAGAGCTGACAGCATACACACATTTGGAACTTGTGATATTGTGGGAACAGCCCAACTGGGCTAGAAAATAATAAGAATGGGGAGATTACTGTGAAAGGAGATAGAGTTTTAAGGAGACAGGGAGGGAGGGAAAGGGGGGAGGTGTAGTGGGAAGGTTCAACAGTATTGCAAAGGATAATTCAGGAATGATATAGAGATGTTTGAAAGATAACTTATTGTGAGCATATTCCAGTACTCCTCAGTGCAGCGGATGAGTGAATTTCAAAATTAGCATGCAAATTGCAAACAAATAAAGTGATGTAGATACTTAGGAAAAAGTCGTAGGTGTACCAGTACAATTTAACTCTACACATAAAATAAGAAGATGCCAGAAGGACATTTATGCATTTCTACTTGTTCTAGCTATTAGGTATTTTATACAGTAGTAATGAGCACACTCGACTGTATGTCCGTAAGAGTTTTCCTCCACAAGGGTCTAAAGATAACTTATTGAATGCCTCAGTTCCCATAGACCTCCATAGGAATGGAGGGCACTTGACATTTGAAAGGTCCTTCATTTGCAAAATCAGCCAGTCAGCTGGGAAAAAAGTGCACAGACAGACAGCACAGGATTCCTTATCTTCAGAGGCAGTTTAAGTAAAGTGAAACTTCTCTGGAGAATTTGGAGGGCTACAGATGAGGCAAAACAGGGATGCACTACTTGGAAGGAAAAAAATAGGAGCTCTTCACTTGATGGTTGACTTTTCTGAAATATGAATATGCATAGCAGTCATCTTAAAAAAAGAATGTAATGGAGAACTTAAAAGAGGAGAGCAGGATCAGCACTTGGGGATGCCGGCTAATCAAACCCAGCAGTGTGAGGCTCCTCTACTTGCCAGCCGACTTTTCCGTGTGGAGGAGTAGTGCTTCAGAGGGACAGTGTCATCTCTTTGTCAAGCTCCCTGGAGTAAGTGGCACATCGTTTGTTCAAACTCTTGAAATCAAGATTATGTTGATCTATGGTAGTGGATTGACTACTTACTGCTCCTATATGCAGCCTGAAGGAGCTTCTTTTGCATATGGCTACTTTACAGATGAATCTTTATTTATGAGCTGGTATTGATCTGGGAAGGAGAACATATAGAAAGGAGACAAAGCCTTGTCTTAAATGTAAATGTCTGCTGCAAATTGCTTTACTAACTTTACCACAACGGCTGCTACTTTAGAAATAAGAAAATGATCATAAGAATGACCACAATCACACCAAAACCCAGCTAGCCTTGTACCCTGTTTCTGACAGGGCTTTCTCAGGAAAAGCAGAAAGAGCTGACAAGTGTGCAATGAAATTCCTACAAGAAGCCCTCCCAGTTCCAGCAATCACCAGCTCACAAAGCCTTGCTAACAAAGGTATTGGGTTTTTGTTTAATGGATTTTTTTCTTTCTTGAATTTGTCTCACCACTTTTTTAACCCATTTTTGCCTTTAGTATTAAACATAGCAGCAACAAAGACAAATCATATCCAAGAGCTGCATCTGCAGGGGCATTAATAGCAGAGATAGAGTTATGACCATCCCAGTCTACTCAGCATTTTCAGGCCAAACCTGGAGTATGCATTCAGTTCTGGTCCCCAGAAGTCAAGAAAGACATGGACAGACTGGAGAGGGTCCAAAGGAGGGCCACAAAGATGATCAAAGGGCTGGAGAACCTGCCCTATGAGGAATGACTGAAGGAGTTAGGTCTTTTCTCCCTGGAGAAGAGAAGGCTCAAAGAGCACCTTATCACAGTATTCCAGTACTTAAAGGGCGGCTACAAAGAGGATGGAGGCTCTCTCTTCACAAGGAGCCACATGGAGAAGACAAGTTGCACTGGGAGAGGTTTCATCTCAATACAAGAAGGATTTTTTGTACAGTGAGAACAATCATTCATGGAACAACCTCCCCAGGGATTTGATAGAGTCCCCATCACTGGAGGTTTTCAAGATGCAATTGGACACGGTGCCAGATAATCTCATGTAGGCTCCCTTTCCCACAGAAGGTTGGACCAGATGATCTTTCGAGGTCCCTTCCAACCTGGCTGATTCTATGATAACCTGTGGCAATGATTCCATGGTTTGATTATGCACTATGAAAAAGTACTTTTTTTGTTTGCTTTAAGCTTGCCACTTGATTATTTAATTTGGAGCCCCTTTAAATCTTTCATGAAACAATGAATAAATGTTTCCTGTTCACATACCTTATGAATAATTCATTATTTTATAGATCTCTGTCTTAATCATCTTTTTTCCTATACAGAGAGCTCTAATCAACATAAGCCATTCCTTACCTTTGATCTCACTAGTTGCCTTTCCTTCTATTCTTTGTAGTTCCCTATATGTTTTTAGTGATAAGGGACACCAGAACTGTACTCAGATACTCAAAGAGTGGGCAAACCATTGACCTGCAGTGTGGCATAATAATGTTTTCTATTTTGTGGGGTGGTCATGATTGTTTGGTGCTTCTTAATGATTCCTAACATTTGTTTTGCTCTTTTGACTGCTGTTCAGTATGGAGATGTTATTTTCATAAAACTGTCAACTATAACTCTGACATCTTTTTCCCACATCGCAATCTGCAATATAGAGACTATCTGTGTTTATTTATAATGTTGTTTTTTTCCCAAATGTACTACTTGGCATTAATGAACACAGAATTTCATCTGCCGTTTTGTTACATTTTATGTATTTACTCAATAACATAAACAGTCAAATTCCTTTCAATCAATCTGTTCTCATAAAACCTACAGTTTGATAACTTTAAAAAAACTGTTTATGCCCTCTGCACCCACTACATCCTATGACAGTGAGATAAGAGCAAGTTGAGAAGAATGTAGGAAAAAAATCTTGAGAAACACGTAAGTCTAGGTTTTCCAGGGTTTCTCTTCATAGAAAACCTATTTGGAGATTCCAAGTTGGCATAAAGATAACCTGTCAGTCTCCCTCATGACTGTGAAGCTGGCACTACTGAAAAGGACAGATTCCTTCTATTAGGACCATCCTATATGATGTCTGAAAGGTGGTTTTTGATAGAATTTGATATATAATCCAAGTATGAGAAACCATATATATCATCTTAAGACTTTGGATCGCACAATTTTACAACAGACATTATGTCATTAGCTTGAAGGTCTCCGAAAACCTAGATTTAATAGCCGAATTGTATATCTGTAGTGAGATTACCTTAATTGCTTATCAGCATAAGGAAATTCACAGAGAAATTACTAAATTTTGCATTTTGAGAAAAAATCTTTATCTGTGTTGAAATGCATAACTCACACTAAGAATTATGTTTTCTAGATTAAAGCACTGTGGAAATGGATTAACCTAACCCATCTAAGGCATTCTTAAGAGTGGCCTAAGATGGTAGAATTCCTCTCACCTAATTTTAGATAATTGCATTAAAGACACTTACAAACTTTACAAATCACCATCGAATGTTGCTGTCATGAGAGAGATACACTGTTTAAGGTGTGAATCATCTGACCTGCTTTAGTGAAGAGTGAATCTCACTTACATTCCTTTAACTATATTGACCAGACCTTCAGTGACCATAAGGGGATTTGGGGTGATCAGCTCAGTTGGAGCCCATCCCAGATTGAAATGAAGCCAATACTCTGCAGCAGCTATTCTAGGGTGTAAGGCATACTAAACTGCATTCAAAAAGATCATATTTTCCAATCAAAATAAATGAGAGACTTAAGAAAGAAAGAAGGTAATGGCCACTGAAGCAAGAGGCAAAGATGTCAAATAATTAAGTAAGTACCCTAAGAATGCCACTCCATTTTGCATTCAGGCAGAAACCTGAAATACTGGCAGTCATGGTCTGGAGTTTAAGACATATTCTTTTCTTGATAGTTTTAATGTGCTTGTCTTCCTGCTCAGCAGGAAATACATTAGTGAAAAAATGTCACATGTGGTCCCACTGGAGAATTAGTCAAATTAATTTATACAAAGATCCAATAATTGTGAAGGAGTAACAATGGCAAAAACACTATTGAAATTTTTGCTAGGCTGGGTAAATTAGAGGAGTGATCTTTATTTCTGCTGCATAGATTCTGAAACTCTGGTTTTGTGTTATAATTTTGTCTCTGAATTTTCTGTTTGGCTGATTTTGGTTTTAGCCTGGCTTCTGAAGGAATAAAGACAATTTGATTATGCTGTTTGTCTGCTCTTTCCTCCCGTATTTTTTATACAATTGTGACTGAATATAACAAAAATCTCAGTGAAGCTAAGCTCCTAAAATCTCTCTGAAAATCAGGGAGAGAAGAGAGAGACACCTTCAGTGTTTGAAAGCCTGCAGTAAGAATGCAACTCTTATTAGACACTAGAGAATTGATGCAAAAAAGCAAGTATGACAAAGTGTCATAAGTCTTCTTCTTGTGTAACCACTTGTATGTATTTTAATTATTTTGTTGAATATATTGCTAATATGTTTATCAAAACCAATATGAAATATCTGTGGATTGTCTGTATTAAAAGTAAAATTAAAAAAAAATAAAAATACTTGGTGTCATGGGTATTTTTTATTTTGTAATAAAATACTTAGTTTCTGTTTGGAACATTTTACCAGAAATTAAATGAATGCAAAGGCAGTCTAAGATACCAGTCACAATGACGGGAATGATGAGTTGACACCACATCTCACACTTCCTTGGGAAATAAATTATGCACATATGTGCATACAACAAACGAATCTCCTACCCTTTCTAATAAGACCAATACCTATGTTACTGTTAATTTCCAAAAGTGGAAAGTAGTACACTAGCAAAAACTATTAGAGAAAAATTAAAGCAATGAGAATTCCACAAATTCCTCCATAGTAAATTTGCTAGATTTTTCTTTTTTTTTTTTTTTGCATATGCTTCTGAATTGCTGCCAAAAAGAAAAGTGACAGATTAAATTTCTCTGGATTTGCAAAAATCTCTTCTAACTCTTTGGATGTGCTTCAGTGTCTCTTGTCAGATTAAAAATCTTATGTTCTTAGAGCATGAAAACCATGAGATAAAACTGAGTGATTCTGTCACCCTGAGGACTTACTACAGTCAGTAACAGCAGTCTTGATCTAATAAAAACTCAGACAAGCAAGGACACTGAAATATTCCCAGATGTTAATTTTTAGTCATTAAAAAAAGGTTTAAATTTTTAATTTTCTTTTTTGTATGTATAACATGGCAAAGCTGATCCAGAAATATCAAAGAGGTCTCTTGAATTCTAATACATATTTTGAGTAGGGAGACAGACTACTGAAACCAGCTCAACAAGAAGTACTTTCCCAGAATGAAGAACATCCATTCACATCCCCCAGTGCCTTGGGAAACATGCAGGACTACATCAGTGCCTAGTGTCATCAGTGCAACTCAAAGTATCTGAACCCATCTTAACTATATCACCATCCTCTAAAGAAGAGAGATTTGGATGGACTAAGATGCAGAAACAGAATTGCAAGATTTTATGAGAATAACCTGTTAGTAGTAATTTTCCCCTGCAGGTGTGTTCACAGCATACCTGCAGGCTAGCAAACTCTTAAGATACCATCACATGGTCACTGTATGGTTGTGTTCCACTGAAATCTTCAGTGAAAGGATTTAAAAAATGGAAATGATTCATGTATTTGTGTTTCTTCTTCTCTCCAGCTGAGGACAGCAACCAAAACTATAATCTGTAGTTCAGTAGAAGTTGATGAAGTTGCTCCATTAACTTCATGGGAGATTGAGCAACTTTTACCAGTTGAAGATCTGACCTTACGTCAGATGACATAAGGAGAGTAATAGGGAAGTTGAAGGCAATCGAGTCTGACACAAGCCCTGTTACTGCAGAAGATCTATGTGTCATGTAGGTTCTTTTCCTCCATGAAGCCAACCCCACCAGGTGCTTTAACATTTGACTTTGTGCCAGCCCAGGCTTACATGCTTGCTTACCTTTAATCTTGCTTCCTTCTTTAGCATTTTACAAGATTTTGTCCAAAGTGCCTGCAGGATTGATCCCTTTTTCTATTGGAAATGCAAAATTCATGTTAAGAAGAAAATCAAACAGGTCATGGCAGCTGACAGAAAGGCAAAACCACAAGCTGTATAAAAATGACTGGCAGGATATTTCTGGTGTTGTCACATCACCAAAAGGCTCGTAAAGCTTTCAGGCTTTCACAGTGAGCAGCACCATCTGATGCCAGCTAGATTCCTGGGACTGCTCTTCCTTTTTCTGGTGTAATTCAGAAACATGTTAAGCATTGCTCAAAAGATTCCAGTTTGCTCTTTTATTAATTGCCTTTCTCCAGCCAATTTCAATTCACGGAAGACAAGGGCCTCATTCTTAACAATGTTGCATATTTTATCCTCTCTGATTGTTTAACAAATCCCTTATTCTGTCATAAGTTTTTCATTTCCCCCCTGACATTTCACCCACTATATTATGGGCGTCATCTGAGGATTTAAATCTAAAAGCTGTTACTGTGGCTCCAAAGCTTCAAATCAAAATTGAAAGATGTAGTTCAGCTGTTCTTCCATAAATATGCAGCAATTATAAAGAAATAAGGGTCAATATAGAATCCCAGAGAGCTTTGCAATAACCTGCACTCACTATATTTAACTAGAGACATAAAAGCTACTTAGTTTCAAGGAAGCATTTAAGTATTACAAATGATGAATTTACAAATTCATGAATTATTGATGAAATAGAAACCTCTCTGGAATTTGAGCAACTTTTATTTGAACATATTTCCCATATTTATGTACAGGCATCTTAACAGCATTTTTAAATTTCAGTTTTGGATTTTGAATATACAGCAGGAGTCTCTCATTTTGTAAGCATCTGGTGAATTTGCATTACAAGTATGGTTTGCACTGCGGGTTGTGAGTTTATTGTCACCACAGTCTAAAATTCTCCAGCTCACAGACACATCCAGTCTTCCTCTATCCCTCCCGCTCTGCTCAAGAAGATGGCATTTGGTGTACAGAGGTGTCCCAGGGGTGCGCCAGCACCAGGCTCAGGCCGGTGGGACAGGCATCATTTGGGAAAGAAGTATGTGGCTTATTGTCAGTCTGACTCACAACCTTCTGTGTCATTCCAGAAAAGATTTCTGTTACAATTCCCATCTACAGGGTTCAGACTGAAGCAGTTCATGCAGTTCAGAAACTGCTGGTGTGATTGACAAAGTAGCAGCCCTAATTAGCAAATATCAGCAACCACTGAGAACTTTCCAAATGAAAAATTAGCCACTTTGCAGCACCTATTAAAATACATAGTGTATTCAACTCTCTCAGAAAAGGAAGATATATCCTGTGTCTGCAGTTCTCATGCCAGTGGAATTTGGACACAGGAAAAAAGAGTCCCTTGTTAAATTATGAAAAAAAATCTGGATTTGGTATTCTCTTGCAGGAAAATCTCAGATGCAGATGTGGAATGCCATATTCAGGGAGGTTTGGGGCCACGATTTCCTCTGCTGGAATAACTTCATGCAGATGCAATTTCATGCAGATGCAAGGTGAAATCACTTATGCATCAGAGACATTGATTTTTGCAGCTCAGTGACAGGGCCATGAAGCCTGGACTAAAAGAAGTGGCCCATGGGGAAGCTGTAGTTCCTAGAAACTGGTCATATTCAGGACCAACACACACTGATTGGTGCCGGTCCCCAGACACCCTTCCTTGCTGGTTTTCTGTGAAAGAGCTCTTTCTGAAGAACGTATGAACCTTTCTTCTAATGGGGAAAGTGACTAGTGAAGGAAAAGTTGTGAAAGCAACTATTTTTAAATCCTTGTTTGGACATAAGGGAATGGATCTTTGATGGGGAAAAATAAAATATCATAAAAGTCGGAAAGCCTTTCGTTTTCTTCAATTGTCTGGAAATTGACTCTGAAAATGACAGAAATCTACGATCTACCAATTAGCTTTCTTACTGTTACTAACTCAAGAAGCCTGTCAGGACAACGTGCAGACAAACACATAATTCTGAGCCTTGCCTCATCCCCAACATGACAGTCACTCTCCCAGTGCCCTCAGATTCTATTCTTATAGGACACAATATGTGGTTAAATCAAAACTGGCAAGAGAAGTCAGAGGAGCTAGAGATCTCCCATCCTGTATTTAAACTAGTCATGGTTTCAACTACATGAAGTCAGAAAAATTTATCAACTCTGATTTTCTACCCTCTCTCTTAATTTCAGGTCATGTAATAATGCTTGCTTTCCTAAATTTATTTTTGAGCTTTAGCCTTTAAAATGCAAGACTTACACTGTCCGTAACAATTTGCATGTGTCAGCCCAGATTTGTATGTTTATCCAGTCAGGCCAAAGACAGCCAGACTTTCTTTGATTGGTGTTAGTTACCCCTAGTTACTCTGCAAAGCTATCATGATTACCAATATGTGGGCATCACACGAAGAGATATCAGTTGGATTTCCCATTGCAGCCAGCTGTACAACCCCCCAGACTAATCTCTGACTGAGTCCTGAAGACTCTGCATCTCTTGCCTTTTCTCCACCTTGACGTTGTTCTGTGGAGATTATTTTCCATTATTTCTTCTTCGTATGATGGTTTCTCCCCTGCTTTTTTCTGTTCAACTTCACTGCAGCCTTTTACTCAGGACTGATGGTGCTTTCTAGTATTTTCACTGCTGAGTTTCCGGACTGTGTTCCTTCCCCAAGAGAGAAAGAAGCTGAGACAAAGAAGCCCAGGCCTACCAGCCCAGGCAATACTGGTTTGGCAACCTTTCACACTTAAAATCATTATTATTTTATAAACCACATGCCACCTTAGGCTCTGCTAACCAGAAGGAACCTGACTGCCCAAAGTTGCAAGGACACTCAAGGCTACAAATGAGTTGTGCACACCAAGGGATGAAACTGCTCCTTCCATACCAGTGCCAGTGGCGCTGAGGCATTTTTACTAAAAGAAGGTGCTGTGCTAGGCTGTAAAATCCAGTCCTAACATGGCTGCCCAGCATAAAACAATGTCTGCTCACAAGTCCTGCCTGTTGTTTGTGGTCCCTCCATAACAAAACTCTTCTGAAATGGGGGATATGGAGAATGTCCTTTGTGTCCAGAGAAAAGCTGTAATGATACAACCTCACTGACTGTGGCAAGGGACTTCTTGTGTTGTAACATAAAGACAAAAGGGAAGAAGCTGTTTTTGTGGCTAGTTTCACATTATAGTTTTAACTTGAGGCTTAGTAGGAGTTTCAGTGAACACTTGCTGTAAAATGTGAACAACAACTGTATTAAATCTGAAAGAACTCTCTCCCTTGGGTCTTTTCATCCTCACTGGTGAATGCCCTGGTAAAATTTCCCAATTTTCTCTTGCATTACATGTTTCAGCTAGCATGTGATACATTTCTGTCCCACTGGGGCAGCCTGAGAATTTGACGGCTTCCTAAGCCATGAAGGAAGACCAAGGTTTTTCACCATTCCTTTTGTAGCTCCTCAGTCCATCCTTGCCAGACACTGGGAGCAAAAATGATGCTGTTCTTTTAGTAAGTCTATTAATGCATACAATGATAACTGAGGAAAAAAAACACAAAAAAAGGTAGTCCTTTTGGAGCATAACAGTAGAGTTTCCTTTACAGGGCAGGATAAAGAAAACAGGAGATGAGAGAGGTCATTGTTGTAAGGAGAAGAGCAAAACGTTAATTTGGTGTCTCATTTCTGCGGCCCAAAAACTAGAACAGCTGTTTACCATTTCCATCCCGTGACTACCTGACCAGCTACAGACCTCAGTGACCTCGGGACTGGCTCACGCTGTTGGCAGAGTCGTGCCAGCCATTCTGTAAGGCTGACTGCAAGCTGCAGAGCATACATAGGAGAGCAGTGGCAGGCACAGTTGCTGGCAGAACACATTACCTAAAAGGTGAGTCCCTTCAACTGTCCCTGTTCTGTTCCATGTTTTTGGGTTATTTACTCTGCTTTTAACAACATAAGAACTAAACCTTACAGGATAATGACCTATTTTCAAGTAGGTATGGAGGAAGGAAACAAGGTGCATAATAGGGGTTACTTCCTAAGCAAAAATGTGATGGCTGCTGGCCCCATTCATTCTTTGGTCTAATGCTCTATAATTTATCTTTTTGTCCTTCACCCCTTTGCAAGATGATTCCCATGCTGTGTTTCTAGAGGGAAACAAAATTAAACGGCATCACTCTGTCTAGAATGACAAATTTCCAGGCATTCAACTTTAAAACCCTTCTTATTAAGTGAAAATTTTGCACTGAGAAACTACTATTTATTCCATAATGTTTGCTTAATTTCTGTTTTTATCATATGAAGAGGAATTCTGTAGTTCTGTTTATGATATCAAATGCTCTGATTTTTCGTAATTAAGAGCTTTGTTTGTCAAATTGTTGATGTTTGCAAGTGCTGTGTACACATGGAGGATGTTCACAGAGAATGCAACTGCAGGCTGTTGATGTTTGCACAAGCTGTAGCTCTCAGCAAAATCTGGGGTTGTGTATTGGGACATCATTGTATGACATATACTCATCCCAAACTTTCTTCTCTTCTTGCATTAGGGAAATCTTTCATTTAAACAACGACCTCAGAACTATAAACCCATTTCCTGCTTGATTTAACACTGTGGTTTTGTCAATCTGGTGTCTAGGATTATCCAATTTGCATGTGAAGCAGGAGCATTTTCATTCTGGGACCTGGATGAAAAGTTTTGCCCATGAAATGAAAATGACCTTTCCACAAAAAGAAACAAACAACAGAAGAAAATGTTTCTAAGCTGTTGCCACTCTACAATCAGGAGAAAGACTTACATACTTTGTAAGATTCTTAGTTCTTTAAAAGAAAAGGGTGGCTGATGCCTTTCTGCTCTATGCTGTTAGAGGGAGAAGATGCTCACCCTGAAGCTTTTGTTTTAGCTTCTGCAAGCAGAACTCCTGAATTAACTCCGTTCCCCTATTGCTTTCTATTATATAGAGAGTTGTATATATGCGTAAAGATGGGTTAGTTATAGTCAGTGAACAGCACAGGGCATTCCTGTTAGTTTTCTTGAAATACGGAAAAAGTCTGCCTAAAACTTTTAAGTTTCTAATTAAAGGGAATTAGCGTTCCCTCCTGCTACTGCAGAAGGGATGTGCTGAAAAGTACAGTTGGTGACAGTCTCCCACGCATGTGTGGCTGTCTTCAGAACTGTCCATAACAAAATTATGACTTTCTGTGAAAGTTTTGAAGAATGCTTCATCTCTACTAAATTCTGTTCTGGCAAACACCCTTTCACAAAATTAAACAGCTTTGATCATTTTCTTTATTCTCCGACGTCTCTTTGTGATTCTTATCAATGCTTATTGTGAAGACACCATTCTGAAAACAGAAGTCAAAGCTGAACGATCTCATCCATCCCATATTTTTCATGCTAACAAAAAGTAATCCTTTTTTTCTTGCATATTTTTTCATGTGGTTTTGAAACATACTGGTGCACAGAGTGTTCATTTCTCGTAGGAGACACCTCTGTGATCCAATAGGCCCCATTATTAAGCATTTTCATAATAGCCAAAATTTACTTAATTTCTGTTTTTATAGTTATGACTCAGTGAACAAGCTTTGAAGTTCCTCATCCTTCACTGGGACATTAAAATTCTGATCCTGTGCTTTATCTGATGAAAACTTTACATGCTATGAATTGAATTTCCTCTTGTAAAAATAATAATAATGAGACTATAGATAGAATGAGTTATGCCTATGTTTTTCTAAAGTGTTCATGTGAGCGACCTGTCCTTCTTCCTTTGTGTTGTGTGTAATTTCTTACACTATTAAATGTATGTGTTTCAGAGTGCTGATACATAGTACTATCCAGTTTTACAGCTGAGGACTGAGAGGTCCACATCAGGGAGAAACATTACTTGTCCCTGAGATGATACACAAAGTTTTTGCAGAAGAGGAAATCAAAACTGACTTTACAGATTCTAGATTAGTATTAGAAATATTGCGGTATTTTAGTTTAGCATATAAATTCACTTTGCACTTCTACAATAGAGATTTTTCATTAAAAACTATTATCTGATATCATGGGTAGTAGTTTGTTAGTGATTTTGGCAGCAATGGCTGTCTTTGTCCAGATGGTTATCCTCAGAAAATTGTGGAAGACATTCTGACAGGAGTATGACACTCTGCCTCCTGACACCCTGTCCCTTGACCAATATCAGCAGCATAGACAGATTGCCAACACCCTGACCCTGACCAACATTGGCATATTCATGCACAATATGATTCTTTCAAATCACACTACCATCGGTGGAGCCGAGGAGCATCGTGACTCTTACCCACATTCAAAAGGCATTTGCACTACTGGAAGTTGCTGCCAGATGACCCAGACACCAAGTGCCCCTGGCAGTGCACCGGAGCCAAGGCATTGCTTATGATCCTGTGTTTGCTATTGGTGATTGGGTGAGTCGCCTTACAGGCACGTTGTTGCTCATCTTTCCTACTGCCTCAATAAAGTTTTGGTTTCTAACGTGTTGTCAGACTCTGTTACTGTTCAGACCACAGAGTATCAGTCTGAATAATTGAACTGAATATATGGTGCCTTTATGATGGAGATGTTCCCTGGGTTGCACAGTTCCCACTCTCCAGTCAGAGGCCATTGTGTCCCTGACTGACTGCACCAAACGTTCGCTCACTGCTATATATACAAGAGTTCAATTTAGAAATAATATTCTAGCTTTAACTAGCATAATATAGCATAAGAGTAAATAATTCAATAGCAAAGTTCTAGAGGGAAGGTTGTCTGGGAAAATTGCATCAATATAGACTTTATTATTTTTTTTTTTTTAAATTAATGTAGTTTTGCATCAGTGTAGGTCTCAGATTTCAGTGGAACAACTAACATATACAGCATTTTTAAATGTGCTTTTCTTACAAACATGCTTGAAATTCATTCTACTGGAACTTTATGTTTCCAGCGTGAACACTTTTTAAGATCCTTGATAAACATTAGAGGTTGCTGCTCATTCTGTATAGAATCACCAGTTTTACAAAATATTGCAAACGTCTTTTTTGAATTGTGTTATAACCTGTGCACTTTCATTGGGATTTCATTAATTTCCATGTCAGCCAAGGAAACTGATATACTTCTAACTCTGAGCAGTGACACTGATGATGTTGTAATAAGAACATTGAAGAGCTAATTAATTGCATGATGTGGTCTTATGACTTTTGATATGCATTTGAATATGGTGCATTTGCAAAATAGGTTGAAATGCAGTAATTTTTATTGTTTACAGATGTTATCCTTTCTCAATTCTGGAAGAACTTTCTGAGTTAGTTTTAATAATTCTTCAGTTAGCTCTTAATTTTGCAATAGAGAATTGCATTTTTTTTAGCAGTAGAACATCAAAACAACCCTTCTTCAGACAGTAGTAGTTAATCTGTAGATCATGTTAACTTTTGGTGTCAAACTGAGTCAAACACACCTGCATTTTCATGAACAATACGTGCCGCAGTTCTTGGAAAGCTCCAGTAGTGTCTCACAAAGGTCGCAAACAGTAATCCTCATAGCTGGTGCAAAAAAACCTCTGGAAAAATCCTTTGCTTAAAAGCCGTACTTGTCAATAGAAGAGAGGTGCTTCCTACTTCATATCTGTTGTGATACTTCCTGAAAACTTATGTGCACTGTCATATTGTTAAACTAAATGTCCTTCAGCTAGAGCTAAATCATAGCAGTAAAGATGCCAGTGCAGGACTGATTCATTCTCACATTCTTCTATTTTCTCCTTTAACGTCAATTTATGCAACTCTTCTTCAACAATTGCAGTTCAGAGCTTGACTTTTTATCTTGCATTTTGGAGGTGACGATAGTCTCTGAGGTAGCCTAATAACTACTTTTTTGTCATTTTGGTGAACATTTAATATTTCTTAAGATCTTGCAGGCAAAACACAGTAGATCCATGTCCTGGTTTCAGCTGGGATAGAGTTAATTTCCTTCCTAGTAGCTGGTACAGTGCTGTGTTTTGGATTTAGGAGGAGAACAAAGTTGATAACACACCGATGTTTTAGTTGTTGCTAGGTAGTGCTTACACTAGTCAAGGACTTTTCAGCTTCCCATGCTCTACCGACTGAGAAGGCTGGAGGTGCACAAGAAGCTGGGAGGGGGCACAGCCAGGACAGCTGACCCAAACTGGCCAAAGGGATATTCCATACCATGTGACGTCATGCTCAGTATATAAACTGGGGGAAAGCTGGCCAGGGGAGGGGTGACCTCTGCTCGGGGACTGGTTGGGCATCGGTCAGCAGGTGGTGAGCAATTGCATTGTGTATCACTTAATTTGTATATTCTTTTATCATTATTATTATTATTATTATTATTATTATTATTATTATTATTATTATTATTTTCCCTTCCTTTGCTGTCCTATTAAACTGTCTTTATCTCAACCCATAGGTTTTACTTTTTTTTCAAGTCTGTCCCCCATCCTACTGGGGGGAGGGTGAGTGAGCAGCTTTGTGGTACTTAGTTGCTGACTGGAGTTAAACCATGACAATCCAGGAGATATTTTTTTTATGCTAAACTATTACAGAAGTTTTGTTTCTTGGAGCAGTCAGTCTGAATTGAAAATGTAAGTATGTGGTACCTCAGATATGTTTAATTTGCAGTAAAGATTTTCTGGAACGATTATTCTGTTATTTTGTTCATATCATTTTCTAATAAAATACCTTTTCATAGACAAATCTCAAAAAAATACCATTCTTCCATTCCTTTTTTCTTATTTTACATTCTCCATTCTATGTTTAATCTGTGAGATAGTAGGATAAATTTTATAATCAAAATTTGAATCAATTCTATAATTATAATATTAATATAAAATTGTTTTATTTTGCAGTATTATGCAATTATAAAATGTGTATTGATGTATTAAAAAGGTCAGCATAGCTGTCCTGGAAAACACTGACTTTTTCTTCTTCAATGGAATTCCTATCTCTTTGTCTTCTGTTTCTGTAATCAGCTGTTAGAACAATACTTTAAAGAGCTGTTTTTATCTTTGATGATCCATAAAGCATCACACCAGCAAATTATTGTTTAATAAGCTTGTCACAAGGACCTAAGTGCCAGGAAGTTTCATTAGTCATTACACAATGGACTGATATTCACTGGTGCAGAAATCACAGTTCAGAATTTTATCTTGATATATCAGAATTTAAGGTTGATGGTTCTGAAAAATATGATGCAGTGCTGTTCTGTTTTAAATGGGAAAGACAATTTTTATAAGAAACTTTTTCATTAAATTTCTTTTTTTATAAACTAATTCTTCATTAGTTCTTCTAATGAAGAATTCTTCTTCCCTTTTCTCATTATTTGTTACACAATTGAGTACTTCACTGAAACCTAGTTATTTGAGACACTTGTGAAGTGGTTGGCATAGTTGTCCTACTTTGTGCATCATGGAAAGCTGCCCGGAAGAAAAGGACCTGAGGGTGTTGGTCGACAGCCGGCTGAACATGAGCCGGCAGTGTGCCCAGGCAGCCAAGAAGGCCAATGGCATCCTGGCCTGTATCAGCAATAGTGTGACCAGCAGGAGTAGGGAAGTGATCGTGCCCCTGTACTCGGCACTGGTGAGGCCGCACCTCGAATACTGTGTTCAGTTTTGGGCCCCTCACTACAAGAAGGACGTTGAGGTGCTGGAGCGTGTCCAGAGAAGGGCAACGAGGCTGGTGAGGGGTCTGGAGAACAAGTCTTATGAGGAGCGGCTGAGGGAACTGGGGTTGTTTAGCCTGGAGAAAAGGAGGCTGAGAGGAGACCTCATCGCGCTCTACAACCACCTGAAAGGAGGTTGTAGCGAGGTGGGTGTCGGTCTCTTCTCCCAAGTAACAAGCGATAGGACGAGAGGAAACAGCCCCAAGTTGCGCCAGGGGAGGTTTAGATTGGACGTGCGGAAAAATTTCTTCACTGAAAGGGTTGTCAAGGATTTGAACAGGCTGTCCAGGGAAGTGGTCGAGTCAAATACCATCCCTGGAGGTATTTGAAAGACGTGTAGATGTGGTGTTCAGGGACATGGTTTAGTGGTGGACTTGGCAGTGCTAGGTTAATGGTGGGACTTGATGATCTTAAAGGTCTTTTCCAACCTAAACCATTCTATGATACTATGAATCATCAGTGATGCTAATGGAGAATGGGTTGTTCTGTCTCAGGGGAGGATTTTGCTTAGTGAATGCTGGTTCTCTGGGTGTATTACAATAACTGCTGGCTTTCCCATTCCTATGTAAAGTGAACCCTAATTAATCCAGCAGTGAAAGACGTGCTTCATATTCTGGAACTAGCTCATTATGAAAAATGTAAACAACTCTGTCCAAGCACTCTGTGTGCATACTAACTTCTGCCCTAATGCTGCTTATTGTCTGATTGACTTAGCTTTGTCTTATTTTTTACTATAAATACATGATTTCTAATTTTTGTTCCCTCTTCATCTTTAGCATGCAGATTGGTATTTCATAATAACCTGCCTTAAAGTAAACCTCCATTTTAGTACTTTTAACCAATTGGCATCTGTGTAGTACTCTCCAAAATGACTACTTTCCTACTGGCCTGGAGTGGTCCTCCCATGGGCATGCAGTATGGCGAGGAGGCGGCAGCTCCCAGGGGTGGGAAACAACAGCCTCAAGGAAGACTCAAAGAGCAATTTATTTCTTCATTGTTATATATCCTTAGATTAAGGCACCTTTCTAATAGAAACCATGTCTAGGAAGCAACTTTAATGGAAAAAATACTAACTTGTCCTCAGTGCCTCCAAACCCCCTGAGGATGTAGAAGCCATGCCAGTAGGAGATTTAAAGCCCTTAGGAAGTGGAGTTTTTTCCCTTTTGCCTGTAAAGGGCTGAGAACACAAGCTATTTATCAGTGCAAGTCAGGATACTCCATCCTTTGATATATATTTGCTGTATCCACTTTCCATCCTGTGAAATAAGTCCATTCTACTGCAGTTATGTTAAAAATAATTCATGAATGGAAGGCATGGGAACAGGTACATCCTCTCTTTCAAAGGCATAGAGCCCATGCTTTGGCTCTTTCATTCATTCTGTGACTATTCAGGGATAAGAAAGAAAATTAAGAGAAAGAAAAAGGACACTGGAGAAAAGAAAATGCAGGTGGGAGCAGGGAAGAGAATGGAAGAGGAAGCACAAGTGAAAGCAGTCCCCAGTTCAAGCATGAGCGCTTGCCAAGGCTTTCCTTTCAAGCCCAGCCACTTCTCTTTTCCGCCCTCCAGGATGGGATCTGCTTTCATCTTCCTTGTCCCTTGTCCACCTCTTCTGGAGCTTGATTGTCCCCAGAATATGAAGGAGCTTGGTTCAGAGTGTTGCCAGTTAGATACTGTATTATAGATCATTTTGATCTCCATTTAGCTGTACCTCATTAGAGGAGCATGTTTTGTTTAAGTAGAGATGAGGTTATTCATAAGTAATTCAGTGCCACTGAGAGAAAAATCAATTGTAGGAACATTAAATTTTCATTAAACATGTTAAATGTAACCTGACAGTCAAATGGTCTCCAGTCGTATGGGTCTTACTGCAATATTACTTTAAGTAACAGATGAAAGCAGGATTAGTGGGTATATCACATCCCCTATCATGCACCAGCCTCTGGAAAATTGAACAATACAAGGGACTGTTAAAGGCTACACTCAGAGCAATGGGTGCTGGGACGTTCAAACATTGGGATACGCATTTAGCAAAAGCCACCTGGTTAGTCAACACTAGGGGATGTGCCAGTCGAGCTGGCCCTGCCCAATCAAAACTTTTACGTACTGTGGAAAGGGATAAAGTCCCTGTAGTGCACATAAAAAATATGCTGGGGAAGACAGCCTGGGTTATTCCTGCCTCGGGCAAAGGCAAACCCATCCGTGGGATTGCTTTTGCTCAAGGACCTGGGTGCAGTTGGTGGGTGATGCGGGAGGGTGGGGAAGTCCGATGTGCACCTCAAGGGGATTTGATTTTGGGTGAGAATAGCCAACAAATTAAATTGTATGAAGTGAGTTGCTATATATCACTGTACATCATCACTTCTGGAGTGGCTATATGCCATATCAACGGTATTACAGTAAGAATCACGCAGATTAATGATGAATGAACTTTGATGAAGACCAAGCAAAGCGCAGTGATAACGGAACCAGAAGCGGCTTCAGCATGCAAGAATCCAACACCACACACCATCTGTCCTGCCCTGAAGGACTCTTATGACAGATGGAGCCCAAAGTCATGGACTAAGTGAACTCAACGGACATTTCAGAGGGATGGCCCGTAGACTACGGGAATGATATCTGTGTGTATATATCAAAAGACAGGAAAAGTGGTGGTGATTAATTGGAATGTATTGGAAAGTGTGGGACCTGGGCATGACATAGATGGTGTAGAATAAGGGAAGGGTGGATACTGTCCTGGTTTCGGCTGGGATAGAGTGAATTTCCTTCCTAGTAGCTGGTACAGTGCTGTGTTTTGGATTTAGGAGGAGAACGAAGTTGATAACGCACCGATGTTTTAGTTGTTGCTAGGTAGTGCTTACACTAGCCAAGGACTTTTCAGCTTCCCATGTTCTACCGACTGAGAAGGCTGGAGGTGCACAAGAAGCTGGGAGGGGGCACAGCCAGGACAGCTGACCCAAACTGGCCAAAGGGATATTCCATACCATGTGATGTCATGTTCAGTGTATAAACTAGGGAAAAGCTGGCTGGGGGGCCGCTACTCAGGGACTGGCTAGGCATCGGTCGGTGGGTGGTGGGCAATTGCCTGGTGCATCACTTGCTTTATATATTCTTTCATTTTTATTGTTATTATTGTTGTTGTTGTTACCATAATCATTATTTCTATTTTACTTTATTTTATTTCAATTATTAAATTGTTATTCTCTCAGCCCACGAGTTTTCTCACTTTTACTCTTCCAATTCTCTCCCTGATCCCACCAGTGCCAGGGGAGTGAGTGGCTGTGTGGAGCTCAGTTGCCGGCTGGGGTTAAACCACGACACTGGGCATAGAGTTTGCTGTTCAATACATGACACCCAGGTTTTAGCTGCTTGTTAACTCTTAGTGATCCTGTGAAACTCAAAGGTTTGTCACTCAGTGGAAACAGTTAATTCTTAGGAATACATGGAATATTTTAGGAACACATGGAAAAATATATACTGTTCACCAGGACTCTGAATTTCTGAAAGAGAAACAGCTTGGTAGATATATGTAAACAACTTCATAAGGACAATAGTCTGGTTTGAGTTCTTCAGACCATTTGACTTGATAATATGCCAGTTGACAGTTCATCTCTCAGTCTGATTTTCACATGCAAATAAATGTTTTTTGTTCCATAAAAGTTTTAAGTAAGAGTACAAGAGACCATTTTTTAAAAATTGCTTCCAGCTTTTTTAAAGGTGAAACATTGGAGAATATATTGATCAGCATCTTTTATTACATTGTTGTTATATTTGAAATGCACATTTTTGTACTTTCAAGTTAATTCAAGATGGTTTGCCTGTGAATCCAACCTATTTTGTCATTTTGTCATCTTTATATCGAATAGATTGTGATGTTAAAAAGACAGACTTCTGGAGCAAAGAGATGCTTTTACTACAACCCAGCTCTGTATAAGCCAGTGGAGGTCTTTTGTAAGACACTAGCAGTTTCTTTTTAATTTTGGTGAATCAAGATCAAGATCAAATATTTTTACCAGAAACTATCCAGGCAGAAGAGTCTGTCAAGGTACTAACAGCAGGATGTGTGCATTTCTTTTCTCTCCTATAGAATTCAAGAGCAAATTTCAACATGGACTTGTTCTGAAGAGCAGATGCTGATGTCTTCCAAAGGCTGGAACAGGTAAATAACAAGACACTATCATATGGTATAGCTGCATTACTGTAGTTATCTGTGATGGCAGAAAAAGCAGTAATATATCTAATCAGATTTTCTGTACTTCCACAATATCATTTTCTATGCTTAGGCAGATGTATCAGAACAAAAGAGACAGGCAGCAGCTGTAAAATAAAACTCAGATTCTTCTCATACTTGTGCCTGATTGACTGCTACACACTGACTTATCAGAGGAACCACAGAAAGATGTGTCACATAAATACATCCCATTCTGAAAAGCAGTCAGTTAGTTGTGATAGATAACCAGAAATGAAACATCACAGGCAAGAGCTGAGTGAAACCTTGCACTCAAATTAATAGGATCATGCTATGCTGTTGTTACATGCTAAACTAAGAAAGGCCAGCTGTGAGATTCTGGGAATGTCATAAACATCAGTCAGCACAAGTTTAATGATGGTGGTGCTCCATCTGAAAAGCTCTATTTGGAAGACAGTCACAGCCCTCCACACTACAGGCTGGGGAGAAGTTTTACCACCCCGTGCTACAGCCAAGGGATGTAGAACCAGCAGCAGCAGCAGCAGCAGCATAACTTCCTACAGGGAAGGATTACCTGCAGCTCGCTCTCTGGTAAAAATAAAAGACTTGGGTAAGCTGGTGACCGAGAATAGGGAAGGAAGGGACTGGAGAGTGAAGTGGAGGAGCAATAGCCTGGGGTGCAGGCAGAAATGCGAGTCAGGAGTAGCAGCAGGAAGGGGGAGGAGAGGGCAGTTGCATGGGAGGGAGGAAGAGGCTGGGAGGAGAGCAAGCGGGGCACAGCTGAATTGCAGGAGCAGGGTCGGGGGTACAGCTAAGTGTGGGCTAAGGGTGGCACTCTCACAGGACTGAGGACTTTAACGGCTATGAGGGAAGTATGGACTGTGAACTAGATGACTGCGTGTGTTAGCAGAGAGCTAGTCATGGAGAATAGGGAAAGGGGAGGTAAAACACTGATGTGACGATGAGAATGAGGTTGGGGAGGAGACCATCTAGAAATTTTTGTGTTAAGAATGGGATGGGATCAATGTTATGGGACAGGAAGACATGGGGGTCATGTCAAAATAATCAAAAGAAAGGTGAGGAAATCCTTGTGAGGTTAGGGAGAATGGAGCACAAGAAGTTGTGGCATGTGATGTTCTCAGGCCTACAGGAGCTACAAAATGTGTCATATCCCACAAGAACAAGTGTGTCTGATTTTTCTTGGCCCAGACAGCTCCAATCTGCTCTTGTCTTGCACGTACTACTCACTTCAAACTCACAATATCTCCAGGAATGCAGATGGCCCTGTAAGTAATTGAGGATCCCTGCAGAGTGAATGCTAATGGAAAAATACCCCCCTTTTATCCTTTATCTTAAGCCATGCAAAGTATTCTTTACCATGCTCTTTGGCCCAGGTGTCTATGAGGTTGTTTTGGAAATGAGTCCCGTTGTCTGACTCAATTCTTTCTGGGGTGCCATGTCGCCATAAGACTTGCTTTTCAAGGCCCAGGAGAGTGTTCCGGGCGGTGGCATGGGGCACGGGATATGTTTCCAGCCATCCGGTGGTTGCCTCCACCATTGTAAGCACGTGGCGCTTGCCCTGGCGGGTTTGTGGGAGTGTGATATAATCAGTCTGCCAGGCCTCCCCATATTTATATTTCAGCCATCGTCCTCCATACCAGAGGGGTTTTAACCGCTTGGCTTGCTTGATTGCAGTGCATGGTTCACATTCATGGATAACCTGCGCTATAGTGTCCATGGTCAAGTCCACCCCTCGATCACGAGCCCATCTATAGGTTGTGTTGCATCGCTTCCTTGATGGCCTGAGGTGTCATGGGCCCACCAAGCTAGAAATAATTCACCCTTCTGTTGCCAGTCCAGATCTACCTGAGCCACTTCAATCTTAGCAGCCTGATCCACCTGCTGGGTGTTTTGATGTTCTTCAGTGGCCCAGCTCTCAGGTACGTGAGCATCTACATGACAGACTTTTACAACCAGGTCCTCTACCCAGGCAGCAATATCTTGCCACAATGCAGCAGCCCAGATGGGTTTGCCTCTGTGCTGCCAGTTGCTCTGCTTCCATTGCTTCAACCACCCCCACAGGGCATTTGCCGCCATCCATGAGTCCGTACAGAGATAGGGCACTGGCCACTGTTCTCATTCAGCAATATCCAAAGCCAGCTGGATGCCTTTCACCTCTGCAAACGGACTCGATTCACCTCCTCCTTCAGCAGTTTCTACAACTTGTCGCATAGGACTCCATACAGCAGCCTTTCACCTCCGATGCTTTCCCACAAGACGACAGGACCCATCAGTGAACAGGGCCTATTGCTTCTCATTTTCTGGCAGTTTATTATACAGTGGGGCCTCTTCAGCACACGTCACCTTCTGCTCTGGCGATATTCTAAAATCTTTGCCTTCTGGCCAGTCCATGATCACTTCCAAGTTTCCTGGGCAATTTGGGTTTCCTATTCGAGCCCGTTGTGTGATCAGTGTGACCCACTTACTCCATGTAGCATCAGTTGCACGATGTGTACAGGGGATCCTCCCTTTGAACATCCAACCCAGCACTGGCAGTCGGGGTGCCAGGAGGAGCTGTGCTTCAGTGCCGATCACTTCCAAAGCAGCTTGAACCCCTTCATATGCTGCCAATATCTCTTTTCCACTTGGAGTATAGCGGGCCTCGGATCCTCTGTATCCCCGACTCCAAAACCCTAGGGGTCGACCTTGAGTCTCCCCTGGTGCTTTCTGCCAGAGGCTCCAGGTAGGGCCATTCTCCCCGGCTGCGGTGTAGAACACATTGTTTACATCTTGTCCTGCCCGGACTGGCCCAAGGGCTACTACATGAACTATCTCCTGTTTAATTTGTTCAAAGGCTTGTCGTTGCTCAGGGCCCCATTTGAAATCGTTCTTCCTCTGGGTCAGTTGATAGAGAGGGCTTACAATCAGACTGTAATTTGGAATATGCATTCTCCAAAAACCCATGACGCCTAAGAAAGCTTGTGTTTCTTTTTTACTAGTTGGTGGAGACATGCCCATTATTTTGTTGATCACATCCATTGGGATCTGACGACGTCCATCTTGCCATTTTATTCCTAAAAACTGGATCTCCTGTGCAGGTCCCTTGACCTTACTTTGTTTTATGGCAAAACCAGCTTTCAGAACGATTTGGACTATTTTCTTCCCTTTCTCAAAACTTCTGTTGCTGTGTTGCCCCATATGATGATGTCATCAATGTATTGCAGGTGTTCTGGAGCTCCACCCTGTTCTAGTGCAGTCTGGATCAGTCCATGGCAAATGGCAGGGCTGTGTTTCCACCCCTGGGGCAGTCGGTTCCAGGTGTACTGGACGCCCCTCCAAGTGAAAGCAAACTGTGGCCTGCACTCTGCCGCCAAAGGGGTTGAGAAAAATGCATTAGCGATATCAATTGTGACATACCACTTGGCTGCCTTTGACTCCAGTTTGTACTGAAGTTCTAGCATGTCCAACACAGCAGCACTCAGCAGCAGCATGACTTCGTCCAGGCCACGATACCCTACTGTTAGTCTCCACTCTCCATTAGACTTCCGCACTGGCCATATGGGACTGTTAAAGGGTGAGCGAGTCTTGCTGATCACTCCTTGGCTCTCCAGTCGACGAATCAGCTTATGGATGGGAATCAGGGAGCCTCAGTTGGTGCGATATTGCCATTGTGGTAGTGATCAGCACCCGTTGTTCTTCGACCCTCAGCAACCCCACAACAGAATGGTTCTCCAAGAGACTGGGCAAGGTGGACAGCTGTTTAATTTCTTCCGTCTCAAAGGCAGCTATACCAAAAGCCCACTGGTACCCTTTTGGGTCCTTGAAATAACCTCTCCTGGGGTAGTCTGTGCCAAGGATGCACGGAGCCTCTGGGCCAGTCACAATGGGGTGCTTTCACCACTCATTCCCAGTTAGACTTACTTCGGCTTCCGATACAGTTAGCTGTTAGGATCCCCCTTTCACTCCAGAAATACAGATGGGTTCTGCCCCTTTAGAGCTTGATGGCATTAGGGTACACTGTGCACCAGTGACCGCTAGAGCCTTATGCTCCTGTGGGTCTGATGTGCCAGGCCATCGAATGCACACAGTCCAGTAAACCCGGTTGTCCCTTTCCTCCCCCTGGCTGGAGGCGCGGCCCCTCTAGTCCTGGTCATAGTATTCCTTACTTACTTCTTGTAAATATGAATCTGAAGTCTCTTCATTAAGATCGGAAGTGGGATCAGCCCTTCTACTCTGTCTGGGGAACTGCCCACTGGAAACTGGAGCAGCAATTTTCCTGGAAGAACCCCCTTTTGTGATTGTTTTTACTTGCAACTCATGTACCCGTGCCTCTAGGGTTGAGGTATATTTTCCATCCTACTTCCTCGTGTCCTCTTTGTGGTCACGCAGGTAAAACCACAGGGTGGCCCGTGGTATGTATCCACTATATCCTCTCTCTTGAGCAGAGGGACGCTGACTCCTAATGGCTGAGATACTGGTCCATACAGATGAGGAGCAGGACATATCCTCTTTGAGTTGCTGCGCCTCCTGGGACAGTTTTTCCACAGCCAAGATGAGGGAGGAAGAGAGACTTTCTTCGTATTGCTGGAGTTGGCCAGCCAGCTCATCCACCGTTGGCACCTCTTCATCTTTCCAGGTCATTGCTGCCAATGAGTTGGCATATGACGATGGTGCGCTCAGTACCAACTTCCACCACGTGGGTCGCATGCACTTGACATCATCTGGAACTTTGGATAGGTGCTTGTTGTCCAGGTCATCACAAATCACCTCCAGCACAGCTAATTCCCTCAGGTACTGGATACCTCTCTCCATGATGGTCCACTTGCCTGGGTGACATATAACATCTTCCTTGAAGGGATACCTCTCCTTCACGCCTGACAGTAGTCGCCTCCAGAGGCTGAGGGCTTGAGACCCTTTTCCAATCACTTTGTTAATGTCCCCTTCCCTAGAAAGGGATCCCAGCTGCTTGGCTGCTTTACCCTCCAATTCCAGGCTACTGGCCCTGTTATCCCAGCATCGGAGCAGCCAGGTGACAATGTGCTTGCCTGGATGACGGCTGAAATCTTTTCGCATGTCTTGCAGCTCACTCAGGGATAGGGATCGGGTGATTTCTGTCTTGTTTATGAGTTCTTCCTCTTCCTCCTCCTGTTCTTGTGATGGCCCTGGTTCATCTTCATCCCTTACTAAATGAGCTGACTTTTGCTTCCAACATTTCTCCTTGTGTATAGGGGCGACTGATACTGTCACAGGTAGATTCTCTGGTTCAGCTGCAGTACCTGTTGCGGGCGTTGGAGTAGCCGCAGTGCCTGTCGTTTTGTTGTCAGATCCAGAGACCTTCTCTTCCCCTTGAGGGTATTGAATAGCGTTGAACAGGGCTTGGTAAGCATGGGCCAGGCCCCAGCACATTACAGTGATTTGTATCTCTCTGGAATTGCCAGCATTTCAGGTGACAGCATACTTTTTCCAAATATTCTACTAATTTTTCAGGATTCTGCACTTGTTCAGGGGTGATGTTCCAAAACACTGGAGATGCCCACTGTCCTAGGCATTTGCCCATGCTATCCCACACGCCCTGCCATTCATAACTACCCAGCCTTGGGGCAGATCTCTGGATGATATTCTTAATTTACTTATTAACCTTAGACAAAACCGAAACAATATTCCCAAGAAATACCAAGAGAAGTATCTTAATGACCCAAGGATGTTCACGATACTGAAAAGTTATTGTAATGAAGGAGGAAACATCATAGAAGAAGGTAGCGATGTTGCCATTCTGTATTTCCTCTATAAAAGAACTCTCAGAGGAAGTACTATAATTGCTAACTGTCTCCACATGGTAGTACCCGAAGTACAGTAATGGCTTCAGTACAAAGCTTAAATAGCAGATTAAGCTCAAGGCCAGGGTTTTAATAACAAATCTCCCAGCCAAAACATCGCTAATCACTGCAAAACACAGTAAACTGCAAAAAACAACACCAATCTTTAACATGTACAGCAAAAAGAGAGCATGGTGCAGATCAGATAAACTAATATCAAGAACAGATTAATCAATATTGTGTCCCGCAATTGTTAACAGATATAAATTCCTTAATACGCTCTGTTTAATCTGTTATTATCTCAAACCCTTCGTGCCCCACGTTGGGTGCCAAAAAGGACTGTCATGGTTTCACCCCAGCCAGCAACTGAGTACCACACAGCCGCTCGCTCACTCCCCCTGCTCCGGTGGGATGGGGGAGAGAATCGGAAGAGTAAAAGTGAGAAAACTTGTGGGCTGAGATAAAAACAGTTTAATAATTGAAATAAAATAAAGTAAAATAGTAATAGTAGTAGTAGTAGTAGTAATAATAATAATAATAATAAAAGAATATACAAAGCAAGTGATGCACCAGGCAATTGCTCACCACCCACTAACCGAAGCCCAGCCAGTCCCCGAGCAGCGGCCCCCTGGCCAGCTTTTCCCTAGTTTATATACTGACCATGACGTCATATGATATGGAATATCCCTTTGGCCAGTTTGGGTCAGCTGTCCTGGCTGTGCCCCCTCCCAGCTTCTTGTGCACCTCCAGCCTTCTCAGTCGGTAGAACATGGGAAGCTGAAAAGTCCTTGACTAGTGTAAGCATTACCTAGCAACAACTAAAACATCAGTGTGTTATCAACATTGTTCTCATCCTAAATCCAAAACACAGCACTGTACCAGCTACTAGGAAGAAAATTAACTCTATCCCAGCTGAAACCAGGACACCCAGTGACTGCCCAGTGACTGTGAGGAAGACTGTGGACTGATATACTTTGCCTATTAAACATGCTTTCAGTTGATCAACTGAGTAACATTATACACTATTGCTAAGAATAATTGCTTTTACACACTGAAAATAAGGATTTTATGCATACACTGGTTTGAACAGATTTTTCAATTCCAGAATATGCTACTTTGGCTCCTTCCAGCCTGTTTTAATGCTGACCTCCCTGGAGAGTTTCTAAATAGTTATATGATTGTCAGTTTGGGAAAGCAGCAGAATTTCTGGCACCCTAGGGGCAATGAAGATGTCACAGCAGGTTCTATCATTACTGCTTCAAAAAATGTTACAAACTTTTGATGGATGACATTTCAGAGCATGGGTTCATGTCACTTACTTAATTTGCTTTTAAGGACAAAGGAAGGTGGGCTTGTTTATTGTCCTTTTTTTGTTGTTGTTTAAGAAATAAGCTTCTTATCACATGTCCTAGCTTTCAGCATATTTATCTTTGCATTGGTTAAGTGATGCATAGTGTTGTGGTTTAACCCCAGCCAGCAACTAAGCACCACACAGCTGCTCGCTCACTCCCCCCCAGAATCAGAAGGGTAAAAGTGAGAAAACTCGTGGGTTGAGAGAAAGACAGTTTAATAGGTAAAGCAAAAGCTGTGTGCGCAAGCAAAGCAAAACAGGGAATTCTTTCACCACTTAACATCGGCAGGCAGGTGTTCAGCCATCTCCAGGAAAGCAGGGCTCCATCACGTGTAACGGTGACTTGGGAAGACAAACGCCATCACTCCGAACGTCCCCCCCTTCCTTCTTCTTCCCCCAGCTTTATATGCTGAGCATGACGCCATATGGTGTGGAATATCCCTTTGGCCAGTTGGGGTCAGCTGTCCCGGCTGTGTCCCCTCCCAACTTCTTGTGCACCCCCAGCCTGCTCGCTGGTGGGGTGGGGTGAGAACAGAAAAGGCCTTGACTCTGTGTAAGCACTGCTCAGTAGTAACGAAAACTTCCCTGTATTATCACACTGTTTTCAGCACAAATCCAAAACATAGCCCCATATGAGCTACTGTGAAGAAAATTAACTCTACCCCAGGCAAAACCAGCACACATAGATAAAAGACGATTTCTGGTTTGTATCCAGAAAAATGACTTAGTACTTGCAGTTCCCAGCAGAGAAGAGCATCTCATGAGAGAGGAGAGGACTATCCAGCAGTGCTCTTCAGTGCCCTCCAATCAGCAGAGCATTTGTAAGGGTATCACTTTTTCTGCCACAACTTAGACTCGTAGATTAGTTTAATATAAGCTAAGGCTACTTTTTTCTGTGTGAATAGAGGATACAAGGAACAGAAAGGTGCATTTCACCCATCTTCTGTTAACAGCATAGGACTGTTATTAGTCAAGTCTTCTGAATATTTTCTTTTTCAATGTACCTGGCAAGTTTTTACAAAATTCCTAATTAAGAAAATAATTTTCTGGCAATTTCTATGGGCAGTGAGTAAAAACTGAATGAAACTTATCAACATCTGACCTATTGTGAACAATTTGCTATTCCACTTTCAAAGAAACATGTAAACTGTTTATTTTGGAATGCTAGAGGTTTTTTTGATAATGAGAATGTTGGTATTTTTACACTAAGCCTAGACAGGCATGAAGAGGGGCATTTTAGGCCGTTTGCTACTTCAGTTGAAATAACTGCATTAGAGCTGAGTAATGCAAACAACAGAACAGCTGAAAACAGGACATGATTTTAGAATGTACAAAGTATGCTGGAGTAAATACATTTCTGTGTTGGTATGACAGCAAATAAAGTATAGTAATGATCTTTCAGGTTTATTTATAATTTGAGTATATCCCAATCCATGAAATCATACATGGTACCTAGATCTTTTGAACTAAGGCTAACAAATACAACTGAAATGTGATTTAATTTGCTGCTTGCTAAATTCTGAACCATTTCAGGCTTTAGAGTGAGAAATATTTTCAAAAGAATATCTATGGTATAATTTCTATATTACCTTTAGTTTATATTTACCACATAATGCTTACAACAAACTCACAAATCCTTGGAAATGCATAGCTGTAGGAACATGAGGCCAATCCTTCATGTTAAAGAGAACTCTCATGGAAAGTAAATTATTACCACCAGCCTTATATTTATACAGTGAAGCTGAGGAAG
Organism: Aptenodytes patagonicus; assembly: GCF_965638725.1. NCBI lineage: Eukaryota > Metazoa > Chordata > Aves > Sphenisciformes > Spheniscidae > Aptenodytes > Aptenodytes patagonicus. The sequence goes on from NC_134950.1 coordinate 159,597,857, forward strand.
TTTAGCAGCTTGTGTGCTGTGAAGCCTGGTGTGGGATACTGCTCCAGACTTAAACTGTGCAGGTACAATGGAGCCCCATTTGAACATTATGACTAACTCATGCTAGCAGAGGATTTGAATTTAGTCTATGACTTTGTATTTCCCTGCCTTATGGATTTATAATTAATTCTTACCATATGTTTCAGTCAGATTCATTGCAAACACTTAGTTTTAATTTTTATACTAAATTGCTGTCAATTCCTATGGAAAAAATTAAACTAAGCTTCAGAGAGGTAATTTGTATTTAAGAGTTCAAAAGTTCTTACAACAGCCACTTAAAACAGTTGATATCCTAAGCTAAAAAATTCATTGTAGAAGTTAAACTTAAGACTTGCTCTAATATGGGAAACTGTAGGCATGCCTTGTCCTGTCCCTTATTATTGTACGTAGTTATGAATATATCTAGCATCTCAGATCTCACACTAGCATCACTTTGTATTTCATGGTACAGGTTTAAGATATTTTTTGTGTGTGAAGCCCTAAAGGATTTAGGATCTAAGCTCCAGTGCTTCAGAAGTGCCTTTGTCACCTTCAGAGATTCCCAAATTGGAATAGTGCTCATGAGAAGGATGGAGGGTGGAATAAAAAGTGGTGTCCTTGGGTCTTCTGGTTCCACTTGCTTTCCTCCCATTATGCTGTTCTGCTTAAGTTTCAGAATTAATTTTTCCTTTGAAGATATCTGTGAATGAGGTTGACTTGTTGGGGTGAGAACTCAACAGGGTATTTTTGTGATGATTGTTATTCTAACCACGGAAGGTGGAGGGCTGGGATCTGGACCCTGAGGGCTTTCAAATCCACGGCATTCACGGCCCAGAAGACTGCCTTTACTGCTTAATCTGACCTGTCCTATTGAAACCAAGGTGCTGCGGGAAATTCAGGAAGGACCCTTAAGAGGAAAAGAAATCTGCAGCCCAGCAGATAAGGTAATGCTGAGTGAGTTCTGGGCTGAATTTTCTGTTTCCAGCACTATTTACTTTTGGTAAAAAGCTCTGTCCATGAGGGAGATCGTGTACCTCAGTCTTTGGAGTCGTGTATATCTCCTGTCCTTTGGTGAAGACTCTGTTTAGTAGGTCTATATTTTTGTCTTCCAAGCTGTCTTTTCAAGGGCAGTTATGATGAGGTCTGACTCTGCTAGTGTGTGCCAGACTGACCTGAAAGCACATATGCCCCTTTACACTTCCCTTCTGCATCTTAATGAGGTACAGAGATACCCAGAGCCCATAGCTTCTGGAGATAGAGTAAGTTTGTAGATCCCAAAGAAAATAGGTAGGCATTGAGGGAACTTTGAGATCAAGAGAACAGACAGGTAGTGATTACCATCTAATGAGTCTTTTTATGTCACACTGTTCCTGAATCATTTAGGTGTTTTGGAGATGGTGTTTAGTTTTTTCCTACACGTCAAATCCTGTTTAGTAGCTGTTGTGGTTTAAACCGGCAGGCAGCTAAACACCACACAGCCATTCGCTCACTCCCCGCCCCGCCCAGTGGGATGGGGCAGAGAATCAGGAAAAAAAAAGGTAAAACTCATGGGTAGACATAAACACAAATTAATAGGGCAGAAAATAAAGGGAAAATAATAATAATGACAAAAGAATATACAAAACAAGTCATGCACAATGCAATTTCTCACCACCTGCTGACCGATGCCCAGCCAGTTCCCGAGCAGCGGACTCCCGGCCAGCTTTTCCCCTAGTTTATGTACTGAGCATGACATCACATGGTATGGAATGTCCCTTTGGCCTGTTTGGGTCAGCTGTCCTGGCTGTGCCCCCTCCCAGCTTCTTGTGCACCCCCAGCCTACTCACTGGTAGGGTGGTGTGAGGAGCAGGAAAAGGCCTTGACTCTGTGTAAGCACTGCTCAGCAACAACTAAAACATTGGTGTGTTATCAACTTCGTTCTCATCCTAAATCCAAAACACAGCACTGTACCAGCTACTAGGAAGGAAATTAACTCTATCCCAGCCGAAACCAGGACAGTATCCACCCTTTCCTTATTCTATACCATCTACGTCATGCCCAGGTCCCACACTTTCCAATACATTCCAATTAATCACCACCACTTTTCCTGTCTTTTGATATATACACACAGATATCATTCCCATAGTCTACGGGCCATCCCTCTGAAATGTCCGTTGAGTTCACTTAGTCCATGACTTTGGGCTCCATCTGTCATAAGAGTCCTTCAGGGCAGGACAGATGGTGTGTGGTGTTGGATTCTTGCATGCTGAAGCCGCTTCTGGTTCCGTTATCACTGCGCTTTGCTTGGTCTTCATCAAAGTTCATTCATCATTAATCTGCGTGATTCTTACAGTAATACCGTTGATATGGCATATAGCCACTCCAGAAGTGATGATGTACAGTGATATATAGCAACTCACTTCATACAATTTAATTTGTTGGCTATTCTCACCCAAAATCAAATCCCCTTGAGGTGCACATCGGACTTCCCCACCCTCCCGCATCACCCACCAACTGCACCCAGGTCCTTGAGCAAAAGCAATCCCACGGATGGGTTTGCCTTTGCCCGAGGCAGGAATAACCCAGGCTGTCTTCCCCAGCATATTTTTTATGTGCACTACAGGGACTTTATTCCCATCTACAGTACGTAAAAGTTCTGACTGGGCAGGGCCAGCTCGACTGGCACATCCCCTAGTGTTGACTAACCAGGTGGCTTTTGCTAAATGCGTATCCCAATGTTTGAACGTCCCAGCACCCATTGCTCTGAGTGTAGTCTTTAACAGCCCATTGTATTGTTCGATTTTCCGGAGGCTGGTGCACGACAGGGGATGTGATACACCCACTCAATGCCGTGCTCTTTGGCCCAGGTGTCTATGAGGTTGTTTCGGAAATGAGTCCCGTTGTCTGACTCAATTCTTTCTGGGGTGCCATGTCGCCATAAGACTTGCTTTTCAAGGCCCAGGAGAGTGTTCCGGGCGGTGGCATGGGGCACGGGATATGTTTCCAGCCATCCGGTGGTTGCCTCCACCATTGTAAGCACGTGGCGCTTGCCCTGGCGGGTTTGTGGGAGTGTGATATAATCAGTCTGCCAGGCCTCCCCATATTTATATTTCAGCCATCGTCCTCCATACCAGAGGGGCTTTAACCGCTTGGCCTGTTTAATTGCAGTGCATGGTTCACATTCATGGATTACCTGTGCAATACTGTCCATGGTCAAGTCCACCCCTCGATCACGAGCCCATCTATAGGTTGTGTTGCATCGCTTCCTTGATGGCCTGAGGTGTCATGGGCCCACCGAGCTATAAATAATTCACCCTTCTGTTGCCAGTCCAGATCTACCTGAGCCACTTCAATCTTAGCAGCCTGATCCACCTGCTGGGTGTTTTGATGTTCTTCAGTGGCCCAGCTCTCAGGTACGTGAGCATCTACATGACAGACTTTTACAACCAGGTTCTCCACCCGGGCAGCAATATCTTGCCACAATGCAGCAGCCCAGATGGGTTTGCCTCTGCGCTGCCAGTTGCTCTGCTTCTGTTGCTTCAACCACCCCCACAGGGCATTTGCTGCCATCCATGAGTCCGTACAGAGATAGGGCACTGGCCACTGTTCTCATTCAGCAATATCCAAAGCCAGCTGGATGCCTTTCACCTCTGCAAACGGACTCGATTCACCTCCTCCTTCAGCAGTTTCTACAACTTGTCGCATAGGACTCCATACAGCAGCCTTTCACCTCCGATGTTTTCCCACAAGACGACAGGACCCATCAGTGAACAGGGCCTATTGCTTCTCATTTTCTGGCAGTTTATTATACAGAGGGGCCTCTTCAGCAGACATCACCTCCTCCATCTGTTGAAATTCCAAAATCTTTGCCTTCTGGCCAGTCTACTGGTTGGTGGGGTGGTGTGAGAAGCAGGAAAAGGCCGTGACTCTATGTAAACACTGCTCAGCAATAGCTAAAACATCAGTGTGTTATCAACATTATTCTCATCCTAAATCCAAAACACAGCACTATACCAGCTATAGGAAGAAAATTAACTCTATCCCAGCTGAAACCAGGACAGTAGCTCTGACCAAAGCAGAAACTGGATAGCCAGAAGAAAATATTTTTGAGGAGTGAAACACTCTCAAAACAATCTTTTTCTTAATTGCACTAGATTAAAAAGTGTAATTACTGGCAATTTCTCAGCTTACCTTATTTCCCCATCCTTTTTCTTTGCACTTGACAGAGCTGTTCTGACATTACAGACTGGCTTCAATACACAAAATCTTTCTAATAAATTTCAGTCTTGTTTCAGATATTGCCACTGTGCTGGAACTGCTCTTGTGAGAGTTTGTAATGAGGATCTGTTGCTTCAAGCTAACCGAGAAGCTCCTTCTTTCATTGTCTTGATTTATCAGCAGCCTTTGATACTGTTGACCATGGGGTCCTATTACATTGCCTTCAGCACCTCCTGGGTTTTTCAGGTTCCACGCTGGCCTGTTTCACATCTTATTTAATGGAGTACTGTCTCTACAGTTATATACTGCAGTTCTCGTCATACTGATGCCTAAAGCTGTGTTGTGCAATTGGATTTTGATGGTGCAATTTGCCACGACAGCACTGCAGTATAGTAAAATTCTCACTTTTGTTTGTTAATTTTTTATATATAACATACACACCAGGTGTACAAGGGTGATAATTGTTTGAGAAATTCTGCCACTGTTTGTTTATGGATCTGTATGATAATGTGATCTCTAACAATACTTGACACTTGCATGTGACTGATTTAGGTTCTAAGACCATATGGTGTTAAACTTGCAGGTTTTGTGTTGAGAAAAAGCTATTTTAAAACAATTTTAATAGTTGGATTATATTACTACATGTATTCTTTCCTTCTTATCACCATGTGCCTAAAGAAAGGTGTCCTTCCTGTTAACAAGCAGTGTCTGTTACATACAGCTTTTTTACTATTTCCATCATTCATTGATATTAATGTGGAGCCAGTAACTTGACAACAGAGCCTGGACATCAGAAAGGTAAATGTGGAAAACATCCCAGGGTAAAAGTTTGTTCTGTCTCTGCTTCTTGCATCCGCAGGCCAGAGACACCCTTCTTTCTAGTCCAGATCTCCTGCCATTCATCCATTTCGTGGCATCCTGTGCAGCAGAGGAGATATGCCTCCTCTCTGCTGCAGGGCTTTAGCAGATGTGGTGTCAGCATCCCTCCAGACCTGATTGAAACTAGCCCCCTGCATGTGTGTGTGCATGGGACCTCCTTTAAAGTTATCTGAAAGTTATGAATTGGGTTTGATGCATTTGCTGGGAAGCTGCTTGAGCATCATTACCAAGAGAGAACATTGATTGCTTTTACTATTTCATACCTCATAAGCTTCTGAGGTAAGTATTCCCCATTCTGGTAATTCTAGAGCTTTATAATGGTGGGAATGCGAATGTGATATTTGTATCCACTAATTCAAAATTAAGTCAGTCTGCACTAGGTTGACTAGTACTTACAACGGAAAGTAGTAGTGAGATTAAAAGGGACATTTTTTTTTTTTTTAGATGAGGCCAATTAAAATATTTCCAGTGAAAAATCTATAGCCCATTTCTCACTTCTACCTTAAGTCCTTTGATACACAAAATACTTTGTAGTAGAACTGGGAAAGTTAAGAATTATCTACACGACCCCTTGCATTGCCAGGATTTTTTGCTGTTTTCATTTTCCTCTTTTCAGTTTATCATTTCTCTCATGGACAACTGTGCCAGGTACAATGATGTAAGAGAAATGGTGAGGTTTTCAGTTCTTGATTTTGCAGTCACACCCCCAAGACCTCTAACGTGCCTTTGCTCGCTGGCCCACCATCGTTCTTGCGATTAGGATTGTGGTGAGAACCTGCAGCGTTGTATCCATTTATGTTGTGTCCAAATTCATGGAAATGATATTTTGTGATTAAAATTCCACTTCCCTAATCCATGCTGAATATCTGGAATAGTTCTCACCTTCTTCCTGTATATCTCTGTTCATGACCACAAAATACATGAGGCATCCTCCTCATGCTTGATATGGAAGTTTCTCCAGCGTGTGAAGAATAGCCTTCATCTATAATGCCAGCTTCAGACCTTCTTTACACCTTATTTTTTCATATAAACTCTAGCCTCTAACCTAACAGGATATTATGCCCAGTAAGCAAGATGCCTGCTTGTAATGCATGATGAAATTTCTTATTGCATGTTTTCTGATGGATTTCTGCAATTTTTCTTTGCTAGTATAAAAGCCAGTGTTTGTGGCTGTGGAGGGCTTCTTTCAGTGGACCAATAGCTATGCCTGCACTGTTGTCCTGGTTTTGGCAGGGATAGAGTTAATCTCCTTCCTAGTAGCTGGTACAGTGCTGTGTTTTGGATTTAGGAGGAGAACAATGTTGATAACACACCGATGTTTTAGTTGTTGCTAGGTAATGCTTACACCAGCCAAGGACTTTTCAGCTTCCCATGCTCTACCGACTGAGAAGGCTGGAGGTGCACAAGAAGCTGGGAGGGGGCACAGCCAAACTGGCCAAAGGGACATTCCATACCATGGGACGTCATGCTCAGTACATAAACCAGGGAAAGCTGGCCGGGGGGGCCGCTGCTCGGGGACTGGCTGGGCATCGGTCGGCAGGTGGTGAAAATTGCACTGTTCATCACTTGCTTTGTGTATTATTATTATTATTATTATTATTATTATTATTATTATTATTATTATTACATTATTATAATTTTATTTCAATTATTAAACTGTTTTTATCTCAACCCACGAGTTTTTCTCACTTGTGCTCTTCCAGTTCTCTCCCCCATCCCACCGGGGCAGGGGGAGTGAGCGAGCGGCTGTGTGGTGCTCAGTTGCCGACTGAGGTTAAACCACGACAACTGTTAAATAAAAGCATCAGGGAATAAGCCTGAGCTCTAGGTCCCAGACCACTTATTGCTTAAGTGTTAGCATTTCTGAGTAGGAGATTGGCCCCCCTTCACCACTCCTAGGCAGTCAGGAGGACAGTGTGCACAGAGGATGCTGGGCTCTGAAGGGACAGACCTAGGGGCAGGCGCTACAGCGTGCCAGCCAGCCAGCCAGTGCTAGCTGGTCTCAAGGCTAGTGAATGGTTATAATTTATGTTTTATTCATTTTAGACACAGCTAAAGAATCTGCATCTTACAGGAAAAAAAGCATGAGGTGAGAGCTGGTAGCTATTAACAGAGAAAACCTAAGGTAGTTTGGGGTTTAGAATGGGAAACTTGTTGGGTCAGAGCCATGTCTCTGTTAAAAAAACCAGGCAGATTAGGGTGTATTTCTATAGCACTGGTAATTTCATTTGGTTTTCTCTGAGCTGACATTAAAAGGGAAAAAGGTGTAAATAAATGACACCTACCAGCCTTCCCTGTAATGACTCGTGCATTCCTGTAGGCAGAGCTTCCACCCCAGTTCCTCACCTTCAGCTGGGCTAACCAAGCAACTGCGATGGCTGGAAAGCTGCCTGGTGGAAAAGGACCTGGGGGTGCTGGTCGACAGCCAGCTGAACATGAGCCAGCAGTGTGCCCAGGCGGCCAAGAAGGCCAATGGCATCCTGGCCTGTATCAGAAATAGTGTGGCCAGCAGGAGTAGGGAAGTGATCGTGCCCCTGTACTCGGCACTGGTGAGGCCGCACCTCGAATACTGTGTTCAGTTTTGGGCCCCTCACTACAAGAAGGATGTCAAGGTGCTGGAGCGTGTCCAGAGAAGGGCAACGAGGCTGGTGAGGGGTCTGGAGAACAAGTCTTATGCGGAGCGGCTGAGGGAACTGGGGTTGTTTAGCCTGGAGAAGAGGAGGCTGAGGGGAGACCTCATCACTCTCTGTAGAGCTGAAAGGAGCTTGTAGCGAGGTGGGTGTTGGTCTCTTCTCCCAAGTAACTAGCGATAGGACGAGAGGAAATGGCCTCAAGTTGCACCAGGGGAGGTTTAGATTGGACGTGAGGAAAAACGTCTTTACTGAGAGAGTGGTGAAACATTGGAACAGGCTGTCCAGGGAAGTGGTGGAGTCCCCATCCCTGGACGTATTTAAAAGACGTGTAGATGCGGCGCTTAGGGACATGGTTTAGTGGGCATGGTGGTGTTGGGTTGACGGTTGGACTCGATGATTTTAGAGGTCTCTTCCAACCTTAATGAATCTATGATTCTATGATTCTATGATTCTCATGGCAAACTAGATGAGATTTCTGGTTTTGTGGGATCCTTCTGATAGCAGAAGGATGACCTTCAGTATGCTAGGACATTATCTACATCAGGGTTTTTTTTCCATATTAGCGATGGGCTTACAGGATGAAATTCAGTAAGATTTGTTAAGGTATTTAGCTCCAGTGTTTTGGTTCAGCCTCATTTCTGCTGCATTATACTTCGTACTTTCCATTAGGTGAAGTATAATTTAAAAATGTGGGAAGAAGCCCCCTTTTGAAAGCACTTGCTATCATCTTTGCATGCCCTCACTTCCAAATGTAGCAAAGTAAAGCAATGTGGAATCCATTCATTAAATGACACATTAAGCAGCCAGTGCCTTTTTTCTATATTGCCTGCAATAAAATATATTCAAAGCACTTCACATTTCATTAAAATTATCACCGAAATGATTTTCATCTAATGTTATTTCTGCTTTTAATAAAAAGGCCCTGCAAAACGAATAACTGAACATTTTTCCTTCCTTTCTTTCTCTTTTTACAATTATGATATTGAAAATATCCCACAAGTGAGGGAATGACCCATAAATTGAGTTATGAAGGTCATATTCTATGAAGAGTGGATATTTTCCATATATCTTTAAAGGCACAATCAGTCCTATTGGGTATAAGCTATTTTAGTTCATGGTGAATCTTAAAACTATGCTCTGAGCATGATATAAGACTGCTTACAGTAGTCCATATTGACTTTGAAGTGCATGTTTCAAATACCTCTACATACTCAATCGTTGTTCTTTTTGTAGACACTATGGCCATATTAACATTGTAACAATAGTTTTTGCCTAAACTGTCAAGTTTAAAGTAGTTTTGAAAGCCTTTTTTGGAAGTCAGAGCTGTGACAATTAGATTATTTCACTGTGATGCTGTTCATTGTTTACTGATTAGAGAGAGTCTCTGAAATCAGAGAAATTATTAAATCTGGAATGGTCATTTAGATAAAAAAAGACTTCATAGACAGAAAATTTTGTTTCTTTTGATCTTAAGCTTATTGTGAACATAGATAAATGTAAGCTTTGCTGCAGGTGTCTCAGATGGGTGCCAGATACCCTGGAAAGCATGAAAGTGGGAGTGCAGCTCACCCAGAAGTTACAAAGAAGAGTAAATCCATGTGGAGTGTGGAAATAATCTGTATTTATAGAAATAAAGATAATTCATAGACCTGTGTTTAAAATAATTATATAACTGATAAAAATAATGGTTTCCATTTAAACAGTTAAGAGATGTTTATATATGGTTACAAAAGAGGAACATTGGCAGTTCTTTAGCTTTCAATAAGGCAGTTAGTTGGGATTCTTTCTTAATTTTGGGTGTTAGTGTAATAGGAACAGGTCATATCATAGAAAGAAAGTTATGAGAAACTGCTCTGAAGCAAAACAATGGGGATTAATATAAAGAACGTAGGTTTATCACATAATAATGTGCTATTTTTTAACAGTTTTAATATGAACTGTAATTATAAGTATCCCGTCTGCAGAATTAGGAAATAATACTGAGATAAAGAGAGAAAAAAATTAAATTTGGGTCAAGAAATTAAAAAAGAAAAAGCAAAGAACAGGCAATTATTTCTTGGCACTATGATTTGGAAAGTCACAGTCATATTCCATTCTAGTATCCTGTGAAGACATGTAGACAATGAAGTACAAAGCTGAAGTAGCACAGAGGGATTCATGCACTGGAGGAAATAATACAATCAGATAAATTATTTTGTTGGCTACTTCTTTTAACAACCAGAAACTAAATGTTGTGTCTTAAATGGTCTTCCCGAGCTAAAAGGTAATCCTCTCCATGTGTTAGGAGTTAGAATAGCAGCGTTTCTGGGGCTGTGAGGCTGTTGAGCCCCACATTTTAGCTACCCAGTTTGTTCTGTTTGAATGCTGTTTTTCAGATTTTTTACAGACTACCTTAATTTCTTTCTCTTAGATCAGCCTGCTTAGCTTCTGCACCTCACATGCTGCAGGTGTCCCCTTAGAGATACCGAGGCTCTGGCCTCATCAGTACCCTGCCGAGACCTTTATCAGTTGCAGGCAGAGAGTTTTCTGATTGGATTAAAGATTGATTATACACTAATCACACCATCTAGACAGGCAGACAGGCAGCTTGTGGTCAATGGGATCTTGTAATCAGTGCTGGGATAATAACATGCATGCAGCTGGGATTGTTGAACAGCAGGTTTCGATGCACAACCTCCGTACTCTCAAAAAGACCATTTACATCTTAGACATCTTTGAGAAGAAATGGATAGTCAATTTGCCAGCAGGAACATTAGTTGAAAGTATTTCCCAAAGCATTAAGACTGCTATTCTAATGGTGGTAAGTGCCTTCATTTCCAAAAGCTATCGCAAAGGTCTCTGCAAAAGGTCCACAAAAATAGCTGCAGCCTACTGACTGCACATTTGTAACAGCCTCGGAGATATTAAAAATTTGCCAGTTTCCAACTATATCAGCCAAACACTACAATGAAGTTTTACTTACCTTGCATCAACTCAATCTTCACTTTTGAAAACAGCAAATCTCCTTGACGTGAATTTGCCCCTGACACCTCAGCTTACTGTGGAATGCAGCCCCTTCATAAGTGTACAGGTGAGATAGACAGAACCACAGAATATATTGTCTCTGCGATTGATTTAAGTAGACATATGTTCATATGCCTCTGAAAAATCACCACACACACAAACACATCCCTCTAGAAAATAGATAGTTCTGCAGCTGAGAAAGTGTGTTAGCGGCTTACTGTTTGAGTGTGTTTCTGTGGGGAACAATGATGGATGAGTAGACCTTGGAATTGCCACTTCATGGCATTAAAATTAGAGGTCTAAACGTGTTTTGACATTACCCACTGCTACTTTTTGCACAGATGTTCTGTTTTGGAGGATCAAGACTTCCTTACTTTTGGCAGGGCAGGGGTGGGAAGGAAGGAATCACCTAGTTTTCTCTCTATTCCTGTCTGGATTTTTCACAGGACAGGTATTCAACAAATACAAGAATTATAAGCCACTTTTGGAGGAGACTGCCCTACTCACATATTATTTTGCAAATACATTGGTAAAAAAAAAACCACATTTTGTGTTGTTTCAAAGGTTAGAAAAAAATTCATCTTCTTGTAGGATTCTGGCAGCTCTAATCAATGCATAGGCTCAAACATATGAGGCTTCTTAGGATTTTTGTCAGTAAACAGTAATGGGGGACATGGGCAACTGGATGGCATTTCTAGAGATTTTTTTTTTTTTCCAACTACTGTGTGTTAAACAGAACCATGCTTCAAATTACATGTATTTGAAAACACCAGTTAGAACTGTTAGGATTGGCCCCTGCTTCAAAGCCAAACAGAACTGCATGTAGAAAAAGCTATAACAATCTGTAGCGTGGCTTGTTGTTACCTACATGTTTAGAAGCATCATCTGATTTTTCAAGAAATTGCACAAGAATAAGTTTGGATAGAAGGCTGCGCAGCAACACCAAATATCACTATAATATAGTGGGACACCAAATGTGTGAGAACATTCACACTTTCAGTGTGGAGCAATAAAAAATATTTCAGCATTTCTTCTAACTTGTAAACATGTGCAGATAATGATTATCTTGTGCTCTCAGTTTGCAAACTATAATTACAATACCTGCAGAAAGGCAACAGTGAATAGAATCCTAATCACGGAGGGTGGCTGCTACCTAGCAGACATTCAAGCAATATTTATTTCATTTTTAAAATTGAGTGTTTCCTTAAAAACTTAAAGTATGAGTAAAATTCAGAGCTAAGGGATACTCTATTCTCAGCTTCTCATTGTGGAATAGAAAGCTTTTTTGAATTTGTCATAAACCTTTAACATTTAGGCAAGTTCAAAGGACTATTTAATTTTCTTAATTTTGTTTTTTCTCACCAGTAAATTCTGAAGATTTTTCTAAAATTAAAGAAAAAACAAAAAACAAAACAAAACAAAAAAAACCACCAAAACCCCCTGTTGGCTTAAGTGATTCTTTTGAGTAAAAATTGTGCACCTCAGGCTCTGACAATGGGTTTTGTCACAGTCGGGTTTTGTTTACTACAGGAAGATTGCATGCAGTACCACAATAACTATTATTTCATTTAAAGACTCAGGATTTTACTTTCTCTAGGTAATGACGAGCTAATTATCTGAGGTTCGGAAATCTTAAAAAAAACTTAACAACTCTAACTGTTAATATCCACACGTGAACGCTGACTGTAAAATTTCCCATTTTCTCTTCATTTAAAGCATTAATAAACAGCTACAAACTCTATATCCTCTTCACTGTGCAGAATAGCTTTTGGAGTAGAATACTTTGCATTTTATTTTGCAAGGGTAAATGTTACTGAAGAGGTGGAGCCCTCTTTCCAAAATCTTGATGAACAAGTGGGCAACCCTAGTTAAAATAAGGTTGCTACATCAGCTGTTCCCGAGAGTAGACTGTGTCTTAGTGTTATTAAATGCAACTTAATCAACTGTTGATTGATCACATAATTGGTGTAACTGTAACGTACGGTAGTTCTAGATATATACTGCGACTGTGAAAAACCTGTAGATTTTATAATGTCTGTCCATTGGAAGTACAAGTTTTAGATCAGTTCATGTTTCCTTGCTTCCATTTTCCCTGCTTATTGCAGGGGGGTTGGACTAGATGACCTTTAAAGGTCCCTTCCAACCCAAACCACTCTATGATTCTATGATTCCTTCCAAAATGGGAGGGAAGACTGCCCCTGTGAAATGCAAAATTAGTTTTGCCCAGCTGTCTGTAAGGAGTTCTGCAAGGGAGAATACAACTTCCATTGGGACCAAAGGCAGCGACAAGTGACATCACCTCCTCCCACATGGTCTCCCAGGTATATCTGTGAGGAGCATCCCCATGACCGAGGCTTCCTTCCCCAGGACCACAGAGGTAGAAGGCAGAGAGCACAGCAAGGAGATGACAGAGCACCAGGAGGCTTCCTGAAGGGGATGGCAGCAAAAAACAAGTGTTAAGCATATCCTCCTCTTCGTGAATGATGGCATAACAGAGGAATACTGGGAATTGAAAATCTGGGTATTATCAGTGACATTAAATCTATGCTGAAGTATTTAATGTCACACTTGGTTACTACATAGAAGGCAATGCATCTAATAAGAACCTCTGGAAATGCAAAAGCTTGTGATTTCATTTATTATTTTTATTTTTGCTTTTGGAAAAAAATAATTCCTTGACAGTGGTTTCACATCTTGGAAGTAATCTCCAAAATGAAAAGAGGCGTGGGTTTTAAAAATTAAAATAAAAGAACTGATTTCTCCTTTGGCACCTTGAAAAGCCTGCATAGGTTTGTACATATTCTGATTACCTTATCAGCCTCTGCCTCCCTTGAATGAACTTTTCCTTTTTGATATTTTTCCAGTTTCTTAAAACCCAAATCCAAGCTTGAAATGAAGGTAAAAATATCCTTTCTCCCCATAATTCAAATACTGTCAGCACAGCTATTGTAGACTTTAATAAAGATCAGTGAAAATCAAACGTGTTGTCCACCTCACCTTCTACCTGAAGGCCACAAATACAGATCTCCTTCCAAACATCTCTAAATGAGGACAGTTTCACTCTGAATTGTGTAATAGCTTGAGTCCTGGAGCCCCTCTCTCTGTAACTTTTAGTACCTACAAGATCTAACCCACCGATCCTAGCCAGTTTCTCATTTTTGTACTGAGCAGAAGTGTTTGTGATAGCATTGGCAAAAGGAATTTATGTCTTTAAAAATAAAACTTACCTGATTAACGTGGATAACTGAAGAATCTGAAGGTGGAGATGATCTATTCAGTGCAACAGGTTTAGCAATGACTGAGGCAGAGGAAAAAAAAAATTAGTTACTAGCTATGTTTGAATAACAGTCATAGGTCAGTGTAGTTTTCAGCAGATAAAACAGAAGAGAATAGGGAGAACTATGAGAAATTCTATTAAAATACACATTGCTTATGCTGGTATATTTTTTTTTAATTAATTAAAATCTCCATAAGGAAAAGATTCCAGGGATGCGTACTTACATGCCCATGTTTGCCCAGGTCGCTCGTACCAATATTAAGTTTTAACCAATCCCATTGGGCAATTTCAAAATATCTAATGAAAGTCTCTACAGAATATTTCCATTAAAATCTCATCTCCTGAACAGAAACATCTCTGATGGAAATCTACATGAAATTCCTTTACACAGGCAAGGTACTGATTTAAAACATGAACTGTCTATTTATCCTTATTTAGTTACAGATTGCCATAAAGTAATTCATATTTAGCACTTTAACTCAAGTTAAGGGGAAAAGGGAAAGTTGGAAGTCAGCATAAGATATGAATATATGTGATAAAAATTCTGTAGCAATGATCATTGCCTTCTAATAGAGTCATTGAAGGTTAAGGTAAAGGTTGTCAAAAAGAGAAAAGTTCCCCATCATTTAATGTTCTGCTGATGAAATGACAAAGTAATAATTTTACTTGGGGTTGTGAAATTGGTACAAAGTTGGAGAATGAAATGATATGGAAGATGTTGAAAAGAATAAAATACCCGTTTCACCGCTAAAGACGGAAAAGCAGAGACTTTCAACCCGATGGATGATGGGAGTGAGGTAGGCTCTAAGCATGAACCCAGCAAGGAATAAAAGTTGAAGCCAACAAGGCTGTAGGCTAACAAGTACTGAGAAATCATGTGAAATGCTTGAAGTGATACTGGGAGCTGGACAGAACGAGTGAGTGAGCAAAGAGCTCCATCAAATTTAAGTGGGAAAAGTTTGGGTAAGGAAAGGCAGTATTTGTGAAAGGAAAAAAAGTTTCAAGGATGAAGTGAGGTTTGCCTCTATGGTGATATCCTACAAAGCAAAGCCATATTGTCTGCAGATTTGAAATCGAAGTGGAGTAACTGAATAGAACCCTGAATGCACTTCTGTTAAAAATGTAGATCATACTCTGCCCTCAGATTAATATCTCTATACAGTATGGTATGCTGTCCTGGTTTCGGCTGGAATAGCGTTAATTTTCTTCCTAGTAGTTGGTACAGTGCTGTGGTTTGGATTTAGGATGAGAATAATGTTGATAACACACCGATGTTTTAGTTGTTGCTAAGCAGTGCTTACACTAGTCAAGGCCTTTTCAGTTTCCCACGCCCTGCCAGCGAGAAGCTGGGAGGGGGCACAGCCGGGACAGCTGACCCCAACTGGCCAAAGGGACATTCCATACCATGTGACGTCATGCTCAGTACATAAACTGGGGGGAGTTGGCAGGGGGAGGGGTGACCGCTGCTCGGGGCCTGGCTGGGCATCGGTCAGCGAGTGGTGAGCAATTGCATTGTGCATCACTTATTTTGTATATTCTTTTATCATTACTATCATCATCGTTGTTGTTGTTGTTGTTGTTGTTGTTATTATTATTATTTTCCCTTCCTTTTCTGTCCTATTAAACTTTCTTTATCTCAACCCATGAAGTTTACTTTTTTTTCCCGATTCTCTGTCTCATCCCACTGGGCAGGGGCAGGGAGTGAGCAAATGGCTGTGTGGTGTTTAGCTGCCTGCAGGGTTAAACCACAACATATGCTTAGTAAAATTAATGTTCCTGAGTAAATGCGAGGGTAAATAATTTATAGTTCCATTTGCTTCTTTTATATCTGAACACAGTTTCCCTAAGCAAATCACCAATGGACATCGCTTGTTTAATCAAAGAAATTGCTAGCTTGTACATCCTGTGAGGAGTTTATAAATGTTTTTGTTCCTTGGGAGAAAAAAAGGGAAGTCCAGTTGCAGGTCATTGTACATCTTAATTCAGACAGCTAATGTTGTTTAATTCCTCCCCACGGACCTGGCACCAGAATAGCGTTTGCTCCGAGGGAGGCTAAGCCCAGCTGGGACAAGGTCTCTTATTACTCTTAAGGAGAACTTTCACTGGAAACAGAGTGCTTGTGGTAGCCAGTATAGAAAAAAATAGCAAGATGCTGTTTTAAAACAAAATCAAAAGATATTGTAAAGTAAAGAAACAGTAATGCCACAGGGATTTTTTTGCTCTCTAGAACTGCTGGGGGTGTTGCAGACAAGAGGACCTAGTATATGGATTTGCTGCTTAGTACATTTGTTTGTTGGTTTGTTTTTAAGCTGAAAAATCTATTTTCATCCCTTAAGTCTTCAAAGAAAACCTTTCTTCCAGAATTGTTTTAGAGGATGCCAGAAACAGAGCGCTATAGCATAGTACAGGGATTACAGATGTCAAATAAATTTTTCTCCTGTTTTTATTAAATGTAGCTCTGTGTTTCATGTAGTAATCCCAGCTGTTGTGTAATGAAGGCATCTGAGGTACTACCTCTCTAGTGAGGATGGTCTTGGTGGTGTTGAGCTGCTAGATTATGAAAGACTTCTCTTGGCTATAATACCAAACTGAACAGGTTCTTGTTGGATAAAGTCCATTCCCACACTAAATAAACAGCTGTGAGGAAGAGGTAGTTCATTTTATAGTTTAGTGATAAAATGGAGACAAGTTTACTTTGTTTACTTAAACAAAAGACTCTTTACTTCAGAAGCGTTCAATATTATAATTTTCAATATTATCATATTGCATTTGGAAACGGGACTAGGAGTTAAGTTAGATAATGAGGTTTTGTTTAAAGAGTAAGGTAGTTTCCTAATGCAGTCTGGTATGATTATAACATGAGAATCCATAATGGCCATTAATAAAGATGTGGGACAACTAAATGCAATAGAAAAATTTCATTATAGAGACCCAGAACATGACATATGTAGTGCTTATTGGTTTTGGACCATTATGCTTACACAGCAAATGTAGCTGACAAATTAATCTAGGCTCTTCTTTTTTCTTTTTTTTTTTTTTTTTGAAAGCAGTTATGATACTTAATTATGCACTGCTTCCTCTCTTCACCACTGTCATAAATATTGCTACTTGTCCTACAGGATGGCGTGGTTGTGCATTGCTAAGCAATTTCTTGACATTAATGGAAAGAATCTAAATAAATATATAGGTTGCATGGAAATACATGCATATGTAATCATGGAGCCAATGACAGTCCTTCTTATCAACAGCGTCTTGAGCTCATTGCTCTGTGTTTCAGTAAAAGAGCCAGCTTCTGCTAATTTGGCATCCCGTTCTGCAGTTGCTCACATTTACTAGTATGTTTTTGTACAAAGGAACTGCACTGAAGTCAGAAAGGTTACTTGAGTAAATGTTAAAGCATTGGGATCTTGCAGAACTATTGTATCTGTTTCTGTGAAAAATGATGCTTTAGTCTTTGTAATTTAAGAGCAGGGCTTTCTGCAAATGTGTCTGCTTGTGGGTAAATGCAGATAATGTTATTCATGTCTGTTGCCGAGTGCGACTCAGATGGATTCCACATAACATGCAACAAGTTTTTGCCTGTTCAGTCCCTGTTATATTCAGGTGAAGTTCAATCCCCGTCAGTTCCTGACAAAGCCTGCTCCCTTCATGTGTCTTTTGAGTGCTCAGCAGCAGAGATGAGATGAAACCCTGACTCCACTTCTGCACAGGGCACATATGGGAAAGCCACAAGGCTCAAATTAAGTAGCTGTATAAATACCTGGGTCTCCTACAGGAATTCACTTTTCTGTTTCCATGAAGATATGGGCAACAGCCCAGCAGTAAATAGTGCTTCACAGAACAACCTTAATGTAATCAAATGCTGGGGGAAGTAAATGACCTTCAGTGGACTTTGACTCAAGATAGTGCTTTTCTTGTATATGAGCCATCTTGGGTTCCGGAACTGGTTTTGCTTAAAAATCTCAATATATTGAGCCTCTCACCTAGCGCCTTCCTCTCTGAGACACATCTGTAATGCTGAGGTATTAACTGGTAGAAAAGATGCATTCACTGCTCTTGTCAGCCTGTCCTTCAATGAAAGTTTTGCCCATTGAAATGTAACTGGATACATTTCATACTTTGTATCATATCATAGGATCTGGACCTGACATCAGATGCTTCATAGTTCCTTCTCTGTATTGAATCACTGCTAATACTTCCATTCTTTCTATATCAGAAAACATATATTTTTGGAAATAGAACTACATGAAGTGATAATTCCATCTCCAAATAGTGAGCTGACTACAGAAGTCTTAAAACCACTCATTAAGAACCCTTTAGAGTTGTGCAACCCTGAAAAAGACAGAAAACTTATGAGGGGCTCTGAGTGGAATTAACAAAGAAAGTGATTCCCTAGGTTATGATATTCTTTGACCACTGTATTAATTCATCCTTTTCAATTGGGTGAATTTCCTCTCTAGTGGAAAATTGCATAGCCTGGAAGTAAGAATGATTTCTACTCAAAAGCTGGACATCTGTGTGTCAGAACAAACACAAACCAGTCTGTAATCTTGAAGACTGGCAAGGTCAGTTAAATGCACTTAATTTGATTTTAGCTATCTCAGACTTCAATGAACTGTTCCTTAATAGGAATGGATTTTATAAACAACCCAATACATAGGGTCCATAATGTTACCTTAAAAAGCAAGACAATCTGAACCAATCCTTTCCTTAGACAAACTTGGATGTGTTTCTTTAAAATCAGAATCTGGCCTTTATCTTTCCTGCCATACTATAAATTGTCCCTACTTAAAAGGGCTTGGAAAGACACGTACAGAAATAAGTCTGTAAGCAGCAGAACAAATTGTATTGGATTGGTTGCTTTAATGAAAAGGTATTTCAAAAACAAGCATTCAATATTATCGTTTTCAATTGAATGTATGAATAGGCATTTAACAAGATAATCAGACTTTTATTAAAGAATAAAAGTATTTTTATAATGCAGGCATCTAATTTTTTCTTCTATGTGATAATTATAAATGAAGAATCTGTAATAACCATCAATAAAGACCTGGAAAAATGAAATGTAATGTTGGAATTTCAATATAAGAGCCCGCCGTGTGACACAAGTAATCATTATTGGTTTTGAACCATTGCGCAAACACATCAAACAAAGTAAAAATTTGATTTCCTGTGGGTCTGTGACTCATGGTCACAAATATACTCTGCTGTGTAATAACGGGTTCATATTGCTGCCTTTCCCTTGTGAGCACAGTAGTAAGGTCTTTTATCTGTAGTGGTCACCTTTTTCCATAAAATATGTAGGTATAGAATATCTTTGAAATTTCTGTCCATTAGCTTTGGCTGAAATTGGCCAAAGAATCCCAGAAGCTTTCAAGGTGACAGTTAGAGGATTAAATATGTACATAATTCTCAGGAAACTGGGTGGAAGAAATGACAGCCCAAAATAGACTGGGTCATACAAGAATGAGATGGAGTTTGTGCCAGTGTCAATTACTGCATAAATTTAGTGGTATGATTCACACTGACACATTTTGTATTTGTACTGGTGATTTTCACTGACATTTAACTCAAATGCGTAGTTCCATAGAGGCAAAGAAAACTTGCGCATGAATAGTGAAATCCAGATTATTTTTTAATACCGGGTAGTAAGTCTGAACTACTTATTTTACTGTTAAGGATTTGGCATGATCAAATTCTATGTGATAAACCTATCTCCCAGACAAAATCCATCACTGGGCCAAATTCCTCTTTACTTTGAATTCATAGTTTTATTCATGGCTATAATTTGATCAATGATTTCAATGGGAGGCTTTATACTGTACATCTGTTATGCCAAAAAAATAGAACATGATTTTCACTGTGTGATGCATGTGAGGAGCTAACATCAAATACTGTCATCTATTACACAAATACATCTCTGCTCACCGAAATGCATATGTGTAAGTTTAGTGTGTAGTTTCATTTTACATCTGAGGTATACTGCTGCCAAAAGGGGCTGCTCCACTCTCTGCTAATCACACAGTCGTCTTGTCCTTGCATTGGATGCAGTAATTAGAAGACTGCAGTTCAGGATAGAACTGAAATATATTTGTCATGGGTTACTTTTCTGTCACGTAAGCCAGTCAGTCTGTCCTACATCATACTAAATGTTACTTTCAGGCTTTCTGGCAATACTCCTCAATACTTAGATGAAAGTAACATCTACCTGGCAGATGGAAATTAAGAATTAGTTCTCTCTGTTCTTGTTTTGGGAAGATAAAGGAAAGGGGAAGATGGAATAGGACACACATCTTAAACTGCCCAAACATGAGATAATTCTAGTTCCTATGGCTGAACTGTAAGGTATTTTCAGCTTGTCCTATCAGACCTTTATGGCTTTGTAGAACATATCTATTTTGGTGTGGCTTTGTCCAGCTGGAAAAAAAAAACTACCACAGAAGGTCTGGAGAAGTGGTTGGCTCTATACACAAGCAAAGTGAACAATTGTCTAGGGCAGCGACTGTGGGGACAAAGTGATAAACTGTAGCTTCAAAGACAGAATTTTCCAGAGATCATTTTAAGGGATTCTGATCTCCACAAGTTTAATGAGGTCAGCAACCGTAATCCAGAACAATTGTGTTGTTGAGCTTTAAAGAAGTGTAGAAGTATCTGTATGATGACACATCAAAGCACATTAAATTCTCTATACAGTTCGGTTTTTTGTGTTTTGTTTTGTTTTGTTTTGTTTTCTCCTGGAATTCAAAGGCAGTTTGCATATTATTCACCTTTGTAAGTGAGATGGAGACAGAGTGATGAAATGTAATATTGGCTTAGGATCCATCCAAGACTCAGGCTGATGAGAGCAGGGCTGAGAAGGTGCTGTTGTGTGTCTGCCCAGTTCTGATATTTTTCTTCTAAGCATCTTTATTGAAAAATATATATAAAGAGTTGGAGGGAATCCGTACTGAATAACCAAGAGCCCTTGAAAAGGGGATGGGGCTCAGAACTAAGAGTTGATATAAATATACACTACAACAAATGAAGAAAAAGACAGAAGGGAGGTTCAGAAGAAGGAACCAGCAGGGACATTGAGCAGAGTATCCCTGGCTACACAGCACTCCCTGAGAGCATCTGAGGATCCTGTGGGTGCCACCCAACAGAGCTATGCAAAGAGGTATGATATTGAGGACCAGAATTGGACTGAAACCTCCCCATTAAGCTCCCTCCTCGTGGCTACAGTCAGAAATAGATAAAAGAGAGCAGTCCTTTGATGTTCTGGGAGAATCTGTAAGCAGAAAGATGCAGAAAAAGTTGAGCCAGAATAGCAGAATATTCAGAGGAGATGGAAGAGGGCTGCAGTCTGGTGCAGAGAACATAAGTAAACAGTTCTTCCTCTTGCTACAAAATGGACCAGAAAAGTGCAATGAATTTCCACCGACCCATGGGAAAATCTTCCAATAGAAGACTGTAGAATTAAAGTGGAATAAAATCTACCTAAGGAGGATT
This sequence comes from Aptenodytes patagonicus, assembly GCF_965638725.1. Taxonomy (NCBI): domain Eukaryota; kingdom Metazoa; phylum Chordata; class Aves; order Sphenisciformes; family Spheniscidae; genus Aptenodytes; species Aptenodytes patagonicus. Next base: position 159,619,352 of record NC_134950.1, read on the forward strand.
TTTTGAACCTTTTTGGTGATAAGATGTCTTGCTTTTTGGTGTTTAGATGGGTCACAAAGCTGTGGAAATTGAGACTGTTGATTATGTATTCAAAATGCAGTCTGGAGGTATCTGGCTGGACAATGTTTCTCTTTCTCCACTAATTGCTGGTGTTACTTTATGGTATCACTTGAGAGTGATCTCTGTTGGACTAGGAACCAGGAGCAAATGAAGGCTTCTCTTCCTCACAAGAGAATCACCTGCCAGTCATTGTCAGAAACAGGACGTAGAGATGTATTTTGCAGGTGACATACTATGACAGATCCTCTCTTAAGCAGGAGGAAAATTCAGAATGTGTCTGACTACTTGCCTCCTGGGGCTACCCATATCACAGCAAAATCATGGGAGCATCGAAAGTTCGTTACAGCTTTCTAAATGCAGGTTAAGTAAAACAGTCATAGGGTTACTATATCTCCTACTAAAAGCAAGCCTTCGATTAACATTTTTGTTCCTGGCAAGTTCTCATTTCCTGACATTTGATAGGAAGTGCAGTATGTGATGATGCTTATTTCTTTTTTAAGACAACTCTGTTACAGAGACTTGAGTGGTTGAAGTTGCAGATCCCCAAGGAAATAAGTCAGGAGAATGTCACGTGAACAGAGGAGAAGCCACATGTGTAGGCTGTCATTAATTCAGGCTTCACTCACCAATGAAACATGTCAGAAGTCAAAGTAACCTGTTTACAGACATGGAAGTATTTAAGTCTCCAATAAAGCACAAGTACACCGGTCAGTAAAAGCACAGATTTTCACTCTTTGAGACATTATCTGAATGTAACAAGCAATTTTAACTTCAAATGAAGCTGTTTGTAAATAGACATGATAAAAAACTATCATTGCCTTATTGTTATAAAATTCCTCAGTGGCTTACTTAGTAATAATTTCCTTAGACATTTCAACAATGGATTGTGTACCAGTTGAACCCTAGAGTAGATGACCTTGAAGTGCAAACTGCCCATAATATCAAGTAAAACGTTTTTTTCTTACAATTCTGAATTATAGCAATGATTTGAGAATGAGAACAAAACTGTTGAAATTCACTGATGATGCAATAATGAGGATCCGTACTCTTCATCTTGCATCTAAAATAAACATCCTATTCTAGTTTTTTATCCCAGTTTAAAAGCAACTTTCTATGCAAAGGTATTTTCTGTGGCCTTTTTCACTTCCTTTTCAAGATTTCACCTGTAATTTCTAAAGGAAGATTACTTATAAAATAAATTTCCTTTAAATAAAGCAACACCTTTTGTTAGCCATGCAGTGAATTTAGACCCTGTGTGCATACACATTGCTAAGCATGTGTTGTGAAAAGAGCCCTCAGCAGTGTACCAGTTTCCTAGGTTTTGTCATCTGTGTGATATACCATCACACTGTGGGAAAAACAGCTGTATAATTTTGTTCAGAAAAAGTCTTCAGGGGTATTTCACATAAAGGGATTTTATTCACGGACTATGATATGAGTCAAAATCTCTTAGACTTGTTACCATAGCTATTCTTAACTGCTACTGCTGGTATTTTCTATACATATAAAATGTATCTTCCTTCAGAATTCAGGGATGAATTCTTGTAAAAAGCTTCAATAAATGATAGAAATACATTTCCTGCTTTTACATATAATTATGTAAAGTAAGGATCTTCAATTTTAAACTAATCATGCTCTTCATTCTAGCACAGAATATATGCTTGAAAAAGGGTAGATGATATTATCAGTTGGAGTACTGCCGTATAACTAAGGATAAAAATTGGGGTTTCAAAAGATGTCTATCATTTATTGAAAAAGCAGGGATGTACAGAGACTCAGTCTATTAAAAATTTCTGTAGATAGTGTTAGTCTACGCTTGTAGGAAACTCAGGTTTTTGCTGCCACTCCCACATCCACAAACTGCAGGCAAGCATATGGATATGGAGAGATTTCACTGATCGGCTGGTAAAAGGAAGCATCACTGCCCAGAGAGTTTGCAGCTTCCCGAACTGTTTGCAGTGGAAGCTGTTCCATCAAGTATTGCTTATCAAGGGCTTAAAATAAGTAGATAGCAGGATGAAATACCCGCAGTATGAACAAGAAAGAAAACCTAAGCATTAAAAAGAGAGTTTGAGTTTAATTTGTGCGAGTGGAAGTGGGTTAGAAAAGCATATATGTTATAGCAAATGAAAGAATCTATTAAGTCAGTTAATATTGTCCCTAAGTTTCCCACTGCAGAGATTCAGCCTGAAAGGTTATGGTGCTTATTGTTCAACAAATCTCTGAAGGAGCTTCCCCAGGTACTTAGTATAAGCAAACATTAGTGCAAATGTATGTTTTAGAATGAGTGCTAATGTCTCTCTCCTGATCTCTGCCAATGTCTTCACTGAAACACAAAAATCATCCATTATGTAAATGAGATAGCCAACAGTTAGGCAAGATGATTTGTTTTTCATTTAATGTTATAGAAACGTTTCCTGTGGCTTAAATCATAGCAGTTTTCTCTCTTTAAATAAAAGATGTGGAGAGGAAAAAAGAAAAAATCCTTGATGGAAAATGTACTGGTGCAATTGTTAAGAGGAGAGCAGTGGCAGGTGTTTCATGAAGCTTCAGGAAAAGCTGATATTGATGGGTAAAGGAGAAGTTTTGTCTTTGGTGGAGCTGCTTCTTTGACTGTTCTGCCCATTTAACAGAAATCTGTCTGTGGCATGAGCCTCTGGCTGCTGAGACTTTTGTAACTCTGCCAGGTGTGCTGCTTTCTGTACTGTTTTGAGCATTAAAGTCAGCTCTCCACCATTAAACTCATTCCTCTGCTCATCTTTCCCTGTATTCCTGACCTGTCCAATAATTTTTCAGCCCTCTGGCCAATTTCAACCAACTTGGAGATAGTGGTTGGAGAAAATTAAGTTCCTACAAGTACCGTGAAAAGCAGTGACAATATGACACTTTTATGAAACTGCTGCCACACACTTCTGAGAATATCCTGCTTTCTAGGAAGCTTTATCTGATTTTGTACTAGACAAAATAATAGGAAAAAAAAATCTGTTTCAGACTCAGATTTGTAAATTGCTGAAGAAGATATCTGTACACATCTCTGTGCTGCTGCGCTGTCTGCTCCTCCTCATATTCTCATGTTAGAGATTGTAATCTCCTTGGCTGGAGCAATGCTGTTAACATAAACAGAACTGGGACCCCAATTTACTTTGCTACAGAATGAAAAACTCCATTACACGAAGGCAGGAAGCGACTCTGTGCAAGCAGCACAGAAACAACAGCTCTCACGCCCAGTTTAAATAACTCTTTAAAACAAAATATGATGAGCATCCAGCAGTCTGCTCAGTAGTGTGACCATTTCTTTCCAACTTCATAAAGCAAAAGAAAGCCTGTTAATATCAGCAGCTAATTACAGCACCTCCTTCTCTCTCCAGACACATAAAAGAAGCTGTGAAGTGCGGAAGGAAGAAACTGCAGCAGTGGCAGATTGAGGCTCTTCTTGTTAAATTAAATCTGGCTGAAGATGGAATGTGTTAGAGTGGACAGCAGTGATAATGGGTACTGTTTCTTTAGTGTGTCTGTGTATAAATTAACTACCTTTAAGTGCTATTTGGACAATAAAGCTTCAGCAGTTTTCCTTCTAGTTCCACATATGCTGCAATAATTACAAGCATAACTTTATTTACTTCTGGCGGTAAAAGTATGAATAAATGATGTCCCATTGCCATGGTCATGTTCTCTCTTTGGCCTCTTCTCTCATTCTGCTCTATCTCAAATCATTGTCCTCTGCTCTGGTAATGCTATGAAACACAAAGTTGGCAGATGTCTTGCTGCATGACATATTTTCCTTACACTCAGGTCTTTAAATATTCGGTCTACCTATTTTCTCAAAGAAATGTGAAGCCGTGATAGAAAAATAGAGCGCCTGTAGTGCTCGTGCAATGCAGTGGTGCTGTGTCACAGCCCACATTATTTCCAGATGATTTAAAACACTGCTATTACCTTTTTCTTACTTTATCGGGCTTCCCTTTCAAATCATAGTACCTTTCCATCAGTACTGAAACTAATTTGGCTGTGACCCTTATGCTTGGTGGCTAAATTGATTTTTCTCTTCCTAATTCTTGTTTTCCCTTTCATTACAAAGTACCACCAGGATTCCCACATGGGTAATGCATCAGGGTTTTTAGACAACTGGGTAAAAAAATCCTGTATTCTCATGACTTGCAAAAAGGTGGTCTAAAAATAACAATATCAAACAGAATAAAAAACAACTTAGGAGAAAAATGTAAATAGACTATGTCTTGCTAATTTTGCACAGGAAATTTGGAGAGCTAGTTGCATTTCTGTTTTATTCCTGTAATGCCTGGAAATTTGTTTTCAGTTTGTTTATAAGAGTCTCATTATTTAAGTAGCACATTAGGCCAGTATTTGCAAATAAATGAATTTTGACTTGAATAGACACAATATAGGAAAAAAGATACTGCAATGCCAGTGAAGTTGTAAAGCCATCTTTATCTGGAATACTCAGGTGATATAAAGGTGAATTACAGGCAGGGTTTGGGGGTTTGGGTGTTGTGTGTGTGTATTGCATTTGCTGCTTTTAATTCAGATTTCCTAAGCTCAAGGTTTTATAGAAAGGCACCAATATATTTTGACAGCAGCAAAGGCTTGATTTTCAGACACCCTTCATATTCACAGCTTTCAGTAAATTTGTTTTTCTCTAAAAATCAAATTAAGGTTCCTAAACATGAGGTTTTGCTCCTAATTTTCGATGTCCAAGCAGTAGTTAATCGGAGCTTAGTGTTGTATTTACATTAAATTTCACTGTATAGGGTTGCTTGTTCCTCTGCTCCCTGTGAACAAATACTTAAAGGTACAAATTCCTGAACAACTCCCCACCTCTTACGTTAAAACTCTCTTTGGACCCAGTGTTATGCATTTATGAGAAGACTGCATTTTACAGTGTTTTAAAAAAACCTTTACATACAGAAGCATGGTACATGGGCAGTGCTGTGGCCACTGCAGTGTGCTCTGGTGCCTATATGAAGTGTGTGGAGAGGGAGACGCATGCTTTGCCTTGTTTTCTGCTCTCCGTCCAGCCGTGCTGCGATAGCACAGCACGTCGTGGGAAACCGCCCCTTCCAAACTTAGCTGGTGACAATTAAGCCTCTAAATGTAGCCTTGTAGAGCTTCACTTTAGGCTGAGAGCCTGGGCTTTCTTCTTAACTCCACTGCTGACCCCCGTGTGATCTCATGGCAGCCATTTCACCTCCCTGGTGTCTCTTCCCTCCTGCCTTCTGAGCTGCCCTTATTTTGTGTTTAAGTTCATTGGAAACGCAACTGCCTTTTCCTCTTGTTACGCAGTACCTGAACCAGCCACCTCCCTCTCATTAGGCGCTGAGCTTCTCCAAAGACAAATGGGCAGGACTTTGGTGGTGGTGGTAGACAGACTTCAATAGGACTTGAATTTGGCTGATAGGAACCACACAGAAAGAAAACTGTCCTGCAGTGGGTTTTAATTTAGATTTCCAAGATGAGAGAAGTGGAAAAGACCAGAGCCATTTGTTTGGCACAATTAGTTTGCTGGCAATCTGAGCTTCCAAGCTCCGACAAGCAACAGTTTATAGGACACGTACTCTTATGAAGACAGTTTTTACATTGCACCACTTGTGAAAGGTGGTACTTAAGAATAAATTAGCATATGATGCATCGTATTCTTTGCAAAATGAATTTGCAGTGAATAGAGATGATTAGCACAAGTACTAAAGGTCAGTGGACCTGGTAATCTTGCGGCATCCACTCTTAAATTATTTTCTTTTAGTCCAGTGCTAAATTATTTTCTTTTAGCTTGTTCCACCAAGTGTTCACAACTTCACAATTAGACATGATGATGCTTGAATCTACACAGCAAAGCTGATCCGAGGGTTTTGCTCAGGTAGGCCAGAACAGAGCTGCCAACTGCAGTCTTCTGCTTGGAGTCTGAAAGTGAAACCCTGGAAAAGCAATTTGGTTCAGATTCATTTCTAATTGGTGATATCTAAGATTTCTGATTCTTATGTTTTGTACAGGTAGGCGCATCCAGGAATGTTTGCGAAAGAAGACAGGGTTTAGATTTTTTTCAAGCAAAGATTCATCAGAAGAAACCTATTTTTAAAATAAAAGCAAAAGTTTTCCTTTTTCTCTCCTCTGGAAGACTTGGTGGGGGGATACATTTTATCTTACATGACAGGAGCTCAATCCACAGAGCCTTACATGGTATCTCACTGCTTGTTACAGAAAGCAGCCTTGGAGCCTGCCCTGTGCTGCCTCAGTGGGGTGGGAGCTCTTTTCCACACAGGTGGGACTCTGTTAAGCCATCAGGGGGTAAATGTGATGTTCTTGATTTTTAACTCCCATTTGGAGATTCCCTCAGCTGCACTGCACATCTTGCACGTGAGCAGCAGCGTGCTTTTGCCTTTGTTTCCCTGGTGCTTAGGGGCAGCTGGCTGGCTGGTCCATGACTAGCGCCTGGGGTAGGGCCAAGGAGAAGGTAGTGGTGCTGGTCAGAGGGACCCAGACCTGCTAGAGGAATGGGCCAACATGACCTCACCTCATGTGCATATATACCTGCCAACTCCTAACTGGTACCCACCTGCTTCACACTCTTTGCTCCATAAATGTTATGGATCAGGTGCCTACAGACTTATACTCCACATCTGTGGAGTAAGGCTTGCTGTTGCAACTGCAGGGTTGAGACCTTTCTCCTTCCCAGGGAGGCTGAGGACACTGCAGAGCAGAGTGCTTTGTTTTTCCCTTGCCCTCTTTCTAGCTGTGGTTATGAGTGTAGATAATGCTTAAATATTTTTGTTTCAATGGAAACAAAGACTTTAGATAAGCTGTGACTTTGAGGAATATGTTTTGCTTTGCAACAGGGGACACAGACCTAAAGATCATCTAGACCAAGAGAAGAATGTCCTGTCAACCCACACAAAGCATCAGAAAGAAGGGGAAGCTTATCATTTCCTGAAGGTGTAAAGAGGGTCCACCTTTTCCATCCTGGCACAAAATAACATCACATCAGTGACAGTGACAGATATTTGGGCCTAAACGCCTTTGTATCTTAATTTCTTCCTAGTCAAAATAAGTTTACTGTGAGCTTTATAGTGCATTCTGTGATTCTTTGATGAAAGATTTTTCACCAGTGCAAATTATTATTTTATTACTTTTGGCAGACAGAATGTTTAGCAAGTCATTTGAAATGTATGCTTTTTCAAAACCCACTAACTGCATTGGGAATCTTTACACAGAATCTTAATTTATCCCTTTATACTTCAGTTGTTTTTTGAATCTTTCTTTTGAACTACTGAGTGATTTTCAATCTGAAAGAGAATCTGAGGAACAATATGCAATTGTCACACACATCAGACTTTTAAAAAATTGGGTTTATGCCTTTGATGTAGTCTAGACAAATGAACATATTTCAGAAACATCCCACTTCTTAAGCTACTGACTGATGAAAGTGTTGCCTAATTTTTAAATAATTAGCTCTTCTAGTTTTTGAGATATGAACATCTGCAAATAAGAACTTTACACAGCAAGTAAAGTCAGCCTCCACATACACCTTCAAAGCAGGAGAGCAGATGCTGCTCACCATCCCCTGCTCTGCAGCTTGGAACACGTCAGCTAAGCACCGCACTCCTTCTCCATTGACTAGTAAAGGTGGGCAAACTATGGGGAATGACAGAGAGAAATTAAATGCTATGTGAACAGGGCTCTTGAAACAAAAATCTCTCCTTAACAGCATTAATATATTCATGTGTTTATAATACATGTATTTATTTAAGTGCAAGTACATTTTATATTGCAATGATCTTTTGGCAGCTAGGGATTATTTTTTATCCTGTCCTGTATCATAAGGCTAACGAAACAGTCAATTAAATAAATCCTCTGCAAATTTAAAGTGGATGAGAAATGAACACAGCTATAAGCTGTAGAATCTGCAGCCAGAAGATATTGACAAGGAAACAGGTTAGTGCTGTTTGATAAAGAATTAGACACAGCCCAAACTGCATATGCTCTGTGCATAGAGCTCCTCTGAAGTTAGTGAGAGTAGTCTTGACAATGGTTGCAATTCATTACAAACCTTTATTTACATGGCAAAATCTCTTGTTTATCTTCCCATTGACCTTCTTCTACAGAAATGGCTTTTTCCTTAAATTAAAGCTGATTCTTTCTAGATTGGAAAAAAATAAAAGACTTCCTGTCTTCTCCATGTGCACACCTTTCCATTCCCAGATTTTGTAATTCTAAAATGATCCTCACCTCTAAGACGTAGCTCCTTTTGCGAAGAAACCATTGCACTGGAACAAGGATAAGCATATGGAATTGCCAGTACAAACCTCATTAATCCTTTAACAGAGAAACCTTTATGACTGGGTTTTGAAATAGGAAATGCAATATTGCCTCCTTTATTAATTAGTTGGTGGAATCAATTAACTGCTAACTGCTAACTAAATAGCCAATCCTGCAAACACTTAAGCGTCTGCATATCTTTAGGCATGAAAGTAATCCCACTGACATTGATGGGAGAACGGTATGTTTAAAATTAAACCAGATTGCAAGTGTTAGCAAAATAGAGGTCTTAATTACGATATTTCTCTATAGAAAGCCTATGTTGCCTTCTAACTTGTACAGCAGTGGGTTTTGTATTTACCTGTAACTGTATTTACCTGTCTTTATCTGAAGAAAGCCCTATTCAAAATAAGAATGTACATGAATCAAGATTGAAAAGTACATGCATCTTCTATACCGGGGAGGAGAGGGTCAGTAATTTAAAAATACTGAAATAAACTAACCATATATTGGTTAACAAATTTCTGTCCTGTTATGGTGATATTCAGATTTTAAAAATACAAAGTAACTCCCAGAATTTAACACAGAATAACAACACTGTGATTTGAAAGTAGTTGTTCATACATATTAATATGTTCCACTCGTTTTTCAAGCTCTGTGCTTCCTCCTATGCTCTCCCCTCAGTTTTAGTTCTTACAGCTGTCGGTAGCCGTCTGTAAGTATCATTGCTCTGCCTCAGCACATTCATCATCATCACAGTAGATCCAAAAACCTGGGCACTCTGCAGCTTGTTGATGTGATGACCATTACCAGCAAGATAGTTACCATCACCTCACTGAGTATATTTACCTTGCAAATTTAGAAGAGATTTCTGGTGCTACTCCATGTATGCCATGGTGAGTATTTGAGGCTTTGTACAAAGAACCAACAGCAAACCTTGTCCTGCACCTATCTTGCTCATATTTTTTTGCGCAAGTGGAGAAAATACAAAAATGGCAACTGTACTCTGAGACCACTATGTGGGAAAGAACTGTGTGGATTTTATTCAGAAAAAAAGAATGTAAACTGCAGAAAACAGTCTTTTTCTTCCTCTTGGAATGATTTGTAGAGGAGCAATCAGTGTACTCCTGGCTGTGGGGTAAATGGGAGGGGGGGATTTAAAGAGCACTTTATGAGTTACACATATGTGGATATGGAGAGTACATTACTGCAGTTTTGAGGTGTTTGCCAGGGTTTTTTGTTTCTTTTGTTTTGTTTTAATTTCTGTTTCTTTTACATAATAGCTGATGTTTCCATAGGTAACCTCAAACCAGCCATATTTAAGGTACTTGAAAACTTCCCCAGCTGTATACTTTAAACCACAAGAGCCATGGCCACTGTGTGCCATATGTAACAAGCCAAGGCTTCTAGAAGTTCCTGAGACAAGCTTGGTATGTTTCATACAGTGTTCCAAGATTTTCTTTTAAAAAGCTTCAAATGTTCAAGTTTTCTTATTTAATCTGTTGAGACATATCATTTTGCACTAACACAAATTGTACAAGACGTCAATATACTCAGCTTGCTTTGTGCTTAATAAGAAGAGATAGTCTCGTGTAAGATGTCGGTTGGATGAAGAACATTTGGCATGAAAAGGCAAATGAGCAGATACTGCTAAAGTATCATTGCTGTGAACCAGTTGTTCAATGTTTGATGACAAATTTACTGAAGACACTTAATGTACATAATTTTTCTCTGAAAATGTGTCTATGATGCTGTGGAGTCAAAGACAGTAGTTGTGATGACATAACACATTTCTTATATACTTTAGTGAATTGAAAAAGTATTTCACATCCTAGAAAACTGCCTCAACTGTGTCCCCCAGGTTTTATTCGAAAAATATTATTTCCTTGCATATGTCTAGTTACCCATGGTCTACCCTGCTTTCTTCATGCTCGGCCTTAACCCTGGAAAAAATTGCTCCCTGTAGCAGAAGCAAATGTGTAATAGCTTAATAGGAAGAGGAAGAATAAACTGTGCTCTGTCATTGGGATTTTGTTCATTCTTTTTTTCAAATCTATCATAAGGGATTTTAAACTAAAATATGTAGAACATAACAAACAACACTGAAACAGGCTACAAACTGCATTTTGCAACTTTGAACTTAATATTCTTTTAATGCCCAAACAATGCTATGTCTTAGGAACAAGATAAAAGCAATAACAGTGTATCAAATTCCTGTGAAATGATTCCCCTACTTTGCATGGTACAACATCACCTATTGAGGAATGCATTTGTTTAAGATGCTGCTACATCTGATTATAAGATTATATTTAAGAAGATAATATATACTTTGCCAAGTATTACTTTACCACTTATTTAGTGCTGAAGTATAATCCTGTTCTATGTAAATGGCTAGAATACAAAATATATCTGCCCTGACTTAATGAAGGATATTTTCTCCCTTCAGTTTATGTGCTTCTACAGATGTGGGCTTTTCTGAGTTGCAAATGCTTCTTTTTAGAGTTCTCCTCTTCACACCGTGGAGGGGCAAAAAGCAGATTAGGATTTGGGGGTTTTGTTGTTTGTTTGGAAAAGAAGTTTTTCATGAATACCAAAACAAGAACTGTAGCATGAAGAATAACTTAAATGGCTTTCTAGCATTGTACAAACAAACCATGAAAACCTGAAATAAATGAAAAATATTGAACTATGGAATTGAGACTCTGGGTGAAATTAGGTGCAGTATGAATTTAATATCCAGGACACATCTTCTGTGTGGTATTACAAAAGTCACCTATTAAAAAATCCACATTTACCAATAGTTATATCCTGCTCTGTGTGTGTGTTTATGTATATTTCACATGTTAAAGAATTGTAACAGCTGGAAATTATTAATTTTTCTATGGAAAATAATTTGGGTTTTGCACTGTGTTTACAGACTCACCAAATCATTAAATCTGGGGAGGAGGCTGGCTATATATTTAAACACTGAAAACTCAGACTTCTAGGTTTAAAATGTATACCTTAATGAGGGAGCTGCTGCAGTTAGCAGCATGGGATGAAAAGGCACATTGTGCTGATTCAGCAAATTTTTTTTCACTCCCATCCATATGCAAGTTCACACAGACTGACACTCCTTCAGCCCTAATTTTCTGTTCTCCTTTCAGCAGGTTGCGCCCCCTCAAGGAAATAATACTCTTATGGCTACGGTATCCTAAAGATATATAGCTGTTCCCTGACAGGCACTTTACTGATGTCAAAAGCTAGTTACGTCTAGAAGGGATAGAATAACAAAGAGTACTTCAGAAAAGATGCTATATATATAGACCCTGCCTCACTCCTGTGGGCCAGCTCCCTCTGCCAGCCAAGCTTTCCAAAAGCTCTGCTTTCTCCTGGGGAAGACATCTGCTGGTTGTAGCAAAGCATCTGACAGCTGGGAAACCCAGAAGTATTTTTCCAGGCTGTAGTGGTGGTGGGACGCTTTCCACCTGGGACTGAAGGCGCATTATGGATGAATCCATGTGACAGATCACGCAGGCAGATCATCTCCTCCTCCTCCTCCTTGGCAGAAGGCTCCTCTGGAAGCTCTGTGCCGTACAGCAGCTCCGAATCTGCCCTGCTCTCTGCTGTCACATGTGCAACATCAGTACTTGAACAAAATTGAGGCTAGGTATGGTCTAACATGAGCTGCAAAAGTCAAATGCTAACTGTGTTGCACTTCCAAGTCCGTAGTTGTGAACTTCTGTAATATGGCCTCCTTTCCTCCAATTTCCATGTACTCAATCCGCAGTTTGACCCATCTTCACCAGTTTTTCCAGTAAGAGATATCTGACAAGGCCTATTGCAATGTGCGTACTAGCTACTAACAGACACAGATCAATTTATTCTTATTATGGGATTACATCCCACAGTGGTGCAACAAGGTCCTGGTTTGCCATTTGTCCCATTCAGGATCAAGAACCAGGGGGACTGGTTGACTTGTTGGCTCTTCATGTTTTAGTAAGAGTCAAAGCTTTACATACCATCATAAAACTTCTTTGCACGACAGACTTCCTCTTTCTCAAATATGGTCTGTATAGGGAATCCATAAGAATATTTTGATTTCTTTTGCTCAGGATGAGAAAATACTAGAAACCTATATGTGGCAAATACATTTCCACTTCCTTGCCTGGTTTACCAACCTTGCTAGCACTCCCTATCAGCGATCCATTTGTGCAGGGTAGTGCTGAGGTATGTACTCCTGGCAGGGGAAAAAGAAAGTTTTTGTTTCTTTAATATAAGAATGTCAGCTTTGTAGTTTGTCCCTGTATATGATAATTTTATGCTTCTGAGTAGTGAGTGATGCTCATAATACCAAGAAGTTGAATTTGTCCAAGTTCTTATGTTCCTGAAGCTGCGATCCGTGGTGAAATTAGAGTGGGAATAGAGAGCAAGGAGAAAAGCTTGGCTGACTTACCAGCATTTGGGACTTCTTTTAATAAGACACTATTTAAAGGACTAACAAGCAGCTCTGGTTCCTGCTGCTAGTATAACTGTATCCGAACTTAGACTTGTTAATAATACTATCTTTGTTTTATTACTTCAATTTCTTTTCCAAAGAACTGTGAATTTTTCTCTTCCTGACTTTTCCTGATAAGCTTATGTGCTAAAAAATACAGTAAGACTATTGGTGTAATTTGCTGAACAGATAATATTGTATGACATTAAGGTCAGCAGTGGTGTTTGCAATGAGGAAGGTGGTTACATTCAAACAGAATATTGCTCAAATGTTATTGGCCAGTCATGAAGTGTAAAATTATAAATATGGTGATAAATCCTCTTTCATAATAAATTAATTTGGATATTAATGAAGCAGTGGAGATACATATATATAGGTAAATGTAGCAGGTAGATTTAAAATTATTTTTGGATGTTTTGTCTTTTTCTTTAGTGATCATATGATATTGTATGCAGGGGGAAAATGCACACAAGGTATTGTTTTTCCTTGCTATATGGACACAAAGTACCATTCCCCTTTCACCTCAAAGAATTTTGAGAAGAAATTTAGGAAGTGCTTTATTTTGAGTGGACAGTAACTGTTTGGACATAGGCTGGATTTTACGTATACACATTTTTCACTTTTATTTCCCTGTGCATGCAGCACACAAAAGGAGGAAGGTCCTAGATCTTTTGGCTTTTTCACTGGCAGCATGAAAGAAAACTATTTTGTTGAAAGCTTAAGTCTAAAATTATCTTAACCTTACCTGCGGTGGCTGTACCACTGCTTTACAAGTTTTAGAGGGCTATTGGAGAAGCATCACTGTTTCTTTCCCCAAGATAGTTTAGAAAATAGCCACATATAATTGCAGTCTCTTTGATTTGATTTTTAACCAAAATGATGGATAAAATTTAGACAAATCCTGTTTAAATTAAAAGAATGGGGTGAATGATGCCCACCCTGGTTCAATGACTTTTTGTGAGACAAAACAGAATAAAAAAAGTTAAGTCTAAAGTCTTATTCCTCCAGAATATGCATCTCTGTCCCACTAGGTCATATTCCTTACAAGACAACATGGGTGCATACATATATTCTCGTGTTACTGTTTTTTCTACAAAAGATGGAGACTAGCGATATGATTTTAGGTAGCTCACTTCCAGACCTTCAGGCTTCCTTATGTGCAGGTTAAAAAACTATTATTTCTGTGCCTGGAAAATATTTTAAAATCTTAACACTGGGAAGTGTTGAGCCTTACTAGAGTATACAGCTGCTGGTAACAGGGATTGTCCAAAGTCATGGGCTGACTGGGCCTTTCTTATAAAGGCAAATTATAAGGAGGGATGAGAAATGGATGTAGATTCACCAAATTTTCAGATATTTTAATTATATTGCGGATAAGTAAGACAGAGAGTTAGTATTTTCTTTCCCAATAGTCAACTTTCCTTTCCTGTTCCCCACCACTGGCCCTAAGGGCTAGTGCAGATTGATTAATGAGAGCTCTACATTCTTATAGTTGCAGCTTTTATCATATTAGAGCTGTAGGGGTTTTTCCCCCCTCTGCAATAGGAGCAGGTCAAGAATTATGTATGACTGGTTATAGGTTTTGCAGACAATTTTTTCCTTTTACCAGAATCCCTTCCATCATGTACCAGTTTTGTTTTAACTAATTGTTCTTCATACCAAAGCTACACATAGAATGAATTAATTCTTCCGTGGATGCTATGCTGTACTCTGTCAACTCTTCTCTTAAATTCACACAATGTGTGTGATCTGAATTATATCTGAATTGTGGACTGATAGTTCTCTCTGTATAAACACCGTATATGAATACAATTCAGGGATGGGGAAGAGAGAAAAAAAAACCTAGTTCATTTACGTAAGCTTTGCTTCATCATGAAAATCACTTTCAGGGATTCTGTTATCAAGGTCATTTATTTTGCAAACCAGGCTGCCACTTCTCTACATTTTTACAGCAACCTATTAAGACTTTCTTGAAAGACAAGATCTTACTTTTATACAATGCATTATTTTTTCATAAATAGTCTTGACTAGTTTGGAAGTAGAGAGTTCTCTCTGGCCTCAGTAGCCTGCGTTGCAATTCTGTGTTTCAAGTTCTGTCGCGCTACTGAAGTAGAAGGAAAAATAAAACTGAACTCTGCTAAGCTATTCTCTTTGTCCTACAAGAATACTAAAACTGAGTTACACAGAACTGTGTATTCCTAGCTGGGTTGTAATCACTTGCAGTGTATTCTTTTTATTTATGGCACACATCTAGGAAAAAGTAAAAAGAGAGAATAAGCTTTCAACGGCCTCAGAACTGTTCCCTTCTACTATTACAGTAATGTGGTAGAATTCTGTTTTCAAATATTTTACAGATCCAAAGTATTTCTAAATTTAATTAATGCTTAAGTTTAATAAAATAATGTACAAAATCATTATTTTGTGACATTAATGGTCTATTTTCTAGCACAATTTGAATAGGCAGCACTAAAATAGCACTAAAATACATTAACATTAGGTCATCTGCTTTGCATTTATAACAATAAGCTCACATTTTCAGAAAGGATAATCTTAAACAACTTTTTTTTCAGTACAAACTGTACATCTTTATCTTAAAATTCCAAACGTTTCAACAATAGAAAACGATTAAGAACTAGACAATTATTCTTCATCTCTCAATGATTTATGACACAGAGAAAGACCTTTTCTTGAGAGTTTGAGGTGCTAAAGAGGAGGAGTATGTTTAAGTTGGCAGCTCCCTGCCTTCCCCCTTATTTACTAGGCACAGAATTCACTTCATTGTAGCCATCATGCTAGAAAATGAGCCTATCAACTTTATTGCATTTTGGCCCTAGGTGTGGACATATATATATACGGTCAGGTTCTCCAGCATTTATATAAGCACATGCAGAAAATGAAAATAAAGCACACACATTCCTCGAGCAGCTAAAATAGAAAGACAAAATGCAATGGCAGGACTCATCTTCCCATAATGGGTTTTAGTATTTATTCTCAATAACCTGTACAATATGTTATATGACTTCCAGGCACTGAAAAAAAGCACTTTGCTTGTCCCAAGGAGCTCACTATTTAATCATAGAAAAATAAATAGCCAGTAGGAAGAAGAAAAGCAGTAAATATTTGAGAATGTTAACAAAACCCTCTGCTCTTTTTTTCATGTGTATGTAATTTCAAGTTCATTGTTCTTTAAATTTTGACCATATTTGCAATAATCTGTACAGCCAGTGGCTTTAGGATTTTACTAAAGTTGTGGTCAGTATTAATAAGTGGTACAACTGAGTGCTACTACTTCTGTTTCTAATGATATTGTGGTCAGTGAAAGTTCATCACGTACTTGAAAATGGCTAATATATCACCTCAAAATTCTAATTGAATAAAAAAAAAAGGAATCAAAAATCTGATGATTAAATAATCAACCCACCCTCTGAAATAACTACCAGCAAGCTGAGATTATTTTAAAAAATACCATTAATATTCTGTGTCTTTCCTCCACCTACTTTGTTTTCTCTTGTTTCTTTTCACATGCCATTTCTAACTCGGTAATCTCCCACAGTGATTGTCATACTGAGGAAAGTATTTAACACTAACTAAAATCATGCCCGCAGCTCTTAAGTTCCCTGTTAGTAAGTTGGTATAGGAGCTGGGTACAACACATTAGGCCAGAACCATAAGACCTTCATTACTTTGATTTTTGGCTGGGATAGAGCTCATTTTCTTCATAGTAGCTCGTATGAGGCGATGTTTTGGATTTGTGCTGAAAACAGTGTTGATAACACAGGGATGTTTTAGTTACTGCTGAGCAGTGCTGACACAGAGTCAAGGCCTTCTCTGCTTCTCACACCACCCCACCAGCGAGCAGGCTGGGGGTGCACAAGAGGTTGGGAGGGGACACAGCTGGGACAGCTGACCCCAACTGACCCAAGGGATATTCCACACCATATGACGTCATGCTCAGCCTATAAAGCTGGGGGAAGAAGAAGGAAGGGGGGGACGTTCGGAGTGATGGCGTTTGTCTTCCCAAGTCACCGTTACACGTGATGGAGCCCTGCTTTCCTGGAGATGGCTGAACACCTGCCTGCCGATGTTAAGTGGTGAAAGAATTCCCTGTTTTGCTTTGCTTGCGCACACAGCTTTTGCTTTACCTATTAAACTGTCTTTCTCTCAATCCACAAGTTTTCTCACTTTTACCTTTCCGATTCTCTTCCCTGTCCCACCAGGGGGGGAGTGAGCGAGCGGCTGTGTGGGGCTGAGTTGCCAGCTGGGGTTAAAACATGACGACATCTCTGTAGCATTCGTATGTGGACTGGCTGCTAAACAGTGGCACAGAACGGTGGCATCCCAGTTTACTCTGACTCAGTGCTGCACTACCTATCACCTTGGCGTGTGGGAAGGTTGGGGCAGAAAACACACACACACACACACAGGCCTTTAAAACTCTCATCTATTTAACGCAGTTATCTAGTAAAGCATAATAATTTACATATAATTGCTGAGTTTGCAGTGGTGAGTGTCAAATCAAAAAGCAGTGAAGGAGATACTGCTTTGCATAATCTGTGGGGTTAACAAGGGGAAGCAGTGTTGGAGTAATCCCTCCCATTCTTCCTCTTTTAATCCCCTCCTTAAGGAAGCTGTTGCTGTCTTCTGTATGTTTCTGTTAGCTCCTTTGCCTTCTGGCCATAAATGTGATGTTTTATTTGCATGTTCTTTGTTTTTCTCTGTTATGCCTTGAACCCACATCTACCCAGCTCCTGCGCTGATGAAGAAGTGACCACTTGTGTTAATACCCTGAGGACCGCTGTGATCATCCTGGGTTTGTACGCTCAAGCCCTCTGTTCTCATCCTAGGCTTTCCCCTTGGGGAACCACTTTTACCACACTTTCCCCCCCCCCAGGATTAGCCAGTATCACATGATGTTGTATACATAAGGAACACCACCTTGCACAAAACTCCCATGAAGAGTTGTCAATGATGTGAAAGAGGTTTGACCCATTCTCTTTAAGTTAATGGGACTCTTTCTACTGACTGGAGTTTGATGGAAGAGCTCTGTGGTCCAGATCCTCTTGTTGCTAATATTCTCTGTTGGATATAGTAAGTATTTTCATGCATTTCATCCAGCAAGTTTGGTGTGCTGGAATTTTTTTTTTTTTTTTTTGCTTTACACCTCATAGGCGTGACTCAGATTTGTGTGTCCACCTCCAGCATCCTGGAGGTGGGCTTTCTGGGAAGAGCTGTGATAAAAGAGCTGTTCTTGTTTTTATTTAGATTCTGAGGTTATTTAAAAGAGCCTGAGGTGGACTAGGGGGCATTCAGAGGGAGCGCTGTTCCAGTCAACTTCCGTGGCCTTCACAACCAAACCAGTGTGCTGGTAGAGCTGACACAGCTGGTAGGAGTTAGCTGATGTCCAGTTCTGCAGTATTGCTCTCAGAAGGAAAAGAACTGTTCAGTATTGTTTGGGAACCTGCAGCTTTATAAGATTTTCCACAGAATTTCCCCAGGCTATATGAAGGTTGTCAGACAGATGTCCTAGGTGAGTCACTGAAATTGATTGCTATAGACACGTATTCCCAGGTGATTTGTAATCAGTATGTGCCTTTTATGTATATCTGGCATCAAGGATAGAAGTACAAAAAGAATATAATTCCTAAATTGTATTAAATGGACTAAGAGTTATTATTATTACCAAAAAGATTTTGTACTTCTATTTTTAAACCCTGTGTAATTCTAAGATGCTTCTCCATTTAATTAATGTGCCAGTACAATAAAATAACACACAAAATCATTATTTTGTGACATTAATGAAGTCTACTTTTCGAGCACAATTTGAATAGGCAATTGAACAACAGTGCACTAAAACACATTAAAACCAGGTCATCTGCTTTGCATTTCTAACAATAAGCCCACATTTCCATGAAGGGTAATCTTAAACCACATTTTTTTTCAGAGCAGCCAGTACATCTTTATCTTAAAATTCCAAATGTTTCAACAATAGAAGATTGTTAAGAACTAGACAATTATTTTTCAGCACCCATTGATTAATGACTTAGTCTATGACACACAGAGAAAGTGTAGAACAAAGGAGTGCATTATAATAATGCACAGGCATTAAACCATCTTCATTAATAGGGTCTTTTTGGATTCTGCTTAGCATAAAACAAAATATGCCATAAAGAAAGTGAAGTATTATCTTTAAATATCTCTTTAAACTCGCTTGAGAAAAATAAAGTCTACATTGTGCCCTTAATCTTAAAAATTTCTGGGATTCACGCATTCTCCCAACTAGGTGAACTGCAGCAGGGTTTCTGAGCTATGATTTTAGCTCTGTTCTTATAGGCCCCATTCTTCATATTTCATATTTTACATTAGGGCTTTGCATTAAAATTTGACTGTGTCATCCTTTTTCCTATTCTCTGCAATAGCAGAGTTTAAGATATTGCTCAGCATTACTAGCAGTAGCAAAATCTGAATATTTTACATTAGTTAACCTGTTGAGATTTAGTAATACAAAAATGTTAAATGTTCCTGACGAACATAAGAAATAAGAAAGAACATAGTGAAAGTACAGCTTTAACTATAAAGGATTCAACTTTGTTTATGCTCGGTTTCAACTGCCACAACCCTGTAAGTGCTTTCATGTTTTAATCCATGAGCTATTTTGGCTCCTCCTTTTATAAATGTATTTTTAACTCTGGCACCATGCCTCCTCCCATTGATTTTGTCAAGGTTGCTAATTGTAAAGCGCATGCCCACATGTTTGCGATGCT
This sequence comes from Aptenodytes patagonicus, assembly GCF_965638725.1. Lineage (NCBI taxonomy): Eukaryota > Metazoa > Chordata > Aves > Sphenisciformes > Spheniscidae > Aptenodytes > Aptenodytes patagonicus. The sequence continues at coordinate 159,638,915 of NC_134950.1, forward strand.
AGGACCTTAGATGTGTTCAATGTGCTCTCTACTTTTTTACAGCTATTTGTACTTGGGGCTTGGTTGGTTGGTTGGTTGGGTTTTTTTTGTTTTCCAGCCATTAAATTCATTTTAAATAGAATAATCTTTTTTTTTTTCCCAGTGCTATCGTGAGTCTGAGCTCCATGTTTGTAGTCTACATCACACACAACTCAAAGAATGAGGCTGAAATATGAGCTAGGTATAGACCATGTTCATAGCGCTTGGGATGGACAGAAAAAGATGGATTATGGAGAGGTTGTTGGAGCTAAGTGAATAATTCACAGTGAATAATTAATTTGACAAACTTAGCCTCTTTGTACGTACAGACCAGATAACAGTCTCTTCTCATTCATTCATTATTCAGATTTATTCAGTAAGTATCTTTTGAATAGGGCACAGCACAGAGCAGCTAAGGCATCTCATCATGGCTCCGAAAGCATGAATTAAAATCTCTCCCTGGATTCATATTTCATTTAACTCCTCTGCAAATTGGGACCTCCTCATTTGGGCCAAGCAGACAGTCAGAAGAACTGCCATGATGTGGGCAAAAAGCCCATCCAGCCCAGAGTGACACCCAGAAAGTCTCATTTGTCTCCAAGCAGTCAGGGCGAGGGTAGTGGAAGAGAAAAGGCTTTCCTGCTTTCTACCTTCATGAGAGAATTGCTGTATAGGATGAGGCTGGCCTTGGTGGAGGATTGCAGTTCACCCTGGCTGTTTTAGAGCTGCAGGCTGACAGGAGAAGGACATGGGTTTGTTTCCAGAGCATCATTAGAGTAAAGTAAAAGGGACATTTTTCTTTTAAATTTGTAATGGACTGACAGGCCTGAAGAATGAGGCCTGTGCACGTGCAGAGCTTGCGCTACCCCAGCCGTGTTTTGCCGCTCATGTTTTCTGCACATAACTACAATGGGCAAGACTGGTAAACTGGGATGCTGCTTTGGAGGAAAATCTGCTCTTGCGTTGAGACTCCTGATATTTAATGGGAAGAGAGAAATACTAGGAATCACCAGCTGAGGTACCCAAACGTTTGGTGGCTGACAATAAACAATGTACTTGTTATTGACTGTAAGTTTTTCAGTTGCATTCAGGGTCCCAAAACAAAAGGTTTCTGCCCCAAAGAGTTTATAGACAGACAAGATAAGAGAAGTATAGGGGAAAAAGTGAAAGATATAAAACCAGTATGTAGCAGGAATTGTGCCAGACTGGCTTTAATTGATGAGGTTTTTATTCTTATTCACTTGCATAAAAATCTTCCACACGGAAATTTTTTTTTCATTTGAATTCCATTGTAACGTCATATACTGTACGCTATATCTAATAATGGTAATTACTGTTGTTTTTGTTTTCTACCCAGAGGTAACAATGCTTTGATGAACTGTTTTTCTCTTTAATTGCATTAATTTAAATATGTGTATCTGATAAAATATTTACTGACAGCTTATCTGGCAGGGACATACATGGTTCAATAAACATGAATCACACTGTAGTCTGTACATATTTTATAACATTAATTTGTTGGTCAATGCTTAACAGCTTAACACTGGAGCCATTTCATCATGCATTCTATTAGTTTATCAATAAACACTCATGTTCTATCTTCTAAATGGTAAGCTGTAAAAAAGAAAGAAAGAATAATCCTCCCCATCTCTATTAGCATGCGACTGATGAAAAATAAAATTAATGTTAATTAAAACGTATTGATATCACAAAGTAATCACGGTTTTGAACTTGCATATGAAAGTGAAAGTATTTTTCTGCAAAAATTTGAAAACCACTTTCTTTTATACTATCAGAGATGCAACAATTAAATCCATTTCAGGAGAAGCTCAGTGTCATAGGTACTGCTTTTTCATCAACTGTTTTGATGAAAAAGAAAACTAAAAGCCATAATTTAGTTTTTTCAGGCTTCTAGACTTCACTTTGCCTTCTTTATCTTATGTCATGTCAACAGCAAACTCTTAAGCACTGACATAACTTTGCTTTTCTGCATGTCCCCTTCATGTCCCACATGGTCTCTTACTGAAGCAGAGTTACTGATAGCCTCTGGCCTCAAGGGCAGACCCCTACCATGATCAGATAACCGAAGAAAGCCTCAGATATTTCTCTTAGCTCTCAAAACTGCTCACAGCAAAACGGAGCTGGATGATTTTCAGGATTTTAGGTAGTCACTTTAGATAGTCCCATTTAGGTCATCACTAGACTTCGGGTTCTTCCCCCCATCAGCTCTGGATGCTGACTGTCCTTTAAACCTTGTCTCCTCAGTGTTAGTGCATACTAGAATTGAACCCAAACTGAATCTTTAGAATCAAGGAATTGAAGGACATTTCGCTAGGTGCTGGGTCAAGGCTGGTGTTTCTGCTCCTCTGCAGGATATCCTGAGTCTTATGGCAAGCAGGAGCTTGCCTACACCGCAGCACAGCGTTGTGACTACTGTAACAACTGCAGGATCAGGATTTGGTGTTAAGAGGGAATCCCACCCAAGGCTCACGAGTAACTTCAACGCTTCGTTTCTGGCACACTTACAATTTCATTGCTCTCATCATACAAACTAGTTCTGTTAGTGTTTTCTTTCATACATTTCTTCCTGAATCATCTAACTTGAACTCACTTCTCCAGTGACAGTCAGAGGGAGCTTAGAGAGAACATTTTCCTCCACGTAACAGAAGGTGGCTTTAGGAATTGACCAAAGCTATTTAGCACACTACTAGTGCCATAGTTGGCACAGAAAGAGACCATAAGCAGTCAGCCAAGACATATGCATAGTGATGCCTTATCTAAATCTTCCTCAACTTTGGCTTATTGTTTTGTTTGTTTCAAAAGAAAGATGAAGTTTTGGTACAGTTTTTACTCTATTTGAACAGGTTTGCTGTAATGTTTTTGTACTGAACACATATTTCAGTGATTTATTTGGACAGAAAATAATTTGATTAATGTGATTTCACATATATTCATTGGGCAGGAGAAGTGTAGCTACAAATGGCTTTATAAGTGACATTGCAAGTCCTGTATGGGTTTGCAGGATATTAGGTGTAGCTTGAAATATAAAGCAGACCTTTGCACATCAGCATCTTGGCTGTCCCTCTGCTGGTCTGTAACCACTTTCATCCTCCATGACTTATATTTATTTTTTGTTTTATTTTAAAGGCATCACAAAAGTGGTTGTATGAGCATAATATCCATGAAAAATTATATAGTGGAAGCTCTGAAGACTGAAACCCACCCTCTCTCTGCAGGTTGGGTGCTTCCTACGCATAAGCAATAGATGCTTCCAGGCAGCATTTGACTTTAATTTTGGGAGCCCAGAGGTAATCAGAATGAGGTATAATGTATATGCTCAGCTTTTGCCATGCCTTCCTTCCATACTGTCACCTGCTGGAGGAAAACAATATTTTTATCCTGAACCACAACATTTGGCGGCTCTTTGCAACATTACTGTTTATACAAGAAGTATGATCCAATAATAAGAGATACACTGAGACCTGATGCTGTAATTTTAAGGCCTGGGAATTTAATGAAAAATCATCTTGTTTTAAGATTGGGGTTCAGGGTAGATTTTTTGCTTTCATTAATTTATGTTAATTGCTTCCCTTTTTAAGCACTTACAATAATAATCTATTTTAATTCACATGGTCTGTTCCTGAACACTGCTGACCCCTTTCAGCCCAGCAGATTCTTCCCTTCCTTGGAGCAGTTGCAGAGGACCGCATGCCGCAGCACCTGTTTTACAAAGAAAGAAAACATCCACTGTTGACTTGTTCCTCTCAGCCAGCCCACATATCTGTGTGATTTCATTCATGGATTTAGAGATCAGACAATTTTTACTGTGTGCTCTTTTTCAGAAGGTAACTACAGTGCCTAGTAAAAGTGGGTCCTGATTTGTAGTGGAATCTGTGGCAACAGAACTAGTTCCTGACTCTCAACTTGTCATGTGAGTTTTATTCGTTACGGATGCATAAATGTTCACAGCAGGAAAACAGCAATGATATGCTCTGACTCTAAATTTCTGACATCTAGCCCAATTCTCAATGCTTTCTAATTTGCTCACTGATGTCTCTTCTTATCCTGAATAGCACTCAAATTTACAACCCAGTATCAGTTCTTCAGTCCATTGCTAATTTAGCCTATAGCTCCATTGCATGTCTTCCTGCATAAAAACCATCCATTTTTTTCAGGTGTTCCCTTTATCTCTCTTCATTTTGATAGCTTTACTGTAGACTTTTTCCCTCCTTGGTCCCCATTTTTTCTGAACATACAGTGCACAAAACCACACACACTACCTGAGGACTTAGCAGTGCTAAGTAGGTCAGAAAGACTGCTTTCTGAGCCCAGTAGATGGTACTCCTGTTTAGATAGTTCAAGACAATATTTGCTAGTTTTGCAGCAGAGTGATGTTGCTGACAAACACAGGCTGATTGAGCCAAAATACTGGAAATATACCACAGAAAATGATCCTACAGTAGGCAAAAGAGATGACCTAGACAAGCTTATTGATATCCTTCATATTTTTATTCTGTTTTATGAATATATATTCGTATATATATGAACTATAACTATATTCTGTATTATATCTAATCCTGTTCATATTGAAGTTTTGCAATAAACCCTTATTGACTTCAACATCAATGGGAATGGGTTTGTCATTTCTGTTGATTATATAGAGGCATTTAGTTATACTTTTCTTTTTATAGTGTATTTGCAATGAACCATAGATGCATCCATATAAGATGATAAGAAGGTATCAAACTCAGTTCTTTCAATGCCAAAAATATAAGTTGACGCTCTTTCAACTAAGCAGAATGCTCTTAATAGAAATTAGCAGTGTAAAGAAGGCCATGCACCACAGGGAGATGCAATCATGGGCTTCGCAGACAGATATCTTGGAATAGTTTTTACTTTAAATAACCTTAAAAATTAAGCAAAAAAATCAAAATGCCTTTTATGGATTTGTAAATCTTATTTCACTATTGCATACATGCTCCAGAGGAATAAGAAAGCTTTTCCCTTTCTACTTGGACCGTCACGTCTCCTTTCCAGCAGGCTAGATAAAGCTTCAATGCAATCTGAATCTTTGAGATTAAAAGGCTGATTTATCATTTTCTAACAAGAAGAATCATGCTGTCATAGGAGGACAGTGGGCTGATTTGGAATACCTGTCAGCCACAAAGGAAATCCCTGGAAACAAATAAAATAACTGGGAAAACTGCAAGCCTATTTACAAATTCCTTAACATTTTGTCTATACTCTAACACAACAACAATTTTTGACCCTAGTAGCTTTATCCAGCACAGGCAAACAAGCTTTGAATTATTGCTCTGCTGCAACGTAACAGTTCCATTGCTCTGACCCTTGGTGTCTTGCAAAATACGGTAGAACAATAATTGTCAATCCTTCCTATACAATCTGTTATATTTGACAGAGGTCAGCATTAGCTACAAGACCTTTGGCTGGTGCTCAAAGAGGTAATATCTCTTCTCTAGTTCAGTTGATAAAATGTTAAATAGAATCAATGTTGGCCATGCTTTTGCGGAGACGGAGATAAAAACAGTTTTTACACTATAACATGTTTTTTAATAGACAGAAAATGGATGACAGTATTACTCAAAGTGCTTTGGTAAACATACTATTTAAATGTCAAAAGTTTTAATTTTTCTAAAGAGAAATGGCATAATTCTTCCTTCCAATTTGCAGTGTGATTAATTTAACAAGGCTTTGCCATGTGCAGAAAATAGAGGATTTTGTTACAGATCTTACATGAGTAATACATGAAGGAAAAAGACTGACTCATAGACATTTTGTGCCAGCATGTGACTTGTATAAAGTGAGTACATAATCTGACATGGAAATAAAATGCATCAGCATGGTAAATGCTCCTCTTTGGCACTATGGAGGAGCTAGTGGCAAGGTCAGCAGTTGCAGCTTCTAAGCTCCTCACGTTGTAAGCATCTGGTAGTTAACATTTAGCTTCGGTCCTAGAGCATGAGTCTTCTGTCTGTCATCCCTGAACATTTTGATTGAAAAAGTATAAGAGAAAGAGACAGATATGGCACGAGGCAGTACTTTGTATCTAAGGGGGAAATCAGACTTTTAGACCAGAAAGAACTGGCATATGAGAGGAAAGCACATATTTTTGTAATTCAATTTAATAAAATTATTCCTTTTGGTATATTTCTGGGCTGTGCACATAAAAATGTATAATGTTGAAATAAACAGCTACAAAAAAGACTCCTTGTGATTACTTTAAGTGTATTCCCTAGTCTCTACCCATACAAAACAAACTGTGAACCATACAAATCTTTGCTTCCCACTTCTGCTGCATGTTGCTGAATATACTATTTTGAATATGCTGTCAGCTCAGGTTGAAGATTGGGGCAAAGAAAAGCCGTTTTTCAGTCAAGAAGCTGGCTGTGAGAAAACAGCTATTTCACAGGACAGTAATTTGACACTGAGCTTGAGCATCCATCGTGATCTTCATGAAAAGAATAAAACCAGGATGTGCTTGAATCCCAGAAATCCAAACCTTTGAAAGATTTTCCTGCAGAGCATTTGGGAATTTTCTCTGTGCTGGGACACTGAAGGTCCTGAGCAGTTCATTGTTACACAGGAAGACATGCACGTCTTTCAGGGCAGCAAGTATAAGAACAAGGCAAACAAGGTGGAAAACAACCACTTGGAAGACCTTTCAGGTTTTGAGAAGCATTTGTATTATGCTTATTCACACAGAAAATACACTTCAGTTGGCAAGCTGCCTTACTGGTTGCATTACGGATGTTGGTGGAGTGAAGCTCTATTTGTGCTGAGTCTGTGTGGCAGGATTTAGGCATAGCTTCAGCTCTGTTTCCTTCTCCCATCTTATCCCATCCCTGTCCCTGTCTGTGTCCTCGTCCCCATCCCTGTCCCTGTCCCTGCTTCCTTCATCTTCACTTTCTGTAAACCCGCCAGTGACTGAGGCTTTGCCTTTGCTGATACAAAAGTCTGGTTCTACAGCAAGATAACAAAGGAGATAATTATCTAACTGCAAAATGGATGGAGACAAAAGGCCCTTGCAATGTTTACTGAAAAATATTTGCTGGATTTCAGCTGTCTGCATCCTTCACTCCCCCATCTCCTCCCCTTGCCCAAAGGTTGAGCTCACCTAGTTTTTACCCTGCAACAAACCTCCCATGCCTTCAGTATGCTGTCAGTGATGTGTTTGGTTTTTAAGATGAGACAGCTAAAACACTTTAATTATAAGGTTTCCCACCCCCAGTCTTGGTCAGTTTGTCCCTGTGAATTTTAAAAGAGGATTGTGAAACAAGTTAGCAGACAGTGAATACTTACTGTATTTGCCTCAGAAATTAAATGCTGACATACGACTCATGGGATAGAAGAGCAGTATTACACTGGTGTTCTGGTTTCGGCTGGGATAGAGTTAATTTTCTTCCTACTAGGTGGTATAGTGCTGTGTTTTGGATTTAGCATGAGAATAACGTGATAACACACTGATGTTTTAGTTGTTGCTAAGCAGTGTTTATACTAAGTCAAGGGCTTTTTAGCTTCCCATATTCTGCCAGCAAAGAGGTGCACAAGAAGCTGGGAGGGGGCACAGCCAGGACAGTTGACCCAAACTGGCCAAAGGGATATTCCATACCATGTGACGTCGTGCTCAGCATATAAGCTGGGGGCAGCTGGCCAGGGAACAGCGATCACTGCTCAGGGACTGACTGGTCGTCGGTCAGTGGGTGGTGAGCAGTTGCATCATTTTTTTTTTCTTTCTCTGGGTTGTTTTGTTTTTCTTTCTCTCTCCCTCATGTTGTTTTACTTTCCATTACAATTATTATTATTATTATTATTATTATTATTATTATTATTATTATTATATTACTATTTTACTTTATTTTATTTCAATTATTAAATGTTCTTATCTCAACCCACGAGTTTTCTTACTTTTGCTCCTCCGATTCTTTCCCCCATCCCATCGTGGGGGGGAGGGGGAGGGTGAGCGAGCAGATATGTGGTGCTTAGTTGTCGACTAGGATTAAACCACAACTGGCTGGCCTCCCTGTCTGGAGGAAAGGATTCGTGTTTCAGAGGTTCATGCTTCAAATAGGAGCAATCATCAGTAAATTTCTCACAAACAAGTTGGGGTGCAAATGTAGTTATGCCTAAAGAATTCAATTTCATTTGATAAACAAGAGGAGAAGCAAGGTATCCTTCAGCAGAGGCACATTAGAAGCAGCTAGGAACAGTAAGTAAGGGAGAAAGCAGCCAGAAAGGCAAGCAAGGGGAAAACTAGCTGAAAATTTGCTGAATGTCCATTAAAAAAAAAAAAAAAAAAAAGAAAAGAAAGCCAACCCCTTGAACGTTGGCTAAATATGTTGTGTGGAAAGAGGTAACAGTGAGCACGAGCATTTCTTTTCGGACAGTATGGGAGAGAGGTTTATAAAGCAAAGCAATCTGTAACTGGTCCTTTTTTCCTCCTTCCTACATATCCAAAAGATTAGCCCAATGCCAAACCAGCTATCTATCCTTCTGCCTCTAAAACAGGCACCTGGCAATTACAGCTCTGCAAAGGTGCTGGGTTCCCTTTGTGGCTCTATGTGAAAGAAACAAAATACCTACTTTTATCTTTGCATCTGAGTGCATTTGTACTACACACATACATGGGATTTTTCTACAAAGACAGGAAGGCAAGGTCTGTTTTTTCATCATACATTTAAAAGTGAACTCTCACTGCGGGCACAGGGCTTTGTAAGAATGTGGGCAGCTTGCTCTTGGCTTCACACAATTATTTCTGAAGAACCCAAGTGCACTGAACAAATATGCACATTTTAGTACTAATGCTACTAGAGTGTGTACACTGGTGGTTGTACATATATATTTGTGCATTTACCGACAGTGTTGCTGGGAGGTAAGAAGAAGAAACACTGAAGCAAGAAAAGTCTATTACCAGAAAAAGTAAAAATTTAGTGACACAATTTAGTAAACTGTATGAAGCGTTGCATTCAACGCTCAGGAAAACACCCAGATATTCAGCTCCTTATCTAAAGCATGTCCAAACTATCTGCACTTCTTGAGTCTGCAAAGCTGAACTGGAAATTGGACAAGACAGGCTTTTCTGGTATTGCCTGTTTCTGGCTTAGACAGATAGGGTATGATAGCATCTTTCTTTACACACTTTTACAGCACAGTTAGCCCATCCAGGGCTAACGAGGAAGCACAGTGATATGCAGGAGAGATAATGAAGCCCAGGATTAACTTCGGCAGGCCCTTGATTTTGTTCCCAGTGGAGGTTCGGTCCCATGTGCCCTTTTGTGTGAGGAGTGCAGCCAGTCTGTGCTCCCGAAATGTCTCCTTCCCATCCAGTGGTGAGGTTTTTGCGGACGGCTGCATGGTCTTTCTCAGTGCTGCCTCTGCAGAAGATGGGCAACCCACGGATTTGTCTCCTCGATGACTTCTCCTACATAACCAAGATGACAAGGGAAAAATAAAAGCAGTGGATTCCACAGACACCGAATCTACCGTCACTTGTAGGCTTGACTCCTGGAGCACCTTCCTGTGTCAGAAAATGTGGGCACCTGCCAAAACTGACCTTTTGTGGCATTTTGCTTAATATTGGAGGATGCAAACACTGTTGTGGACTCCTCAGAGCTTGAGAAGTACACCCACCCTGATTCCGCTGAAAGTTGTCTAGCCTAAAGAAACCAGAAGAAAAAAGGCAGGGTTTGTTCCCTGTATTGGGAGGAAAAAAAAAAAAATCAAGAGCTTGAATTTGTTTGCCTTGAATTGATTTTCATTTGTACGTAGATGCATTTGCAAGAACCACATTGGTTCTTTATAACGGTGAAAGAAAGCAGCCACATTAAATGATTGAAAACAAGGTTACAGAATAAATACTGATCTACGTTTACAGTGCATTAGTAAAGAAACTGAGCAAGTGTTTTGTTTAGTGTAGGTTTTATTTTAACCAGAAAAATGGACATTCCAGGGCTAAGGTGAAGAAAACCATAAATAAAATTGCCTGGTATTATGAAGAGGGGGAAGGGATGTATGGAGTAATCATAAATAGCAGAAAGTATCGATCAGTGATGGTGAAATATCAGTGAACTCTGCAGAGCACTTTGAGTTACCTCCTTGTCTTTGATTAGGTTAAAATGTTAAACTTAATCTGTAAACCTTTAAATGGGAATCAGACCCAAGAGTCTTGAAGACCTGAGGTTTCAGAAAACAACCACTGAGTTTGATCAAAATGTCAGAACAAAATTGCAGAGAAGGACTTCATATCGCTGGACTTGGAAATGAAATTAAAAATCAATGAACACTTTTTAGCCATTCTTTCTCTCCTTGAATATTAATCAGCGGGTAAGAGGAATAGTAGCATCTGGAGCATTTGCTGTATTAAAACTATATGTAGCAAAAGCTTCTTCTGTTCCCAGTTTTTAAAAAATTATTTCATATATTATAAATAATTCTTTAAACCTAAAAATAATAAAATTAGAGGTTTTTGTACTTTCTACATATGACCTTTTGTTTTCTGAAAGAAAAGGCTTTAGGCTGCTGTGTTTCTTTGGGGGGAAAGCATGTCTTTTTAAAAACAAAACATAGAGGTTTCACCCTATTTCTTACTGGGCCAGCTCAGATATTCAGCGTGGTTTCAAGGACAGCCTTGTTTTAATGACAGCCTTCCTAATTCTTAAGTAAATGGAGTTTTCGCTGACTTCTTGGTCCACTTGGGAGGTGGGCACTGGCACTCCGGATCAGCTGCTGGCGGCGAGGGCTGCATTGTAATGCAGAACAAATGAGGGTTGGATACATGCCCTTCTCGCATTCAGCCGCCACTGCTGCCACTTACAATTACAAAGGACAAGAGCAGGAGACACTTCAGCAGCGGGGAAGCATGACCTGCGAGCCGCAGCTCATTTTGTACTGCACTTATTCAATACAGCACTGCCCTATAATTTCCTATAGCATTGTTATCTGTTAGCCGTTTACACAGTCACACCTTCATTATGTCCCCGGTTGCCAGCGCCGGCTGCTTGTCACATCTATTGATTGCACTCAGGCTGCAATTTGCATGGATCACTCGTGACTGTCAGACAGACTGATACCCCTTGCAGGGACCGATACCCCTGCCGGGGACTGAAACCTCTTATAGGGACTGACACCCCTGCCAGGGACGAAAACCCCTGCCGGGGACTCATACCCCTTTTAGGGACTGATGTACCTTATAGGGACAGTTACTTCTGTCAAGGCCTGATAGCCCTGGGGAAGGCTGATACCCCTTGTAGGGACTTACAACCCTGCTGGGCAGTGGTGCCCCTTATAGGCACTGATGCCCCTTATAGGGACTGATACACCTTAGAGGGACTGATACCCCTGCCAGGGACTGATACCCATTGTGGGTACTGCTACCTCTGCCAGGGACTCTGCCAGGACTGATACACCTGCCAGAGAACGATGTCCCTTTTGAGGGGGCAATGATCAGCAGGACCTCACTGAGGGCTCTGGGCGGCTTCCCCCCGGCAGCTGGCAGCCCCAGGCAAGGATCCTGACACCACCATAGGAAACCCCATTCATGAGGATCTCAGACAGACTGTCCTTGCCCTGGAACAAGCACAATACTTGGTAAATTCAAGTCACTGTGATTGCCTCATAGATAGTCACAAGGAACACGATACCCAAATCCCTCTGTCGATTATTTGGCACTAATCTCTAGAATTATTGGGTGGGGGTTTTAGTGCAGAGGCTTGAGGAAAGACTGAGACACAGGGAAGAAGAAGGGGAAATTAGTTTAATTTATAAGGGGATATTAGTTGAATGTCAGTGTTGTCTGTATTGCACTAGGTTTTTTATTTCCCTGCCGTAATGAAAGAGATTATCAAAGGGTGCAAGTATGTCTGTGAATCTGAGGGTGTCTCCCACAAATGCAAGCTGGTGTGTCAGCAATCACTGCTGGCACATGCAAGGCAGGTAACATCCCACAGCTGGGGGGTAGCATGTCCTGAACTTGGGATGCTGTGCTCTGAACCTCTGTGTGTATACATGCGAACCTGACTGAGATGTGGGTATTTTGCTGGAACCAGAGAGATGCGATACTTAATTCCGTTCGTGTTTAAGTCAGTAGCACAGGTCTGTTGTCTTTGGCTGGAAGCAGGACTGGATCTGATGTCAGAAGGAGCTGAAGATCTTTGTCTAAAAACTGTTTAAGTGGGTGCACAAGCAGAGGACAAGGTGATCAGATGGGGCTGAGACAAGCGTTAATTGCCGTGTTCCAGGAGGAATATAAATAGCCTCTTGAAAGGTTTGGTGATTCATTTGCCCGTTCTCTCCTGTACCTTTGTGTTTCAGGGAGAGGTTTTGTGAGATTTTGGCTGCAGAAGGAAGGAATCCAAGCTATCTGAACCAACGATGGTAGCTCAGCTGGATAACAAAATCCTCACATTACTGCAGAGCAGGCAACTACGCAAACCTTTTCAAATCCTCTCCACAAGTAAAGTGCAGATAAAAGCAGGCAGCAAAATGTTTCTGAAATTATCTATGATGGAGTAAAATCATGCATCATTTCATGAGGGATGCTGAATCAATGCTTATTACTAACAAGTAAGGTGTTTAAATCTTTCAATGGGTATGGGAAGAAAAGAAAGAGAAGAAAGTGTGAGATGAGCACAGTAAATTGTAACATGAATTTAAAATAAATCCATCCTAATTATTATTATTTTAAATTGTAACGTATATATTCCTGATCATTCTCTATCCCTTCCTTTCAGTTTATGACATTGGTTAACGTATCGATCCATTCACTTCATGTGTGTTCTGTCTTCTCCTTTTCTCTTGCTGTCACACACAGCATTTTAAAGAAATGACCAGTGCATATGAAAGCCACAGCTTGTAGAAAAACAATCTAATCCCAGCAAAATGTTGGTAATTGAGAATTTTGTCTTTGTCTTCAGGGGGAGGAAAGTCAGGTAGCCAAGCCTATAAACAAGAATTAGCATAGCTACTTTTGAGAATTAATTCTGAAAAAAGCCAAGCATGCCTCAGTTTGGTGTTCATTTTATAGTTTCAACATTAACTAATACATAACAATTCTCATTTCAGAAATTTTCAGTATCTACAGTAATGTAAAGTATTATAATTTTATTTATTATTGCATCAAAGTAGATGTTACTAAACTATCAGCTTCCTACATACTGCTGAGTCTGGAGTTGTTGTTTTGGTTGGATTTTTTTGGTGAAGTATTACACTTCTATTCCCAGTCAGAAGGTCATGAAAGTCATAATACAACCTGGACACTTAGCTTTCACTGTTCCTGCGATACAGAGCAACACAGTGTCACTTCAAAAATTTATAGCTAAGGTCAAAGCCAAAGGAATCAAATAAGCCCATGCAAGCAGTGGAGCACAGGGGCTGGGAAGGAGAGATCATCCATATGTCGGTGGTACTGTAAAGTGTGGGCGATGGAGGCAAGGCGAGCTGCTCACCCCTGTTTTGAGACCCCACGCAGATAATATTGTACATGATTACCTGAATTTTGATAGCCACTAATATTTATATTTTCAAAAGCAGCCTGAAAACAGCTAACTCAAAAGTAAGACAGGATTGAAAAATGTGCTGTACTGCGTGTGGGCTTCTCAGAAAACAGCAGAGCTCATCCTGACGCAAATCAGGCCACAATTTCAATCTCTCTGCATGAGCAGGGTCGCTCAGGCAGATGAAGAAAGAGAGAGGAAGAATCCTGCTAAAACTTCCTAAAGTCCTGACAGGCTCTGGGTCGGGCTATCAGCATGAAACATGTTTTCTATCCAAATCGTCCTCTGAGCTCAAGGAAACTATACTCCCAGCCTTCTATCTCAGTATGATTAAGGAGGCATCCTGTACAGTAAACACCACTCTAAATTATGATTTTTCAATATTTGTAGTTTTACCCAAATTTCTTTTTGTGAGTTGTTTAAATCCAAGAACAATGGTGAAGATAAAAGAGCAAGAAAGCTTTCTTGTGCTATTTCAGTATTTGCTGAAACTAATAATTCAGTGTCATATGTGATGATGTAGTGAGTCAGCAAACGTGAAATATCTCTAGGGAGCTCTTTGTTCTGCTATTTTTTTTCCACCCAGTGCTTCTGGTTGTCAACAGAAAAACATAAAATAAATTTTTAGATTCTAAGTAAAGCATCTTACATATGATCCTAATACTTCTTGCTGGGAAAAAAAAAAAAGAAAATGAAGAAAATTAAGTCAAGCACTGATGTAGAATTTTCTTCAACTGTTTTCCCCTTTGATAAAGATGTAACAGGAATCTTGAGCATTTGAAGAGTATGTTTATTAAACTTATTCTATAAATGGAAATTTATATTTTATAACCCAGGATTCAGTAGAATATTTTGTACTTTACACTGATGTCATTTCAACCTTCCTCTCCTTTGTCCCTCTTTCATTTTCATACTGGATTTGGTTTCTAATAAAATCTAGGGAAAAACAAGCCACAGCCATCAAATTTTACCTTTTTTTAAGACAAGGCCTACTTTTACCAATTTTGGCTAGTTTTAAGATTAAAACAAATGCTGAGAAATCCTATGTTGCCCAAGATTCACTCAATATTCAATTCACTTGTGGAAAAAGAGAAAGGTGTTTCCAAAATAAACTTGGTGCTACCATCTGGAGGCCTGTCTTTCTCCAGTTGTGTGCCAAGGAGCACAGGGTGACAAGAATCTTCACTTAGTCTTCACTTGAGTTAAGTGTCAAAATTAGATGGGACGAATCCAGACTTAGGTCTTCAGCCTTGTGATTAAACAATGGATTTAAAACTCTATTTCCACCGAATCTTTCCCTACCACTAAGCTTGGCAGAGTTCACATCTGCCAATATTATTCAGAAACTGTTCGGAAGTAGAGAAGTTCATTATTTTAAAATAAATCACGTCAGTTTGGCTAAGGTTTTATTTGATACAGCACTTGTGTTTTAAGGCTCCAGTGGCTGCCTGTCACTGTCATCCTGATGTAAAACTGATCTTTACTGGTATGACACATAGAAATTAATGCCTAAATGTAGGTTCAGTGAGAAAAACTAAAGGAAGAAGGTTTTGGACAGAGGGCAGAGGCAAATACCTCAAACTGAAGGACTCCATAGCTACTACTAATTAACACAATAACTGGCAGAGCCACTGTGTTGCTAGGGAATTGTTATGAAGTACAATGAGTTTATCTATTTCTTATATTAAGGGTCCAGAGGAGGTCACAAAAATGATCAGGGGGATGGAACACCTCTCCTCTGAAGAAAGGCTGAGAGACTTGGGGTTGTTCAACCTAGAGAAGAGAAGGCTTCGGGGAGACCTTATTGCAGCGTATCAGCCCTTAAAGGGGGCTTCTAAAAAAGATGGCGGCAGACTTTTTGGCAGGGCCTGTTGCAACAGGACAAGGGGGAATCGCTTTAAACTAAAGGGGGGTAGATTTAGACTAGATATAAGGAAGAAATTTTTTACACTGAGGGTGGTGAAGCACTGGCACAGGTTGCCCAGAGAGGTGGTGGATGCCCCATCCCTGGAAACATTCAAGGTCAGGCTGGACGGGGCTCTGAGCAACCTGATGTAGTTGAAGATGTCCCTGCCCACGGCAGGGGGGTTGGACTAGATGACCTTTAGAGGTCCCTTCCAACCCAAACTATTCTATGATTCTATGATTATATGAAGGGAGGGTTCAGGATTCACCACTGAGGTGGACATGTTGGGCTTCAACAGGTTTACCTGGGGTCTTAAAATAACATAGAATCATAGAATTATAGAATCATGATTCTATGGGACCTTTAAAGGTCATCTAATCCAATCCCCCCTGCAATGAGCAGGGACATCTTCAACTAGATCAGGTTGCTCAGAGCCCCGTCCAACCTGACCTGGAATGTTTCCAGGGATGGGGCATCCACCACCTCTCTGGGCAACCTGTGCCAGTGTTTCACCACCCTCAGTGTAAAAAATTTCTTCCTTATAGCTAGTCTAAATCTCCCCCCCTTTAGTTTAAAGCCATTCCCCCTTGTCCTGTCGCAACAGGCCCTGTTAAAAAGTCTGCTGCCATCTTTTTTAGAAGCCCCCTTTAAGTACTGGTAGGCTGCAATAAGGTCTCCCCGAAGCCTTCTCTTCTCTAGGTTGAACAACCCCAACTCTCTCAGCCTTTCTTCACAGGAGAGGTGTTCCATCCCTCATTTTGATCATTTTCATGGCCCTCTTCCGGACCCACTCCAACAGGTCCATGTCTTTCTTATGCTGAGGACTCCAGAGCTGGACGCAGTACTCCAGGTGGGGTCTCACCAGAGCAGAGTAGAGGGGGACAATCACCTCCCTCGACCTGCTGGCCACACTTGATGCAGCCCAGGATACGATTGGCCGCCTGGGCTGCGAGCGCACATTGCTGGCTCATGTCCAGCTTTTCATCCACCAGTACCCCCAAGTCCTTCTCGGCAGGGCTGCTCTCAATCCCTTCATCCCCCAGCCTGTATTGATACCAGGGGTTGCCCCGACCCTGGTGCAGGGCCTTGCACTTGGCCTTGTTAAACCTCAGGAGGTTCACACAGGCCCACTTCTCCAGCTTGTCCAGGTCCCTCTGGATGGCATACTGTCCCTCTGGCATGTCGACCGCACCACTCAGCTTGGTGTCATCTGCAAACTTGCTGAGGGTGCCCTCAATCCCACTATGTCGTTGATGAAGATATTAAACAGTACTGGTCCCAGTACAGACCCCTGCGGGATGCCACTTGTCACCAATCTCTATCTGGGCATTGAGCTGTTGACCACTAACTTCTGGATGGGACCATCCAACCAATTCTTCATCCACTGGATAGTCTATCCATCAAATCCATACGTCTCCAGTTTAGAGAGAAGGATGTTGTGGGGGACCGTGTCAAAGGCCTTACAGAAGTCCAGATAGACAACATCCGTAGCTCCTCCCTTGTCCACTGATGTAGTCACTCCATCACAGAAGGCCATTAGGTCAGGCAGGCAGGACTTGCCCTTTATGAACATCTTTGACTTCCATCTGTTTGTTGAGTTTGGACTGAGATTTTGGTCTGCTGACTCATCCAGAGATATCAGGTTGTTCTTTGGGACTTCTGGAGTAAGGGAGACACACAGACTAATTACTGTTGTCTCTGTGTCTCTTGATGCCTCCACTTCTCTTGATGCATGTTTTGAATCTGTTGTCTGTGTTTGGTGCTGCTTGAGTTTCCCTGACTTGACTGTGGACCCTGGGTGGGGTAAACGTCATGCTCCTTGAGTGGCTCAGTTGTTGTAAAAGGCCTACATGCAAGCATCTCCAAGTTTCTCTCTTTTCTGCAGGCAGATGCTTCAGCACCTCTACTTTGGTGAAGATTTGTATGAGGGAAAATCAGTTGTATACAGGAGAAATAAAATTAAGGGGAAATTGATGTGGGAGGTAGAGGATAAACCTGTAATAGTATTGATTGCATTGGATTATACCTTCCCCTTATTCCAGATAATTCAGGAAGTTATTTTTTGATTCAGGAACTGCTACTGTTTTCTCAGTGGTGCTGGTGGATATTCATTTAGGTCTGTGATTGCAGTCATATCTCCCTGACATTTCCTTATTCACATTACAATATCATCTAGGCATCTCAGGCAAGAGTTGCAGTCCATATTTGTAGGAGCTGCACCTAGACACAAGCAAAAGACAGCATTTATCTCAGTAGTTTACCAACAAACCAATGAAACAATAATTACAGGGAGCAATACATCTTGCTGTCATTTTGTAGAACATAGATATTTAGGTGACTTACCTAAGGTCATGCCCTTCAATGTCAGTTAAGGCCTGACTTCAGACTGAGGATGTTCAAACCCTGCACTAATTCCATGATGATATTCTAGTACAGTAGGGACATCTACAAGAGGAGTCTTTAGCTAAGTGATGCCCGTCTACATTTAGCAACATGTCATAATTTAGAACCGTCCTAGCGTGAAACGGAAAGGGACCCACCAGCTGCTGAGTGTGGCAATCAAGAAAAACATTAGCCAGAACTTCAAGATAGATTTAAACTGTTCTACATCAATTATCTATCATATGGGAAATAAAATGCACAAAATTTTTTAATAGTACTAAGTAGCCTTTATGTTATTTGTTTTTCTCTACTGGCAATAGGTATCCTCTCTGTTTCTGACTTCTGAATGGCCATACTGTGCAAAATAGACAACCTTCCCCAGGCAAATCATTGTATCAGATGGTTTATTAGAAGAATGTACAGGGACAAATAATTTTTTTTTTTTTAGGATCTTCATTATAGAGTTTATAGGTTAGCTCATTAAAAAAATATAGATTATTTTCTTTATTTTCTGAATGGTCTCATTCTGACTGTCTGTTGTAGGGTGCTCAGGATAAGCTGTAGGGTCTTACATACCTTAGAAAGTTGTGGTTGACTGTTATTGCTGGCCAAGTTGGAAAGCATATGTAAATACAGAAGTGCTCCTTTATTTTCATGCACTTTTCTGCATTTACATCCTGAAGTGTTGCTTTTGGCTTTGCAGTGATTATATATCATCTAAATCAGAATGCCTTTTGAAAAATATGTTTAAAAATAAGGTGACAGAAAACTGCAGCGAAACACCTTTTGTAAAGTAATAGGATATCACTGAAACCTGATGAATCTGCTAGGGAATCTAAACAGAGGTTAATGCAATTTAATACACTTCTCTTATATTGACTATTATTATACCTTAGCCTCAGCCACTGTCGCTAACAAGGTCAGTGACTGGTGCTGGAGGTCTAAAGGAAAGGGCTGTAGTACTAAACATATACATGTCTGCAAATGTAAACTTTAGTCACGTTATACTACTGTAATAACTTCATTAAACTCTAACACATTGCATTACTGAAATAATGCCACACAATAACTATGCTGTAGTATTTTTCAGTACTGTCTTATTTCTCTACAATGCAGTTACTGCATGATTACTCTATAAAACATTTTTAGAGTCCCAGAGAAGTTAGTTAAGGTTTCTCATGACATAGGTTAGCAGCATTTATTTTAGAAGATGGTAGAGACTTTCATCAAAAACTTTGCAAGTCTTTGTAAACCACATGGCTGCTAGGGGAAGAATTTATTCATTGTTTAATTTTTAGAAGATTTCCAAACTGAAAAGATTAGGGTGAAAAGTATATTGTATGCAAGCAGCCCCTGGTCATTTTAGATTTCCTTAACCCCCTGCGGTAAGTATTTGCATCTGTATTTTACTGATGAAAAAGCTGTCAGCACAGAGAGATGAGGGTCTTCATTTTTAAGTCTGGTCACTGTTTCGGGCAATTCTGTTCTCAGGCGCCAGATTTCTCAGCCTGAGGCAACTGTGTGCTGAGGGTGATGCTGCGGTTTGATCCCTCGGGAATTCCTTGCAGCCATCCACTCAAAGAGTTGGGCTGGGGACCCACCGGTGACACTGCAACCCTGCCCCACCGAGGGCTGATCAGGTGCCCCTCTCTTCTGCCCGCGGGTGCTGCCGGAGCCAGGCAGCGCTGGTCTGTGTCACTGCCCTCGGTTGGTGCCGGGACGTGCACTGGGCAAACAGGGCTGCAGCTCCTTGCTCTGAACAGCCTCGCTGCAGCACGGGGAACTTTCCCCCAGCAGATTCATTGTTTCAAATGGTTTATTCAAAGGATATAAGAGGACAAAAATTACTTTTCAGTATTTCAATATCAGAGGATGAATATTTAATAATTAAAAATAATAATAATTAGCTGTTGTACCTTGATGCATTTTCAAGTGCTTAAAGAAAGAGTGTATTTGATTACCTTTCTGTATATTGGGATACTGGGGCACGGAAAGAAACCTGGTCAGTGGAGGCCTTACAGAAGGTCTGTGAACAAGTTAATCCCATATGAACAAACTGACTATGACCAGTCTAGGCCAGGACTGAAACATTTGAAGGCAGAATGAGGTTTCAGACATCCCTGCTTTGGGGACACTTTCATGCCACGTTTCGGTTTAGTTTATTACAAACACAGGAAACACTATTAAAATCAAAACTATTTCTGGTGTTGAGCTGCATCTCTACTCCCCTCAAGACTCAGAGGTGCTGAGTTATGTTTTAATATGCCCATACACAAACATCTTTCAGGAAGTTTTGTTTCATCCCCAGTGACTGCTGCTGGTTTGTGTGGCACGTACAGACTTATTAATTACAATGATTTGCAGTCTTTGGCATCTAGGTATTTTTCCCATTAAACAGACTATTGTCTGAGCAGCTTTGAAATGTTTACCTCATGTTCATCAGGGAGCTGGACGTTGCTTATTGCTGGCATGTTGCAGAGTGAACCCCCGTCAGAGCAGATGTGGGGCCTGGAAGAAATGAGGGGAAGAGGGGGAGCGTCTCCTGTGGGAGATGAAACTTGGCTGCTGTGGCTTTCCCATAGCAGAGAGAGTACTGCATTCCAAATTCCTTCAGTTCTGTTGCAGTTTAATGAAGGGGCAAAATCCTTTTAGCATTGCCTTAACCTCCTGTTATCCAACACCACAGTGTTAGCCAGCCTGGACTATTTCATGTGCAAGAATATGCAAAGCAGACAGGAAGACCTGTCTGCAGTAAGGCATTTTTCTGGCAAACTTTATACACTGAATATGGATCCATACCCTCATTGCTTCATCACCACTCTGTGATGTTTGGTCCCAAAGCTAAAGTGGCTTTTGCTGCAAATAGCCACACTGACAGCTCCTTGTAAGTAGGGCAAGAGTGGATTAGTGCAGGCATTTTGCGGCAGAAGGCTCTGGAGTCTCACCTGCACAGCCACACGATTGTGTTCATGTCCTGCTTTAACGGCCTCGAGATTCTTTCTTCTTCCAAATTCTAAGGGCCTTAATTTTTTTCCACCTATTCAGGCAGGAGGGAGCAAAAGCAAGCAGAAGTGGGGTGGGGAGGATGGGAGAAAAATAGAGTGTGGCTACTACATCCCTTTCCCCTCTCAGGAGCCTATAGGGCATGTGTGCTCCCAAGCAGCAAATTACAAAGGTTTCTACCGTGGCCTGCTGCTCTCGGTATCCACAGCTCTTAGGGAAGGGACAGCGCAGCTGGAAACCGGGTAATACGGCAGCCAGATGGCCTCTTCTTCAATGGTTTGTGCATATTCTGGAAGTGCAGAGTCTGGAGCTTGCTTCTCCCACTTGCTGTGCTGCTCAGCAGGACCCTTTTCTCTGGGAGGAGCACCCCCTGCAAATGCTGCAACACTCTCATGGAGCATCCCTGGTACATCTTAGATGCTCAACCTCATTTTACATATTTGCATTTCTGTAAGCTCAATGTAGCATTTTTTAAAAATTGTTTCACCTGCAATTTTTGTAATATCGTGTCATTGAAAATCAAGTTACTCCAAATTTCAAAAAACAGAGGGATAAAGAAAAAATGGTTTTCATCTTTATTCTACTTCTTCTAAATATGTTTGTACAGAAAAAGTACCATTCAGATTTGGATAGCTTTTCAAAAGATTTGTTCTTGAAGTTGTTTATCTGAAGTGCTTAGCTGAAATAAGGATGGGCTGCTTTTTTTCTTCAGCCATTTTCATTTTTCTCCATTTCTGTTGATTACTAACTACACTATATTGCTTAGGCATGGAAATTTAAATGGTAATGTAAAATTAAGGTGTGCAACCTGGCATCCAGTTTCACATCTCTTTCCCCATCATACTCTCATAGTCACCATCAGTCTTCCAGTTAATAAACTATTTGGACTGCCCTTCAGCTCTCCTCTTTTGAGAGAACCTGAGTGAAGTGAATTGTCACAAATCCTGCAAAGCTTGGACTCCTTGCTTGGGTACCTCCAGTGCTGAGAGATACCTGTCTATCTCACAAGAACAGGAATATAGGTTTTGATGTACTGGCTGGGATAAGCAGTTGCAATGGGTCACAAGAGGAGTCACAGCTCCCCAGACAGCATAGGGAAGAGTCTTTCACATCAGGACTCACACCTTAAACCCTCCTACCTGTCTGATTCACCTAGGCCTGAGCAGGTGGCTGTGCATGGTGTGATGTGCATTTGTTTGCAGGCTGTAAGTCAAGGTGTGTGAAGTTATTGCCTTTAGAACAGCCTGAAATACTTCAGCGTGAAGGTAATAAACGTAACAACCTCTACAGCCAGGCCCATGGAGATGGGAAAAGCCCTAAGCTGCTTTACTCAACAAAAAGGAGCATGAAATACCACTAATGATCATTACTGGGGCATTCAGGAACTCCCATAATTTCTGTGGGGTGGTGAGACTATCAAGTGCATTGGCAATTAGTCGACATAAGCACATAACTGAAAGAGAGCTGGTGTTATTTTATAATTTAGCTTTTTTCCCACCTCATTGATACTGGTTTTGTATTTCCTAGATTGAGTTTATGTCACTTTACCATAGTGCTTGAAATCATGTACATGTTTGCCTGGGAGGAGAGACACACCCAGTTGTGTGGGACTGGAACCTTGCATTTAAGTTAAAAAAGGGTGTTGAAACAGGGGATGTCATTGGGTGGAGAAGCTGACTCCTTCCATTGTGGAGAACAAGAGGAATAAGCACAGCACATTTAAGGAATCCTATTGACTTTGTAGCTGGATAGTATAAAAAATGACTGCCCTTCACCATTCCTTGTGGCCAAGGGGAGACCTTCCACCAGCATGACTTAAGCTGTCTTTATGCCTTCACCGATCCTGAAACCAGCCTGGGAGGGAGCTATACTACCGGTATAGCTCAGCTGTTGCTAATGTTGGCTTGTCGATACTTTCTCATAACTGTGCCTAGAACCAAAAAGCAGTTCATGAAATTGTTAGCACTGAATGATAGCTTCTGGAATTGGTGGCTTTTGAGACTGGCTTGGTAGCATGACTTCTCTAGGGATTGGCAATGCCAGTCTACCTTCTTAACACCTCAGATTCCAGTCATTTTGAGAGCATAACAAAATGTTATCAGAAAGAAAGTCTTCAGAACTTTAAAGAATGTGTTGAGCTTGAAGCCACTCCTAAAAATGAATTAATGTCCTGGGATGCTCATTTCCTTTCTAATTGGATCTTGCTTGTGTTTTAGATCCCTAATGGATAGAGCACAGATTGGTACTGAAGCATAGAAGACACTTTTCTAAATCTGGCTTCTAAACTGAGTGACTTAAATTCCAGACTGGTCAGAAGTTTGATGTGTGGTTGAATGCGCAGTTGTGTTTTGCAGTAGCATTACTACTTCATTTGCAACTACAAGTTTTTGCCACGTTAATAGATGAAGGTCAGCTGTGCTCAGGACAACAGAAACCAGAAGGAAAAGGGGAGAAAGGTTAAAGGCTGAAGGCTCAAGCTAAAAACAAAAAATAGTGATTGCCTCTCTGGTTTCCCGCAGATATGTTTTTCTCCCCGAAATAGACAGCAGCTTTTTAAAGAGATGTTTACTTAAGCTATGTAGCAGTTCAAAGGTTTGATTCTTTTGGGTGATGTGTATATTATAAAAAAAACAGCCAGTAACCTGTAAAAGCTCCACATGTAAAAACCTACTTCCATGCAGGTCTTCCTGAATTATATCTGACATCCAAGCCATGTGGGTCTAAATTCACAGGCTCTCTTACCTCAGCTGGTAAAATGGGGGGGGATGGACAGTTTCCCCCTGTGCTTTGTGCTGTGCCACATAGCTAAAATTGAGAGTACATAGGGCCTCCTTAGCATATGTGATCCGCTCCGTGGAGGATGGGGCCCAAGAGATGACATCATCTTGGCACGCCTGTGTCATCCGAATCCTGGTTGAATAGGTACTTTTAAAGACTTTTATGGAAATATTTTTATTTAATCTGAAAACCTGTGTAATGTGCAGCTCTGCCTCATCCAAAAATGACAGCCAAACACAGAGGGTTTCTAATAGCTGGGAGAGTTGCAGTGGAAGTGCTTAGCAGCAGGAGCTGGGTAACCTACATTCCAGCAAGAGGAAGTTTTAGATTAAAGGAGTTCTGATAAACAGGGTTTTACTGTGCTCCTCCAGCCAGCTACAAATGCAGTAGGCACTAATGATGATATTAATTATTTAGCATAATATTTTCTTGATAGTCTTCCATTTTCCATTCCCTGCCTAGGTTTCCAGATACGTATTTTTAAGTTAGATAATAACTAAGGAGGATAGAGCACAGAAGCAGTAGGTCCCTTCTAACTTAAAGCAGTGTCTTATCTGTTGCATACCTTGGCTTTTTGTAATGAACGTGCAACGCTTTGTAGTCAAGCTTTTCAGAGGAATGCTGTTGTCATCTTTCCTCTCTGTAAAAGCCCCTCTGCTCCCGACACTTTAATTGCACAGTTGCCTAAATGAGGCACTGCAGAGTGTTAATGTGCGAGTCTGAGCGACAGCACACTCCTCTTTTCAGAGAGCTTTTGCCCTTGATCGTGAATTTAGCAGAGCACGTACCTTAAAAATAACTGGAGATTCAAGGGGAATCGCTGCACTTAGCCTCTCGCATAAGGTTTGTGAATACAGGGATCCTTCGACAGTAACTCATATTCTTTCCCTGGGAATAATAAGCATTGCAATTAGTGAACTAGTTAGTAAGCGTTTGGTTAGGGAGGACAGCGGCGGCATTTCTCTGTTTCTGGAAGCAGAGTGTTCAGTGTCCACATGGTCTAAAGCGGAAAAAAAAAAAAAAAAAAAGAAAAGGCTTGAAATCCTGCTTGCAGCCTCCCTTCCTGCAAGCTGCCCCTCCGGCTTCTCCCAGACGAGGCGGCAGGATGTTTTTATTCCCTCCGGGGCCATTCTCCCTCGCTTTCTCCCGGGAGCGGAGTTTGGGGGCGAGGGCTGGCGGAGCTGATGTCAGAGCAGGGCGGCGGGAGCGATTGGGCTGCGGGAGACTTTGCAGCAGTAAATCCGCCCCCCTCGCCCCCCCCCACCCCCGCACCATTGGCTTCAAAGCGGCCGGGGCCCAGCAACTCGCAGCGGTGCAAAAAGTGGGCGCGGGGCCGGCAGAGCCGCCGCGGCCGCCCCCGGTCATCGCCCCGGCCGGGCCCGGCACGTCGGGGGGGAGGCGCGACCCCTCGCCGCGGCGCTGGGCAGCGCCGAGCAGCCAGCCCTACCCACCGCGCTATAAAAGCCGCCTCCAGAAAGAGGAGAAACTCCGCGGGAGGAAAACATCTCGGCGCGGTGCCGTTTCGCTGAAGTACAGGCATGACATCCGTCCTGGGCAGCAGCAGGGCGTCGGGAGGGCCGAGCGGGCAGCTGAAATGCAAGTCCAGGAGAAGGAGGAGGAGGAGATCAAAGAGGAAAGGTAAGAGAATTTTTTTCTTCTTTTTCCTCTTTTTTTTCTTTCTATCTCTGCCGGTCTCCCGCACACACGCCCCGGCAGACACACCGGCTGCTCCCGTTTTTATTGTCCGTGCATGGCGCACGCCGGCACCGGCCCTGCCGCTGCCCCGACGGCCGGTGCGGGGCGGGCGGTGCCTTCCCCGCCGCGCCGAGCCGCCACCGGCGGGGTCCGGCCGGGGACGAGGGGGGCCGCCGCTCTCCCGCGCGGACGGACGGGTAGTGTTTGCTCTCCTCCTCTCTTTGTTTTGGGCAGAGGTTGAACCCCGCGGGGGTGCCGGCGGGCGGGGGCTCGGCGGGCCTCGTCCGAGGTAGCGCGGTGCGGCGGAGCTGTCCCGGCGGCTCCGCCGGCCCTGCCCCGGCCCGGCTCCAGCGCCAGCGCCGCCAGCCTAACCCCAAACTGCCGCCCGTCCCGCTGTGCCCCGGTGTCCGCCTGTGCCAGCGGGCAGGACGTGCCCCCGGCAGGGCAGAGCGCGGCGCCGAGCCTCCCGGGGCAGCGCGCAGCTCCCGGCCGGCGGGTTGCGCCCCCCAAACTACCACTTTTTTTCTTTTTTTAGATAAGGTCCACCGAGTTTTGCAATTTTGATGCTGTTCCCCTTCCCTAAGCAAACCTTTGTTGGGAAGGCGGTAATTGCCGTAAGCATGAGAAGTGAAGCTACAGGATGTCATTGCGAACAGGGAATATGCCCTAGATAAAAGCTCTTCGCAAGGCTGTCCTGTTTTCTCCTGTAGAGGGAATGACACACTACTGCCTGATTTTTGATGTTTTGCCTGAAAAAGCCGAAGTTAACAGGCTGCGAACACTTTAAAGTAAGATGAACTGGTACGAGAAGCGGAGTGCCAGCTGCAATGCATTTGATTGCAGAGATGCTAACTCCAAGTGTTTATCTAAGCAGTAAATACCATCTAACCTGTAATTGTCATCGTTATGTGGGACTAACACAAGTTTTAGTCAGCTAGCTCGTCAACTCAAGCTGATGCTTTGGATATGCTATTTCTTCTTCTGATTCTAGAAATCCTAATTTGGAGGCGCCATTAGCTACGTGTCTTTTAATTCTTGATTATGTTAAAGCCAATAAGCACAGTATTTGATAACTTTTTAGAAAGGTGTCAAAGCAGGTTCTGTATAGTAACTGGTAAAAACTGGTCAAATGCTAAATGCTAGACTATATCATTTGATTGTCACTATTTTAACTTTCACCTCTGAACTCTCTGTATTCAGAATCATAGTAACAAATAGTGACCTGCGCACAAGTAAAAACAACAGACGTCCAGATATATCAGGACTTCGAGTAGGTGTGTAACCTTGACTCGTTACTCCAGATCTTTAGCATGCTATAACACCTGGTGACAAAGGCTGTCTTCTACGCTCCGTTACAGGATAAATTTTAAAATACTAAGCAAAGGGAGAGTTCCCATACTCACTCTCTTTAAATCTGCTTGTACTTAAGTTGTGCTCTGCAGACTTCTTTATGCTGTATTTGTTCTAGCAAAACTACTTTTCTAGGGAATCAAACATTAGCCTAGCCTCAGCTACCCTGTGCTTGGCCAAGAGAAAAGAGTAATCCATTAATCTATGCAATGGAGAAAAGATGCTTTGTTGTAAAGGTAAATTATAAGTGTTAATTTTGTTTCTAAGAAGCAGACAAGAGTGAGGGTCGTTCAGTAAGACTTTTCTGATGCACCCTTTGTTGCTCTACGTTTTGCCAAAATAAGGTGGAAGTTGAATGTGTTAAACACAAAAACTTGCTAAACAGTAACTTTGTAGATGATAGCTATTTACAGAATACACAGCTGGAGATTGATGACATTCTAGAAAGTGCCTCACTGACCAATATCAGTAAGAATGTGCACTTGCAGAGTTCATTTTTCTATTCCTCCAAACGTGCTATGTAACCACTTTCCAAAGAATGTAGTTGGTTAGTATACTAATTACAGGGAGCAATGCTTGTGTTCATATGATTTTGATTTTCTTTTCTATGTTTTCATAGTATATATTCATAAAAATACACATTCCTGTAAATTTATGCTGGCAAAAAATGCCTGTAACTTAAGGCACGCCCAGTATAAAACCTGTTGGATTTTACTATTATGCTAGTTTATTTATTGATCATATATTTCTGTGTCTTTTAGATGGTATCTAATGCAAAGGTGTTGTTTAACAAACTGACTATCCTGGAGACTAGTCAAGAAAATGTTTATTAGGCTCATAAATTACTATGTCTTTATGAGAATTAATATGGGCTCCATTATTTTGCAGGTTTGATCTATTTAATAGATTGTGAAAAATCTTTTTAGAGAGTTACACCAAAGACACTTGCCTTTAACTATTCTCCAGCACATATTTTGTTGTTTACAGCAAGAATACTTCTAGTAGATGCTTTAAAGTGTGTAACTACGCACATATGTTTACACATACCCACACAGAGATACCTATGGACACGTGTAGACAAAGAAATTCACTCTAGTCTTGAATTTAAATTCAGTATTAATCAGTGTAAGGAAATGAAATTATCTGTCACATCCCCACTCCTTAAGGAGATGGACTCAACAAATTATTTATACAACTTAATATATTTTATTACATGTCACATATGAACTGTGCTTAAAACCAGGTTGAGACATCGCCTGATAGAATACCTAGGAATGTGTAGCAGTCAAAGCCAATATTATTCTCTATTTAATAGCATTGTTTTTCCCCTTCTGATTTACTTTCCATGTTTTCAGTCATATTTTTGTCCTGTTTAGTGTGAATTACAAATTAGTGTGTCTGGGTATAGCACTTTGCTCCATTTCTTTTGTACCTGGATGCTCTGTTTTAGGAGTTTCCTGGGGGCAGAAAGCAAGTTCAAGCAAGGAAAGCAAACAACATTCTCTGAATAGCTAAATTTCCCTGTGTATTTAGGCTAAAAAACAATTAAAAACACATGCTGCAAGAGACAGAGAGAGAGAGAGAATTTCCATATATGCAAATCGAGCACTGAGAAGTGTAGGACACTGAGTGTGATTCCCGTGTACAATAACATTGTCCAATAATTAATTTGCATGCGTCTTATTTTTATGCTTATGAAATCCAGCAAGCCTTTCAGTATAAAGATCCTGCCTTGAAGACTTAACATTAAATGTCCATGCAATGAATATCACGTTGCAAGCATATATTTGCATAGTGATTTCATTCAGTTTTACACTACATGCAGAAAGTGTGTTAAAAAGCTAAAATGTGGATATTCATAGCCATTTGTTAAATTAATATAGGGAGGAATATTTTCATTGTCATTTAGAAAATAAGTACGTTAACTCCCAGTGGGAAGTAAATATCTTAATTTCTCAAAGACCTAATGAAAAATAAATACGGATGCTGGCCAGATTATCTGCATACTAATTTCATGTAAAAGCAGTAATAGGTATTTCTCTCTCGCTGTTTGTTTGGGTTTTTTAATCTGTATGTATAAAATGACCAGAGGTTAGAAAACTATGCCTAATGATTTAGGGAAGTCAATTTAAAATTTTTAGGGTTTTGTAGGAAATTACTGTATTTGTGGGTTCTTCTTATGTTTTCTCCCGGGCTCTGGAATATGGCAGAGTACTGGCAGAATTCAGCACAGCGGCCTCAGCATGGTTTGTGCAGATTTCATAGCCTGTGGTATAGATTTTGAAAAGAAGGCTTGTTTTCTGAGATAAATGATTACAAGTAGACCAAACAAAAGCAGAGCTGCTGTTTACTGATAATACTAAAAAGGCCGCACTTCAGCAGCCTCCAGCAACTTCTTAGAAATCACCATATAGAAAGTAAGTATGAAATGGGTGATTGGAGATATGCCCCTTCTGAGTTATTTTCCAGTATAAGACAACAAATAAGCCGCCTTATTTGTAATGCTGTTTTATAGAGCTAGCGATTAAAGTTAATTACTGGAAACAGGAGGGAATCAGGTATCCCTGACATGGTAGAAAGCCATGGCCGAGGTCGCTGCTGATACAACGGGACATGAAATAAAAGTTGACAGAATAAACTAAATAAGGGCGGCAAGCGGGTGAGAGAGGCAAAGTGATTGTGAAATGAAATTCCATGAAAAATTAATGAAATAGAAAGATTGTGCTGAGGACAGAGGGAGGAAACCAGCTTGGTTCTTCGTCATCCTGCAATGCCAAAGTAATAAATGAGCGTGTTTCATCTTGGCGAGGTTCAGGGACAGAACTCCTTCCCCACAACAGGATTGCGTCGTGCTTGAAGATGTGTTCCGCTTATCTCGTCCCCTGACAGCTTGAGAGGAAGGGACTGGATTTGGTGATAAAATTAAATTGATTAAACCTTTATCCATCATCTAATTTGGTACCTTTCTTTTTTCTTTTCTTTTTTACTATTACCTCCAATTTCTAGTGATCCATGTAATGACAGCAATTTGAGATAGCATCAAGGATGTTAGCTACGATAACTGAACTTAAATTTAGAATAAAAATATGGGATTCATGAGTCCATATCTAAATAGCAGACGATTAGGTTATAGCAGAGTTGTATCTTCCTAGCAACAGCACGTAAGTCTGAGGACAATAAAATGGCTCATTTTACTTTGAGAGAGAACAAAATATTTCAACTTTACCTCAAAGTATTAATTATGTAAGTAGGAAAAGCATTAATATAAATATTGACCATATCTTACATGAGCAATGACATACATAGCCATTTTTACCTTTTTGAACACAGAGATTAAGTCAGATGTTTTGCTTTCTTCAGTGACGATGCAGAGGCATATAAAGCTCATGGCAAAGTATCATATTGTTGGAAATTGCTTCATACTGCTTAAAATTTTGTAGCTTCTCCTTGGTGATTTGCGTAGGGAAATTCTCCTATAAGGTGAAAGCTTTGCTTACAAATTCCAGTTTAAGTAATATTAATGGAAGTTTTAAAATACTTAATGGCAGCCCTTTCTGAAGTGATACCCTACAAATGGAAAACACTGCACTAAAAATTAAAGGTCAGATGAAATTGCCTTGCGAAATATCAAAGCTACTAAAGGTCTGTGCAAACTGTTTTCTTAGGTTCCTTTAATGCCCTTTAGGTTAGCAAGTTGCATTTAAAAAGCGAACTATTAGAATATCTGTCTGATCTCTGTTAATTGTACTACTTTTGAATTACTGCTGTCCAATATTGTATAGGTTTTGCAAGTAGTAATGAACCTGAATCGATCCCTGTGTTTACAGCTAACTATCTCTACAACCTTTAAGGCAGTTTACCATTTTTTGCCTATAAACTATTAGTTATCCAGCCAAAAAAAGCTGATATGAATCAGTAGATAGATCATTCTCAAGGCATCTGTGATGAACTTGATGTTTTCTGCGTAAAATAGCTTGATTTGCCTGCAAATTATATAAGTTCCAATAGTAAAATAAAGTGCTTACCTTCCTGCTCTAGCTGACCTTTGTTCCCCGCTGTATGAATTTGAAATGAAGCAGCCAACCCAGAGGAGTTTTCACAGCATATTGTGATATATAATATATTAAAAAGACTGCTTTGTTAACTGGCGGAAGCAGCTTGTCAACCTATACTAATAGGCAACCCTCCCTGAGTCATAAAATAACCAAATTTAATGCTTTAACAGAAAGCATTAAATGGATGGTGTTATCGTTGTCGTTCAGTCAGTCTAGAATACTTCTTAACGATGGGTTTGAAATACGAAGACGTATTTTTGGGCCCTGAGTTAACAATACCCGCTCCAGACTAAGGACTGGACATTACTGTGGATGGTTTAATGACAATCTCCGCTAAGTAAAGCGTGATAACAAGGGAAGCAGAGAGCAGGGCAGAGTGCGTGAAGAGCAGGATGGCTAATATTGAAGATATTACGGTGTCATTAATGAATGAAAGGTGTATTTTCACTGAGTATATTGTTTCATTCTGGCTGTCCTAGCTCTCAGATGTGTACTAGAAATAGTGAGGATTCAGAGACATATGGCAAAAGGGATTAGGGTTGTGTAAAATTTCAGTGGAAGAAAATTGATAAGATTTATATTGTTTACTTTGGAGATAAACATAAGAAAGAATATGGTAAAATTTTATTAAAGAGGGAAAGATTATAAAGAAGGTAAACAGGCTACTCTGATTTATTACTGATTTTTTTATTTACAAAGACAGAAGCCTTTAAGGAAACAGGATTTCAGCATGTTTAATAGGAGTGGAAAGACTTTTTCTGTTGAGACAGTACGTAGCTGGCCTGGGGAATTCATTCTTTCAAGGTATGGAAAAACAAAACTTACATATGTGTAGGGAATTGAGGTATTTGATTAGCTCAGCTGAGACTAACGCTAAAAAGTTTGCTGCTCACCTCAGTGAATGTAGGTTTTGGCTTTCGGTAGGATACATTAAGAAGGATTTGGGTTTTTTAATATGAGATATGAATCCTCTTTTTCAGGAAATTACCTGACTCCTGACTTACTTGGATTACAAGGAAAGGTGATTTGTAGGCAGTTTAATCGCTCCTATTCACCGTGAGGCTTTTTGCACTCTCCTCTGTTTTCACAGCTGAAGCTGTAGCGCAGCGGTTCAGGAGGTGCCCTTCTGCTCGGCGTCGTGGCGGTGGCAATGCGCATCCATCTGCCCGTGTGCCTCCCAAAACCGGGAACACGGCTGCGAGGAAGGCAGGCGCATTTCCTTGGAATATTCCTGACGGCTTTTTAAGTCGCCTTCCTCTCTGTTCCTACTCAACGCCCTGCGTGATGTATGCAAAAATAGACTGAAATTGAGACTGATTCCCTATCTCTTACTTTGATGCTGTAGTGAGGTTAGGAGGATAACAATAAAAATTAATACACCCCCTGTTTCTTATTCCCTTGGAAGAAGAAACAAAAGGGTGGGATAAAGGGGGTGAAAATGAACTTTACAAACACATGATGATTTGTTAAGCAGAAAAAAAACACATTTACTGGCATGACTGCTAGTGCATCGTCATCAGATGAATATTGTGTAGTAGGGGATTACCCCTGCAAACCATAGTCTGTCTTTGTGAAAGTGTTCCTGCTGGGTTAGGGTTTGGTCCCAATGCTGTACCAACTATTGCATCTGATTTTGGAGTTGTGCCACTTGTGAGTGCTGTTTCTGAAACGTGCAGTACATGCTGGTGGCGTTTTATGTGCGGTTTGGGACTGAGGGATGAGCAATAAGTAGATCTCAACAAAATACTTCATGCTAAAGTGTGATTTTTTTTTTCCCCCCCATTTTTACATCATCTTTGTTCCTTATAAGAGAAATGGTGCTCAAAACTGCTCTAACTGCTAATGAAACATCAGCATGAAGAGTCAAAGCTGCTGGGAAGTGTGGGAAGAAAGAAGTAGAATTTGACAGATATTTTATCTCCATCTCCGTAGAAAGGCATTTACACACAACTAATTTTATGCAATTGCCCGCTTCTTACCACTTCTCAGAGACTGTGAAATGGCTATTTATTCCTTAAATAGTGGGGTTTAAGAAATGTGAAAAGATGGCTATCAAGCCAACTGTAATAATGTATTACCTTTGTATAAGGCCTGATGCTGCTGCCCCTACTCACAGCAAAACTGAAATTGAAATTTCTCAGCATGAGTCAGGGTGGCAGAACTGTGCTGCTATATACGTGTGTGTCTGTGCCTTGACATATATGTACATACATACATTTTTGTATGAAATATAAACTTTTGCTTCAGCTGTCTAGGGGTATTAAATAAATGACGATAATTAATAAACTCCAAGTTATATTAGACAAAGGGTCTTAAAGCCTGTAGAGTCCAAAAAATATTTACGAGGGGTTAATTTTTATATTATATTGAAGTGTTTTGTTTAGAGATATTAAAATAAAATACATTTGTATCATTTGTGTGTTTATACACATCCCTCCATACACGCTGTATGAATTTGTAATTAAAAAAAAAAAGCATTCTCGTAGGATTTGTGTATGATCTTCCTCTATGTAATACTGATAGTCTTACAGGCAAATCACAAAGGCACAACTGCACAAGGATTATAAATTTTTTTAGAATGAGAAATAAATAAATGAAATAAACTTCTTACAACCAGATTTTTTAGGATATTTCTATGTTCTATTTTGTAGGTATGTCTTTTGAGTAATTCAGAACGGTGAAGACAGATGCGTATGCAGGAGCCTGTAATACGCATGTCAGGAAACCCCGAACCTTTACCAAAAAGGTGGATTTGTTCTTAAGTTTCTTTGTGTGCTGACCCTTCTCTAGCTGAATCTTATGGAAAAACTGACATAATTGGGAGCAGAAGCCAACCCTGAGCTCGTGCTCCATTTTACATCCATGCCAGCAGCCCTGCCACAAACCGCCAGACAAAATGCCCATGGATTCTTGAACAATATTAAACTGAAATTAACTTTCATTAGCTGATCTCCAGGTTGTAATTTCCCTCCTTCACGCCAATCGTGAATTGCTATTTATGTGTCCGAATGGTGATTTTGGGAGGCGAAGGGCAGAGACGCAGTGGTCTGCATTGCCTCCATTGTTGAGCAGCGCAGACAGTAATTAAATTGGAGCTCAGCTCTTGCTGCTCGTGGATTTAGGAGTTAAAAAGAAACAGTACAAAAAGGGGATGTTCTCTAATATCACTGGCAGCAAATCTCCTGCAGCTGCAACTGCTGCAAAGATTATTGATTGATCTGTGTTTATCATTTATTTATGCTAAAGCATCTGATGTGTATCTGTAAAATCTGTTGTTTCTAAAATCAAGATACTTGACTCGTTTTCAATCTATGTTTATGATGACCAGTTTTTACAGCTGTATGACAGAGGTTTGCTTTACCTGGTGCGGTGCCCACAAGGAGCACTTTGTGCCTTCAGCTGAAATCGGTAAGCACAAGTCATTTGATGATTTTTTTAAAAAAAAGAAAAAAGTTTCACTGTGCAAATCCTTTAGATGTCATACACAGGAAGAAGAGGGAATATACAGTATTCCGGCATAAATGCGAAGCATTTCAGTTCTGCCAGAACAAGTCAAAAGCAAGTCTTTCTAGGTTAACTTGTACCCTGCCAATAATACTTTTTAAATGAGACTTTAGCTCTGCATTCATTTTGTTAAAAAAAAAAAGAATAATTTTGGACTCTTTGCATGTTATAACGCAAGGTGTAAACTGTAAGGTTAAAACAGGTAGCAAGATACTAACAGTACCAGTTACCAGAAGATGGTTATTAGGTGTCAAAAACAAATGGGAATTTTTAAAAATGTACACTGGTTTTGATTAGTCAGAAACTAAATAGCCCTTTGCAGTTTAGAAATGTGTAATAGAAGTAGTTTAACAGAACACTGCTTTATAGATTGGTTAGCCCGGGCACATTTTTAAGCAGGTGATACATTCTGCTTAAATGGGGTAAGAAACCATAGACAAAGGAGTTTTGGCAGATTTTCCTGAAGGCTACCAGTGAATTCCTTATTAAATTTATACTTTTATGATGTAGGGCACATTGGACTATTTTTTCCCTGCCAGTGACTAAGATCATCCTTCTCTTCAGATAATTCCAACTCATCCTAGCCAGCAAGGACTCTTATTGCCCAGAGTTAATAAAAATGCATCAGCGGAATCATACTAGGTACATGCTCAAAGTATTTATGAAAAGTTGTTATTAACTCTCACAGACAGAGAGGCTGCACTCCTCCAGTTTACAGAGAGGGAAACTGAGTCAGAGCAGTTAATAAATCTGTTGCAGAATTAATTAGCAAGAGGTAGGAATTCAGGAGTCTGTCGCTCCAGTTTCAAGTATCAAATGAACCTGTTTCTAGTTTGTACCTATCTTTTCTGTAGCTGCATCACATCTGTAGTGGCATCACATCACTTGGGTTTATCACTGCAAAATACTCGTGTGACATGGCAGGTCCCTGGGAGCGCTGCTCATTTCAAGGCGGACAATGTGCCACGCTGCACACCGACAGTCGGTGCTCACAGGCAGGAGCAGGTATAATCCCTGCCTGCAAGGCAGGCTGCTACATTTGTTTGCAAAGCAGTTCTGCCTATCTGCTTGGTGGTGTTTGAAAGAAGAGGGCTTTTTATTTATTTATCTATTTTGTATGTAAACAAATGCTTGGGGATCAGATTCTTGGTGTTAAATCACATTTGCTGTTCAGTTCCTGGAGGGCTTTTGGTTTCTCCCAGAATGGCTTGTTATACATGCTGAGGATGAGGTTTCTGTGTATCCAAGTTTACATTTAAAAGGCAAGTCTTTCTTCAATATTAGCAGCACATCGCTGACAAATCTGTAGAATAACTCTATTTTTGTCACATGCATGACTTTCTTCAGATGCTATGAGAATTCACTTATGGAATGGATTGAAACTGTTAACAGATTTTTTTTTTTTAAATGAGATTGCTCCTTTTAGATGAATCACTTAATTTCAGTAAGAGTAAATATTATCTAAATTTAATAACTTTCATTTCCATTAAAAATCTTAGTAACAGTGCCTACATTTGTGCCTTGCCTGTAGTTCATCAATTTTGTATATGCACATGCTTCTTGGAAGACCAGGAGACTATTCCACTTTAGCTAAAACCACTGTAAATTGACTGTACTCTTTAACCATAAGATAATTCTTTGACTAAAATGTGGCAGACAAATCTAAGATGACAAAAAGAACCAAGCCCTGGTTTCTGAGTCTAGAAAAGTAATTCTAAAAGTTAAAAACAATTAACTATTCTATTCCCTATACATTATTACTTTAATTTTGCCTCAAAAAACTACAAGCTCTCATCAAGAGTCTCCAAAATTAAATGACAGCAAGAAGCAACAAATTACACACTGTTTGGGGTCTTGCAGAGTGCTGTTTTAATGGGAGTACGAATTAAGCACTACAGAAGCTGTCTCAATCTATTGTATTAATGATTAAAAAGATAACCGCAAAGGCTCCAAAAAGCCACTCTTAAAACAAAACATAGTGTATGTAACCCTGAAGATCCATGTGTTTATCACATATTTGCATTTTCTGAATTTGTTTCTTTCTTTACCAAAACACCCATCTCTTTCCTCCCCTTCTTGTTGTTATCTTAATCCCCTCATGTGTATCCTCACCTATTGAAGCATCTGTTATCCATACAAATTATAAAAATGAAAGTATGTATGAGATTGGTGGCTGGATCGCACCAATATATCATCAGAGGTCTTTGGGGTAACGTGTGGCCTTGGTTCAGCAAAATCACTTGTTCAGTCATTCCATTGCTGCTCAGAAAAGTAGTAAATAATAAGTAACAAGATGTGCATACAAATATGCAGGTGCTTAATTTTTTTGTGGAATCAGAAACTGGCTAAGAAGTCACTATTCTTTTCCTAAAAATTTTCTACATATAAAAAAGTTTGTAATGCATTTACTTGCCAACACATATTTCTTAGGGCTCATTCTGTTTTAGCACATCTAAACTGATCTTCCTACCACTTCCTGAGCTGAAGAAATGTTTCTCTGACACTGGTGTGTAAAGTTGGTTTCTGTGCTGTTTAGACAGAAATGGGAGACAGCAAAAAGTAAAGGTAAGGGGCTAAGACTATTATTCTAACGGCCATTATAGCAAAAGCAGTGTGTGCATCGTATGCAAGCAGTTGGATGAAAAGAGTGGTTTATTAATCTTGTTAATCTTGGTTTGAAATAATTTTCCTTTTGTTGGTTTGCCCCCTACTATATTGTTGCAAATGCTGGTGTTGGGCACATACCTGTCTGCAGGTGCAGTCACGCACAGACCTTGTACAGACAATCCACTGAATTTCCATCTGTCATTTCCCCATGGTCCAGCAGGTATCAGTGAGTTTGCGCATTGTAGAAGAGATGATGATGACTCACTGAAACCCACATGGCAAAAAGAGACTTTTCAGTGATCACGGACTTGTGCAAAGCATTTGACACTGTCCTGCACGACATCCTTGTCTCTAAACTGGAGAGACGTGGATTTGACAGATGGACCACTCAGTGGATAAGGAATTGGCTGGATGGTCGCACTCAAAGAGTTGCAGTCGACAGCTCTATGTCCAAGTGGAGACCAGTGAGGAATGGCGTTGCTCAGGGGTCAGTATTGGGACCGGCGCTGTTTAACATCTTTGTCGGCGACATGGACAGTGGGATCGAGTGCACCCTCAGCAAGTTTGCCTTCAACACCAAGCTGTGTGGTGCAGTCAACACGCTGGAGGGAAGGGATGCCATCCAGAGGGACCTTGACAGGCTTGATAGGAAGTTCAACAAGGCCAAGTGCAAGGTCCTGCACATGGGCCAGGGCAATCCCAAGCACTAATACAGGCTGGGCAGAAAATGGATTGAGAGCAGCCCTGAGGAGAAGAACTTGGGGGTGTTGGTTGATGAGAAGCTCAACATGACCCAACAATGTGCGCTTGCAGCCCAGAAAGCCAGCCGTATCCTGGGCTGCATCAAAAGAAGCGTGACCAGCAGGTCGAGGTAGGTGATTGTCCCCCTCTACTCTGCTCTTGCGAGACCCCACCTGGAGTACTGCGTGCAGCTCTGGGGCCCCCAACAGAAGAAGGACATGGATCTGTTGGAGCGAGTCCAGAAGAGGGCCATGAAGATGATCAGAGGGCTGGAGCACCTCTCCTGTGAAGACAGGCTGAGAGAGTTGGGGTTGTTCAGCCTGGAGAAGTGAAGGTTCCAGGGAGACCTTATAGCAGCCTTCTAGTACCTGAAGGTTTCTACAAGAAAGCTGGAGAGGGACTTTTTACAAGGGCATGTAGTGATAGGACAAGGGGTAATGGCTTTAAACTGAAAGTAGATTTAGATTAGATACAAGGAAGAAATTCTTCACTATTAGGGTGGTGAGGCACTGGAACAGGTTGCCCAGAGAAGTTGTGGATGCCCCATCCCTGGAAGTGTTCAAGGCCAGGTTGGATGGGGCTTTGAGCAACCTGGTCTAGTGGAAGGTGTCCCTACCCATGGCAGGGGGGATTGGAACTAGGTGATCTTTAAGGTCCCTTCCAACCCAAACCATTCTATGATTCTATGATTCTATGATCATCAGCGCAGCCTTTGCACAGAGATGAAGTACAGGTGGACAAGCACATTAAAGGTACGACAAGACGTGATGCTCTCTGCGCATCTGTGGCCAAAAGCATGGCTTAAGGGTAGCAACACTATGGCTCCCTGACCAAATGTAGGAAACTGGTTTCCATCAGCCCTTTCTAGCGGGCAGCTTGTCTGTGCCAATGTTGACAACATATTACATAAATTCCCCTGCAACAGCTTGTTTCAGAAACTTTCCCCAATAATGTAGATTAAGTTAGAATTTTGTTTTGACTGCTGTAATGCATATTCATTAGATAAATGCCCAGACAATTACTGTGATAGTTTCACTAGCAGGTGGAGTATGTTTTAGAATTTGATGGGCATGGGATTTGCTGCAATAATCTCAGAGAAATTTGGGGGATTATTTTTATGATGGGGGTTTGTATGAGAAGTGAGAACGTAAGCAGATTTGAAGGTGATTTCATTATGGTTTTACATTAGTTTGCTTTTACCATTTTAAATCTAGAATAAGTTCATACTTTGAAGAAATTAAGGTCTCTTAGGGCAAGCAGTGAACCACACAAATAAATACTACCGAACTAATATAGTTTAAAATTGCGTAAATAGTAAGCAGCAGTGTTTCTAAAGGATATCACTTTATTGCACTCATTTTCCAAAACAGTAAAAGGAACTAGAAAGATTTTTTATCTTCACTTGTATAATGTTCACTTTCATCCATTATGTACATTAAGGTTATAGATTATTTTTTGTTGAGTAGGTAATATTACAGAAAATATGCATGCATCAGCATTGTTGAGAATTTGTGAACAAAAGCACAATTTCCTTTTTCGTTTCCACTAGAGAAGAAAGGTTGAGAGCAGAATCGAGATGAAGAGAATAGGAGCCCAATCCTGCGCTGTTACATGGGAATCTGTCTTTTCCAGGAACAGCAGGCCCTACGGCTTATGGGACCTTCGTCCCATAGACCATTCTCACATGGGTGGTCACGTTGTCTTCAGTGCAGATTGAACTCAGTGCTAATTTTTGTAGAGGTTAGGGTCATTCTAACTGGCACTATCGGTAGTGGATCACTGCCAAATTAGAGTTTCAGAAAGAAAACAAGGAAGTTAAAATTGCACACTCCGGAAAGCACTTCATTTCATCCCTACAGCACAGCATCAGAATGTAACGTTAAAGGAGGTTTAAAAACACACTTGCATACCACAGAAGTTAAAAGTCTACACTCCCCATCTGTTGAATGCCTTGTAAGTAAGTAGCAGTAGCAGTTCAGTATCCGACATAAACAGAAATCATCGTGTAAAAATGCTAATAATTTCTCTACGCTGTTTTGTTACTAATGGAACTTCAAAGCTATGAATGCATATGTTTATATTCAATTTCTATTTATATACTTAAACACAGACACTCTAGTACTATGCATATTAATGTGCCAATATGTGCTCCAGCAACATGTATATTAACGTACATGCGTATTTATAGAACCGGCTGAACTCAATGGAAGTTTTGTGCTAGGCTTCATAAGGAGCTTGGATCAAACCCCAATTTTTTTAATAAACATTGGGCCAAATCTCCAGGAACTGATTTGGTTCATAGCATTGTCTTTTTGTTGTTGTAGTTGGTTTTTAATTCTAAAGCACAAGTTTTTTGTGAGCTGTATCATTTTCACAAGCTTGTGAAACCCTAAGCTTTTTCCTCTGTTGACAGAGCTGCTTCCATACTCCCTTCACCATCCTCCTTTGTCTTTCTTGTTTTCAGTGTGGTTTAGTCATGTTCTGTAATCCCCTATGCTGTTATAACTGATTAATTATCAAACCATCAGTTTCAGGCTCTGAATTTTTCTTTTAGGCTCAGACCATTTATAATCTCAGCTGAAAAGACAAGATTGAACATCTGCCTTGTAATTCATCTCTTTGCATCTTAGAATCATAGAATCATAGAATGGTTTGGGTTGGAAGGGACCTTAAAGATCATCTAGTTCCAATCCCCCCTGCCATGGGTAGGGACACCTTCCACTAGACCAGGTTGCTCAAAGCCCCATCCAACCTGGCCTTGATGGGTACTCTTGTACCCATCATGATTATTGTTTGTTCAGTGTTATGACTGGGTTTTTTAAGGGTGAAACGTTACACTCTGCATTATCTGGGCTCTTAGCCTGAAAATAAATCCACGCAGATGAGCTGTGGGGAAATAGTGAAAGTCAAGGAGTCCACAACTTGTGTTCTTTTGTAGAATTTGGGACCTCAAATGTCCATTTTTTTCAAAAAACAACTTAAAGAAACTGTGGCTGAGAGAAGATAATGATAGCTGAATTGTTTATTTTGCAGAGCTTTCATCAGTTTATATTTTCAAAATTTTC
Organism: Aptenodytes patagonicus; assembly: GCF_965638725.1. Lineage (NCBI taxonomy): Eukaryota > Metazoa > Chordata > Aves > Sphenisciformes > Spheniscidae > Aptenodytes > Aptenodytes patagonicus. Next base: position 159,679,527 of record NC_134950.1, read on the forward strand.
TTTGCAAAGATGCGGGCTAGAAACATACATATATTTGTATATGTATGAAAAGTAAATAAACCCAACATTTTCATCCAATCTTAGGATGCCAAAATCTATAGTTTTCAGCAAATCATATTACGGGACCTGCAGCTGTACCCACTGATGGTGGCAGTGAAAGGACCGTCCTCCTTCAGAAGTTCAGGTCTGAGTTTCCCTCAACTCCTTGTCAAGATTTCTGCACAAAGCCTGTTTGCTCAGAGCTTGTGCAGGGAGCATTTTTCTCTGCTGTACTTGCTGTGCACATTTTTTGATATAGTTGGGATTGAGATTTTGAGGGATTGAAGGGGGATCAAGTACCCATTTGCCATTACCTATTTCTAGCTGAAAACCGTGGGATGGCAAACTTTCTCTCACCCATCCCTGATACACAGTGTGAAGGGATAGTGGAAGAGAAATTTTGCCAAGACGTACTTTTGCCATGACAGGTAGAAGAGTGATGAATAAAATATTTCTTTGCTTGTCCCACCTACTGTCCTAGTCACCATCTCAAGCACCAGCTAGCAGCACAGAGGGGATTTATTTCTCCAAAAGGAACCAGCTGTCTCCAAGTGTCACATAATTTATGCAGAAATTGCTTGTTTCTCCTTTCTGCTGCAGCTGATACTCATGTGGCCTTGTCCATCCAAAGGACCATGTTCTCTTCAGCCCAAACTGGGCCAAAGAGGGGTATTCAGGCTGTCCCATACATAGTTTCTTACATCGGTTAGAGGCCTGATGGTGCCAGCCGGCTGCTGGGGTCTCTTGCAAATACTCATTTCTGTTATTCATGCAATCTGAGCCTTTCAAAATCTGTGAGAGCTCCAATGCTTCTCAATAGGGTTACTGCAGGTTTTGGAATGATACTGTAAAATAATATAGTTATAAATATTTTAATTATGAAAATATAAGAAGAAAGAAAACAGCTAATGTCGGATTGGTTTTTAGCTGATTTTTTTATTTCTTTCACAACCCTGTGTGATCTTTGTAGGTACTAGATTAAAAATAATTTCAAACATGAATAAGAAGTAACGTGCAGAAAACTTCATTTCAGCTAGAATTAGCAATGTGAAGCACCTTTCTGGGGCTGTGATTCCAGTCTGCCAGTTTCTCAGTGCACAGAACAAGTGTGGCTGTGTCCAACGGAGCCCATGAAGCATTTTGAAATAGTCTCTAGCACTCATTTCTTTCTCCAGGAAGAACTAATTTTAAATATTCCAGCAGGCTTTTCAGGAGGTATGGCATCTTGCTCTCCTGACTGCCTCTTTTTTCTGTTTGTTTCTTAAGAGATCTCCTCTCTTGCAGATGTTTATTCACTTACAGCCTTGTATTGCCCAGATGCATGTCTCTCTTCTCAGCCTCTGGCCGGTCCCCTTAGCTGCTGTCTTTGGACAGCAGTGTATCAGCAAGGAGCAGCTGACTGATGCAACTTGGTTAGGCTGAATTTTGGGACAGCAGAGGGTTTCTTTAGAAGACGCAGTGTCTCAAGAGTTGATGGGGCTTTGGGGAGATGCAAGACCCCATCTTCGACAATGTGTCCACCAGAGGGAGAGCTGACATGAGACTCGCACACGAGACACTTGCCTACATTGCCTTCTGCACATGCTTTCCATGAGCATGGCCAGAAAGCCTGTTTTATGAAGAAGTCCATGAACTCTGTGTGTGTCTGTCCAGGTGCAGGTCAGGGACTTCAGTTCGGCATGTGCTAGTGAGCTACTGAAATGTTGGGGTCACAGGGTGGTCCAAATAGAGTCCAGTTCTGCTGGATGTGCTCATGTGAACCTGTGAGAGATGTGTTACTAGGGAGTCACGCAGCCGTGTTTCTTCTATGTCTCCTGGTGGTATGGTGGGAGCGCAGCGGCCTGTTGGTCACCCCAGCGCCATCAGCAAGGAAGACGTGTGTCTTACCTGATGTTTATCTGGGGTTTGGGGGCAGGTTCACACACTTGCAAAATGGATTTCCACTAAAGGAAGCTCTATTCTGAAACTGACAATGCTGAAACTTAAAATTATCTTCTCCTTTATTACTAGGACATATTTTAGGCCCTAATTCATGTCTCATGTGAACACAGTCCTCCCACTCATACGTTGGGAGTACTGAACTGGAGTCTGAGGGCTGTGTGTTATATTTTCCAGAAATAGGTGCTACCCAATATTTTGAATATTTACATTCTTTGCCTTTTAAAAAAATGCACCCACTGGTCTTAGGCCTGTATAGGGTTTAAAAATAGTGAAAAATCCAAGTATGAACTGCTATCCTTTGTTTTCTTGTCACTCAATCCTCATTTTTATTTTGGTTGCGTGGAGGGGATCTTTACTTAGTTACTTTGCATCTAGATGCTGCAAATTGCAAAAAAAATATAGAATATAGGCCCAATTCCTATAAAAATATTTTGGAGGTCTCCTGTTTTCTGCACTCTCTTCTTGAGCTGCAGTACCACAGCTGTGGTCACCCATAAGTACCTGAAGCTATTTATGCCCTGCTGCCTTCAGTGGTCAGTGTGAGGCCAAATCCAGCGGCATACCTACATTGCTTGCCTGTTGGGGGACCTGCAGCTGGTGTTCACGGAGGTAAACTGCTAAAAATTCACTTGTGGGAGCCCTAACATGCAACAAGGGCAGCATCTGGCCTTCAGAGGAGGCTCCAGCTGATGCCGTCAGGCGGCAGCGAGAGGAGTTTGGAGAGGAGGCCTGACCCCGCCACAGCCTGGGCAGAGGAGGTGGCCGAGAAGGCTGGCGAGCCATGGGAACGGTGGCTACTGTGGCTGGGTGCTGCGATGCCACAGCCACTGCCTGGCTGCGTGACCCTCTGCCCAGCACCCCTGAGGACATGGGCCTGGAGATAGCTGGATCAGTGCCGGTGGCTGCGAAGCAAGGAGTTCAGTGGGACTCCGCTCATTAAAAAACCCTGCTGGTATGCAATTTAGCAAGCTATCAAGCTAGAGGATGAACTCCAATGAGGACGGGAGTTTATTTACTCTGGAAATGCAGCCACTGTTCCCATTAGCACTGGCTCTGCGGGTGGGGGCAGCCTGCATTTGTGTGCTGGGCCCTGCCCTCCCTGGCTGCAGGCAGCACATGCTTGTGACCGTGCTCTTCGTCCACTTTCAGATGTCACTGTCCTCCATTGAATATTTATGGTCTTCATGCTATACTGACAAACAGAGAGGGTGACCCTGTAGCTCATATTCCCAGGAGCTGCTCTTAGGCATGCAGGCTTCCCATTCGATGGGATACCTGCATGCCCAGGTATTGAAGGAACTGGCCTTCACAGTCACATCAGAGTAACCACGGTCTCCTAACGGAGAGCGCTCTGATCTTGGACATTGTCTGTAGCCATCGTGCTCTTACGTGGGAGATACGTTCCGAGGAGCTGAGAAACAAGGTTTTATCAACAAGTAGTGCGTCAGGAGGGCGTTCTCAGCACCTCTGTGTTTGGAAGGTAAGCCAAGCCAAGCAGGCTCTGGGTACTTTGACGGTTGGACTCGATGATCTTAGAGGTCTTTTCCAACCTTAATGATTCGATGATTCTATGGTTCTATGACTGCCACTCCACAAACAAATTATAGACATAAAAGATGTAAAATACGTATGTTTTGCCACAGAACAGGGATGGAACTATACATCAAATAAAACCTAAAGTCACTATTTTATTTCAAAAAATAATAAAGTCTCTTATTCTGTCAGCATACTCCACAGACTAATATGATCAACCCAATAACCACTGTCTTGAAAAAGAAAAGAAAAAAAAAAGCAGTGTATAGAACTTGGGAAAGATATGTTTCATACCTTTACATAAATAAGGCAAAAATAAATGAGACATTTAGAAAATGCAAATCAAATCTGTTCTTTGTTTTAATCTATTATTATGGGAGCTTGCAATAGGGAGGATTAGAAAATGATCGCTGAAAAATATTATTGGTGTACTGAATATTTCAAATCACTGAGGACTTTCATTTAAAATAAAACCATCAGCAAAAGACTGTATCAATATATGAATGGAGAGGAATCAGATATTTCTGCTACTGCAAAAAATTAATAACATAAGTCATTAGCATTAGTGCAACTTGCTTCTCTTTCTAATTTACAGCCACATATCTAGATTAACTGTAAAATATTCCTGGGTTTAGGACACACTGTCCTCCATTGAATGCTTAGCCTAGAAAGGTTATTAACATTGAATGGGGACTGTTCTCTCAGGAGAGCTGCAGATAAAATGACCAGGGAAAGAAATAGCACAACTTCTCAAATTAGCATAATTAGTAATTATCTCTTAATAGCCCCACTTGGCTTTGGAGACTTGGCACTTGAAATTCCGCTTAAAGTTCAGTGAGGAAAAACAAATTTCACGCTGAAATGTCTCAATAACACAGCTGAGCTGCTGAGGTAATCGTCTGGTTTAGGTAAAGGGAAGGAGATGAACATATGGATAGGGAAGATCTTTCCTGTAAGCACTGTGTTTGTGTTTGCATATGTAAGCACTCGTGGCTTAATGGTACAATTGCCACTTTCTCTGGGGGCGAGGGGAGGGCAGGAGGATGAGTGGGACTTTTCTCTCTTCTTTAGTGGAGAGAAATAGATGAAGGTAATAAACTAAATGAGGAAATCCCATTCATTTCGCACCAGAATAGTGTAATTTCTTTTGCAAGTCTAGCTGAAATAAAAAAAACCCGGGGACAAACAAGCCAAGCGGTGGGTAGAAACAGCAGCCTTTATCGTAGCCAGTGGCAGAACTAAAACCTTCCCAAATGGGGATGGTTCTCCAACATTTAACTCAAGGCAAAATCGGATGAATAAGCACAGGGAGCCTGGTAACCCTAATTTTTTTTCTTTCTGTGGCAAGGAAACAGATGGCTCTCTTAAGTTGCTTTTGGCTGGGAAAGAACAAAAGCGAAAGAGAAATATTTGCCATTTTTACATACCTAAAGCCCAGTCCTCTTTATCCTCAGGCAGAAAGCAATTTATCAGCTCATCCTGATTGAAACAAGCCTTTGTTATTAAGAAGGCACGTTTTGATTTACGTGTTGTGCAGCTGGTTGGAAGCTTTCCACCGGGAAACACATATACAATTGATAAGCCTTCCTAAACTAGTTTGAAATAGGAAAAGAAGTTGTTTCACTCTACCCTCTTTGGCAGGCAAGGCAATTCATGTTGGGTGCCAGCACATCAGTAATGGATTTATTGAGGTGATGGTTTGGGGGGCTTTTGGGGCTTTATTGGTGACAGTGGTTTTTCTATACATGTGTGTATGTATATATATATGTATGTATATATATTTTTAAATGCCAGACTGCCATATCCTCAAGGTGTAGGGAGTCAGGGGTGGAGCGGTTCATGCCACACATGGTCCCTCCTGGGGTAGGTGCCCTTGAGAAGAGACGCTTTTTGTTCTGCCTGCAGAGCAAAGGACCCCTTTGGTGCAGGGAAATAACTCTTTTGGTGCCATGTCAACACACAAAATAGGAAAGATGAAGATAAACTAGTCAGAGGAGGTTGACAGCTGTTATAAAACTGATAGGCTGACACACTCATGGCCAGAGGAGGAAAAGGTTTGGCTTAGAAACTCTAATTAAGGCTGGCCAAGGTCCATTAGCTCATCTTCACTAGTAGCTTCGAAACCTCACACACTATGTATCACCCTTATTATACAGGTTCTAGGTGAGAAATGTGATTAAGCAAGCTGCTATCCTGTGTTTCCAAGGCCCAGCTTCTGAAAGCATTTCAAATGCCTCTATCAACCAATAAAATCCATTTCAAAATTCAGAAAGAGCATGAAGGCAAAGAGGGAGAAGGGAGAAAAGAAATGGAAGCAGATCAAAAGAGATGAAATGACATTTGAAAAGTACGGAAATGAGGAGAATATTGAGACTGAATTAATTACAAAAAAACCCCTGAAAGATGCAGAAATCCAGCAGGTCTGATGTAAATATTTGTAGGCTGACAGAAAGCAGGGAGATAGGGCAGTATCATGATGAAATGAGCACATTCATGTTCCCCCCCACCCCAGTCCTACTCCCAAACGAGCACTTGACAAATAAATTAAGCTCAAGCAGCAGCAGTGGAGAGAGTGCAAAAAAATATTCTGATGGACACCTGAGATATCTCCTGATAGGCTGTACGTGGGCAGCTGCTGAGAAAATGGTACGAAAGAAAAATGCCCACTCCTTGACAAGCCTCTTTGTTGAGTGATTGATATGTTTCTGCTTTCCTCCTTCCCTATAATATTGGGAATGTGAGCTGCTGCTTCGAGGCCAGAACTATTAAAAAAATAATCATCTGCGAATAGTAGCTTGACTTTTTTTTTCAGCGCATACAGCTGGAGGTGGCGAGTGTTGATTTTCCTTGGTACCCCAGACTGGATTTTTTAGGGCAGATTTTTCAGAACAAGTCTTTGTCATTTTGCTTTTAAACTTCATCTTGAGAAATGTAGGGGTTCCAGTTGGGTAGTTGCATGTGTGTCTTGTTTGCTTGCAAAGTTCATTAGAAAGATGATCTTGTTAAATTCAGGAGCTTTGAGTTTGATTTTTGGCTCTGCTGCCGTCATCTTTGTGACTGTGGCAATCCGCTTGCCTCCCCTCTGCATGGGGTCCATGGGAACAGACAGAATATGTTCATCATTATTATTTATAATCTTTTCGTGCTGTAAGCACTTTAGAGACCACTAAATTATTTCTGAAATGACGTGGTCCTGATCTGGTTTGGGACCTCCTGGTTGCTATTGTAAAAGTAATAGTAATGTTACTGAATGGCATCAGGTTTTATTTCTAGGCTTTGAGGAAGCTGAGTGTGTAACCTGCAGGTGAACTTTCAAAGGCTACTTCTTTGACATTTGATCTTGCCTGACAGTGATTAATTATTTGGCCTAATTCTCTGATGCTTCGCAAACCTTAGTGAGGTGCAAAGGGCATTTCTGTTCTGCTAAAACCAATGCTAGAGAGGAGTGCTCAGCAGTTCAGTCAGGATTGGACCTTTAAAATTGGACAGAGCAAGGAAGAGGAGAAACATGCAAAATTACCTGAGCAGAAAAATGCCTGAGGATAATTCATTCTCTTAAAACATGCCATTGGGTCATACTGGCTTCGTAGGTAGCATTTAATTGTGTCAAGCTGATGATCTGCCACCTTGTTCCATTTCTTCTTTCTTTTTCCAATTTTTGGAACCATCAATTTTGGCTATTGCTTGAATTGCTGGTAATTCAGAACCGGGGGTGAATAAGAACATACTGTGTATTACATTTGTGTTGCTTTCAAACAGAGTTAAGCATAACCTGTATATATAGATCATGGTAAGGAAATATCAGTAATTTTAAGTGGAGGAGTAAATTGGGCAACCTAACAGACCTATAAGGCCTATTCTCCTTCATTTAATAAAAGTAGGTCAATGTAGGTTTTATGCTGTTCACATTAATGTAATTCATTTTAGCTTTACTAATAAAAGCTAATGGCTGTTTAAGCATTAGTGGAACAGAATATCAGAAAAGAAATTAGAAAAAGACAAATGGGTAAAGAAACATAACAGAAAATAAAGCCCTAAGTCATTGGAATGTACCTATAAAATTTGTTAAAAAACATCAGCTAACACCCTGGGTTTGAAACTCCCATTTGCACCATGACTAAAGTACAAATGAACTGGAACATGAAAAAAAAATCTTGTGTACTTCTTTAGCTTCAGATCAACTATTAAACACTCAGGAGATGCTAACAATGGGCTTTATGCAATCCTGCCATAATTCCCATTTAACTCTCAGAGTGGTTATTAGATATTTGAGACTACCGTGATCTGGCTCTAGCCTGTGTGGTTCTGCTTTAGCTATGAAGAACTTGCTGGTTTAGCTCCTATTCGTTTTGGTAGCCAGGTGCCTGCCTGAGGGTATGATTAGTGGCACAAGGAACGCTGGGCGGTTATAAAGTAAAGATAGGGAGAATGTTAGTCTATCTGCTGTTATTAGCACAAGGCCATTTATTGAAGGAAATCAAAGGAGTATATAAACATATATACACATGTGCACACACAGAAATCCCATTGCCTTTTTTTCATTTGCCTTCTACATTTTTTAATAATATTGCAATTATTCTTGTAGTTAAGAAACTATTACTTTAATATTTCTCATACAGGGCCTTGGAAAGTCATGAATGAGAAGAGAAGGAAGTGGGATTCTTTTTATTTACTTTTCAGCTTTTGGTTAAGGCTATGCTTTCATATCTTTCCTGAAAGAGTATAAAGCTTTCAAAACTCTTCAGAAAGGGTGAAAAACTTGTTCGGCTTCACACAAAAAAGCACACAAATTTCCTTCATATCCTGCACCTCAAGCCACTGTCTTTTTCTCAGCCATTTCTTACTAATACTTGAAAGAGACCAATTTAAAATGTGTACCTCAAACTAGTTCATGTTAAAATGTATGTCTTGTGCTGGATCCATCAATACAGTATTTGGGGAACTATTAGTATTTAGTGTTTGTCTTAGACTCTTTCCACAGTCTTGTGACTGGTCCCCCTCTCAGGTCACAAGCTCTGTGCAGGCTGTGCCTTGTCCCTTCTTGTAGCCTGGAATGGCTGCGGGATGTGGAAAGCCTTTCTGCTGATGGTGTCTTCTTCGTCCCTTCATTCCCCCCCTTTCATAAGCCACCCCAGCCTCAACAAAAAAGGAAAAAATAAAGGCACATCAGCAGTAATAAAATCCACTAACAAAACAGGTAAAGGGCATGAGGAGCTTTTACATATTTTAGATTCTTGACCTCTAAAAACTGTTTCAGGACATGCCTTAGATTCAGTCTGAGCCCATACAGACATGGCATACCTTAGACTTTGCTAATTTTTTTCCTAAATCAAGAGAAAAAAAATCCCATTCTTTTACATTTGCCAAAGTCAAACAAATTGCCCATTGCATGCTGAGCTAAGGATATCTCTTCTTTGTCCCCGAGCAAAATACTGTAGTAGCAACTGGAAGCCTTATAATTAACAGAAAGTGGGAGAGATGAGTTATTTCAGTAGGTCATACTCTAATAAGTGGCAAACTGTGTGCTTCTCACACGGTGCTAAATTCAGTTCAGGTCCTCTAGGCTGCGAGACTGAGCACGTCCAAACAGTCAGGAAGCCAATGAAACCACTTTTCTTAGTCTGTCGTTTGCTATGAAATACAGAAAGCCACAGGCAGATGTCGAAAAGAACGAGTGGCAAAATTTCCTCCAGGGCAGCTTTGTTTTAGAATAAGACTAGTCCCTAAGTAGCAATCGTCAGTGGCTGACTTAAGAGATGGTTCAAGGTAGTATGCGTACCTTATATTAGGTAACATGGGAAGTCAAAGTGATGTTTCACACATTGGAAGATGGCAAAATTTTGGATGAACTAGAAGGTGAGTATATAATTTTGTAAAACAGGTGAAAAAGCAGAGTGTCTGGAGCAGTAAGAGTGCGTGAGACCTGATTAGTGGTATTGTAGAAGGTATTTGAATTTATTTGACAATCACTGAAGTCAATAATTTTAATTTCACCCCTCAGTATGACATTCTGCTTTAAAAATTCTTTGAATTCAGTTTTGAAAAGAAGTCCCAAGTGTTTGCTCTCACTTCTGAAGGAGTCGCTTTATTTTACACACACACATACTGTATTTTCAATTTTGTTTTTCTTTGTTTCTGAGAAGAAACAGAGAATTCGATTGACCCCCAAATGACTTTTCTTAATCCAGTCTCTCAGCTTGGTAAGTGAGCCATTCCAAAAAAACCCCAAGATAGATCATGACTTCATGGAGATGCATGTCATTTAATACTGTAGAGGTGCCAGTTAGTGTACAGCTTAACGTATTATGGTCTTGAAGGATACACAGTTATATACTAACATTGCAACTTGCTCCAGGTAGGTGGCTCACAGATGAATTCCCTGTAGTCTGATGGACCATGTGCAGCTTCAGTTTCAGCAGCAGTGCCTGAACCACCTGGCAGTGGTGTACTTGTTCCTATGCAGTGCACACAACTCCTAAGTTGCAAATACCAAAGGTTAGAAAACAGTATTTTAAGTGTGTATTTATGCTCATCCCTTTAGAGATTTGATAATGAGATCTGTTCCTTTAGCAGTCAGTCCTTTGCTTCTCTCCCTGTCGTTCCCCAAGACGTCTGTGGTTACATGAAGAATCTGGTGTCATGATAGAGATGAAGTGTCATTGCATACTTAATTTTTAAATACAGTGTTTATCTTTAACTCCCATTGACCCCAGATGGGTTTGTATGAGACCTTGTGAGGTCTGAGCTTCTAGACTTGCTGTATCTTCCTTAAAGAACATATGACTGTGAAGCCTCTATTTTGGAAATAATAATAGAAAAAACTTGGCAGAGAGGATCAAAACCCAGATAATTACATTGAGGTTTTATAACCAACAGGTTGCTGCAGTCACAATGAAAGGAATCAGAAAAAGTGGTAGTTCAGCTTGCGGTGGCATGAGCTGCCAGTTTTCCTTCTATCTCCCAATGAAGAAAGAGTCGAGATCTGCTTTAAATTCTGACATCTGGTAAAGCGTAGTGATGTATGATTCGGCACACAAGCTAGTACATTGCACAACAAAGTATGCCATTTATGAGGCTCTCTAAATATAGGAAAGCAGTTTTTTTAAGTAATGCAGTAAATAACAGTGGATATTTTAGTTCAAGGGAATGTATAAGCCTTGAGGCTGAATTCAAGCAAGGACATTTTTATTTGGATACAGATCTTTGATTATCGAGGCCATATGCCTACCTGTCTGTAGTTTCTGTATTACCCAGTGATCATAACTGCCTGACATCTTGCAATAAATATTCATAATTGACTAGAGATGATGATACAAGAAACAAATAGATCTCATTTAATTTGGCCAAAAAAATCTGAGCTGTCAATATCAAAACTTTCTTACACAAATGTAATTGTGGGTCTGTGGTGTTCAAACTGGTGGGAATTAGAAGTGTCAGCATTGCCAAACACCTTTAACTGAAATCTCAATGAAAAGAATTTCTGTCCTCATTCCTTGGCTGAAAGGAGAATTTGGCCATTGATTTCAGGAGTGGAGCTTAAGATCCCTCAGCCCTGAGTAAGACTTGCTGCATTAGCTCAGAGCTGGGAGCTGGCCAGCCTCCTGTGTCCAGCAGCAATCGGCAGTAGATGCTTAGGAAGGGGCTAAGCGCAGGACAAGCTACGTAGGAAATCTTCCCGTCCTGTATGTTTAAAGCGAGGAGGTGATGGGAATGCCAGAGCCAGAAGTTACACCTGAACAGCTGTGTTCAGTAGCCACTGGTGGGCATGAATTTATCCAATCCTTTTGAACGTGTGTAATTTAATACATACATAGTCTTGCTTAAGCCAATGGTTGACTGAAAGGTAGGTAGTGTGCAATTGTTTGCTAGATCCAGACTTTTCCTATAAAGTACCTTGTATAAAGTTTTAATGATAAGAATAACATCTGTAATTAACTGTTCAATTCTTTATTTACCAGCAGAGCATTTGTTCAGCACACCTCAAATTCTGCATGTGCAGCACAAACAGAAATAAGTAGTAGAGTACAAATTCTGGACCCTTCTCCTTTTGCTTGCAAGCTGAAACCAGCACGTGGGGGCTGTTCAGGTTTGTGCTGAGATACACGCTCTGTGGGACCCTCCACCATGGCCCTGCTGGGGCGCACCCTTATTCCCCCCGAGTTGCCACCATGGAAACCCAGGTGGAGAGTGAGGGGGTCTCCCCGTGCACCAGCTTCCATTGGGAGCTGCAGGACACCACGGACCAAAGCAGCTCCATCCTTCAGCCGCAGTGCCAGACCCAAGCTTCGCTGGGTTTCACAGGCAGTGAAGATAGGTGCTTCTGCTACAGTGTTCTTTGGGGCCACGAGGTTTTAAGTGAGGAACTGATGGGATCACAGAGGAAAATTAACTCCAGTGGAGTCAGTAGACTGCATTGACTTATGTCAGTGCTGCAGTTACCCATAATTTTCAAAAAGAGGCTCTGACTCTAATTTTCCTATTAAGAGATTAAAACTTTTTTTTTACTTTACTATTTTACCTTTTACCATGTTTTACTATTAATTACTATCATTCTACCATGTACTAGGTTTGCATATACTCATATACAAAATCCTATTTACTTCTAAAGCTACTGCTCTCATGATTCCTGTTATTTAATACCAAAACATAGTGTGTGAGGAAGAGTAATACGTCTATTTCTCTTTTTACATCAACTCCAGAGTTTTACAATCCATCCAGCTGGCAAGGCCCACAGAAGTCACTTTCCTGTGGAGCAAGAGCAGCTCGGAGTCCGCAACTCGCAGTGCCAGGGGACCTGGTCCCCTGTACATGGCCCTGTATCCAATTATCCTTGTAACCTGGCTGCTCTGCGTGTTTCCATTACTGATTACAGGTCCCCCTTACCTTGCCATTATTTTAAAAAATCTGTTGGACTGGAATGAGCATTTTGTTACTGTCAAAAAGCTTACATCAGATGCAGACAGTTGACTACGACTAGCGGATAGGCAGCATGCATGCATCCATAGGTGCCATAATGTGTTTTATTCTCATCTAACCACATGCATAGTCCCGTTAAAATAAATGGGTCACTGTTGACTTAAAATATGTACATTTCTAACAAGCTGTGTTGGACTGGGGTTTACAGTCCAACACACACATTGTTAGCTCAAGTGCTCAGAGCCCATGTGCATCTAATTAAACATTTTTTTAACCTTTTCTATTAAATAGCATAGCATTTCCTATGCTGCAGTACTAGAAAGCTGGGAACTGCATTTATTGGCTATTACTGATAAATCATGGATTAATTACTTTTAGTTCCCCCCCCCAGTTCGGGGGGAAAATGTGTTTTCTTTTCAAAGAAGAACACGTTTTGACATTTATGGTGAATTGAAAATCTGGAAAAATGTGTTTCTGTCAAGAAACAGTGATATTGTTACTGACTGAATCAAAACATGGCATGGAGAATAAAATGTTTATTTGCCATTTATAAGACTAGTGCAAAATTTAAAAAGTTTTAAACGGAACACTCACAGATTTTGCCACATTTGTAAGAAGAGTTGCTGTTGTCAAATCTGTATGTTTTCAGCTGAGAAAACAAGCTCTTCACTGTACCCCATCCAAGCTAAGGTTATGTCTGCATCCTTGTTTCCCTCAGCACCTGCAACTTATACAGATGTAACCAAGAGAAGTTGTTTGGGGTTTTTTTTTGAGTATTCATAGCAGTGCGGCCCTGATAACACAATGCTCTAAGAGTGCCTCAAACACAGGCTGGTTTACTCTTTTTTTTTTCTTTTTTTTTTTTTGTCTGAGATGCCACCTGCAATAACTAGTTTAAAGCTAACTGGAGCCTGTCTGTGACTGCAGTGACAGCATGGATGGAGTGAATGCGAACACCCCTAATCGCAATAGGTGATAAAACCCAGATTGTTTCCTGGGCTGCTAGCTGGCCTATGTGCTGCAGGTATTGCTGCATGAAGCCCTGGAAAAGCAGCGTCAACCTAAAGCAAAGGATGTCATCTTTCAATGCCTTGCTGAATTTACTCAGCCGTTCCTGCGCTGCTGGGGCAGTGTGGCTGCCCCACGTGATGGAGGAAAGCGAGAAAGGTTTGACACAGTGTTGTAAGCGCACCTTCTCCTGCTCTTTTCAAAGAAGCCATAGGAAAGGCGCAAGGTTGGAGAAAGGAAACGTGGCCTTCGAGTTTTCCATTACTGTGCCATTATGGCCACATACTGATCTGCCAAACCCATCATTAGTAGCTTTGAGAATTTCCAGCGCGTAGCAGTAAACCAACGGAGACACTTTCTGCATTAGCTGCAGACTCCTGTTATAATCCAAACAACATTTAACTTGCTTCTAGTTTCATACAAATTAGCTGCTCATCAACTCTGTTATTACACAAACGTGTAGCAGCTGCACTGCAGAAACGGATTACTGCGAAACTCCTTCAATTCAACTCTCTTATGCAACCTTCCTGTCATTTTACTCAATTGATTAACTCAATCCAATTTTGCTATTAATTTAATTTCACTGTTGTCAAAGGCCTCATATAATTTTTCATATGTTTGTATCTTTTGGGCCTGGCTGTGTCTAATACACCCTTAAATCAATTATTTAAAGAACTCTGTTAGGCATTAGTAATTTAAAATATCATCACCAGGCAGCAAGTATCCATTAAAAAGAAATATTTTAATAGATATATAAACTGCAAAATCTAACAGCATTGAAACAACATGGGTTATTTTGCTGATTCAAAATTTTATTGTCTACCCCTTCTTGCCATTTTCAATAAAAACTTAAGCTAGCTTCTGTGCAAAGCTCAGAAAGCATTACGTAAATAAATAAATAAGGCTAGAAGAACTTAGAGCTGATACCTGTGACTACAAAAATTGTCAGTTATCGTGAAGCTTGTCTCTCAGATCTGACGCATTCTGGATGCATGCACTCAGCAGATGAAAAAAAACTCTTGCCATTTTCATTTGGAAATGAAATGAAATGTGAGTCAGTTCTCTGCCCACTTAATTCAAACTTAATTCAGGCTTACAAAACCTGTCAGGCTGGCCATCACTAACCAGTTTATGGCTGGGATAACTTTTCTTCTCCTTTCCTACTTACTTTCTCTATTCCTATTGCCCATCAACCACCCAAACAGTATTACGTATCGCCGTGTAATCTGGAACGATTCTTCACCAGATTCACCAGGTTGTGTGTTATACCTCCATCATCCATTGAACCTGCTGGTACCAGGTTACTGGCTCAGGAGCAGAATGATTTTCTATATATTTATTTAATCCCACCACCAAAAATGGGCCTCAGAGCAACTTGCCCCACCAGCAATATTGCTGTTACTAAGTAGTGATACAGTAAGGGAAGGCCACAGAAGGCCATTCAAATCAGAGGAGGCCCTGAACGATGGAGGATACATGTTGGTGGAGAGGGTATGAAAAGTAAGGGCAGCAGCTGTATACGGACAAATGAGGTTGCACTGATTTCTTCATAAGCAACCATGGGGAAAGGAAAGGACAAGCGAAGGAAGAGTTGGGCAGATGTGCTTAGTGGGCTTCTACAGGGAGCTGTGGAGAGCATTAAGGTGCTCATCTGAGATGCTGAGAAAGAGTCACTGCCACGAGGCAGAGCCCCCTGCACAGAGTGGAAGGGTTGGGTTGCATGTGGTGGACAATGGGAATGGGAGGGAATATTTGGGGGAGCTGAGCAGTCAGAAACTGATTTGTTGCTAAAAGAAGTGTGATATAATGCTACTTGTATAGTTCAACAGAGCCCTGTCTGCCTAAAGCAAACACCGAGTCTCTTCTCTGAGCCTACTGGAAATCACCACATGCCAACAGTGGTGTAATAGGCCATGTCAAGTGATTGTGCCAACACCCAGTTGATGTCTCCATTTATATTAGTCATACAGTATAAGGCTAATGAAAAGAACATACAGCTAAATGTTCAGCGTCTTCTGCTTTGAAGTAAATGTTTCACTTTTGCCTTTTCTGATACAGCAGGAGACCTGTACTTAATTGCAACAGTCCATTACTCTGATCTTACCACATCAAGAGGCCCTTTATTAAATAATACGAAGGATGTTTTTCTATAAAATCTGTCCTCTTGGAAATAATTGATGGCCAGATAAGTTTGAAAGTGGGAGATTTTTCTGGTCCAGTTTTCTGCCAGGATATACAGCAAATTTGTCCTGCATTTAGAAGTTAATCCTGTCCTTCTACCCCTTTCATCTTCTCTGGAGAAGCAAAAGCTTCCCGACGCATGAGTTTCCAACTTCTCTAAGTCTGTGAGTGCGAAAGCCATGGTCTGACTGCACAAGACCTCAGGGGCAAGCCTATCTTGTCTGTTTTGTGTTACTTAATGCCTAACATTACAGGGTTCCTGCATTATACTGCAATATAAATAATAATAATAAAGTATGAAGATAATTTCTTAAGTAAATCAGCAAGCAGTCAGTTCTAATACTGTACTGCTATTTGTTTTACTTGTTCTGTGTAGATAAAACCACAGGTGTTCTTTTTTCATATGGAAGGTGACTTATCTATAAAACAAATAAGATGGGCACCAGCTGCCCAAATTGCTCTCTAATGCTGTTTAAACAGTGTGCTTTGTTTTTCCAGGAGAAAATATCTTTCTTTTTAAGTCTATAAATGGCAGCATAAGTTCACTTAGGTGTACAATAAATGTTCTGCTTAGGAAAAAAAATATTTTCAAATTACTGAATGGGATGAACAGAGTCGTCTTCATCAAGCACTAGTAACACAGGTCCTGCCCTTAGGAAGGACCTTATTGGGGTTTTAAGTCATGAATTTGTTGATAAAACAGAAGACAACGAAAGGCCCAAAAATGTATCTGAGCACCACTTGCAACATTTTCTATGGGACATGAGCCATCAGTGTCCTCTGTTCTTATCCTGTGACCAATATAAGAGTTTTGGAAAGCCCATCTAACATGACGGAGAACACCGTGACCAAGGCAAATGGAAAAGGAAAAGGGTGGTGAAAAGTCTTACAAAATGTTGGGACCGTCTTGACATGTACAGGGAATTCTTGGGGAGTTCACTCTCAGTTATTGTGTTGCTTTAACCTACAGGCCATGCAGATAGATACCAGATTTTAGTTTTCTTCATTCAGAAAGCTGTTTCTGTTCCTTTCCAGACTACTGAATCAGCTCCCTCACCATCCTTTCTTGCTCTTTCTTGCTCCCTCACCAAGCTAAGCAATAGGAACAGATGAAATGCTGACAGCATGTCCATTGCAGAGGGCAGTTTCCACTGATGGATGACATGTCCATAACAGGTGAATCATCATTCTCATTTCTGTCTTTGAAATACATTAGTAACTATTAGTCAGTGTTACCACTGGACTTGCCTTTGCAGCAGCTGCACTGCTCTGACTGCTCCACTTTGTCACTGTCTTTGCCCCTTTGCTTGCCCAGCATTTGACATTATGGACATGACCTGCCTTGGCCTCCCTCTTATAGGTATAAATTATATTATTCTAATCCTCTGGCTTCTTTTCTCACTTCTGCCATTTTTGTGCTTATTTAATTTAACAGATCCAAATTTACCCAGGCACAGGTGAGATCTTACCCTCTTTGGGTAGCCTGAATCCACTATATATAGGGTGCATCTAGACAGTGAAGGAGTTGTAACCCAGATTCTGAATCTTCTGGCTCTTCACATGAGATGCTGAGTATCTCTTTATAGCCCTTGATGTTATTGTCTGTTTCTTCTTAGAAGGCTGTTCTGCTTTGTTACACTATGAAATGGTAATCAGTAAGGAAGGAAAAGGAGTTAAACAGAAGTGGTAGTAAAAGTGATCATCCAAATAGCTGAAATGAAAGCATTCAAAATCATCAGCTGTTTTCACTGATGTCACTAGGGTTTTGATAATGTATAAAATGGGAATGACTGGGATCAGGTCTTTAGTTATCCCAGGTTTATTAAAATTTAGTATTTATCACTTGGAGTGTACATGAAAACTTTTTTCCCACCTCAACCAATAATGAGGATATGTTTAGTATACAAAGAAAATTGGAGATAAAATTAAATCACATTTCAAATGTATTTTGGGGATGAAGGTTAAAAAATGCCTCTTAGTAGGCTCAGGAAATAAAATTCAACAGGAATCAGGATCCTCTTCTCCCCTCCCTGTCCTTGAGGGTTTTGTATTCCAGGAGCTGTGGAATAGAAGTGATAGAAGTCGTACCACAAGGATGCAACATACTTGAAGCTCTTTCTCTCCCCTGTGGGCTCATCTGTCGCCTGCACTCCTAAGTAAATAGCCAGGTCACAAAGAATTAATCTTGGAGAGGTCAAAAGTGCCATAGCATTTGCCAACCAGCTTTTCAGTTTGGAGCACAGATTAAGCAACCACAATAGAGAGGGAGCCTGATGAAATCGATCATTCAGCTTGGGAGAAATCATAATTAGCTTTCCTGTAAAGCAGCTCTGCAGGAACGCTGCCTCAAAGGCTCTCTGAGTCTGTAACAGATCTCTGGGAATCTGGTTTTCTTATCCCTTTTGGGATTCAGCTCTTGTCTGCTGCATTATGTGCATGAGATGTGCAAGTCCTTCTTCTCCCCAGGGTGCCGACAGGCAGGGTTGGAAGGGTCATGTTCTTGCATAGACACCGCTCAAAAACTTCGTCCAGTTCCTTTTTCCCAGCTGTAGCCCCTATGTAGTAGCACACTATGCAGTGAACAACAAGGCAGGGAAACAGCAAGGGAACCAAGAAAGAGGCCTCTTTTAGCTCCTTATCTACCCAAATCTTTGTTAGCTGTTCTCCTGCTACAGTATTCCTGAGCATGCATTTGTAACTGTACTGGATGCAAAAGGAAAATATATTGGTGCTCAGTGCAATATGTGGCAGACTCTCACTCCTGCACCTGCATCAGTTTCTCTCTTCAGCCCTGCTGGAATAAAAAATAATTTCTTGCAAAGTCGCTTACACTTGCTTCTAACTTTATTGTGATAGACACTGACCTTTTAAACCACTAAGCCTATGGAGGGCTAAATTATAGAGTTTACCTCCCTAGATGCTCTTTAGCTGTCATAATGAAGGAAGTTTACAGTGGGAAAGTGAATGAAGCAAGCATGTTTTTAACCATATGGTAATTATCTGCTATCTGTGCAAAAGACATAAAGTGTTGTTTACCGGATGTGAAAAGAGCATCTGAGAAGGGATTCCCCGGAGAGGGAGTAAGGGAGATTTGGCACAATGGCTGCTCTTCAGTTGGCTTGTAATAGACCCTATAAATTTGGAACATGCTATTGTTAATCAGTGGAGATTGGAGATGCTTGGCACATAATGTTTTAGTTTTAAGGGGCAGGTGATTGTCTTGCCAAGCAGACTTTTTTTAAAACTCTAATTGAATTATGCAAATGCATAATTGTTGGTTGAGCTTTTAAAGTAAGAACAAAGAAAAACGTGTAAAATTACATCCTTAACTCTTTGATATCAGTGGCACATTAAATAAGAGGGAAAAGTTACTCTGGTAGTAGAGTTATTCTAAGACCAATAAGCTATAGGCTGTGTTCACTCTCTTAAAAAAGAACAATTTAGTTTGAATTGTCTTTTCTTGCTTCCAGTACCTAAGTAATACATTCTTTGCTTCTTAAAACAGGAGGTGGGGGGGAAAGAAAGGAGAATATGTCATGGTTATAACTGTAACCGCACAAGATTGCAAATCATTTAATTTTCAGTACATTAAATTATTCAGAATAATTGCCAAGGCTCATTTGCACAAATCTACTTAAACTGCTTTAGTACTTTAATACTAAGAAAATTAGTTGTGAAAATCTAGTTGAATCATTTGCACTGCAGTGGCTGAGTCTGATGCACACTTACAAAGCCTTTAAACTGCCCAGTAGTGCATCAAAAGATTGAGCCTCAGACATGCAAAAAACAGCTTTTGGTGAAAATTGATGTGCTAAGTGTCAAGTAAAGAACATTCATTTCATTGTTTTTATTTTTTAATTGATTGTTTTCAGCTTTAGTCATAAAACCAGCAGTTTTTTTCTGTCCTGAATAGTCAAAATATTCGCTATATAGTTAATGCTTATTTCTTATGAAACTCTGTTTGAAGTGGTGGGCACACATGCTGCAGTAAAAGCACTGCATTTTGAACTGAGAATGTGTCTGATCAGTCCCTACATCATTTTTCATTTGTGTATTTCTCAAAAACCTTGTTTACTGAAGGAGGAAAAAGATACGTTAGTCACTTTTATTTGCAATGTTTAGTACTTGGCATGCAGAAGATTTCCAGGCTGAGCATGCTAAGTTTAAGCAGTGAGACCTTCAGGTGGAGATTTCAGAGAGGTAAAATGAGAAGCTGAGTTGTATAGATGGAAGGAGCTCATGAATAAGTATGTAGGCGATATGAAGAAACAGGCTAAACCGTGAAAGGATATAAAGAAAATGATGTGAAGAAAATGGAGATAGGATCCTAAGACAGAGCGTAATTCTTAGAGGAGAAATGAATGAGCCAGATGAGAAGAGTTTACGAGAGCAAAGCTGGGAAAGCTACGAGAAGGCAGGATGCTGTGACTGACAGATTCAAAGGCAGCAACAAGCAAAAACTCAGAAAAAAACCCTCTTCCTCACCAATATATGCTGTCCCTCTGCAACTCCTAAAGATACAGGATGTGAGCCTTAAAGTCCTTACTTGTATGAGGAGTCCTTTGATATCTGTCAGACTTCCAGTTGGGTTACTCATTTGAGTAGGTATTTCAAGGAGTAAGTCCTTAAAGTGTAAAATTTTCATGGCAGGGTTATTATCTTTCAAACCAGGCTCTAAAGCCCAGTGCACATTTATGGTACCATTTAAATGAAAAACAATAATATATGATATAGTCAGAATATTATACTTAATGAGCTATATTTTCTTTTAAAATAAAGTTACAGACTATAGCCAGAACATTATGCTGCCATAAATTTCATGAGACTTTTTTCTAAACACTTCAGTCTATAAAAGTCAATGACTCACAGGGTAGACATAATCTAAGGGAAACTTTGACCTTTTGCGTAATAACAGCCTTACAGCCTGTCATGTCAATGCTCTGCTTCCTCTGAGTGTACTCTGAAGGCCTCAGTAAAATAAGCGTTATGGTAATTTCCATCTGGAACTTGCATTTTAATAATTCTGTAATTATATTTAAGCAGTAATCTCCTTTACGTGATGCCTTTTTTGCATTGTTACTCAGTGGTCCACACAATTATTCACCCCTTAACTCAGAGCAATCTGCCTTATAGGACTTGAGGAAGCAGGTTGCGAGCAGTGTGATGTTTCTCAATGACTGTCAGAACAAACTGGATGTCTTCGCTTAAACATGACAAATATTACTATTTCACTGATATGCCTCGTTATAGGTTATTTAAGCCTAAGAGTATTCAAAGCCTTCTAGTTCTTACCGCACGTCAAACCCTTTCTGTTTTACGCAGCTGCCATTCACAGCATTTTCGGTCAGGTGCACAGAGGCTGAGCTCAGGTGACGTTTCCTTTTACTCAAGAGGAGAGCTGAGATGTATTTATGTCTATGAATTGTCCCTCCTCACTTTCCTCGTGTCTGAGTTTTCCTTGATAGATGCAAGAATATGATACCTGTCCTTACTTCTCAAGTTGTTAATTTCTATTCTCCTACATTTCCCATATTGTAGCATTTGTTCTGCTCTCAGGTCAAAACAATGTATGTGGGCTTCAGGACTTCACAGAAACAGCTTTTGGGTATTTGATGTCTGTGAATATGTTTAGGTGACAGAAAAAGCAACCCTTGGTTACAGTGGGAATAACCATGGCAGAGGAGCTGTGCTGATTTGCCAAAGAATTTTGCTCTTTACCTTTCTTACTCTCAACAGTCGTAAGCCAACACTCCTCTGATATCAGGGTATATATGGTAGACACTGATAAAATTTACTCTCAGTTACTAAGATGTCATTCAACAGGAGGCGAAAATGATTTTTTGTGACTATTTGTATTGAAGTTCTTTGGTTTCTTGAACGTGCTTTGGGTGAGACTAGGCTTTGAATGCTTTTCTAGAAGGTCAGGCACGCAGCTTGCTGCGTCCTTCATGTTGGAGAACATCCCGCGTTGGTAAACAGTTACCTCTTTCTTATCAGGAATCTGCGAAGGGATCCGCTCAAAAAGTAATTAAATAACTAACTCATGCAAAAACGTGGGTTGAGCCCTCCAAATATACTTACCAATCTATGCTAATTCCGTGAGTTAGAGGGGAAAAAAATTAAAGGAAGAGGGGAGAAGGGGAAATAAAGGAATTTAGAAATAGCTAAATGAATTACTTTGTACTATTACTCCCCTGGAAAAAAAAATCAATATATTGTTTTTGGCTGCATGTTCTTGTTTTTCACAAGAACCTCAAATTGTACTAAACTTTTCTTCCTATATTGGGTTACATATTTTGCTTTACTCATAGTTGTGTCCTTTCTTCAGCAAATAAAAAAAAAGAGCAATAATACTTTTCTTTGCTGCAGAGAGGACACACAAGAAAGCATTGTGGGTATTTTTTTCTTCTGATTAATCAACTAAACCAACCATGGAACTGAGCACAGTTCTACATATAATCTTGTGGGCTCCAGCATATCATCTCTTTTGTATTTGGGTGGAAGAGAGTGTAAGAAGACATGAACTAATGCATGATTCCTGCATAAATATAGCTCCATGAGGAGGGAACGAAGATCTCAGGTAGACTTGTTATTTGTTACATACTCGAATATCTATGTTTACCACTGTTGACAAGCTGTGAGCTCCAACAAGCAAATATCTGGTAAGCCATATCAGCATTCATGGTCTTTGCGGTACTTGAAGTGACTTGAGATTGGATTCAGTACTGTCCTACGTGGTGACTGATGCTGGTTTGAGGTTGATAGAATAAAGTGGACAACAAAGAACAATGTTTATTGCCTATGCTAATTCTAAGATGCTAAGACACCCCAGAAACACTAGGAGAGCTCTCTGTTAGGTGTATTCTGGAACAGTATGTGATTCGTCAGGCTGTGTAACACTGATGGTGTGATCTGGAACAGGACATACAGACTGCACTTCTTGCACATATCTCAGCAAGAAATGCATCAGCCATACGTCGCTGAAACTTCCTTTATCTGTATTTGCTTGTTACTTTCCTGTACTTTATTCGTGCTTTCTGATTTATTTGATGTTTACTGACCCCCAGTGCTTCACGGGGAGCTGTGGATCTCAGTCTAGTACTTGATTCTTATCCCAAGTCCAAAATTCAAGATAATATTTTAATCCTTGAATCTATACAATCAAATACAAATGTTTAACTTTATGCACATTGCTAGTCCCTTGAAGTTCGTTGCTAGTCCCTTTAAATTCGTTGGTACTTTCACTTTAATGTCAGTGAAACTGATGTGCAAAGTACCTGCTTAAAGTTAAGCATGCACTCCTTTGCAAAAAGAGGAAATTTAGCAGGTATGGCTATTCAGTTAGGTAAGAATTACTGTAATGCCTGATCTTTTTATTTTATAACCTTCTTCTCAAAGAAATTGCTTCTTTCTCTTATCATTTAACAGACTAACAGCAGAAAGATTTTATCTTTCCCCATTTGCACCTCACTTCTGCTTTTCCCAGTCTGTTCTTGAACAGTATTTTGACCTCTAAATGGTGATGTACCCAGGTCAGTAACATTTATCTTGTAAAGTTCTAACCTTCAGGTTCCGTACAGAACATCAAATAGGAACGTTAAAAATGCGTACAAAATGTTTAATTCTGCTTTGCAATGCAGAGGATTCAGGAAATTGGCAAAAATAATTGCAGGAGGTTTTATTTTATGCTTCAAGTGAATAAGCCTGACTTTGGGATGTTTGTACTCTTTTTTTTTCCTGTAGAAAGACCAAGTGGCTGAGAATACTGGATGGAAATGATGGGATTTTGTTTTGCAGTAGTACGAGTCTAGTGTGTTTTTTGAATGTGAATGTGGTCTCATTGGCAGGGTTTGCACACAGATGTGTGGCATTAACATAGCGGATAATTGGATATTGCAAATGAATTATCCAAATGTGGTGACTAACAGAATAATGTCCCTAGCTGATGTATTCAACACTCTTTAACATTAAGAAGGAAAAAAAAAAACAGTTATAAGAATAAATGTGCCTCTTTACATTTGGATTTTTTTAACTCAATAACAGTCTAAATTATTGTGATGCAATTCACTACATTTATGTATGCACTATATTCTTATATGTAGAATGTATCCACACAGCAATATACGTATGTATATACAGACGTATGCTCATAGTATACATACCCTGTTATAGCAGATATATGATATATATTGAAATAACAGATTCTACCAGAGGGCCTTGGCACATTAAGAAAAAGGTTGATCTTACGGCACAATGCCCGAGAAACTCCCATTACATCTGTAAGTTATGATGACAATGTTTAGATAAATAAATTAAAAAGCCAAAAGAGGGGAAAATTGGGAGATCCAGCTGTGAAGGTTCTTTTATATTGTCACAGGTATTGATCAGTTAGGGGAGGTGCACTGATCCTACCAGTTGAAAATCTAAACATGATCTTTTTCCTCCACTTTTTTTAACTTTAATTGCCTTTTTTTTCATTCACTCATATTATGTAGTGGTTTGTCTTGGTCACTTCTGGCCCTTGTTTCATACGAAACTACATTATAGGAAGAAACATTTTCAGTTTTCCCAGTAAAATACTGTTGTCTACTGTATTTGGTATAGAAATTTTTCCAAGCTTTCTTTTCTTTCCAGTTAAAATTAAATGAAAACATCATGGTGAGTTATCCTTTCAGGTCTCACTGAAAACTGAATTGCTTTCCTCTCTGAATCTTTATTTGTAGAGTATTATTAATTTTCTTTCCGAAATTAGCCAAGGTTTCCAAAATCATCATTACCATCTGCAAAAATGGTTAAAACATAGCATAGTATCTGACTTCATATAGTGTGACCAGCATCCTGTTTCTTATTTGGCTACTGTGCCTGCAATGAATATTTCTGGTTATCATTCTGAGGGATGTTTCAGGGGTCAGATATCCTGCAATTCTTTTCTTTGAATTTTTAGCTTTGGAAACAATTTGCTGTTTACCACTATAGGCAGGAAAATTGCTTGGTCTGCATTGTCCAAATGTAAAATAATGTTTCTTGTCACCATTATTGTCAGCAGAATTAACATGTTTCCTAAGGTATTTGACTGTGCTGCTGATACCTTACAATCTGTAGGCAGCCTGGGTAAAACTTAAGACACATTCCCTTGTAATAGTTTTAATAAAAATAGCTACACAACACATTCAGTGATTTCATTTCAGGTACCACAGTTTGGTTTATTTAAGCCAGAAAACAAATCAGGTATTACCTTGGTGTTTATTGTTTGTGGCACTTAATGTAATTTTTGGGGACTATTTAGTGTGGAATTTTAGATCATAACAGTGTAAGCTGTGATATCAAATTAAATTCTCATTGTCTTTTTAAAGGATTAAAATATTCTTGTACAAAAATTTTTGTCAAGTTTGCTTGCTGGACTATGCTTCAAAAATAAATTCAGAAAATAGATAAATTGCATTTCTATCATCATCTTGAAAATTATGCACAATGTTGGGCATAAAGGTCACAACATTTTTAACTATTTGAATTCATAAGATGTACAAGGCAGACTAAATCCGTCAAAGGACTCGCTCCTGGCTGACTTATGTACACCAGATGGATGTACATGCTGTTACATTAATTTTAATGGGTTTGCCGTAAAAGGTATGCACTTAGGTATGCCAAAGACCTGACATTCGTATGCAATAGGAAGAGCATAATGTTTTACTTCTGGGGTTCACTGGGGAAGGAGTCAATAGTAATGAAAAGCTGCTAGGCACAAGAAAGGGGTTTTAAAGGCATGTGGGGCTGTAAAAGTTCCTGTGTTATTATGAAAACCATCTTTTGTAAAAAGCAAAACCTTCCAAAACAACTTTCCTTAGAGATTTTTAAAACTAAGTCAATAATTGGCTTAAGAAAATGGCCGCATCCCTACGCATTAATAAAGGAAGTTTCTGTCAGTGCAGGTACACGTCTTAAAATGGAAATTTAAGACATGACACGAAATAATGGTTTCATTTACTCCAGACACATTTATCACTCTGTGTGTAGTTGTATTGCTTACACACTGTTAGAAATCACTAATGCTGATCCCATAAAGAATCAACTTTTGCACTTTCCTTCAACATGAGAAAACTGAAACATAAATTATAGCTGAACTCTAATCACCAAAAACATGGAATACAGACTACTACTGTTTCCTTAGTTACAACAGGTTTACAGATACAGCACACTGAATCTTTAAAACAATGTCTGGACACCTCTGCCCAGGCTGTGATTCACGACCACAAGTTTTGTGTGTGTGTAGGAGTAACAGAAGCAGCAGTTTCTGTGGGCACCCTGCTTCTCCCATACCACCTCTCCCCCTCTCTGTGCTGTAAAGCCCTTGATTTTGCATTTTATTTTATGAGCAGGAGTCTGGTTTTGAGGAAACCATAGGAAAAGGCTAAGTATTACCAGAACCATTGTCATGATATTTGTGAAAATATGCTAAATTTTGAGATGGACAGCATAATCTGATGTATAGACATGTTAAGTTAGGGCCTGATTTACATTCATGTCTGGCTTGGATGCAGAGTTTGGTTATGAATCATTTTGTTCCTTTTGGCCCTCTCTCCTTGAGTCTGCCCTGATTTCACCATTACCTGTTGTCGTGGTTTAACCCCAGCCGGCAACTAAGCACCACCCAGCCGCTCACTCACTCCCCCCACAGTGGGATGGGGGAGAGAATCGGAAGGGTAAAAGTGAGAAAACTCATGGGTTGAGGTAAAGACAGTGTAATAGGTAAAGCAAAAGCCATGCACGCAAGCAAAGCAAAACAAGGAATTCATTCACTCCTTCCCATCGGCAGGCAGGTGTTCAGCCATCTCCAGGAAAGCAGGGCTCCATCACGCGTAACTCTTACTTGGGAAGACAAACGCCATCACTCCAAACATCCCCCCCTTCCTTCTTCTTCCCCCAGCTTTATATACTGAGCATGACGTCACATGGTATGGAATATCCCTTTGGCCAGTTTGGGTCAGCTGTCCTGGCTGTGCCCCTTCCCAGCTACTTGTGCACCTCCAGCCTTCTCAGTCGGTAGAGCACGGGAAGCTGAAAAGTCCTTGACTAGTGTAAGCACTACCTAGCAACAACTAAAACATCGGTGTGTTATCAACATTGTTCTCATCCTAAATCCAAAACACAGCACTGTACCAGCTACTAGGAAGGAAATTAACTCTATCCCTGCTGAAACCAAGACACCTGTGTGGGTCAAGGACTAGCCTTTTTTTTTTTCTTTGTAGTGGTCCTAATACTGTTTGGAATTTTTAAAGGAAGCCGTAATATGTAATAATAAAAGACACATTATAAAACTTAATGAGAAATGAAAATATGTTTCAATCTTGAGGTGGGGGGGAGGAGAAGAATTTGAGGAGTGGAAGTGCAAAACATGATCAGAATGATCAAATTTCATCTTAAGCCATAATTGACCCTTTCATCACAATCAGCAATTTAAAAACAGTCTTAAATATTAACTTAGCTGTGACTTGATAATATGCTGTGGAAGCTTTGCAGTCTCAGAAACGCATTAAGAGACCTATTGATGAATTTTATCGTATAATACAGGAGCTGCCTGATCCCTCAAAATGTGCTTAAGTGAAAAGGGGAGGCAGTGTTGCATGCTGGAAATGTCACCATGAAATGAGAACCATTAGAACAACGTCATGATACATGTCTCGGGGATAGACGGCAACTGCCGCCGTGCTGCCAAGGACATTGTTTTAAAGGGTGTTGCCGAGTTCAAGAAAGACACATAGGTTCAAAGCATGTCGATGTGGAAATGAACAGGAAAGAGTTTGTTGTTGGTTAGTCAAGAGAAAGCAATGTGGATTGCTGCCATTAGGGATGAGGAAACAGCAGTGTCACCCTCAGATGTATTTCTCAAACTCTAGAAAATCTGAGTCCTTTCCTGAGACATCCAACCTCCTTCTTTGTCTTCTCCGCAGGTGGAGAGCAATCCAGGTTTTCACAGAGGAAATGACAACCAGCTACTTATATTCACCCTGTTGCCCCAAAAACCTGAGCTGTTCTTGGCCGTTAGAAGTAGTCTGCAGTTCCCTGAAAAAATACAAATCTACCAAAATACAACCTTTAACTCCGTCTGCCTTTGAGGGACTGAGCAGCCACTGTCTAAAACTTTGCAGTTCTTTGAACTAAATGGTGTTTTGGAAGATGGCCGTTTGAAAACACTGCTGTTAGTAATATTCACTGTCCTGTAAGCTACAGAAGATCATCAACTGTCTGATCAAAGTAAATATTTAAGGAAAAAGTACAGAAATAAAGTACTGACTTTCAGCTCTATAGCTCTTATTTAAAGGAGGAAAGTCGATAGATGGGAATGGTTGGACTTGGCACTTAATTTTTTTTCTAGTTCATCAGTGCATTTAAGTCTGTCTAAAATAGAGGAACCTTAGAAGGATGAGACAGATTTCCTCTTTATGGCATGAGAAAATCCAGGAGATTTTTTTACAAAAATTCTCTGTAAAGTCTATTCATTTTTATCACCATAAAGACGGGAGGAGGTATTATATACGTTTTAAAACAGTGCAATCAATTTCTTGTCTGATGTTGGTAAAGGCAGGATTCTAAGTCTGATTGGCAGAAGAAACCCTAGGGCTAGCCACTAAAGATGGCCATTATCATTTATTAAGCAGGTGTTGAAATGAATTGGTCTTTTATCGTAATGCAGATTTACAGTGCATTAGGCAATCCATTTTTCAATTTAGTGTACTGCCTCTGATAAATTAACAGATGTCGATTGATTTTTTTTTCCTTCAGTCCCCCTGTTTACACCTGACAGCCAGTGCTTTATAGCTGAGCAGTTATTTGAAGTTATAAACATTATAATTAGCAATTTTTTAATTAGGCTGACAATTAACAGGAGATTTGCAAAGCTGCTAATTTGACATGTCATACTCTCCACAGTGTTTATGTTAACCACTACTTGAGTGAATTCAATTGAACAGAACTATGGTGTCTGAAAAATCAATCTCAGAAGAACCCTTTTCCCCACTTGGCTAACATTGTGGCACTTCAGGCAGAGAAGTGGGACTTCAATGAAATTTTACAATATGACAATTCCAACAATTGAATTTTAAACAATGCACCCATATTAGCTCAGAGATGCAATTAAACATGACAGGCCAAACACAGGCATGTTCTGGGCTCTTTTACTAATGTTAGGCTTTAAAGTGTTTATTTTTTAAAGACTAAGACCAAAAAAACCCAACAACCGGCCAACCCGAAACAACACAGAGTCTCAGCCCTGCAGATAACCTTAGTTCTTTGGGTTGAACAAAGTAAAAAGAAAATGTGTCATTCTAATATGTGTCTGTGTGGTCACTGATGAAATCCGTGTAGCTTTTCCGGCAGAATTCTGCATATCCCAGTACAAACTGGAGTGGCATTAATAGAATCATAGAATCATAGAATCATAGAATCATAGAATCATTGAGGTTGGAAAAGACCTCTAAGATCATCGAGTCCAACCGTCAACCCAACACCACCATGCCCACTAAACCATGTCCCTAAGCGCCTCATCTACACGTCTTTTAAAAACCTCCAGGGATGGGGACTCCACCACTTCCCTGGGCAGCCTGTTCCAATGTTTCACCACTCTTTCAGTAAAGAAATTTTTCCTTACATCCAATCTAAACCTCCCCTGCCACAACTTGAGGCCATTTCCTCTCGTCCTATCAATAGAAGTGTTACAGCAGTCCTGCTGCAGCAGGTGGGAATTTCTTGGCTCTTTCCATTAATCTGACCTTCTTCTCAGGTAGTACAAAATGCCCTTCTTTCTGATTGAATTTTCTCTGGGAGCATTATCCACTGAATGCTATTGCCAATCCTGATGTAGAGAAGGCTGGGCGGATGCAAGGCTATAAGGGGGTTAGAGTGCTCAGCAAGAGAGAGGAGCTTGGGCATGGAAAAAGACAACTGATAAAAAGTTGCCTGCCAACGTCAGGTTTAAGATAAATTGATGGGGCAGCCTGAGAAAACATGTTTCTGGTTGGCTGCAGTTGAAAGGACCAGAAGTAATGTGTTCTTTGGTCATTTCTGTGAATTAAGATACTTAATCACATCCACTTTGTAAGGGAAACAAGGCTAGCTTTTAAATGCAAATGGACTTGAGTTTGACTGAGAAAGCTCTCTGCCTTGAAGAACGTGGGTATTTCCTTCTCTTATATAGGCCTTTTCTTAACTTTATTTCAGGGGGGTTTTTTTGCATCGAGAATGTACTTTCATCAGGTACCTGCTTCTTTTGTATTCTGTTTCTGAATTGGCTCCTCATTCTCTCCACTTGATGGCTCATCTGGTGGAAGCACCATTAGCCCTTAAACTAGAACACCATAACAATAAAAAGAAAGAAAAAAAAAAGCAGCCTATTGCACACCTTTTTAAAATCCTACTTTAATCCTCTGCAGCCATCCAAAGATGTTCACACCCCTTCCCATGCTAGCCTTTCTTCTCTGAGGTCCTTGCTTGTGATGGAGGCAAGACACATCCCTGACTTGACTGGTGGTGAAGTACCAGGAGGAACCAGGATGCGCAGAAAGCGCCACTCTCTGAAATATTCCACCCTGCAGTGTCCCCACAGGAGCTCAAAAGAAGATCTAGACACAAAGTTATTGAAACCTTTCATTCTACTGATGGCTCTACCTCCACGTATGCGTGATTTTAGTCACTTTCTGAACTCACCTGCTTCCTAAAAGCTGTGTGAGAATGAACGAGGTGAGGTACTTACTCAGATTTCACTCCAGTCCAATAGAAAGATTAAAAAAAGGTCTTATTTAGAGGGCAATCTCAATAAAGGTCTCAAGAGTTGGTTCAAAATGGAAAAATACTTTGTGTATGCATCACCTCTGATGAAGGATTTAACAGGCAAATAGTATCCTGCTTAAATTAAAAATGTGGCCCCTGATGGTGACATGGCATTGAATTAATTTCATTTGATAGTGAAGATTACTACCTGCAAGTCTTGCATGAAGCCACCGAGGGACAGATCCTTGGCTGGTACAGATGGTCACAGGATCTGCCTCTGAAGTACCCTGTTTCCTCACAGAGAGTTAATTATTTCATTTTCCATTTCCTTTCAGTGGCTAAATAGACACAATTTTGTGTTCACAACCCAATATGTTTTATAACTTAGAAAACTTAAATGCCAATTTCTTTCTGGAGCAATTAGGCAAAGAGTATCTTAAAATGGATCTATCGGAGCAAATGGGGAATTGATACCAAATGACTTATAATTAAATACGTGAAGCTGTGGTGCTAGCATCTTACTATTTTTGAGTTCAAACAGTTACAATTAGCTACATGGATAATACCATGTTTGACATGAGGTATATTGAAGAATCCATCTACTACTTGTTTTATGTAAAATCCTGGTTGCTCATTTCAAACAGTGAGTCAAACACTGCTGCTAAGGAGTGCTATTAATGGGTGAAGTATCCAATTTTTTTCCCTGTGGGACCAACATTCACCCCCGAAGCAGCAATTCTCCTCTGAGAATGAGTCAGAAAAAAAGTATTTAATCACGACTAGCATTCACTGCAGAGCTCATCTTCCTTACGTTGATTGGGCAGGGAAGAGAGAAAGTTCTGGATTATGAAGATGTCCTTGGGAAACTAAGAGTCAAGGAGAACTCAAGAAATGAGTAGGAGGGGCCTTTCACAGGGAAATTTTTGAAAAGGGAGAAGAGAGGGGAAGAAGTTATTTAAAACCTCGAGTTCCAACTGGATTTTCCTCATCACAAAGCTGAGATACACAAAAGACAGAGAGTTGGGGTAGATGAACAGATTTCTAGGTAAGATACATACAGGTTACAACTGAATCAAGGAGGAAAAGTTCATCTCTGGGAGAAAACGGAGAGGGGGAAGGGATAGAGAAGGACCCTGAGGATAGTTATTAAGGTGGGAGAAGTTAGTTCTAGGCAGTAATTACAAAAAGAGAAAAGAGTATCCCTCCCTGCTGGTGTGGGAGACGGGATCACGATTTGAGGAGATCTGGAGGCAGTGTAGGCTACAAGTGTGGTACACATGGCGCTGACAGGCTTCAGCCCATCAGGGTAGCAAACCCTACAGCCAGGATGAAACTGCACATCATAAGGGAAAATAAATCTTTGCCATAAAGTCCAATAAAATGGATACTTTGGGAGAGGTGTGGGAGAGGGTTTAACTCCTCAAAGCAAAATGGTTAATGTTACAATCTTTTGAAACTCTTGCATAATGTCAAGAAGGCCCAGTCCCATTAGGAAAAAGGAGACAAAGGAGACACTCTGCTAATGAATATCCCAGAAAAGGACGTGAACAACACTCTAATTGAGAAGACTATTTATTTTGAGCTGTTTATTTAAGCACAGGAGGATTCCTAATGGAGCCATCAGGCCTCACTCATTGGCTAATAGTTTAATTAGGCCCATCTGGTGGAGGCTGTGGAGAGAACTGTCCCAGCTCTCATATTGGCAGAGAGGTAATTTGTCATCCCGTGGCCCAGTGACTGGCACGCGAACATCTCTAAAGCCAAACAGAAGCTCAGCAATCTGTCTCACATGAGAATAGCTGAGAGCTATTGGAGGCATTTGTGTGGTTCACCTTGGCACACCGAGGAGAAATGACACTATTGCACAGTATCCTTGAGGTAACCTCGGCAGAGAAATTCAGGCAGAGTCCCTGAAAATCAAGTCAATCTTGCCATTGTCAGCCAAACCGAATATAGGGAAGAGCTTTTTCCTCCCTTTTTCCCAACATCCCCTCTTCTGTGCCATCCTGATAAAACAATATGGTGAGGATGTTTTCTATTAGTTTCAGTTCAGGGGCATCTTTACTTCAGATGCCAATTTCACTGCTACAAAATCTTGGAACAAAAGAATTTCCCTTCTGAATAGGAGGAACTTGCTCTTTTTAAGAAATTCTGTTTCTACAAAACTCTATCAAGTGATGGAGCTGCAAATAAAGAACAGCACTGCAGAGACTTCTTCACACAACTGTAACCAGTCTGTAAGCTGAGTAAGTTGATAAAACTATGGGTTAAATCAACTAAGGAAGGAAAAAACTTCAAAACTGTAACAGCAACTGCCTTAAAAGCTGAAATCAATATTTTCTTCTCAGACTGGTGTTACTGTTAGTATTAGTGTTAGAAGGTGTTAAAACCACCGCTGCCTCTTTAGGGGTAATTCTTGAGAAAACATGGGACAGCATACCAATGAAAGTTGTATCTCACATTTGTTTATCCACAAGTATTTATGTGGCAGTTTTTCTTGTTCTTCATTCGAGTATAACCCACTGCCTTTTCCAAAACCCCAAAAGCACTTAATATGTCAAATATTTTATCAGCTTTTTTTTACAGGCTCATAATGTCAGTGCTGACTAAACTGAAAGAAGCAAAAAGCTCATCCAATGCAAACATGCCAATTTCCACTATAAATGACACTTGAAGAGTCTGAGTAGCCTCAGAGGAGGCATCATAGCTTAAAAAAATCTGTAAGTTAATAAATCACTCAGCTCTATACAAGTCAGGTACCTATCTATACCTTAAGAAGAAAAGATGGAGACAATACAGAGATTAAAAGAAACTGATTCTTAAGAACTGAAAGCAGCTGAAGCAATTGTTTTAATTAATCTCATGGGCAAACAGTCCATTTTGATCTCTTGACAGAAAAATATTAGTATCCTTAAATCATTTTTCTGTGCCTGGCAATATTCACCACAGTTTTCTCAGTGTAAGTTAATACTCCTTTTTATTGTAGGATTTTTTCATGAGCTAGACATTGCTGAACCAAAGAGCGATGTTTGAATGCCATAAATTGAGCTTTGAGCAACCTGATCTAGTGAAAGATGTCCCTGCCCGTGGCAGGAGGTTGGACTAGATGATCTTTGAAGGTCCCTTCCAATCCAAACCATTCTACGATTCTATGAAACTGGATTTTGCCGCTCTTCTCACCTTGTCTGGTTGTGCATGCTGTTGCAGATGCACAGTCATGCGTTCATACGTTATAGATGCTAATTCCTGTGTATCGTTCTTACAATGGATAGACACATGTTTTAAAATTAACACAAGTGAGCTCAAAAAGTTTCAGTCTGCAGTTTCAAACCTAGGAAACAATGCAGTTTACTAAAATTCTGCCAGTCTAGTTGCCCCATTAATTAATTTTGCTTCATATGCAAGTACAAGCCTCATTAGTTTGTATCATTTTTAACAACATCCTGAAAGAATCAGCAAGTCAGTTCTGTACTCAGCCTGATAAACTGTCAAGACAATTTTGCCAGCAAAGCTAACGCACGCAGTGCAAATATTTACCAAGAGATTATCTGTTCTTAAAACAAAGTCACTAATCCAGGTTGTCTTTTCCAGCCATAATTCTGAACATGTATATTGAGTGAGCTAAAAGCATAGTAACAAAAATGTTTTGCAATGTAAGAGCTTCAGGATCATCTGCTGCCTTCAGCCAACTCTCTTTTGAAAGCTCATTGTTGTGTGTCTTGCTGCATTGTGAATTCTGCTTTGTTTACAAAAGTGGAGGAGACAGTGGGTAGAGTGGAAACATTTTTACTATTTATATATGCACTTGACTGGTATTAACTGGTATTTTTGACTCCTACTGATCGGTTTTCTCTTCACTCACCTGTCTCACTTGTCAACACCATGTGGAACAGGTGACAGTCTTGTTCTTGTTCCTTGTTTTCCAGCTAAAAACTGGTGTGTCTTGTGTCTGAAATGTCTAGTTTTAGTCTTGTGTTGGTACTTCCATGATACAAATACTTCATAATAAATGACATGTTACTAAAATTACTCAGTAGCATGCCTACTTGCTACTGGAAAAGTGCAGGAGTGCCTCATGTAGTTTGCAAAACTTGGAATAAAATTGATCTGCCATCATCTACATTGGTAAAGATGACATAATAGAAATGAGGCCCTGGAGATGAGAGTAGCCTGAAGCTGCAGTACAGAGCTACATCGACCACAACAGTCACATCCCTACCAGCTTGGATAGTGCAGGAATGGCTTTCCAAAGGGGTATTTTCCACGGGAGCTGCACCCCTGAGTCCTGGTGCCTCAAGGAGAGGCAAACAGGATGGGTGCCCAAGACACAGGACTGCCCAGCTACCCACCTAGACGGGAAGAGAGCGGCTGCCTAACACACACAGTGAAGGACAAAAATGGTAGTTGGATAATAGATCACTTCACTGTGACCCAGAGCAACGTGCTGGATTACTTCAGGGAACTCAGGGAACCCCAAAGTAGATTAAAGGGATATTTTTCCTGTGAAGAATGAGAAAAAAAGATATCAAAGGTTTGTTCACTCTTATATCTTAGAAAAAGGCAATCCAACAGGAAAAGGCTCAAGCTATCAATTTATCTCTGTGGAAGACTGTATGGTTATTTATCTTTTTTAATTATGCTTCAAAAGGAACATGGTGCTGCAATAAATAACATTAGGCAACAATAAAGGGAACAGCACAGAGCTGACTGTAACGTGTTCCCCTCACCCTCTTCGTTTTAACCTCCATAAAAGTGTGGGTTTTTCCATGTTGTTTGAGATATTCAAGACTGTGATATTTCTGGAAGCAAGCGAAACGCAGCTGCTTGCTGATTAAGGGGATATAGGAGATGGCAGGATTACATTAGTATGATGCATGTGCTGCTTCCCAGGGACCAGCAAGTTCCCAAATTTAGATACACACACACAGTCGCACCTGGGCACGTCTAAAAATGTGGCACTTCCACCAAAGCCTGAGCAGAGTTTATTATCACTTGTGTACTAGAGAAAATCCATAAAATTCCTTGATGAGGATTGGGAAAGCACTGATACCTTTTTTAAAAGAATTCCAGTACCTTTGAAGGATCTTTTTCACTTTTAAGTCTCAAGACGCCAGCTAGGAAGGGCATTTGAGCTGCAACATTTGCGTTGAGCCAGATCTTCTGCACAGTGAAAGCATTTTCAGAAGGAATTCATTTTACAGGGCTTACTTTGAAAAGTTTTCACTCAGGACACTTATGAAGAGGTTTGCTTTCCAGAAGTGAATGGCATCTCTCTGAAGTTTGCATTTTTCTGAAAGTTTGACAC
Source organism: Aptenodytes patagonicus (assembly GCF_965638725.1). Classification (NCBI taxonomy): domain Eukaryota; kingdom Metazoa; phylum Chordata; class Aves; order Sphenisciformes; family Spheniscidae; genus Aptenodytes; species Aptenodytes patagonicus. The sequence continues at coordinate 159,715,213 of NC_134950.1, forward strand.
AGCTTGGGTAGTCAAACTCACTGCTCTTTCTTGTTGTTTGGTATTTGGAAGCAAATTAAAGGGAATTAGTTAAGACTTTTTCTGGTATAACTTTGGCCCTAAAGCTTTTTTGTAATCATGCTGGCAGTAATGTAACAATTTATCTTGCAGACAAGTTTAACAACGTCATAATTTCAAAAGCTAAACAGGCTTTCATATTTCATTCAGCAGGAGAGAACTGTTGGGATTTTCATGTAGTTTTGCCTTTGTAAAAATAGAAGTTGGAGTGTGAGACATAGATCATCCTTCACACTCATTAGCATCTTAATGCCTATTCAATTGTTAACAGATTTGATGTAGCTACTAGAAAGATAAGACTCGGTTGTGATTTACGTCTACACTTTCCAGTCCTGTAGTAGTCAGTTATATTGCGTTTTACTAAGTGTAATGTCAGGTCTCTGAAATAAATTTTCAACCCTTTGAAAAAAATAATAAAGACAATGATAAAGGAAAATGCCGATATGCCCTCTCCAATTTCTTTGCAAAGTGATAGTTCTGATTTGTTATTTTTGCAGAGCTCAGAAAATTCTCCCCAGCAGAAATAATAATTAATTGTATAATTTGAAAATGAAAGATGAATGTATTCTGCACAACTTAACCTTATAGTGTAATAGCATAAAGCAACATAAACATTCACAACAGAATGATTTGCAGAAATTGTAATACAGAGAAGTTATTTGAAGATTCATATTTTGCTGTATTTTTAATGTATGACTCTACGTTTTTATCAGGAACAGAGTATTTGGGTTGGCTTGGTGAATAGCAAACACTTTTCTGAACATGTACAGACCAGGATGTAGCTATTACACTTTGTATACACTTTAACGTCTCAGAAGCTATCAGCTCCAAAAAGAGCTGTCAAACCCAAGAGCATCATGGCATTGTATTTAGAAATGTTCTTAGTGTCAGGAATGATTGGAACTACTCAAATTAAACTACATATCAACAAATCCTGGCTAACCGAATCTTACCATCCAAATACAGGCTACTGTAGCCCCATGTGTCATTCATGGTATGTCCCTCTTCCTTCCTCTCCCTTAAAGACTGGGCTGAACCTAACCCTAAATCTAATACAGGTGTTTAGGATCTAAACACCGGCAATATGCATTTGACATGCCTCTTTGGTTTGACTCCTTTGCAGTCCGGCACTCATTGCCCAACAGTTATACGTCCTGTAGCATCAGAGCAAGCCAGAACCCAGAACATCACCAGGATCACCAGAAGGTCCACCAGAAGGTGTTTTGTTGGCAGAAGTATCATTACTGACATAGCTGAAACAGAGTCAGGACTTTCAAATGAAAGAAAGATTCCTCTGTTCAGAGAAGTCATGTTACGCCAATATGGCAAACAACATTTTGGTGGTTTGGAATATCGATGGGGAACTAGACATCACCGGCATTTTGCCATAAGATATTCATGTACTATTGTATGCTGGCTGTGTTATAGTCTAGAAAGTGTCCAGCAGAAGTTGAACAAAACTCCTACATACGTGGTTCATTTATTTCAGCAGCGGGGCTTTAATACAACAGATGGAAACTTTCAATCTTATTGTCTGTGCTGTACCTACTGTGTGGAGGCAGAGGATTTGAATTTTCAGGTGTGCTGATTCAATGTTCCATGACTTTTGGTGGACTGGAGGGAAAACTGCAAGTTTTATTTGCTATTTTTAAAAGAAAAAAAATGGTCTGGAAAGTTCCCTTGCATGGATTGTCCAGTAGGTCAGATGATCTAATGGCTCTATTGGATCTAAAGATCTGTGAATCTTCCTCAGACTAAGGGGGTCACTTGAATGCATTGGATTAGATACTTCAATATTGACTGCAACTGTCAGAGGACAGTCTTTATATCCTGCTGTGTTAACCCTTGCTTTGAACTGGAGTATCAAAACTTTCTGGACTTGTAGATCATCTGGCTGGTGTTATTAGCGCTCCTGTATTGCGGGAGAAGGGAGGAGGGGGGCAAGAAATGAATCAAGCAGCTTTTCTCAGACAGGGCATAGCTTGAGATTATATTTGCACAGTGCTGCTAGAAAGTGCCTTGAATGCACTTTTCATCACTTGGCAAATTAGATCTCTTCCTGTCAGCGAGTTAGACTCTAAAAATGTAAAATGTCTGTGGCAGAGATTTCCAACTGCCAACAAAAGGCTCACTTTCATGAGGAAAATAATTTAAAATGCTTCTGAGTCATTGTGAAAAATATGGGCCATGACTGTGTCTGCAAAACCCCATTGAGCTGAGGCACCGAAGACAAGAAAAATTGCATTCATACCACTGTGATCATCATCTGTCCATTCAGCGCAGTACTCTCCAGGAAAAGACAAAGCTGGAGTGACAGCTCAAGGAGCAGCCTGCGCCTTTCTGTGTCACTGCTTGTGCTAACCTGTGGCACCACGCAGGAGCGGGGGGGTAGAGGAGTGTGAGAAAGTAAACCCTCCGTGCAGGTTTCTTTTTCCTCCTCTCTTTTCTTCGTCCCTGAAGTCTTGATGTAAACTTGCTGTGATAGATGCAGGTGGCTAAAAATAGTGTGGTTTTTGTGTACCATACAAGCAAGTGAATAATTTTCTGCTGTAAGCAGGATGCCAAGGGACAGCAAAAAACTGATGGTAATGGCAGGTAAGGTACAATGATGGAGTGCGGCTTCCAGCCCACTAAATCAGTGGCAGAGTACTTGGCACATTTGCCAATGCTGCGGCAGCCGGAGAAAAGCCCTGGGGAAACACCCCCTGCATTTAAAAATTATACTTGAGATATACGTTTTATACCAGGGGTTTGATAATTTATCCTTGCAGCATAGGAACCCTGCAGTAACAAGTGATAGTTCTTATTATATTACTTCTTGCAGCTTCTGCCTCCTGGATTTTCAGGTTCTCTGCTTCTAGCCAAGAGTATACCATATATATCTCCCCACCAGTTTAATTGTCTTGGGGCATGAAAGTTTAAAAAGTACAGTAAATGCTGGACAGAATCTAGGAAGAAATCATCACAATCAGTTCAGATTTCCCTGGTTGTACCTCTCATATCATCAGCACTACATCTGGAAGTTATGTCATACAATTGTAACAGATGAGACAGTTCTTATGTATAGGATTGTGCTCTGACTTTTGGACGAGTAGAGAATTCACTATTAAAGATTCCCATTTTGACACTTTGGTGAGTATAAGGCCCATTATTATTTTGTGTCCTGATGCTATACTGACTCTTACTAGCAGCAGTTTCCATCATCTGGAATGAAATCCTGATCCTTTTGAAGTCAAACGGCAAAATTCCCATTGACTTCAGTAGGACAGATTTAACTCCCAGAGCTGTACAAGATCGTAAGTCACCTAGCCAGATCCTTCAGCAGTGGGTATTTTTATCAAGTCGACCTCGTTTATGGAGTTGCCTCAGAAGGTCTGCTTAGACTCAGAGAAGATACAACCGGAATAAAGCAGGTGCCTTCCTAATTGGAAAGTGGGGGAGGCTGAGTTTTACAAGAGGTATTTAGTGCTAAATAAGGAATAGAATTGTTTCCCTGGGGAGCTTGAAATCCTTTTAAAACTTTTATAGCTTCCTATTTCTTTGCCTCTGGTTCCCACTGCCAGATGGAGCATTTCATGTCCCAGAAGGTGGCACTTCTGTATCCTCACCAGGCTTGCCGCACAAGGGACGATAGAGGGAGCAGCCAGGAAGCAAACCTGCTATTTGAGGGGTGGTGACAGCAATGCTGCTCATGGGGTGCAAAGAGGCAGAGCAGAACAGGGTGTCTTGCCCCTTTCATGCTCAGTATTGTTAATTGTATGGCGAAGCATGTCTGAATTCCTGAACTGAGTGATGGGCTGCGAATTGCATCCCCACTGCAGCAATATAATCTAAGCCATATAAATTTTCTACTCAGCATGTTTGTTTCTCCCACCATTGCAACAAAACCAGATTCAGGAGGATGCTTAGATCCTTTCCGCTGGATGATGAATGCAATCTATAGCCACACTCTCCTTCATTATGCAAATAGTTCAGACAAATCATCCTTCCCTCCACTTCCCTATTTAAATGTGCTATTGTGAACAAAAGATCCAGTGCCATTGCAAGGACTAGTATTAGATTGTTCACATCATTAGTTTAAATGAGATTACGATTATACCATCTGCATTCGGTTGTACTCCATTCAAACCTTGTCATTGCCTTTGCCAAACTCAACATCTTTTGGGGTGTTTATTTGGACACCATTTACCTGTGTTTCCAGCCTATTCAAAGACACCTCACTGCCTGTAATGGCTGCATTTGATTTCCTTTATTTAAACATTGCTGGTTTGCTGGGTCTTTATGTCAGATTTCCTGTTCCACATTATTAGTATTTAAACTTGCACCTTTTTAAAATCAGACGCCAAATTAACCTCGTGTTGCTCTTTTTCTAAGCATTCCTCGCTTGCTAGAATACCCTGGAAATTAGCTAATTTTCTCTCATGCCTGGCATTGGCAGCCAGATATGAAAGCCAACTTCACCAACTGGCAGAGTTCACCATCCAGTTGTTGGCCCTGCTGAGCACACATGGGACTCAAACCAGAAGCCCCGTGGTCCCCTGGCAGCAGATCTGTTGATAGCTGCAAAAGGGAGCCATGTCCTGTGTCAGAGAGCTGAGCTTCTGTGAGCTGGAAGCAGCTCTTCCCACATCTCCCCCCGCCATGGTAATGTGCTGCTTGGCACGCTGATGGTCCCAGGACCAGTTGACACCCGACTGCCTGTGCAGTACTTGCTCTCCCGGTGTGATTTGGCTGAAGTCTAAGGTGCTCTTTAGTTCTTAACAGCAAAGTCCTGCCAGTCTGACTCATATCCCTCCAATAGCCTGCTTTACATATACTTGGACATTTCCAGCAGTGCCTCCAGTTTTTATGTTAATGTTTGCATTTGGTGACGTTCCCCTGTCATAGAAGTCACCCTCCGTGCCCCGGCTGCATTTAGCAGCTGTGCTGGTAGCAATTTCCCACTGCCAAATCCTTCTTCAAATCCCTTCTCAGGATGGATGAAGGTTGCCAAGCATGGCACGCCTGGCAGCCCACTCCTGTTCTGCATCTCATCTCAATTCCCACTCATCTGACGGAGCACCAGAGAGGTCACGGGCGTTTGTCCTTTGGCTGCCAGAGGCAGCTCTGGTGCCCGGTGGTTAGGCAGCTGGGCCTTCCTCTCCCCTGCTCATCTGCCTTTTGCCTGAAATACTTGCAGGGACAAATAAGAGGCTTGGGGAGACCATGCTGAGATGCAGCTATAGGAATAAAGAGGCACTGAACCAGCCCTTTCCTTTTTTATTTAAACCAGCTGCAGCCACAAGAGCTGTCTACCAGCTGTCCCCTATCTTCCAGAAGAATTTAAGTTGTGGGCAGCCTGTGACATGTTTTGCATCATTTCTGTCATCAGAAGTAGAACTTTTGATTGCAAAAGACTGCATCCAGGATAAGGTTACAGTCATGGCAGATTACTTGTAACATGTAACACAGATCATTAAATTTGCATAAAATTGCGCAGGGAGGACAGCACAATTTGGCTGCTCTGAACAAGATACATTCAGAGACAACAGAAGTAGTCCCATTTATGTGTGAGCACGCAGGAGTTATTTCTTCCTCTGATTTTGTAAGTCTTTCATTTGTTTCCTTATTAGAGGACTATCCATTCAGTGTAAGGACTTTATTTTCTGTGTATTTTATGGCTCTATGTGTTGTGGAGGTTTAAGGAATAGCAATAACCATACAATGCAAAGTCGCAACACATCATGCGCACAGTGTACAACACAAACCTTTTATTAAAGGGAGATGAAAGATGGCCAGAGTTAAATTACTGACCTGGGTCTCAGGAGAGCTGAAAAATTCCCTGAGTTCTATGTCATCCCTCCTCAGCATTTTCAGTTTCCCATATATAAAACAGAAATATTCATTCCTTTCTGAGTGCCCTAAACATTTAAACTGTAAGCTTTGTATACTGTCTCATGGCATATAAATACTCAGTACTTAGTTCAGCTGGCTGCAGTCTTTTACAGGGCCCCTAGATGCTACTAAAATTTAAATTATGAATCAGTAACTTTGCAATATTTTCTGTCATATTCACCAATCATCCTACTGAGGTTTGGAATGCCACGTGTTGATTAGGCAAGATTTTAAATGACTGCTTAAAGTGTCATAGACAAAACCCACCAATTCACATGGCTTTAATAAAATGTATACCAAATAAAAACAATAAAAAAGGTAGCCAGCATCTGTCTGCATTGAGATTTTAAATATAAGGAGCATTTGGAAGATGAGTACAGGACCCTGAGCTTTAATTTATTACAGCTTTTGAGTAGACCACTATTAAAGTTGGCTTATTAATTCAGATATATCTGAACAGCATTTATGCTTTTATATGAATATTTTGCCAACCTACATACTTACAAAATTGTAATACTTTCCAAAATGTTGGACTTTTTGTTATTTTCTAAGGGTGTAGCCCATATTTTAAGCTGCTTTCCTATGTTGCAATGTAGTTTCTGCATCAGTCTTGCCATTATAAATTATTAGAAATCTGTCCATTTCTTCTGTTTAGCTTCAAGTTTAACATAGTCCTTTGAGAACGGTAATGGCAGCTAATGAGACTTGTGAAGAGTCTTCTGCTGTTTCAAAGTGCCCGTATAGCGAGGAGCGGAAAGCTAAGATTCCCTTATCCTGTTTATGACCTGACTCCAAATGATACACACTGCTGGAGAGAAGGTAATTTAATGCCCATTATTACCATACAGTCCTGCACCTCCTTTGAAGCTGTCAGCTTCAAAATCAACTCCAGTCATGTATGTTCATTTGAAACCTTTGCTGAGCTTTTTATCAAAGCATGACACAGAGCTGCTTCCTAAATACCTTTCCTTTCCCGCACACCCAAATTAACCACTTTATCCTCATCTAACCAAAGGGAGAGATACTTTGAGGCCCAGGCATATATAGTAACTGTTGAAACATGGCATAAAGAGAAGGAACATGCTAATTAGATTACTGAGGCACTTTAAAAGGATTTGCTTCCCTTATAGAGTGTGCAACACGGCTGGCATGTTAATTCAATTGTAAAGTAAATTATTTAAAGTAATAAATCATTAACTTCACATTTTAGTGAAGTATCTCATTAAGATGCAGAAACATGGAAATTTGATGCATTTATGAAAGTACAAGACAATGCTCAGGTTGTTTGTGAGGTGGCAGGTTTGGCTTCTCCTGTGCCTGAAGTCAGAAGAGCAGATTCTCAGCTGTGGGGTGGATATGATCTATAGGTGTCCTCCAGCCCATTTCCTTCATCTGCTGACCTTGGTACCTGATATATGGGCACGTCACTCAGCACTTGGCTGCAAAGAGGCTGGAATACTTGTAAAGGTTTTACAAGCTGTGAGGGAATTTGGTATTTGAAATAATTTCTTTGTGGAAGGACACGGGGGAACATTTTATGAACCTTCACTTTTTTTATAAGCTGAGCCTTCCCTGTGTGTTTGATCTGCACTCTCGTCCCTGCTTCTCAGCTACAATGAACACGATGCTAATTCTGTCTGTGCGGAGCTACTTCTGTTGGATACTGTTCTGTGCTCTGCAGCAGTCCCTTGCTCCTTCAGGCCTGCAATGGCCAAGTACACCTAGAACATGGTCCTTGATGGCTTGTTTTCAGGGAATACAGGCATTTTTCATTAGTAGGTGGCAAAAAAAATTGGGAAAGACTGTGGCATACCTTAAGTGTATTTTTTGCAAGGAAATAATACAATCCTAACGTCACCCCAGCAATGCCTGGGGAAGTCAGAAAGTCACCAATGCTCATGGATGAACCAGCTGGCCAGCAGGTTAGAAGAGATGGCAACATCTCAGGCACAGCAGGAGGGAAATGAAGACTTTGCCCATTTCTGGAACTGTGATTTAATCTTTAAGTCAAAAGGGCAGAGAAAGCTGAAACAAAACAAAGTGAAAATTAAGGAAGGGATCCTCACAGGTCCTGTTACCCTTCCACTCGGGTTTCTCGTCCACCTGAATAAAGGCACACAGGCTAATCCATATAGAAATCACCTTCTAGGTAATGCAGTAAAGTCAGTATATATCTTTGGCTGGTTTCTTGGTGGCTTCAGAGAGTAAGTGTCAGGAGGTCAGGGAACATTCCTGTGATAGTGAAAGTCAGAGGAACATGCCATCTCTAAGGATTTGGACTTCTAATTGCAAATCACCTTGAACAGTAGCAAAGCTGAGATTCATGCAGCAGATTTCCATAGTTTGTATATAGACTATAGAAACTCTGGCAGCCGAATCAAAAGGAACCATGGGAAGGTTATCTCTACTGGATATATTCTTTGTTTATCATATGAAAGTCTACTATTAATAGCAGCTGTACACACACTTCAAGGAGGATTGTCTCTTCATATGAAATCCTGGAAGAGATGGGGCCGACTTCCTAATTGCTAAAGAGAAGGAGGAGGACACCTATTGTTATTATGTACCAAAAATGTTATTAAGTCCCCAGTGCTACAAGCAGCAAAATCTTGTAACTGATCCATGGAAGTGAGGTGAATTCTGGAATCTTCATAACCAATTCCAAATATTTGACAGCAAGTTTCATTAATGTATATATTCCTGCTCTGCAAAGAGATAATAAAACCAATTTCCATAGAAACATCACAGGACAGTAGCATTCTTTTGGGGGGGGGATTGGTATGCAACTGTTGGTAATAAAGCAGTGTTAAAAAACAATAAGAGCTGGCCATATAAAACCAGAATAAAAAGAACGTAATTAGGATGCTTTGAAAAGCGGCTGTGATATTGAGCAAAAGTCTGTGTCCTGTTCTGACTGTACACCAAACTCTAGGTGAAAACCTGTGCACCACTTGGAAATCACACACAGGGAACTCCGCTACAACCAGTTTTTAACTACAGTTGCCAGTAACTTAGAAGTTTTGACATCTTATAAAGAAGTTACTTTCATAGAAATCCCAAAGGATTAGGCTGCAAGTATTGGATCACCTCATAGGGACAACAAGCTGTCCTGAATGGACAGCTTAGTACTCAAATGTCAGTGCGCCCAAACTGCACCATTCAGATCACTGCGGCACTGCATGCTGCATGTTGCCTTGAATCCAAACTTTCAAGACAGCCTTGTGACTCTTTGGGTTTTAAAAAGTAGCACTTCTTACTTAAGAACTGCATTTTAATACCTCTGTAGGAGCACAAGATGTATTTTGATCTGTGCTGACCTGTTACCTCTTAGGAAAGTGGCACCATCCCTGACTTGAATCCTGAACTCCCAAAGCTGCTGTCCTGTTGATACTATAAATCAAGCATTGCTGGATGTGTTCAGTAAACTACACATTTCTGAATAAAGTTGCTGCCTACATCTGGATCATCACTGAAGATCATTTTAGTGAGCCCTGGGCTCTGGCTGCCGTATCAGGGATGCCTGGATCAACAGAGTCCAGTAGTATCACAGAAAGGAAAGAACCAGCTTTGTGAAAACGTGATGGAGTGTATGTGAACATATGTGGAGTTTTAAGTTAGAATATAAACCTGAAGCCAATCTGTCCTGCTTACAAATTTGATCTGCCTAAATTACTGGGAGGAAGAGGGAAACAATAATACCATTAAAATAAAATCCTGTAGTATTATCAATAGCAAGCTTACTGCATTTCAGAAATGTGTTAGTTGCAGTTAATGTGCAGTGGGTGCTAAAGAAATATTTAAACTATCTTTCAAGAATTTAAATGAAAAATGGCTTCTATAAATACCAATCGGTTTACTTAAATGCAACCAACTGTGACAAAGAAGTGGTTGGAGGAGAAATAAATCAGAAGGAATTAAAATGCATTTGTTTTGAGAAGTGACTACTGATTTCAGTGAAAAGCCATATTGGGTTGAATAAAAGTGGTGAATATTTGCTCATTTATTTAAACCATATTCTTTCCATATATCAGTATCAGTTCCACTGTTAATGAAATTAATTCAATTAAATGGGTTCAGCAAAACCATATAAATTAGAAAAATTAAACTGGCAACAGTAGTGGTAACACCTAAGTCTTTGATGCAAAAAGAATAATCCCATTGAAATTGATAAAATAAGCACAGAATTAATCCCAGGTACTGGGTTGAATATAAATGAATTGAGGCGATATCCTGGATGTACATTTTGTGTGTGTTTATACTCTATAGTATATAATTGTGAGCAGCAATTAAGCATGGTACTTGAGCATGGCTGTAACTGTTAATATATGTGTAGCTGTTCTTTGACAAATCCAGCTGGGAGATGCAGGAGTTTGGGAATCTGGGATCACATGCATTGGAAAAAGAAAAGCGGAAAATCAAGGCATTTAGGGAAGGTCAGAATTATACAGCGAGGCATGTTCATGTAATGATTTGCCATATTATTATCTTGTTTCCTTTATGTAGTTTTAAACCTGTGCATAGCTTTTGGTGCATTAGGCAGTGGTTTTTTGTGTGTCTTAATAGAGACATAACCAAAGTATATTACAGAGCCAAAGATATAATAGAGAGAGGAGCTGATCCTCTGTGTGACCTTCCTGGTCTTTGTCCTCTTCTAGGCTCGAGAAACTACAGCTGCGATTGAGGCAAGGCCACACTGAGGAGTGCTCTGTGCAAATGGGTACCGTCCCGTTACTGCCTGAGCGTGACTTGCTCCGGTCGCGTTTCCTTTGGGCACAGTAAGGAGCTCACTGTAAAGTTCAGGCAGTACAGAAACCTATGGGAATGGTACTTTTGAATTCAGGAAACCCCAAATTCATCTGTGCAGTGTAGGTAGCTCAAGGAGCTGATGGGGAGTGTGATTAAATGCATTTGTTCTTGTTCTCCAAGCTCAGCTGTATAGCTCTGCAGCTGCATCCCCCCTCAGAAGCTTGCAATCCCAGTTCTCACTTTGGAGTTTTTGCAATGGGATTTGTAGGTAGCAAAGGAAAACATTAAAAGGGATGCATTTTTCTCAAGCTGGGGAACTTTCCTGTTTTGCTTTGATTTCCCTATGTGCTGCATAAAGAAAGGGCCATGGGAACATTTTTTTACGATCAAGACATTCTGATTTTGAGAGGTCTCTGTCTTGTCTTAGCAGAGTTGTAAGGTGCATTTTATATGTTTGATACCATTCCCCCCCCAAAAAAAAAACCAAAAAACCCTGAATTGTCTGCTCTTGTTTTTTAATGTACTTCCTATGCTGAGATTTTACCCATTTAAACCAGTAGATCCATTCTTCAACAGATGAAACTGTCAGAGATGCAAATATGTGCAATAGTTTAATCTAGTGCACGAGTATGGCACCAGTAAGTCTACAATTTTACCCCAGGCGAGGAGCAGGTCATAGAGTTTGCTTTGTGTCCTGGTTTCAGCTGGGATAGAGTTAGTTTTCTTCCTAGTAGCTGGTACAGTGCTGTGTTTTGGATTTAGGATGAGAAGAATGTTGATAACACACCGATGTTTTAGTTGTTGCTAAGCAGTGCTTACACTAGTCAAGGACTTTTCAGCTTCCCACGCCCTGCCAGCGAGAAGCCGGGAGGGGGCACAGCCAGGACAGCTGACCCCAAACTGGCCAAAGGGACATTCCATACCATGTGACGTCATGCTCAGTACATAAACTGGGGGGAGTTGGCAGGGGGAGGGGTCACTGCTGCTCAGGGACTGGCTGGGCATCGGTCAGCGAGTGGTGAGCAATTGCATTGTTCATTACTTATTTTGTATATTCTTTTATCATTATTATTATTATTATTATTATCATCCCTTCCTTTTCTGTCCTATTAAACTGTCTTTATCTCAACCCACGAATTTTACTTTTTTCCTGATTCTCTCCCCCATCCCACTGGGCAGGGGGGGAGTGAGCGAACGGCTGTGTGGTGTTTAGCTGCCTGCCAGGTTAAACCACAACACTTTGTAATAAACTTTTTCTGCTACCACATCGCTTCTTCATAGCTTAGCATCTCCTTGCTTCCACAGTAATAAAATAACTGAGCAGCTATTAGTGAAGTACAAGTATATATATTTGAAACAGGGTCCCTTCTCATACCGAGAAGAGATGTTGATCTGTTCTGTAACATCTTCTTTTCCAGATGGCTACGCAGAATGTGCTGCTGGTTTGGTTCACTAATGATTTTATAATGTATTTTAATCTGACACCACAATTGCCTAGATCATTCTTACAGATATATTTCTTAAAAGCCAAATAAATAGTAGTAGTACCACATCATCTAAATGTAATTGGAAGAAGCCACAGGCTTCCTACCTGCATTAATCAACTGTAGATGAGCTTAATTAATCTCTCAGATCTAAATGGAGAAAGAGAAATGAGAGCTATTTGCTTGAAAGCCAGTATAGCAGGCTTTGAAAACATAAGAGCTGTCCTGTTTACAGGTAGGGATGTGTAATGATTGCTGTCTTGCTTAAAAACTGTTCATCTCTGTGAAGGAAACACAGTCAAACACTTGGGGCTTGGTTTTGTTCCAAAACATAATTTCTTTCCCAAGACAGAATTTGCCTAAAGCTCAGCTGTGTATATGAGGGTCCATCACTAATACCTCACAGTACTTAGCTCCTTCACTAACTCTTCATCACTTATTTCCTAGGAGAGTAAATGTGTCATTTTTATTAATATTTCATCAAATTTATAGGGGCTAAAAGAGGTAGAATAATAACAGGATACCCAACTACAATCTCCTTTTAGGCCACCCCATTTTGCAATATCTCTATTACAATTTGGGTGGCTGAGGTGATGCTTAAATAGAAATATCCATCATAGCTGAAATTCAGGTGCAAATAACAAAATATGTTGACAACAGGACTTTATGCTTTAAGCATAAGACAAACAAGTGCCCCTTTTCGTAAGATTTTACATTTCTCTCATGTTTTGTTTGGGGGTAAATCTGCCAAACACTGTTACACAGCTGGCAGTCTGAAATTCAGGAAAGGGAGCTTTTGTCTTCATCTTCTACCCGGCAAAGTTGGTAGCTTCCTTGTGCTAGCAGATTCATGAAAATTAAATCCAGGGGAATAATTATTTTGTCCAGTCTGACCAGTCTATTACAAACTATTAGATCTCATTGACTCTGTTGAGCTCTGTAATTTGTGCTTAGCCAAAGCATGCTTTCCAGCAAGGCCTCTATGGTCGCTTGGAAGACATACAAAGACAGAAAACCCACCACTTCCTTTAATAATTTTTTCCAGTGGTTAGTCACCCTCACTGTTGCAAATTTGTGCTTTATTCCTAATTAGAACTTGTCTGGCATCAATTTCCAGCCGGTGCTGTTGCTGGGCGCAGAGGTGGATGCCTCCTAGGTCTCTCACTCTTTCTGTCATGTAATTGATTTTTCATGAACAGCACAAAGTAAGGCTGAAATTAGCCCAGCAAAGCAATAGGAGACATGTTGGATCAGGAAGCCTTCCTGCAAGATAATTTTTTATCCTATTTATTCTAATATTTTATTGAGCTTTGCATCAGGTTAGTGGATACTCTTTAACCATGACTTCCTCTGAGGCAGCACGTTGTTGATGCTAATACTGAGAAAATATATTAATCATTTGGCCTCTGGCACACTCTGCTTTCATTCTCTCCCTAGCACATTCTCCCATTTCTCAACAGGATGGTAATGGACACGCAATTTCGCTATCTCGCTGATGGTTCAGACATGTGTAATCCAGATCTCTGTTCCACAAATGTGGGCTTGTAAAACTGGTGCCTCTGGATTGCTTTAGGCTCCTCTGCATGTAGGTACATGTCCCTTGTATGTGTAATCTCATTGTATAGGCATAGGGATGCGTATGCAGATGCTCTCAGGGACTACATCTCATTTAGATAATAGCATTAATTGATAGCAGGAATTGATTTACAAGGTCTCTTGATGTTTTCATTAAATGGATCATTTATGCACTTTATTTATTTTTAAATATTTGCTCTTTAGATCTAGTTGTAGCTCTTCCCACATGGAACTGACTGGACTTTTATAGATAAAAAGCCAAGGAATAAAAATGAAACACAAGTTCCACCAGTTTTGATGGTAATTTAGTAGCTAACGGTACCCAGTGCATTCCCATACACCTAAGAAATCCAAACTGACTGAAAGTCTCTAAAACCTTTTTCTGGAGAGAGACCAGTGGAGCTATAAATTTGATCATGACAGATTCCCTGGTCTGGGATGCAATTTGTGGTCAGAAGCGTCTAGTGATGGCATCCCAGAATGGGCAAGCGCCAGTAACTCAGATTTTGTGCATCCCACGTATTCCAGCCTTGTTTCTTCCTGCTCTCCCACGCCCGAAGTATGTACTCCAGCAATCTCAATGTGGAGTCTATTTCTTTCAGCTATTGGGTCTGTTCCACTTAGTTTAAATAAAGGTCCTAACTCTAGAAATGTTGGCATGTCAGAAATTGGTTTAATTCTGAATCAGAAGAGAGCATATCTCAACATTTCCTGCAGATCAGAATTAAAGGAAAATCTTGTTTTGGAAAATTTCAGGAGAAGTAAATTTAAAAGGTTTTTTAAAATATTTTTCTCATTTTTAGATTCTTTCCATTATTAGGACTGTTAACTAAATTTAATCTTGCTTTTAATTATCAGAGGTAATTACTGATACAGATTACTACAGGGCATAGCAGCCCATTACCACTGTTGCACATTGCACAGCAGTCTTGCATGTCTTCCACGTGGCTGCACCATGGGTAAAACTTTTAAGGCTGACCATTATAAACAGAAGAACATCAGAAAAGAATGCGTTGCATCTGTTTTGGTGAAGTGAATGTTAACTTTGAAGTACTAGCATAGCATAGCATAGAGTGAGTGGCAGACCTTATATCAGCAGGCAGCCCCTTTTTTTCTAGTTTGGTAACATAGTATTTTCTATCCTATGAAAAGATCATTAGTACCATGCCCATCTCCTTAATAATAATATAAAAAAAAATGTGGGGTGGTTTTTTTTTTCCCAAGTCATGAGGGATAGGCTAACAAAAATTTGATTAAAATATCCATTCCAAAAAACTTGGGATCTGAATGCAACCTTTTAATCTTCTCACTTGCCTTATGTGCCAGAGGGTATTGCTCAATGTGTGGGTGGATGAGAAAAAAAAGAGTGTCCATGAAGTCTAGATAGGATGCCAAATGTCAGTGCTGTCTTAAAGCACCTTTATTATCAGTGATAGCTTACCTGGTCTTAGATAAAGCAAAATTATTCAAAACATCTTACTAAAAGTATCTGTTTGTCTTTCCTCTACTAAATGGCAGCTTATTGATTTCTTCACTGTGCTATTACAGTAGCAGAATTTGAAATGTTTTGAAAACATCCCTTAGAGCCACACAACAATAATTATCAGCATAGCAAGAGCTGAGCAGCAAGTAGCTGATAATGACAGAGTCTAATGTCGACTGAATGCAATTAATCATGGATACTACCCATAGAGCTTTGGATTTATACTCAGTTATTATAAAGCACTGATGAGGTCCCCTCTCGATCTTTCACAATGTATGTATTAAGAGTATCTCTTTGCCATAAGCAGAAGAAAGCAGAAGGAATGCTTTGAGACTTGTATTTCTTAATATGTTTACTATCGCTCCATTATGCAGTTAGTGGCTGGTATTCTCCTAGGAAGGCAGTATCATAGAGAAGCAGGAGCAGTTCATGCCTCTAATCTTTCCAGCAGACAAGACAACAGGCAATACATATGCACAGTCCCAAAGTGGCAAATAAGTGCCAGTTTTTTGACACAGGATACCTTTACGCGACCTAAAAACCACCTTTGCCCAGTTTTGCTTAGGGTAAGCAACCACGATCAGCGCTGTGTGCATACTGGTGGCTTCATAATTCATATAAAATTGCATTCATTGTTCTCCTTCTCTCTTGTTCCTGCCATCATGTTCCACTTGATCAATCCACTCTAATAGCTGTTTGGCACTTGACAAGTGACTAGACTCTTAACCCTGAAGTGAGTTCAGAGCAAGGAAAAGGGCACAGGAGTTTGTCATGCTGCAGCACACTTTCAGTCAGACCTGAAACTCTTCATGGCTGAGTAAAGAGGATCTCAATATTCAGAACTGTATTTCTCCAAACTCGATTCAAACACAACTCACAGTCTCACCTAATCCTCAAGAAAGGAAACAGGAGGGAATAGTGATTTTTAAACTGAAGGATGCTAGGTATGCATTCCTAGTCCTCAAGGAATTCCTGGTGGAAAGACCACCCATATCTCCTCTGTGTTCAAAAGAAAAGTGCTTACCTGTCTGCTCTGTGTTTAACTTCAAAACTGAAAGTGAAGGAATAACTCCACTGGTAGTCAAGGCATCTGGCTGATGAAAGGTGTTGTCACTGGCAGGCTGATCAAAAGTCTTGTGCACTGTACACTCTTAAGTGTTTCACTGAATGTGGGAAGTGAAACGTGCTGCTTGAACCTTACTGCTCCTTGTTGGTCACCAACCAATTCAGGAGTGAAAGTCTGCTAATGAAAGCAAATCAACTTCAAGGACTTACAAGAAAAAACACAGCAACAAAACACTTTGTATTGGGTTTGCGTGGCAAGGTTTTGGTAGCCAGGGGGCTACAGGGGTGGCTTCTGTGAGAAGCTGCTAGAAGCTTCCCCTATGTCCGATGGAGCCAATGCCAGCTGGCTCCAAGATGGACCCACCACTGGTCAAGGCCGAGCCCATCAGCGACGGTGGTAGCACCTCTGTGATAACATATTTAAGAAGAGGGGGGGAACCGTGCAACTGCAGCCGAAGAGAGGAGTGAGAGTATGTGAGAGAAACAGCTCTGCAGACACCAAGGTCAGTGAAGAAGGAGGGGGAAGGAGGTGCTCCAGGCGCCGGAGCAGAGATTCCCCTGCAGCCCATGGTGAAGACCACGGTGAGAGAGGCTGTCCCCCTGCAGCCCATGGAGGTTAACGGTGGAGCAGATATCCACCTGCAGCCCATGGAGGACCCCACACCAGAGCAGGTGGATGCCCGAAGGAGGCTGTGAACCCATGGGAAGCCCATGCTGGAGCAGGCTCCTGGCAGGACCTGTGGACCCATGGAGAGAGGAGCCCACGCTGGAACAGGTTTGCTAGCAGGACTTGTGACCCTGTGAGGGACCCACGCTGGAGCAGTCTGTTCCTGAAGGACTGAACCCCGTGGAAGGAACCCACACTGGAGCAGTTTGTGAAGAGCTGCAACCAGTGGGAAGGACTCACGTTGGAGAAGTTCATGGAGGACTGTCTCCCGTGGGAGGGACCCCACACTGGAGCAGGGGAAGAGTGTGAGGAGTCCTCCCCTGAGGAGGAAGGAGCGGCAGAGACAATGTGTGATGAACTGACCGCAACCCCCATTCCCCATCCCCCTGTGCCGCTCAGGGGGAGGAGGTAGAGAAAATCAGGAGTGAAGTTGAGCCCAGGAAGAAGGGAGGGGTGGGGGGAAGGTGTTTTTAAGATTTGGTTTTATTTCTCATTATCCTACTCTGATTTGATTGGTAATAAATTAAACTAATTCCCCCAAGTTGAGTCTGTTTTGCCTGTGGTGGTAACTGGTGAATGATCTCTCCCTGTCCTTATCTCGACCCATGAGCCTTTTGTTGTATTTTCTCTCCCCTGTCCAGCTGAGGAGGGGAGTGATAGAGCGGCTTTGGTGGGCACCTGGCATCCAGCCAGGTCAACCCACTACACATTCTTAGAAGATAATGGGGCCAAAAGAGTGAATAATGATTGTTGATATGGGTGGAAAAGGGTTCTTCGGGATTGATTATGAAGCTGGGCTCTCAAAACTCCGATAGGTGTTGAAGACACAGCTACAGAGTCAGATCCTTTTCTTGTTGCTGCCATCCACCCCTTTTTAGAGTTCACAGTAAGCCTATGGAACATATGGACATGAAATATTACCTAAGATGAAGGCTTAATGGGATTCTATACCTGACCTGATACTTCAGACAAAAAGTGGAAACCTCCACTGAAGTGATGTGGTTTTTATTAATTTTGGAGGACATGGAATGAGTGTTCTTAAACTGGAAAGGACGTAAATTTCTGGGTTTTAGGCAAAAAGCAGTATTAAACTTAGGGAATGGGAAGGAAAACTCCCATGTGGCCAGACTGTTCCTCAGCTGAATTTCCTCAGAACTGGACTGTATGATATAGACAGTTGTTTTCAGTAGGATATTATATTGTATGCAACTTTTGTCTAACTTTCTGAGTTAACTCCTATGTCCTGAAGGTATTTCATGAGAAAAGTCAAGAAAACAAAGCAAGAAATATCATTGACAATATTTCACTCTCTCTGTGAAGAATACTGGGGGTTTTTTGCATTGTCATCTCACTTTTAAGCCGTTCCTCCATAGCGCTTTGGAGAGTGATGGATGGACGTTGGTCTCCTAATACCTTGCTTTAAGTGAAGTGTGATTCCCTTGTGCCTGATTTCCACAGCTAAACAGAAAAATGCAACACACTGGAAATACAATTTTCAGACAAGGCATAAGACTTCAGAGCATGGGTGGTAATTACAAAGTCTACATAACTTTCCACAGAAGTAGAAAGTCCTTATTCCAATATCTTAATCATCTTGTATTCATGAGTTTTCAGTACTCCTGCATATTCCAGTGGATTTCTTTTAATAATATCTTTCTGATTAGAATGGTCTTTTTGCAAACATAAAAAAAAGGAAATAGTTTGTGGGGAAAGTACCATATGATGGTAAATGAAAAAGCAAAATAAAAAAGCAAGCAGTGGAGAAGACTGAAACGATGGTTCCTTGGTTGACTCTCTGGAGTTGTCTCCACAAGTTCATTTTCTGCCTGCAAGTGAAACAGACAGGAGTGTTTTAGTTAGACAGCTGGGAAGCCAAAAAGTATTATTTTGTTTTCCCAGAAAAATAATCTTCTGAAAAATCCCCTGTGGCCCCATAAATAAATAAAAAATAAGCAAAAACAATAGCAGTCAGCAAAATTATTAATCATTGTGTTTTGAGTAAGGGGAAAATTTTAATTATGCAGGATTTTTTTTTTTTTTTCAAGGACGGTATTTGTCATGTGTCATTCTAGTCTAATTACAGTAGAAGACATCTTTAAAGCCAAAGATACTTGGAAGCTGAAATGATCATTTTCTTTCCTATCACCTGTGTTTTTCTGTCTTCTTGGGTTTTTTTCTAAAGCTAGAATTCAGTGCAACACTCCTGAAAACAGGAGGACTCTCCAAGCATTTTTTCTTTCACGTGTATCTTTTTTATTTTACTCCTAACTGGACTGAAATTTGTTAGTTTTGCCATTGGTATTAGTGGAAGCACTAACGAGAGGTTTTATCAGATCAAATGTCTATCTATCTAACATCAACACAGGATTCATATTTTTCCCTTGTTTGCATATCAAAAAGTATAAAAAGAGAACTGCTTGTTCAGGACAAGGAGTTATGAAGTATCAGTGACATATTAGTTATACAACCTGTTTGTTTTCTGCCTTATCACTTATTATCAGTACTTATTTCACTTCGCCACACCACAGAGCAAATGCCAGGCAAGCAACAGAATTGTACATCATTTTCTGCTACACCTGGAAACATTGTCCCCTTACTTCTATGAGAGTGGCTGCCGTGAGTCTGAATTAATGACTCTGTATGTGCGTTATGTTCATGATGGACATTAAGTCTTCCAGGTATAATTTTCTGTAAAGAAAAGTCATTTTATTTCCAGCTGAATAGGCACTCCATCATACTACCCAAGTCAAACAAAGTTACTATTTGGCTTTTCGCCAAGTTGTACAGTATAGAAAGGTCATATTTTTAATAGCTTTGTACTCCATGGTAATCAAATTTGTAAGCCTGGAGAAATAAACTACTCGAATATATCAGTGTTCTCTGTGCATGTTTAACCACTGCTGTTCTGTTCATATGGTACCCATCCTCCATGCTGCAACAGCAGAGCAGGCTGTGTGTTACTCTTATCTTGGTTATTAGCTTTGTACATTAAGGTATATCATGCTAATCACGTAAGAGCAGCGATAGCTAATTTGAACTATTTCTTACTAAACTCCAGTTTTAAGGACTAAACCAAAAGATATTGTTCTCAATCAGATGTCAGCTGATAGACAAACAAGGTTACATTACTGTAAACCTGGGTGCACGTAAGTGTTAATAACTTGCTCAAATCAACAATAGTTAGAAAGAACACCTGCTTTTAAAAGTCATTTTTCTTCTGGTTGACTGGGCATTGCAGTTGCGGGAAATGGATGCTGATTACATGCAAATGAAATTTCTAAGGTTTTCTTGTGTTTCATTTTCAAAAATAACCATGCCCTGTTGTGCATCAGGAACACTCCAGCTTGGTTATTGTTCAGCAGCACCTGTATGTCAAAAAGGAGCTGTGAAACCTTGAAAAGTCCAGAGGAAAAGAGAAAATTTTGCATCAGCACTTGGGCTATCTGTCTTCTTAAACATTAGATTAACCTGAGGTTTTTGTGATTTTATAATAGCAGTTGTTATGGATTGGCTTAGAGTCAAGGTACAATCTGACTGGTGAGAGGAGATGAATTATTAACCTGTAACACAACGGCTGGGAATTGGGGCTGCCAGACAGGACCGTTAGTGCGACATGTATTGATGGCTTCCTGATGACGAGCTTTTTGTCTGTCTCAGAATAGCTGAGGCTAGTTGCGATAGTCACACTGCTTTGGTAATGATACCTTTCTTGGTCATTGCTTTCATTGACCTTTCTCTTTTTCTTTCTTGAATTTTACCTTGCCTGCAATTTGGTGGTCAGAGTTTGAAGTCTACTGCCTTTGGCCATGCTTCTTGACCTCTACAATAAGGAGAGACTCAGATCCTAACCTTTATTTTAAATAGCATCTCTTACATCTAATCGCTAAAAATGGTACTAAATACCATTTATTATTTAGTCAGAAAACCTAAGCGATATTGTCATGGAGACAGAAATCTTCCTCACCTGTTACAGATTTCATTGCTAGAGTGCACTGCTAGAACTGGGCTTTATGTTTTGCCTATACAACATATGCTACAAAATTTGAATCCAAATTATCTAAAAATGTTAATTTAAACTGGATAGTTAAATCATATGATGTAAATCCCTTATTCAAAATCAAAGTGGTCTTCATTGTATTTAGCTTAATTCACTTTGGAAGTGTCCGTATAGAATTGCAATACATTTTAATTAGTCAACTTAAAAAGCTCATTCAATGTAATTTACCTGAGCATTGCCTGTACTGTCCTCTGTCTATAACATGTTCTCTGATAAAAAGCCTTACTATGTCAAACCAGTGCTTTTCATAAGCATTAGAGAAGCAGCAAAATGTTTTAGCTCTGTTGAATAGTGCTTACCTCGTGACTGGGTTTCGTCGTACAATATTGTAGTACTCAAAACTCACCTCTAAAAGACACACATTGCTGTCTGCTCCAGCGTGATCTAGGCCCTCTCCTATAACTACTTTCACACAGCAGGAAACCCCAACCCAGCAGAGCACGCCGCTCCGTCTAAGCACAAATCTGTCAGATTGCAAGTGCGATGGGCTGGGGGCCCTGCTTTGCATTTTGAGTAAGTAGGTCACAGAAGCAATGGCTTTTGTGAAGTGAGCCTGCATAACTTAGAAAATTATCATTTGTAGAGAATTAAATGGATGCTTCAATATGTTTGACAAAGGTTCTTCAGAAGTAGAGTATTTGGGCATGCATTGACAAATGAGGAAAATTTAGTGCATTTTGATTTTTTACTCACTATTGTCTTAGCTCTCCAGTTTGTAGCCATCTTTTCTTCCAATCACCATTTTTTCTTGCCTACTGAAACTTCTTAAATACAGCCCCAAAAGCAACGATTTTGGTTCAGAGGCATTTTTTCCCTTTCTTTGAAAAGAAAGAAGTTGTTCCTGTGCCAACTTATTCTAAGGTAAATTTCAGTTTCAACTAATTATCAGTGAGTAACTTGTGTCATCACATAGAAAATAGGATTTAACTGAACAGAAATATCAGCCCATTCTTGATGTTTGAAAACAGGCATCACAGAATTTTAACACATATGAAATGGTGTCATGAGCATAATACATTTAAAGTTCTGTGGCTTCATGTTGCCTTGTTCATAATAAGGTCACCACCATCTTGGTGATGACCAGGTACTGAGTATTGAAAATCATTCTCTTGAGATGCAATTACAAACACTTTCAAGATGAGATTTTTTTCCTGAAGATAAATTTAAACTTCCACAACTTTGTTCCAACAAGAGGTACTTCAGGACTAGATTGAAATCTTTGAAGAGGTAAGTCATTTTTTTCATTAAGATAGGGGATGATGGTGCTTTTAACAGAATGAGTTAGATCTCTGAGTGAAGATTTGAATTGACAAAAGGCTGATTTTAAATACTTCCTCTGTATCGTGCAGAGGCCTCCAGGTTGTGACTGCTCTGCAGGCCAAACAAACAGTCTGTGACACTGACACATCGCTTGTGTGGCAGCTCCATGCTGGATGAGGTGATTAATTGCAGTCCACTTGCAAGGGATATTGTGCTTAGACCCAGTGCGTGGCTGCAGCCAGGCAAAAAAAAAATGTAGCTTCAAAAATTTCCTCTTTTAAGAAGTGTAGACTCTGACTTACTGGTTGGGCTCTGACTGTATGATCAACAGTTGATACACCCGTCTTTGGGATCAAACCTGGTGAAGACAAGTATTGGAATATCTTACATTTTCATATATTTTGGTGTTTCTCTCCAAAGATGTCTGTGAATCTGTTACTTATTGACCAATGTACCATACCTGAAAGGTGATGTGATGTCTCTGCTTTTCCCCCTTGTTTGGTGCCTGTTATTTCTCCTCTCCTTGGACTGGTGCTACAGGGCCGGAATGGCACATAAGCAGCAAGGAGGGGTTTTACACATTGGTGGTGTTACAGTCCCCAGTACAATCAGTAAAACAATTGGACTGAAATCGCAATGTCATGATGGACCCACTTCTAGTGCCTCCCAGCAAAGACCTCTGGTGTCTGATGGATGCCAGTCTCAACCAAAGAGACATTACAAAATAAAACAGAAATAAGGTCATTCTCTGAAATGTTAATCCGGAAAAGTCTCATTAAAAGCAAACTGAGATCTTTACCTGCTTACGAGTGCAGAAAACAAGGGATTTCATTCACTCTGTTCAGTTGTTATCCCCATGTAGCAGCTGGAGCAATCAGACAACTGCAGGCTGCTCTCCCAGCTTGTGACCTGGGACTCCTTTAAACCACACAGCGTGTTTGGTGCAGTGCCATACCAGCCTTTTGGCCCTTAAGTCACCAAGACACTATCCCAACATAGCAATGTGAAGATCTGGAAGCCAGAGCTTTATTTTGGTGGCTGGAAATGTTGGAGTTTTTTAATTTTAGGAATTGTCAAACTTAGCTGGGAAGGAGCTGTAATTCATAAGCAGAGCACTGTCTGCACTCTGGTAATGGTAAAAGTGGTCAAAAGATTGTCTGGAAGTCATGAAGGGAAAGGACAACAAAAGAAAAGGGACATTAATTTAATTAAAAGTCAGTAAAGAATAAAGGAAGGCCACACGAATGTTAAAGTCTGTGTGACAACATACCTTTTTATATTCCCTTTAAAGTTAAACAAGGGATGTATCATTGGAAAGGCAGGTTGATTGTCTGTGAAAACATCAGTTAAGCTTGAAAGGAAATATTCAATGAGCATAAAATTCACAAATGCATAAATCCGTAACTTTGGATGATATGAAAAGGAATCTAGCGTTGCATTTTCCTGCCTTTTACAAACCCTGTCTCATTAAGGGTGGTTCCAAGGAACAGATTGTGGAGAACTGAAAAATGAGAGGTTTGAGTACAGCAGGAGGTTAGAAGGTAAGCACAGGGACAAATAAGCAGGGAAACCTGCTGCAGGTCCGAGCAAGATGGAAAAAATGGCAGAACTGTGTTCATTATGTGATAAGAACCCGTAGCATGGGCAGAGACTTGGTGGAGTACAGGGAAGAAACCTAAAACTTGGGATTTCCAAAGCCACTGGAGAAGATGAATGTGTGCTCAACCCTCTAAGACTGCTGCACAGCGTTTGATCTTAAGAGCTTGATGTTTTCTCTTGTTTAAAACCTGTAATATAGTCTGCAGTCGTGCCTGAAACAGCTTGCCGGGGTGTGAAAGAGCGGTGCCCAAAGTCAGCCTCCCCTCTACCCTTCCTTTTTCTTACCTTTCCCCTGGGCCAGATGATAAAGGACAAAGCCAAAACCTTAACTCATATTAAATAACTGGCACACATGACTTTCCAATATTTCAGACATATGTCAGGCATGTTCTTTGCTGTGTCTAGTTCTGAGCACATTTTCGATGGCTTGTGCTGTTGCGGGTTTCTCTCTCTGGTGGTACCTGTCCAAAAGCAATGATGAGTTAAGGCAAGGTAGAGGTAAAGGGGAAGGGGCGGTGAATACAGATATATGCTGAAAGGCTAGTATACAAATAATTTTCCATAGTGCCAAATCCATAGTCCCATGCATATTAAAGGTTGAGATCAAATCCATTTCTAATGTATTTTACACAACTGCATTAAAAGATTGTCTGAACAGAGAGAGTGCTGTCAACAATATCAGGATCAGCCTGCCCCTGCCTCCCCCAAGCTCTGAGAAGGGCAGAGTTTACAACACTGTGCAGCTATGCAGCTAATTGTTTGCCTGTGAAAGACTGAAAGACTGCATGATAGTGCAAGTGATGTGTATCTAAACCGAAAGAGAAATCACCTAGTGATTCCTTAATTGCATTCATTTGTATGGCTAAAGAAATAAGCTGTTCTCTTAAGATTTCAGGCAGCTCTGTGTAATGCTGGGCATTCCATGTATGCATTCCATAAGGGCCCAGGCTCCTGCCCAGCAAAAAAAAATGAGTGCAAGATCTGGGAAGGAACTGTCATACTCTGAATTAAAACATTTCAGTGAAGAAAGCAAAATATGACTTGTGCTCTCATCCAGAACCAAACTCAAATGTCGTTGTGAATGTGCTTCTGTTTGGATCACGTGAGGTATTACTGATACAGGAGCTATCTGGGAAGGAAGTATTCATGTTTACAGGCATCTGAGAAACACACAAAGTCACAAAATGAAAAGGGTAGAACAAAGAAAGGGTTGGGGGGGACAGGACAAGGTTTCTTGTGCTTGGTTTCCCTTTCTTTTCTACTTAAATATTTGTATTGAAACACTGAGACAGCAAATGGTTAACAGCCAAAGACAAAACCCACTGTGACCATCGGGTCTCTGTGCAATCATCAGCAGAACTAGCTATTCTAGCCAATTTAATAGCTTGAAAATAAACTCATTAGTGGTCTTTTATCAGTGGAAAAAAGTCTATTAAATCCGGATGTGTGAAGAAGCAGTACAGAGGCTCATTTCCATCCCACTTGTGACCTGAACAAATCAGAGAAATGCTTTTCAAGGAACAGGGTCAGGCTTGACTGCAATAAGATATTTTCTACACACAGCACCCAACTTGTCTCTTTCCTTCAAGTTTCTGATGCAGGTAATTTTAATTTACAGTCTATTTGTCGCTCCCCACATCTCTCCTTCTCGCCCCCTTACCAGTATCGCTGTCATCCATAAACATGTGGGCTGTTTATACTTTATAAAGAGGAAATGTACTACAGTCTGTTGAATTTCTTGATATACCTGCCCAGTGATAGCCCTCTGACAGCTCTGGACTCCACTTCTCACTGACCGAGGCAATAAGTAAAGACTCAGATCCTCATCTGGAAACTAAGGACCGCAGCAGAATAATGCTGATTTACATCAGCTTGGGATCTAGCCAGAGCTATGGGCAGAGGCAAATCATACTCCAGCCTCGTTTCTGCCCCTTTGATGAACAGAAAGCCAAATGAGAAGTGTTTGAGATGTGCTTCCCCCAAAAGAGGCAAAAATGTTGTTTATGTCAGGATATCGACATTGCTCTGGGATTATGTCTTAAAATTATCTATAAACAGCTGTTTCTATATTTTTTGCTTCTGACATGATGCACAATGCTGAGTGAGCTAACTAACCTGAGACTAAGATACCCATTTCCCTCAGAAGGCGGTGTATCTGTGGGATAATGCTGTAAGGCAGCTGTCTGCCTTTTAGGAGCAGTCCACAGTGAGTTTTAAATCTTTAGCCTCTTGAGGAGACGGGCATTTAAGGACTGTTGTTGACATAAATATTCAAAAAACATCTCATGTCTTGGCATGAATGAGTTAATTATCTTTATAGGACTAAGTCTAAAAACAATTACTTCAGACACTTCTGAAACACTGTATTTCCACGAGTGATACTACTGTTCCTAGAGAGCTGCACACTGCCACTGCATACATACTGAAATAACACTGTCTTCAACACTGTACGGGAAAGGCTGTTTCACTTCTTCCTTGCAACTATTTGGTCAAAAGTTAAACTCGTAATGGAATTAAATTATTTTTTAAAATTTAATTCCAGACATTTTATGCACATGTATTTAAACTTACATTACTTAATAATATACTAGGATTACTTAATGGCCTCTCATCCTGCCCTGAAACATAACCCTATTATTCCAGTCTTAGCTCTCTTATGAATTGAAAATCCCAGCTATGGTAAATTCCTTTGAAATGATGCTGGGATTTTACAGTGAGTCTGTGGGCTAGTTTGAGACCACCAAACTCATTTACTGTTGTCTGTTAAGCCAGGCATGAATCACAGATCTCTGGGGTGAAAATTCACTTTATTAACCCCCTGGGTCACCCAGCTACCAAGGCAACGGCTTTCTGCAATGAGTAGCTCCATAACTAAAGCATCAGCCACATGAAATCCAAATCCCTTGATTAGAACAGGGGCTGGTAAACCTCAGACCGGGCACATAAATACTTCCCAGAAGTTTGTTTAGCTCTTAGCAGAAGCTGTTCTCCTTCACTTGTTTTGAAAGAAGCAAAATTGAAAATTGTTCCCCAGCCCACTTCGCCAGCCCAGAGCCGGCCTGATAACTTGATTTGCGTGGTCCCAGCCTCACGGCAGACCGCAGCAATTCCTCCTGTCATTGCCTTGTGTGCTTCTTCTTGCATGTCCCTGTCCTGGGGGACGCCCATCAGTCCAGGAGGTCTGGACATGTTATTAGCTTGTCTTGTAGATGCTGTAAGGTTTGCTGAGAACCTATCACGCACTTTATCGTGCATCAGAAGAGGAGACACAGGGGATACTTTATCCAATGCAGTCCAAACAAATAAATTTGGAATTAAGACTAAGTATTTATTTAATATTTTAAGGTAAGCAGAAATCTCATTTACCTGGGAAAAAGGTTCTACCCTGTTAGGTCTTCTGAAGTCCAGTTTAATTGCTGCGTATCTCTCAAAGGCATAAAAAAGGTCATAGAATTACGAGGATATGGCAAATGATTGTAACAGGAAAATTTTGTTGAACAAATAAGTGTCTGTCTGATTTAAGGTGTTAGGATTTGTATCGCTGTGCAGCAGTAGATGTCCTGCAGCACAGGCAGGCTGCAGTGGAGCACTCTTGGGCAGATACCATTATTACAGAGCATCGCTCAATCTGCTTTCTCGCTGAAGCTTTTGACATGCTGTAAATTTGTTTGTAAAATTCCACTGTGCTTTGCTTAGCACATCTATAGACTGGCACGTGTGTGCATTTGTTGCTGAGAAGTAATTTTATGTTATCTGAAGTCCTATTTTTATGTTTCAAAGTCTTTCTCCACACATCACTGGGAATGTTAAACTCTCACAAAGCCAGGGGAGAGAGCCATTTAAATAACACACATACAGATAACATGCTGGTTTTTATTCTTTGTTCTCAGAAAGTATGTACTGTACAAGAAAAGAACATGGTCACCTATCCCCTTACTGGAGAAACTGTCATTCCTAATTAATTTATACAGGGTACGTAAGATGCCTTGAGCAAACTAAAATAGCTTTAAAGGAAAATTAATCTAGTTTGACCGGAGAAAACTAGTTTTTTTTCTAGAAGTGTAACACTTCTGTTAAAGAAAGAGGTCATGCTGCTTTTTTAGGCCCATTCGGGAGGACTGTTAATAAAATACTTTGCCATGCTTTCACCTCCCTGTGGTGGGAGGATGGCAGCGCAGCCAGCCACCAAGCACTGTCCAAGCCAAAGTGATGGGGTGGATGCTCCTGTCACTGCTCGCATTCGGTTTGGGTCCAGACTGGGCGGCACTGTGCGAGGTGAAAGGTGATGTCCTGCCCCGCTGGGAGGCAGAGCCCCTCGTCCTTGCCCGCCAGCGGGGGCGAGGCCCGAGCCACCCAGCCCCGATGGTGGCAGGGCAGTGGCGCCGGCTTTGGATGCCTCCTGATAAAGCAATCGTGAAATGAAGGAGCAAGGGGGAGGACCAGGCTGGCAGGGTTATGACTACTGAGAGGCTGAACCACTCAGGAGTGAGGTTCCCATAATAACGCTACAGGACGTTATCTGTTGGCCCTGCCTGAACTAAGCAATGTTGAGCAGACACCTTGAAGGGCAGAGTTTAACCTCTTCTCTGCAACAAAGTTGTTGAAGAGGTGTGTGTTGGCTGAAAACGACTTCTCAGCCTTGTCTTCTTTTCTTCTCACATCTCAGGGAGCCCTGTTCCTGTGGCTTTTTGTGTTGGAGGATTTTTACTTTGTTGCTCTGTGAATAGAGATTTAAAGCAGTGATTTTTCTAGGGACACTAGTAAAAGTACTTTGTAGAAATTAACACACTATTTTGCATTAAACTCATCAAGTTATTCTTTTTTGGAGGGGGGAGAAACACAGTACTGACATGCATGGTGGTTCTTTGGTTCTTATGATATATACTGCTCTCTGTTAGCTTGGTGGCAATGTCAGTGTGCTATTCCTCAAAATAACAGCTGAGATTAATTAATGGGTAATGTGTCAAAGTAGCAACCCTTCTTTATGCGGCTGGATACTTTCAAGAATACTACAAAAGTCTTTCTAATGGTTGTACGGTGGTATTTAATGATGTTGTTGTATAACAGTAATATCACTATTTGTAGAGTTTTTTCCATCAACTTTTAAAAGCAGACAGATTTTTTAAGGGCTAATTTCTGTCATCTGTATTCATGGAAAAAATTTGGACTTTTGTCCTGAAAGTGTATTCCAGGGAAAAGTAAGAACCACAGACAATTTTGAAATTGCAAATGCAGGTAAAAAAACAAAATCCCAAGATGTATGCTTTTCATTGCTTATATTAAAGTTCTGTAAATGTGTCGATGAGGGAAAGGTTCTTTTTTTTTTAAGAGAGAACTGTGAACCCACATGATTTCTCATGAAAAAACTCTAGATATTATACTGGTTGTAAATAAAGCTATTTAGGAGCAAGGTGAACAGACTGCAGTGTTTGTTTAGGGACTAAAAAAATATTCCAAAATTCTATCCTTGCATCAATGAAGCAATATTTTTTGGAAAATATTGAGATAAAAGCTCTTTAGAAAAATAAGGGTGTTTGTCCATATACACGTTTATAAAAAAAAAATCTGGACTATATATATGTAGCATCTCTTCATTTTCTTTATAGATTTACAAATTGCCCTGCCATAGAACATCACGTGGATATTTAGAGCTAGACATTGCAACATAGCTAAGATATTTATTCTGGTAGCTCACCCCAAAAATACATTAAGTGAATCTGCCCAGAAGTCTGGGTCAGTACTTATCCTTGTAATGTTATCTTTTTTGTAAACGTAAGTGGTCTGTGTATGCTAACATAGCTTCACTGTTACACAGGTTGCATAGGCTGTACAACACCTGTTGTGCAGGTTATTATGTGTTAGATAGCAGCAGGACAAAAATGGATATTTTTTAGACGAAAGTCTTTCTGGGTTCTGATTTGAATCCTCTAAGATACCCATGTTTATACATCATAGCTTTAAGAGCATGATGCTGTTAAAGAAATACATCGTACATAGGCTGACATGGTCAACCTGAAGGTCAAATCTTAATATTTAGTAATTACTGATTTTGAATGCAACCTAGCATTATTTTAAAGTGGTTATAATTATGTGTGTTTATAATTTATTGTCATATTAGAATCTCATTATTATAGTAACACTAAGTACATTAGATTCAAATACGTTTTCTCTGTTCCCTGTTGTGCTGACCAACTCGTTGTTCCCTGTGCACTTCAGGACATGCTTAAGAAAATGTACCGTTTGTTCCGCTTTGGGGAATGAGCAGAAAGCATTAGTCTGTCTGATGAGATGGGATTGAACCATTCCATAAATCCCCAAACAATGGTGAATTCCACCTCATTGTAAAAAAAAAAATGCACCTCATTAGCTCTCTGCTGTCATTTCCTGCAGGTTATCAGCTTTAGAGCACTCCTTTGAAGTGTCATATAGCTGGTTTTAAAATAGGAAGAAATGATTTTGGAACTTTTGAAGAATATTGGCATTTTTCCTTTAACAAATTAGAAGCTGAAGGAAGACAATTGAAAAAAAGTGTCTTGTCTCGCCTCCCTGCTCCATCAAAACGCTGTCCTTTAGGCAGGATCTTTCAGGGATATACTGTCTCCTGACTGTCATCACTTACACCATAGAGAAGCACCTATGAAAAGCTGAGAAAAGCAATGTTATTCCACCAGTCTGCAGACTACTGTAAGTATTAATATGGTCATGTAAAGATTCCTAAATAAATTACAATGATACTGAAGAGATGACAGTAGCATCTGATAATGACTTACATTTCTGAGACCCCAATGTCAAAATTTTCTTGTTCAGGCAGATGAATTTCATAAAACTGTTAGACAGACACAGAAAATATAGTAGCTGTGACTCTTGTGTCGCTCCTGTCTAATAAGACTGAGCTTTGAAAAAGTCATTGCATGATTATTTTGATTTAAGAGAAAGAGAGGTCGTATTTTTCCTGTATAGAATTGTGTCTATAGAGGAACATATTATATAATGCTGGCTGCATTTAAGGACCAAAAGAGTCTTAAGATAGTATTGATTTAATCTGTTGAGTAGGTTTTCCGTTGCAGTCTTTTATTAGTTGGCGTGGTCACTACAGCACTGAATGTTCTCCTCATTCCTGAAAATTATTTTGGCATAATGGGTTCACTCTGACTTCAGCCTACCTTTTTATAGCCACTGTGAGTCCTGGGTAGCAGAGTCTGAAAGGCAAGAGACCCAGCTCACAAACACGTATTGCTGTACCAGAGGAACGCACAAAACGCAAACACTAAAGCATGTATCTGTATGACGGTAAATTACCCAGGCTTCATTTGAGTTGCATCTTTTAGCATCACAGTCCAGCTGGTAAAAAACATACCTGGGAGCACCCATCTCAGAGATGCTGCTGCGGCTGGCGGCCATGAGCAGGGGGAAAGCACAGCACAGCCTTGAGTGAACTCAGCAACTCCTGAAATAATACTGTAACCAGGGCTCCAAGGTTGCCGTCTCCAAGATTGTTTTCCCCATAGCAAAGTGGGACACGTCAGCTTTCAGCTGACTAAAACCCATTAAAGTATCTCTCATATTCTTTCCTATTGTGCTTTGCATTTCTCTTCTATGTTTCCCACCAGAAGATGTAATGGAGACTGTCTAGAGGAGTAATATAAATAAAATTTTACCTGTGTTTGGAAGCCCAACACCAGTTTGTAAGGTGCAAGAACAGATGTGGTGTGATTCACTTTCTATCATCAGGCCTTTGTTCCATTTATTCTCTTTGTTTTCCTGCTCAGTTAACTTTTAACAAGAATGAACTCTTTTGAACAAGCCCCTTGTTCATTCATTTTAGTACTTTCATTTATCTCCTGATGCCTGCTGTGGATAGGAAGTCTAAAGATATTTCATTAATGAAGCATGTGAAAATGAACCAAGTGGACAAAGTAAGCTATTAATTAATTTTCATGTTTTTTGGTTATCAAGGTTGTGCAAAATAGTTTGGACAGATTAAGAACACATTTTAACCTTATCCCAAATGCTAACTGAATGAAACAGGAAGTCAAAGTATTTAGCAGCTTCTGTAACACACACCACTCACATCTGTCTGCTGTGGGTCGGGAGCAACACAAGAATTGATGGCTTTTGGCTTACCAAGCACAAGCCACAAACACTCATCTGAATGGGGAATACTCACTTGCAATAGCAGAAGGAGTGTCTGTAATCTCAGGTATGCAACTATTAGCAAGTAGCTTTTCATAGTAACATTTGAACAGATCTTTTAATGTACAGAGTACAGAAGAAAACCCCAGCAATACTCCTTTGTAGGTTAAAAAGAGACATATACATTAGAAACGTTGATCTTGTAAATGAAAAGAGACTCAGAGATTTGTGAATACTATTTTTATTGTAAAAACCTAAGGGTGGCCCTATGGCTCGCAGCAGATGTACGTGAGCTCAGTCCTGTGTCTCTGACAGCGGCCGGTTGTGGACATGAGAGCAGAGCATATGCTGCTCTGAATAGTCTCTCACCACCCACTGACCAGCAGCTGAAGCATTTCCTGACCTAGACATAGCATTTTGCACCACTGCAGGAATAACAGGAAAAAAAAGGTGTTGCATAAATGACTTGATTAGTGTATATAAATTGTCCAGCTTAAGACTAATTGGTATGATTGCATAAAACCACAGAGTCCATTGATTTCAGAGCTCTTTTGAGTTTACTGTATATGAGCTATTCTTTATAGAGCTGCTTTGGTGCAGTTGTCCCAGGTTTCACCTGATTTATGGGTCCATTCCTGTAAGTGCTAAATGCCCTCCACTCATAGTTAATTGAGTCCAAGTCAAAGTCACCCACCACCAGCACAATTTAGCTGCTAATCCCAGCCCCTGTGATCACTTGTTTTCTTATTCACCCTATGTTTCACTCCTTTGCCTGGATTCCAGTTTTGGAAAACTCTCCCTGTATTGCTCCTCCTATCCTACCTCCTGAATACACAAAGTGTCTCAGCATCTCATTTGTCTACATAGCACACTACTTTTAGAGTACTGATCAGACCTGCAGATCTTCCCCTGCCTAGAAAGCTGTTCCTATTTAAAAATCTGTTTGGATACTGTTTTCAACCTCTTGAATGTAGGTAATATTCCATTTTTAGTTGGTATCTACTAGTGTATTTTATTTTCCTTGAACAAATGCTTCAGTACAGGTCCCTATTCCCCTCTTACTGTAGGTTACTGTTTAATGAGCTTTAATAAGCTCAGATGCTGAGATAGATAGATAGATAGATTCTGCTTCCTACATTTAATATAATGTGTTGCCATGGAGATAAGTTCTTCTCTATCTGACAAGTGACAAATAAGCCAAAGAAGGCATTGCCAAAGTAGTTCAAAGATTGGAAATGTGACATTAAAAAAATCTTTTTGCCACTGAGCTAAATTATTTATTTTGCCTCTCTTTTTGCTGTTTGATTTTCTCTCTTCTCTCTGGAACCAACTTTAACATCCCCACTCCTGCTAACAGGACTGGCAGGCATGTCCCTTTGGAGCCTATCCCAGGTCTGCTCCATGAACTGGATTACATGTTACTCAGTGATGGAACTGGCGTTTGTCTCCCTTGTCTTGCTCTCTGCTCCCTCATCGGCAAAGACTGAAAGGCTTTTCTTCATCACAGATCCATCACTTGGGTTTTTCATGATCCCGCGTCTAGCAGTTCACTGTGCAGCACTGTGGGAATTGTACCAGTTGGGATAACTCACAAACTCGTCTCCTTCTGGGGTTTACAGTCTCGTTATTTTAGCGTGTCCTTGGTACTTCTCCAAAGCTCTTTGCCATTGTGTGAGTAACTCTAGTGGATTAGCAATTTAGGGTTTTGTTCTTGGGGTTTGCTAGTTTAATTGGTTAGATGGATTGAATAATCCATTTAAAATATCCACCTGTCAGGGTAGAGCTAGACAATTGCCACCCTTTATGTGTTCAGACACACGCTGAAGCACCAGAGTCAAAATGGTTCTCTTTTGCCTTATTAAAGCCCTCAGGAGCACTGCCAACCGCTAACACAGCAGTGAGGGCTGTGCACTCAGAAAGCACAAGACAAGAAAGCACTTCTCAGCAGTGGAAATCGCATGAGTAGTGGGAGTAGTGCGTGGACCTTCCCCAGAGGAAGGAGAGAGGAACTATGTTGACCCTGAATACTTTCAATTGGCCACTGAGCCCCATACTAAAAGATAAATTTTCTGAGATTATCATTCATTTTTGCTTTGCAAAGGCTCCTACAAGGGCTGTGCCTTACTGCACCATCACTACCCTGGCTTGTGTCTTCCCTCTTTGGTGTATTCACATCAGCACAATTTATTTGTTTCCAAAAAGGACTGATTGAATTTCATGTCTGTGATGTGAATACCAACAGTCTTAAGAAAAATTCTGGCTGACAGGAATGCATGTGGTAGAGTTCTCAGAGCAAAGCACAATGAACCACTAGTTCAGGAAACCTGAAATCCCCTCCTGCCCTGCTAGGAAAGCTCACTGTTCTCTTTATTACGTATTAATTTATGGAAGAAATATGAGTTTAAATATGGAAGACAAAGAGATTTGAGTTGCAGTGAAGTGGTGTTCCTGTAAGTATACAAGGCGTATTTTTCAAATTCTTCAGAAATGTTGTGCTAACAGCATTGACATTTATAGAAAATTTACAAACTCTATTTTTTTGGTTTTTACCTGAATATTGAGTACTCTCCATTCATATTCTTTTAATCAGCAGAATAATTTGTCACATACCTCACAAAATGTTACTTTTTTCCCTAGCTTGATGATCTAAGCATTATAGGAAAGTCATATCCAAATTGGTTGCTCCATTATTCTGGCCTCCAAACAAAATTACTCTCATTTAACCAAATAATTTTATTTCATGATTAAGTACTCCTTTGAAATTTGTCTGATTTTTTTAAAAATCTAAATGTGTCTCAGGGAATACAAATTCAAAGTAGGGAAAATGCAGCTAAGTAGTCAAGGAAGTTCTTACTTTCATGTAAGTGTCAACAAAAGCACTACTCTTTGGTGTTCTCCATAAGAAATAAATGACAGAGAGCTGAGAATTCAGGAGCAAGGAGGCAAGAACAATAGGATGGGCATATGTCATGTAAGAGGGAAGGAAGAACATTTCTGATCTTTGCATTTAATAGTTCCTGAATTTTTTTTGCTTAAAATTAATTAGTCACATGAAAACATGGTGGTCCCCATTAGCAGCTGTTCTTCTAAGCCTTCTTTCAGTTGTGAATGTTCACATTTTTGGAATTGATTTTCCATGTTTGAATGTATCAGCTGAAACCACTTAGTTTCACTTGGCTTCACACTAGAGCTATTAAAATTCCTGTCATTATCTTTCTTTGCCATAAATTGGAAGAGATTTGGGAAATATTCAGTGCAACTGAACTGAGCTTCTAAAAAGAATTTGCTTATTTCAGGATTTCTTGTGAATGTTTTACATAAGAATTTTTAAATTAATAGTCTAAAATATGTGGGGGAAATATTCTGAAATTTTCATCAAGCAGTGTTGATGTGCCAGAGTAAATCATGTTTAACCATTCCAAAATAAAAATGTTGTGTCAGTCAACTGAATTAACTACCTTAATGATGAAGCTGCATCTGACTATGATAGAGGGTTCTCACTTTAGCGTTCTTCTGTATATATTAGAAAATTATAATATTATGGTATACATTAGGAAATCATAAAATTTCCAAAATGGTGGTTGAAACAAACCTCATGAGGTCTGCAGTCCAACCTCCTAGTCAAAACAAACCTGTGGCCAACACTGGACTAGGTCAGCATGGATATGTCTAGCCAAGGATGGCGCCTCCACAGCCTTGTTCTGTCATATTTTCCTATCAAGGAGAATTTGGCTCTGTCATCTCTGTAAATCCCCTTCAGGTAGTCATAAGCTGCTACTAGATCACCCCTTAGCCTTCCCTTCCCCAGACCGATCAACCTCAGATGTCTAGCGTCCCATGCTCTAGACTGTGGACCATCTGTGTAGCCTTGCGCTGGACTCTCTCCAGTTTCTCAGGATAACTCCTAAACAGGGGGACAGAAACTTGGGCACAATATTCCATTTTTAGCTTCACCAGCACGAAATAGAGGTGGGTAGTAACTATCCTGACCTGCTAGCCAAGTTCTTCCTAAGGCAGCCCTGGGTGCATTTTGCTTTATTTGCAATGAGCACACACTGTTGGCTCACATTCAACTCAATGTCTATCACTACCCCAGGTCCTCTCCAGCAGGGCTGTTACTCAGCCAGTCACTTCCCAGTGGGTAGTCCTGCCTGGTGCAGAACAGTTCACTTATTTAAACCCAGGAGGTTCTCCAGGTTTTCCAAAGTCTGGTTTCTCCAACCTTTACCTGCCGGAGGACAAGCCAGTCACCCTAATTTGGGATCATTTGCAAGGATGCAATTCTGTCTCATCGTCCAGGCTGTAGAGGAAGATATCACACAATATAAGCCCCGCAGCAGTCCCTGGGATATTTTTGACAAAGAAGTTGCTGTCATGCAGTCCCCATGATGTAGCACGTAGCTTTATTTCACTTTGCAGGAAGGGTATTGAAGAAAACATATAAATGACATATTCCTAATAACCTCTTACATTAGGGCAGAATCTTTCTTCGTATAACTCTTCTGAATTTGGAAATTATTTTTCTCCTTATTTGCATGAGTAGATAATCTGTTCTTTCACAGTTTAACAATAGTAATCAATATTACTAGAAAGGTTTCACTTTTTCTATTGAGAAGTCATAACTTTGAGAGAACAGAATTGATTTTTTTAGAGCCTTGCCAGCTAATAAGTATCATAATTTTCTTCTCATTTAAAGAAATTCCTCTTCTGTCTGTCTAGGTACCGAAAAGCTTCTGTGAAATGTTATTCGTGTTTAAGAAGCAGCATTGTGTATTTGTCAAGAGCTTTACTGCTAGCAAACTACAGGTGTTTACTTCAAATCTGTGCACACTGTGTATTTTAGTATTCACCTTGTGCTAAGAAAATGATCTGGAAACTAATTATCTGCACAACTTCATAGAAGTCACTTGTGCCAACTCCAGTGCATATTCAGTGAATACTCAGTATATCTGTTCTGAAGTACCATAATTCAGAAAAGGACATATACAGACCAGACTGGAGCAAATGCAAGTCTGAATGAAGCCAATATGTACAGCGTGCACTTTCCCCTGTGTTCATAGTCAGCAGTCTTCAGTCATGGCAAGATTCAAGCTCATATTTTCTTTATTTTTGATAAAGAAAGAGAGGACTTACATGATCAAAGTCTATTAGAAAAATGTCCAATATGTGGAAAAATTCCACATATCAAAAAAATGAGGCAAACTTTTCTCCTCAGAAATGCAGGTCGAGTTCAGTTTTGGTTCAGGGCTTGGACATGCAGATCCAGGCTTACTTAGACAAGAAGCGGCTGTTTGGCCAGGTTCGAACATTAGTCACAGAACTCAGACTTTCTTGCTGCCTCTGAGGTTATCATGTTGCCAGTAATATCCCTCCTCTCCTCCCAGGGGAGAATGCATCTCCCTCAGTTAATGAGTGCAAATGATGTTGCCCGAACTTCTCCAGATTTCTCTCTCTTTCTCCCTCTCATTCTCTCTCTCACACACTCATGCTCGTCACTTTCTGGGAGCAGGCATGCTCGTGACATTTTACCAGTAGCTAAGAGGGCAACAATCACCTTTGACTAAAACCAGTTTTTAGATAGGTACCTAATGTGAAGTGTTGCCTGCTTGCATGTCAGATGAATGTGTTTTCCTAAGGGTTTTGGAGAGTGAGAATGCTAACCTGAAGGGCCTGTACAATCATGTAACATTTCTTCTTTTGCTTCTTACTGTTTGCTGATCACAGCAAAGGGATAGACCGACTTGGTGCTTTAACCAATACCATAGCCATGAGACAGTTTTACTTCTAGTTTATTAAATCTTCTGGCAGGTTGCATATGTGGAGGGAGTCTCTTGGAGAGTGAGCAGGTGGACTTATCCATCGTTGTTTAAAGTTGGCTCAAGTCCTTTTGCAGAACCGTTGCCATGTTGTTATCCTGGGCAACTTGGTAGCTCGAGGGCTGGACAGTCAGTTCATGTGATTTCTCCCAGGATTCATTTTCAGGCTCTTTGCTGTTTTATATCCACCTGCTTCTTTTCGGAAATGTGGTTAGACTGTAGGACTAGAGCCGTCACCTCTCTGTCAGTGATGAATAACCAATATGCTTGTCATTCTCCCCGATCGTGCCATGAATGCTTTATGCTGCCCTTAGCAGATGTTCTTTGATGGAAAACTTGCAAACTAGTTAGGATAAAAATCTCATCAGAGAAGGTTTAGTAAATAGCTCTAGTCCCAGCCTCTGGATTCAGTCCAAACGTGGATTCTTTGGTTTTTAACAAACACCACTGGAAAGCCTGGCACACTTCCCTTCCACTAAATTTGAGTGCCCTTCATTAAATATCAAAATATCAAGAGTGTCAAGTTACCCCTAAAAGGTAAAGTCTGTGTCTTGAGGCACCCTTTATGTACAGTCTCATCTCAGTCAACTGTCTCAGCCAAATCAGCTGGAGTTGAACACCGTGGGAAGCCGGTCCATGGGACTGGGGCTGTAGTCACCTGGGAAGAGCAGCACACTCTCTTGGGCTAGTCACCATCATCACAAATGTTTGTCCTCAGGCTATCCAAAGTAAGGCTGAGGTGTAGAGTGAGCTGCCAAAGGCTTTGATTTGGGTCCTTGGCTTTGCTTCGTGTAGTCCCCTGTCACTGGCACTGTTTTAGATTTTCAGAATTATTTTAGCAATTATTGGCAAGACCAATCAACACTGGAAGAAAATAGCACCACAATTTTGATGTACATTCTGCCCCATGCCTCCATGTCCTTCGTGCTGTCATAAACCACTTTATCTGATACCACATCTTTGTCCAGAGCCTGCTGGATAGTAGGAGAACTTTCTATAGTTTTACAAACAGTAATAGATTATTATTTATCTTTCACCATATCTTTGAAACAATTTCCTTCATAAGTATCAAAGCAATCTTTTCATGCATTTGGATCAGAACAAAAGACTTCTGAGCCACCTTTCCTTCCATTTATGTAGGTTTTACTTTAATACCTGGAGAGCTACCCTTATTTACAGAGGACTAATCAAACGGATTAATCTTCTGCCTAATTTTGTTGCTCCTCTTTTACCTGATAATGTTTTCTCATTTCCCTCTGTTTAAAAATAATGATCGTAAGCATTTTTCTCTGCTGTCTCTGGTGCAGCACTTATAAAAAAGGTATCGCTTAGATTTTCACAGAGGTGTCATCTTCCTGATGAAGTCTGACAAGGCAATTGTAATTCCTAGAATGGAAATCTTTCAGGAATTGTATATGTTTGGTAAATATCTTAAAAGAAATTAGTGAATGTTAGGTCTGATAAAAGGAGCCATAAACAATTCTGGGAAATGAACTGTTATTTATCTACCAAACAGCTGCAGACAGATACATCTCCGTGCTGATCTGCAAGGATTACTCCTGTGGGTGATCTCCACAGGCAGTCTGCTCACCACGTTTCTTGTGGTTTCTGTAATCAAGCTGCCAGCTCATAGTGCTTGTGGCACTACTTTGTTAAAAAACAACTTAAAAAGATGATGAGTTGAACTGGGAAAGGACTTCTGAACTTTTAGGGGAATTGAGTACTGGGAGAGTGTAGCTGCTTTGGAAACTATCAGGCTTGGCTCTATGTGCATGAGGAGGAACACGGCTGAGATTATCAGTACTCTCCTTACCATCAGTAACCATCCCTATTGCTATTTTCAGTTATAATCTTATCTACCAAAAGGTAACTAAGCCTGGTCTCTCTCATGCTACCTTCACATCAATGTGGCTCTGTTGACTTTCCTTTACAGTAGTGTGAAAGAAAAAATTGATGTATTGAGGAAACATTTTACTCTCTCTAATCACACAAAGGGTAATATTTTTAGAGTGACATAAGGAAAAGCAAAGAGGAGTAGTGTAGCTGAAAGTCAGACTTGAACATTCAGTAGAAAAATGAGGCTTGGGATGCATAAAATTTCTGTTTAGGCAAGTTCAAACTAATTTTATGAACCGTTCACCCAGCTCAACTTTCTTTTTCTATCTCATTTTCCTTACCAGCTAAAAACAAATATAGCAAACATCAGTAGACCTTGAAAAACACATTAAAATTGAGCACAAGGTTCCTCCTTTCTTTCAATATATCTCAGCTAAATTGAAACACCTCTATATTTTTAAGACGACAGCTTCCAGGAAAATATGATATCAAGTTTAATTTTAAAAAAGACTATGTTTTAGTTCAGTCTAAGAAATTTATGTAATGTTATACTCCAGAATATGTTGTAAAGAACTATTAAAAGACACCTTCAAAAACAAAATGCAGTATACCAAATTGTTTAAAGCTCTGCATGTGTGTTGCTTTGTCTTTACAGGTTGTTAATTATAGTTATAAAACACACAAAGAACCTACAGCCAAAGGCATTCATAATGATGTTAGATTGAAATGTATACTGTTGCATTTGTGAGCACTCATTTCCTTTTTTATTACTGCTTTGTGGATATGAATTGACATGTCCATCCCTGGGAGCAGAAAGAGTTTCATATTAATTCCTTAGACCGCAATAGCCAAGCAGCTCCAGTGACTGCTCAGTGCCAGTACCATTAGATATGACATGGCCTTTTGTATGGGAGGATCTGAGTTAGAAAAGTAGATGCTATTAATGGGTCCCAAAATTCAGCAGTGTGAGTAGCTGGCAGTTTGACTAGGCATCCAGGTTTTAGAAGGCTCTTCAAAATGCACACTTGTGCACTGACCCTCCGCAGGAGAGTTTTGTTGCTGGTATAAGGCGTACCCATACATCTGTACCTTCATCCCCTGGAAGAACAGGCAAAGAAACTGCCTGTATAACCAAATAGGCAAACGGCATGTCCGTCAGACAGAGCAATGTGCAGGAGCTGTTTGAAGTCATTAGGAATGGTTGGTGGAGCTGGCTCAAAGCGACTCCACTCTGGTGTCACTATTAAGACGCAGGGTTTGTTCCTCTGAGACTTGTTGATAATCTTCAGTGATGGGAGTCGGTGTGTGTTTAGAAGAAGAGGTACAAAGACGCATACTCTGAATTTCATGGGTCAATACCCTGCCTTGAAAGGTGGATTAGTTACAGGAAAAACAGGCCAGAAGCACTAGCTCTTGTGCCCTGGGAAGGGAGGGCTCAAGTGTTTTGTTGAAAGTTCTGTGTGGGGACTTGGACCCTGCTGGACTTCGAGTGCTTTGCTGTTGTTCTGAGTAGGATCAGAATTACACATTTGGATTTGCCTCTCGTGGCCAAAAGATCATGAGGGATATAAAAGGAATGAGACAGATACCCAGCTGGTGTCACCAACTGGTACAGGTACATGAAAGCCCATAGCGTTGCCTTGATTTACATTGTTTGGAGATTTAGTTCTGAACACAACCACCGTATTAAAATTAGGACAGATGATACCTGCTGAGCCTCATCACAGCTGTTGCTGTGCTGCTTAGATATGAAGACAAACTTCACCTCCTTAAATGAGAAAAACGTACCCTCCCCTGGGGCTGCCCAGCTTCTTGGATCTGAAACTCTGCCTGTCCTGCCTGAAGCACGAGGCAGCCTGGATTTACGGGCTGTTAGCACAAAATCCTTATCTTCATGTCTTCTCTGTCCCTACTTGTCCTGTCTGCAGAACATAGTAAAAGCAGGTTTGCTAAAACTCACCTTGTGCAATGCTTCCATTTTGTTCTGATTTTGGCATGAAAAGTCCTGTTTCTGAACCCCATAAAAACTGAAGAACTGCTTAGGTTGTTTTTATTCCTTCCAAAAAAGGCTGAAGTTCAGCCTTTCTTCCTGTCTGAACAAGGGGTTAGGACATTAGTCTAACTGATAATTGTTTGCTAGTTACTGTGTTAATCACCTAGAAACATAAGTTTTGGCCATTAATTCTTCCAGAGGGTTGCTAGAAGTTACTGCATAAGCATAAGCCAACACGATTTCATTTCATTTCCAGGAACTTTTGTATTTGCTCTTTCCAAAGCAATTCAGTGAAAAATGTGACAATATCATAAGCACTGAAAGGCAGAGATCTGATAATTCAGGATGCAAAGTGTTTCTGCTAAATTTTACTAAAATATGTGATTGATATCATGACTGAAAACCACTATATGACTAGTGGCATTTCAATGGTGTCTGTGAAATGGAAGGACCTAAGGCTTCAGATCATCCATCATGTGCAGAT
This sequence comes from Aptenodytes patagonicus, assembly GCF_965638725.1. Classification (NCBI taxonomy): domain Eukaryota; kingdom Metazoa; phylum Chordata; class Aves; order Sphenisciformes; family Spheniscidae; genus Aptenodytes; species Aptenodytes patagonicus. The sequence continues at coordinate 159,757,342 of NC_134950.1, forward strand.
GTTTACTTTACTGCAAGGGTTCCCATTCCTATAAAGTGGTTTGCCTGGGTGGGTTATAGTTGGAGCACCAGCATTCTCCATGCCATCCTGACTCATAGCTAACTGGAGAAACTCAGCACTGCCAGGTCTGACGTCCTGCACAAGTTCTAAGTTTATTTTAGAATTTGTAAAGTGTAAAGAGAAATAAAATGCTGACACACAGGTGATGCAGACCTGCCTGTCTTCTCAAAAATCTGCACCAGAGGAGATCACTGGAGAACACTTTGGCAGTTATGTTTTGCACTTGGTTTAGTCATGGCAGGATTGTTTTCTGCACTCACTGTTGAGGTTAGGGATGGTTATGGACTGGAAAAAAATGTTAGGAGTTTCTTTTCTCCAATCAGAATTCACCTGTAATGAGGGTATTTTGTTATTGAGGAGTAAGGTGCTGTTACTGAAACATCACTGATGATCCACTAGGGACTTTGCTGTTCATATTGATGCTCATGTAAGGGCTTAGATGACTACCCTGATAGGCCCAAGATAAGCAGGCAATATGAGAGTGCACAGATAAGATAATATATTTGCCTTGTTATTCTGCTATATTGTGTTTGTAATAAGTTGTGCTGTGCTATTTAATTTTTAGCTATTATGCACAAGATTGATAGATTCTGGTTATCTTTTGTAAATAGCAGAGTACACAGACAGGGCCAGCTTTAGACAAAAAAATCAAGGGATTATTTGGGACCCTGCAGGTCTGTCCAGTCCATCCAGGACAGTTTCCTGACCATCCCATTATTGCGTGGTACCTGGCCATGTACTGGCTTACCTGGTCATATCTCTAGACGGGGTGAACTTTCTTCTGGAGGTACAAGGGTGCCCAAAGAGGCAGCAGCTGCAGAGCTGAGGGGTAACCCCCTCCCACGTGTCTGTTGCTCTAAAGCAGAGACTAAGCCAAGACCTGTGCCCCTAGTTTGGGACATGTAGCACCAGCCATGAGAGGCAGGAACTTGGGGATGAGTGTGATGAGGATGTGATGGGGGACAGGAGCGTGAGGAAGCAGGGGCCCAAGTCATGGCTTGAGGACTCAAAGTGTGGTCAAGACCAATGCAGGTTGGGATAGAGGAGAGGACAGCTGACAGCATGAAAGGGGAAGACAAATTTGCATTTTTAGGACCCACCTAGATCCTAAATTTTGGCAGACTTCAAAATGTCTAAGGCCTACCCTGAAAGTAGTTTTCAAATGTTAGCTTATCTTAATAAGGATACATGTGATATTACGGTTCAGTAATACTAGACATTCATCTGGGGGTAAAGTTAAGATCACATGTTAAATTTCATGCTGTCATAACTTGAATGTTGAAGAAATATTTTTACCAAAGGGATTTGTATTTGCCTGAGTGACTCAAGATGCCAAGTGGCTGAAGGTACTTCAGCTTCATTCTTTCCTCTAACGCTGACTAGCCACCAGTTGCTCACTCCTTTAAATACTGTATGGACTTAAGAAAAAATATCGCTTCTTAAGAAAAAACGAAACATCCCACTATCACTAAAAGACATATGAAGAAATCAGCACTGTATAAACTCAAAAAGCACAACATCTCATCTGATCAGAACCTGCTTGTGCTTCAAGCTCTCAAAGCAAACACCTCCACCTCTCCTAAAGAGATTGCAGACAGGATCGTTTAAAGAGCCTGAGACACCTTTAATGAATTATTAACTTAACTTAAGAGAAAAATGCCTTTTCCCAACTTGGAGATGTAGATGTGACGAAGGTATATAGGATCAGATCTCCCCATGGTATTGCCCTGTTCTCAATTCACAGCTTTGCAATCTTCACGGGACATGCCATCTTTTGACCAGTGCAGTTTCATAACACTACCCATGTAGCCCTGTAACAGGTACTGCCATTCCTAGTAACAGGCCATAGGCTCTGTATTGAGTTTGTAAAGCCTCAGGATTGAGGCTTGGTAAGTTTGCTCTGTCTGAACTCCTGACCTGCCTGCAGCTTTGTTTTCCCTGGTTTTGCTGTGACAGCAAATTCTCTAATTGACCAGGTAGCTATGGCTAATTTGTTTTACTTTTGTTTATCTTTGTGTGGTACAACCATAGCTTTCTATAGATAGTAGGTTATACAGTTAACAAGCAATTATGCTGTATAGAATAAGATATTTATGGCTCTAACACAGTGATGTCATGCAGAGAAATGCAGACTTGGTATGACAGCAGAGGCCTTGAGAAAGGGAGACATAGGATGGGCATAGAGGCATCCAGGCATGGGGTGATAAGAGACAGGGCACAGGCGGACACTGGGGACCCCATGGCTATAAACAGCTCAGTAGTGGTCAGTTAAAGAAATGCAGACATGGAAATGGAAAAAAACTGGTTTTAGGGGTAACTCAGAGAACATAGAAATAGTATCTAACTTATGCAAAAGGCATCATGTAATGAAACTTGGATGTGTGGAGCTGCAGACCAGTGAATGAGCAATGGTGTAAAAGCACGTTACCAAACATATAAAAATGACCCGAGTGCATCCTGGAGTGAAGAAGAAAGTACATGGGCATCATGCTTGTCCTAGTGCACAATGTCTAAAAAAGTTGTGTGTCACAGCAAGGTGGAAATATATTACTTTGTTTTGCTTGTAATCCTTGTTCGGTCATTCTGGCATATTCTGCCCTTAACATTAAAAATATAAATACTGAGAAGCAGGTTTGGTTGAAGATGATCTAGAGTTCTGTTCTGCTTCAGTGTTGCACTAGATGGGAGTAAAGTCAGGTGAAACAAATGTTTGTTTGGTATTAATGAACAAAAATGTCCTCTACCTTGGCATAAGAAAAATAAAACCTGAATGGCAAATTGTTGAATATTTTTCTTTCTAACGTACCGTCATGTATGGACCACAGCTTTAAATTCCAGTGTTAGTCTTCATTATGTCTGAAATGGCATAGTTCTATTGGTATAACTCTCTTATCTTTCATAAAGGAACAGGAATGAGAAATTTGGCTTAATTGCATAGTTTTAGGTCAGAGCAGTATTTCTAGCATCTAAGTTGTGTTAGTCAAGACATCACGGGGTCTGAAAGAGCAGAAGAGGCTATTAGTTCTTCTTCTGGGTACTAAATTGGTACAGATGTGAGATACTCCCAGTGTAGTTCAGCATCTGCTGTGTCTCTGGCATGTCTCTAAAATCCTCCCCCATGTGGGTCTGCATACAACTGGGCAGTCAATGTGGCTTCAACTGAACTGTACGCTAATCAGGCTTTCAAATGAAGATGGAGCATAATTAAAGTCAGTGTAAAATTACCCAGAAGGCAGTAACACATTTTAACAGGCTGTAGCTTTTTGACATTTATATCATAAAAAAAGTATGTTTTCTCCTTAGGCGTGCAAACCCGAAAGGTGTTTGATCTGACCTAGCTGGGGAGGCTCATGACCTCCAAAAAGATGTGCTATGCCTTGCAGAATTCAGCTATAAGGCATAAAAACATGTTCGAGCTTCTTTCTGTTTCTCTGCCGCAGACACCAGCCTGGCTTGTGGCCTCGACTCACATACAGAGAACAGCAGCAGAAAATAATAATTCTGTTCTGCAGAGGCAGCAGTGCAATGATCTTGTTTTGAATGTCACCTCACACATCAGCTACTTTTTTTCCTCTCATGCATGGAAGTACTTACACTCCCCAGAGCGGCAGAGATTTTTTTGCCAGCTCTTCTGGACTCATCTGTTTGAGCCAAATGAGCTTTCAGGTGGTAAAGGTGTCTAAAAAGGTAGACAAGAAAGGCCACCCAGGAGTTTTCAGATTTTGAGTGAGACATCTCTCCAGCTTGGGCACCAATAGAATGAAAATTATGGCCAATTCAGGGCAACTTCCCCTTTCCCTGTGAATGCATAGCAATGGGATTCCAGCTGTCCCAGAGGAAAAAGGCTGATCTGGGGTCAGTAGTGACACTGCTGTACAGGGCACTGTATAGAAGAAAATGCAGATGTTTGAAAGGGTTACATCACGCTCTTCTGTCCCACCAGGGCTGTGTGGCCACAGTGACCAAGAAAGTAAAAGAAAAATAATGAGTCATTTGATTTAGAATGGCAGCTAAAGCAGGAGTTACACTATTGTGCGCATAAATTTACTCGTGATTGTTTCTCCAAAATGAGATTTATATAGTGCATCTAGAAAAATATTAGTGGGGGTCTGGAAGAGAGAAGTAGGGGTCCTGCACTAATACAGCTTTATGATGTCGGTCTGCTGGTTTATAGCATAGGTGGGTCATCATGAGTAAAAACCCCTCCTGGGAGAGATATTAGTCCAGCCTGCCAAGGTCTATGTGAACTTTTTGTGAGGTGGAAACTATGAACAGAGTGGCAGTGTGCTATTCAAGAGAATCCCCTACACAGACAGCAGAGGCACTGGGGCAGTCCCCTTGCACCTAAAGGGTTTGGGGTGTCATGGGGCTCCATCATTTTCTGTCTGTCCCAAGGCGGTCAGCCACTACTTAATCCATTTTCCCATCTCATCATCATTTAAATGAAATGCCGCATGTTTCTGTAAGAGGCTATTAGAATGCTAAGGCAAGTATTTTTGATTTGATTGGATTAAGTAAGTATATATGGACTTCAGATTCCAAACATACTTTCCATTTTATTTACAGCCAATATATAAAAAAATCTGATGGACCATAATCAGACCATAATCGGGAATGAACAGAAGCCTCTTAAAATATAAAGCAGCATTCTCACTAGGGTTGATATAATAAGGTCAATAACTTGGGAATAATGCTGCTGTGTCAGTATTTCTACATACTTTTCTTCTCAGGGGTTCATAAATCTCTGATAAAAAAGCAATTGTCTCAATGAAAAAACAGTGGGCAAAATTTTATACAAAATTAGTTAATCATTGGTTTTAATTTGAAATAATTTTTGGTGTTTCCCACTGCTGGTTTACTCATCTTCAACAAAAAAGACAAATTGTTACTTTTATAAAACAATCCTGAGGAGGTAAAAAGCTTTCATTCAAGCTCAGCTGTTCAAATTTAGACTCCTTTGAGCTGTGCATTTTCCCTCCCACTGTCATGCTGGGAGGCAGCAGGAGAGAAGGCTTGGAAGGAAGGATCGTCTTCACTGCCTCGACTGCTTGCTGCAGTGCACACGGGTCAGGGCCCTTCGCTTGCACCTGACACCCAAACATTTCATTTCTCCTGAGAAAATGCCCTCAACATCTGTGTGCTTGCTAGTGGATGTATGTAAAACTGGCAGTGTCCTGGTGACAGCATGCTATTTCATAACCAAGCCGAGCTACGGCCCTCCAGGTGGGCATTGTGTTGCTTATTCCGCTGGTAGGACACATCTGGAGAGTTGAAGCCATCCCTACATGACCATGCAGAAGACTGGCACGGGTTATGTGAAAATATAAAATAGCAGTGGAAGCAAAGGGAGGGGAAAAAAGATGGAAACGGTGCATTGGGGTTTTCATTTCAAAGCATAATGCTGTTAAAGGCATATAGGGTACTAAAGACACAGGTGGCGTAAAGGTGTTTTCAAAACTGCATGCTCAACGTATCTTGAACTAAATGGGTATACCTGAAAATGACACAACTCAAGGGTGTGCACCTTTAGGCAGCAAAATGCTTTTAAAATTTGGCCTTAAGTATTTCATATCTAAATTATAAAACTTGGACACCTCTAAACTTTTAAGAATTTCAGCCTTCGTATTCTTTCTCTACTTAGGCATTTCTGGATATTTTATCATTGGTATAATTAAACTACAGGAAACTGGCAGGTAATTCTCTAATTGGAATGTTATGATTTTATATTTTCTAAAATAATTTTTAAGAATTATAAAACTGTGCTGGACTTCGTGGTCTGTAGTTCATCAAGAGCATTGAAATAACAGGTAATGTTAATTAATTCAATCAAATGCTTATTAGTGTGTTTTACAGGTAGAGTAATTTCAGTGGTTTTGACTTTAAAATAAAAATTGATGTATTTTTATTGTGACGTGAGAAGCTACAATAAATTAATGGTTATGTTTCTCAGCTCATTAAAAAGGTAGCAGCTTGATATTGCATTGTTACTGCTGATTATTTTTAAAGTGAGAAAATGTATGGCTATTCCTTGCAGGCAGTAATGATAGATAATAATTGGTTTTAAAGATGTGACCAGAAAACCCTAGCGAATGGAGGAAGCGAAACAGTACCAGCGTGACCCAATGAAATAAAATATACTATATATTGCTAGGTATTATAAAACTACTTCTGGTAGCTGAATGCCTGCTCAACACCAGAAAAAAATGCTTATAAGGTTTTTCAGTACTTAGCCAAAAGTCAGCATATGTTTTCATCTGACATATAATTGCATATGACAATAATGTACAGGAAAGTGAACCGGTATCTGGCAGTTCAGTTGGATTTGCACAGGCACTATATTTGGACACTGTGAAAAAAATCTATTATTGTCTTACAAGCATATTTAGAACTTGGCTAAAAACAGGATTCAGTGGAACATTTGCACTATCCAAAAAGAACGGTGAATAATTCTGCAGAAATGAGGAGAAATGCCTGCAGAAAGAGAATTGCTACTTCAGGTCTATCTATATTTGCTTTTCCTGTGATCATGTATAATCCAATGTAGTAGAAGGTAGTATATTTGCTGAGGTGTCTTCGGAAAATTACAGTTCTATTTTGTATGGAAAACAAGGTTTCTTTTATGGTGGCTGTACCCAGATATTGCTTTATTAACTGAATTTTACTTTCTGCACTATATTAATTCCATTCATTCACCATTTTTCCCTGCACATCTGTGTTGCTGTGGGAGCTCCGAGAAAATGTGTAGAGAGGTTGCTGGCTGTCATGTGGGGCTACGGTGGGACCAAAGGTATTTGGCTTTAAAAAAAGGAAATAATTCCAGAGATTCTTGCAGAATAGGTCAGGGTTCATACCTCATAAGCTAAATAAATTAAAAGTAACCAGACAAAGGATTATTCTATGATTCTAAAGCAATTATATTGTGGAATAAGACATTGCCAAGGGTTGTTACACAGGTTTAACTACTGTGTCTGTAATTATATCACTAAAATGCCTTGCCAGATTAGGCTGAACAACCACTCTGAACCTAAAGATCTCTCAGGATCCCTTCAGTGTTGCTGTGAAAACAGAAGTGTCGCAGTTGAACATCACAGGCCAGATCCTATGAGAGAAGAAGGTAGTCTTTTAAAGCACTGAATGGATATGCTCCTCCAGGGTAGGAAAGGCAAATGCATCACCCCGTGGTTACTGTGGGAACTGTTTCCTTTCCAAAGCCATTCCCCTAGGTACCAGAATCATAGAATCATAGAATCATTAAGGTTGGAAAAGACCTCTTAAGATCATTGAGTCCAACCATCAACCCAACACCACCATGCCCACTAAACCATGTCCCTAAGCGCCGCATCTACACGTCTTTTAAATACCTCCAGGGATGGGGACTCCACCACTTCCCTGGGCAGCCTGGTCCAATGTTTAACCACTCTTTCAGTAAAGACATTTTTCCTCATGTCCAATCTAAACCTCCCCTGGCGCAACTTGAGGCCATTTCCTCTCATCCTATCGCTAGTTACTTGGGAGAAGAGACCGACACCCACCTCGCTACAACCTCCTGTCAGGTAGTTGTAGAGAGCGATGAGGTCTCCCCTCAGCCTCCTTTTCTCCAGGCTAAACAACCCCAGTTCCCTCAGCCGCTCCTCATAAGACTTGTTCTCCAGACCCCTCACCAGCCTCGTTGCCCTTCTCTGGACACACTCCAGCACCTCGACGTCCTTCTTGTAGTGAGGGGCCCAAAACTGAACACAGTATTTGAGGTGCGGCCTCATCAGTGCCGAGTACAGGGGCACGATCACTTCCCTGTAGAAAGTACTACTAGAAAATACTAGTAGAAAATACTACTAGAAAATACTACTGTGTTCTTCTAAGGACCAGCTCCGCATAGTCTTTGTTTCAAGGGCCTTAATTCGGTTGTAAAAGAAGGGTTACAGGCTTTTATGGCTTGGTAGCAGATGGTCATGGTGTTGCATTGGCTATGCCTGTCCTCCAGCTGCTGCCGTCACAGGCTGGCTTCCCAGCAGAGAGCCCCTATCCTGGGCTGAGCTGAAGCACTGCCTTGTCAGTTGGGATGGGGGAGACCCCAGCACCCACTGCCTTCTGCTGCTCTGGCAAAGGGGTGGCAACCTCCAGGAGAGGGTGAGTGGACAGGTTTCTTAAATTACATCTAAATCAGCTAAAGAATTCAGTGTCAGACCCCTACGTACACAGCAGTGGCAGTGGTCAGATTTGATACCTAAAGGCACCTAGACATGCAGATCCATTTCAGATACAACCTTCTAGAAAATGTCCTTTGCTGTGTCAGTTCTCAAATTTGTTTTTCATTAACTTGCCTCTTAACACCAAGATTTTCAAATTCTTCTACCTTAATTTGAGATCCCAGATTTCGATATCAGGCTTCAAAAGAAGTGAGGGGGTTTAGATGTGTTCTGAATACCACTGGCTCTCACTAAATTAGTCAGAGCCAAAGTCACTTATTTTGAAGGCAGAGTTTAGTTTTACATGTCAGGATGTTTTATCCAGAAGGTTTTCAAATAATTTCTGGATTAATAATGTTGGGTTCACCTCCTTTCATTTTCCCTTTCCAATAAAGTTTCATAGGAAATTTATTTCCTCATGATTGCAGAAAGTAGAGCAAAATTGCATATATTCTATCTTGGGAAGTCTCGACACTTCTAATGGGAAGTTGGCTGGGAAAATAATGGCCATCTGAAAAGCCTGATAAGCTAGGAAATGTCCGACAGCCATTCATTTCTTCCCATTTTTAATACAGATCTACAGCGAAATACTTAACTCCGAATCACTACCATTTCATTGTTTTAGAGCATAGTATGACATAAGCTAGCCAGAAATATCTCGAGATCTAGGTGCAAGAGATAAAATATCTAACAAACCCTTTTTCTAGAACTGATGTATAGAAACTCCGTTAAGACCTTGCTACAGATCTTTTCCATGCAGCGCATGCTGTCAATACACCTTTTAAAGAGCCTTTTCATCACACGCCAAAAAAAAGCTATACTGATACACAACAAACTATCTTTGTTATAGACTAAAATAATTGCATCCAAAGTGATAACTATCACACCTTCCCATTACTTTTCTCTCCCATCTTTACCAATTATAGTGCAGTAGTGGGCATAATCCTGGCAATTTAAAGCAAGCAGAAGTTTTGCTGAAATCATAGCTTTCACTGCGTAATTGCAATCTGTAATTGCATAAATGCAGCCTATTTGTTTGCACTGTTCGCTTAGACAAGTATACCAACTAAGGCATTTGATTCCTAGTCACACAGCTGACATTTTCCAAGACATTTTTGTTGAAAGTATCTCTTTCCACAGTAGCTTTTGACGCAATGGGATCTTGATCACAGCTGGGGTTTCTGGCTGCTGTTGTAATGCAGAGAGTAGTAATGACCTCACCTCCAAGAGAGGACAAATGAAAAACTATCAGACAAAATAAATTAAAGGTGAAGAAGATGACTGAATTTGGTTGGAGAGTCATCATCTTTGGAGGGATATTTTCTTTCTCTTCTTTATCGTGAATCTCTCTTGGTTTTGCCTGTACTGTACGTACAGTCTCATGTGACTTGGTGCTTTTCCGTTTGAAATCAATAATCATTCAAATTATGTGGCTCTTATCCTTAACCAATACTTTTTTTTCTCTGTAGAAAACTAATAAATCTTATTCAAAACATTTTCTCCTTTTTCCTTAGCATACATTTTATGGAAAATTATTCATAATTATGCATCTCTGGGTATGAGAAAACAAATATATTTACATGTTCTTGAGTTGTTTTACTGCATAAGTTAGATTGGCATATATACACAAAAGAACAAAAATTAAAGATTAGCTTTGAATTGTGCAAAAGACCAAGCATTCTGTAATGACTGCTTGTTGGAACTGGGAGTTGTCAAACTCATTGTCATGATAATTACTCTAGTGTTCAATCTTCTAACTAATGTTAGTCAGAAATTGTGACATTCAAGGGGATTGCTTATGATAATAAACACTGTCAGTATCTAGAGACCAATATTTCCCTTCTCTGGCACTTACAATTTAAGTTCTCCAAATAGAGAAAAATATAATATTTTTAAAAGAAAATTAATAAAAAGCCTTAAAATTGAATATTTAACCTGTCCTTTAACCTGTCCTGTGTGCAGAAGTTTCTTGCTGGGTAGCTGGCTTGAAACACAGCGTATTGCAGCACCCAGTCGCAGTTTTTAGCTTCTGCAACATCTTCCTCGAGGAGGTTTCATAGTATTTTGCGAATGTAAGGAAAGTTCCCCTTGTTACCAGAGGCAGGCAAGTGTCAAATCTATTGTACTAATTACGAAGTCAAAGTTTCATTTACATTTTTAGTCCTTTTAGGAAGCAGAGTTGAAGGACACTTTCAGGCATTACACCTCCCTGTTGGTAACACTGACAAATAGTAAGGTTTTACAGTTGAATCATAATCTTTAAAAATGTTTTCCCATCTTCATTGTTCCTCAGGGGAGGGCTTACATGAACAAGAGAAATACTAATACCAGGAGAGAGCAAGGGAATACTGACCACACACAAACTGCTGTCTAATACACTATTAAATGAACTGAAAAGATGGGGGAAGAAACTGTTTTCTGTAATTCTTTTCATTACAAGGGTTAAGGAATTCTTTAATAGACAGACAAATTTCTCATTCAGGGTAACATGGTTTTTCTTGCACTCTCTGAGCCACCTCTTGGGCTGTTTGGCAGATATTTCCCATGTGGTCCAGAGCCAGATCCAAACCTCTGGTCTGGCAGAAGCTGTCCCTTCCTTCACAAGGCTATGAGGAGGCTAAGGACAGCATGGCGAGGACCTCCTTCTGCCCCCCTCAAAAGCCATGTGCTTGTGTCCTTCGGGGCCCAAAGCTCAGCCTTATTTGAAGCTGGCCTTTTGCAGTTTAAGTGGTGCAGGCACCGCCGCGTGCCAGTGTGGTGTCCTTAATGGATGCGCCACAGAGAGTGACTCCATTAAACCAAAGTACAGCCTTTTAATTCCCTTTGGTCCTGAGCGCTCACTTATCACTATCTCACAGCATCCTACATCCAAATCAAACCTGCCAGCTGCTTGGAGCTCTAGTTGTATTTAATTTAGTTAGTTAAAGCGGCACCTCGACTTTTCCCTCCCAACCACAGACAGGTTCCTTTCAAGCTATGCTGAGTGGGCGTTTTCTCTCCTGACATGAAAGGGCAGCCAATTTGTAAGGGGGAAAATTAAATTTAGGACACTTAGTTCATATGAGAGGAAGGAAAATAGAGCAGGGGGGTGAGACAGGGGTATAATATTTATAATGTGCGTTCATCACAGACACACAGATGTATATACATACTTGCAGAAACAGTAAAGATATTAGATCAAGAACAGCTAGTAATTTTTGAACAATTGGTAATACTGTGAATCTTTCCACAATAGGCAATTCTGTGTCTATTGCTAAGACTTCATGAGTTTTATCAATTCTTTTTTTTCTCCATGGAGAAAGAAAAGTCAGATTTCCTTCTACCCCTGGAAATCCACCAAAGCCCTAAACCAAAATATTTTACCATGAATGTGAGTGATGTGAATTCAATTTTTTATGTGCTCAAGAGTTCCTTTATGATTTTGAGCAAGTCACTCAGCACTTACCTCTTAGAGTGCTCCAGTCCTCCATCTGTGAAACAGGACTAGATCATCTTTCTTTTAGGTCTCCATTTATTGTAGTTCACTCAGGAACCCTCTGAAGCACCGATTGGCCGTGGATATATGCAGCACCTATCAAAACTAACTCTGAGGTCTATTTCCCTTTCAGTCTGCCTGCTTGAATCACCTTAATACCAGTCTCTACAGAGCTGTGACCCTGAAGCAGGGGATTATAAAGGAGGATTTAACTGTGGGAAAGAATAAGAGTGGATATGTAAATGTTAGAAGATACCGAGTGATTGTTCAGCAGGAGGGCAGGCATGTGCTGCATGCCTTAGGAAAGACAGCCAAAAGTCCTGCTGAAGTTTTACCTTCTAAGATCTGTTTCCTAGAGAATGATGCTTTTGCAGATTAGGTGTATGTAGCTTGTACTTAGGCAGTAGAACAAGCCTGTTTTGGCACACAAACTTTCTGCATGATGGAGAGACCACTGTTGTGGAGGCTTTTGCATCACTAATTTTTCTGGAAGCCCTGAAGTGAAACACGTTAATTCAGATTCACATGTATATTCATTGTATTGGTGTTCCTCACAAATGGGAAATGTGTTTCCCTTGGTGAATTTAGACTTATCTTTTTGAAGATAACAAGTTCATTCACATCCTCTCCCCCATCCCATGCCTTTCTGCCCTGGAGCATCAGCTGCCTCCAAAAGCAAGAAGGCAATGGGTTCATCCTGGACAACCACTCCTTGCCCCGTTAGCTGAGACTGACAATAAGGAAAAAATATTTTTTCCAAAAGGGAAGAGCAGAGGGGCTGCTTAATTTTTTCCTAAAGGAAGCAAAGGTCTCTTGGCATCTACTGACAAATCCTGAAGCACAACTATTGCAGTATTAGCTGCTACAATCAGCAACCAGGTCCTCTTGCATAGTGTCATCCATACACCCTTAGGAGATGACTCTTTTATTAAGACCTTATTGTCTACGCAAACCAAGTTGAATGGCAAACAGATTTTGGAATTTGTGCTGAGTTAGGTCTGTTGTCTTTATTCCTATGGCTGTGTCCTGAGTTTAACTGATTAGATTAGAGGTTCCCCATGGGACTTTGGGATAAACAGCTTTGTATTACTTAAAGTTCACAGAATTCAATCTGCTGTTTTGATATACGAGGTCAGAAAATATTAAAAAGATTATACACACAAATACAGTGTTTGATGTGGATTGTTCCTTTCCCCATGATTGATTTGCCATGGTGTCTTGTAATTTATTCATGCAAGGGAGCTGTGATGGATGATGTAAATTATTTTGTTTTTCCCTTTTGACTTAAATAATAATTGCCAATATCTTAGCGCAATACGGAAATATGGGGATAAGACTTGGCAAAATGTTGCAAAGTTACTTTTTTTTTCTTTAAGGCAACAGCAATTATAAGCATGAGTTCATTATTCAGAAAGAATGTGTTTCTTAAAGAGAGGGAAAATGTCACAGTTTAAGAACATCACCTGAATGCTGAGAGGCGATGCTGTCAGATGCACATTGAAATAAAAGATAATCAAATGGAGATATCTTTTTTTTTTGAGCCAGTGGTCCTTTTTTCAAACCTTAACTCATTGCAAGAGATGCAAAATTAATAGGTTCTGAAGATGAAAATATAGGTTCTGGCATAGAAGTAAGCTTTTTGTAAAGCTGCCTCTTATGCATCTCTCTAGGGATGGAAGCTTAGAAATACAAATTGGAACTGGAAAATAGAATGTAAAACAGCCCGAGACAACTGAGCTGGACCTTGCAGAGCTGCATCCATCTCCAGTATAAATCACTGTATTTTAGTGAACCTACACTCGTCTTCACTATTATCTTGGTTTTAAAGAATTGTTTTCTAACACAGTCTTGTATGATGTATAAACCGTCCATACAGTTTACCAGAAAGATCGTGGGAGTGTACACTCAGGCAGGAGAAGTCTCTCATCCAGAACTTGTCATCCAGGTTGGGATGACCAGACTTACTGACTGTATGAGCTGTGTGTCCCAGTGCCTTCGTATTAACAAGCCTCATTGCTCCTCTGCCAAAGAGGTTGGTCTTTGAGAGACATAGATAGGCAAGAGGTAGCAGAGGTTCCCCAGATGTCCCATGGCTAGATCATGTGAGGACACTAGACCGAGTGTTCACAGGGGTGGCACGGGCAATGAGGTCTCAGCAATGCCTGGTAGCCACCGGCAGCCAGGGACTCGGGTCACCCAGCACAGCTCTGCTGCCAGCTATGCAATGTAGCCCTGACCACATGAGCCTACCTTGAACCATGGATTTGCTGATAAATCTGAATAGATTAACTGTTTTGATGAAAACAGGACAAAAAAAGACAGGAAGTGGGACAAAGGAAGCAGAGGGCTCTGAGGTGACTCACGTGACCTCAGTGAAGAGCTGAAAATTTGAATCCTCATCCCCTGATGCCCAGTGTCCCATGCTGCATGTGGAAACCACACTGCCAGTTTTCTTTCCTCATTGTACTAGAGAACTTGAGTCTCCCCAAAGTACCAGTGGAAAGCTGTGAGGGAGCTCATCTGCTGCTGCTTTAGACCTTGTCCTCTGGAAGATATCTATTTATAGGCTACACATCTAATGTCAAGTTTTAATCTACATGTCAAATCATGCTTCATAAGACATCAGTCTCTCAAGTTCATGAAATTCTCATCCTTAATGCTCACTGTTTGGATTACATACTGCGGACAGGCCTCTGTGTAGGATGATATAGTGGCTCTGTTCCTCTTCACGCAGAATCACAAGGCAGGAGAAGGCTCACGGTGATAAGATGCTTTTGGTGAATGTGCCTTCCCAGAGCCTGTTCCCACATCTTCTGTTTTCTGCTGTGACTGCCAGGTACCACTGGGAGAGGAAGGACCTTTTACAGCATCATGCTTTTGTCAGTGTGGCCCCTTGATGAAAGGGGTTGGTGCTAGGTCACTGCAAGAAATAACTTTCTCTGTTGGGATATTGTGTTTGGAGCAAGGGCTTGCAAGGACTATAGACTGACCAAGAGGGTGGAATTCAAATAGTCTTTTTTTCCTGGCTGAGGCAATGCTTCGAGTACACAAAAGGCAGTGGCGTGTCTATATCAGAAGCAGCTGTCTGCCAGCAGTACAAAGGGTATTGTTCCTGCTGTTTCCCATGGAACAAAGGCACACATATGGGAATCACAGGATGTGATTAAAAAAAAAGGGAGATAGCCAGGAGCTAATGGGAAGTGGCAAAACCTTTCACATAGTTTCTCTTCCTATAATATCTGAATTCATCGCCTCGGATACAGAAAGCGCTCCTTTGGCCAAGCCAAGGATCAGATGATCAGATTTGAGTATGGAAAATAAAAAGATGCATGTTTGATGTCTAGTTCCTCTGTGCCATGGAAACATGAGACTTTCAAATAGAAATCCACCAAAAATAGGTGAGCTAGCAATGCATTAGAAAGTGTGAAACTACAAATTATTCTGGTAAACCTGTTCTTACCCTGCTTGTGCAGATAATGTGCACGTGCTTTTACAGTAATAAGCATATCCCATGGATTTCTGTATTACCTGCAAAGCACTCAGGCTGATTAGGACCAAGTTTAATTTGGTCCTAATCAGCTCCAGGCAAGTGGACCGCGAAATTAGCTTGACACATTAATTTTATGTTTTATAGTAGGTAGCCCTGCCCAATTTGCCTGACTGTGCTAGACCAATTTTATAAGTCTATCTATATATGCATGAATATATATATATATATATATAAAAAGCATTTCAGTTGTCTCAAACACAGGTGCCATGACGTAAGATGTTCCACTTTTTCTTTGGACTACAGGCAATCCCTCTTGGGCCTCACATTTAAAGCATCACACTTTCTTTTAGTTCCAGTCTGCTGATGGTGCTAATGTTTAGTGACAGTTACTCAGTACTAATGATCACCTTTGGGGATTTTCAGAGTGCTTGCCTCTTGCTGGTCATTGGTGAAATGTAATCAATAAATCTCAAGCCAGGCTTTTCCTCTTGCCTTTCCTATTGGAATTAAATGAACATCACAGTAGCTGATTTGTGATGGAGTCCCCTTACCATCCAGAGGCACTCCGTACGTGAGTAATGCCGGTTTAACTGATCTACGAAGCATACTGTAAAATTATAAATATGTGGAAGAAAACAGATGAGTACTACTTATATTAAGATTGTTCTTAGGTATAATTCTTGACTGGAAAAAAGAAGGGAAGTTTAACAATTTGTTCTATTTGTTTCTCACTTTTTTCCTGATGAACTGCTCCTATCAGCTTTTCTCTAACTCACATCTGTATTGGCATGAAGGATCGTTCCTTATTTTTCCTTTCTGATGAGTTGTTCCAATCATTTCATTCTTTCCAACTTGAAGTGGTGTGTTACTGACTATATTTTACATTTGGCAACTGCCTTGAAACTTTTTTTGTACTGTTGTTCACCAAAGAAAAGCTACTTGTGTTTTCTGTGTAGGGAGAGATGTCGTTATGTAATTTATCAGCATTATCAATTAAGAGTTAATGATATTTCATCTGGAAGATCACATTGTTTATTTTTAAACCACTGTCCTTAGTACAGTGACATTATTTTCTATTTATGATCGTAAGATCGTCTTTCCATCTGTCTGATGGACAATAACACGCAGTATTCAAATAGATGCTAAATGTTTTCTGTGGAGTTGAGAGTACTGTGCCTTTGACCACAGGTAGAGCAAGATCTTGCAAACTGCCATGAGAAACTTCCATAGAATATTAAAGTTATCTTCAAATTTTTACACAAATTTAAGGAGAGCTGCTTCTGGAAGACAGGGGTCTGTCCTCATGTGCTAAGAAGTAGTATAGCTGCTTGTGTTTGTGTTACAGGGCTGTGAGGCAATGGCTAAAAGCATCTTGTGTGATAGCGAGTGAGTGGGTGTTTCTGAATGCTTATAACGTTGTCACAGAGTGCAAGCTCCCAGGCCTTTCAAAAACAACATTGGCTTTCATAAGATAACAGGGAGAAAAAAAATCAGAATAGCAAACCATTGATTTGTCTACCTTCTGCTTCTTCGCTTCGCCCGTGGGAAAGCACAGAGTTTATATCCTTCTGTAGCTCATTAAGCTTTTCTGAGGGTTGACAATTTAAAAGCTGAAATCTGTAACAAAATGGTTACAATAATTAAGGTCTAAATGTGGTCTAAAACAGCCACACCTGAGGAAGTTGTGAATTAAGAAAAAATGAGTCCTCTCATGGCAGTCACCTCCTTATCTTGGCTGATAGCCTACCATTTTTTTGGTTATATCCTAAGCAACCAAAAGACAGTTGGTTCAAGCACTCATTCTTCCTGTCAATAACTTTTCTAACGCAAGTCCTTTGAACGCCTTTTCCTTTGAGAGCAGCAGCAGAGGAGTGTGGGAGCTGCTGCCCTGGCCGAGCATCATGGGCTGCCCGCATGGCTGAGGTCGTGCTGTGCGGGTCCAGCTGGGTGCAGGTCTGTGGCCTGGACACCTTCTCTTTGGCTACTGAACAAGTGCTGCCATTTTTCTCCTGCTTCAGGAGCCAAGTCTCACAGTGACTGTCTTGTTTGGTATGGAGGTTTGAGGCACCAGAGGGAAACCACAGCGTCAGAGCCATGGCAGAAGAGTAGGAAGCAGGGGCTAATAGGTTACTTTCCCCTGAGCTTGCTATAAATATATTTGGGGTTTCAATAACTCTGAGTTACATCATATAAATGATTCACACTCTGCCTTAGTCCTTGTAGGATGAGGGTCAACTTTTTGGCCAATTAAGAAAAGTAAATGCTATCAACTTGCAGACGAACTGCAGTTTCCCGGATTTCATGAATTGTGCTGAGTAGGGAAAGGAAAGAAAGTGCAAAGGAGATGAAAGTGGGTGAGTTTGTGCTATTTTATGGTGTTCTAATCTGGTGGTGCCCCAACTCCTACAAAGTCAAATTGAATCATCTTGAAGATTTAGGCCTATTTTGACATAATTTTCTTGTAAAAGCAACCATTGTAATTCTGCCAATAAAAGTGTTTAGGCCCCACATCTTTTTGAACATGTTAATCATAAATATAATGCATTTTTCTAAAGCCAAAGGTAACCAAATACTGAACCTGAAAATGGCGTATGTGTAATGAAGTATTTCAGAAACAGAACTTGGGAATAGGCTATGAACATATGCACATACAAAATGTGCAACACCTACGTTTGTGTTCTGTATCACTCCTCATATATGAGTTCTGTCACACGCATGTGAATAAGTAGCATATGGCTTTCAAAAAATATTCTGGTGGATGCTCTTAAAATACATCTCACAAGAAGTGATTCCCCTCTTCTGAGGAAAACTTCCATAGTTTTTCTCCCCATGTGCACTGACATTTTAATCATTTTTCATCAACGTGTTTGTTATCCGAATAGGCTACTGTGCGGAGGCTGCTCAGTTAGCCCCCAAAACAGCAGGGAGAAAAGCTCCCCCAAACCCAACTCTGACCAGCTGCTAACTGGGGGGCTGTGACTCACCGTGGGGAGCAGCCACTCTCTCCACCAACGGCAAAAGGACCCTGGCGGCACTGAACACCAAGATCAGTGGGGTTACGTCTTCTCAGAGCCTCCTCCTCCTCTGTGACATGGAGGAATTTTCCTACTCTACAAGGGTAGAGGGAAGAGAGGATGAGGTTTTAAAAGCCCTATGAGAGAAACATTTCTGAGTTTATTCCCATTGCTGCATCCTACCGTGAAGTTTTTAAGGAAACCATGATAGCATCACTCTGAGATGCCGATGTGTGACCAACCCTGCCTGCTCTCTGCTCCCACCTCAGCCTTCACCCCCGGCTCAGCCGTGCCAGTCACCTGGCAGAGGGGCTGTCCTGTAAGCTGAATCATTAACATGGTCCAGGTTAAAAACACACTTCCAAGAAAAGGAGAGAGGTTATATTTAACTCAGAGCTGTGATTAGAGCAGACCCCGCCACAGGGACAGCAGCGTGAGGTGGGGGCGGTGAGCTGTGCTGCAGGGAGAGGTGAGGATGGAAGAGCATCCATGGGAAAGGCTTCCGCTGGGCTTGTCCCTGGGACTCTCATCCTCTGAAATGTCAGCAAAAGAAACTGTAAACAGCAGGTGATTTCTGCTTTGATACTAAAATGTTTATTTTTAACAATTATGCTAAATTACTTGGAAAGTAAGACTTCCAGCCTAAATCCCATGTGTGATGCAACATTGTTGTGCATCAGGGAAGAGCTTTAGGTGGGACCGTGCAGTGCCACTACCCCATGAGCATCACCAACCGCAGCAGGCACACCGACTTGGTGGGAAACATGCCAGGCATACCTTCAGGTTGACGAGTCCTTGTGATCCTCCTGGCATAACTGTTAGGAAAGTGAGCACTCGCTGCTGGGCTTGGGATGTTTCTGAGCAACGAAGAATAACTGCACAAGGCTTGGCTGCAGGCGTGTGATAGGCAGGTCCATTAAGGCTGCTCTTTTCCATTTTGTCATGTTTGGGTTTTGGTAAGCACAGAGAGTCGTGTTGCCAGCACTTCTAAGAGGGCATAACGAGAGCAAAGTCAGTTGCTCGCAGGAGTAAGTGGCACGTCTGATAGAAAATACTGATGGGATCAGGCCCTGGCACTAAAAAATTCTCATTAAAAGGTTTTCATTTTTTATCACTTCCATTCAGCCCTGTCACCCCTGTTCAATAACTAACACTATTGACTTCAGCTGAGTAAAGTTTACATGTGAATGCAATGACTGATGGATTAGGCCATGACATGTGAGAGTATTTTCTCTTTCCAGAACACTTTGCTTTGGTCTTTTTACAGATGACAATTATAGCATTTGTGCAGGCTGATAACAGTACAGTGCTGCAAATACCAAATTAAATATTTACTCTGGGTTTTTTCCCCATTTTCAGCAATTGCGTGCATGCCAACATACTTTGAATCCAAGCCAGAATTTTTTGCACTGTATAACTTTCAGAAATGTAGCAATTATAAGCCATTAAAATGAAACAATTTATGAAATGCAGATGCTAATTTATAACATAAATCAATGCTTGTATTATATTACTGAATTTATATTTATTATGTAATTAATAATTAGAACAGGCATTCCTTCATGCCATCTGCCATTATGTAGGTCTAAATTATGTCCCTAAGGGGTAACTGTAAGTTAAGAAACTGCATAGGTGCATACCTTGGGGGAATCACAGGGAGGTCGGGAATTTTGGGTTGTGTTTCCCACATGGAGATGGCACAGACTTTCTGCAGAAAACAAAGTCTGTCCACCAGTGAGGAAGTTCTTGGACCAGGCTGGAGCATATTTCTGTACAGCCCCAAGAGTATATAGGTGCCAGCTTATTCCTGTGGATATCTACAGGGGGCAGGATGTAGCTTGGAGTACACGATGCAAAAAACATGCAGAAGAAAATAACTTGCTATGGGCTATTGCTGTTTTAACATGTGTTGCATATTTCCATGTTAACATAAGAGGTATTTCCATATGCTCTACAATTTATTTGCAGTTATCCATCCTGAGGCCATCTGCCCAGACCTTAAAAGATACATACGGAAGCAAAGAATGGTTTGGCTTGTTCTGAGAGAGTATTCTGTATAGGAGCTCACTTCGTATATACATGCCTGTCTTGTTAACAGAAAAGCCAGTTTCACTGTAATCTGACAGCCACTGAGAGAGAAACCATTATCTCCCCATCCCGGGAGGGCTGATAACACCAATCTTCATAGCATCTAAAAATCTGTGCTGAGGGATAAGGAAAGAAATTAACACACTTAGAAAAGAAAATCATTGCAAGTAACCAACATGTAAATCAGCTTTCATAAATGTGAACCATGTTCTACTGGGATGTAAATCTAGAACCACTCCATTTCCTTTGTCTGACCAAATCACTTTGGGTCCAATCTGACATGCAAAAGGTGAGGTTTCTCAATGCAGCTTCCTTTTTCTTCCTTTTTCTTTTTTTTTGGGTGTACAATTTTTTCATATAGAAACCCAGCTCAGCCTGGAGATGAAGGCATGTAACAATTTTGCTGTGCATCAAACAAGCATCTAACTTTTCCTATGTCATAAAATAAAACCAGAAGAAACAAAATTGCAAAAACATGCTGTTAAAGTAACAGTGTTCGGATGAAAGCAAGGAAATTCAGAGTTAAGTGCCTCGTGTCCTTTAACTCAACCCCATTGTGTTTAGAGAGATTGCACTTTGCAGCACTTCACTGTGTGACCATTTCCATCCCTGCAATCCCAAATACAATGGGGTGAATTAAGACTGGAGGGGAAGCATTAACTCTTTGTTGCTGTGGGTGCTGTCAGACAACCTGGCTGTTTGTGTAATAACTTGCTGAAAAATGAGATTCAAACTGCTAAGAAAAGTCAGAGCTTGACAGTCCCCTGGGAGTCCAGTGTGCTGCTTGAGACCAAAAAAATTAACATGAACCACCAACCAAAATACTACAGCATAGCCCTATTTTTACTCTTTTTTTCCACTTGAATTGCGTCTCTCATATTGCCAGCCCTCAGGCAACAGAAGTGTGAAGTGAGTATTTCATACATATCCTTATACACAAAAAATTACATACATAATACATGATAGATCCTTTTACTTCCATACATAATATCCCACGTGGTGATTTCTTTTCCAGAAAAGGATTTGTGAGAAAATGGCAAGTCTATTCTGAGTTATAACTGTAGGCAACATGTTACTAAGCCTCTTGCCACCACAAATTGAATATAAAAGAAGCTGTGCACTGGTTCAGCGTAATAAAATGTGTTGTTGGTTTGGGGATTTTTAAACAACTCTAACGTGTAGTATGTTATTTCTGGAGTTGTTGACAGCAGTTGCTAGAGCTGCAAAAGCCCCATGATCAGTTCTGTGTTGCTGACATAAGGAAACCAGTATTTGATGTGGCTCATCAAGAGATGCCAGTTGTCCTATTGCTCTAGAAACACAGGTACTTCCAGTCTGCAACACGAGTGACAGAGCGTTTACCTGATTAGATATTCCTACGGGCTCCAAACGGGCTGAGAATGACACTGGTATCTCTGAAGAGCTCAACCAAGAGCTTCCTCTCCCAAAATGATGGATATCATAAAACTGGACATACAGGGAGTCACAGTGGAGGTGAAAGTGGCCACGTGAACTCTGAGATGTGGTGAGCAAATCAAGGCTACACGTAGCCCTCCCTAAACAGCTAGGGACAGACCAGAAAAGACACCCCGTAGGCTAGTTGTTAGGGCACACTACCGGAGGCTTAGCACAAAGTCCGTCTCCTCAATGTGTATTTACAGCCTGAAGCAATGGCTTGATTTTCAGTGTTTACCACTTGTCCAGAACTCCTGCCACAGTCTCAGAAAATCAGGCTGCAGATTTGATACCAAATTTTTCGGTTGGTTTTTTGTTGGGTTTTTTTTTTTTTTTGCATGAGGTGTAGTTTAACTTGAGTCACCTTTAGCTTTGAGACTTATTTGTGTGACTTTGGACACTGAGGCATAGGGAGATTAAGTGACTTTGTCAGTGACTTTCATTACTCAGGTAGGTCTTTCATTACTTTCATTACTGTGGTAGGTCTAGGAATTAGACCTTGATGTTGGGCATTCAGAGGAGTACTTTTCTTCCCTAATAACTGAGTGGTAATACACTGCATTCTTATTGGGAAGATTCACATTTGATTTTCAATTCTTTCATCTCCAGAGAAAGGAGTGCTCTGGAGTCTGAGCACTCTGCCTCTGAAAGAACGCAAGCCAGTTTTTCTGTCAATTAATGGATGTTAGAGGAATGGAGAATGTCCACTCTGATATACACATTTAAAGCAAGGGGTGAAATAGTAGGGAATATTGCAAGCTAATTGTTCCCATCTGAACTATTTTTCCCAATGACTTTTTCTTGTGCTTCTATTACAGGTTGAATTCAACTGCTTTTTAAGCACATGTCCTATATAAAGGGCATAATGGCCGAGTTGAGAATAAACATAAAAAATGTGAATAATTTTAAAATAAGCAGCCAGTAATCATTAATTCACTTGGTACTCATTACAGTAATATTAATTATGACTTATGCATTGGATATTAATACAGTCTTCCACTGTAAAGCTGGTTTGCTTCTAATTTTATTTCAAAGAAAATAATTGATACTTAAAACTTCACCCATTGTGCCTTGTTTCCAAATCTTTTAAAAGTTAAGATCAGGAAAATAATCTGTAAGGTGACTAGCAGTGAGCTATGAAGCTTTTTATTCCCTAGGTCACATCCCAAACGTAAACCAGGGCAAAAGTGATGAGGATTTGGTGGCAATTCAATAGTTTACCCAAAAGGAATTGGTAACCTGCCTCCAGTTGCTGGGGAGCAGGTGTCTCCAGTGGCTTCTCCGGGGGGGTTTCCTTGCAGAAGGGCTGGTGGAACTGGGGGCACATGTTAGGGATGGTGGAAACCAGCCTATGCATGGGCCAGCTCACATAGCTACTGCCCGGTGTGTGTGTTTAGTTTGTAACCCATGGTGGGAATAAGAGTTTCATTTCCATGGCTGTCAATCTAGGGCATTTCATGAGCAATGTTACTTTCTAGATGCAAAGGTCAGACTTACTAAAATACAGGGTGATACTGGTGTTTGCGGCAAAAGGCATAATAAAGGCAGAATCCATTGCCTTGGTTTGTTCTGAGGGGTTTTTTAGGTGCTGCCTTCCATCATAAGAGAAACCAGAAATGTTGACATTGTTTTGCCAATAAGTTGAAATGGCAGCCTCTCCCCTAATGTGCTCACAGCAAGTGCAAGCTTTCAGTTACTGGAGAAGATGTGAACAAAAAGGTTTTGTTTCCTTACTTGTTTGAAGTAAGAAAACGTCTTTGGATATGTTCCACATTTCAAAAATTGGCCTTCATCTGGTAGTTTTGTATGGAAATTTATCTGTCTCCTGGTGCTATATGAAATGTAACGTATTCAGAACATTTTTATTCAGTGTGAATTCTTGGGAGAATAAACATGTTTAACAATGGGCAATATCATCTGTAGATTGCTGAAGTTCTTAATTGGCCTCCAATTAAGCCTAAGATTATTGAGGATGCTTTAATTGATCTCGCTTTCAGATGCAATAAACAATTAAAAGCCAAAAGCAAAACCAGAATTCCGCTTCTGGACATGATATAAAAACAACTGAAAATTGCTTGAAAGGGAACGGCCTGCTTAGTCTTCACTCTTTGTCTAGTCTGACTAGCCCTCCAGGAAGTCTCTGTGTTTTTATAAAATTGGTTTATATACTCATTAGTGTTTAATAGTCAGTATTTTTCAGTGATAGTTTTATTTTACTGTTGTTATCAGTACTATGTTAACTCCTTAAAATTCAGTCATGGAGCAGGCACAAGTGAAACCTGCTGTTGCAAAAAGGCTCGTTGGACTGAAAGAACAGCTATTCCTTTTGGAAGAGGGGAATATGAGATAGTTGGGGTATAGTCTTGCTCCTTTCGACCTGAAAAAAGTATCTTCATGTCTGGCCCAGGTTTCACTTGACCTGAGATGGGCTGGGAATCCGCTTTGATGATCACAGCCTACTCCTGCAGGGTGTGACTTGGGGCAGTTCCCATCACCAAGCAGTGCCCTGCCCTCCTTTTGGGTAAACACGTGCTCTCAGTCTGTTCCTCCACAGGAAGGCAGCATGCACTCCATGGATGTACAACCTTCGTCCTGCTGTGCCAGACCCTGCGCTGAGGTAGCACGGGTGCCACCCGTGTCCTCCCACCCACCACCCTTGTGGTGGGGCAGAAACTGCAGCCCAGGGAGAGGGAGAAGGCTTTGGCTGGTAACACCTTCCTTTGCCCTGGAAAGATGCGGCCGGGCATGTCTGCCAGTTCCCTACCCTAGTTATTTGTTTCCCCTTGTTTCCTTATATTTGTTTTCTCACACACATTCTCCGGACATTGCCCTCTAGTGCATAATCATTCCCCGTGTTTGCACTCCAGGGGCCCAGCGTCAGACATGAGACAGGGATAAAAAATAACTTATTTTTCCCATTGTTATTGACAAGTGGGGGACACACACACCTTTATTTGGTCCCTAAACAACAACAAGAAAAAATCAAAAGAGTAGTTGCCACTGCTCAGATTAAATCCAAACTGTCTGTTAAACCTCTAATTATCAGCTTGCCTTGTGGGTAAAATGGTACCATTCAATTATTGTTTTTTGTTCGCTTGTCAGCTGCAAAAAACATTATCACTGCTTTTCAAACCAGCAAAAAGAGCAGAAATTCTGCAAATTGCTTTCTAAACGTAGTTACTTTAAACCTAATACCTCTCTGCAGCGTGTCAGCAATTGTATAATGCGATGTTGCATGCAAATTGTATTTAATGTAGGTATTACAATTATTTGTTTTACATTATGTAATTTTAGTGAAATGATTTCCTTTGTTGCCACGTTACGTGTGGTTCAGTTTGACACATCCAACTTAGCATGTTAAAAATAAACACACACACACACACACTTGCCTGCACACATTTTATCAAGCTACTGTAAATAAAAGCAAAAATTGTCAAATGATAGTTAGTTCTCTGCAACCATGGCGAGGTGAGAAATAAAACCATCTTTTCAAGAGTAATTTCAGGACTGATTGTATTTGACAGTCTTTCTATTTATTTATTTACTTACTTACTTAATCTTGGAGGGTACACGTGTCTAGGATATCCTTGATCAATTTATTTCCCCTTTGCTTGTGTGTCGTGCTGGCAATCGCTGCCAGCAAGCACCACAGCCCACACCCTCCCAGCCACCACAGGTAATGACGGCTCTGTTATACAGCTGGAATGACTGAAGCTCTACTACTCCCGTGACAAAATACATGACATGTTTGCATCTGACTTGGCTGGTGGATTTTGGATGTCTCACTTCCTTAGCTTTCCATTTTTCCACTCACATCATGTGAAATCTATTTTACTAAAGCAGAGGGAGCTCAGGAAAGATTTCCTATGGAGGGTGTTAAAACCCCTCCTTCCCCTCCCTGACTTCTCCCTCTGCACAGCCCTGTAAGTGATCTCTGCCATAAGCAGGGATCTATAACACCATCATTGGTGGCAAATAAGTAGTTTTCGCTGAGGTCCTAATTTGTCAGCAATACATCTTACCAAGGTGGGGTGAGAGACGGCTCTAGTTCAGCCTTTTTGTATCATATATTGCTTCTGCCACTCTGTAGGACCCTGCAGGCAAGGATTCCTGGGGATTGCTTTCTTTGGCCAAAATGGTGATTTTCAAAATATTCCAGCACTTGTTAAGATAGAGGTCAGGTTTTTATAAGGTCCAGCATCCTCCTGCTCCCAGTGGGAAACTTCCATAGGTTTATTTGCAAAAATGAAGCTGTGAGTATCTTACGCTGCTTGAACCAGGTCTTACTCTCCCTTTCTAATGTTAGAAAAAGCAATATATTTATTCATTTTGGGATGAAGCTGGAATTCTCCTGCAATTCTGCTTTAAAAGGCTACCAGGAAAATTTTCAGTTTAAGAACATAATCTATTATTCATCTTTTGCTATGGGAGGAAATACTTTGCTGAGAAAAAGCTCAGTGCTTGACTTGCCAATTAGAAAATCTACTTGCCTTAGGCAAGCAGTGAGGAGAATATTTCAAGGCTGGTTTAACCCCCGGATGGGCTTTCATTTAGCTCTCACGACGCTGGCGCAAGATGTTTTTTTACTGGACAAAGTAACAGCAAAGCAGAAGTACACATGGAGTGAGTTTCCCCAAAGTTTCCATCTCTGATCGTTGCCTGTCCTTACTCAAAGACAAATGGTGGTTTGACTTCTATTGACTGAGAAGAGACCGCGAGGGGTCAGAGGCAAGGAGATTCAGCGAGGCCAGGCAGCCAGGAGAGGCGAGTCACACCTCATTAGTAGGCATGCAGGTAGGAGAGCTTTAGATTTGTTTCAGGCCCCTTGCAAAGGTGCCTTGACAGCTTGAGTTATGCTGACAGCCTCCCCTCAAAGGGAAAGAGAGTGTCAGGCAAGAGAGATGAAACATGTTTCACTGTCACCCTCCACGCAGCATAAATGGATGGCCCAGCATCTTGCCATCAGCGACGTTCCCATCTGGGGAAAAAATGGAAGAGTTGAGTTTGATGTTATAAATCACCATAATTTGTTACAATTTCCAAAGACAAATATGACAGGGTGGAATTACTTTGTGGTGCTGAGACAGTCATTTGCAGAAGCCATAAAGTGCCAGTATAAATCTGAGGATGAGATATATTTAATCTGAAGAAACAGAGCACAATATCACCGCAGTATATTGTGTTTACCAAGAACTTAGCTGCAGTGATGCTATGGTATTGCAGGTTGCTCATTTCGTTTTACCCTTTGAAATCAAAACGACTCTTTTATAAAAATTCTAATGAGGTAGAAAGATTCTTTTGTATATTTTGTATTTGCTCCATTGAAAGGCGGGAATATTTATTCTGTCCTCCAAGAAAATGATGCAATGCTCAGTTTTGACAAAAGAAATAGTTTGGGGGTTTACAAGTGAGATTCCAGAGAGAGACGATGCACTGTTACACATTCAGGGCTGTCTCTTCACAGCGTTCATGCTTAGCAGCTCTTATAATAACAAATCTGCCGACATACTATTCCTTTTGGAAGTGTCCAGGTCACAAGCATTACTCCCAAAAGCTGTATCTGGAAACTTTTTTTTTCCCCTTCATTGATGATAGCATAGTCCAAGAAGATATTTTGAAGACACGTTGTTGGAAAGAATCAGAGAGGAATTGAAGGTGTTACCCTGTGACATTTCTGTGGTCACAGTCTAGATCATTGATTTTGTCTCTTCTATAGCAGACACCATCTGAAGTGGCGAACAGAAAGGAATGTGAGTCTTCAAAGTGTAGAAGCTGAAGCCAAAATTGCTAATCATTGCCTGTATGTTCGTGGGTAGGTTGCTTAGCCTGTCTGTACCTTGATTTACCCACACGCAAAAGGAGGACATTGCTAGCCTTCCTCACCCTTACTGTAAAATGATTTGAGCGGCCCATATGTAAAAGGATCTCCAAAGAAAAGTGCTAAGTTCTTTTTAATAGTATTCACTTTAATAGCAATCTTTTTTATTTCCCAGGTGAGAGAATGATGGCACATTATGCACCTTTTTTTTCAAAGGCCAGAAAAAGAGAGAAATAGGTCTAAATGGTGATTTGGCACTTACTTAGATAAGCCTTCCCCAAGCCCCAGCTTTTTACTTCTATAAATCCGAGCGTTTTTATGTCAGTGAGTAGATGATGATATGTTCACCCATTCCACATTTGGGTGTTATCAGGGGAGAGATGAAACACATTTCTGTGTTGCAGTCGCTACTGAATAAATCAAACCTCGGTGATGCAGTGTGATGGTATGAAAATCTCGCAGCCTGCGAAGTCAGTCACTCATACGTGATGAAACTGGATCACCCTCCTTAAAACACTCTCTTAGCCGGAGCTCTCAATATGTCAGCTTGCTGCTCTGGAAGAAACTGGCAGGTGTTTTGAGCTTGTTGAAATGACAGCAACTTTAGTATATGTTAAGGAGAAAGGGTTTACTGCTGCCTTTCCCTCTTCCTACTGTCCTACGGATGGAGTTCAGCTTGTTTCAGCCCTTTGAGGTGTCATTCATGAAATCTAACAACTGCATGCAGGCAGCCTGCAGTAATTGCCTTTACAATTTGTGCCTTTGTTGCTTTCTAATTTCCCGAGCTCTGCACTTGTCAGTGTATCCAATACATAACAATAATAACGAGACATTTGTTTTCATGCTTGTGTTATCGTTGTGTTTTCATTTTGTTTCTTAAAAGTGGAGCTAATGTGAGTGGCTACTACCCATGAAAAGTGAGGTATGTTTCTAAAAGGCTTGTCCTTCAGGAACGCGCCAACTGCCAATGCTAGGGCAGTTTGTAATCCTGCTTTAGACAGAATGAAAATCACACGAGCAGAAGGGAAGAGTTTCCTTTTCCCTGCTGAAATGATGTATAAATAGTATGTGAAAGCTCCTTTGGTCTGACTGCACAGGTAGCTTCTGCTCTACTTCCAAAAATGCTCTGGCATGTTTCCCACACCTCTTCTAAAGACCTGCTGTTTCTGTTTAGAGGAAAAAAAAGTTTAAAAATTACTGTAGAAAAATAAACACCTTACTTCCATCATGAGGCAGAGGTTAACATAGGAGAGGTTTGGATCTTTCTCCTGTTACAGATTCAGTATAGAAGGAAAGAAGCAGTTCAGCATCTCACTGCTCAGCACCAATTTACTGCTTTAATGGAGTAGTATTGGAAGGAAAATTAAGAAGGCACTCACACACACAACACATACTGTGAGTGTGGAAACACCTGCTAAACTAAACACCGAAGAACCAGGTGGGCAGAAGTTACACCTTGTTCCCTACAGCCTGGCCTAGACTGCCAGAGCCATGGTCAAACCTCTTTAAGAGCAGCATGGCGTGGGGTGGGAGGAGCAGTGGATGGTCTGTAAGTGCCCTGCTGGGACCTGCAGCCTCCTTTAGCAAGGGGGATGCAACAGGAGAAGTGGGCTGCTGAAGAGCAGCTGGGGTTTGCACAGCAGGATATTTCCTTTTGGACAAAAACTGAGTTTAGCAGAGGAGCTGGTGTGGCTGGAGCCTCACTGTGCCTGGGCCTACGGAGATGGGCAGGGGGGGATGGAGGTTTGCAGTTCTCCCTGCCATGAAAAAGGAGCAGAGAGAGACTCAGAGAGAAAGACTGAGGAAAACATTAAGGGTTTTGTGCATTTGTTTGTCTAAATTTCCTCACTTTTCCGCCTCTGCATTGACCTTCAAGTCGTACTGAAACAATCCTGAAAACGTTTCAATCCATTTTGCTGTGAGTGCTCCCTGAGGAAAGTGGCTGGACGTTTCTCTGCGCGATGGGAGGGAGACGTAATCACCCGGCTGGGGCACCCCGAGGTGCTGCACAGCCATTAATGGAAGGTGATAAGGGCAGCGATGCCTTTCTCCAGCAGAAAATGCAGCTTTTTCTAAGTGCCACCGGCCTGCACACTGCTGTGCAAACTGTTCCCCTGCCATTCCCACCTCTCTGCCCCCTCAGGGCTCAGACAACCTTTAACTCCCGAGTTGTCTGTGGGGTTTTTTGTTCTTGACGTCCTCGGCATTTTAACCAAAACAACAAAGTCCTTGCAGTTGTATCACTTCGTGCAATCTGTTGCCAGACCTCTTAAAGCTGCTTGCAGCGTGGAAATGGTTTGCAGGCAATGTCAACAAGAGGAAAAGGGAGCTGTACGAGAGACGGGGGAGAAGTATGTGAGCTGCCGCCAGCATTTTCCAGAGCAGTTGGAGTGAGAAAGAATTGTGAAGTGTTGTTGGTCGGCGACTGCTGCTTCGCCAGCTCAGGCTGGTCCTGCTGGCAGGGGCATCGTTTCAGTGACTCAGTCACCTACATAGGAACCTCCTGATCTTTCTGCATTTGTGTGTCCCTTTGTCGCCATATGTTTTACTTCTCTTACTGATTCTCACCGCAGTAAGCTGGTTTGACTGAACCAGAGGCACTGCACAATGTAATTTCATAGGCCTTATTAATCTTATAGCATTTGTATTATTTTTGGAATAGGAATGATCTCCAGGATTAAGCAAAAGCCTAGGAGTCCAGCTGGATTTTTTTTCTCCTTCTTTTGTTGTGCCACTGTATGAACATGGATAAGCGCTTAACCACTCTGGCTGTGTTCAGATCTCCTATGGTAAGACATTGTGACTGTGTCTTCATTGTCATGCTCTGGCAGCTCTGGTTAGTAGCCAATACAAATTATTTTTTCATCCCCTTGACCTTAAAAACAAGAGTAGTCATGATTTCACAGTCTGGCACATATAGTTGACAGTGTCCATGTAGCCCAGAGAGGATCTGGAGTTGTTCAAGTTCAGACAGTGACCTGTTGCAGATTTCCAGTGTCTGGGATTGGAGTAGTAACACTTATCCACCACCTCTCGATTTGTGCAGACTGACAGATATTTAGGGAATTGACATCTGCAGCATGCAACAGATGAAAAAGAAGTTGCCTTGTGTTTATATACCAACTGCACCTCTTCTTTCTCATCGCCTGCTCCAAAGCTGAGGGTCATTGGGTTGTCCTCTTTCCTCTTACAACCTTCTGTCAACAGCATTACTTTACAGAAAATGAATTCTCTGTAAACCATTTCTGGGACAATTCCAGCCTTTATGAAGCAATGTGAGTAGAGCAGAGGGGAGACCCCAGCCTTCCAGATGACTTTTCTTGGTTCAAAGACAAAAATTGGAGAGCCTGTCATCTGGGGGAACTCCCTCATCAGCAGAAGCCCCTGTGGCCCAGGAGAAGGACAGCTGCCCAGTCTTCAAAAGAGAGAGGAGCAGAGGCACTGTGGCTCGGTTCTCAGACCTGGCAGTGGGCATCCCATTGCTCCCCTGTGCACATGTATTTCCATCAGTCCAGGCTGGGGAGAAGGTGAAGGGTGAAAGGGTGTCCTGTAAGCTTTCCTGCGCTCTAGGGCCAAACTCAATTTCACAGTAATTTAATTTAATGTTAATTCGGTACCTAGCAATTGTACAACCATTCTGAATGTACCCTCTCATTGGTCTGATAATAAAGAGCATATTCTGCTCTGAAAATTACTGGAAATGTGAACTTCATTAGTGTTCATTTCCTTTGGGTAATCCTCTGTTTCTGTCTGCGGTCTGGCCACAGGAGTTCTGTAACAGAACAGTTTATTAGAGCGGAATAACTGTGTCTGAACTACAAGAAGTGTATCTTACACTTACCGAAATACAATCACTTACAATTTCAGAGGAGGACTGTTCTAGTGTACCCTTGGCTTTTCAGTTGGTTTTATTGGTGCAACATGTATCATAAAAATGCATACCATACAAGTGAATAAGCTCTTGCGGGTTAACGTGTCTGTTTCTCTTTCAGTGTGTAGGTTTATTGCTTACTGTTTTGTCTTGTGCTTTTAGTGTCCCCAAAGGTCAGACTTCAAAACTTCCCCTGGCAGATCCTTCTGCAATCCAGCAGATCTTCCAATTAGCAAAATGTTCATTATCTGCAGCTAATACAGTATGGATTTACTCATTCACTTTCACTGCTGCTTCTTGGGACCCTCTGAATAATAAGATATTCCACCTTAGAATAATTCGTAGACTCTTTGCCTGAACACTGTATCTTTCAATAATCAATCTAAATTGCAAAATACCTTAAGCAGCAGTATTGTTTGCCTGGTGCTATTTAAAAATCACGAAAGCAGTGGAATGAAGGATAAGAGAGCAGATCCATCCTCTACTCGATATAGTATCATCCTTGAGAAGGAGACATTGCAAAGACATTGATGTATAAATGGATGATAAAAAATTGGACTTTCATGTATTTGAGAGGTGAGGCTAAGGTGTATATCATGAACAGTGACACAGCTTTATAACAAATTACAGTGTATATTCTAGAGGAGCATGTAAGGAAAAGGGATACAATCTGTATTTCTAAAGTTAATTTAGTGTCCTTAAAGGTGCCATACTGAATGTAATCTGTGCATCCATAGTGAATGGATGCCAGGTGAACTACACTTATTGCTATGAAGAGATGGGCTGGACAAAAGAATAAGTGTTACCCTTCTCTAATTTTTCTGTCTTTATGGTGTCTGGAACCTTTCTAGGGGCGTGTGAGGTTCTGTAGAAACACAGATTAAAAGCAGGGCCTAATTGGAGAGGTGATCTCAACCCCAGTGAAGTGGGGTTTTGTCCCCCCAACACAGGTGGTAGCAAATGAAAAGGAAGACAGCCTCAGCATGGTGAGGAGTGGTCTCGACATGCTGCTGACCACGTTGTTTCTGCCAAACGCAAAGGAGAATCCCCATTTTCTTCTGTGTTCCGTTCTGGTTTCTGTTATACTCCAAATCTTGTTTGTGGGCAGAGAGAAAACACATCTTATATATAAAGCCAAGAATTTATTGTTAGTATAACTCTAATACAAGAATCACTATTGGCCCAGATCTCATTATTACAGAAAGAGAAAGAATGTATCTATTCAGAAAAAGTTTCAATAGTAATATAGTTCAATTTTTTATATCCACACTTCATAGTTTCTACCCCTTTTGCTGGCATTATGCCCACCCTTCCTCAGATCTTCTGGATCATTCTGGTGGTGGGGTGGGCACTATGGTGGGTCATCAGCATCTGGACTACTTCACTGGGAGGAGTATGATGTTCATGTTAATGGTTTCTTCTTTCTTACTTCAGGATCCACTCCAGATCATTTTCATATGGTTCATAACAGGCTTTTGCATCTTACACTCTCCTCATTTGTCTGCAGCTCTAAATTGCATCCAAATTTCTATATATGCTGTCTTTTGCATATGTTAGGAATGATTCCTTTGCTATCTTTGCTACACCTAAAAGCAGTTTTGTCCCGCTCCCAGTCTGCATCAGGGACTACAGGTGAATTGTTTACAGCCACGGGGTCCCTGGTGCCAGCCTGTGCCCTGTCTCTTATCACCCCGTGCCTGTACTCTTATATGCCCTACCCTGTGTTTCCACCTCTCAAGACCTCTGCCGTCATACCAAGTCTGTACTTCTCTGGACAATGTCATTGTGTTAAAGTCATAAAAATCCCATTCTGCACAGGATAATTGCTTATTTCTGTTATCTACATAAAACTATGGCTGTACAACACAGAGATAAACATAAGTAAAACAAATTACCCATAGGCACTTGGTCAATTAGAGGAATTGCTGTCACAGCTAAACCAGGGGAAACAAATCTGCAGGCAGGTCAGAAGTTCAGACAGAGCAAACCTGACAAGCCTCAGTCTTGAGTTCTTGCAAACTCAATACAGAGCCTACAGCCTGTTACTAGCAACGGCAATACCTGTTAAAGGGCTTGGAGCAGCGTTATAGCCACTGGTGGTGGTGGTAAATGCATGTTTGGGGTAGATCAGCCTCTGAATTCCTTCAGCTGGCAGCAGAATGAGCTGGAAAGGTATTAACTTTCATTGTGGGAAGCATATAAACTCCAAAAATTGTCTTAAGCTTTATACTTGGAAATAAACACAACACATTAAATGTGGATTATTCCTGTAGAAGTATAATCTGGCCTGACCCACCTTGCTGCTTGCCTTCCTCCCAAAGTAATTATCTTAGTCCTAAGAAACTAGGTGTTCCTAAGAATTTACGAATGGTGGGATTTATTTCATCCAATATTAGAAATCTCTGCATCTACATTTCAGCTAGTCACCATAGACTCTTTTCTAGTCTGCAGAAGAAACAGGCACTTTCAGTGCTACCCATTTGATCACTAGAGTCTTTGGAAATGACAAAGGCAAATAGGAGAACTTGGTTTTCTATAGTGCACACAAGAGAAGGTAACTAGCTCAGATGAAGACTGCAGATGTCTAATTTTGAGGTAAATAATTCCCAAAGTATCCACTTAAAATGTATTCCACAATTCCTGTTTTAAATTCATGCTTAGCAACTCTACATTGTTCTCAGCTTTGTACTGCAAAATAAAAGAAAAAATACTTGTGTAAAATTAGTAGAGGGCAAGAGAAAATTTCAGCAGTCACAGTTCTCCATTGCTGTCCTGTTTAGTCAGAGAAAACTTATTGTGTATATTTTCGGTCCTTCCTTCTGTGGCAGAGAGGTGGATGTATTAAAGTGTGTGGGGGTTAAATTTACAATATCAACCTAAGCAAAAAAGTAGTCAAATATAGAAGCACTGTTTCTCAAAAGGAATAATGGAGTAGAATAAATAATTACAGCCCGTATTTCTGAGTTCTGGAGGACTAAGCTTCCTCTAATAAAAGATGCATGGAGACGAAATCATTTAGCACAATTATATACAGAGCCAACATCCCAAGAAAAATAATCAAAGCAAAGGATAGCTTGAAAGCCAAAAGGGTTCACAGCTGCAACTCAGCAAGCACAGCAACTGGCTAAATCCAGACCTTATATATCAGTGAAAGAAGGCCAGTAGGACAATGTGTCCTGGCTGTGACAGCCCTTTGTGAGAAACTTCTGGCAGAGCCTCACTTTCCATAGATTTATAAAGCTCAGGCCAGAAAAGATCACCTAGTCTGATATCCTATATATCACAGAACATTAAATTTCTTCCAGTTAGCTCTGAGTTGAGCCCAATAACTTAGGTCAGCCAAATGCATTTGAGTCTTCAGAATGTTAAATGATATTGTGCCAAAGAAAGGTATTCAGTAGCTTGCTGATAGTTAGAATTATTTAATAATAAAGTGTGGATTAAATGGCATTGCAGATGATTGTAACTGATTTTGCAGATCCATGAACTCTGACTAGTCTTGCTTTTATGGTGTAGAAATAAATTCATCTGTATAGCTTTATTTCAAGGTTTAAATAGCTCAGTTTCACCATACAGTTGCCTCTGTCTCCTACCAGTACCTCTCCGCACACACCATCAAAATCAGAAAGTCTGCCCTGGGATCCTTGGGATAGATTTGCCTTGGATGTCTGCTCCTGCACAGAAGACCTGCATAGAACGTAGACGTTTCACTTAAGCTTTTTTTCTTGCTACTTTTTTTTCTTCTTCTTTTTCTTATGACAAGGTGATTTGGTGCCTTTCTGCCCTCCCAAAGCAGGAACAAGTGGAAGGCTGTGCTGATTTGTAACTATCTCCCTGTGTTCTTGTAGTGTTTCACATTTTGATCCAATCAGGAATGAGACACTAATTTTACAACCTTTGAGTCATTCATTCTTCCTCAGTCTACAAATCATTCCTGGGTTCTATTTGATTGGGCAAATTTTCATCCAAACTCCAGCTATTAACAAGGATATCAGGGAGCTCCTACAGTCTTCTCCAGATGAAAAATGGACAGTATCACATCTGTAGTGTGTAACTACCAATATAAACTCCTTTCCATGTCACGGTGATCTCTTAGGATGGTACGTAAGTATAGGATTAGGTGGTGCAAGAACTGATCTTTGTGGGATGCTGAATGTAGGAGCTATTTGCAAGTAAAAAAAATGGTGGAATGTGATTCTTCATAATGTAGTGGAAAGGTGGTGTAGAAAGCTGGTGTCCTTACATTCAGTGCCAATGTAATTGGGACAGGACGTGAGAACCGAATGCACTGGAGCTTGCTGGCAGAACAAGTATCATTCACCTAGGCCTATCGCCCCAAATTTTACTTTTCTTGGAAAAATGATGGATGGGACTTTGTCCACCTAATTTGTAGATCTGACTTATGCCCAGCTTTCACCAGTTTAATGAAGCGGCTAAATAAGTGCCCAAATTCCCCATATGTGCAATACAGAAAATGAGGTCCTACAGAAAAGGAGATCCTTTCTACCAATTTTAGGTAGCTAAACACAGTAAGACAGGGTGTACCCCTTAGAACCTTCAGAAGGTAATCACAATAATCTGCTTCTCTCCATTGGTTATATTAGGAACTCACTCTACGTAGGCTGCTTCATTAGGTACCTAAAATGTAATGAAGCCTGGATGTTTAAGTTATGTGGATAGGCTCCTATAATCAGTATGTTCTTACCATACACTAATTACCTCATGTCGACTAACTCCGGATAAGAGCATACATTAAATGAGCCTGCACCTTGTACACTGGTGCTTGGAAGGCAACTGTGAAGAATGCTGAAGAATGCTTTTTTTCCTGAAAATGGACTATGTTGTGGTAGCCAAAGGCAAATCAGCAAATTGTCTTGGATCCATTACAGTAGAGTACTGGCAGGTGTCATGGTTTTGTATCTTTCTTTTCTGAACCACATAGTTATGCAGGGTTTCTCTAATAAATAAATGAAAGGGAGCAATGGCTCCTTCTAAATTTGACTCAGTAGTGTTCACATAACCCAGCAAAGAAATGCTAATTAGTAGGTAAATTAGATGCCTCTATCTGCATTTGTCCTTGGAGAGATGGTAGGTATAATTTTCTATCAACCTGGTTAGGCTCTTCTCATTCAGTGGGCTGGATTAAAAACCAGTACAATAACCCGATGGGTGTATCATATGACAGAAAATCTGTTATGATGTCATGGTTTAACCAGGTGGTTTTACTCAACCATATGAGTAAAACTCAGCTTAAGAGCCAACCAGTGCAGACAGTGATGCTTTACCCTCTATAAGATAACCACATAGCTGTTCTGTGCTGTGGTGTAACAGAGGGTGAGGAGACACTGGAGACCATTCACAGGTTTCTCATTTCTTCACAGCTTCCTGACAGCTAAATAACATAATCTACTTTGTGGTATATTGCCTTATTGTGAGAAACATATCTCAGTATATTGCAATAAAAAAGGAACATTTGAATGTTCTACATCTCCATCGCACATACATGTCAAGTTTCAGATGGCCATTTAGATGATGCAGTGGATGAGTTAATAGAGGAAGCAGCTTACACCTTTGTTTTTCAGTCCAGCCCTGTAACTGAAAACATTCAAAGGCTGGAAATGGTATCTTCAGACTCTCCATGCAGACTTGCTATTATAATACCATGAGGGTGGTTTAGGCTGACGTGTTTTACTTCACATTTGGAGTTGTCTTGGTGCGTGCCCCAATCAGTTATGACAGTTTAGTTTATTTGCAACATCTCTCTGAACAGCGTTTACTTGATCGTATGCAGCTATCTGGGCATAACTACAGTGATAACTGTCTTCTAAAAGTTTTAGTAAGAAAAATATTCCTAAACCACGTCACTGTCACAGCTTTATGCCGTAACAAGACAGGCAAGTGCTCTGCCTTGTCACTGTGCTAGAGAGACTTCTCCCTTTCTGGTAAATGAGAAATTGCTCTGGGAATCTGAATTCCAGTGGTCTGGTGACAAAGCAATGCTTTTTAGGTCCAAAAGCTGCAGAAAGTTTAACAGGATTTGGAAAGGATCACAAAGGCAAAGGAAAATTAAGTGATTTGTAATGGTAGGCTGAGAGTTTGTGATGGTGGTGGGAAAGGGATAGGCAGAACATCAGAAACAGGACTTTGTTTTGAAATGCAGAGGTGACTAAAGCACAGGAAAGAGGTTCATTTAAAAGGAAGTTACAGTGCTGATGAGGAGATAGATTTCCATCAAGGACCTTCTGAGTGGCCTCGGGCAAATCACTGTTTCTCAGTTCCTCATTTGTGAAATGAGTATAATAATACTTCTCTGCATTACAGGAGAGCTTGTGTGAAAGATGCACCTTATAAGGTGGCTTGGTGCTTAGATATGTAAGTACCTAAAAGGCAAGGAAGAAATCTTCTAAGAAGACATTTGATCCCACTGCTTTCTTAAGGTCAGAATCTCTTAAGAATCAAGAATCTAATATTTTGCCTACTAGTGTAGATGGTTCACCTCACAAGACGCTGATGCAAGATCAAGCCTAAACCTCCAGCACTTAATAGCTAAATGCTTGCCTGAAGCACCATCAGTTGGAACTGAATCATTTCAATATATTTTATATGCTTGTAAGTGAGTCTTTAATAAGGAATAGAATTTCCTCCATTGAAGAAATCAGAAGTATGGTTTATTAATCTACCCATGTACATTCCTTATAACTGGCTAGAAGGAGTATTTTAAAGTGTTTTCAAAAAATAAAGTTTTAGGATTACATTTGCAAGATATGTAATTTGTCTGCCATAGGGCTTGCACTCCTGAATCACTTAGGTGCTCATAAAATGCAATTCTTTGGCTACTTTTCTTTACAATTTCTGCCTACCCAACCTCACAATAGAAAACCAAGGTATATTTCATAAGACAAAAAAAAAAGAAGTACTGTCTTCAAGCTGTGACAGGTTAGTCTGTAAGGCTCATTGTCATGGTATGTTTTTGGCCAAGACTATATCAGGAGTCAAAAACCATTTGGTATTTATACAGGCAACACAAATATCCAGCAATGTTAGGATTTTAAAAGATTTTAGAAGTAATACAAATCCTTGTGCTTCAGGGCATAAGCCAATCTTTAATTAATCAAGGTTAGAAAGATATCTTTAGGAAAAAATGCTCTATTGTAGGATTTCTACAGCAAGTTTTTAGCTTGTTACTCTCAAGTGCTTGACGTTGAAACAAGCCCAGACTAGAAAGACGAGTGATCAGGTTCCATGTGGGATTTGATGTTTCTGTTTCTCCTTATGTATTTATCACACAGACATTTCTAAGTCACTCACACAGTATTTCTG
The DNA here is from genome assembly GCF_965638725.1 of Aptenodytes patagonicus. NCBI lineage: Eukaryota > Metazoa > Chordata > Aves > Sphenisciformes > Spheniscidae > Aptenodytes > Aptenodytes patagonicus. Next base: position 159,796,119 of record NC_134950.1, read on the forward strand.
CATTGTTCCCCATTTTCTGGTGTCACGGTCTACACAAACTCTGATTGAACAGGATATTCTCTGCGCTCTCAGAAACACGTCAGTGTTTCTTCCTAACTGCATGACCCAGATGATTTCATTACATATCTGATCAATAAATATCGAAAGAAGTAAAGTGGACAAATGAAAAGCACTGACTAAACAAGTTTTTTTCCCAGGAAAGCCCTGATTTCAAATATTAATGAATATTTATATGAAATTCATCATTTCCATAGACTACAGAAGAATGGAGGATTTGCAATTACTTTGCATCGTGCTTCCAGCAACCCATGCAAATGACTTCCATGTTTCTAAAATCCTATGGTCATTCTGCACAAGAAATAATGCTCCCCCCATGTGTGAGTGCCTGTCCTTCGTGCTGCCAGCTGAGCAGGTTGAAAGGAAGGACTGTTGCTCCCAGCCCCCAAATCACAGGTCAAGAACAGGCAATGTGCAGCATGCAACCTTAAACGTTTCACAGCTGCCCCTTTTTGTCTTCTTTCCCCACACTGCAGTCTGACAACAAGAGCTCTTTTGAAGAGCTAAATGATTTCCCATGTCTTGGTTTCTGAATTCCAAAGAGAACTTTTTCATGAAAAAGAAGAGTTACACAACACTGGTCTGGTGGTGAGAGCTTCTGCCAGAGTGCTGGAGACATGCATTTAGCTACTTGGTTTGCCTGATTTAGATCAGGGGCATGACCCTGGTTCTCCCACGTTTTAGATGAGTGACCAAATCACTGAGCTATCAAGGCAATCACTTCTACTCTGGCCCTATTAGTATCTCATTAGTGAATCAAACAGAGCGGCACGCTGAACCAGGGTCTCCCACTCCCTGGTGTGTGCCAGGCTGTCTGATACTCGGTGGTCAGGATCTCTGGCTTCTCTGAAACACCTCCAGGAGATCTTGGCTTCATCCCACTGGGAAAGAGGAGGAGTTCTGAAATCTCAGGAAGTATGATGGGCTAAAAAACTTTCTCACTCAGCTCCAACCCTGAGTTTCTCATAGGCTTGCATCCACATATCAAAGTCTGTGTAAATATGACTAATGGGTAGTCCATATTTCTGTCCTCTTGTATGCTGATTTTTGCAGAGCTGGAACTAATGCTATTTCATTAATTTAAACTAGTGTATGGGGATGCAAAGAGATGGGTGCTGTGGGGTCTGTAAACACTACTGAGTCAATCCAGTAGCATGCCAGTCCAATATGAGAACAATCACCCAGGCTCACACAGACACAGAGAAGGTTTGCAAATTCAAATTTGCAAGTAAAAGACACAACATCCAACAAAACTGTTACCTACTTTAGCTTCCCAGTTGGGGCAGAAAAGAATGGCATGAGGTGAATGACAAAGGTGCAGTTGGACATGTGCCGAGCTATAGGCTGTCAGGGAAATGTGCATACATGAGTGCTGAGATGTCCTCTCTCCATAGAGAGAAGAGGGAAGAGGAAATACAGAAGCATTTTTTTTAACCCTTCTGTGAGTTAAGTATACATATTAACTTTGTGGAACTGCTGAAGCAAGTTGTAAATGATGTATGAAATGGAAAATCCTTGCCCACTGCACAGAGTATATGACAGGGCTGTGCATTCACCGCTGTACTGTGCTATTTGCTGTGCTAATCAATTCAGACAGAGCCACAAAACCCCACCAAGCTCAGAAGTTTTGGATAAAAGAACTAAAAAGGCAGAACACGAGTATTCTATTTTGTGGGATGATTTAGTAGTTTAAGCACCTGATCTGAAACACCTAGACTCCATGAAACCACAGGTTTAAATCCCAGCTGGGTTCATTTCATCCTTTTATCTCTCAGAAAGAGATAAATTGAGTACTGTGTAGTTTTACTCTGAAGGGTTCCCACAGACAAAATGTTTTAAAAACAAACTCAAATTCTTCATATTTTGGAATCTTTTGATTCCCTAAGTTTTAAAAAACACTGTGTTAATCTTGATGGCAAAAAGTACATTTTGTTTATCTCCTGAGTGCAGTAAAGATTCAGGAGAGTTTATGCTCATACTGCCCATGGTGAATACCTTTCTGGCCATTAACGTGGTTAAAATGCCCCAGGTTACATATCACTATATTTTGTGAGACTTCCATGGGGACCAAGGACTGACAACCACTTGGGTAGCACTGAATAGCCTGGATGTTTCCAATGAACCCAACTGGGCTCTTCCAGAAATTAGGAGCAGTACTGAGTAGTACATGCATTAGAACATGATACTAAAATACTAAGAAAATTTCATCAAAGATGAAAAAATAAAGACAAAGAAGTGTGCATGAAAAATTCTGCCACCGATTCTGAAGTTTGATAAAAATGATTTTATCACAAATTGGAATTCTGGAATTCCATCTCCAGGCACACCATCCCAGGAAAACTAAGACACAGTAAGATTCAACACCACAGAGAACTGTGTTACTTAATCTCTTCCTCAGTTAAGTGCCATTCAGATGAGTGAACAAGCAGCATTTTACATTCAAGTTGTCATAAACACATCCTGTACTTCTGCCCTTGTGAAGGATGTGCCTTCACCCTGCCCTCCACGCTCCACTTCTTTCATATTGAAACTCCTTGTTTTTCATGGTGGCCTCATGCTCATGTGCTCGCATGGGAGTAGCTTGGACTGGAGAGGTAAACTTGTACTTGTAGATTACTATCTCCTTCTGGAAACACAGAAAAATTTAGGTTGGAAGGGACCTCCACACCCCAACCCCTGCTCGAGGCAGGGCTGCCTTCACAGGACATGTCCTATTGAGGATGAAAACCTCCAAGGACAGAGATCCACAAGTTCTCAGTAAGCTGAGGCTCCTGTGGTTCCACTCTCGCTACAAGGAATTTTCTCCTTACGGCCTGCCAGAATTTCCCCTGCTGCAATTATTTTTTCCTCTTATTAATATATTCTCTAGTATAATTTCCCCTATTGACAGAAAAAGCTGTTTTGTGTCTTTTTTGTGAACTTGTTCACCCAGCAGTTTCCCTCCCTGCTAAAAGGTGTGACTTTCAGTGCTGTCACCCACCTCTGCAGCAACTGGGGACTCTTCTGAACAATCAGGGCTCAATCTGTCAGCACCGGGTTCCCCAGGATGCAGGGGAAGGATGTCAGCGCAGTGCCAAGTCAAATGTAGAGCACTGTTGCTGTTGGTTCTGGGTTTATTACATAGATATTTCCCTTTCCTCAGTTTCCAGCCAACACAAGCAGCTGGGGTTTTTTGTGGGTTTGTTTTTGTTGGGTTTTTTTTAAAGTCATTCCCTATCTGAAAACAGTTTTTTCCTCTATTCATGCTGACAGTGGTTCTTTGAAACTGGCGCCAGTTGCTCTGTTATTTCATGTTACGCCTAGGTCAGAGCTGGGTGTGAACCCTTAACTCATGTCCTCCTCAAATTACTAAACACTCAGAACAAGACTCGGTGCTCCATTGCCAGGCTCTGCAAAGGGGTGCTGGGCACCACTAGATGGTAGGAAATCATCTCAATCAGTTCAGCACTGGTCGAAGCCCAGACGAGTTACCACCAGCCTCCCAGAAACAGGTCAAGAGGAGAGCCCAGCCTGGAGCGCCGACACCAAGAGAGCTCTTCCCTTCCTCAGTTTTACCCTGGCCAGGGTCAACATCGCTGCTCAGCTGGGACTGGATCCTGCCATCTGCATGGCCACCATGCCATCAGCTAGCTCCAGCCACAGCTCCATGTCTGACCAGCTCCATGCCTGACCCATCTCAAAGGTCTCTGCACTCATGTTCAGGGCACATATTTTTCAGTTTCGCCATTTTTGCTGTTACATCTTGAATCCTTTGCTAAATGGTTACCAAAGCAGGGTGCAAGGATACTAATAACAAATGAACCTGTACAGGCGAAGACCTGGTAACACAGCAGCTGAGGCCTTCGTGCAGAAGAGAAAAACTACCTGCACCGAGGATGAAATGAAAAGTACATACTTGTGTTTAGCACTTCAGAAGATTTCCTTGGGTGAAACAGCTTTTGTCTCGGCCAGAAGCAGTGTCATCCCCTAGGAAACAGTCATCCTCTTGGAAATAAAGACATATTTAGATTACAGAGACTTCCAATTAAAAAAAAAAAAAAGAAAAAGAAAAAATCACAATACAAAGCATTAAGGTTAGAATGTGATATCTGCTTTGAAAAAAAAAAAGGATCAAATACTTACCAGGGCTGAGAGTGTTCTGTCTGAAAGAAATGCCTTTATGAGAGATATAAAAGTAATAAAAATAGCCAGTACCCACAAGAAACGGTAAAAAATTAGTCTCTTTCTGGGAGAAGATCTAGCTGTACATTAGGTTAAAAAAAAACCTAGAGCAATCAAAGAGGATTTTTCCCTCCAGTGTGTATTTTCTTGGCAGCTTTGCTCACTTGTGGATGGTGTTAAAGCACTTTAGTTTTCATTGTAGAAAATAGTCAGAGAAATCAGAAGTGGAAGGGACCTCAAAATGTCATCTAGTCCACCTCGCCCAAAGGCGCGGTCAGCTATGCTGACACCATCTGGACAGACGTTTTGCTTCTTAAACGGGCATTTCACACATCCATAAAGACTGGTTCAAAACTAAACCACATTAAACACCAACTATAGTAGAGAAAATGTGTAGCTACGCTGTCCTAGGAGCACTTGAGAGAAGGAAATCATTTCAGGTTTCTGTTTCGTCTCTAATTTCCTGCTTTGCTTTCTGCAAACATGCTAGTTCATTGTTAGTAGGCGGGAGAGAGAGTGGCAGAGATGGGGTGAGCAGCACTGTCCCCCCTGGCAGCAGAGACAGGCAGAGCTACCGAGGGGACTCCACTGGGAAAGCCTCCACTGTCTGCAACGACAGCGTGTTGATGGCCATGCAGCCATGGTTCCCAAATTTAGCATCATAGACCCAAGTCATGAACCAACCCACCAGGAATTCAGTCTGAGAATGAGAAGTGACCATAGGAGGATATCGCTAGCTCAGAACTGAAACAGAAATGAAGCTGCTGGCACATTTTGGGAAGAGACTTTCAAGCTGAGCTAAGAGTAAGCAAAAGGTCAAGCAAATGCACTGTCATAGTTGTTCACTCTGGGACAGTTACAATTTATTTAAGTCTAGTTTCTGCTGACTTTAATTGAATTTTGCACCTTATACAAATATGTACTCTATTTGTCTTTGTCCTTTAAATATTACACTTTCTGTTGGTCTTCACAGGGTTTGTGGAATAATTTGTTGAAATCAGATGTGAGCAGAGAAGATGTTTCGCAGAATGAAAACAGATATGCAAGTGGTAGAAAAGTGCTACAATTATTCTTTTCATCCAAGTCAGTTTTCCTAAGTGAAATTAGTTAATTTTGGTAACAATTCTGCTTTCCATTTTGAAAGTTATCCAGTTGGTTATTTCATTTATCTGGTCAGGCCTAAGCTGTGAGTGAGAGGATCTCACACACACTCTTTGCAGCTGATTCAAACTCTTAATTTGAAGTTTGAAGACAGAAGTCTTTCCTTGACTGCTTATTTTACAACTATTTAAAATTAGTACTGACCATCTAAAACCTTAGAAAATATTCAGATGGACACCTGAAGAAGTACCTTAAAACAGTTTCTTGAAATATGACATTTAGGTGCTGTATAATGAGATTTCAATACAAACTAATGTGAATGTGTAAATGTGGCTCGTGTCATGCACATATGAGGCATCGCGCACTTACACAGAGTGCTGCATGCCTGGTCGACAGAAGTAGGACTGTAGTAGAGTGTGATCTATTGCAGTTTCCTGGAGTGTGGTCTTCCCGTTTCAGCAGATGATTTCCAAGTAAATTCATGGATTTTGTCACTTGAAAGTCAGGCCTCTTCAGAGCATCTTGCCTTGGCTGTGAATGTTGTGAGCTGTACAAGTACCGAGCGAGTGTGTAATGGCAATTTTCAGCCGGTCACAAATCATTCAGCCATGCACTGGTTTTCACCAAATTTTCGTTTCTTCGGTGAGGACTTCTTTTCCAGGCCAAACTTCAACCCTCAGGTATTTTCTCTATAGAGGCATCATAACTTTCTATTACAAAGGAAATATTTTTACCCTGTGTTTTGCAGAAGGTCACAGCCACAGTGGATAAAATTTCTCCTCATGCTGCTATAAGCCCAAGAATTTATTCAGACCCCCTTTCAGCTCCAATTCGTGTGTCTGTGTCTTAATGTTTGCTCTAATGAGAAAGCGGCCCTCAGGATGGTGTTTCCCATCTGTAACAAAGATAAAGCTCTATCTTTGAGACACATTTGTTGCTGCTATTGTTTTTTGCTAGGACATAACCCAAATCCTTTTAAGTCATTGTGAAGACTTCAGTTCCTCCCTGGAGATCAGGATCCACCATGAGTGAAAATGCCTTAGGATAATTTTATCGTGTTTCATTTTGATGAGGCTCATCCTTTCTAGAGTTATCATCTTTGGGAGTATCTCCACACATCTTCCTCCTATATTTTCAAGACCTTTAGCCTGCCTGAATCATGATCTTTCTAATATTTCCTTTCAGCAGAAAATCCCATTCTAAATATGTTTCCCTACCAATATCAACTTTTCAAGGGCAAGTTTGAATCTTGATTTGCACAGCTAGAGCATTATGGTGCTTTTTGTGGCACCACAATACTACGACTCGCGTTATCAAAACTGGTGCTTAGTAAAGAAAGTGTAAGGAGAGAGTGTTTCCAGTACATATCACAGAGGTGGGAAGTTTGGAGTTGTCTCAAGAGATTGTCACTCCACATTATTGCTGTCAAGATGAGTTAACTGAAGCATGATGTATACAGAAATTACTTTTTCAGTTAATAGATATAGGGAAAAATAGACATAAGTGCTGTATCATCAGTGAAAGATTTATTGCACAGCTGTTTAGGATCTATGTAAAGACTAGAGTAGATTGAAGATAGGGTGTTCATATACAGATCATAGCTCTCAGAGCTGCCCAGGCTCAGTTATTTAACACACTGTACTGAGATTGCAGTTTTGTCATTACTGGGTATTAATGAATGATTTTAACATTTAGTCCATGGACTTTTCCAATACCTTGCATATTTGCTGGTGAGGAGACAATCCCAAAAGATTAGGAGACTGATTTCTTTCAGTCAAAAGCTTATCAGTACCTTTTGTATCTACCGAGCTGCTCAGAAAAAAACACTTCAAGACAATTCCTAAAGTGCAATTTCTGACTGAGTTAGGAAAGCTGACGGGCTAGCATTTGTTGTAGTGTTTTATCTATTTTTTTAGTACTTCCTTCCAGGACATCTGGATTCAGGAAAAACAGCCTTAACCAAATCTGATCTAAAAATGTTTTGACTGAATTTTGCACGCATCTTTCTGTCGGGTTTCACTTCATTCATGCTGACCATCCACTTCCACAGTTGCACAGCAGAGACTCCAGATCCTGAATACATTTTACTGAAATTGCATTAGTAAGTACAAAGTAACCTCATGATCCTCACGAGGTCTATAAGCCACTTGCACCCTATATTAGCATCCTGTTAGTACCTTTTGCACAGCAGTGAGTTTAAGCATACTCTATAGTCTTTTAGCCTGGAAGGATTTATGCACGTGAACTATGAATAGGTCTATAAAAACCAGGACTGCCCACAATGCAGGAAATTAAACGTCTTGTAGGATCAAGGCCCAAGATCTCGCTAAGCATCAATTTTCAGATTTTTTTTTTTTTTTTTTTTTTTTTTTTTTGAGGAAAAATATAAATATTAAACCCTCTCTCACTGCAGCACAATGCTACTAATTGACTTTGATCTTCCTTCAGGCTATCAGAGATCTCCGCTGTCAGGGAACTTTCCAGGGCAAGAGTGAAGGAGCGCAGACGGATGCAGGGGGGGAGGTGAGGAGCAAGGCTGGGGAGGGCCATGCCAGGAGCTGATGCACAGGGGAGGCCAGGTCTGAGCCCGAGCAAGCAGAGGAGGGAGAAAGAGGAGAAGGGGACATTAATATTGAGTCCAAGGCTCCCCAAGAGGGGCAGTGGAGTGTGCTGGAAAGTGTTTTAATGACTGATTGGAGAGTTGGCTGAGATTTACGAGGTGGCTCTACCAAATAAAACCAAACCATATCGCCCACATAACCACATATAACCATATTTCCAGGACAGTCCTGTCTTCTTGGATTGCATGAAAATAGAATCACAGACGTATTTTAACCTCCTTGCAAAATATTTAACTTTATGGAAAGTTTCATGAAAACAGTCTTTCAAGAAAGGAACTTTATTTTTTTTTTTACTTTTTTCATGTTCTTCCTGAGACTTTGCATGGGATTTGAGTCTCAGATGACCATATTTTCTACTGATGCAAACAGAGCCCCATTATAGCTGAACTGATTTACAACAGCTAAGAATCTGTCCATAAAGCCAAATCAACCTTTAAATTAGGCTCAAAAGAAATACTACCAATTAAATTTAGTCTGTGACCTCTAACATAGGTTTAACAAGCTCAACATATTACGGATTTCAGTAGGGGAAAAAATCAATTAAACTTAAAAAAAAAATCAAATCCCCAAAGTCTAAACCTTGACAAAAGTAGTTCAAAAATGCTGTAGCATCCAGCTGTTTCCATAGTTTCACATCCTGTGTTCCAGTTTTTAGGGTGCTATATAGGATGTGAAAGCAGCTTGGAAAAAAAAACCTCCATGAGAAAAACCTTTATTTCAGTTCCCTTTTGTTTTGTTTTGGGTTTTTTCCAGCTGCTAGAACTGGGTTTTTTTGGTTTGATTGGGTTTGGGGGGGGCGGTCCCTCCTCCCTCTCTCTCTGAAAAAGCCCTGTATTTTAATTTGGATTTGAACACTTCAAAGCCCTCAGAGATCATGGGACTGTTCCCACATTAGGCAATAGCAAAACTGTCATTGCCTTTGGTGGGAGCTGGATTGGGCCCCAAGAAAGAAACTGAGGGAAAAAAGCATCATCTTTTCTAAAACTCCCTTTCCCCCCAGAAATAAGCTAACATGCAAAAAAATTATTAAACGCAAATAGTCATCTTGTGCTACAAATCCTGTGAATACAATGTTTTGACTAAATGACATTTAGCAGTGTTGTAGCTTTAATGGTAAAGAAAACACTAGCAGCTCAGTACTTAAACCTCTGTCCCACAGTGAATATCATTTTCAATATCCTGTAAAAATTCTTTGAAGTGTTTGTATCCAGACTGCCCCAACGGATTTACTCAGAATTAGTTAATAGTGAGAAAGCATTGAACTAAATTTATCGGTTACAGTCTCTCATGATCGCATAAAAAATAAAATTAAAAGGAACCCTCTATAGAATACTTTATCAGGCTTGGTAATGGCATCATCTCTGACAGTGAGGCAATAAAAGCATATTAGTGACCCCCTGATGAAACATGTTTACAGGCAAAGTCAAAGAGATTGATCATTCTATCTGGAAAGTGGCATTTTCCTTCTATGCACTGTTACTGCTAGTCACAGAAGCATACTGATCGACTAATGCATGACAAGAAGGAAATGTGTGAAAGGGGATGCAACTATCAAGTCCTGCTCAGCTTTTCAAGGAAACTTGGGAATCTTTTCTGCTCCCAGCCTGAACTCCCTTGTTATACCAGTAATGTTGCTAGCGTTATGAAAGAGAGCCAAAAGGTCATAGCCAAGACTCCAGGTGTTGTTGTGCTGGACTTCATACAGGTACCATTTCTCCCAGAAGCGTTTGCAGTATAAACAGGTAAGAGAGACAAGAAGAATGAGAAAAGAAAGGGGAACAGTTAAGGAAGAGGCTTTCCCAAGATCATAGCAAGGCCAGGAAAGAACCCCTCTTCTAATGTCATGACACCATGCTGGGCAACCTCTCCTTAGCAGTCACTGTTGGGGTTTTCAAACGTGATCTTTGGGATATTTTCTACATGTTCATACTCTTATATTCAAAATCCCAAGCCCTAGTGACACACTGTTTCCTGCAGTTGCATGGACTTGTAGAGTCCTTCTGATCTGTTGCAGTTTTTCTCATTTTAAATCTTTTTTAGTCTGTCACTCCACCTGCTATATTTCTTCTTCTTTCTCCAGTTGCTTCATTTATTATTTGGGTGAAAATGGCAATTTTTGTATTGCACACATGACAGTGCAAATTGCATTCTTTCTATTTTAACAGCTCACCTCTCAAACGATGGACCAGTGCTCTATTAGATTGATCCATTAGAATGGATTGGTCTTGCTCAGAAACTGCCCTGATTTCATTCACTCCCATTTGTATCTCCTATAAAATGAAGTAAAAACAAATCTATGCATTCCTGAACCACTTTTAGCCCTCAGCTCATCTCCTGTCTAAATATGTAAGTCAAACATCACCTGGAGTGTTTCACAGTGCCTCTGAGCACAAACCAGAACCTCGTGCTTTCCCAGTCCCACTTCTCACCCTGTCCCTCATTACACAGTCAGTGTAGCAGGCATGGCTGCAAGAGAGGGTTCTTAATGTAAATATATTTTTCGTGCTATAGTTTTCACAAATAATAATTGCTCAATGATGAGCCAAGTAGAGTGGAGCTATTACTGCTGTAGAGCTCTCTTCCTTCATTTCCTTGAGTCTTCCTCTTCCCCATGGAGAAACCTTCAGCATCCGCTCAGCCCTTCCATGTGGACATGTGTTGTGGGGTGTCGTGGTTTCGGCAGGGATAGAGTTAATTTCCTTCCTAGTAGCTGGGGAGATGGGCAGCCCAGGCTGCATGCAGGACAAGGAAAAGGATGGGCTCGGGCGACTGTCTTTGGAGCACGACAGTATGTGGATCGGCAGTGGGAACAAGACAGGATGATGTGTGTCTGGCAGAGCTTGGCAGGACTGGGGAGGGGTCAGGAGTCAGGGCCCAAGGACAGGAGCTTTGGGAATTGGTGTGTATGGAGGAAAAGCTTCAAAACATTGAACATTTTTAAAGCCTTCTCTCTCTCTTAGCTTACTGATTGCCTTAAAAGTCAAAATTATCACAATTCTTGATTAGTCACTCACTTGTGTGTCATCATCCCTATTTCTGTGTTAAGGTCCAGCTGAATCATTGCCTGGCTGCAATAAATAAGATATTAAATATGAACCACATAGGTGCAGGTGGGAAGAAGAAAAAACTTTAAAGAACTGATTAAAACAACAGTTTTCCTTGGTGTAAGGGATCCATTAAGGTTTTGCCATCTCAGCCGGGTCCCATATACTTCGTTGCTCCTGAGTGCTCAAGACATGTCTAAGGTAGAAATGCCTTCTTCTAGCTAATCAAGAGGCTGCGTCTTTTCCTGCCATGTGGCAGGAAGATCAACCAGCCTCGTGTTTGTCACCTTTGCATTAAATTACTGAGCATTACTGTACAAGGGGTTGATGTACATGATGAAGAAGATCCAGATGGTCCAACACATGGTGACCTGTCACATCAGCAACACAGATTGATAAGAGTTGACCAGTTCAGTTCATCACAGACCACCCTTGGCTCCTTGTTCAGTACTGTGTTTTATTTTTAAGACCTTCATTTTTATGGCTTTCAACTGTCTGGATCTTGACTCTTTCCTTGACCCCATTTCTCACTGTGCTGATCACCTGTGGCAATAATCATCTATGGCAAGAAGTTGTCTGGAACAACAACTGACAGACACCAGAACAAGACTTCAACAAATATGACCGGACCTTCTAAATGGACCTCGAACCAGAGTCAAGGCTAAACATCAAATCAGCCATGCTCCTGGCAACATCTAGAATGAGGTATACAACCATATAAAATACTTGTTTCAAGATGTGACTTCCAAGACTCACAGTCTGGAGGGAGATGAGAGAAGAAAAGAGAATATTAGTGAGAAAAACAGGTACAGAAAAACAAGCAAAATTCAGGTTTTCCCCAAAAAAAGTTTTCAGAGGGACGTAAGAGAATCTACTGCCTTCTAATATTAGCAGACTTAAAGCTCAAGTGGTGAAACAGTCACCCTTTGTAACAGTGGCTGGGTAGGGGAGAATTTGGTTCATATATATTAATAAAGAGGATTAGGAAATATCAAAAGAATAAGACTTAAAAGCATTTTTAAATAGAAGTTTCCCAAAAATTGTCATGAAGCTTTTGCTTTAACACTTTATTACTGCAGCACAGTGTTGTAATATGAAAAGCATTTCATCATTTGCAAGGCAAGAGGTTGTTGGCTCAGACAAGTGTCATTATCAAAGACAATTTTCACAATGCATTCAAAAGCTTCATTAAGTGCCTGCCTGACAATAATATTGGCCCTGCTATGTTCAGGCACTGGAATACAGATCCATAGCTGACTACTGTTTCAGACATAAAAGGTGAATATCCATCTTTGACCTGCAGATTTGTCTGAATCCATCACATTGACTGCAAGACACAGGTCAATGTGAGTAGGTCTGTGTGGCAAGAACCTCCTAGTACTGAATGCTTTTTGGCTAAAAACAAAAACAAACACAAAATTACATCAGAACTGGAAAGGAAATTAATCATTTTGGTAGGACTTCTTCAATCAGAAGAGAGCAACAGGAGACAAGATAAGGGTAAAGCTGTTTAAGGTTTAATGTAACTCAATAAATCAGATCTTAAATCCTTTCCTCACCCTACACCTCAGCAAAAGATGACCAGAAATCACAGAAAGTTATTTCCTCTATTTAACTGAAAGTGACTGTTATGTTTAGGGTTTACAAGGAATGAGGAAAAACTAAATAAATATTAAGCAGAGATACTCAGCGAAACAAAAGGGGGTTATATATCCAAATTCAAAACCATTTCTGGGGATTTGGATGCTGTGGAATCTGCAGCTGTAAAACAAAATAAACAAGTCCCTCTGAATACGCATTTAGCTGGGACTGTGGGCAAGACACTTAATCTTGTGTCTCAGACAGGCTGCACAGTGTAAAACCAATTGAAGCCATGTGGACAGGGCTCAGCAGGGAATTAAAACATCCAGGTTTGTCCTCTGGGGACTTTGAGTGGAAAAAAAAGAAATAAAGAAGTAGGAATAAGGGGACAGATTTGAGTGAAAGGCAATGGAAGATTCCTTTTGAAAGTTCATTAAAAAGAAGACTGATTGTCTTAAATGCTAAAAATTTAGTGGATTAAGCCCAATTTAGGGCCTGATTCAAGTTGTGTGAGGTAGAAATGAACTTTACTGTCCTCAGTAAAACAGAGTGAATGTGATTAATGAAGAATTGGTATATTGTGCCATTAGGTTGAGGAGTCCTGGTATGACAGCCCTGGTTGAACCAAGGTGAGGAGTGCTTCGGCACTCATTCAAAATCCACCTTTCCCCAGCATTACAGGTTTCTGCTGGATTTTCCTGGAAACAAACAGTGGTGCTGTTTGTTTCAATGGTCTGGAAGTCAAGAACTCTCACTTTCCTGGCCTCGAGGCTGGGATGCCAAAATCTATCCCTTTATCTCAGTTTGTCCTGAAACAAGGTGGGGGAAGTTACTGAGAAGTATAGGTTGTATCTAAATGAAGCCTTCATCAAAAGATACAGAAGTGTACCAGCCAAGCTCCTGTTTCCATATCATAAAAGTTTATTAGAAAAATACTCATTTTGAAAGTCATCCTTTCAGCAAGTTTCCAAGCCCTGTGTGAAACGAGATATTCCCACCTCCATCCTGCAGCTAAAGGCTTGTTCTGATAACAGACTGCTCTCTATTCCAGCTCGCTGCACAGTGGAAAGGCTTGGATTCAGTCTTCAAGGGGCATTTTCCTTCCAGTCCAAATAGCATTTCTAGTTCATTTAGGTTGTGGATTATGTATTTTGCTCAAATGTGAATTCCAAATAATTTTGTTTTATTTTAAGACATTATAAATATGTGTAGGGATCATATCTCCTTCTTATATATAATTACCCTGCATTTTATCATGCTATAGAAATAATACTTTGCACTCAGTCCCTCATACTCTAGGGTCTTAAGATAGATAAGAAGGACTTTTTTGTTGATACTAGGAGAGTCAAAACACATTGGGGGAATTTCAGTTGGATATTTAGTCCTTCTGAGCATCTGAAACTCCTCTATGAGTCGTTCACATCTTTTGACAACTGATGCATAAACAACATGCCCAAGGTGGCACAATGAGTCCCCTGGGAGGATACGGGACGAAGCTTAGAAGATATTAGTCATATGTGCCATAGCAATTGGTTCATATTCTCCTACCTAGAAAGCATCAGACAGTTCATCACAATCATCCTTCTTGTGGTTTCAAGAAAGCTAAATTAGTCTCATCTTATATTTACAAATCAGAGTATACAGAATCCACTTTGTCTTGATGTAAATAAATATATTTAAGAAAAAATGTTCTAATGCTTAGTAGCATTGATACCACCCAAAAAAACCAAGTTTACCAGAAGATCATCCCTCCTTTTTATAGTTCTAATACCAGCATTTCCCCCTTTATTTTTCTAGATCCACTCAGAACATGCCTTGCCTTTGACTCCACCTTTAACTGTAATGTCTGCATCTATTGCAATGTGATGGGGGCAGAGAATGGCAGCAGCACAGCTGATGACATAGGTGGAAAGCTGTGGCAGCTGATGTGACAGTACTAATCCACTAAAATGACACCAATTTATTGCCCTGTTTTTCACAGAGTATTACCAGAATAGCTTTTGCTACCATTTGTGAGTAAAAAAGCCCTGCTCAAAAAATCTACAAGAACAGTATGTTCATGGCCTTTGCAAATCTTTATAAGCCTACTTTTGTTTTCTGGGGCTCAGGAATAAACCTACCAGAGCTTTAGTCAGCTAAAGGTCATCTGTCAGCTAAAGGTGCTGGGCCTTAACTTTGCTGTCACGCTGTCAGAAGTTAGCATTGGGGAGACTTGCGGTTGCAGGGGAGTACTGTATTTCAGCATTTTATCGCTCAGGCTGGCTGAGATACTGCAATATTTCTTCCCAGCTTAGACTTTCTCATGGGATGCTTGAGCAAGTGTCACCTGTACTAAACCCAGCACTGTAAGTCCCAGGCAACATGTTTTAGAGATGCTTGTTCTGGTCCCAGTTAATGAAGGCAGGTCCCAGTGGTCACTCCCAGCTGCCTCGAGATAACATTGGGTGAAAATCACGTTGGGTAGCCAGAAGAAACCTGGGCTGGTATCCATGTGCTATTGCATAGCACGAACACTCAGTGTCTCACCTAATTTTAGACATCCACACTGGGAATGTCCAGAGCTGAGCTAGTGTCCCCTTAGTGTTGGGTGACAGCTAGTCACCAGCAGTTCCCTCTGTGGTCAATGAACAGAAATAGGCACTTTTCATGTGAGATTCATCTTATCTATTTTAATTGACTTCTTTAGGAGGAGACAAATCATTCCCGACTCTGTTTTGAGTATATTGTCTCTTTGGTGAGTTGAGCCAATTGAGTATCCCAGGGCGCTTAATTAATCTGCATGGGATTAAGCTGGAGATGAGGCAGGAAACACCACAGTGCCCACAGCGACACTGGACACCTAAGTTTAGGACACTGCATCCCACCAATCTGAGCCTCTGTTACTTGCTGACTGCATGATAACATTGCTCTTTCTCAGGATTTACCAGTGAGAACACCAGCACAGGTGTCAGCCTGCCATGAGCAGCCAAGTAGCAACCACTCTGGTTCAGACCAATCACTCATATTCTTCATATTCTTCAGTAAGTCGTCTCTGATGACGGCCCTATTGGATGTCTAGGGAAGAGTGTAAGAATAGGGAATGGATATAGCAGTATTTTCCTGGTATACATTCTCAGCTTCCTGTGACCTGCAATTCAGGATCGTGAGTATCTGTATGACCTCAGTCACTCTTGTTAGAGTTTTCTTCCAGTAATTCATTTAATTGGTTTTGGAAACCATTTACTATGCACAGCATCCTACTGCAAGAATTTCCACAGCTTAACTATGCAACGTGTAAAAAGTGTCACCTTACCTTACCTTGTATAGTGTCTGTCCTTTGACAAATGTAAGTCATCAGCTGTAAGTGGCTAATGTTCTTCCCGAAGACTGAGCACTGGATCCTAAGGGACTGCGTTTACCTCTGGGAGCTAGGTCTGTTCTCCTGGTTGTGCGACTAAGCAGAGATCTGCTTTTATTCATGCAGTAATGAACAGGAGAGTGTGGGTGCTCCCTGGTGTTGCAGTGGCCACTCTGATGTCCTTGAAGTTCATAGATTTCCAACAAATGACGTCTAGCACTGTACTGCTATCAGGGCCTAATAATTGTACCTCCATATGGTTTTGTGGAGACTTGGATTTGAAAACACCGCCTGTAAAATTCTCTGTTCAACTACACATATTACAGAATATACAAAGAATAAGAACATGTCTATCTATACACACAGATTTGTGTTTGTGCTTTTCTATCTCTGGTAAGCAAAGGTTCACTTTAAGGAAAAGAAAAAAGAGGAAACATGGAGAGGCTTGGAAGGCAAGCAATGAATCGTGGATGCGAGGGAGCCCAGCATGCAGCATTAGAGTGCTAGATTCAGGGAAACCAGCTTGCATCTCTCAAGCATATGCTGCTGTAACAACGGCTACAGTACAGAGAGCTCTGCTCGGAGGCACTTTGGAGCGGCAACCTATAGGGCTGCCATCTGTCCTATTTCAGGCAAGGAAAGCTTGTCTTTTCACAGGAATGGAAGCTGCAAACTGATTGCAGTCATGTGGGGCTGGGGTTTCCTTGCTGGTTTATGTTTTTAAGAATGATTGGCTAGATAACCTACTGTTTTGGGTCAAATTATGAATGTTCACAATTTGACTACAATGTTCACGTTCCAGCGATCAGCATCACACAGGTACCCAACTCCAGGTAGTTGGTTAAAACAGTTATGAACTATGTGGCATTATGACAAAATCCTACATTGGCACTGTGCACTGGCTTTTTGGATCAGTCTTTTAAAAATAATTTAAGAAAAAATAATTTCTTCTGGGATAGTAAATGGCAGAGAAATGCACTAGGTGACCTCTTTAGGTCCATCTCTCCTGCTCTGTGGTTATACAATAGCTAGAGTTCAGGCCCAGGGCTCCTTCAGCTTTTTCCAGAAAATCTTCTTGAGGCTCTGAATAAAAAATGATAGTGAATCAGAAAAGAAAAAATAATGCTCAGAATATAGCTGATATGTTTTATGTTCCTGTACCAGTACCCAGGTCACTGCTTATGATGAACCTTTGCGTGTTTTTCCTGCCTCCTTTGCAGGAACCTTGGTGTGTTCAGCAATCATCAGTAACTTCCCAGCACCCTTGTCGTTATAAACCCAGGACGTTGGTATCACAAAGTACGGAAGAACCAGAGGAAGATTAAATACTGTAGCCTCAATTTACTGCCAAAGTAACAGGAATACACTTAAAATAGGGTTCATTTTCAGAGTTGTGATATTATTGCTTTAACTGCAAACACTGTCTCCCTAACCAGGTCATCTGAGTGTACGGAAACATGCTCTCTTCCTTATGGGATACAAGCAAATGGGTGAAATTAAGGCACAAAGATAATAGCACACATCAGGGAAAAAGAACTAAGCTTTTGCTTCAAAAACATTCTTCACAGAAGGGTCTAGTGGGATTTGAAGTTTTCTTCCGAAAGTAGGTAAAAGTTAGAGCTTTCATTTGAGTTTCATTTTATGTTTCGTGTTCATTTCAACCCACAGCTCAAAGTGAAACTCCAGGATTTGGGGAAATGAGCAAAAACCTGAAGATGTGCATTAAAATGTCACGTGCAGAAATATTCCAGTTGGGGCCTTAAGGCACCATCCCTTTAAAAACTGCAATGGAGTTTCGATATTTGACCTGCAAAGACTTCTTTGAAATTCCAGCCTTAAGCATCCTGTCCAGCACAGGGCAGCTGTGAGGGTGCAGGACTGTCTCCTTCCTTTTCTACTGCAGATGTGTCTCGTGCACATTGAAGCTGGAGCAGGGAATGCAATAAATGCTAAAATACCTGTCATCTCCTCAAAAAAGTGTTTTCCAGTAGCAATACAAATGATATACAGACCTGAAGGCCTGAATTTTTTTTTTTTTTGTGTATCACGATACTGGTTACACTAGAAGCGTATTTGAGCATGACGTCCAGCCACATGGTAAAAATCGTATCACATTGAATATGGATGTAGAGAGAAAGGGAAGGGAGAACAAAGTCTGTGGGGGAGTATCACAGTTCAGCAGCAAGCAAAGAAAAATACAAAGAGATTTGCAGAATAATGTTTTATGTGTGTTCTGTTAAAGAACATAATGGCCTTGTTCCAAAAGTAAAAAGCTCCTTTTCCAGCTCAGGAGCCTGAGCAACCACCTCCAGGAACGACCTGGGGCTGAGGAATGACAGGGTGGGTTGTTGCTGAGGAGGACAGAGTGCCTTAAAGGCTCTTGGACACTGGTCGTCTTCCCATGTGTTGATCTTTTCAAGGCAACAGACTTTTGCCTGGATAAACAGGATTTTCTTAGTCTTGGGCAATTCCCTATCTTTTGAAACGTGCAGGTGTGCGAGAGGTCTTTGTGCCTTTAGCAAGCTGAAGTTCAAGTAGAGGAGTGTTATTTCTTACAGCATAAAATTTCATGAGCTTTTATTGTCTTCAGTGAAAGGTTGATAGGACTTTATACATCAAAAAGAGGAAAGGCTATTCCTTTTTAGGATGGAAGTCAGATAATAATTTCCAATTTAAAATTTTAAAAGAAATATCTGTAAAGAAATGTACATAAATACACACACATTTTTTATTTTTATTTCCAACTATTCAGAAGGTGGTGAGATGGCTGGGATAATTTTTATTTATGTTGCCTCCCATCAGCTGAATTCAGAAATTGTTGGGATTTTATCTACAGGCTTATTTTCATTCAAAAAAGCTGAATGGGAGTTAAAGGTTACAGTTCCACCAAGCTTTCTTCAGGAAGAGTTTCTGAGCTCCAGGGGGGAGGTTGTGGTCAAAACCAAAGGTGCTAAAATAGTGCAGGAGGCAGAAGACCCAAATCCTGTTGTGCTGTTCTTGACGAGATCTGTTTTGTCCCATGTCTGAATAGAAACAATCTATGCCGTGAAAACAACTGTTTCCAGCAGAGCAGTACCAGTCTACCAGTGCCTTTGCCTTTCTTCCTCTGCCGGTACTAAAGCTTCCTAGACCTGTGTTTTCTTTGTCTTCCCCATCTGTTTCTTTCAAAAAAAAAGCCCTACTACAGTATTAGAAGCTCTTTGCAGTTTACTGGTTCCTCTAGTCCTTCTTGTTCTTTTTTTTTCTCCTTTTCTTTTGTTCTCCTGTTCAGACAGATAAAGTAGTCCCAAGTTAGCAGAAGTTCAGAAAAGCAGATTGGCACACCAAGGATGGCCCCCGGGCTGCATCATTCCCACTGATGACCCCCCTCAGCAGTTACCATGTTGGAAACGTCCTCAGAATTATTCAGTGAATAAATATGAATTATTTCCCTGCTAATCTGAATCTAGTGTTGTAAAAGGGAGATGAAGACAAAAGAGGGGGTTCAACACTGCCAGCCAGAAATAGAAAACCAACACTGTCCCCTTCTTTTATTTAAAGTCACTAGACAAGAGGGAAAAATCTGCAAATTAGACCTTTACAGCCTCTTCCAGAAGCCTTAGTGTCTTTGGTGGAGCACAGTCCTTTTCACCTGTGAGAGCAGCACCACTCAGTTTATAAACCTAGAACCTCTTGTTTGTGCAGTTACTTAATCACTGTGAAACTGCACATTAGTGTTGTCACATGGCTATACTAAAAGGAATATTTAAAAGGAAACAGAGCTTAAGGGTAAGCTAGAGTTTGGTGATCTGCCAAGCTGAAAATAGCATTTAACAGGCTTTTAATCTATTTCATAGGTTATTGTCCCCATGAGTGCTGTTATAGTCTACAGATAAGAAAAATGAGAACAAAGGGTTATTTTCACTTACAATTCAGCAGCTGCTGGTATTATTACTGTGTCATTGGTAATCAAACAGAGGTACACTAATAATTGTATCCTTTAAAGTGCAGTGTGCAGTAAATATTTGTTGATTTAAAAATAAGCAGGCTGTAGAAATTAGACAGCTCTTTCTCTCAAAGTTAGCAGATTAAATGCTCACAGAGCCAACCATCACTGAGAGAGAAATGCCTGGCATTTGCGGAGATTCTGTTGATCTCTTCAAGATTGCTCAGGTCTGTCTGCACCGGGGAGAAAAATAGATGTTTGAAGTAAAAATGCAATTAAAATCAAAATTAAACACATGTTTTTGCTTTTGAATCCTAATTTGTAGATAGTATGTAATATACTGTTTTATACCTTAGAGATAGGCAATTACCAAAATAACCCTCTACTTGCATCCATTTGACTCGCTGTAATTACCAGAATACATAAGGCATGAGAAGAAAAACTTTTTTATCTTTCTGCTCATCAGCTCCGCTGAGGATGGAGAGCAAAGCTTTCCCCACATGCTGCAGAGGACAGGCAGATGGCCCAACAGGATGGTTTTCTCCATGTTCAGCAGCACAGGGGAGCTGCTGGAGACTCCATTTTGCCTTGTAAGGGCAGGAGAAGGGAAAAGAGAATTTCTAGAGTCTGGCAAGTTCCTTTTCTTGCAATTGTGCCTCTCCCGTGGAAAAAGTGACAGAGTGTAGGCTGGGATGGCAAAACGTCTTGTCCTCCTCAGTGTCTGACAGTTATCTTCTTAGGACTTGGTCATGCTGCTTTTGAGCGTCGTACCCTGGAGAACCTGAAACAAGACTGACGCGCACTGTGTTCATGGTACAAACTTATAGGGTTGGA
The DNA here is from genome assembly GCF_965638725.1 of Aptenodytes patagonicus. Taxonomy (NCBI): domain Eukaryota; kingdom Metazoa; phylum Chordata; class Aves; order Sphenisciformes; family Spheniscidae; genus Aptenodytes; species Aptenodytes patagonicus. The sequence goes on from NC_134950.1 coordinate 159,816,780, forward strand.
CAGGCCTTAGCAGAGAGAAGTGATGCTGAGGAGATGGGATGTGTTGTTATCTTTGTTGCACAGCAGGACAGAAGGTGCATGAGTGCATTTAGCTTAATATTAGATGACTACAGTGCAGACTTCCCCACTGGAGCTGTCTAGAGTCAACAAGGAGAATCTGGCATTTCTAGTGCCTGTGTTGGCTCTTCCTCATGCAGGAGAGGATGCAAAGAAAGGAAGACAGATGAGTCGTGTTATACCCGTACCCTGTTTCTGTCCAGTAACTGTAAGGGAAACACAGAGTAACTAGCTCAGATGAGTTCATTCATTCTGGAAGTGCCAAAATTATTTAGGAGACTTTCTCTCATTTTCAGAAATTACTTAAGCACTTATAAGCCTATATGTTATTAGCAGTCAGTAGGATTTAGGTTCTGAAAATGGCATTTCAGCTTTGAAAGCACTGCACACTTATGAAAATGTTACCTAAGGTGACTTGCCCTGGTCACACGGTAAAACAGGCACAGCTCTGAGCCACGGCACACTGCTTTAACAGCCAGCCTGGCTTAGTTCTCCAAGGGAAACCATACTGTCCAAACGCTGTAAAAGCAGAAAGTCTGGCTATTTTGATTTGATAAGGTTTCTTTTAAACACCTTGAAATATTTTGGGGTCTTTGAAATTTGATATGATAGACATAATTAATAATAATAATAATAATAATACAGCAGCAGGCTCCAGAGAGTGTTCCCACTGTGCTCCAAGCTGCATGCCACAGCTACTGCAACTTTCAGTAGCCAGGGATTTTCCCCCTTAATCACCCTTTGGTTTTGTAAGTGAGGAAGGTTCAGACGGTAATAAACTGAAGCTGAGCTACACATCTGCTTTTTCAAGTAGTGTTTGGTGCAGGGGCAACACTGACAGATTTCATTACAGCCGCCTTTGCAGGCGTTGATGTATTAACACTGTCATCTCGCATGCAGTTTGGATGAGAGAGCCCCTGAATGAAGCTGAGAGCTTCTGATACCGATGTGGCAAATGATTCAGCGCAGATCATTATACACATTGGCCTGTTATCTCCTCGACGACGTGTGAGGCTGAGAGTCAGCTGTCTCTTTGGTTCATTATTTATTTTCCTTAGCTCGGGGTTCTGCCAGCCAAGCAGCCTGGAACAGAGCCCAAGAAGCCGTTTCGGGTACGGCACAGTGTGTGGAGGAGGCGGTGTGAAATCACGGCACTCGCAGCATCTCCACTTAATCTCGAGCACCGACCCCATGCCTCTGCTGTGGCAGGAGGGCAGGGATGTCGCAGGACATCCCACTGGGAAGCATGGACGTTTTGCCGTCTGTTTTTTCTGCCGAGGCTTTTACTGGGACCAATAGCAGGCTTTGTGGTATGATGCTTCAGAGAAAAGGTCTGCTGTCGTCATCCTGTGCATCTGTTGCATCTTGCATCTGAGCAAGTTTAAGCTTTTTGGTAAGCGTTAGGCCTTTCCTTGCTCCCCTCAGACAAACAAAATTAGCTCTGTTTTGTAGGTTGGGAAAGTATAACAGAAAGATGAGGTCATTTTCCTCAGGTCATGTTTGAAGAGCAGTAGCAGAACTGGGAATAAAAAGAGAAATTGTCCCAGCTGCTGCAGTGTCCCAGCCATGCCAGGGATGAACCCTGTCAGGCTGGGGACTCTGGGACATGCAGGTGAATATTTATTTACAGAAAAGCACGATAGTAAGAACTATGAGCATGGGATGTTAGAAGTGTTTAACGCAAATCACTTGGACAGGAGCTGGTGCTCTGAGCGATGCCTGCGTTGTGCTGTGCAGCATGTTGAGGGCCACCTGCAGGCTGGTGCCACCAGTGCCACCGGTGCCCAGTGCGTCCCCGCGGGGGGCTGGAGCGGGGCTCGGCTGGTTGGGCAGCTCAGGCTCCTCCACGTGTGCCGTGCCCTCGCCTCCTGGGTTCCCGCGCTCCCTGAAAGCACGTTGTCCTCCTGGGTACAGCCAGTCCCTTGGCTTGTGTAAACTGATAGCGCAGTCTTATTTCAGTGGAAATAGGCCGGGTGAGTCTAGCCCAGAGTCTGGTTTGTATCTCTCACAATAGGCTTTAGCTTTAAAAAGCCAGGGTTTTTCTGCTTGTCAAAAAAAGCAGACAAAAGCTCCGTCTCTGACAAGAGCTCTCTATAAGCTCCAGCAGCTATTTCATTTCATCTTTGCCCATGAAGAAAGCTGTATTGTAGAGCAGGGTGGGGATAACTCGTGTCAAAAGCTTTTTAAAAGTTACTTTGAAAGTATATTTCATCTTCAGAATTTAAGTGGCTTATCCAACTTGTGGCAACTGAAATCGGCTTTCCTTATCTTGGTGTATGGTGTCCCTCAGCCAGTCACGAAAAACTGTTCAGCTGAGGCAGCAGTTTTGGGGACATCAGAAGAGCCAGCCTGGAGCTGACAACGCTGAGAACGTGTGTGTCGTGACATACCACAGCCCCATGGAGGGCGTACGGGTGCCGGCACTGCGTGCCTTCTCCTGTTGTCTCTGGAGATCAAATCTGAGCCTGGATCTGCAGCGGAATGGGAAGCTGCTGGCCTTATCTCAGCCCCTGTGGGACGACAGCATGAAACTGCCAGGCGGTTTGGCAGTTTGTTTTGGTTGGAAGAAATAAGAAAAGCCCGTATCTGGCATCATAAAGATGTTTCAGCTGAGAATTCTTAACAAAACGGCCTGGAGATACTTGTACACCTCCCAGTAGCATCCTGCATGGCTGTAGCTACTGTTACAAACTCTTTATTGTAATAGAGTAGGGCTAATTTTCTTCCTAAGTGCTGTCTACAATCCCCTTCTTGCCCAGCCAAACCCACCCAGATGCCACTGTGTGCTGGGTATGGGGATTATTGATGAAAGCTGAGCAAGACACCACATGTGGAGAGCTAATTAGAGGGATACCAAAACAGTGAATATCCATGAGAGTGGTAAAATATGATGAATAGAGCCCAGGGGAGTATATTCTCAAATTAGACGCACAACTTGCATTGGAAGTGGAGGACAGACTGAGTAACCGAGCTCCACACGTCAGGTTGAAATCTCTTTCTGTACACATTAAGGCTGATTTTTTGCTGAAAACGCCTCACAACTCATTCGATAATAGCAGCAAATAATCATTGTTTGTGTAGACGAGATGGGAAAATGTACATTTAACACTATTCCACAGCTCCCCTAATGCTGTTAGGGCATTTGTCTATTTTTACACCAATTCAAAAATGCAGTCCCTGAAGGTCACTCTTTAGGAAAGGCCTTAATTAAGATTTCTGCCTGCAGCAAATCGTATGAAGTATAATACATCACGCTGTAGCAACCCAGATACAGATCATTGGCTACCTTGATCCAGTCATGTGGTATGAGCAAATATTACCATTTTCTTATCATCAAGGATCATTTTACAATGTGAATAAAAAAATAACAGCATCCAGATTTTCTTAAAATGTCCATGAAAAGACAGAAAAATATCTGCCATTCAGGCTAAATAAAGCGTTCACTTAGGGAGGGAAGGTCAAATGGAGACATATACTTTACTGACAGAAAAATGCAAATCTTCTTTGCATCATAAATATTAAAAACAATACTGTTTAAAAGGTCTAATTTATTTTTATTGAATTAATTTCCTTCCATCTGTTTTTCTGCTCTTTCCCTCTGGAGCTCCAAGGGTTATTCTTCCCAAATCAAGGACAAATCCTCTCTGCCTGCCAAGCCTGAAAGTTCAGTTTGGATACATTTCCAAATCAGAACTTTTAAGCCCTTTTTTCCAAAGCTCTAGCTATGGTCAAAGGCAAAAGCACCTATGCAGTACCGCATTGCTGTGTTCATCTTTTTAACCCCTTCCACTCTCACTTCCAAACCTTCCCCTGCAGATTTTTATGGGAGAGCGCCCGTGCATTCGTGGGGTTGCACATACATGCAAAATCCACTCCTTCAGAGGCAGTTGCAAGATCAGTGCCATAATAACCACCCCTTTCAAGTTTTCTGATTTACATTTTTATTCAGCAACAGATCTTCCATTTTTGCTTGGGATGTTCCTGTCTGTGCACCATCAGCCAAATAAATATTTTAGTTCACGTCCATAGTGAAAAGGAGCTTATTTTGGATGACTCTTACTTCCCAAGAATAAAGTATTTTCTGTTCAGATATACTCAGGAATACTAGTTGGAAACACAAAAGCACTCACCTATTGCTGATGTGAAACTGCAATCCCATTGCAAGGAGTAAGGAAGACAAGGGTACTTATTAGTGGAATGGGTGAGTGGTTTAATTAAACATGAACTAAACCCAGCCATTACTCTGAAAGGTTGACTTATCAGGGATGCTTAAATCAGGGGCAGGGGACTAGAAAAATTCACACAACTACTGATCCTCTTTCCCCCGCACAAATGACAAGGTAGAGTCAAACCAAGCCCCTGTGGCAGGTTGATCGTGGAGTTTATTTTCAGATGGAATTAGCTATCAGCAAGACAGGAGGATCTCCATCTCCCCACTTTGAAACCAGGCAGCTTGCTGGGGGGAGGAAGAGTGAAATCGAAGCCTTCAGTAGCTGTGATCTGTTCCCTTCCAGTCTCTCATGTTTGTTCTCAGCACTGCTGATGTCCAGCTCCATCTCAAAGCAGAAAGGACTAATAACTAAAGAAGAAAGCTTTTCCTGCAGATTTTCCTTCCTAGCCAGAAATTTCCCTGAAGAATCTTTTTCATTGAAACCTTCCCACCGAGTAGTTCCATGTTACTCCAGTAGCACTTTTGCCCAAAGATTAGTATTTCCCAACTATCTGTCCTTCCTCTTCCCTCTACTTTGTGGCTGCAATGGTTTTGGCTTTCTGTTTCCACTATCACAGCTGCAATTACAGGGAGTTGGCTCTTGCAAGAAGGTTCATGGGTCACTTCCTCAGAATGCCTCCAGAAAATACGTGGCAGATATCCACTGGCTACGGGGATATGCAGCCACCCTTCACAGATCACACCTTTCCCTAGGAAGACTAGGGATCCCGACCTGCTAGATTTGACCAGGTATACACCAGGAACACAATGTTCTGGAAGGTCAACACAATCTGAATTCGTTAGGAGTTCACCAGCGGGTCTTCTAAAACATCTAATATTGTTGACATGCCTGGGAAAGGCAAGGAGGAAAATGCATTCATATGGAATGACATCTGCATGGGGCTATATCCCAAGCCCAAGCTCTGTCCCTTCTCTGAGTTGCAGAGATTACTTCTTGCTCTGCATAATGTGAGGAAAGGGAAGGAAAGGGAAGGGAAAGGAAAGGGAAGGGAAAGGAAAGGGAAGGGAAAGGAAAGGAAAGGAAAGGAAAGGAAAGGAAAGGAAAGGAAAGGAAAGGAAAGGAAAGGAAAGGAAAGGAAAGGAAAGGAAAGGAAAGGAAAGGAAAGGAAAGGAAAGGAAAGGAAAGGAAAGGAAAGGAAAGGAAAGGAAAGGAAAGGAAAGGAAAGGAAAAGGAAAGGAAAGGAAAGGAAAGGAAAGGAAAAGGAAAGGAAAGGAAAGGAAAGGAAAGGAAAGGAAAGAAAGGAAAGGAAAGGAAAGGAAAGGAAAGGAAAGGAAAGGAAAGGAAAGGAAAGGAAAGGAAAGGAAAGAAAGGAAAGGAAAGGAAAGGAAAGGAAAGGAGAAAGGAAGGGAAAGGAAAGGAAAGGAAAGGAAAGGAAAGGAAAGGAAAGGAAAGGAAAGGAAGGAAAGGAAAGGAAAGGAAAGAAAGGAAAGGAAAGGAAAGGAAAGGAAAGGAAAGGAAGGAAGGAAAGGAAAGGAAAGAAAGGAAAGGAAAGGAAAGAAAGGAAAGAAAGGAAAGGAAAGAAAGGAAAGGAAAGGAAAGGAAAGGGAAAGGAAAGGAAAGGAAAGGAAAGGAAAGGAAAGAAAGGAAGGAAAGGAAAGGGAAAGGAGAAGAAAATCTGCTTAGTCTTTAAACTAGAACTTACTTTAAGGTAGTTTTCCTTTTTTATTTATTTTGGAGGAAAGCATTTCTCATTACCAGCTGACAAGACAATGAAGAACAAGTTAGTGTTTTAGCCTTGTGGATCATAAGAGGCCAGTAATCAACCACCCTAGAGTCCTGGTAGCATTTAATATTGCATCTTTATAAAGCATGGCAGTATATGTGGCCTTGAAAATGTGAGGGTGAATAACAGCAGTGGGTATTTAAAAGATGCCTGTCTTTAAACACAGAACAGTCAGTATTCTTCCTTTCCTGATACGCAAAATGCTCTTGTGATACAAAGCAGTTAGAAACAGATGACAGTAGCATTTCAAAGCAATCAGGAGTACAGCAGCCTAACTACCTTCTTGCCTTTCTTTCATTATTTAACTTCATTGTCATGTTCAGGGAGAGTTTTAGTAAATTATGTGCTGCAAGAAAGAAAGATGATAGATAGATAGATAGATAGATAGATAGATAGATAGATAGATAGATAGGAAAGTCTTCACATGAGCAAGAGGCAGTTTACCTATGACTTTCTTGTGTGTCACTTTTCAAACAGATTTTCATGGATTTTTTTCTCCCCTTTGCAGCCAAATGAGAGAAATATAGCCTGCACATGAGAGATAATATTGTCCTGGGAAATATCCAGTGGATTAATGTATTTCTACTGAAGCTAGCAGGAAATTGTGTTTCAGTTTGTGCTTATGGGCTTATTGTGAATACGTCATATTGAGAACAATTTGTTAAACAAGAAACATAGGGTGTTAAAAAAATCAAAAGGGAAAATAAACCAGGAATGTCAGGTTCTATAATAGGCTTGATGTGTATCTGTATTGTCAATAACCCCGATGCAAATGACTGACTCCCTTCATTCTTGTTTCATGATGAAACAAAGACGACTGTGGTTTTGCGTGTTATTTATGGACCATCTCTAAGCTTCCTTATGTAAATTATTCCAGTGCTGTACTCTAGCAAACAGCCTTTTGATGACATCATTATAGACAATTAGTTCTATACCTTAATTAAGTAACAAAGCTTGATCTGTAATGCAGTTACTCTTCAGCAAGATTTACCTTTGGGATGGGAAAACTCTGAGCATGAACCGGAGCCATGAGAGTCAGGTCTGAGTCAGGGATGATAGGGCACAGTAGATGAATGGCCCTAGTGAGTCAGACCCCGGGGAGACGGGATCAATAAGAAGTTGAAGTAAATTATGTACCCAAGGCCAGCCACTTATATGTGGCCAGGATTTGATGGAAAACGGCTCCTTTTTTTATTTGTTTTTGGTGAAGCTACAACAGTATTCATTCCCTACTTGTAGAACATACTATTGACGGGACCCCGGACTTAGTCATTGCTGCAGCTGGGTGAGGTGTTTCCATAGCCATCTCCTGCCTCATGTATTCTCTCTGCATAAGCCTTCCTAGGACTTTTTCGGCTTATTCAACAGCAAATGGGCTTTGCAGCATGTGATTAAAGTCTTTCCTATTTACAAAAACAGATCTTGCCCTTTTGGTGTAATTATATATATATATATTTTTTTTATATGAAGCCAGGGTAACCCAAAGTAACTAATGATGCTGGGCACCTACATTTTTTCCTGCCTAGCACAAACTATGTCTAAAAGGCTTGATTTACAGAGGGCAGAGGGTCCGGTCCTCCTGTTCTCGCTTTGGAAATCTAATATTTTGCTTCAAACCACTGACAGCGGATCTGCATTGGCACTTTAAGCTCTCAGTGCTCATGCTGGGGTGTGCGTCTGTGTTGGGTACCAGTTCCTCTCTGTAGGTGACACCTTTAAGTGAGTGATCTCACTTACTGTGAGATCCTGTGTCTGATCCTGTTTCCATGGAAACCAAGGTCAGATAACAGAAGAAAAGGTTAGGGGATATTTTTTCTTAATTATTTTAAAATCTTCACCTTTTTTTCATCTTTCTGCTGTCCATTTTCATAGAAGAGAAAGCAAATATGTTCTATTTCTATGTATTATTTATGTAGCACCTCCTATATGTGGGTGCACACACACACTCATGCACACATACATGTATGTATATAATAAGAGATCTCTCCAAAGTTTACATGGCATTTAAGAGAGAGAACCGTAACTCAACTTCAGTTGTTTTTTTCTTGCTTACATATCTATCTTCAGCTTTAGAAGCACAAAAAGAAATATGATACAATGCAACATGAGCAACACCAACCACCCCAAGTTATAATAGTGCTTGTGTAGTTTTGACTGCTCAGCAGTTGAGACAAATTACTTTGACATTGGAATTGAACAAATGACTCCAGGCCAGCGTTGTTGTACCATGTAGGGCAGTTATAAGGACCGCTTCCCAGTTGCACCATCAGTCAGGGTCAATCTCTGGTCCTTCTTCCTTCCTTCCATGGAAAAATGGCATATTTCTAAGGGGCCTGCGAAAAACAAGTTCTACCTGCTACTCAGCAATTTGAGGATATGGCATTGAGAAAGTGGCCCAAGTCACCACTGGAAAACAGGCAGAAAAACATGTCACCACAAGAAACAGATTACTAGAGCTGATATTGTATGATATTTTATGTGTTTGTGATGGGCTCTGTCTCAGCTAATATTAGGCATGGCGTCTGAAGAACATTTTTCTGCAGTAAAATGATAAGGGAGACAGGCATTTCCAGAGGGATTCTGCCCTGTCCTGAGCCAGAGGTATTGAAGGCAATTAGCTTAAACATCGACCTTTCAGGTGGGTAAGGCCAGATAAAATTCTAGGGTAGGATTTCAGAAATAGACACTGAACAGTACATAAAAGAAATGGGTAGAGATGGCACGTACGTTGGAAAATCCTCCCTACGGATATCTCTAATTTGGGCCCAATGTTGAATACCAGAGCTTGCCTTCATAAATGTAATGTTTCACATTAGCTGCATCTCATGTTTACCCTTCTCATAGCCTTCTGTGGCAAAAAGAAAGTGCTTTTCTAGATCTGCCCATACAGAAGATGTCCCTTTCCCAAATAACTGATTTTTGCAAAAAATAGGAAAGATGAGGCTTTGTCTCTGCTTTCATGCTGGCTGGCAGGAGTTTTTATACCTTGGCTTTTTATTTTATCCTGAAACTCATATTGCTATCAAGGGCACACTCTACACTGCAATCAGTGTATAAAAAAAGCAATTAAATTCCTCCTGGGTCTCAAAAAGTAACCTGGCTGTCAGCACTGAATGCACAGACAATCCCATGTCAGTTAGTAATATCGGAGATGTGACCAAATGAACAAGGTAAGAGAAATGAGTGTAAGGGGTTGATGCTTAACCCACGTAGGTTCTTTAAGTTTGCAACCAGCCAAGAGAATGGACTTTTTGGATGCAAGTTTTGAGAGGGAGAATAGCGACTGTGGATGTTCTCATGTGCCAGGGACCTAGTCGGTGCAAAGCAATAAGAGAGACAAGTAGTCATGGGCTTATCTATTCTGCCAGCTAAATGGTTCACCTCTGCAGCACTGAATGCATGAGCCATGCAGGAGGCTTCCCCTATGCCTCAGTCCTTTACGTGTCCAAGAATAAATGGAGACAGTCACCGAAAACAGGTATGGGTCAGAGTCTGTAAGTGTCCATTAGCTGGCGGCAGACAAGAATAAACCATTCTTGGCATTTCTGGGTAAGTGTGATGGACTGCCGGCATGCGTCGTCAGTCTGCCCCAGAGACCCTTCCCTGAGTTTCAGCTTTCTCCCTGAAAATGCTCAGTTGAGTCAATCTTTGATACAAGAAACTAGTTAAGGTGAGTGTCATCAGATCACTGAGCTGGAACAGCGCAGAAAACCCTCTTGCCTGCTGAATGAGCATTAGGCTCAGCCGGAGCCAGAGCAAGGGAGCAGTGCAGAGATCTTTTGACGAAAACTGTATCACTTGAATTTTGAGCTAGTGTATTAATTAATTGGGTATGCAAGTCAGGATTTTCCAGAAACTAAATCAACTTCCTAACGGGTTTTTCATTAATAATTTCAACCTGTTTTTCCATTATTAGTAATTATTTGTACAACAATATGACATCAAAAGCCCTAATAAATATAAGGCTTCATTGTTCTGGACACTCTACAAATGACATAATAAGGGACAACGTGGTAAGTCTTATTAGTGGGTTGAAGGCATTGATCAGCATTATCTGGAAAGAGTCTATTACTGTAAAAGGACTTAACTGTAGAAAAATGTTCCTCGTGTTTCCCACATAACTGTCTGAGAGTGCAGAAGTGCCATGACCTTATTTCCAGAGGAATCATAGGCCTCTTCAAGCTGCCCAGAAATATCAAAAAGAGGAGGAGGGACAGGATGACACGACACTACAGTGAGGGGGAGAAGCAGATTTTGGTAAATCTAGAGACATGGGATCCCTAAGCAGTCAGGCATGGGTTCAAGCCTCAATACAGACCAGGAAGGTCAGACTGCAACATAAGGGAGATCTTTTGTAAGAGGGACATTACTGTAACTAGTGATATCTTGCTTTTCTTCTATAGGAATTTTTTTCTCTCTTTGGCCATACACTCTGCACTGGACCCAAGAAAACTTTCCTGATGGAAAGTTTAGTGTTGTCTAATCTCTTATATCCCCACAGAAAGCTTTGGTTTTATCCAGGTGATAGTTTTATCCAGGTGATGCTTTCTTACAGCCAAACTTTAAAAAAAAAATATATACATGGTTTTCTTTAGAGCTAACTGCATAACAAATGCCATTTGTAATACATATTTCGGGTAGTGATAGGAAAGACTGGTGGTCTGGGTAGCTCACAGGTCATCAGATCAGAAAAAGCAACAAACCCATCCCTGAGACTCATTATTAGATGACTACTGTTAAACTGTAGCCAAAATACTATATTTGAAGAAGAGCATTTAAACAGCAATTTTCAATGAGGTGACTGGACTCATTGAGTGGTATGAAGTGCTTTGGCTTGGTAGACTGATTTTGAACCCAAACCTCCTGTCTTAACCTCGTTACACATCATGGTGGTTTGGTTTTTGTGGGTTTTTTTTAAATGTACATATCTTATTCTGATGTTCCTTGTACCTTATTACAGAGGACAGACCAAAACTAATCCTTTCTAATCCTGATAAGTTTCACAGGATCTTTTCTTTCCTTTAAAAATACTATAATACTGTAAGCTTTAAAAATAATTTGCATTTTTAAGCCATTTTAGGGAGCCTATGTTTAAAAAAAAAAGAAAGAAAAAGGATTGTTTCTGAAAACCATACCATCCTAACATATTAAAAACATATTGCCTGAGAAGTGATTATTATAAATAGCTGGCAATACATTAGTGTGCTAGTCTTTGATTCCTCTATAATTATAGAATGAAAGCTTCAATCCCTGCATTGGGTGAGCACTTAAAATTACAGCTGAGGTAGTAAATTACTGGTCCTCAATGTCCTAGTCAGACAGATTGCTTTCAGTTCATAAAGAGAAATTCAGTGTTGTGTCAGAGGCAGATTCCCCAGCGAGCTTATTGTCTTCTATTTAAAACTAGTAGGTGAACTAAAGGAAATACTAGAATATTTTACAATGTACCGACATAAGCAATAATTCTTACTTTCAAAAACAAGCAGCACCAGTGTTGCTTCAAAATGTTCACATTGTTCATATTGATTTTCGTTTTACACATTCCCAGGAACAAAACATACTGGTTAATAGATTGTTTTTATTAGTTTCACTGGATACTGTATCAGTAATGGGTTTAACTCTTGCATGAAGGTAATGTGCTGGGCCTTTTGAACCTGTTGATGGACATTTGATTTAAAGTGCCATTCTGTCAGTAGGAATCCTAATAAGTACAAAAAAAACCCCAGGAAACACCGCAGTGAATTCTCGTTATAACGTTTAGTCTTCTGACAAATTATTATCTTCTAAGGATTGTGTCTGAAACATAAAATAAAAATAAGTATCAGTCCTAGAGGTTAATTTCACCCTTTTAAAGCACTGCAAAATACTCTGAATGAAATCCTTTTGCCATTGTCTAGGGCAAAGTCTGACAATAATGTAACTACAGATTGAGAAAAGTCATATATGCACTTCGTCCACTTAAGCAAGACAGATGTGTGAGTTGATCCAAAAGTGTATTCTCTTAAACCCGTATTTAGGTGTGTAAGTAGCTACCTAATCCAAAACTGAGTAAATTCAATGTGCAACTTCCTATTGAATGTCCTGGCTCACAGTGTAAAATGGTCCTGATTTTCACATCAGTGCAAGTTTGAGATCAGCAGCACTTCAAAAGCCAGGGGACATGGGTAATTCAAGCTTGACTTCCATCGTCAAGGTTGGATGCTCCGGCTGTAGCTCTTGGAGAGGTGATCACTGTGTCGCCAGCACAAGCCTGTGCTCTTCTGCCTTGAAAGCACACAGACTTGAAATGATCATGGAAGGCAAATGTGCCGTGGATATATTTGCTGAAAAAAAGTATTTCCACCTTGATCATGATTCAGTCTCAGCAGAAAGGTCAAGAATTAACTGGGCAATGAGATGAAATTACTTTCAGAAACAACTAAGTTGGTGCTGAAATATATTTGTGCAACGCTATGAGGAAACATGTTCAAAAATTCTTAAAGCACACAGGAAAACCTAAGTGCCAGTGGAGCTTGCCTATGAGAGTTAGAAGTTGCTTGGGAATTTTTGGAGAATATACCAGTACTTAAGTAGTCAGACATCTACCTTATGAAGAAATTTATCAGATTAGGTTAAATGAAAGCTCAGCTAAGGACACATACTTTTCAGAATGCCTGGTATTTTTTCACTGTCCTGTACTAATATGAAGCTTACGTGCAAGAAGTAGTAGTTACTGTCTCAGATCAGTTAATATCTTGAATCTTTCACCAGAATCATTAAAAAAACATGACTGTAGGGATAATGAAGAACATAATCTTCAAAGATGAAAAACTCAGTTCTGAAACTGAAGAGATTTTAGATACGGTATGAAATTCACAGGATGATGCCTTTTAACAGGAATGAGAAGGAGACTTTTTCGAACAGGAAAACTGGAAGATCAAGATGGCCAATCTGTCATGAGATCATTTCAGCCATGAAGAAGCTAGGCATCAGTTCAGATCCTGTGAAGAACAACTTTGTAGTGTATGCTGTACACTCTTCACTCCACATCTGAGACCAGATAGGCAGCTGTGTCAAAAACATCCATGTGAATATACACAGAAACTTGTCTCTTTAGCCTTCATGTTCAGATGCTTGTGGACAAATGCCACACCAAAAGAGATGATAATCAGCATATGTATGACCAAGGTGCATGTCTGCATACAGTCACAGCGGTGAAAACAGGGCTTGGTGAGTTATTTTTTTGTGAATTGTTTTAACAGAGGTTGCATATTTCGGAAGAAGAAAGTACAGTAACTATACTCTCTGAAAGATTAATTCAGCTCTTATTTTGCTTTTAGTTCTCTTTATGTATGCATTGGCTATGGTACGTAGAAATGAAAAAATACTGCTCATCTGGATGACCTTTCACATGAAAGGTCTTTCGATAGTTATCTGGTAAAGTTAAAGGATCAGAGCATTATTTTAGATGAAGGTGACTGCTTACAGTTTGAAACACCTCTTTTTAACTATAAAAAGTTAAATGGGAAATAAAACAAAAAAACTAATCCTTTTAAAATAAATACCCATTGTTTTTCAACATATTAAAATAGGCCTGGGAGCTTATCTCTTCTGCTGTTAGATTGACTCGGTTTTTGCAGTGTGCTCCTAACATCATTGTTCTTTTAATCAGACCTTGTTGGAAGCCTACACTTAATAGCAACAGAGAGAAAGCTGCTGCCTTCTTATATAGAAAAACTACATTTGCAGTAGAAAGCATTGCTTCTTTTCTCTAGATTGGGATGTATGTAAAATTGCTAAAGGAAGACACAGGAAATGTGTAGTGATTCCATAACATTCTGAAACCACAGATATTTGATTAAATTCCAGGCTATTGGGATTTCTTTACATTTATGTTTTCAAGTCAGAGAAAAATTCTTACTGCTCAGGTAAAGGGACTAATCATGCTCCTGAGGTCAGTGTTTTTGAGTTTGCTTTGGATTTGTAAGCAAGATCTTGCTGGCAAAAGGGAGGGAAACAGGTGACTATTTTATTTTGTTATTATTACAGGCAGAAAAATCCACTTTACTGAACCATGTTTTATGGAGTGAGTGAGATGAAAATAATGACATCTGCCCATGAGGTGAATGACTTTTTATGTATTGAAAATACCTACTTTTGATGATAAAGAGCAAAAGTTAATCATTCCATATGGCTAAGCTTGAGTTTCTATTTACAACACATATCCCAAATTAATAGAATCTTAGCACAGAATAATTTAGGCTGGAAGGGACTTCTGGAGGTCATCTTGTGCAACCCTCTGCTCATGTTGCTCAGAGCCTTGTCCTGTCAAGTTTTGAAAATGTCCAAACACAGTGTTTCCACAGCCTCTCTGGGCTACCTGATCCAGAGCTTTCCACCCTGTTTGTGTTTTGTTTTCTTCTTTGTTTGGAGTTAGAATTTCCCTTGCTGTAATTTGCAACCTTTGCTGTCCATGCTTCCACTCTGCCCCTCGCAGAAGATTCTGGCTCTGCCTTCTCCAAAACTCCCCATTAGGGAACAGGGACAGCAAATCCCTTCCCCTTGTGTTGCCCACCCCCATCGACCTCTTTGCATCCATCGTGTGAGCCAACTCAATGTATGAATACACCAGCTGCGTATTTCAGATGCAGCTTCACAAGTTTCTCAGAGATGGAATAACCACGTCTCCTGACCTGCTAGTTGTGGTCTTGCTAATGACAAGTCTTTCAGCAAATCCTTCTGCCTCAGCACTTTTCTGCTTGTGTAGGAAAAAGCCCTTTAACAGAGATAACTCAAGACTTCAAACAAAACTAAGAATGAAATGTCAGATTGTCTTAATTTCGAGGATAGTGAAGGCACTTTGGCTGTCTGGTCTGAGACCCTGGAAACAGATGACAAGAATTTTCTGCATTAATTCTAGCTTTAGGTGCAACAACAATACTTACATTATAGCACAGATACAAACCTTGATTTGAAATCCCCAGCAAATCCCCATTACCTTGATTAATTTGTTCCAGCTGACTGTTTGAAAAGTGTGGTTTAGTTCTATTTTTAATTTCGTTTCAACTTCTAGACTTGAATTTGTTTATATATCTTTGTCTGCAAGGTTGAAGAGTCCTCTGAAGTCAAATTTCTGTCCCTCATTTGAGTTCTTAAAGAGTGTAATAAAATCATTCTATAATCTTCTTTTTACTTAACCAAATATGTTGCATCCCTTAAATAATGTGTAATATAGCATTCTCTCCAGTCTCAGAACTGTTTTCATTATTCTTCTCTGAATCTGCTTAAGATATCATCTCTGTAGACACCAGAACTTACTGGAGCTCTCTGGCACTGGCTGTACCACCTCAAATGCCATGTACTACAACTTTCCTATTCAGTGCTTATGTATCCCTAGTAATTCTTTAACCCTTACTAGTTAGAAGCTCATACTGATGGCTTAGGCCAAATGTTTTCTTGACTCAATGTTTCTTAGGACAGAATCCCCTATGCTGTTAGCAGAGTTGGCCTTCCTTGTTTCTCCATCTCACATTTGAACAGCTTCATCAGAACAACTGTAGTTATCCACAAATGACCTAAACTCCATTTGCAGTTGGTGGAGAGAAACTAATAATTTTAGGGTGCAGTTCATCTCTTTATAAATTAGACATCTTAATTGGTTGAATGAATCACACACTAAAAATTCCTGTATCTCCCCATTGCCTCTTCACATGGTTAATGCATCTCTTTCCCTGAGGAGAACAAGAGTCTCTTCCATTAATTTCTGTAGAATTTTTATATCCCTTAAATATAAATGTGTATGTGTTTGTGCACAGATACGCAGGTGCACGTACAACTATACAGACAGCTTTCTAAGCATATATGGGATTGAAAAGTGTTATGTCACATTGCTGAATGTAAAGATAAATAGTTGTGCTGGAGAGCTTTGGTACAGCTTCCCTGTATGCACCGGCAGTACGAATCTGAGGAGATAATTATCAGTTTCATACCAACACTTGCTGTCCTGTGAGCAGTTTGGGCTGGTAAGATGCTGAAAAAAATGATCCAAAAATATACCATAATCTTTCTCTGCTCTCTTTTTTTAAAAAACGATCTTTAGCTAAGCAGCTATTTAGTTCATTTTTCAACTTTAAGTAAAAAAATAGTAGGGGAAAAATAACATTACTTTTAATCCAGGTCTTCTAATTTTGGAGAAATGAAGTTAATCATCCATTATCATTCTTCAGATCTGCACATTTCTTTCAGTTTACTTAGTTAGATCTCTGTAATTAAGCAGCATATAGAATGAGCATAGGAATATTTGAATGAGCATATAGAAAGAAAATGCCTTTTCCTGTTTTAATTTTGTCAGAAGCCACCAAAGTTTCTCTTGTACTGTTTCAGTTCCGAATACTTGAAAGAAATACCTTCCATTAATTAATTTACTGCATAGCCGATCTCATCTATTATTCCCTATGAAGACCAGTCCTGCTTTTCCTACTGATTTGTTCTTACTAGTGACTTCAGTGGTACCAGAACCGACCCCTGTAAATACACAGAAGTGATGATTATACAAGGACATTTTTCATAAATATATATGTGAGGAAAACATCTAAATTGAAATAAAACTAAGTGTAACTGTATGATCAGATTTTATGAGGACAACGGTAGTTATTCATTTCTTAATGTTTACCAATCTGAAATATATTGGTGCAGCTTACAGAAAATACCTGAAAACTGAAAAAAGCCAACTATTTCTCTTGAAAAAGTATGAAATTAGGGAGAAGGAGACAGATGAAACTATGCGAAGCCCTATACTTCAGTGGAATTTTCACTTACATGCTTAACGTTTTATTGCTGCTAGAAGGTTTATATCTAGCAGCAGGTTAGTACAAAGTGCTTGCTTTGCACATGGGATTTATTTGCAGGAAATCTTGAGTGCAGGTGCACTCTGCCTTTGTTATGGAGAGTTGCAAAGAGTCATGGATATCTATTAAAGACATAACAGGGAATCTCAAAAGGCAGTGATATGTTACTATGTCTTTCATCCTAAGGCCAGCTGAGGTGTTTTGTAATGGTAGCATGTGAAAGAAAGAAAACAGAAAAAGAAAACTGGCCTTAAAAAGTCTTCGTTAAGCTAAGCATGTTCCTGGCTCCACATTAGAAATGTTCTGGGTTCAGCTTTGCCTTTACAAGCATTTATGTCAGTAGTCCCCCAAATGTGCTGCCTCACGGACCCCAGTTTTGAGCAAAGCAAGGCGTCCAGCAGCACAAGACTTGATGCTTCCCTTTAGCCTCAGTTTTAAATTCTTAATGTCTTCTGTCAACAATCAGCTTCAGAAAGCCTCATAGGCAGCATCCTCCTGGCATGGGAACTGGGAATCACTGGCTCTCATATTTGCCGCTTTAGCAAGCACTGACAGGCTGGAGAGGACCAGAGGCAAAGCAGCTCCTCTCCTCCACCCCTGTTGGCATTGGCCAGCCTCCATACAGCCACACATTGCACAGTCACACCCTCCTCTCCAGACTGCATCTACACCCACGGTCTTTCTGGGTTTTACAGCCTCAGGTTTCCTCAAGCAAAAGACCTGAATTTCACCAGAAACCTTAGCCCGACTTCACTTTTTCTGTGGATGTAAGACTTTTTTTTTTTTTTTTCAGAATACATAAGGACTATAAGAATTTTGAAAGTAAAAATGTAGTTGGCACACACAGAGACGTGATTTCCAGAAAAACATCATGCCTGGAAATCCAACAAACATAACGCCTTTTACTGTGTCCCATGCTCCTGAAACCTGCAAGAGGTGGTGCCTTATCCTCTTTGTGGTGAAATTGAGAAGACTGTATTTTCCCTTGCATCAGGGAAGATTTAACAGGGGAAGGTTCCGTGTCTCTTGAAAACTTCAGGCAAACCTTTCCTTTTCACTGTCCCTCAAGTTTTTTCCCTTGACTTTACATCGTAGCCAGGTGCCTGCTTCCTTCGCCATGGTGCAAGGGCACTTCTAAAACCACATCTCTCTAACTTACAGGAGGTGTTGCTTCACCTTCAGGGGTCAGATTAAAGAGGAAGGAGAAAGGACCGTTATATTTAAAACTTCTCAGGGGTTGAAGCCCTGGAACTACACTGCTACTGTAAATAGGTGATAACAGAAAGTGTCTGTAACTTTACCCACTTTTACAGAGCACATACGACATGGTTAGAAAAATAAATGGACATGAAAGTATCTGTGGAGTATCAATTGGATAAAGAGAAGGTCAAACCAAAAAAGGCTTCCTCTTTTTTATAATGAACTTCCATTTCATAAAATACTAAGTCAATAAATTAGAGTGAAACTCTTTGGTCTTCTTGTAATTATATATTACAGATTTTACCATCTATTAATTATCCAAGAAGACATCTAGTAATATAATAATCAGAACTGAGTTATGTTCTTTGCGAGCTGAATCCCAGTCTTATAAATGAACTCTTTTCCTGGAAATTCTATTTTTTCACTGTTGCTGATATATGGATTCAGATCGGTCCTGTGGGAGAAAGGATTGTTATATTTTTAAGAGGAAAAGGAAAAGAAAAATTACACCATTAATGAAGTATGTTCATTTATTCCAGTTCGAATACCTTATCCATGATATGAAATATATAATACTTAAACTCAAATTTTCTATTTTGGATAATTGTTCATGATTGGGTTTTTTAACTTGGATGAAATTTACTTATGCTTAGAGGTTTGCATTCACTACTACAATACCTTTTTCTTTACTTATAATAAACTGAGGAAAGGACAAGTAGCCTCATTAAAAATACAACCCCAGGAAGGTAAAATGAAGGCACTGTGAACAATTCCCTTAAGAGATCTTCAAATTGTCACATTATGGTGAGATAAAATGTTAGCACAAAGAATACAGGCACTTTCTCCAGCTATTAACAGGAGCTTAACTTTCTATCAAGAGCCTAAGTTCAGCTGAATCTCTGTGACCTAGAATCCACCATGTCCTTTATTTACTAATAAATATGGGAAGGAATTGTTGCTATTTTATTGTTGCAGAATGACAATGGCTGTTTCATTTGCAAACCTAGAAAAGTAATCAAATATTATAGCCACTAGCAATACCAGTCACAGCAAATTAGCATTGTATTTCCTCATCAATTACCTACTCCTTAAAACATTCCAAATTAACTTTTTTAATTCATCACATTGCTTTTTTTTAAAGTAATATCTAATGTATAAATTCCTGCCAGGTGGTGTCTGATATGCAGCTGGCAAAAAAATATCGAAGCAGCTGCACTTTAACAAGTAGCCTTCTTTTCACCCGCTAACAAGCATCTGTCAGCTGGCTGTATGGATAAGCAGGACATGGATTTTGCTTGTAAATAAATTGTACCTGTGAAAATTGTGGTGCAGCTCTTCCCTCTACAGGATAAAAAAGAAGGGGAAGGACACCTTTAGGAGACTCTTTCAAGAAGTGTTTCAACTTTGATGTAAACTAAAGTCCTGCTAACCTAGAACTTCTACAGCCCCTCTAATAAATGGACACCTTTCATGTCAAAGCCTTTGAAGGACAGAGGGCATTGGAGAATTTAGAAAAAGGGAAAAGGGGAAACGACAGATATCACAGTTTTTTGAGGGGAGATAAGGCAGAAGTTGCAGATGTGGAAAAGGAAGTGCTTTTATTCATTGGAAAAGCACCGATCTTATGTAGAAGAAAATGAATTTGATCCTTCATGGAGACCACCTCAAAGTTTATTCCAGCCTGTACATTTTAAGAGCCTTTCTCTGGCTTTTAAATAGATTTGAAATTTTCCAGAAATGATTTGAGGGTCCATGTTTAAACACTAGGTCCTGTCATAGGGTCACTGTGGCCCAAACTCAGATCATCTGCTGCCAGTGCCAGTATAGTCTCCACGCTTCTCCACTACCTATCCTGGCAGCCTCTGATAAGAGGCAGCCCACAGTGCTTCTCGCCTTCTGAAGTTGGCTGCTAGTTTAGCTGTAGCGATGAAGTGAGATGCTCCTAGAAACTGGTTAGGATGCTGTCCTCAGTTCCCAGACCTCTGTACATTTTGAAGGGACAGAAGAAATTTCTTGGAGCAAGACTGTGCTCACTGTCTCCAAAGGCTTTATTTGTATTTAGGAAGGTCTAAATTCTGGAGAGGACCCAGAAACTTAGGTAATGTCCACAGGAGGAAAGTTTCAAGTCCTTCCTGCTTTTCTTTACCCAACCAAAACCTGGGGAACATTGGCTGCAAATGTGTACATCTTGGGAGTATGTAAAATAAAAAGGAAGGGCAGCTGATACTGATTGCCTGCAACAGCATCCACCCCACATAAATCCCCCTTCTCCACCCTTCACCCCAAAGTGCCAACACACAGTCAGTCACCATCAGCATCAACCTGCTTGGGGAAGTCCTCCTCAAACACTGCAGGGAGCAGGCCTTGCTCTGGCTGCAGAGCATCAGGTCATACCCCACTGGTGCCCCAGGGACAAACATCACATTTTTTCAGAGACGCCAGCAGTCTCAGGGCTTCCACACCTCTCACAGCGTGCTCTTGGGCACAGGATATAGCATAGAGCTGTTGAACTAACAAAACCTGTGTCATGGAGAAGCAATTTTGTCCATGTATAAAACAAGAACAAAATATAAGAGAAAAAGTAATTGGACCACAGAGCAGATTCCCAAGTAATTTTCAAATGTGATAAAAAAGGACTGGAAAAATCTGGCTGTGCTCTCCATACGGCTGGCGCCTCCGCTTCCATCCTTGGCACCCTCACCCTCCGCCTCCTTCAGCCCATCTCATTTTTGTACCATCACTCCAGACAACCTATAAGCAAAGACATGCTTAAAACCAGGACAAAAGGTTTCCAGCACCCGGTGGTGCTCCGGTGGGAAGCTTTCTGCCTAAGCACAGGACATTTCCATTGCAACTTAGGCAAACATGAATCCATCACAAATATCGAAGGAATCCCTGTGAGTCACTGCTGCATGGTATCATCATTAATTGCAAGGATCATTGCAACAGCTCGTAGCTAGCTGAGAGAAAAATGGTTATATTCAGTTGTTGTTTTATTTAAGGAGGTTTTCTTTTGGCAGATAATGTTCAGCTCCACAAAGATAAAATGCTGTCAATGTTATTGGCAAAAGACAAATTTGAGGTCAGAAATCCAATGTAAGCTTTCTCGTCTTTTTGCATAATAAAATACTCTGCGGCTTCTTTCTTCATGGCAAGCTGCTAGTCAACAAAGCAGATGATAATAAAAATATTTACACTAATAAATAGGAAAAATAGCTAAATGTCCGTGTATTCTCAATAACCATGCAACTTTCTTTCTCATGATAAATTATATTCAAGAAAAAGTAAATATCAGGTCCTGAAGGTTACTTTAAATAAATAGGTAATTTAAATGCAACAGTAACTTCCTCACTGCTTGGTGTTTATTTTTAAAAAGACCGCTTATCAGGAGTGTGAACTCTCTCTCCTCTTTCACAGCATCTGATGACACATATCAAGGTCGCTAACTTTTAACAATGTGATTCAAAGTCTGTCCAGCCTTTTCTAAATCTAACCTGAACCAAAGATTCCCCTAAAAATGATTTCCCTTTTAGAGGGGAAATCAACTGAGTTTGAGAAGCTGGAAAGTGTAGATTTTTGCTTGCAGAATAAAAACTTTTCTAGTCTGCATCCATGAATGCATGGTTGAATATTCAAAATTCAGGTAAAGAATGGTGGAGAATTAGAAGAGGTTTTGATAGACTGATGACCCTTGCACCAACTCCATCAACCTGAAAAACAGACACTCTCTATTTCAAGCTGTTTTCTACCAAAAGTGGGGAGGGCAGCCCTCAACAAGTCATATAATTTCTCTTGGATTTACATGACCTATAAATACTATGGGTTTAATCCTACTCACCTGCCCAGGGCATGACAAGGTCTAATTCACTTGTATTCAAAAATATTATATATAGATACAGATCAATAGATAAACACACACAAACACACAGAGCATCATGTATGTAACTCCATACATGGGAACCCAGGCAGTTTTGCCATGGGTTCATCAGGGTAAGATTTTCACCCATCATTTTGAAACCCCTTGTTAAAACTATTGTGGAAATGAAGTAGCAAAAATGTTTGCAGATGTGAGGTTTTCTGTCTTGTGGAGGCACCAGTTTGAGCTAAGTCTCCGTTCTCCAGCCAGGGGAAGCTTGTTTGCTTTATCTGAGACCTCTTTTAGCTTTGTTTTTCATTAGAAACTGGTCTGTATTCAGTAGTACAGTATATTTTCTATTCAAATTTTCATTTGTAACCACTTATCAGCTCAAGAAGCTCAGCAAGCTATAGACATGGCTTACCTGAAGCTTATTAGTAAAACATAAGCATGGTGCTGATACCCGGATAAGAATTCCACAGGATTATTTTAGCTCTCCCAGGTGTATTTGTCTCAAAGTCATCAAAGCTGTACAGGAGGGAGGAGAGGAGAGCCTCTCCTTTTGCTGCCTTCGGCAGCAGCTGGGAGCGGTGCAGGGAAAGGGCAGTCCCTCGCTTTGGCAGTTTGCAGTGTCCCTGGGGACAGGTAGGAACATCAGCTCAAAGTCGCATGAGTTAAAGGTAGCATTACCAGCTTCGGTCTTGCACTGCCAGGGTTTTCCCACTGGTATTTCAATGTTAGGGAACAAACGAGGTGATGGATCGCCCTCTCAGGTGTAGCAGGAGCCCTCAGACACTAGCTGGTGTTTGCAGCACATGCTTTTTTGATCCAGCAACATCAGCTTACAGGAGTGCATCGCTCAGGTCATGCTTGGCCTTTTCTTATGTTTAGGGCTTCAGAGGTACCATTAAATTTTCATCAAACCACTCTGAGGATGTGCCATTTGTACCTTAGCAAGTGTGAATTAACATATCCATGACAGGTCAGATTCTTTGGGGTCACATGCAAAGGGAAATGGGAGCTTGTTTTCAAATGCAAGTTCACTTTGTTTTTTGTTTTACCAGCTATTCCAGGATTCAGAAGCTTCCCTAGGTTGATTTGTTTAGAGATGGTATTATCGATGGCTCAGAGCTTGCACCACTTGCCTGTTAACTTATATTTCAATTGTAGGAGACTCTGCCATTCCCCACACAGCCTGTGGATGATAACAGCTGCTTTATCTGAGGCTGTGCCCTCTCCACTTTGTCTTTCCTCTTTTTAAGCTCTTGTTCAGTAAAAACTGAGTTTAAACGCTACAGTTTAAACATTACTTATGTTGCCAACAGAAGCTTCATTATTATTTATGAACTTATAACTCTATAACTTCATCTCAGATAATAATTCAACATCTTAGATAGGTTTTCTAATGCTGTTTTCGTATAATTTATTGCAGTCTTGATATTATTTTACCATTAAAATATAATATTACTCCCTACTTTGATTATAATGATTTATATTGCTGTTTTTAAAACTGCCTGTCTAAGTAAGACTTGGAAAGACATGAGCAGAGGAACAAAATGTTTTATAACTCCTTATGATTATCAGGAGTTTATCCCAAGGAAATTCAGTAGAGTTTCATTTAAGGAGATTGTCCTGTTTATGATTTACAGGAGTGCTGTTGATGTAGTGAATTTTTATTCCCCTAGCGTTCCAGAAGATGATATAGGAATCAGTACACGTCATTTCAACTCTTTTGAAGGAACTCATGACCCCTTCAAGCTCTTGTCTGCTATAGATTACTTCTTTGCCCATTTGGGAGATAATCAGCTACCCAGCTTCATGCCATGATAATTTTCTCACTGTAGGTAGCATATGTAACTGCTTTTGCCCTTCATCCCCAGGCCTGGCTCAGAATTTGGGCAAGACTAGTAAGGATACATCCCGCATACCCTACATGGTCTTACTGTGGTCTTGCCAGGGAGCACCGTTCTAACTAATGCCTCTGAGTGTTTGCATTACAGAGGTTGATGAGTTCATGGTACCTACATTTTGCAGCTTCATACATGTCAAAAGCTGAGCAGTGGTCCATCCCTGGGCAATTGTTTCACCCAATCTTTTGTTCTGAGTCTTCAGACTGCTACCAACCCTCATCTGTGCCTTGTATGGTTGTATTTGGTATTATGTTCTTTCCTCTGTCTGCAGTTAAGGTTTTATAGCAGCTGCTGGAAAGCTAGTGTTTCAGCATGAGCATTTTTTACAACCTGTACAGCAGTGCATTGCTAGTCTATCAGGAAATGTGTGTTTATGGTCAGAAAAATGCATCCACCATCCCTAGTTCTTTTCAACGTGAGTAGTTGTGCTAAAACATTTCGGGAGGATCTTCTCATCTGCTGTGTCAGTGGAGCTGCTTCTCTTTCTGTCAAGGTTCTGGCAACGGTACAATAAATATCAAGGCCCAGATGGGACACAAAGCTGTGGATGGAAGATGCCTGTGAAATCACCAGGACCATCTCTTTGAGCACAGCTCATGTCAGTGCCATGTCCAGAGGAGTTGCTGCTCCCCATCAGGAGGACACGGTCCCATATTTCCTCTGGAAGCAGAGAGAATGATGTCCTGCATAAAAAGAACTGCTCTGATATTGTCAGGCCACTGAGCCATTTCAACATTTCTTGTGTTTTTCTCTCAGTATGAAAGGAAACGGCCACAGAAATCAAATGAAACAGAATGAACTTGCAGGACATAGCGTGCAGGGCTCTGAGGGGTTTCTGTCACTGCTCCATATGATAACGTCGTATAAGGTCTGATTAGAGTTAAGTATCCAGTTAACTAATAACCTGTCCAGCTTCTTAATCATACAAATAACCCCTCTGCTGCATGTGGAAGGCAAAATAAATTTTCACCGTCTGCCTCTCTGTGGTCCAAGTCCTCCACAATTTGTAATGCACCTTTCTTTTCTGAATTATACAGTGTTTTTGGAAAACAAGCCCAATCACTGTTTGCAATCTAGGACACCTGGAAGCCTTCTTACTGGAGTTTCTGCTCAATAGGTTTTGCCAGAGTGCGTCAAAATGTCCTGCTAGTGACCCAGCTGACTTCTGACCTGTAACGCGATGAACACCTCCTGCCATTCGCCCTATTTAGCGAGGGGAGGGAAGGCAAGGCACTTTCCTCAGCTATGGCAAAATTACACTGATCAGAACTTGAGGTCAAGCGGGTGTAACAAAGAGGTCCGAGATAGACACTCGTCATCATCTCAACTGCTGTTGAGATTAAGATGCTTCTTCAAATTCAGAGACAGAGGATATGAATGTAAATGAGGATTTATTATGTCTTCTAAAAATAAGAGTTGTATAATAACAATAAATTACAAGCAGCAGCCTCTTCCAAAATTACCCATCTCATTTTACAAAAGCACTAACTTGCTTTGCATGTGCCCTTTTAAGTAACTGGGGAAAAAACTACCCATTAAAACAGTTTATTGTAAGGCATATAATAGGATCCATACTATGAAAAGCAAATAACATAAGCTGTGTACAAAAGGGGAGGAATGTCATTTTACATTCTTCTGAATTTCTGTAAACACAGGGATCCCCTCCCCGATGCATTTGGAAAAAGTGGTGTATGGGATTGATATTATTAACTAGTCTGTAACAGATGAAACCAGGTAACAACTATACAGTCTTACGCTTGTATGTTAGACTTGACAGTTCATACTTAGCAGTGATTCAACTGACACCACCAAGTAAGCTTAAAAACTAGGCTGTCACACTATGTAGGGAGAAGTTTTATTCATTAAAAATCTGTACAGAAGGAGCATTTGTAACCAGATTGCCCTATTCAACATGTTTGACTGCAGGTATTTCGCTTGTGTTCACAGCAATAAAAAACATTTTTATTTCAGTGCACCATATTTTATTAACACTATGTATAAAATATTTCCAATATTTATCCTAAAATACCATGATTCAATATATACTGTGCTAGAATACATTTTTTTCCAGAAATATCTGATTAGAGACACATTTTGTTTGGAATCTGTATCTCGTTTATCTTTTTTTAATTATTTTTTTCTTTTTTTCTTTTTTCTTTTTTTTTTTTATTCAGGCAATGAAAGGAGAGAATTGCAGTTTAGCACACTGATATAACAACATTTTATCTTAGAAATGGCCTGACCATATTCCAACAACACACTTTTACAGGAAGATTTTATGATTTTAAATTCAGGTCCCCAGGTGAAAGTAGTGAAAAGACTGATTTAGTGAGATTGTTAATTTAAAATGGCTGCTTAAAGTGTCATTTAAGAGCAGCTAGGAATCTGAGGTGTGTTTAAGTTTTATTTCTTTCCCAACATTCAGCTGCTTTTAGGCCAAAATAGACATTGTTGTGAGCAGGGAATGCATTCTTTTTTAATATTGATCCTGCAGTAACAATTAGTACATCCCAGACCATTATATTATATAGACATATGCACAACCCAAGTGAGGCCTAGCAACTATATAGTACTGAAAAAGTCTTGCTATTTATTTAAAGTATGGCTTTTCTCTAATGTCGCTGTTGGAAGTAGAGCACATTGTGCTCATGTGCGGTAGTAAGGATGGCTCCCTGATTTCGCTGAGCTGATGATATTATTAATGGCCTGTACCCCATTTTACCTTTTCTTATTATATATGAGCATGAATTTCATGAATTTCAAACTGCCCTGTTGGAAGAAGTCCTCAGGTTATTTGTTTAACTGCATGAATTCTCCTCCCAGGGGAAAAATGGGATCCAGCAATGAATCGCATGCCCACCCCGTGTGAGAAATCACACCCAGTCGTCAGCCTTCCCTCCCCATTTCTTTTGCACAGTGTTTCCTTCAAAACCAGAGATAAGGAAAGAAGTGGTGACCAAGAAGGACAAATGGATTTTCCTTCTAATTCAGTCTCTTTCTCCTGGTTCTCAGCAGTACTAGGAGTCACAACAACGGTGTGCTGCACAAAGTAGCAATCAGATGGTTAGTACCCCAGCCCATACCTTGATTTTGGGTAGTACAGTCTGTCGAGGAACATTATTAGGCATTAGGGGGTATTAACGTTGTTCAGCTTCAGGTATTTATTTAGATGCTTATTGGTCCCAACAATCCATATCTAATTCATACTTGACATCCTGTGGTTCATGGCCCTTCCCTGATGGCCAAACCATGTATTTTATGAGTCTGTACAACCTTTGCTTCAGCGTAGCTGGATCTTTTTGAGTAAAATACACTTACTTATTTGAAATAAAAAAGCATCAATCTTGTTTCCATCATAGCAACATCGATTGTGTAAGTACGTAGTCTTAGAAAACTTCCTACTTCCTTCTTCTCGTCAGAGAGCCATACTCCCCCCCCCCCCATCCATCTCTGATTTACTATTAGAGCT
Organism: Aptenodytes patagonicus; assembly: GCF_965638725.1. Lineage (NCBI taxonomy): Eukaryota > Metazoa > Chordata > Aves > Sphenisciformes > Spheniscidae > Aptenodytes > Aptenodytes patagonicus. Next base: position 159,844,053 of record NC_134950.1, read on the forward strand.
CAGTTCAGTAAGATTTTGACTGTATATTAATAACACTGGAACTGTTAGGACAGATACTTCCTTAAAAATTAATGTGAGCTACAGGTATGGCACTTACACTTGTTCCAATACAAAGGCAGCTTTCCTGTGTGCGCGAGTGCTTGCTGGAATTTACAAAGTGCAGTTTGTGTGTGAACGAAACCAGTGTTAAAGTTGGTGAAAAGCTATGCTAACCAACCTCGGGAGAGTTCATCCAATTTTACTGCATAATAATCTTTTTTAAGCCATGATCATACAAAGGTATATAACTTTATAGCCTTAATTTTTAAATTTACTAGAAAAAGTGCAACTGGAAGGGTTTTTTTAATCACTTAAAAAACAAATGTAAAGACTCTCAGCAAAAAGAGATGTTTTTCCTTTCAGAATTCTGTTCTTTTTTTTTTTTTTAAAGGTACATCCTAAGCCTAGTTTTACTGACAGATACAGTTTCAGAAAAGTAGATGTGGAAACTTGAAAAGTCTTTTCATTTCTCAATTTATGCGGAAAAGATGCTTTTCAGATAGTTAACTTTTCTCTTAACATCTCTAATAGCAGACAGCAGTGTAGTTTATTCATGTGAACACAAAGCATTAAATCCTGCAAATGTATTTATCCAAATATGTAATTACCTTATTTTACATTTTTTCCTCCCAAATTTCATGGATGCAGATATGGTGAGATTAATATAAAGTGCTATATAGCAAGAAAGATGGAGCTGGGTGTAGAATGTCTTCTTAAGGAATCTTCTCCTTGAAGGAATATATAGTCAGTAATAAATCAACATGCTGCAGGGTTACTTGAAGCAGCTGCATTTCCATCCCAGAATATAGAACCTTTTTATTTAAATGAAATAGCTGATTTAAAGGAAGAATGTAAAACTTGAAATGACAGTTTAGTCATCCCATCCCCAGGGGAAATTTAGATGTACCTGGATGCATTAAGAGTTCCAGCACTGATTTTTTACCCCCTCAAAGCCATTGCAATTTAAGATACACTCTTGGAAGTCCCAAATGAAGTGTTACTTCCCACCAGCGTATTTGTCTTGAGAGATGGTAAAAGCCTGTCCTCTCTCTTGTTAATAACAAATTTCCTCTCAGCTCCAGTATGGCCAATGTTCCCTTGTAGCTGCTCCCGTTAAGAACCTTAAGTCTTAACAATTTAATCATTTCCATAAAGGTCGTAGCAAAATTACAGGGGCAGGGATGTGGCAGTCCTGAAGAACTACATGGAAGTCATAGGAGCAGAGGAAGTTTAAGTGCCTATGTATTACATTCCACATAAGGAATCACAAGATCAGTCCTCAGGTTTAAAGATATCACTTAGTAAATGTGATATCACTACGTACCTTCCACTGAAGACTGTCCTCCATGTTACACTGGTTAATAGAAGCGGCCAAGTGTTACTTACTGTTGCTTATTTTTCTTCTGCCTTTACCAAATGGCAAATGGGATTTCAAATACCAGCCGTAGGTATCTCATAGTTGATCTCTGAAGCAGGAATAAAAATCTTAAATTACAGGAAGGCATAAAACATCTTCCAAAATAGGTCTCATGCTTGTCTCAAAAATAATGATCACTGCTATGAAAACTGCTGGTGACTTATTGTTGTGTCCCGGTGCTGCAAACCTTCAAGAAATTTTTGGGCATTTCATAAACGTAGGTGACTTCAGAAGAACAGCTCATATTTGCATAAAAGTATTCATTCTGTTCATAAAAGATGCTAAGAGTTTTTAAAGATTTATATCTGCCATAAACTGATGTTATATTAAAAGAGATTCTGACTGGTGCAGTGAACCTAAAATATCTTCCTGCCTTTCCATGGTTAATAAATTGTTTCAGCCAATTCAGCTAACATTTACTTGGTCAACAGGACACATGCACCCAAACAAGAAAGGAGACTTGGCAGCAGAGTGAAAACGTGCTAACCACTGCCGAGAGCCTTTCTGAACGGCCATGCCAGTACAGGCAGGCAGAGCCAACCTTTCCATCCCTCCTTGTTGACATGTATGGCTGCCTCTTGCAACATGCATTCAAATGCCACTTCGGGGTACAGCTGGGAGTGACATTCAGGATATAATCCCTTCATAGGTCAGACTCAAGAGTTACGGATCGATTCTCGTTATTGTACACTCTCCATTCACCTCCCAGGTCTCCCATCTCTTGCTTGGCCTAAAAGAATGAAGGTGGTAAAGAAGCAGGAAACTGTAGAAATGTGGGGGTTTTTTTAAAGAAAATAAAAATCGAACCTTGAGTTCTCCCATCATGCACCAGTTTCAGCCTATGGTACTTTTGTGTTTCTATATTCACTGAAAACTGATAGCAACTACAGAAGCAAATGGCATGATCATTTCCATAGGTGCTATAGTCCTTTTTCACAGCCAGCAGAGATTATAAAAAACCCTAACACACAGACTCCCACCAGAATTAATCCCTGCAGGAAGAAAGAGTTTTCAGAAATCTCTGTCACATCAATTTTACACTAAGGCAAACAGAAGTAGACAAGTAAGGAATTTTCAAATAAATTTTTATTTGTTTGACCCTGATGGAGTCAGTGTACAACACTGGGAAAAAAATGTGCCCAGACTTGCAATGTCCTATGAATTTTAAATCAAATGATGCTAAAATTGGGTTGCCTCTCAGGTGCCTGGCTTTGGCTATGATTGTAAGCAGTATCAATCAAATTGTCTCTAAATTGACACTGATTTTCTGTTCCACTGAATGTAAAATATGCAGAAAGTCTCCTGGTAAAAGCTCTTCTCATCAGATTTCCTCCAAGGCTTTGCAGTTCTACAAGGAATGGGATGTGTTATAGAAAGACCTGCAGGGAAAGGAGAGAAGGAGGAAAGTGAAGTCTCTGAGTTCCTGGAGTCCCAGCTGCTCCACTGGGATTCTCAGATGAGAGAAGAATTTATTTCTGGTGTATGTATAACCACCTGCTGAAAACCTGGGAAAAGATTATCTTCCTGTGTGAAGGTCTCTCATAAACTAGTGGGTAGGAATCGGAGAGCCAAGGCAAAATACTTTGGCACAGACATTACTGGCCTTATGCAGTCTTCTCCATTAGCTGCCTGCTAACACCTCTGCCTCAGACCCACAATGTTTTTCCTAGGCACCTTGAGCTGCCACTGCTCGGACCAGCTTTAGTTGTGGAGTCTCCACCCATGGAGCTATTCAGAACCCAACTGGACATGGTCCTGGGCAACCTGCTCTGGCTGCCCCTGCTTGAGCAGGGGGGTTGGACTAGACGCTCTCCAGGGGTCCCTGCCAAACTCAACCGTTCTGTAATGAATCCTGCAACCACAAAGTTGATTTTCAAGCCAAGACCAAGAAGTGAGATATTCAGTGCTAATCTTATGGTGAAAGAGGAAATAGTAAAAGCAGTTGTGTTGTTTTGTTTTGACTGTTACAAGGATATCATTTTGATATAAATGCAGGGTCCAGCATCATACTGCTGCTCTCCACAACAGCTATGTTTTCACTGCAACCATTTTTTAGAACATAATCTTATTTAGTGCACACCATACCTCTGTGTTTAGCACTCATCTGAAAAGCCTAAATTGTGTGAGAACACTTCATTATCATATTAGACTTTCTGTGAAACCAGCTACATTATGGGCTGTTTAATCCTCAAATTACTCAGCTCAAAATGTGCTTTGCAGTCATGGAAGGCTGTCTTAATTTTTAAGGATTCCCTCAGCATATCTGTTCTGGTTTACTAGGCTGCTTGATTTATTTTTTTTCCCCAAAGCAAACTACAAGTCTGTCATACACAACTTTAGCAAGGTTTACCCCACTGGTGACATGAAATGGATTTAAGAAAACAAGACACACTGGCAGTATTCTCATGTGCTGTAATTTAGATATTGGCAGGAGTGAGGAACATGCTCTTCCATCACATCTGATTGCCAATTCTGGGCCCGATTCTTGCAGTGTTCACTCACAGAGGGGACCCTTCTTGCAAATAATCCCAGTCAGGATCATGGTGCATCTTGGGTTTTGTTGGCTGTCACTCAATACCCTCCTGAGACATCTGTCTGAGGGTGAGTCTCTGACACTGTACCAACTTCAGTTCTGCTTTTCCTTCTCAGGCTTGCTAGTATGCATCAGTTAGACTGAGCTGAATTTTGCTTTTAGTAAAATTAGTTCCTATTTTTCTTGTCTCTGCAAATTGGATATTCACAAACCAGAGGCAACCTAAAAAATCCAAGTCTTAAATAACCACAGCTTCCGAATATTGTAAATTGGTACTGCCTAGAGAGTATGTTTGGATAAAAGGAGTGTTGTCATCTAGTGGTTACGGAACTCACATGAGATAATAGGAACGAAAGAAGCCAGTTTTTAGATGATGCTAACTGTCATATGTTGGCTCAGACCATCTGAAAAATCTGGCCCAAAATGGCAGTAAACATCGCAGGTTCCCAGAAAATAAGGAAGGTCTGCTCACCTTTTGTCAGAGCCCTAAACTATTCAATAGCTGCATATATCGGAGAGGATAACACTTGTTTGAAGGTATTCAAATTACTAGGTTGGTTTTGGTTTAAATCTTTCATATGTAATTCAATTATTAGCAGAGAGAAAGTGTGAACACTTTTCTTTCTCTTCACACGTATGGAGTATTCTGGGTCACAACACACCATTCATTTTAGGCAGAACTCATGTGGGACTCATGTTCAAAGCTTAGGAGCACAGCCTGGACACTTGGAGTAATCTTGTGACAAGCTGATAAACATACGCTATGTTGTTATTGTTCCAGTACAGATAAAGTGCTGGTTCTTCCTCCAGTAATACTAGAGAAACAAGGTATGGCCTGTTACTCGGATCAGTATTTTCAAAGGATTATATGCCATTAAGTAGAAAAATCTTTTCATTATTTTGAAATGGCTGGCATTAAGTGCAAGTTATGCTGGTGTATTGCTGATCATTGAGATTAATTATAAAAATGCATGAGTACTTAATTAACTACAGACAGTTCAATCCAGTATTTTTGGAAGTTACGTGCCCATTGAATGGGCATGGGAATGCTTCCACTGTGTTTCATAGGCTTTCTCATATTTCTGAAAGCTATTTATCTATATATTGCCCAGCCATTAATAGAACCTGAAATTCACACTTTCAATCAGACCTGCACTCTCATGCCAGAATAGCTCTTGACTGAAGAGAAATGGCTTAAATTAGTCACACAATCAGAATTTAATGCAATAAAGCATTTATAATAAGAAAATAAAAAAATCAGACTGGAAAAGAAATTACATCCAACACTTTGATTCATTGGTAAGGAGATGAGGCAAAATAAACATAACAAACCATAAATCACAGGGCTGTCTTTCAAGAAGATGATCAGCGTGAAGAATTATGGGAAAAAACATTCTCAGCCTGTATTGATCAACCCATATAAACAACGAGGTTCCTTTAGGATCTTTACTTCTCCCTGACAAACCAATCTATTTATGGTCAGGTTCCCAACATAAAAGACATAGCATACAAAGGCGAGTGTTAAGATCACCACATGCACACCAGCAAGTGCATTTTCTGCCCCCTGCATCACTCCTGTACAGTTAAAGAAAACTCACCCAGCTGTAGAAGCAGATGGAAATGTGCACACGGACAGCGAGGACAAGCAAACTGTCTCTTGCTCAAGTGATTTGGTTCCTTTTTGCAAATACAAAATGTCTGAGGAGAGATTACACTGAAATTTCTGCTTATAAAAAAATACAAAAAAGAAACAAATCCACCACTGATGATCCTTGGAACAGCTGGTGGTTTCTACCAGTTAGTCCCAAGTGGCCAGCAGTCGCAATTTGTGACTAGTCTTGTCTTCAGACATCTCAGGGCAACCAAAATGTGACAGGATGACAGATAGTCCTTTCAATAGATACTGACAAACAAATTAGTGCAAAGATGCTTTTCATAGCATACCAGATGTGTTGAGTTCTATCATATGGAACAAGGAATGAAAAACTGTCTACGTCCCATCTGTGCTTTTTCAGTAATCACTGATGCACTCGTTGTGGAGTATAAGGTACAGTAAACATTTGGACTGGGTTTTACGTGCGAAATAAATGGAAAACCCCAGGTCTTGGCCTCATCATCGGTGTCTAAATCTTTTATATTAGCAAGAATACCTTAAATGCCTGGGAGAGAGATGTTCAGGAGTTAGGGTATTGTCCTGATGATTAATTGAAAAATTATGCAAATACCAAAAGAAAGGTTTATGCAAATCAGAATAGACTGCAAAAATGCACTTTGCTTCCGATCGCATGCAGGGCTTCCAGCCTGTCATAAAAAAGCAATAGGTTAAAGAATTGCTGTTTGGATTTACATCATTTCCTCTCTTGGGCTTTATCTGTCCTCAGACTGTTAACCCAGATTTAATTCAAAGAGGCTGCAATTGCAGGTGCAAGAACAGCGTTAGAATGGAAACAATGAAAAGTGAGTGCTCTCAGCGGGTGATTGAAAGGCCCAGGGCACTGCAGCACATGCATTTCTAGCCCACTGTAAATGAAACCAATATCTCTCAGGAAAAAGGCCCTTTGCGAGGGTTGTCCTTCCATTCAGAACAAAAAGCCACTGGGCCGGAGCAGGAGCAGGAGATGGAGGGGAGAGGTACAATAACGTATGTCAAACATCCATAATGAGAGAGTGCAAATAAAAGCTGCTCCAGACCCTCTGTGTAGGGGTGAGCTTTACCCGCTTTTAGCTCTTTTAACTTAGATTGAAAAGTTGCGTGTTTTCCCTACAGTTTCCTCCCAGAAAATAATTTCCTAACAGTTTACAACTAGGGGACCCGCTTTTGGTTCCCAATGTCATCATCCTCTGTGCCCTGACTGGCGCTGGTCCCTCTCCACATCAGCGCTGGACCTCACATGTGAAAGGATGTAGCTACCCCAGCCCACATCCCATCCCAGATGAGACCCTGGCTGCAGGATCTCCTCTCAGCACAAGGGTTGCATTGCAGCAACCACTTGTCCTGCCTCTCGTCTGCCTGTGCCCAGGGTACCCCAGGAGGCAGCTGTGCCGAGGAGACATGCAACCAAGTCTTGCGGTTCGTTGGCATCCTCTTTGCAGTAAGTTCAGGACACCAGAGGACCTCTTTTCTCACTGGCTACATTGCCTGTGGCTGCTGATACATGCTCACCCTTTTCTCTGCAGCCACTCTCAGCCCTGCAGACATCCAAGCTCTCGCCTCTCTCCCACCATGAGACTTGGTCTCCCTTTCTTGTCACTGCCCCCTCTTCCTCCCTCTGCTCTATCGCACAAGCCCATTATTATTGCATGAGAAATAATCTGTTTCTCTGAAAAACCCGTTTTGCTTTCTCTTTCCCTTTTGGTTGGTTAGACAATTATTAATCCACCTCCTTTTCATAAAATAGCCACAGCCATAATAATAAAGTCAAAATATGATTTCCCCATAATATAGTATAATCTCTCCCTTTTCTTTATTCCTTGCAGATGGTACACCTCTTAGCATAAACAGCATGTTAGCACACTGATTCCAGATGCATAAAATATGTACAAATCTTCACATTTTCTCTCTCTCTCTCCCTGAACGAGTGTGTGTGTATATATATTATCCTTGCCATTTAATTTTCCCTGCTTTTCATTTTGATTTCTCTTTTACAACGACACAGACTTGTCATAATCCATCTGGGATTTTATTCTTCATCATACAAAAATGTTGCTTGAAGGCCAGTTTTTACTTGGCATTAAAAGACTGAAGATCGCCCTAAATCAGAGTTTTATAAGTCTTTTATAACAAAATGCCTTCAGTTATAAATGTGTTGTCTCAATAATTAGATAAATATACCAGACCACTTGCTACCAGACTAGCACAGGAACTAATTCCATTATTTGCTGTTACTGCATGTGATGCGCCAATTCACCATCAAATAAGAGGCTCTAGTATCTGTCTATCTTCTTCTGACGTTGTAAATAACTCTAGTTCTAAAAGGGGGTTGCAACAAAGGATCTATTAGAAGTAAAAGGCCTTTAAACAAAGAAATATAGGAATATGCTGTGTGGACCAAAGGATAAACTGGATGTATTTTGCCTTGGTAGGTGAGGGGGTTTAAAATTCTCATTTGATCATTTACAGAAAGCTTCTGACATTATTGTGAACTGTTTTCTCTTGTGCTTAAATTTCATGCCACAGATTATTAAAAATTGACTTTGCCGTATTTATTTTACTTATCTACCCCAGCCAGGTTGTGCTTAACCATAGTTTTCGTGAATTATTAAATTTTAAAAGCAATTTGTGTTGGATTTTATACTCCAGTTCTGCCTGTGGGGATGTGCATTTCCAGTCCCATCCCTGAAGCTGAAGCGCTTTGATTCATCTTTAATCTGAACAGTTTTAAAAGTGCATGTTCCAGGATGTAAGACATGATGATAGTCTCCAGTGTAACGCTTAACTAACTGCTTGTTAGTTTTAACATTTAACATACGATGAAAAATAACTAGTTTCAATAGGTTATCTGAGCCATAACAATGCTCAACATAATTCATTCAGTCAGATAACAAGAACTATTTTCGAACGTAATGAGAAGCTAATAAAGGTCACTGTGCCTACAAACACATATACATCACTATTAATTTAACAGTACCGATGCCGAACGCATGCATTTCAAGTACAAATCTCTTCAACTGAAAACGCTTGATGTTAGAAGAAGGAATGCAACTGAATACATCTTCAGTATTTAAATTAAAGGTAGGCCCAAGTTACAAAACTTAAATCTAAATCAGGAATCCGATTGGTACTAGAATCAGACTAGATTTTGACTAAGAAGCCTGAATTACCCAATTTAACATGTAAGGGCTAAAGCTTAAAATAAGACCTGCATTTTCCTAAAGCTGAAGTTGAGATCCATTTTCCCTGGTAAAATTAAGGGCAAAGCTGAGGTTTTTGTGTGTAAATTTTGGTGCCTCCTTTTTGGTTTATGCAAATGGATTTCCAGAAAAATATCAACACTTTTTCAGGATATTCTTAGACTTCTCCTGTAAACTAAAGCCCTAAGTGATGGTGAGAAATTTGAAATGCTAGTGTTGAAAATTGAGAACTGTTTTAAAAATTGTGTCCTATTACTGTCTAGAGGACAACAGCAGCAGATCTCTTCAATGCTGTATGCATTAAAGGCAAAAAAGGATTTGGGATTTACTTGGGTTTTGCCAGTACATTGGTCTCAATGACTTTGTGAAGAATTTTGCTGCCAAGTGAGATGCATTGTGGCATTTCCCAAGTCATACAGGTGTGGCAACAGAAAGAAGCAACAACTAATATGCAGCAAATAGATTGTGTAAAATAATTGCTAAATGGATCATAAACAAAAAGACTAGAAAATACTCCACGTACAAACCTCTGTTCTAACTAGGTCCATAAAAACAAACTAAAATGCTAACGTCTGGAGGTGCTCCATATTGTAATTAATGACAGATTTCAAGGTGAAATTGTTTTAATTATACAGAGCATTGGGAAGATTAGTACATTCAGTGTTGACCTCATTGTTTTTTGTTTGTTTGCTCTCTGGTTGATTGGAAAATTGATGTAATTATTTACATGAGGACTCTTATTTTAATGCCTTTTTTTGTGTGCCATGGAGCAAACAGTAAATCCCCATCATCCTGCTGAGCAGCCTGTCAGAACAGGGCAGCATGTAGGAAAGAATGGAAGGAAGCCTTCCCTCTTCTGGTTCTAAATTGTTTTGGGAGAAGCTATGATATTTTTTGCTTTTTTTAGAGCAGACCTTCAGAAAGAAAATCATCCTTGTGAGCCAGGAAATCCTATTCTTCTGATGGGCTTATAGGCAATATCAGGGATAGTTGTGCATCCTCAATCGAAATGGGATCTCTTTCTAAACATATTCTGTGCTGCTCCTTATAAAGCCACCATTCATCCAGATCTACCTCTCTCCACATCTCTGTATGGCCCTGGTTTCTCTTCTACAAGCCTACTTATAATGGCTTTAAAAACCCCTGAGTCTGCCAAGCCTTACTCTTTAACATAAATAAAAAGATTTGGGTGGATCCATCCCAAATGGACATGGGGAACCCTGTTTTAAAGTCTCTTAGCTCCATTCCAAAAACTCTGAGGTGTAGGTGGCTCCTATATGTGTTTAGGTGTTTGGAAGCTATGATTTACAAACTTGGTGCCTGTGTTTGGAAAACCACAAAGGTTCCTTTAAGTATATACGTGTATGCATGCAAAAGTGATGTATATGTACACTGTCTTATAGACATTGTCCATAACAGAGCTCCAAGGGTGTCCACAAGAGTTGATAATCATTGTTGTCATGTGCTAAAATCCCTTTAGATGACCTTGGCTCTTGTTTGTAGATGGGAGGCAGCTTATGGAAGAGATTTTCCAAACTGTAGAGGGTTGCATGCATATCCATTAAAATTGAAGATATGCAGCTTGGCTTTGAAAATTTCAGAGCATCCTTTTGCCAGCTTTTTCTGAGTCACACCTTGAAACCAGCTTACAGTATCTTTTCATTGACAATAGTGCACATTGAAAGGACAAATCTACACAGAGGGCTATAGATAGTAGCATTGAAATTAGAATGTTACAGAAAAGCCTCTGTCAGCAAAGTTCTCAAAGTAACAGCCCCGAATGACCTTCCTCTACACTTAAAAATACATGCTGCCTATTTTAGGTCAGATATCTTTATTTTCTTTTAATTATGCCACATGTAATGATGTTACCACAAGGAGTCATAACAAGATATTTTGGGTTATGCGCACTCTGAGTCAGAGGTTGTCATTTACGAGAGGCTGGAAGCCTCTGGGTGTGACCCCAGTCTGGACATTAAAAAATGCAAAACATTCTGATCGGTAACATATGTTTCTAACTAGGTTGTTAGAAACAAACATGGCCCCAAGAGGTGCCTGGGACTTCACTGATGGAGCTATGGCAAATGGCTTGCATTCGGGAGCCCTGTTCTGTTGCACTCTGAATGCTGTTGCACCTTTGCCCACAGATGTGCCATTAGCAGTCAGATTTCTTCTGCAGCTCATTCCTAAAAGCTATCCTAACTAACCATAAACGCAACATCTTTATTCCATAGAGGACTCTGCAGATGAAGGCAGTGTTACTTCTGCACTAATCCAACAGTCTTCTTTTTACAACCTGGTGCTGGCAGTCGTTACAAGTCAAGACAGTCACAGTGGGGTTATCTCATCTAACCTTAGCCATTACTGTGCTAAGCATCAAGCTGACCAGGCGAAAGACTCTGGGGCAGTCAAGGGATTTGTTACGGTTTAGGCTTGAGAGGCTCTCTGCTTTTATTCACTAGGAAAGGACGTCCACTGCCATTCATCAGGAGCAGAAATCGCATCTCTTTTTACATGGTAAAAAACATAAAGTATTGCCATAACTTACTCAATGGATTCAAACTGGGGATGTAGTCACGCAGTCCAGACCTCCAGATCTCTTCGTTAGCAGCCTGATTAGAGATATGCCAAGCGAAGATCTAATATGCATCCAGATCAGAATAGAAGCTTTATTGTACTTACTTTCTGTGAAGAATTCTGCAAGCTAGCATTTGTATTTATTATTAGTTTTATAAAGAGATTTGGAAGTGCGTTTTACATTTTAAATGTGTTTAAGTTAAAAAGAATCATGAAAATGTTCCTTTTCCAACTCATTTTGTGTGTGTGCAAATCACTCCATCATTGTTTTCATTTCTGTCAGGACACTAAGCATACCTGTTAAGAGTCAACAGATAGTGACCCTTGTTATGTGACTGAGAAATAGCTGTTGGTAACCTTATTGGGTGACTGGAGACAGATTACAGTAGAGATTTGCAAAACAGTTCAGGGGACTTCAGGGATCAGTCATCTGCAAAAGCACTGGAAAACTGCAGTTTGCCTTAGGTGGCTGGTTACACAGCATGAGTAGTGAACAGTCAAAACAAATAGTTTGCATAGACTGAAATGTGTTTACAAAGTGCATTTGAGCAAATTCTACCGACAAGTATACCTGGAAAAATCAAAGTCTCATACAAACAGAAGAAAAAGCTTAAAACCACTGAGCAAATTAGGTACAAATCACTCTCTCACTCTCTCAGCAGTAGACACAAGCTAGACAGATCCCGAGCTCTACACAGATCAATGACACAGACCTCAATCTACAGCCTGAACCACCTCACAGTATCAGGGCCATACGGAGCGTAAGATATGGCTTTGTTTTTCTCCATTTCTTTTTGAATTGAACAAGTTCGGTTTTTGCTAGTAAATCATTTGTGGAAGTGGCAGAGGTCACATTGCAACTCTGAAGTTTTGTCACTCAGGGCCGAGGAAACAAACGATGGGATTGTTTGCATTTAAATCATCAGCATTAGACAATTGCATTTATCCTGAAAACCATCTATAAAGTCTGGAAGCAGAATAGTGGAAACGGACTTTCTCCCATAAAACTCTGTTCACTGGAGATTTACTGTGTGGCTACTTCTGGAGACAAATTGCCACCTTTTCTTTCTCCCTCTCTCTCTCTTGCTCTTTTTTGTTAACAAATATGAAGCAAATCCACTGAAGCTCAGCCAAGGCCAAAGTGCTTCAATTTTCTTAGCACGAATGCTCCTGGACACTCTGAATGGTCCTGGACAATCAAATGCCTTGGAAAAGTTAATAAATATGGTTGTGATGTCTTGGTCTTTAGCCATGGCACTACAGATGTAACCCTCATAACTCCAAATACATTGCACTGTCCTGGATTCAGAATTTGAACAAGAATACTAGAAAACTGAACAAATCAGAGCACATCTTATTTCTAATACTGAAGAACTGAGGTTATAAGTATTGTTTTGCTATACTGACCTAACATTTACATATGGTAGCGTAACAAAGAAACCATCCACCCTGCAGGACGTCAGGCTGCAGGCTGGCCCCATCAGAGGGTTGCTCAGATGAGCCCCATGGCAGCACCAGCTATTCCCTGTCCTGGCGCTTGCTGCCCGTGGACGCACGCTGGCTCCTTTGGTGCTCGTTTGCTGTCACCCGTCAGCGAAGGGGCTGTGCTCGGGACAGTGACCCAGCGTTTATGGTGGGGGGTGGGCATGTTCCTGTGCTGCAGGGTCTGCTGCAAGGCGGTCAGGGGAGAAGTCACACGGTGGCGGTTCACAGTGTCTTTGCTGCGTATCAGAACCTGGCATATTTTAATCAATAGGCTTGGAAGTCAAGCGAGGCCTCCGCGAGCATGGTCATTAAGTGTGTGATTACTGCAAGGACTGGTATTTTGGGTGGATTAGTGCCTGCCATAATTGGCAGAGAGGAAGAGCAGGATTACTGTTAAATGTTCATTATTATTTTTCCTACATTGAAAACTCACTGGTCTAATTTAAAGGTTAAAATATATGTAGAAAAACATTAAAATATACATAGAAGTGGAACTGTATGTGCAGGTAGCCAGACTGTATTAAAAGTCTGCTGATTGTCAGGTCCCTGAGGGCACTGATGGGCTCCCCCCACCCTGCCCACAGCCCAGGACCCTGTTTCAGCCTCCCCTGGGGCCGTCAGTCCCAGCCCCAGGAGTGCCAGTCTCCAGCCCCGCCACAGCCCTGCTCTGGATAAATGCAGTAACTGTGTCACACTGGGTAAAAGGGTGTCCCTTCACTGTCATCCCCCAGCTACCCCGTCTCTTAAAAGACATGGTCTCTGCTCCCGTTTCCTCCCAGTTTGAAAAACAGGGCCTGGACATCAGTCCTCAGGAAGAAGTCCCAAACAGAAGGGGTCCCTCCCAGTGACCCTAAGCAAGCTCCCCAAGCCCTGAAGAGGGATAGGATTTAGGATACACTCTGATCTTCAGTGTTTATCACTGACTACTTTGATGAAAACCTCACTAAGAAGGCTGTCACCTGTGTGCCCCTTTTTGAGGTATCTGATGCTCTCCAATCCTAAGTAATTCTCTTGGGCTCTGATGCAGGGTTACAGGTTCCACTTTGGAGGCCACAACCTTGTGCCTCGATCTATATTTCTATACCATCCAACCACAGGTATGAGCCTCAGCCACCTTCTGACACCACGTTGTGCCTACGCTCTGGTGCCATTATTTTCCCTTCTTCTGCCACCTTGTGCCTGAGTTTCTTCAGGAAGAAAACCTAGATGCAAGCCAAGGAGGACATTTCACGGAAGCAAGTGTGAGAGAACTGCGGATGACCAGACATATGATGTTGGTTTCATCTGACCAAATGTTTACCTCTATATCTGAGCCAGTCACACAAGTTTCCCTTCGTAATCCATGGAGTTTAAGGCATGAGTCATCTTATCCTAAAATTCAACTCATGGTCATTAGAGTTTGCCACCAGTGGGAGAACAAACGGTATATAGCATCAAAAGAGTAAAGTTTTGCTGACAGTGAGTATACTCACGTCTGCAGTAGTTTAAGTCCTGTAAAGAGGTAGCTTTTATTTTCTGGTGGTTTAGGAGAGGACTGTAGTCATGTTGCCCTATCAGCGCATCCCTAGTTTGTTAGGAGCTCATTAGCTATGGCAGGTACTGTGGTCTTTTGAATCCGTGCAGTTCAAATAACTCCTGCTTTACCAGAAAAGAGGATTTTCTTTGTTGTTGTGGAAAGAGTGAATATGGCTTGTAAGAGGGAATAAAAGATAGTGAATTCATATGACTAAGGGAATTAGATACATTTGAAGAGTGTGAGCTATACATTTTCTAGTAAAGGGGCCCTCTCCTCACCAGGATTTCTTGTGCCAGAGGGAAGAAAGTTTCAGATTGCTTTTTCATTTTAAAATGAAAGAACAGAGCATGAGACCTGTCTTATAATCTCTTGCTGAGATCAAAGGAGAAGGGAGGTAAATGTGTTATGTACTTCTTTCTCTGGTGCCGAAACAGCTATTTAGTAGAACTAATGGAGTCTCCAGTGTAGAAGAGGCAGAGATTAGCCTCTTCATTCTGCTAACTGTAAAGAGTCCAAAAGGATTAATATTATTAAGAGTGAATTTCAGCTAGAAAGTAAGAAGGAAATTCTCTGTCTCCTCTTTATCTTTTCATCTTTGTTTCCAGAAATAACTCTGAACCGTGGTTTTCAGCCTCCCACCCATTCCTATTTTTTTCTTATTATTTCTCAGTAAAAACAGACTTGGAAATACCTAACATCCCTGAGAAGCTTTGACTTTGTGGAATTTTTGATCAGTTTGCATGAGAACTGTGAAGGGCTAACGAGACTGAATAGTCATGATAAGTTTATGGGATCAGATCCTTAACTGGTTTGAAACTGTTATTCCACTGACCTCAGCTGGTATGACTCCGTGTATGTTTGTGGACTTCAATAAAGCCACACAGATTCACTCCAGCTGAGGATCTGACCCGTGAAATTATGGAGTCTTATCCAAAGCAAACTGAACTTCTGTCATGAATTGGTCTTCAAGGGAAAATAATTGCTAATTCAATGACTCCCACTGTTTTTACTGCAGCTGCTAGTCATTCTGTGCTGCAGAAAATCTTTACTTTTAACTGGTGAATCAAGAGTTTCCCCAGCAGCTTCAATACACAGAAGATCAGAGGTGCAGAAGTGTATACACAGTCCTCCAAATGTTATGTATTAGAAGGCAAGCCCTGGGGTCAGTCTATGAAGCAAAAGTGACCTACTCAGGAGAAATCTTCCCAGCTAGACATGATGCCTTAGTCCTATTAGCTTTTCTGGTAAATGGTGGAAAGAAAAAAAAAAAAAAAAAAAACAACTAAACCCCTGGTTTAGATGGGACTTTTTGATACATACAGGGCTGTCATAGTCAGGGTTAATTTCGTGTAGAAACAGCCTGAAAGAGCTCACTGGGACCTGTTCTCAGCATACCAAAGCAGCAATCCTGGCACGTGTATTGATGCTGCAGCACCATCCAGACAAATTAGTCCTCAGAAGTGCAGAATTTGGAGCTGAAGAAAGTAAGCTCAGGAGGTTACAGTTCTGCTGTTCCTCTTGGCAGCCACCTAAGGGAGATGAGCAGAAAAGAAACACGATAAAAAGTAAATGGCACTTTCCTGCTAAGCTAATCAGTTCTGTTTGAGAACAGAGGGCCGTGCCAACTGCAAATCAATGTACTAAATCACTTTTGTTCTTGTGCGAGTCCTGCCACCATGGCGGCTGCTAACAAGGGAATAAAGAAAACTGTTACTGGGTATTTAGTAGACTTTTTAAGTGCTTATGTAAAATAACATATTTAATTTAATGCAAAGTTATAAATGTAATTGGAGTTTATGGACATTGTAGCAGGGAAGAGAAGAATAAGATTCCTCTTCTTTCTGCACAAAAAGCTGTTTTATGTTCCCAGACCATCCTTATCAAACTCTGTCTGTGATGCTAAAAAGCAGCTTTTCTATTGGATTTTACCACTTCATCAGTCTATTAAGGGGTAAACACTGAGATAATAATATGCCTGATTTTTCACATGGCTTTTAAAATGTTCAAGTTACAGAACAGGACTAACACATAGTTACTTTAGGATGAAATTAATGTACTCTAATGCCATAGGCTATATTGACTAAGTCTTCACTGACTATAAAGAAAGCCTACAGTGACTGCTCCAGATGTGGATATGTACAAAAGCGTGTGTAGATTTAATTGGATAATCCCACTTAAGACAATAACAACTGCACCCAGTGGATTTATTCAATGATGTAATATTATATACTTTTTTTTCTGTTCTTTTCCAAATAATTCCCAAATCATAATCTTTCTTGTCCCTAGCTGTGACTGGGACTAGTCCCTTTCTGTGACTAGTCTCTGGGAGTTTTCAGTGATGTTATTAAATTGCTCATGAGAAGTTGCAGTTTTCCTAGAAAGCTCCATTTCTGCAACATTCTCAGAATTCTCTTAGCCTAAAATACAGGACTCACATCCCTGAACTCCCAGTTTGAATCACTGTTGCACATACAGAGCAGCCCAACTTTGTCATCATTTAAGTCATCAATCGTAGCTGTGCAGTGAAACGCTTGATATAAAATACCCACAGGCAAGCAGTAGACTGCCTTCTCTCTAATTACATCAATCCTCAATCACCCCAAAGCAATGCCATCCTTGGAAGTACTAACTCTGACAGGTAGTACTTCTGGGAATGCCATAAAAATGCCAGCAAAGCAGCAATGACAGAGAAAATAAGCTGCCTCATCTTTGGAGAATTATTGGACTGTACTAACATTCAAGGGTACAATGTCAGCACAATGCAGAAAGAGTTAGACGCATAGCCCCCATTATTATTGTTGATGGGAGTCAGGTGTCAAGTTTTCTTTGCATCACCCTGAAAACTTAGCCTTCTTTGTAAAGCTTTAGCCAACTTTTCCTTTGTCACCAGTCTTAATTGAGGGATAGGTTTGAAGCCGTTTGTGCTGTGATTGAATAAAGGCTGAAGAGGTAAAAAGAAAATACTAATGAAGTAGCAATGATGAACCTGAAGCTTCCAGACTCTGTGCAAGCTGTGATGGAAAGCTTAATAAATATTAAAGGCCCATGCCTTAACAGGTGAAATTGGAGCAGTTGCTTTGTAGTAAATGGCACTGTAATACCAGCAACACCTGGGACAGCCCCAGGGCAGCCCCTAACTCCTTTTAGCTGCCTCAGCTCCCACAGGGTCAAATGGGGATTTAAGTGCCTAAATACTTAAAAAACTGGCTCAATTAGCAGACCTGACTTCTGTCGGTAGCATCTTCCCTGAGAAAGCCCTGTAAATCTCAGCCCTCTTCTATCACTTGGAGTTGTTTGCTCTCAATAAGCACGCGTACCTCAGTAAAAGTATTCCTAAATTATAAAGGTAGTGCCTTTAACTTTCTGCCCACAGGCAGATTGATTAACACAAGACTGCCTCATGTTATAAAGGATATATCAGGGCAGGATTCAGGTTAAATATGCATTATTATGGAAGTACAAGAGAGAGAGGTCATACTTGGCTGGCTTACAGTAGACGAACAGAGAGCAAATTAAACAAAGCCTTTCATCACTAATTGCTGGCTGGACCTTTCCGATACAGGCCATTCATTTCCTAATGTTTAAGCAGGTATTCAGTTTGGGAAGGAGGGGGTTGCAGCTCAAAGGGGAGTGGGGCCGTTTCACCATTGGTCCTCGCATCAGTTATGGAGAGGAGATGAACAGCTATGTCTGTATGTGCATTTGTAGACATTACTGCAGGTTGGAGAATTATATCTAAGAAGAACTAAAAGAGCGTTTGTGTTGAGGTAAAGAACATCATTATGCCCATGTTAGGCAATCCACACATTATACAGTGAAACTATCATCTTGTAAAGTGTAAAAGAAATATTTTTCTGTTCATCTACACTGCACCTATACAAACATCTTCTTATAGTTTCTCCACGTACAATAACTCTTAATGTTTGCAATTCTTTGAGTGCCCTCAGCATGAGCTCTGTGAGCATAAAGGAGTCCTGATCCCTCCTTCAGTAACACGCAACCCAGTTCCTTACCCAAACCTATTTGAAGATCAAGGACTGAAAAAGTATCAAGAAAACCTGTCAACAACAGAGCCTTCTTGCTGGGGCTGCATTGCTCAGGGAAGCAGGACATCTCCCTCGGCACCATATGATCCAGCAACGGCCACTGATAACACCCACCAGAACACAGGTCAAGACTTCCTGGCAACAGATGCCCAAGGTAGGGCAGAAATCATCTCTCCTAACTTTGGACATTTACAAGTTAGTCTTTTAGTCCAAATCAATAGTACAGGTCCCCAGTAAAAGGAATAGGCACCTTCTGAGAGGGATTTATTGTACTTATCTCAGCAGGCATTTATCTGTACATGTCCATGTTGATGCCTTCTCTCAGAAGTTGAAGTGAGTCCCTCCTTCGGTTGTTAAGCCCCTCTAAGACCCTCAGGTAATGGCTGAACTTGGAGACTTAGGGTTTGGAAAACTGAAGCTGGGCTTTAACAGCTCAGCCCCACTTTCGACTTTATGTACCCGAGTGGACTGCTGGTTTCAGAAGGTAGCAAAACCTTTCAAAATCAGGTAGTGCAGCACAGAGTTTTACACCTTCTATGTCCTTCTGCATGCATGGTCCTGAGACGCAGTCTGTAGTAATACCTGCATAGGCAGCTGCTTTGCCTCCCCAGACCTCAGCTCCACTGGTTCCAGAAGTCCTTTTAAATACCTTCGCTAACTTTGGTACTCTTACTTTGGCATAGACCACTCATGTTTCACATGGCCATAATTCAGTTAACAGGTTTAAATTAGTGATGAGCAAACCTCTCTTAAGACAAATTGAGCATTATCATATAGCTTTCTGCCCCAGTTTAGCTAAGTCTCCTTAAGTAGCGCAGACTTGTATGTAGACAGAGCCTAATGAGAAATTAGCATGTTCACCTTAATACTGGCCAAACTAGTTTCCCATGTGACTGAAGAAACCCTTCAGTTTGCCTTAAATGTGTAGACAGATGCTCTTTGATAATACTGTTTGATATGCAGCTGGCATACAATCAAATAGTCATAGACAGTGTTAATCATGCAGATTTATTATATGCTTAATAAATCCACTAGCCATTTTTATGGTCTCCATTGCAAGACTTCAGGACACAGAGATGAGCACTGTTTTTTACACAATTGTTCTCTCTTGTGCTTCTCCTGTTTTCTAAAGTGATGACGTCCCAAAAAAGGGAAGGAAAAAAGAGGGGGGGAAAAGCCTGTCACAGTTTATAGAATGCAAAATAAAAATATATCCAAAATGAATGTTCAAATAGCATAAGGAGCTTGCGAAGACATGATTTTTCAACTGCCATCTCCAAGCCACAGCCAGATCACTTAGAAAATATATAAGTACACTTCACAGGCAGACGGAGATGCACATAAACTGACAATAACTCAAGAGTTTTTATCTCTATGTGTCCTCAAGCAAGGCATCAGGAGAGAAAAACAGTCTTGCAACAAAATTAAATAGTTTTAGATCTAATTTTACTAGGCTGGACTAGATTTCAGATTGATTTCTGTGGAATTTAATAGAGAAAAACACACATACATGTTGCCTTTCTCATAAAAAAATCCATCAACCACCTTGTGTTTTTACTTACTTTGCTCTTTACTACAAGTCATAAGAAACTAATATTTCACAACACAATGTGTTTCATTGTGTAAATGGTCTTTTATGGTAAAGGAGCTTGGAGTGGGCTGTTATGGAACACTGAAGTGCAGCCCCTGAGATTTGTCTACTCAAATGCCTATTTATATTCATACAGTGAAACTGCAGCTAAAACCCACTACCTCCATTCTGGGAAAGGAGGAGAAGAGAGCTGCAGGACATGCCACTGTGGAAAGAAATAATGTTGCAGATGCTGCATACATTGGCTAAGGCCCATGCTGTGATCAATTAAACATATCCCAGAGGATATATGTTTATCTCAAATCATATTATAGAATCATAGAATCATTTAGGTTGGAAAAGACCCTTAAGATCATAGAGTTCAGCCATTAACCTAGCACTGCCAAGTCCACCACTAAACCGTGTCCCAAAGCACCACATCTACACGTCTTTCAATTACTTCCAGGGATGGGGACTCAACCACTTCCCTGGGCAGCCTGTTCCAATGCTTCACAACCCTTTCGGTGAAGACATTTTTCCTCATGTCCAATCTAAACCTCCCCTGGCACAACTTGAGGCCGTTTCCTCTTGTCCTATCGCTTGTTACTTGGGAGAAGAGACAGACACCCACCTCGCTACAACCTCCTTTCAGGTAGTTGTAGAGCGCGATGAGGTCTCCCCTCAGCCTCCTTTTCTCCAGGCTAAACAACCCCAGTTCCCTCAGCTACTCCTCGTAAGTCTTGTGCTCTAGACCCTTCACCAGCCTCGTTGCCCTTCTCTGGACACGCTCCAGCACCTCAACGTCCTTCTTGTAGTGAGGGGCCCAAAACTGAACACAGTATTCGAGGTGCGGCCTCACCAGTGCCAAGTACAGGGGCACGATCACTTCCCTACTCCTGCTGGCCACACTATTTCTGATACAGCCCAGGATGCCATTGGCCTTCTTGGCCGCCTGGGCACACTGCCGGCTCATGTTCAGCCGGTTGTTGGCCAGCACCCCCAGGTCCTTTTCCGACAGACAGCTTTCCAGCCACTCTTCCCCAAGCCTGTAGCGCTGCATGGGGTTGTTGTGGCCAAAGTGCAGGACCCGGCACTTGGCCTTGTTGAACCTCATACAGTTGGCCTGGGCCCATCGATCCAGCCTGTCCAGGTCCCTCTGCAGAGCCTTCCTACCCTCGAGCAGATCAACACTCCCGCCCAACTTGGTGTCCTCTGCAAACTTCCTGAGGGTGCACTCGATCCCCTCATCCAGATCATTGATAAAGATATTAAACAGAACTGGACCCAATACTGAGCCCTGGGGAACCCCACCTGTGACTGGCTGCCAACTGGATTTAAGTCCATCCATGGATGGATCCATACAAATCACATGCATGGCTTTATTGCTGGCCCTTTCTGCTTCCTAAGTAATAAACTAGAAGTTACTTTGACCTCAGAATAAATGAGTGTGGCCATGTGTGGAGGCCCTGGTAGGATGCAGGGCTGCAGAGCGGCATGAACCTGCCACTGCATGTTAGGGATTGGATCATCACTGGCAAAACATTTCACATAGCTTCCCCAAAAGCTTTCCAAGGGTAGCAGTTCTGGGTCAGTAAACAGCCAGAACAGGATGTACAGAGGTAAAAGGATTAGTCCAGTTGCCAGCCCCTCGAGTTAACTGATCTTTCACATTCAATGTTCTCTGCAGTATCATAATACCATAAACTGTTATTGCTATTTAATATAATGGCATTTCAGAGCTCTTGTCTTGGACAAGGATCCCATTTTGCTAAGCACTGACCAACAATAGAGCAGAAAGATATTCTCTGCCCCAAGAACTAGATAAATAAATGATAAAGGCAGGAAGTAGATCTGTTTACAGCAGACCCCCGCACTTGGCAGGCCACGATCGACTTCCAGGCGAGGCACAGGGGCAGGTGCTTTTGTGCATGGGTGCTGTATCATACTGAACAGCTTGTTGCCCTGTTTCAGAGGAAAACTTCATGGCTCTGCGTTCACACCTCTGACTTCTAGCTCAAAGCACAACCTGCCTCGTGCAACTGAAAGCCTGAAATGCTGACTATCCAAATGTTCCCTGGTTTTGTCTTTCCTTTGGTTATCAGACAAGAAAAGATGTGTTCTGATACGTCACATCTTCATTTCAGGTCCCTGCTGAAGCAGAGAACAAAAACAGTAATGCTGAATACTTTTTTTTTCTTTTGAAAACCTAAATTCCTTAATCTGAATATTCCCTTGTCTCCCTGCTTTTAAGAAAAATGTTCCAGGCAAAAAATCTTATTCAGCTAGGAGGTTTTTCTCTCAGCATATTCCTCTGCTACCTCCAAGAAAAGCCTTCCTTACTGTTCCCATGTGGGCCAGGGTGGGATATCAATGCAAAAGCCTTGGATTGAAAACCAATTATAAAAAGCAGATGTTCAGTAACTGTCCATCTCAGAGGCCACACTCCCAGGGATGTCAAGCAGTATATCTGCAGACAGAAACAGTCCCACATATTTTAACCCTTTCATATCCTCCAGTACACAGGCTCTCTTCCCCCACCTTGGGCTGCTCAATTAGATGTGCTGCTCCAATTGCATTGACCGATGGCTCTCAAGGGCTCATGATGCCAGCAAGGCTTCACCTTCAGATGTCCCAGTTTAGGAGTGAGAGGCCAAAACACAAACCAAGAAGGAATGGGCATGTGTTAATAGCTCCTTGCAAATATATGTAGGCTTGAATTTATCCTGTGCAATGCAAGGCACCAAACTGGAACTCCTGCACCAGGCAGACAGCCGTGCCAAAGCTGCTGCTGTGTCCATACAGAAACACAAGCCATCTGAAGGTGTTTAGGGCAGCCAAGCTTCTGACTTAAACACCACAGCTAGAGGGGATGGACAGAGATGGTCCTCCCAGCCCCACTGGTACCATGGTGGTCATTTGCAGGTAGCCCAGCACAGCTTTGTCAGAGTTGATATAAAAGAGCATCGCACAGAGCCTTCCCCCTGTCTGTAAAGCCAAAAGCACTTGGGCAATGCCGCTGCAGCTCTGCACACTCGGTAACTTGTGACTCAATGGCTGGTTCTCAAATTCAGCTGTAAAGGATGATTCTGATTCCAAGCAAGTAAATCCCTATCTGGAAACTGGTTGCTTAAACTAAATGATGCAGCATGGTGGCTGTACAAGCAATAATTTAGAAGGCTGTAAGCCCTTCTCAGTAAGTGCTGTGCTTTAAAGACATTGCTATTTTCCCCACAAATTTGAAATATTTTTCTTTTGTGTAAAGAATCCCCTCATCCTGTCAATCACTGTCAGCCCAAGCCTGAACTAAGATATGAGAAGGAAGACAGAGAATCAACTCCTGATGTGCAGGCTCTCTTCCCTCCCTGTATCCCCCCCTTTCAAAATAAATCAAGGCTAACACAACTGTAAAAATGTAACTATTTGAATAGCTGCAAATACTGCTTTAGAGAAATAAAAATAAGGTTTTTTTCAAGAGGTTTTGCAGCTGAGTTTGCATCAGAATTGACCCTTCCTGAGTAATTTCATACACCATGCAAACCAAACAAATTATTTAGGACTGGTTTATAATATCTGCATTGTGTTTTTAGAAGTATACTATTAAAGAAACCTCTGACAAGTAAAGTAGCTTACAGTAATCAATTAGAATATGAGAATGAAACTAATTCAGTAAAACATTGTCAACGCTGATCTGGCAAACCACTGGTAGCCATCTGTCTAATCCTTCTTGTGTTCAGAAGTTACATTTTAAAAAACAATTATAAATAGTGCTCATTAGCTGCCAAGCAAAAGAGCATGTCACAAGCTTCTGCTCAGAGATTAGCTAATATTAGCAAATACTACTCACTTTTCCAAGTTTGAGCTAGAACCTACTGCATGATCTCAAGACCAGGATGAGTTTTCCTACTGGGGTCCACAGGGATAAGAGAGAGACTAGAAGGGATGGACCCAAGGGCAGGTGCAACACCCTGCCGATGCCAACCATCTTCCTACAGCCCTTCAGCACCACCAGCTCTTCAACCTCCCCACTAGACAATTTATTCCAGTGGTGCACTATCCTTACTGTTAGGAAGGTTTTATAATGTTTAAAGTGAATTTTTCTTGGTGCAATTTAAGGCCATTACTTCTAGTTGTGTTAATGCACATGGAATACAGTTTGCTCCTTTCTTCTATGCAGCAGCTTTTTATGTATTTGAAGACTGTTGTTATGACCCCACTCAGTCTGCTCTTCTTAAAGCTAAACAATTTGTCCAACGTGTATAAGGCCCGATTTTTAAAAGTGTTGAGCTCCTGCCATTCCCATTGCTTTTATTCCGGTGACTAAGAGTGAAAGAACTTCAGTACATCTGATGATTAAGCCATATTGTCTGGTGCCCTTTAAATACTGATAGGTATAAAGGCCACAAATGCTGTTTATAGCTGTATATGTGTATTCTTGTCTTCACAATAAAAGCATATTTATGGGACCTGTGACCAGTCTTCTGACTGCATCCACAGAGCAAGAGCAACTTCAGAAAAAGCACAGATTTTAGAGGAAACTTGGCTGCCTTATATGCCAGGATTTGCTGAATCATTTGGACTAAATAATTTTCTGTTCTTCATGCAAAACATATCTTGGCCAATGGTTTTTTGATTTGTTTGAATGATTTATATGGCTACTGTCAAAACAATGTTCATGATTATTTTTTAGCTATTTGCTGTTGTTGGAAAATATATACTTAAGAAGCGTGAACTGAAATCCTTTTCCATCCCAAAACAGAGGAGAGGGAGGTTTCTTCCTATAATGGGCTTCTCATCAGGAGAAATGGTGATTTTTGTGCTTAGGGTACTGGAGCAGATTTCCACTTGGCGTCACTTGGAAGGATGCTTTTATAGTGAATATGCTACAAAATATGATGCTATTGTCTTGCATTGGTGTTCCAGGGTGGCTAGAAATAAATCCCACTATACCTGCTCTTTATTTCTCAATTTCCATTGTAAATACAGATTCCTTTGTGTCCATGTAGGCCCTCATGAAATAGCTCCTTCATGTCATCAGAGGCTTTTGGTACAATTGTAAGGCGAGCAATAATAGCTCCTTGTATTGGTTCTCATAAATGTAGGGTTATGTATTCTGCCTTTATGGAGAAAAGAGTTTTTGAAATGTCTTATTTTCTTCTCCTAGACCCTCTCTCCTAGCCTTGAAAAATAATTTCCTCAGACAAATACAGAGAACATTTACAATAATAAAGTAAAAATAGCCGCTCTAATTTTGGGCTACCTGTCATTGCTTCTTTTTGGAAAAAGAAAAAAAATCATAGAAGGAGAAGAGGGTGAGAGAAAAAAGGAGGCTTTAAAGGTATTTCTCTGTATTGCTTTTTCCTATCCAGCCATGTCCTTTATTCTTATTCATAAGATTTCATCAAACTGCTGGAAATAAGACTAATTGTGATGGACATTAAAATACTCATGGACCGTGAAGTGTGAATACACAACTCTCCTAATCTTGTTCTGAAATGATAAACAAAAATAACACTGAATTTCACCATTGACAATAAAGCTGAAGTAGTGTCCTATGGTATATATATGGTAATAAGCAATAATGTGCTAAAGATGGGAGTGCACAATCATACCAATAGTTTTATACCTAGCCAGATTATTTCCCTGTAAACACCTACATTTAATTATCCTGTCATCTACCTTCCCCTCCTCCATAGGCTTGATAATTCATCTGTGCTACGTGCATACTATGGCTCTTCTCTTCTTACATCGCTCACTCAAAAACCCTGCCCTCCTCCTTCCAGACTCATACTAAATCTCCCATTGCTCAACCAATGGATTGAAATATTAAATTATAATCTTTATCATCTGTATTGATTGAATCCTGTTATTAGGGCCTGCCTGAGTTTGGTTGACACGAACCCATCCATTGCTGCTCTAAGAGTGCAGTAACTTTTACAGGCCATCCAGTTTCTCTGCCACACAAAGCAAAGGCACCAGCAAGGTCTTCGGGGACAGGTGGGAAACAGTAACAACAAAAGTTTAAGATGGCTA
This sequence comes from Aptenodytes patagonicus, assembly GCF_965638725.1. Classification (NCBI taxonomy): domain Eukaryota; kingdom Metazoa; phylum Chordata; class Aves; order Sphenisciformes; family Spheniscidae; genus Aptenodytes; species Aptenodytes patagonicus. Next base: position 159,870,117 of record NC_134950.1, read on the forward strand.
AAGGGTCCCTTAAGGCAAAAGGGAAAATAATTTGATAAATTTTAAATCCACATTGTAAATCTCGCCTATCAATTGCACAAAATTGGTTGGGGTGAAAGATAAATCATAGAATATTCCTTTACCTAATAATAGTATAGTATAAAACTACATGGTTTGGCTTTTTGATTGGTAGCAGGAGTAGGCATTAGCAACCTCAGCAAGAAAGCACACGTCCTCGTTGCTTAGTTAATGGATTAACTCTCTATGAGAAGTGAGAATATTTTGTCTGCAAAGAAGCTTTAAGTTTGTGTAAGACAACCAGTGTCTTGAGGGTTAGTTCTGAAGGTCTGACAGCCGTCAGCAGTCAGGCACAGGCGGAGTACACTTCAGCTCACTGCATTTCAGTATCCAGACACAACAGTCATTGCTAGTGCTGAAGCCAAGGACTGCCCTGATCCTACGTCTGTCATCTGAAGCATTCCCCTTACTAAATGTAGCTTTTGGATTAGGTCCCAAAAGCCTACGCTCTTTTCACTTTAATCAAAGAAACCGGCTGAGAAAGTCAGGAGTGAATAACAGCCTTTATCCCGATCACAACCCAACAGTCTCACATGCACTGAGACAGCGTCGTACAGAGATACCACATTTCTCAGTGAGCGATGCCTTAGCAAAAAGTGTCAAAGTATTCACTTAGGAAAATCTTTTGGCTAAAGCGTTCATAAATAGCTTCATTCTTTTGGTTCATGACATCACTACAATCCCTTAATGAAATTGCAATTCAAGGAGGCTAATTTGTGCTCTAATTATATATTAGTCTGGGCTGAAAGGTTTCTGGACAGAAAAAGGTTTTCTTCAGGCAATCTTTTATTCCATTGCAGTAAATTATTGCATTTACTTAACAAAGAGCACTCAGCTTTTACTGTGCTTTTTCATAATAGAGTTGAGCTGTAGTGTTACCTAGCTAAGGGCAAACATCTGCAGTCATTTTTGATGGATTCTAGTAACAGTCTTTAACAAGAGCAAGGTTTATTTGTAAATGTAGGAAGAACCAGGCCGAAAAGCTAACAGATGTGCTGCTGAAAAAGTTTAAGAGCTCTTCAGCTGGAATGCCTTCCAGACCAGTGGTAGATTAGCAGCCAGGTAGTTTAAGGAAATTCAGAGAAATACTTTCTCACCAGTAAAGAAAGTCCCCATGGAAATCATTTCTCCTGTGTCACTGGAAAGAAGATATTTTTGGTTTGGTTTTTGATGCTTCTGCCACAAGATGAAAGCCCAGCGTTGTTCACAATGTGCAGGATTCAGAGCATTTCCACCTAACTGAGGCTTTCTAAATAGAGAAGTACTTTAGGAAAGCAACGAAGTCCTTCAAAGCTATGGATCACCTTTGTAAGGTGTGTTTCTGTTTCTTCTGCTACCTAAAGTAGACACCCTATTGATGTAGGTCCTCAGCAAAGTACGCATAGTTTGTCAGGAGGAATTCAGCCTAAACAAACTGAACAACAAACTAAATAAACTAGTTAAACTAAATAAAACCTGTATCTTCCATATATCCCTGTTTCTAAATAAAACACGTATCTTCTATATATCCCTGTTTCTAGTGTTTGTGTTAACAGCAACTTTTTCCTATCGATAAATCCTGAACCAAACTTTGAGCTAGTATAAATCAGTATCAGTTCTCATTTTGCTGAATCTGTCCTGACATCTAATGCAGAGGCTGATCGTGGCACTGGAAGTAAATTTCTGTGCCATCTACTATCTGAATGATAAACAGAAACTGCAGGTAGAAGGAGCTACACTTAATATGAATGTGAGTAAGAAGGATTTCAGATAGGATTCTTATTGTTTGGATAATAGCTTCCTGTGCACACCATAAAGGTTTTCCAAAAATCAAATCAATGATTTCTAGAAGAATTAGAAGCAGTTGTAGTCTCTTGTGCCGTCAACGCTTGAGCTTTCTCTGAGACTTCTGGTTCAGCATCTGTCAGGGAGAGGAAACAAGAGGAGGTGAGCTGATGGTCTCATCCATCAGAGCAGTTCTCATGTCCCTCCTCCCAGGGCTGGCTGCCTCCAGCTCTCACCCTCCTCCCCCATTCCCAGCTGGACCAGCTCAAGCCTCCCGCATTTCCAGCTCTGCAGTGCTCGGGCACCATTGCTGGGAAGCATGGCCAAGGAGCACTACACAGGGGCAGAAACCAGGAGGGACGTGTGTTTGGTATTTGCACGTGCCAGCTGCAATAAATGTATTGCAGTTCTGTGAATTTTGGTGGGGTTGTAGAGTCAGGAAAAACAAAAAAGAAACAGACTTGACGTGATGTTTTCACCTGAGAAAAAGCATGGAGTAGGTCAGAATGCACTGACTGACAAAATACTGATTTTATATGTCTCTTCTTCTGTTTTCCTCTAGAAAAAGTAAGCATACTGTCAACCTTCATAGCGCCCTTCAAGTATCTGAGTCCTGGTGCAACCACAATGGAGGATGAAGACAATTTAAGTAAGCAGTCTCTTTTCTCTATAGACAGATGAATAATAAAGTTTAAAGATAAAAGCTCTACAATGTAAGGGCAGTTGTGGAAAGGAAATGGATTTGCAAATATTGGCAGGCCATAAGCCCAGTCCTCATGTAAAATGCAAAAATTCCCTGATGCTGAGTGCAAACATGTTCTCCAATCTCCAGCAAAGAAAGGGTTAATCTCAGCTCACCTTCCCACTTTTCCCTGTGCAGACCCTGGCGCGGTGGGGCTGTAAGTGGTATGTCACAAATACAAAGGAAAAACTTCTTACAAAAAGGAGATGTTTACAATCAGGTTTACAGGACTGTGGAGCTCCTTTTCCTTTCCTGTTTATGTTACCTTATTTTGCTCACTTGCTTTTCTCACAATCCCTAAAAAACAGGACATTTTGGTGCTGTGTCTTCCCCCCATTTATATTTCCTTGATTACAAAAGGACTTCTGCAAAAGTAAAGACTGCAGGAACAAGCCCTCTACTTGAAAAACTGTTTTCTCTTTTACTTCTGTGATATGACCTGGAGAACAAAATAAAAGAAAAGAAAATAAAAGAAAGAAAGAAAGAAATCAAATCCAATTGAGAAGACATGATTAACCAGGCTAATAATAAACTAGATGTAACCCAAAAATTAGCCACCAGATTCTCTTGGGCCCTTACACCTGAACAAAGTCAGTGGCACTCCCTGAACCCGTTACTGCAGAGCTGGAGGAAAGTGCCGTTGGGTTTGAAGGAGTTGTGAAGTCTTCAAAACACCGAGGAGTCTGGGAGTGTGCAGTTAGGACTGAATAACTCTCAGTAAGCCCTCCCATTTATCACCTAGAAGCAATTATTGAGTGTTATCCAGCCCTGCTTATTGTAACTCATCTTGAATCATTAAAAAAAGGGAGGGAAGCTTTCTGAACCAAATGAGCAACTCTTTGAGTTTTAGTATCACCTACCAGATGGGTTTCTTTCCCAGCCAGACACACACTGACATGTTGCCCTATTACAGCCAGTGGGTGGGAGGAATGGGCTTTTCTTCCCCATTGTTGCTAATCTGCCTTGGTTTGATCATGGTGCGGCACTGAGGGGAATAGCTGTTGAAGGAGTGAAGTAGCACAGCCCTCTATTTTCTGCTGCTGAGTATCACATGGACATCACAGGGACCGGTAGGTTTTTACGTATCTTAGCAAAGGCAAAAAAAATCCTGAAAATCCTTCAAAATTGGTCTCAGGGAGGCTACATTTTCAGGAAGAGATATGAGAAGTACACACAGGAAACATGCTATGCACATGATGAGCTTGTGCAGGCACCTCCCGCGTAATGTTTCCCAAATGTGCTACTTCGTTATTTTTAGGTAATGTAGGAAGTTTGTACAAGTCAAACACTGTAACACCATTTTCTTATTGCTGCTGTAATGCCAAGACTGCTTCGTGCCGGCACTGGCTTTAAAATAGCTCACATGGACAGGGTAAGCTGTGTTTTCTGAAAGAGAAATAGCAAATTTCACTCTTTTCGGGGACATCCTGCCTAGTCCTCTCTTGGGTCAAACATACACTCCAGTGATAAGGCAGCGATTTGTTTCTTGGCACATACAACATATTTTTAGGTGTTACTATTAGAATCTTTTAAAAAAAAAAGATGAATTAATTTAAAATCAGCCATATTTCAATGTTCACTTCTAGTGTAGTGGTATAAATCCCAGTAATTTCTATAGCACACATGTACCTGGGTAGTCATTTGGCATTTTAAAGACCTTCAGTGATTTACTCTGAATAAGCAAAATCTTCCTCTGTGCTAACAATTTGACAGCAGCCTAGGAGTATGCTGGCAAGGTAGAGAAGCGGTTTGCTTATCCCTGTAGTTTTCTGCTCACTGAGCATCCTGTGAGAGTGCCCCTTCCTGGACTGTGCTATATTGATAGGCAGAGTCCTACCAGCTGAAACGGATTCAAATCCTGTTTCACATTCCTTTAGGCCTTCTTTACAAAGAGAGCCATGCCAGGTTAACTACACATGCATTTTCAACTGGTGATTATTAGCATATAGACGCTTTTATTGTGGTTTATGAGCCATGAACTAATACTAGAAAAATGTATCGAAGGCACTAGGCACCTTTGGAATGGCATTTTGGGTAAGCTAATCATCAGTCTCTGATGAAGACCTTATCTTGAGCATGTGAGAAAAGGACCACCCTATTAATTCCCAGAAGTCAAAGTTAGCTAAGAATATAAGAAATGTCACACAGGATTAGAAATAGGAAGTTTAGGTCTGTACGCTCTCTTCAACATTTGCTGTTAGTGATGCATTGAGAAAAAGGACATTTAAATGGTGATCTTCCCCCTGGTATATCTTTCTAGCACCCAGCAAGAAATTTACTCCGCTAGATTTTGCACCTGAATCATCATATTTCTTAGACATCAACAGATCTGTCTAGTCCTCTCCAGAGCCCACTGATACTTCTGATCTCAACAACAGCCAGGAACAGGGAGTTCAGTGATTTAGTGTGTTGTCAAAAAGTGCACCCTTTTATTGTTTCAAGCCTGCTGTCTCTAGTGCTTGGATTGCATGAAACAGAGAATAATCATTCCCTGTTCACTGCCTGCCTGCCTGCAGGTTGTTACACACCTCTGCCTGTCCATGTTCTTTACTCGTTCCATCCACACTATGCCACAGCCTCAAGGCAGACTATCACCAGACACAAGTACTTGCAAATCTAGGGTGTACCTCTAGTAGGAGCGTATGATTCCTGGGAATCTCATTGTACAATACTGCCATATGCACAGATTTGGTGCAGCACCCTTCTGGAGGTGTATACCTCTCCCCAGTGCCTGCAGAGGGAGCTGATGGTGATGGTCCCCAACATATGGATTTCAGCCACTGCAACGGTCTTGTAGGATGAATCCCAGCCCCAGCTTCAGTATATTGAGGCATGTTCAGTTATGAGCATGTTGGTCAAAGTCCCCCTCAGGCAGCATGAGGCACCAGAGCTTTTGATTGCACAGTGCGAGATACAGCAGGGACCCTGCCTCTAAGAGGACAGTGAATATCCCCTTCCAGCAGGCAGAGCCCCGGCAGTCCCCCACAGAATCAAACCCCTTGTTTTCGTTTTGAAAATTGTGTCTATTGCCATTGTTTGGATTTCTCCCATGCCTAAAGCTAAACTATAGTCTGGACCTGATTCAGGAAGGCATGTACTTAGATCTGTTTCTGCCGTGAGCTGCCCAAGTTTTTTGCCACGAGCACTTATTGCTAACTTGGACAGAGAGCATCAGAGTCTGAGTATCATCTAAGTCAGGTCATTAGGTCATTTGAATAATTTCCCTAACTGGTAAGAGCTGTACTAGATGTGCATGGATTTCACAGTTATTTCAGATAACAAGGTGGGCAAAGTAGAGTATCTTCATTCTGGAGCGGCTAAAGGCAATGGCAATCACCTTTCACAGTTTTTCCATCTTCACTTTAAGCAAAGTCCTATACTTTTTTCCACTGGTAATGCTTCCCTTCACAGTGTGGTGTTGCACACCAATAAAGTCTAATGATACTGTTTTAAACAGCCTGAACCCTGTGAGCTGTCAGGGAGTGTTCAGGAGCAACAGAGGGATCATGGCAGGTTTCCCTTAAGTAGACTTCTTTCGGGAAGGTTTAAAAATACATATCTGTGTGTTTTCATGTAAGAGAGGAAGGAGTGATTTCTTTTGTTAGCTACAAGTTTATTATTCTGAAGTCAAGAATACAAACCTAAAAATCCCAGCAGAAGAGTTCCCAATCCTCCATTGTGGATTCAGTTAGTGTATGAAAATGCCATTTTGCTTGCAAGAGGAGACGGCCCTACATTGCATTTGATGTAGTAGCTGACCTTGGACAAAGGTGCCGTGGCTCTGGCTCCTCGGTTCATACCTATTGCTTCTGATTTAAATTTTTTTACTTTCAAGTATGCCAGGAATTACAGAGGTCAATCCTTCTAACCTCTGCAGTCAATGTGATGTAGATGGACAGCAAAAATGTACTCTATATAAGCAGGTCAAACAGAGGTTAGATATTAAAATGCAGAAAAATAAAAATTGTCCTACCTGCGTTGTTGTAAATGCATTGGTAGCAATCTGGTGTTTACTAAACATTTCTAAAGACAGTAACTTCCTGTGTCAGAGCTATCAGTTGAATCAGAAGTTTGCTATACTACAGAGACTGCGGATTCTTTCTTTCAATATCATAGCCTTTCAATAATGTTCTGCCCCTTGTAATTCAATAGTAAAGATGCCAGCCAAAATGAAGATGCCACCTACCACCTCTCCTTTCCCATCGTGCCTGGAAGTTGGCTTGGCAGCAGAATAACCTTCAACAGGAACAATATTATCTCTTCAAATGTAGCGTGGAGTATCGGATGGCTAGTTCTGCAGAGCCCTTATGACCCAGAGACATAGGCAGTGTCATTATTAGTGATGCATTATAGTTCTGAAAAGCTCTTGATGATGCAGACTCTCTAGGTTAACTCTACTGTGCATAATGACCAAAAGGAGAAAAACACGAAAGAGCAGACAGAAGATTGAGAAATAGTGCATAAATAAATATATTTCACTAACTGCTTTCCTCTCTCCCATTCAATTACTGAAGCAAATACAAGATTGCAATGTCTCCTCTTGCTTGTGAAACTGCAAAAATCAAAGAATAAAGTTACCTGAGGAGATATTACAGTGCAGAGTTGTGGGGCTTTTTTAGAAATCTTACACAATAAATTAGAAATTATTGCAAAAAAATTATAATGATTTTCTTTCTCCTTTTTTTAACTCCCTCCCCTTACAATTTTATTATTCTCCAACCTTTCATCATAGGAGAACCATATTTTATTATCTTTTTTTTTTTTCCCCCCATATGTAGAGAATGTGTTTTGGGAACTCAAGGGCAAAGACATTATGAGAGATAACAGGACTGAAAATGATCCACAGTTTTGCATTTTCCCTGTGTGCATCCTCTGACTTACCCCTTTCCTTTTAGTGCTCTTCATTTCCAAAATTGCTTGTGATTGTTCTATTACAGCTGCTTACAGTATTTATCTTACGTAGTTTGGTGTCATTTGCCTGCTTTGTCTGATTTTCACAATAGAAGTACATGTGCCACCATTAGAGAAGTAATCTTATGTCTGCTACACAGAGGTCTCATAAAAGACACATTTCAAAGACCTCCTATTTCAAAGATACTTGAAAGTGGAAAGTAATTTCACATTGCCCGGCGGCTGCCAGGTATCACACAAGTCCATCAGGCTCACAGACTTTCTGAGGCACTCACTGAATTTAGGCTGCCTCTGATTTGCATGCCATGATGACTTTTGGCCTGCTGCAGCTCTCACTGAGGTCTGTGAAGAACTGAGCTGTTTCCTGGTGTTTCAGGATCAGGTCCTCTAGAAATCTGGTTGACTGTAAGGATACTTGCATGGATTTCCTTTGCTGTGACTAGGCCAAAACATACAATAAATAGAGGCACATCACCGTCGTGCACGCCCAACATTGTCCGCATATCCTTTGTGCCTCATCTCTGGAAGTTTTACACTTGCATCTCTGCATTTTTTTCACTACAACAATGCAAACTCCCTGTTGACCAAAACCTGGACTAGACAATTTCATAGGCAGAATTTAAGACAAACAAGTAATGTTTATTTTATATTGCCATGGTTTTAGTTAACCACTGTTTTATTGAGGGTGATTAAGGTAAGATGTTAAGGTCACACATTCATGTTCAGAAATCTGTGGTTCTCTGACTATGAAAGAAAATCAGCTGGAATAAGACAATGTGAATTATAAATACAAATAACCCCTTGAGTTTTCCTATTCAGTGGTGCATAATCAATACAAATTATTTTCAAACCTGAATATTGTGTGAAGCAAGAGCTATCTTTCTTTTCTTGCTTCCTGACTACAATATCATTATGTACCATAATTGGCTCTGTAAAAACCTATTAGGTAAGACGAGAGAGGAGGTGTGAAATACAGAACCAAACCTGCTTCCTGCTAAAAAGTATGTCTGAGTCAGAATATTTCACTTTTATTTAAAAAAATGCACACAACCAAAGAGGTGTATTCTGAGTGGGATGGAAACATGAGAAAGGGTGACAGTGGAAAATGGCTGGCCAAAGCCACTGCCAGGCTAAATAGAGGAAAGTTAAAATTGGCATATCCTTCCCCCTCAGATCAGAGTTTCCATAAATAGAGTTGTGAACTCAATGAGAAAAGACCACATTATCCTTGTGTCTTAGTTAACCTGACCTTTTTGATGTCTTATTTCCAGAGAGGCTGGTTTAAAGATGTCATATTTTATACAGCTGAATGCCATATGATGAAACTTTTATTTTTCTATTATGTATTTCTTTTTCTTTCCTTCCTCACCTGTCTTCATTCTCTCCCCTTAGCTTCAGAAAGTAAAAATTAACTAGTCACTAAGACCTTAATTTGTCAGTTCACGTTCTGCCTCAGCAAAGCACTGCAGTACATAGCTCTGCAAGTAACTTTGATGAGACATAGACACAGGCTGGAAGTTCAGTGTGTGCTGAAGGGTTTTCAGGAAAGGGAGCCTAAAAACTCAGTCCTGCAAATGGGCCCCCACACACGCAGTCAAGCCATGATTTTCACTCATGTCTAAGCAGTGAGCTGTTTTCTGTGGAACAACTTGCATGAATGCAGATTTATTGCTCTGATGGGAAAAAGTCTTTTGATATTTAATACAAGTGCAACTCATCAGGATATAAAGTAGGTTTTTAATCATGATGGTTGGTTCCACATAATTCTCTGCAGGCTCCTGTGCATCTGTCAGCCCAGCCTAATACTGGGCTGCAGCAAAGACACACTGCTCCAGTAGAAGCTCCTCAAGGCGTAGCCGGCAGCTCACCCATTACATCCTTGCAGCCAGCTTGTACATCAGGGTAGAGAGGAAATCAAATATGGCCATGGCTCCGCAGAAAGTGGGAGGACCATCCTCTGTCCTCTGAGGACCACAGGGACCTTCTCTGTCCTTGGGACTCACTCAGCCTGCACAGGTGGCATGCTCGTGTCTGACAATAACAAACCATGGGAAAGGCTCCACGCTCAATGCTGGTTGGAATACAGCAGGCAGCCAGGCAGTGCTCTGCTTAGAAAGGGATCAGGTGCATCGCTCCAGGGACGGGTTGCTTCACGGATTGGTTACACTCATGTTTACTTCCTCGACTTGTCTCTGTCCCAAGGAACGCACAGGAGGACTGGAAGATGTATCAGAGATGCAATACATTCAAACAAACTCATCAGAAATGACAGAAATGTTATAGGATGCTTATTCAGACAGCAGCACTTTTTCTGTCTCATTCAGGACATCAGTGAGATGCATCTCCATTCTCAGTCATTCATCTGCTGTAGCAAAGAGCACTGCCTCACAGCATGGGTGTTGCACAAGCGTAGTTCAGAGCAATGTGTGATTCATTGGCTCAACAGCAACGGAGTGCTCCCTCCATAGCTCCTCACTGTCATTTCATTCCCTTCCTGGCGCTCCTGGTAGTCACTCTCGCCCATTGCTTTACTTTGACATAGATCATTCTTTACATCAGTAATTATTCCTATCATGATGCTCTGGCTTTTCCTAGTCTCATTTAGATTTATCTAGAATTTTTGCAATATTAATTGTTGCTGATGCAGGAGCTAAGAGTATCTGCAATTGAATTTGACAGAAAGATGCTCACATATTAAACTGGAATCTGAGTCCAGACCAAATTATTGTTTCAAATGCTAGGAAGGTCTGTCAGATCAATTCTTAGGCTGGATTCATGATGTTAGCAACACAAGAACCTATGGTGTGAGTAGAGCCGGTCAATGTATTCATTGCAAATAGATTATTCAATGCATTCGCCCATTTTTCTGTTTGTGAATCATTTGTGAATCATTTCTGATTTCTAATAATGTGTTCATAAGCATTCACCCACATGGATTATACAACAAATCTCAGCCTAAGGGAACTTTGCAAACTATTCACTTTTACTAGTAATTATCCAGTGTATGCATTAGTTCACTTAAGTTATGTGGCATCAGTTATGCTTCATCTTTGAATGATGTAATCTTTTTTTAAAACAGGAGGCTAGTGACTAATACAAGTAGAACTTCAGGGACAAGTAAACATTCAGGACATGCAGAAAATGTGTGCTATAAATAATAAACCAACCATTATACAGATATTTGAGGAAAACCCCCAAAAATGGCTGAGCACGGATATCTATCATCAACTTTTTTTTTCTTTTTTGGCTATTCTGCCAGCCCTAGGCATAATGTCAGCTACTATGATGACAACTGTAATGTGAGGTTTTTTTCTTTCTTTACTGACAGGTACCAGCAGTGCAGAAGTAAAGGAAAATCGAAATATTGGCAACCTGGAGGATCATCCAATATCCTCTAATGAGAGGGCAAGAGGGGGAACACCTAGCAGTAAGAGAAAAAGACCCTTAGAGGAAGGCAATAATGGCCATTTCTGCAAACTCCAGCTCATCTGGAAGAAAGTCTCGTGGTCAGTGACGCCAAAGAACGCTCTGGTTCAGCTACATGAACTTAAACCAGGTTTACAATATAAAATGGTTTCCCAGACAGGTCCAGTGCATGCTCCAGTCTTTGCTGTTGCTGTGGAAGTAAATGGTCTTACGTTTGAAGGCACAGGGCCCACAAAAAAGAAAGCCAAAATGCGTGCTGCGGAGCTAGCTCTGAAGTCGTTCGTTCAGTTCCCCAACGCCTGCCAAGCTCACTTTGCCATGGGGAACTGCATCAATCCATCCACAGACTTTACTTCTGATCAGGCAGACTTTCCAGATACTCTGTTCAAGGAGTTCGAACCATCTACACACAGCAAGGACTTTTCAGTCTATAACCCTGTTAATAACGAATTGCTTTCCACCGCTTATCGACACGGGCGCTTACTCTGCCATACGCTGGACTTAATGGGCCACAGTAAGCAAAACAAGCACAAGATGGCATCCAAAGCGGAGAGCGAGAAGAACCCGGTGGTGCTGCTAAATGAGCTGCGGTCGGGTCTGCGATACGTCTGCCTGTCAGAGACAGTGGAAAAGCAGCACATCAAGAGTTTTGTGATGGCAGTGCGAGTGGACGGGAGAACATTTGAAGGCTCAGGACGTAGCAAGAAGCTGGCCAAGGGTCAAGCAGCGCAGGCGGCCCTGCAGGCCCTCTTTAACATTCGGCTGCCCAGCCATATTCCCAGCAGGAGTAAATGTCACCATTTGCCACAGGTGAGAGCTCCTGGGTAGCCACCACCAACACCAGGAGGAACTCTTTCAATGAATGGGATTGGTATTGCTGTAGCTGTTGTTGTTCTACCAGGTGGTTCCTCTGAACCATGGCAAGTGCCATGCCACAAAATAGCTCTTTTCTCACAGAAAGAGCCAGATGCCACAGGCTTAAGCTTGAAAATCAAATCCTGAAATCACTGGGTACAATTTGCCGCTCTTTCCATAGGAGGCATAGATGAGAGGGCAAAATGTAGGGGGAAATACCAACGTTTCAATTTGCTAGAGAGAATGATAACATTGACACAGGCAGAAAAATGAGGTCATTCTGTGGTACTCCATCTTTCTTGACAGAAAGGAGCCCATAAACAAAGGGATGCCCCGTATCCTCCTTTTAGAGTTAATTTTTGATGAGGACAGTGCCATTCAGAGGAGACAGCAATGACAAGGAATGTGCCTGTGTCAGAGCAAAATCTCCAGACAATTCGGCCACTGGAAAAGTTAAGGATTTTTGTTTAATATAGGCTTACTTTTGGGGTTGGTTTTTTTGTTTGTTTTCAAATATGCACAAGGGATAGTGAAAGCTCTGAAGTTTTCCTGGAACAAATGTAGAGATTACTGCTGTATTCATACAGAAAATATAGATCTGAGGTACATACTTAGCACATCAAAATTTCATAGTTGGTCATATGCCAAAGGCTGTCTCAGCATTACTCAGACTTGTGTCAATTTTCTAAGTTCAAAGGAAACCAGAATTTGCAGACATCAGGAAGCATTACATGGATTCAAGTAATTTCTTGATTTGTTTGCGCTATCATAAAAGGTTTGATCCACCAGCACCAGGAGGTGATCTACCACTACAAAGCTCCCTTTATGAAGGGAGCTGTTAATGTCCAGGATTTAATGCAAAGCACTGGGAGCACTAAAAGTCATTCTGCTGCTGGCCTGCTGTGAGACCCTAGGCAAGTCATTTAAATCCAATATGCCTGTAATAAAAATGAGCATATTATGTGAAAGAACACTTAAAGATCCTTAAGTAGTGTGTAAATGCAAATTATTAGTAGCAATTCTCATTAACATTAGTAAAGATGTTCATTAGATGCTCAAGGAGTTTGATAGGAGATGAATCCTTTAGGTGACATGATTGCCTGCAGGACCCAGGAGTTATATTTGGTGACCCAGAAGTTTCCTTCCTATGTTTCCAAAACGGAAACATGAGAAATGTAAGAAATTCTAAAATACATCATAATCCTCCACCTCTTCCTTTTAATTCTGCTTTGTAAAATCCATGAACCAGTGGGATAATAACATAATTTAATAATAGCAATGATCTTCACAGAGTGCTTTGCAGGCACTTTGGAAGCCTTAGCCAACCTGGCAATTCCATCCTCCCAGTACTCCTCTGAAGTACGGATAGTTTTAAATGAGAAATCTATGCTGTTTCCTGCCCAAATTAATTCTGGTTAAAAGTAGTTTGTTTTGATGAATATGCCTATTCTTCCTCATGGAAACCTAGCACTTGGATATAAAGAGGAATCTCTAGTCCCATCCTGCTGGCTGCTTTGCTGCCCCCAGTGAACTTTGCTGGATGGGTCAGCAGGTAAATACCATGCATTCATCAACCGATGGTTTGTTATGTTCTGAAACCACACCACAAGTCTCATTGCCTCAGTTCCTGAGCTCTCTGAAATATTCCCTGGTTGCTTGGCTTCACAATCATCTTCTACCTGAATATCACATCTTACCTGGGTCCCCAGTTGTTCACTAGGCAACACATTCTTCAGTGTATATTCTCTTTTTTATGGCCTTTTCTCCTTTCTGCAGACTTCTGCTCTCCTTATCTTCTTCTCCTCACTGTTCTGGAAGTACAAATGTCAGTGAAAAGGTGTCACTGAACTTTCCCTGTCAGTATTTTTTGACTGGTTATGCATTGTCCAACTAAAAGATTACTCAGGCACTTTTAATGCCAGCATTCAGCACATTAATTGAGAGATAAGCCTTAACACTGATTTCTGCTGACCTCCTTACTAGCTGCTCTCATCAATAGACATAGCAGCCGTGACACAAAACACGAGTTTCTGTTACTCACTTAAGCCATAACCCAGCTTCCACTGAAACCAACAGATGCATTTCCACTGACTTCAGCTGGGCTATAGCTTAAGCATTAAATCCAGAAACATCTTTACTTGCTCTCGCTGTGTTATGCGGTATCTCAAGTGACTGTCTTTGCTCACTGCTTCAGTCAGCCAATCTGGCTGTTTGGTCCGTCGAAGTGGTAGTAACCATATTGAGGAGAGTTAGTTCTCATTGAGCTGTGGTCAGAGCCAGCTGCTCCAAAAGTTATTTCAACTCCTTCTTCTCTCCCTGATCTTCTGTGAACCACATTTTCAAGGACACATTTCAAGCCAAGTTTTCAAAGGTATTCCTACTTAGTAGGCTCAGCTTGGTTTGTGTCCAAAAGTGTTTAAAAGCAGGAGAGAACCCTGAAACCCAAACAGTCGAAATATTAGGGGGGGTTGATTTTTTCACAGAATAAGGAGTAACTATTGTCCTATCCAATCATTCACTCTTTTCATGTGCTTCATCGTATTTATTAGGATATCAGATAGCTAACTCATTGATAGTAGGGACAGGCAAACAAGATCAGTTGTAAGTTTCACCTATATTTTTAGTGTTTTGTAGAATCCAGAAGTATGTTTATCTCTGTGGTTGCCCTTTACAAAGAGTATTCCAACTTTGCGTGTCTCTGCTCCTGTTCCCCTTGCTCTTATCAGTGGTGTTAGGAGGCCAGAATTTGGCTTTTCCTGATTATAGCCTGACTGGAAACAGGGAAAGCCAAAAATCTTGTAATACTGGTGGTCCAGTTGTGCTGAACTTACGGATTTCACAGTATCCAAGAAAGTTTTCAAAAAAGTTCAGATGTCCTTATGAGCTGGGCTTCCCGACCATTGATGTTTCTGCCTTGCTCATCAGGGCTCCCAGGGGACCTCACGTCCCTCAGCCTGGGCCTCGGGCGTGTCCTCGGACTGACAGCCACTTTTCCTGCTGACCAAGGGAGATTCAGTGTGAAATGTCAAAAGAGGCACCATAATCTCCAGTCTGTCCTGAGAGGTGCTGCCTACACAGGAGGCTTCCTGAACTGCCAGGAAATGCAGAGCATAGATGTAAAATCCTGCCACCTTGATCTCTTCTGATTCAGGCAAAACAAAGAAATGCAAGAATAGCAAATCCAGAAATAGATTAATTCCCTGGGGCAGCTGCAGTCCAACTTGCTTCTTCAGCTGCCTCTCCTGCCCCTCACCTGCCAATGCTGAAAACCCACCATGAAATTGTGAGCACTTTACAATACCGGTGCTTTCTTAAAAGAACATCGCTGATTTTCTTCCCTGTGATTGTTCCACAATGGGTTTGGGCTGACTGCAAAATTATACCAAAAAAATAAACAAAAGCATATCACACTTTACACCAGGAAAAATTTTTGATCTCATAATTTAAAGCCAAAATAGTTGAGATTGTGGCTTCTTTACTGCCATCAACAGCGCTTTGATCCACTTCTGTGATTCTCATACAGGTACAATGATGGCTGGGGGACCTGGGCTCTTACCCATGTATAGGGTGAACAGAAGGTAGCTGAGATAATCCAAGAACCAGCTGAAATGGTCACAAGATTTGCCCATCAATCTGCCAGCTACTGTTCTTCTTCAAACCAGATGTCTTATCTGTGCTATGCCATTGAAGTGCAAGATAAATACTATTGATGGTCTGAGGCTGGGCACACCACGTTGATCAGAGTAGCCAAGATAGGAGCCTGGAGATCTGCTAAACTAATGGCAGAGATAAAGTGAGTCAGGAGAATGGAAATTACAACGCATCACTGTGCGCCTTCTCTAAGTCACTAAATATTGCTCCTTGTTTCCTAGCATACTTGGTCTGAACATCATTTGTCCATCAAATAATATGCAATTTCTTCAATTATCAGCTTTTATGGAAGTCTGACAATTGTTTCTCCCCACCTTAGGAGCTAATGTTCTTATATTCCAAAATAGGAGACAACATCAAAGGGTGCTGACCTAACCAGCCCTAATGAGTCTGCACTGGTAGAAATACATCCACACGCTCCCAGGCTTTCCAAGTGCAGTGTGCTCATTTCAAGAGATCAAGGTGACCCCTAACTGCATCTGACCAGTTTACAGATTGTTTTTCTAATCTTGTAGTCCTTCTAATCTATCTCACTCAGTCTAAACAGCATTCTTACTGCTGTAGAGCAAAATCATTAATTAATATTGCCATAACAAATTAGTAATAGAGGGGTGCTTAGATTTCAAATGGACCTCAATTAAAAAATAATAGGTGTGAAAATGGCATTCACTCCGCTTTGAAATGGCTTAACACTGCTGTTGCTGGTTCACATCCAGAGCCTCCAGAGCAGTAGTTGTCAATTTATTTATTTAAACTAAACCTTATTGTGTTTTGTGTGTGTATCATCAAAAAGAAGCAGAGTTTTTTCCCTTTGGCAAATAAAGCTATTTGAATCCAGTTAAATCCCCTATTTGCCAAAAGCTTCATTTGCAGACCAAAGCAACCTCAGTATCTCCATTGCAATGATTCTTTACCCCGAGCAGGTCAAGGATTCCTGCCAGCTAACTTCAGTGTCACCTTGGTGAGCAGTGTCATGGGAAGAACAACCACTGCCAGAGAAAGCCCTGTACCCCAGGCCTCTCATCCACTTCCTTCCGGAAACCTCTTTCTCTATGTTGCAAAACTCGTTCATTTTCATGCAGTATCAATTGTTCCTGTCGTCTTCACTTTATTTCTCTCACTATCCTCATTTGCCAAGTTCCTTGCAACCATGCCTTCTTGCCTGTGTCGCAATTAAGCTGGGGCTGAGATTGGCAGCAATAGATTTGACGCCGGTGCAAAGAGGGACAGAACACGGAGCTGGCATTGAGCTTTGAGAAGCTGTTCCAGCATGTTTCTGTGAAGAGCTTTGTCTGGTCAAGTGACCAGGTACATTTATTTATAACCTTCTCTGTTTTCTCCTGCACAAAGAGAAACAGCTGATGGGTGTGTGTGTAGCTCCTGACAGTGAGATACAAGAAAGGGAAATGGTGGGGACCGGAGAGATGCCTCTGTTATACAAATAATGTTTGATTTTAAACCATCTATTTCTGACTTTGTAGGTGGGGAAAGTTGCTTTTTATAATCAGAGCAATGGGCAGTCGAGACATTTATAAGATTACAGTTTCTTAAGCAAAACAATGGCAAAAGAACTTTCTCACTGGCAAAAGAACACTGTCACAAAAGAACTTTTGCCATAGAGGCACAGCATTAGTGCACTGGATGCTATTATTATCCTGGCTGCTGCTAAGATTGCAGTCGCTTCTAGGCTCACAGTTGAGGAACCAGGACCACCCCCTCACCCCTCATACAAGTCCAACATAAAAGATTATTATTGCCCCAGAGAGATTACAGCTTGAGTCTTAGATGAAGAGATTACCATGTTTTAATGTATATAATACATGCAAGATCAAAGGGAGATGCAGAAGGGCTACCTACATGGAATAATGGGAAACAAATTAACAGGGTAGAAAGGACTCCAGTCACTTGCTCTCATAACATCAGCACATATGTGTAGACACATTAAGGGGTTTGCACATGAAAACCAGTTATGATCGCAAAATAGCACATTACTTTGCATCAGCTGGGCTACAGTAACGCTCCAGCTATCTGCTGCAGGAAGAAGTGTCTGAGTTGACATATTCATCTCCACCCTCCATACCTCTCTCTTTTGCTCCTCAGTTGCTGTACCCTGTAAGTCCCTGCTCCTTTCCGGCCATAGATAACTCCAGCAGGATCCCCAAAAGATTCCCCTGCACTTGTCTTTAAGTCCTATGTGATATAGAGCATGCTCAGGGCTTTCAGAGCATTAGGTATGCTAAACAAAACTCTTCTAACGGAGATGTTAAAGTCTAAATATACCACTCACCTAATTAATAATACTTAGGAGAGCTGTAATAATGGTGATAATTAGTTAATGAATAGCTGATCTTCATTTACAGAAGTGAAAAAATAATTTTAATATCTTAAAGGAAAAAATATTTAAGGTTGAAAGTCATTTTTCTCAAGTGTATGTATACTTATGTAATTTAAGTTTATAAGCAACCCAAACCCCTTCTTCCTCTGAAAAAAAGGAAAAATAAAAGTATCTAATTTTCCTTTATAAAGACTCTGAAGAGTCCACTGTGATTACAGTGCATTTAGAGTGGGGTGAATCTGATTAGCCGTCTGACCTGGCTGCTGGCTGCTTTTTTAGTGTAGTTGCAAATACTTCATACCATCCATACATCCACAGAACCAGCATTTGATTTCTTCCCTTCAGAGTCTAGATTGCGTATTAGAGATGGCTAGTGAGACACAGCGTGGACTCTGCCGACTTCTGCTATTTACCACGATGAACCAGCCTTTCCTATCCAGGAAGCTGATGGCATGGATCTGATTTGTGAAGAATTATTATTTGCGCGACCCATTATGGTGAGACAGTTTGTGCAGGATGATTAGGGCTCCAGCAACGAGCAGAGCTCGTTAGTACATGAAAGCTGAATCCCAGTCTGGTGTCATCCACACATAAAACTTCCTTCTAAACCAGACACTCTCACAGCTGTCAGAGTCGCCTTTGTTGCTTTCTGGCTTTGTAAGTGAGCTAGGGACACTTCAAAAAGCTCCCGGCAAGCTGGACCTCATTAAAGCTCCCGCTTCATCCTGGACTTGCATCCTGACATTGTTTATGATGCTTCATTATTATCTACTTAATACAAGCCATGATAATTCTGTTCCACTAAATGGAGCTGTAATACAAGCACCCAGAGTGAATTTTTCTTTGGTCAAGTTCCATGCAAAGCCTGTTTGAGCTGGAGTGTTACAGTCATGCCAAACCCGCATTCTTTATCTATTTTTATCTGTAGTCACATCTAGGAAGCCTTAATTATTCAAACAGATTTTTCCTTCTATGTGCAGAAGCAAGCTCCTATCATTTATTTTACGATGACTACCTCCCTCTTGTGGTCCTTGTGCCAACCGTGTGGCAGGCAGATCATCGTGGTGCGAGGGGAAGGCTAATAACACAAAATGCCAGCACACTTTGGAAAGGCGGCAGCTCGGAGCCTGCCGTTTCCCCAGTGATGCTGCTGAGAAGCCCGGTGTCACATGCAGCAGAGGGACCGCTCCCTTCCTGCTGAATAACAGGGAACATCTTTGTCCATTTTATTTTATT
The DNA here is from genome assembly GCF_965638725.1 of Aptenodytes patagonicus. Taxonomy (NCBI): domain Eukaryota; kingdom Metazoa; phylum Chordata; class Aves; order Sphenisciformes; family Spheniscidae; genus Aptenodytes; species Aptenodytes patagonicus. Next base: position 159,889,094 of record NC_134950.1, read on the forward strand.
GCATCCGTTAGCCTTTAAATAGTGCAGTTGTATAGTAATTTTGGAGCAAACCAACATTTCTCCTGCCCCTTTATTTCAGCTAAACTGCTCATGCATACTGCGATGTGAAAGGATTATATCACACACACACAAAATAGTATGCATGTCATAAAATTCAATAGGTGGGATATATTTAGGGCTTAATCGTAGGATTGTTGAGAATTAATGGACAGAGCAGACTTGAGACTTGTTATAATGGATGTAAAATGTGATTTATGTTTAGACATTTATACAAGCAAACAAAACGAGAATTGGCTTGTGTTCTTTGAGAGAGTAAAATCCTTTGTTGTTCATTTAGTGCTTTCTTTATATGAACATCTTACAAGTGAGTTTGGATCTCTAATGGGAGTAAATTTTATTGGAGCAAGTTTTTGGGGTTTTTTTCACATGCCTGATGCATGATGTGAACTTCTGTTAAGATAAAATGTTTTTACAAACACCTGAGAAATAGAAATGGTAGATAAATATGCATATTCACTGGGAAAGTGAGTAAATTATCCATCTCCTTTCATCACGAAGTTTTATTCAATGAAAACAATCAATATTGTCTATGTCTCGTGATACCCATCAGCTTCTTAGACTGAATTCTAAGAAATATAAAATATTAATGCATCCATAAACCTTTCCTTCTCCACCTTAAATACTTCAATATTGTCTTTAGACAAATTCATGCTGCTTTTTCATCCTTTCTGGTTTTCTAATTGATAAGTCAGGGTTTACTTTCAAGCAAGCTAACCATTATTTCCTATTTGTCTTCTGAACTGTAGTAGATATTTGATATGAAACCACCTAAGCATGATTGCTCTTAACCTACTTGTCATCACATCTGCTGCAGGCAGCTACATAATCAGACCTGAATTCAGACAATGGTACCTTAAAATCAGTGCTACACTGAGATGTCACTCAAATGAGCCTATGCTACTGAAGCCACACTGATTTGCTGTATAAATTCCTTGTGTGCTCTTTCTTCTCACTCTTTATCCGGTTCACCTCTAGAAACTAAAGGTGGAAAGAGAACATTACCTGAACAATCATACTCAAATGAACAAAATGAACATGTTTTGGTTTGTTCAGAGAAATAGCCTAAGTGTCCTGTGATTTCTAGGTTCTTCTGTTCATGTCATTTCATTGTTGAGTTCCTGTTTTTAGGCCATCTTCTATGAACTGGGGCTTTTACTCACAGAAATAATTACAATCAACTCCTTTCCCTCCTATGTGGGTCATTGCTTTATTAGGTTAAACACAAGGAATAACGTGAGCCTCCAAGGTCTTGTGGGGAGGGTGAAGTTGGCTACACTGGCTTCATTTCTTGTTTGATAATTAGTTTTTATCCAAATCAACTCTGCCCTATACTTTCAAGGAATAATCCTCTCAGGGATATTGGAGAATAAACTCATTACTCCTGAATCAGCCCCCTTTTTTTATTCCACTCTCCTTGATACACACACAAGTCGTTCTAACCCTCAGTGCCTAATGACCCTTGTACACTCACAATACGGACAACAGTTCATAACAGCACCATAAATATACTGTTAGGGTTTGGTTGTCCTGGTAATTGCAGAGAAACAGTGTCCAAGAGAGGTACAGAAATTCAACATACTTGTTTAAACCTGATTCAGCTACACAGAAACCCTCTGCAAACCGAGTCAGTTGCCATAAACCTGCAGCTGCCAAAAAAGCCAAGCTAGAAAATAATAGGGAGCAGTGGTCGATAACACAACAGGCATAAAGTCAAGTTTCTTCAAGGCTCATGGTCATGGCAACAATGAGCTGACTGATGGGCACCAGAAGATACAAATCGGAACCACACTGAAGCTTTTGTGTCTGAGTATCAGCAATTCAGATGAAAATGGAAACAGATCACATAGCTGTTAAAACTGTTCTCTGAGCCAAAAGTTAGCAGTTGCACCACTTGGAATAGCAGCATGATTCACCCAAAATAGTGTCCTATAATAATGCTTATAGCGGCTCATAACATGATAACATGGAGAGAAGAGGAATGGCCCATGAGGGTCACCATTCTGGAAGACACCTTCACAGATGCTAAAGGTAGTTATCAGCTCCCACCCAAGAAAACTGAAAGAGCCCTGGCACATACATTCCTATGGATCATATGGATCACTGAGCTTGCAGCTCAGCCCAAGGGTTTTGCTTTTCCCAGCCAGGACTGACAACATGTTAAAACACTGTCGTATTTTGCTGCCTTTTGTGCCGTTGCATGTTCCCCCTTCAGTGCTCAGCTAAAGGCCACTCAGGATTTTTCCCTTTGATCCACAGAGGGAACTAACATTGTATTATTAGCGCAGGCTGGTTGCTGTGACTTTCCAATACTGACTTCTGGTGGTAGCCCTGCTCTCCCAGAGCGTGTCTTTGGCGTTTGATGACTTGGGGTTCTCACTGGGAAGTTCATCTTAGCGTAGAGATCATAATGTAGAGTTACATGGACATTACTGGAACAGCAGGCATGAGTTCTTGACACAAAGGTATCTTTGCCTGTTTTGTGCTTGTCTTCTTCAAAAATACACCTTCTTCAGTGCTGTAGCACATTCCTGCTGATCATAATTCATCCATATTTGTCTGGTTCTCTGATGGTTTAGGCATGGCCTAAACCATCAACATTTACTCTGGCAAGTGTCTCAGCGTTGCTGCAGGAGTCTGTGGATTTTATTTGCAATTTGCACCTCTAGGTGCTGGCTACTAAGCAGAGAAGACAGCAAGACCTCTTAAAAAATTATTTATTTGCTAAATAAATAGATTATTTTACTCAAATTCCCAAAAAAGTTCTGAAAAACAAAACTATAAAATGTTGCCATATGAACCCTCAAATAGAAATTATTTTTTCTCCTTCCTTTTTTTTTTTGTATGTGTAGAATATTTTTGGTCACAATCATAATAATCCTACTGATAGGAGATGCCCTCTGCTTTTCCAGGGCAAGAACCTTCAGCTGCATGTTTTACATTTCGACTTTGAGGGAAATCAAAGTACAAGAGGGTTGAGGCTGCTGCTGTCACCACGTTCTGGAGAACACTGACAGGAAGAAATTAATAGCATTCCCCAAAACACTGACAAGCTACAGTGCATAAATTTTCCTTTTAAATCCTGTATTCATAAAAAAAAAAGAAAGTAACATGACTTTAAGATTTACTAGTCTTTGATGTAGATATTTTGGAATCTTTCCCTCTATGAATAGGCAGGACCCTAAAATGAATATAAATTTTCAGAAAATTGCATTTTTGCCTGCATCTTTTCTTGAATTTTGTGAACTTAGAGAGATCTTAAGCCCTCCCTCTCTCAGAAAGAAAAAAAAAAAGTCCAGTCTCCTTTATATATCAAAAATCAAGCAAACAAGCCAAACTAGAAAGACCTTACAGGCAGACTAGCACCCTTGCCATGTAAATGAGCTGAAATCAAGCAGATACCTGAGCAAAGCTTCCCCGTGGCAGAGTGGGAGCGACTTGTGCAAATCTGAGGGATCTGTTGGGGAGCCCTCAATAACAACAGGTCACCAGATAAACGCCAGTGATGCTGAACTGAGCAGCAGGAGAGAAAGAAACATTGCAAAGACAAGCTGGAAAAAAAAAAGGCTTCCAGGCTGTCTTTGACAGAAATTGATCTGAGCAAATGAAACACTCATTCTGTAGTGGTTAGTAGCTTTTTTTTTTCTTCTCCCTTACGAAACGCAAGGTGCCGGTGGGGAGATCAGCACAGGCGGTTTTGCCTTTCCTAGGCAGTGGCATCTGGCGTGTGGGAGCAGGGCTGCTCACAGCTGCAGACGTGAGGGGAACTTGTTGGGGTCAGGAACAGAAGCATAAAATATAGAAATTACTCCACTGAGGACCTGGGAACAGTTTTTTGAGGCGAGGGGCAGAACCGACACCTTTGGTGAAAATCAGGCAAAAACCCCAAGTCTGGGGGGGAAACTGCTGGAATTATAACACAGTCCTGAACTGAAATCCTCATGGGGATACGCATAGGGGAATGCTCTGATGGTAGCTGGGAGCTGTGTTTTGCTACCCATGCCATGTACAGTATTCTGGGAGCTTATTTCTTTGCACATATACTTGCTATCATTACAAATATTAAAAGTCCTTTTTGTGGTTGGGAAATTAAGGTGAATAACTGAACCAACATAACCTAAATTTGCTCTGATATAGGTGGACATGAAGCCACAAAACAATGTGGGAAACTAATGTCTTTATTCCATATTCCCACAGGCATAAACCAGAGCAGAATTTGAATCTGTGGATTTATAGCAAATAAAATATCAAACTTACCCTGAAATATGTTGCAGCTGTTTCTCATTCCATCATGCCGTTGATAAATACCTAATCTCCAGTTCAAGCCTCTCTATTTAAATAAGCACAGTAAAAAGTTTAGCTATCTCTGACTGAACTACTTCAGTTGAATATCCTTAGTGCACTGCTTCTGGCCCCTATTAAATGCAATTCAGATAAAGTCTGTTTTCTACTAGTATTTGTTTCTCTCTTGACACAGTTGGTATCTGCTCCAGCTAACAGCTTTCGGAGTGGAAGAAATATCTACTGAAAAATGCATTATTGAGTAAGCATAACTAAGCATCACTAATACTAGGAGGACAGAGGATTTCTTCTGTGTTAACTGTTAACAAACATGTTGCTCTCTACGGACAGTCTCACCCCCACCATTAAAATTGATGATTTTGCAGAGCTGGGACCAAAAAAGAAAAAGGGGACTACATCTTTCCCTGTAGCACAGCAGACAAGCAAGGGCTGTGAGACACCCTCAATTTGCTGTATATTCTGCTTACTCGCTCATCTGCTTTACAAGCTGCCTTTTTGCCCCGACGGTGTCAGGCAGCTGCCGGCTCCGCATGTCCGGCTGCAGGCAGCGAGCGGGCAGCACTGCCATGCCCCACACGCGGCCAGCCCCCACGCCTGTGGCATGGCCTCCTGCGGCACAGGGTCACACGCGGCTTCCAAAGTCCTCAGCTTTAATTCCCTTTCCTGGCTCTGGTTGTCCTGTTGCTGGTTTCCATTTTCCCTTCTGACACTCTTGTTACTAGGAACGGTCTCCTCTCTCCTGGCATGCCTTATCCAGGCAGGAGCAGGCTGGAGCTGGAAGTAAGAAAGCGACTGTGAGAACAATTCAGTAAAATTTTAGGTCAAAAGTTAGGCGCCCCATCCTTGTGGTAATCGCTTGCATTAGAGCGCATTAACACAATTGCACTTGCAGCGAATTAACAGTGATCTGTGCAGAGGCACAAAATCAAGTGCAATAATAATACACATGTATGAAAAACAACACGATTGCTACCTAATTAATTAATAACCAGTTACTGATTAAAAGGGGAACATTTGGAGCTAAATGTGTCCTTGCAACGCTAACAGGATTGGTCTAGCACTGATTGTATTTTACAATAAGACGTACAAGTGCAAATAATTGCTTCCACTATATCATGGAATTAGTTCCATGACAGTTCAGCTGATTACTTCAAGGTTTTATCTGCATTTTGTAGCTGCAAGATCCACTACCATTTTGCACCTTGCTAGCCGGTAGCGAAACACTCTTGTCTGTTTACACGTATTGCATGTAATGTAGCAGAAGAAGCAGAATCAATACTGTAGATATATACAGTACCTGCATCACAAAGGTTACCGTGCTCAGAAAATAGCTGATGAAGACTTGAGGTAATGAGCTGAAACATCCTGAAAGTAATTCCTAGCAGCACTAAAGACAATAATATAACTTCGCCTGACATGGGTAATCCTCCGCAGACTGACGGAAGCATAATTTTTTCTGGAAGGGAGTTTTGTGGTCCACTGAGAGTTTGAGTGAGATATGGGATATACCTTACGAGTGAGGAACAGCTCGTAACTCAGGAGAGGTGGAACCTAAATGAAGTCACAGAGGTCGTTCTTATTTTATCACTGGGGGAAATACACCCTGTATATCACTCAGCCTTTTCATACATTTAGTTACTGGGATAATTCTGGGTACAACAAATTGTTCATGGTTTTTTGATCTTGTATTTCATGAACAGAAAGCTTTTTAAAAAATTAAGAACAATCACAGAGGGACCATTTGCTCTGTGTGTCCAAAGCTAGGCTTCTTTACAGATAAGTTTAATGAAATACATGGGAACTCTGTGGTTCATGTAGGGTATGGAGCTATCAGTTAAACATTTTTGTTCTCTTTCAGTACATTTTTTTTGCTGCTGCTGCAGTGCAGAATCTAGAAGGGCCAATGAAGCAGTAGGAGAATTTTGCCCGTCCTTTTATCTCCCTTCATGGTAGTAGCCATTCATGTGAAGTGAATATTTCTGCAGAAAGGATTTCCATGCATGTTTTCAGACTGCTTTCCTAACAAAATTAGCTTTCTGTGATCATGCTTTCTGCTGCTCCTAGTAATTCTTGAGACTGTTCAACTATATTTTATAGCAGCAGATACCTCAAGACACTTGGTCTCTATCTATACAATATAAAAATGGGGACTTTGTAGAAGCAAGAGCAACCCAAACTAGTCCTGCACAGGGAACAATGCATTATCCCCAAGGCAGCAGCCAGCAGGCTAGGCAGCATGTTGGCAAGACATATCGAGACACACAGGTGTCTCCGTTTGGTCCTGTTTCTTCTCTTCTTAACACAGGTGGCCTGTGCATCCTCTTTTTTAAAGGTATGAGTCTATTTGAGCCTGCAGAGTCACAGAGGGTGTAAGAGGAGTCTTGGGCTTAGTAAGTGCTTCCCTATAGCTGCATGTTATCAAACTATTTCTTAATTAAAGCCTACACAATGAATCAAATTGGTGTAATCACAATATTGCTGTGGCTGTGACCTGAAACAGGTTTTGATATGATGCATCTCAATTTGTTCCCTTCAGGAGACAGCTGGACTTTTTCACTTAAAATGGAATTCTTCAGGGTGGGGTGGGAGTTGTGTAAAAATGTGGGCATCTGGCAGCCTCGTGGAGCTCACAGTTCTGACCTCAGCGTCAGGCAGGAAACCTTTTGCTGGGAGTACAACATTGACCCAGACTTCAAGGGTACCGCCACGCTGCACTTGTACCGAGCACAGGAGCCCACAGTAGCGTGGACCTGGCTCCAGCATATACACACCCAGAGCTTGTGCAAAAGCCCCTCCTGCCACGTCTCGGCAGCTCCCTCCTCTCACGCCAGCCCTGAGAAGGCTGGAAGAGGAGTACTGGCGTTTGCTGCAAACATGGCGTCAATGGGATAGTAGAGGCGTACCACCACAGAGGCATGAAGTCCCTGCATTTTCTGTTGGGGTAGCCTGGCTGCCGTGGACATCTCATACTTTCTATAGAGTGGTACATTGCATCCAGAAGTCTTGTTTCTATAACACTTATGTGGGCACTGTAGCATCAATTAGCTGTCAATGTAGGAATACACAATACAAGAAGGAAGCAGGTTTCTGTTGTGTATGTTTGGACTTTACTGTATTAATTAATTATTTTCATATATAAAATTTTTCTCTTTTATGAGATCTGTGGGTCTCTTCTTGCTTTATGCTGTACAGAACAAAGTAGCGGGTGACATTGCAGTAACCACTGCGGCATGGTCCTACTGAACCAGGGAAAGCACACTCTGACAGGTTCCCTGTGGATGGAGAGGCTGAACCCATGTGTCAGTCTGGGACAAAACTAGAAAGGGCGAATACAAGGGCAGTCATCTCAGTACTTGATTGGTGGGGCCAAGGGAGCAGGCAAGAAGAAAGCACCGTTTATTTTATTTGTACCTATGTTGGTCACCTAAAGTCGGTCATCTGAGTTTAAGTGCATTTAGTAACAGCTGTGAACAATTTCACTGTTTTTCAATGCAGTGTGTTGCCAGTTCAAAGGACTGTTAGTAATCCTAACAAAGCTACTTCTCCTTCTCTCAAATAGTAAGATAAACTCAGACATAGAATTGTTAAATTCGCCTTTTATTCTAACATGCCTGGTTCTGATTTCTGAGGGGCTTAATTAGCAAAAAGCAGAAGGTTGATTAGAAGTTCAGCTGAAAACTGGAAATATAGTAAGTCAGATGTCTGTTGATGAGTCTACTATGGTACATTTGTTATAGGATAGGTGGGGCAGGTGCTAAAATCCTTACTTAGCAAAATTGAAGCCACTCAGTGTTGACACTGGATTAAACAGGAGCATTTGTTGGTTTTGGCAGCTGTGAAGGGGTTTGCAGTTTGTTAGAGAAATGGGGCAGTCTGCGATGCGTCCTAGGGGTTTGTGTGCAATATATCAAGAGATGAATGAGCCAGTGTTAGGAGGAAACTGAGTAAGTGGGTGCACTGGTTTTGGCCAGGAGAGAGTTAATTTTCTTCATAGCAGCTCATATGGTGCTATGTTTTGGATTTGTGACCAAAACAGGGTTGGTAACACACCAATGTTTTAGCAACTGCTGAACAGTGCTTACACAGCATCAAGATCTCTGTTTCTCACGCTGCCCCACCAGCGAGCAGGCTGGGGGTGCACAAGAGGCTGGGAGGGGACACAGCCGGGACAGCTGACCCCAACTGACCAAAGGGATATTCCACACCGTATGACGTCATGCTCAGCAAAAATAGCTGGGGGAAGAAGGAAGAAGTGGGGATGTTCAGAGTTAAGGCATTAATAGTAGACCTATTAAGCTGTATTTATCTCAACCCATGAGTTTTCTCACTTTTACCCTTCTTATTCTCTCCCCCATCCGGCTGGGAGGGAGGGAGGGAGGGAGCAGCTGCATGGGGCTGAGCTGCCTGCCAGGGTAAACCCACAACAGTGAGTAATACTGGAACACGACTGTGGGAAGTATATAAAGTCACTGTTTATGAATCTATATTGACATATTGGTTTCCATTGAAGCCAGTGGCAAAATTTTGTTGGGTACAGGTTCCATGTTAGAGGACCACATTTAGGAAATATTTGGAAAGGAAAAGTCTGAGATACTGCAATTTAAAAACCACATTGATGGCCATTCTCAAATAGCTGCCTGGTTTCCATTCATACCTTGAGGGGCTAATCAATAAAGCATAATTATATCTCCTCTGTTTATAGGGTGATGCTTGTTCTCAGTTTGAATTGAGAACTATTGAAAGGCCATAGGAGGAAGACCTGAATGTATGTGTCAGGATCAATTCAGAGTTTAAATTGCTTATAATGGCTTTTTAATGTCAATGCAGATATCTCCGAGTGGCCTAAAGAGAGGGTGACAAAAAAGTAACTGGTTGTGTCACTGGCTACTTTTGCTTTTGTAGTTTAAAGGGATATTGTCAACTGGAAACCTAGAGTTTGGAAACTCTAGGCAAGGAACTAACCATAGTACTAAATACAACACTTTGCATCTTGCTGCCACAGCTTGTGATTGTTTTATTTGTATTAGCTTTCTTTTCTCCCTGATTGCTGTCGAAAGATTCAAATTAAAAAAAAAAAAAACAAAAAAGGAAAAAAGATCACTAATTATGGAATTTGTTGAAAGTATGAAGCTGATCATAACAGGTTTTGATAAACAGAATCACGGAACAGTTGAAGTTTGAAGGAATCTCTGGAGCTCATCTAGTCCAGCAAGCTCAAGCAGGATTAGTTACAGCAGGTTGTCCTGGCCCACGTCCCGTTGTGTTTTGAATATGTCCACAGATGGAGACTCCACAACCTTTCTGGGCAGCCTGTTCCAGTGTTTGACCATCCTCACATACTTTTCTTGTATTCAGATTGAATTTCAGGTTTTTTAATTTGTGCCCATTGCCTCTTGTCCTGTCACTGGGCACTACTGAGAAGAGTCTGGCTCCCTTGCCTTCATTCCCTCCCATCAGGTATTTATACAAATTGATGAGATCCCCCTAAACCTTCTCTTCTCCAGGCTGGACAACCCCAGTTCTTGCAGCCTCTCCTCATACAAAGGATGCTCCAGTCTCTTAATCATTTTAGTGGCCCTTTGTTGGACTCACTCCAGCATCTCTCTTGTACTGGGGAGCCCAGCACTCCAGATGTACCTCACCAGTGTTGAGCAGAGCGAGAGGATCACCTCCCTCAACCTGCTGGCAATGCTATTTTTAATGCACCCCAGGAGGCTGTTGGCCACCTCTGCCATGAAGTCACATTGCTGGTTCACAGTCAGCTTGTTGTCCACCAGGACCCCAAGGCCCTTCTCAGCCAATCTGCTTTCCAGCTGGTCGGCTCCCCAGCATATCTTGGTGCATGGGGTTGTTGCTCCCTAGGTGCAGGACTTGGCAGTTCTCCTTGTTGAACTTCATGAGGTTCCTGTCAGCCCATTTCTCCAGCCTGTCGAGGTCCCTCTGGGTGGCGGCACAACCCTCTGCCATATCAGCCACTCCTCCCAGTGTTGTATCACCAGCAAACTTGCTGAGGGTACACTCTGCCCCATCATCCAGATCATTTATGAAGATGTTAATAGTATTGGACCCAGTGTTGAGCCCTGGGGTGTACCACTAGTGACATGCCTACAACTGGACTTTGTGCCACTGTTCACAACCCTCTGGTCCCAGTCGTTCAGCCAGTTTGCAGTCCACCTCACTGTCCACTTACCTAACCCATACGTTGTCAGCTTGACTATGATGATGTTATGGGAGACGGTGTCAAAGGCTTTACTAAAGCCAAGGTAAACAACATCCACTGCTCTCCCCTCGTCCACCAAGCCAGTCACCTCATTATAGAAGGCTATCAGGTTGCTCAAGCACATTTTCCCCTTCATAAATCAATGCAGACTGCTCCCCCCAGTCTCCTTCTTGTCCCTCATGTGTTTGGAAATGCTTTCCAGGAGGATTTTGTGCACCACCTTCCCAGGGATGGAGGTGAGCCTGTCAGGCCTGTAGTTCCCCGGGTATTCCTTCTTGCCCTTCTTGAAAATAGGAGTGACATTTGCGCTCTTCCAGTCTTCAGGAACCTCTACCAGTTGCCATGAGCAGGAGCAGAATAGAGCAGGGTATTTTCCATTTGGTTTTCTTCTGAGCTGCAAGTTACTGAGCTAATTTCAGGAAAAACTGTTGCAACACTTTCATGGTCAGTGCTGTGCTGGAAGCTGGACGAGACGATCAAAACGGTCCCTTCTGGCTTTAAAATCTTTGGGTTTGAAATTACTCATAATTCTGTCAAGTCAGATACAACTGATACAAATACAACACCTTTTTTGTAAGTTGATCATGTCCCTTTAGCATGATTATTTAATAGTCCTAAACACTCTTGTTAATAATGTGTGACAGGCAACTGTGGTGGGAATGCTTCATGATTGCTCCTTGTGCAATATCATGCTGGGATTGCAGACCCATGCTCTGCTGTTTATGTTATCTGTACTTCACTTCAGACATGTTTTATTATAGTACTTTAAAAAGGAGAATGGAACATTTTATCATATTTTCCTGCCAAACCCCTTGTGTCTATTTTTTTTCTTAAAGAATTGTTTTTATCATCTATCTTTTACTGTGTATCACAGCATTATCTTCACCTGTTAAGGGAAAAAATGAATGGACTTACAGTGTACAACAGACTGACAGCAAATCATAGCATGGATGTTCCCTTCAGAATGACAGTTATACCCTAGATGGCATAGTGACTAAATAACTCACTGTGAGAAACTCCTTTTCACAGACAGTTGTTAAATTGAAGGTATTACCAAAACAGAATGTAAGAATTATTGCTTGCTCTATGGTCATTTTTCTTTAGGTAAGGATATCCGCCTCTTTTTCTTTTGCCTTCTGTAAGGAACAAACTGAAAGAACCAGTCCAGTCCTCAGCATCATTACAGCACCATTATGGTTTATGCTGACTTAGTATTTTCACTATAAATTCTATTTTCCACATGAGTCTTGAGATCAGGGTTCATTTGCAGTCCAGGCCTATTTGGGGGAAAATATTTTTTAATGCACTTTGAGTATTGGGCCTAGCCCTTTTAAAATTTACAGTAGAGTGACATAAAAATAAAAATGAATTATTTCAGATGCTTTCTGGTGTTGCTATTTCATTCCTGTAGCAAAGAAGCTAGAGCTCAGTTTAAAGTTGAGATTTTGCTAACATAATTTTATATTTTGCTATAGAAAATTACTATAGCTCTGCATAGATTAGGATCAATACATTCAGATGAATGGCTTAATTTATTTAGGAAAGTGCCTATTTTTTCATAGTGAATAGATATTCAAAAAACTTTACTGTATAAATACAATACAAAAACTCGGGTATATCTCTGGTACTGCAAAGACTGCAAGGTGCTTTATTTTATTGGAAGATCAGCAGCAGATCAGTAATGCAGATGAGCAGATCTACCCATTTTAAGCTGAGTACCGACACAATAGATAATAGTGTCCACTCAAAAAAAGAAAAAAAAAGGCAGCTTGTTCCTGCTGAGACACACTGCAGGAGTGCACTGAAATCCACTGGAGACGAAGGCAGTTGGGTTAACCTAACACCCACAGAAAAGGTGATCTGAAGCCTTTGCTTTGGAGCAAGGACTGGATCCCTGCTACCAGCAGAGCTGGGCATTGCTGAGGAGCTGCTGGGGATGGCAGTGTCTCCAGCCAGAACGGCTGGCTCTGGGAGAGGATGTCTGACCACAGCTCCAGCACCCGTTAAGGTCCACACAGTGTAGCTCAAGGGAGGAAAAATGTGCTTTTAAGCATATTTCCAACACAGAGTCCACCATGTGTTCGGGCAGTTCTTTGGCGTCGTGCACAGCTGACTGGGGGCTCTGCAATTTCTTCTGGCTACTCACACCCAGGAGGTCCTTGCTGGGTGCCACCATGGTGGGCTACACGTAGGGGCCCTGGCTGCAGACACAGCAGCTGTCAGCTCCTCAGCAGAAAAGGGCTCCTACCTGCAGCATTCACAAACAGCAGATAAATCAGACTTCAGTCCAGTCCACTACCCACCAGGACCGTGCTACATATTGGACAGGTTCTGCCAGGTCCCTAATTAAAGTCTAGCCCTGTTCATTACTGAATGGAAGGCCCTAGTTAAGGCCTTGCTGCGTGGCATAAGTCACCTGGATTTAGTCAGGGTCTGTTCCTATTGCCCATAATGTGTTGGTTCAGCAATGTCAGTATGCAGGGACAGGAACAGGGGTAGGAAGCAGTTCTCCACCATCTGAGCCCTTGTGCTTGGAGGGTGTCCTCTCCCTGGGCACCAGGACAGCTTACACTGGGCAGCAGACTTTGCTTCACCCATCAAGTTAGTGCTCAAACACACAAAAACCTGTCCAGCAGGATAACTGGAGTTATCCTGGCATACATATCTGGGATAACCGAGCCTTGTCAGCCCAATTCCTGCTTTCCAGAGCCTGAAGGCGAAATTAGGATTGACTCTTGGTTAAAAATGAAATAGGGAGAGAGGAAAAAGCTGTCATTCCTGTCTCCCTGCCATCTTGTAAGTACATGACAATAACACAGCCACACATGGGTTTGCACTGGTTTAGCTTCATGTAGAGTTTAACAGCTGATTTAAATTCAGCAGGTGGAAGTTTTCTGTGTGGACAAGACTCAAGTCTATAGGAAATCAATGGGCTTAGGCATTTCTGAAATCTTCCCCTGCACCAGGCAGTATGAAATTCTCTAGCACTGGGGTAAGTGACTACATGAGGTGCAGGTCAATGCCAAGACAGGCCAGCTGACTGATGCTGATAAACATTTTTTTCTGCCTCCCTTTTCACATCCCCCCTCATTATTATTTTTTTTTCAGATACTGGTGTTAAAATGACATCAGGATCTTAGTTTCATCCGGCAAAGATTAGGGGCAGAGAGAGATTGAGAGGGCTGTTTGCAAAACTGACAAGAACACAGAGCAGTCCAAGTGTAAAATCTATTCACCTTCACTTTATGCTGCTGATGGGTATAATAAGAAAGTATTTTTCATTCATCCATCAAAAAAGTTAGTCATTTACACATATATATGCAGAATGCATGATGTGATTTGGCATAAATGCTTTAATTGCATGCATTTCAGATGTAACCTACTTGTAGCTCCACAACTGGGAGTGTAAGACATCTGTCTCAAGTGCAGGCTGATAATAAGCACCATGAATCTTCCCTCCAGATCCTGCAGCACTTCCCGGACGAGAGGCTTGATTTGGCCTGGGCTCTCATGAAAGGCTTTCACTGAAGGCAAAAGCAATTCCATGTGCAGAAGAACCCTCTGCACCACACAAAGCCAGACACTTCTGGGGGGTGAAGCACTGCAACTTGAGCCAGAGCCTTACTGTTGGGAGAATTGTCTTTTTTCTCCCCAAAAATACTTGAGCCAAGAAATAATAAACAAGCACAGAAAATGTCATGATATCATTAACATCCAAACAAAGACAGAGGACATGTTCTGTGAGACTCTTGTGCAAAATTTGTGTGGCTTTATCATGCTTTTAAAGGAAAGAAAAAAGGCATCTGCTGCTCCAGCGCACCGCAAAACACAGCACGTGGAGAATGATAGAAATGCACAGAACAGTCTTTTGTGATGTGTGGAACAGGCAAGAAGTCAGTAAAATAAGAAACATTGCCCATTTGTAAATGGAAGATCGTTTTATTTCCTTATAATTACACTCATAAAAATATTTTTTTCCTATTTCGACACTGACAGGGAGAAATAGCTTAAATCTAATATCGCGGTGTTAACCAGATGAAAACCAGCTTTGTTGTAATTGATTTCGCTGAATTTCACACGTACACACACATACACATACTTGTAATAGGAGAGGGATAAAACAGGCAATTTTGCAGGGTCATTTGGGTAAACTCATTTTCTAAAATAAATCTTTAAAAATAGCTTTTTTTCATAAAAACTCAAACAGGAAAAATAAATGTTAAAGATGCCTAGAAATAAAATTTTGAATCTTAAATGCTTTCCAGAAATATTTGTAAAATTATTGGAAATGTTCCATGTGTCTGGTCAGATACTGATTAGTGGGAATTTTTTCATTACTGCCACTGGAATTTGATCTGGCCATATTGACATAGGTGGATCACATTTGAAGAGGGAGGAAAATACATTTTGTTTTCAAGATTGTCAGGTTTTGATCTTTTTTTTTTTGTCTTAGCTTTACAGACATTTATGGAGAAGGATTTTTTTCTTGAAAATTCTGAATATAAAATTCAGTATATTTACACTTTTTGAATGAAGTCCGGTTGAAATAAGTGCTACAAAGTAAAATTCATATACAGTGAAAACCTCTAGCATTAATTACTCCTGAATGTTTGTGAGTACCCAAAATCCTGACATAAAAGCTGTAATTTCTATGCAAAGTAGATAGGATGATTGAGTTATAATTAAAATGGTAATTATACCCTTAATGCTCTGTATTTGACTTTTCAAAAAATGTTATGCTCCAAGAAAAGCTATTTAAAGATCAGAGAAAAATGTTTGAAAAATGAATGTATTCAAGACATTCTAGATCTTTAAAATCCAGTTATTGATTTTTACATGCTTTCATGTGTAGTCTGAAACATTTTCTTCATTTATTTTTGTCGATGGAAATAATAAAAAATCATTGGAACGTGAAAAGTTTAAACGAACGCAATATTCTCCAAGTTGATATTTAACACGATAAATATTTGAAATGTTGGAGGGCAGGCAACAGTATTCACTCGCTGACTAAAAGCCTGGCTTTCATCCTCTTAACCGGGTGACACCAGGGAAAGAGCCGGTGGGAATTCAGCAGCCCTGTAGTTCCTCCCTCGCCGGTTCGAGACGTGTCACACTGCACCCCGCACGGGATAAACACGACATTTCCTTTGATCCCTCATTCACTCCTTAGAATTAAAACGAGAGCACCTAAAGCTATACATCAAATGTCAGGAGTGGCAGCCTGCTGGAAACGTATCAATATTTGATGATGTATGGCTTGCTGTGAGGCGTAGGAAATGCTGGCCGTGGCAGCGGTGACAGCCGGGATGCTTTGCACTCGCCCAGGCGTGGTTGCGCCCAGAGCTGCGGGAAGGGGTAGGAGAACTGTGCCTACGTGGTGGGATGTACCTACAGATCCAAGAGGGGCCTGTGCAGCAGAGCAGGGCCATTTCACAACTACCGCCAAGCTTGTTCTATTCAGCGCATGTGCACTCGCTTGCCTGTGCAATTAGTATGCCCAAACTGGGATTATGAGCATCTTTATTCACTTTGGAGTGGGTGCAGTAGTCCCTTCTGCTGCTCGAGTAAGCACTCCTCTGAGCAAGGTAAATGAGGGCCATAGTAAGCTATAAGCATTTACAGCAAAATCAGTAAAGTTGTGCAGTCTTAGATGGTTGGGGTTTTTGTAGCATTACAAAAAAAAGCCTTTGCCTCCATCCGTCTATTTACTCCATGTATCCGTCACTTACCTTGGACTTCATGACTTTTCATTCTTATTAATCTTGCAGATAGGGTTTGAAGTTTCTCCTTATGTCCCACAAAAAGCATGATAGGGAGGTTTCAGGTCAGAGTGATGAAATTTTGTAATTTCTATAAAATATACAGCGTGATTTCCTACTTTCTAGCTAGCTTTCTCTAGCATGAAAAAGGAAAAGAGCCAGGGACTTCACTGCTGATCTATTTTCTGCTCTTTATTCCACCCATGGGTGGTGGTAAGGAGCTCTGGGCAGGCTCTGAAATTGGGGTAAAGCTAAAAAGCCACTGAAAGAAATGAGCTTAATTCCTGTTACATGTGGTCCCTCCTCATCCAGTACCTGATCCAAAGCCAGGACTTGCATTCATCTCGCTAGCTGATAGTCCTCCTACTAACCTACAATATTCACCTATTTGCAGAAAGTCTCCCAGCTGATGGCAGGGATGATCACGTTTCCACTGTGTGGAACTAAGTAACATCCTTGGCTCGATGTGTGGCAGGTCATGTTTTGGAACAGGCTGCCCAGGGAAGTGGCTGAGTCACCATCCCTGGAAGTATTTAAAAGACGTGTAGATGAGGCGCTTAGGGACATGGTTTAGTGGGCATGGTGGTGTTGGGTTGACGGTTGGACTCGATGATCTTAGAGGTCTTTTCCAACCTTAATGATTCTATGATTCTATGATTCTATGTCTCTGCCCGAACCATGCCCAGGTTCGGGTGTCGTACCACCCGAACCTGGCATCGTAGATCTTCCCTACTCATGCCCTTATGCCATGTACCTGTAATGCACCCCCATTCCTCTCTTCTCTGAGGGGACTAGAAATGACAGCAGGAGGAAAAAAAAAAAAAAGCACATCTGAAGGGTACAAGGGAAGGGAGTTAGCATGTGATAATAAGATAAACCTTAGTAAAGAGCATCTGAGAGTGATTCAGAAGAAATAGTAAAAAGCCGAAGGGTAAAAAAATGGTAAACAAGCATGTAGTGTGTGAGAAAAAGTGGAGAAATCTGGGAGGAAAGGCAGGGGACAAGGACTGTTGGCTGTCATCTTCTCTTGCTTTTTTGCAAGAAACATCTGTAAAGTTTTTTCCTATTGAGTGAAATATATGTTTCAATATCCCATCCCTTGTTTCATACGGTGGTTTATAGTCTGTCTGCATTCCGTAATTGAGAGCTGCTATTTGCAATCCCCTGCAGTAAGTTCTGAGTGACTGATTTTTAGTCATTGAGATTTTTAGAAATAGTACTAGTTAGCAAAAGACATGCTACGGGTATACATCAATGCCAGTTGGCCTGAAAAAATGTTGGTAGGCATCACTGCTAGCCATTAGCTATTCCAAATTTCTACAGATGTAGACTGAAATTAAATGCACACGGAAATTTTTTAAAAGCTTTGCATAAAATTGAACTGATGAAATAGCAGAAATGTTCCACTTTTAAAGACACAAGAAGTCCAACCCAAAACCTTCTTAAGCAAAGGTAAATGTTTCTATGGATTTCTCCAAGGTTTGGCTCAGATTCTGAATTATTTCCATATGTAACACAACTACAGTCTGGCAGGGAGGCTTTTGGGGGGGGGAAAGGAAAAGAAAAAACTTTTCTAAAATTATCGGTGATGGTGGATTAAGAAGTTGGTTTTTGAAGTGCTGTACCACTAAAAAGGAAGCACGTTGGATGGCAGTCTCAGTTAAGTCCAATTGGACTTGCCACATGGATATGAATGTAGCTCACCCTATTCTTTCTAATTGAGGACCTCAGCAGCTGTGGTTCCTCTGCCAAAACTGGCACAAACATATGGCAGTCATTAATAATTATTTCCTTCTTCTTCTTCATTTTGTGCTAGTCCATGCCTTTTGAGCTGGATTTTACATTTGAGGCTTTCTAAACTAAAATTCTCAAAGTAGATTGCGTTGTGCTCCTGTTAAGGGACTTTGCTAATCTCCTAAGAGTTTTTTAGAAATGTTTGTGGTATGAATGCTCCTGGATCCTTGACCTTCCTGGGGAACAACAAGACCACCAGCTAAGGAGGCTCCTTCTCCCTTATTCTGCATTATGTAGAATACCTGTGAAACTGGTGCAGCTGCAAAAGTATTTCACTCTTGCCAGGTACTGTACCAGAACCAGAATCAGCCCTTGGTCTCCCTAAGCCCAAGCAGGCCATTTTCTCCTTAAAACAAGTAGTCCTTAATGGCACTGGTGTTGCTGGCTGTGATGGAGGCTCATGCCCAAACACTGTTTCCCAGGGGCTGCCTCTGACCAATGATGTACAAGTTGATGTCTGTTGTATCCTTCTGGCGGGACAGCTGTGTACCTCCCCAGAGAGCTCGTGGGTGTTGATTTGCTACCAGCCAGAACACAAAGCAAGCAACTGCTGCTGGAGCCACATGGCGGAAAGTGGTTGTCCTCTCTCCTGCAAGCTGTGACAGCCCATGCACCCCTCCGCCTTCCCGGCACGGTAATCGAGAAGGCAAAATTAGCACCTTAGCTCACTTTTTTAAATACAGGGGACACAGATGGAAGGATAGCTTTGCGGTGTCATCTCCCATTGGTGTTCAACATGTTGAACGACTGGTTTTATAGCTGAATTTCACCTGCAAAAGAAATAAGTGTTTGGTTTGTCTCTTTGATGCAGATGAGCTGTCCTGTGTTGCTGAAATGCCAACACCATGATGGCAATGCTTCGCTTTGCCACAGAGATTTACATACTGAGGCCACGAGAGAGGTGATCCCTGGGGTACTGCAGGCAGATAAATGCAGGTAGAGAAACTGAGGCACAGGGATTTGATAGCTGCTTCAACAAAATGGTTACAACTTCTGACCCCGTCTGTCATGTCTATATCAAAAAGCATTAGAGACTTACGTCCTTGGCATCACATAACATAAAAGGACAACCTTACATCTAGTTTGGGCCTGCAATGAGACTGAGCTCTTCAAAGGCCTCCAACCATCTACCTATGCAAGTTTGATACTTAAAAACACAAGGGAAGTTCAGGTTTTGTCCTTTTCTGTGGCATGACAATGCATTTTGCAATGACAGTAAGTTCCCTCAAGTCTCTCCCAGTTTTGTACCCTGAGAGATTTCCTGTCATCCTTGCCTTGAAAGACATCTTTGTACCTCTTTGATGAGAGCTTGTGCTGTGGTTTTTTTAGTTCTATCTGGACAAAAATATTAAGGACAAAATAAAAATAGTAAAGCTTTAGATGTTAAAGTTTGGATAGAGAAAAAAGGGTAAACACTACTACATCCCTGTTAAAAGCCGGTGAGTGTTAGTCTTCTAACAGTTAAACCCTATATGTGCTAAAGAAACCATAAAATACATGACACATGGCATAGATTCTAGCAAAACAGTTGTTGAGATGTGTTGGAAATGTCAGCTAAAAAAAGCCTCCTTAACCACCTTAATATATATAAAATGGCAATCTACAATTTGGCATGACATATGCATATATATATAAAGTACGTGACAAAATACAGCTGTACTACATCATTTTAGCCAGCAAGGGTAAGACTTTCTTATTCTGTTTGTTTTCCAGGTCACAGGGTCTGTGATAATTTCATTAGCTGCTGAAACATATTTTTACTGTGTTCCAAGGACAATGTTAAGTGCACAGGACTCCTGTTATTGGCAGTGAAAATTAATATCTAGGATATTTCAATAGGTTCTGAACATTTCACTACAAAAGCATGGCGACGTAATGAATGTAGAGCTAAATGGGATTTAGGAGAGGGGATTTTATTCCATTTTCTGGTGTAAGGAAATCACTGTATTCTGATCACTTATTACTGGTACCTATTCACTATTACTACAGCACTGAAACTGAAGGGATAGACAACCGTTTTAATCCGTTGCTGAGAGCCAGTAGATCTGGGCTCCCTGTACGGTCAGGGGAGAGAAATAGTCTCTTATAGGAAGAGATGGCCAGAATATGGCTATCACTCAGGGGTCTTGCATGACTCCATGGGCTGACCACTGGAAATGAGGGTAGCTACTGAAATGTTCACCTAGAAATAACCCCAAACGTTCAAGAAAAGTTGAAGAGTGCTCAGTTTCCTAAATCTACCTCTCCTAACACAGCCCCTCCCGACATAGCCAACTGCCTAGGGACAACTGCACTGCTTTCCATCAGGGCACCCTGCCCCTAGGGACTAAAGCTCGTTATCCTCGACAGAGAGATGTTACAGCTCACCATGCTGTTTGGCTCAAAGTACGTTTTTGTATTATTAGTCAAGGAGACAAAAATGTATGACATGACATTGCATCCCTTCACAGCACAAACTGAATTGAATCATCTCTTGATTGCCCATGGAAACAGAGGGGTGGGGTGCCCCAGGACATAGATAAAATGGACTAATATGCAGATTAGGTTTTAAGAACATGCTGGATTATAAGAAGGAAGAAGAAATATAAGGAAGAAGGAATATAAGGAAGAAGAAATAAAGCAAGCCTGTGTTGGCTGTGGAGGACAGAGACTCTGAGGTACAATTGTGTTGCCCAGCAATGTATTACCCAGCCATTTGTGAAGATAGATATCTTGGGGTACAATGTGGAAGTGGCGAGAAACCATCAAACAGAAGAAAGTGGCTCTGTGGAGCTCAGGGATGGCTTGAAGGCTTCAGTGAAAGGATGTTTTGGCACTTTGACACAAGAACCATAGAATCACGTTTCCTAGCTCAGTGACCTTGCAGAGCGCTCTCTGCATTATGAAAAAGAAAATGTGCTCATTTTAGCTGTCACCGCTGTATGGGCAAAATATTATTATGATTATTGCATTACTTCACGACTAACCAAATGTTAAAATGCAGTAGATCACCCCCCATTTCCCTGCCAAGAGATATGATGGCTTTTCTTTCTCTCTCTCCCCTTCTCTTTTTCTTGTTTTTAATCAGTTTCATTTCTAAACAGACACAGAAGTTGTTGTCTGAGTCAGACCAGCGGTGCTCAACCTTGGCAAGGTAACTCGGTGGTTTTAATGTTTTGTCAGTTGTAATCAATGAGAGCAAGCCTGATGCTTTTAAATTCCTGTCTGAGGTTTCCTTCCATTCACCCTCCAGAGCACAGCATCTACTTGCAGCTCATAGCCCTGCAGTGAGGAAGGAACAAATGGCTGGCCAGGTCTGAGAGCGTGTTGTGTGCACATGTTCACACACATACACACACACACACGCTTTCATGCCCATGCTGCTCTGAAAAGAAAAAAACCACAAACCACTGCTAGAGGAGACTTTGCCAACCTGCTACTCACCTGTGAAAATGAATTATCCGGATTAATTACCTGACAAAGGCTGGACCACAGCTGTCAGCTCAAAACGAGACTAGTGTGTCAACGAGAAACAAAACTGGAGACATGCTGGAAGGGCTTTGTGTGCACTACGGGTTTTTTTTTTCCTTTTTTTTTTCTTTTTTTTTTCCTTTTCTTTTTTTTCCCCCCTGTCTTCTGAGAATTTCCCCACTGTTGCTATCACTTATTATTTGCCTTGCAGTCGTACCAAGGCTCTCTGGTCCTGGAGCACACCCATGTTGGGATAAACTCTGCACAGATGTGGAGCAAGAGCACTGCCAACTGCAAGGCTACACAATTATAACAGAATCAGGAATACTAACAAGGTGACTGCAGTATTAACCACTGCCACCAGTATCACATGGATGATGGTTAAAATGACGATAGCTGCATGAGCTTCATATTGGTTGGAGCTTTTTACTGTTCCCGATTCCCTTGGAGGACTCAGAAGTGGTACCAAGAGCAGGCAGTTTTTCTGCTGGTGTAGACCAGGCAGACACCCTCCATGCTCGTGTTGCTGAGTGCAGGGTCCGGCTGCTATCAGGGCTCGGCGCAGCCGCAGGACCAGTGCTGGCCACAGCAGAGCTGTTTTACCGCTCGTCCTCCCATATGGCCTAGGTCTAAAGCTAGGCATTATGCAGCGTGGAGGGATGGGCAGGACAGTGCTAATCCCATGGTAAACTTGGCCATAAATGAAGTAAAACAGTACTTTGACCCCCACCTATGTCAAAGAAGTCACACACATGGCTTCACAAAAATGTTCCCATTTTACAGATTGGAAACTGAAGCAGGGGCTGAAGGCATGCCTGGCATCAGGCTGCAGGGAATCCAGGCACAGGGGCAGAAACACAGCCCAAATCCCTCAGCCTTCACCCACCCCCTTCCCTGCCTGCCTGTAAGACTCATAAATGCTTCTTTGTGCTAATTTGACCATAGTGAAAACAACACTACAAGATGATGCAGTTTGAAGCCTATATACAGACTCGGGAAGGGTCCTGATCCTGTAGTTGAAATATTTGCAATGCAGGCAAGGGCAACCTAGAGTCGGCAGTGAGTGCGTAAATCACTGCTCAGCCTGGAGCTGCCTAAACCGCTACCCCATCCGTTATACCTCCAGTTGTTTGCAAAACCTTTCTCACCCAGGGGGAAAATTCAGTCAGATGAATGTAGAAATTCTCAGATTAATTTGATTTTTGGGGGGAGGCAGGGGTCTTTAAGTGACGGGGGGGGGGGGGGGGGGGGGGGGGTGTTTGTGTCTATTTCTCCCCTCCAAGCTGCCTTTCATTGCGCATTTACTAGTTCTGGAAGACAACACCCTGCTGACACTTAGAGAAGCATCAATGAATAAAGTCTGTTGTACAGGCTGCAAAGCCATCTGGACTTTCTACTGAAAAGGTTGGACATGGTTTTAGGCAAGATTTTATCACATCTGAAAAAAAAACTTCTGCACTCAGTACCTCTTCCAAGGTTGATGTCAGATTTTTTTTTTCTTTTGTTGGTTGAAAAACAAAAAAATTGACAAACAGTTGGAAGGCAGTAAGGGTGGAGATATAAATCTCTAGAGGAAGCTTTGTCAAAGGTAGTGGAGTATAAACAAAAAATAAATTAGTTTTGGTGTTATCAGAAACTGGACAGACTTCGATTTGTATAATAGTTTGTCTGGGTTTCCAGACCACCTAGACAATGCTTCTGTGAGCCTAAGCACAGATTCACTCGACGGAAGAGGTGGAGGAAATGGTTAAACACATAATCACAGGAGGAGAAGGGATGAAGACAGACAAGAAGACAAAGGTGCAATGGCAGACAGCCTTGAAATCCTTCACTCTTTTGCTTTTATTATTTTCAGGGGCTCCAAGCAGCATGTTTTACCTTGCTGCCCATATTAGTCAGCTCTTGAGTCCAAGAATTTTGTGTAGCCCTTGTGTGTTACACACACCCCCCCAGGTTTTAGCAGGACAGTTTCGTAGACTGAAAAGGGTAGCACAAGGCTTGTGTGCCAGCTCCTCCTTGCTGAGGAGCCCTGTGAGCAGAGCAGGAGAGAGAAACATGCTGAAAGTAATTTATTGGAGTGCCCTCTAGGTTATGTGCATCTTAGCAAGTGAGCTAACATCCAGCGATTACCTTAAAAACACAGATTGGTGACACGGTTTTATATATTCTGAGAGCTGGGTATGAAGCTGGTTATTCCTCTCTTCTCTCTGGAATTACTGTCTGAATTTTGGGAGATTCTTTCTTACCCCATGGCTGTACATGGGAGCCCAGACATGTAATGCCAGACACCTTAGAGATCCTTTGAGGTGTCCTTCCAGAAGTATGGTATGCTGATAAAAGAAATTTATTCATATTTGTATTATGCCTTGCTTTTTTTGCTGTAAAGGAAGAATTGCACATGCTATTTCTTGTCTTTGACACTGACTTACCTGAGCAAAATATTAAAGCTGGTTGTCTCTCAATTTAATCATCAATTATGTAAGAATACATATTTAACTAGCTGACATGAATTTTATAGGGTTTGGTCAATTTGTAGGTAAACTGCTTTGAGACTTTTATGTAAGTAGTCAAATAAATAGAAATAATAGGTTTTAATTTAATGACTGGATTTATCAATTTATTTTTTGTCTCTTTCTTCCCAAGAAGCTCTTCCTTTATTGCCCACAGTGAATAAATCACTTAAAGCAGCTTTCCCATGATGAGGAAGTTTTCTTAAAAGATTATTTGCTGTAAGAAATCTGAGCTGTAAGTGAAAGCTGTAACATTGCACTCATCCGTGGGCAGATCCTTTCCACCCCTCTCACAGGCACGATCCCAAGGGAAGGTCATCCTGTGGAGGACAGCCCACACAGTGCCACTCCACAGTCTCCTGGCCTCATGCTCAGTCCTTCCCTGGGTTTTTGCTTAAAGACAAGTCTGCTGAGGCAACAGGTTTTGCCCCAGAGTGTTGTCACAGGGTTTAAAAAGGCCATTCCCAGATTCTAGGTGTGGACACTTGGTTAAGAGTTTCTTGACTGGAGATGGAGGGGAGGGTGATGGGGAAGTGATATTTGGGGTTTAGAGCATGGGCTAAAAGTAATGCTGAATTTTTAGCTTCAGATGCAGGTTCTCAACAGATATAAAACAGTAAAACTCTTTCTTAATTTCAGCAATGTTATGTTAGTTACTTGTATTTGTCCAGTAAGGGACAGTAAGTCAGGGAGGGACTGGTTTTAGCCCTGGCCCCAGGCACACACCAGTCCCGAATGGCTCTGTTGGGTCCCTGAGTGGCAATCGGGATTCAGCAGAAATCACGGTTCTGCCTTTCCTGGCACAAAGCCACCGTGGATGATGAGAACTGTCCCTGCTAATTACACATTGGAGGAGAAGCCCAGAGAAGGGTGAGGTAACATGAAATGTAGATTGCCTTACCACCCCTCCCAGCCAAGGGAAAGGTTGTTAGCAAGGTTACAGCCAGATTTCGAGAATCATTACAGCAAATGACAGCAAGATCTTTAACAACAAGAAAGGAAAAATTCCAATGTCTGTATAGTAATTGCCACACAGTGTATTATATGCCTTGCTCTGCAGTGATTCAGAAAGTCGAATCGTGCAGTGCCTTGCTGGGATCAGCAGTTCAGAATAGATTAAATTTGTTTTGGACACTGCCTGCACCCTGCTTTATCTAACAAAGCATATGTGTGACGGGGAAGGCTCTTAATAGCGCAGCCCCTTAATGAGAACCATAAACACACAGGCGTAGATTTTCAAAGTGATGCTCAAGGGATTTGAGCAAGCACTGTTCTCTCCCTGCTTTGAACATTTACCCAAGAGCTGCTAACTGGTTAGGCTTTGGGAAGAGAGTGGACCTTGAACAGCCAAGAGTATTGTATGCGATGAGGGTTTTGCCACCGTTAGTTTCCAAAGGATATTCATTTCAATGCACCTAAGAAAGATAAAGCAAGGAAACAGAAAACTGAAAGGACATTTCTCAGATAAAGCATTGATTTTATTAAAGAGAGATGGCTCATAATATGAATCTAAAATTTAGTTTTTTACAGAGAGCATAAAAGCCTTTTTACAGAGTTAGCCATTCCTAGGCACTGGTGGCTTTATAGAGCTTTTATCTAGTTAAAGAAAACCCATTCGTGCTAATTTAATATCTGTAGTGTACAACAGCTTGACACCTGAGGCTTGTCCTAAAGCAGGCACAAGGCTGCAAAGCGAACACTACTTCATTGTTTTGAATTATTCAGCAGTTGCAGCCAACCTTATGTGTGCCTTTGTAGGAAGAAGGCTTTTGGGTTAAGGATCAGTAAAAGAAAAGAAAAAAGGCAAACAAACAACCCCTCCTTTCTGGCATTTGTTAGCAGGTGCAGTATTGACTTCAAGAATGATTCTGCAAAATTGGTGTGGACATTCTTCATTACCGGAGCAATAAATGCAGAGCTGTACTCAGAAGAAGCAAAGCTGGAAACTTAGCATGGCCTCCTTTAGGGAACAACTGTTCATGTCGGTGGAAAAGCTTGTTTCCTCTAAATTCATTGAAATGGTACTTATTGGTAGCATCTTTTTAGAACAAGATGAATGCAGACAGCAATGAATCAACCTCAAATAGAGGGGCTCATCTGTTAGCATCCTAACATTAACACACTAATGTGAATTTAAAGATTCTAATTAAACCTGCATACAAAATGTTTTCCTACTAAACAGAAAACCGTACTTTTTGGAGGAGCTGGGGCATTTGGATTTGATAGCACTTCCTTTTTCAATAGTATGCTTATTTTATGTGTTCTTTCAGTCACTCCAGGGGTTTCTGAAACAAATAAAAAGATGTATTATATTAAGTTTGATTGATTCCCTGTAGTCGAGAGATATATTGAGAAAACAGACCAATTTTTTTCACTGAGCTCTTAGAATAAATTTCTGTTTGGTCTTTGTAATTCCCACTGTTGCTACAAATTTCTTTTGAGATATTTAGCATTGATTAATCTCATTTACAGGATCACATAGTAATACCTATGTGCAAATTCAGAAGCTTTTTCATTGTAGCAGAACTCACATCACAGCTATCAGTTTCTAAATTTGTCCATTCCTCTCCAAATGCCCCAATAAAACTTGGTTTCCCCCCCATTTCAAACTTTGTGTGATATTTGTGTGAAAAAAAATCAATATTTTAAGAAAAAATTCTACAAACAGTGGCACAGTACCTCTTTGCCATTCGTGACTAAAAATCTCACTGAAGAGATTTAAGACAAAGTTTACTGGGAGACATTTGTGTTCCCTAGTAAAAAAGTTTCAGACACAGTGAAGGACTTTTAGCTTGCATTTAGCCACTCAAGAAACATCAAAAGTGAGAAGCTTACTGCAATCTTTAATCATTGCTGGAACATACGCTGGATATATGAACAATTCATCAAAATCTGCTAAAATGGTTTTTAGCAGACCTCACATTCATTAGAACAGGGTCGAATCTAACACCCAAAGAAGTCATTGGGAAACATCCCTTAGAGGTTGGACCTTAACTAACCCTCCCATTCTACCTTTGTGTCACCTTAATTTCTCCGTGCACGCTGTATCCTCCCAACCCCAGGGCAGGGGGTGGCTATCATTTTCATAAAGCCATAGGGTTACTGGGAAACCCAAAAAACAAATGGGTGGAAGAAGGAATTTTCAATTCTGACTCCCATTCTGGGGTCTTTCAGGGCATTTTGTCGTTCTTTTGTCTGCCACACAGGGATAATCTTCAAACTCTGCCTCATACAGCAGCCAGCACAGTGCTGATATTTAGTAAATGATCACTAATGATATAAGCAATGGTGTCGAGGCAAATACGTTTTGTGGTGCCTGGTAAATTAGCACAGCAATCAGCCTCCAGCCGGGGTGAGGGGAGGAGAGGGAAGTAGCCAGCAAATAATCACTCTGAGCCCAGGAGCCCATTGCACAGTCCGGGTGAGTCGGCCAAGTCAGCCGAGGTCAGCCAAGCCACTGAGGAGCTTTCATGAATGCAGAGCAAATTCGGGACATTTGATGATTACAGAAATAAGGAATTCATTGTGGTAACTCAGCATCATATGTAGCTAAAACATCTGTAATAGGACTATGAACAGATGGGGGGGTTGGTGAAAGTGATTCTTTTGACTGAATCAATAGGAGCAGTTGAACTTCCCCATCAATCTTGATAAGAAAACTGTGAGGATATTCAGTGTCAGAAGTGCGTTATTGGTGTTTTCATTAGAAGCTCGGTGTGGGAACGTGTACCCAGCTGCTGCCTGTGCAGCACGCACCCAGTCCCCTCTGAGAAGCATGAACAAGAAGACCTCTCTGAATCAGGATGTACACAGGATATACGAACGCGGTCAGCTGAAATGAAAACATATAGCCAGACAAAATAAAACCATGTCCATCTAAGATAAAACAAAGCCCATATATGCTAGCCCTGAGGGATAAGCCAAAACCAGACATAATGATCGATACTATAGGAGTTATGATCAGAGAGAAATAATTACTGCACATCTCAAGGAAAGAACCACAATGAATTCCGTGGCAGTGCCTTGTTCTTTGAGTAATACTCTGTAAATGCCTGTGCATGCCAAAGGAAGGCTGAGTAATGAGGGGCTGTGGACTGCAGCCTCCAGTCTGGCTGCAGAAGTCCTTGCATGACCCTGCCTGGAGAGTCTCACCACCATCAGTGCCATTTGCCTCACAGTTCCCTTGACAGGTGGGTAAAAATCATCCCCTTTTACCTCTGGAGAAGTGGAACTCATGGCAAAGCAAGTGGTTTGCACTGAGGCTGCCAGGAAGCAGGGCAAGGAATGAACCCAGCCTGCAACCTGCTGCCTGCGACCCGCTGCCCTCCTTCCTTCCACAAGTCACCCCTGCCTGTCCATTCCTCTAGGTCCTCGTTCAGCCCTTTCCACTGTGCTGGGGGAGCTCCTGGCGTTAAATTGATGCTAGAAGACTGATGGTGGAGGGCAGGCCATTTCTGCGATTTCTTTTCTCAAGGCTGCATCTTGAAGATGATGTAGTACCTGGGAAGAGCCTGACTAATTCATTGGCTCGAGGGTACAATCACTTAGCGATGAATCTCCAACTAGCTACAGCAAACTTATTTACAAGCCTGGGAAAAAGTGTGTTGTGTAGCAATTTGCTACACACCCTGACCAGGAGCAGCGCTTCAGGATTGATATTCTCTGTGCTGTGTTTTCCTCCCCTCCCGTTTAGACAGTGAGAGTTCTCCGCAGGAAAAAATACAAAGTCCCACTGTCAATGAGTGCATGTTTCCCCCTCAGCCAGTAAAAAGAACTAGGTGTGCATCTCCTTTTATCTGTGAAGAGAGTTGTGAACTTAATTCAACCTGATCCCCATTCATTGTGTTCATCATTTACCCCCCAAATGTCAGTGATTTTCTGGAAAATAAAGTACTTGGGAGACAGGAGAAACAGAGCCCTTGGTGATATCTGTATAGCAGAATATTTCTTCCCATCCATATGCAAATCTAACCTTTTTGATATTTCAACCCTATAAACCCTAAGACAGGATTTCAATAGAAAATGTTTACTAAAGGCTTTCTCCTTTATAATCTATTGATTTTAATATCCTTGCTACTCCTGTTGAATGTCAGTTTTACCCTGAAGACTCCCATTGCAAACTTGAACACATTTAATTATTTATACCATTTGAAATATTAGTGCTGAGAAATGAGTAAAAGTTTTTGGTTCAGTAATGGTATGATCTAAGTTTGATTTTCCTTTGTGAATAACACAAGTAATTTGATATGGTAATCAAGAACGGATGAATACTTCAGACAACAGTGCAGTTTTAATAGTAATGACATCTATTTTTCATTTTTCCAGCCTCCTTGTATATGTTAAAATATAGCTCATTAAGTACTGCAGGATCTCACAGTCTTTTTTCACAGTGAACAGTTTAGCATTGTGTTTTCTTCCTTCTGCCAGGCGCCTGAACCAGTAACTGTTGCTTCCACCAGTGACAGCAGGCACGTAGCCAATGTGCATGCTTTGAGTGCAACCAAGAGCAGATTTGCCCCTCGCTGTGGGTCTAGCAGTCTTGTTTGCCTTACTCATATTGCTAACTGTATTAGCAAGACCGAGAAAAGTTTTGATCTCAAAGAAATTGTCTCTGAAACAAATATTCTTTGTACAGAACAATCTATGTGAGGACCTATGAAAGGTAAGATTTTGATAGCAGGCAAACCAGAGCAGGGGATTTGAAAGAAACTCAGCACCTGGAAGGTCAGTTCTTCCCCAGAGTCATGTTTTTTCCTCCCAACACACACCCAAAGCTGGCATGGCCGAGCTCACCCTGCCTGGACAGGGCATGGGCATGCTTGAACTCCCATGCTTGCTGCTTGAGCCTTATCTCGAACATATTAGAGTCAGGCATACTTCCACTGGCTTCAGTGGTGTTTTGTATCAGACCCCAGTTTTCCAAGGGGATTAAATCCCTAAGCATAAGTCCCTCCTGGGTCCAGCACTCAAGTGGCATTTGAGCATTTATTCTCCCTTGTGCCTTGGTAAAAATTTTCAGAGTTCTGACTGTCCATATCTTTTTACTTTCTTCTGCCCTGTCCTCCTGCCCCAAGCTGCCATTTCTCTGCCATTACGCAGCCAGTGCAATTGCATGCACCTCTATTAATTGCACTGAATTTCTCTTTCACAAGGAAAGTTTCTACTCTTCTTTTTGCCTCGTCTTCTGAAATTTTCCCTTTTTCTACTACCAACAACTTTTGATAGTTGTTCAGAAGCTGCCAAGATGTATTTGGCTCTTGTATTTACTCCAGATGGAGACTTATTTTCACTCATATCTGGCAGTAGGAACTGTGGTATCACCAAACACAACTTTTCTCTGAGATTAATTGTTTTGATAGTAGAGGATAACAAAAGAATGGTTCCTTTTGTGTATGTTTTTTCAGTTATTTCTGATGGCAGATAACATAGTCTAGCCTGTATCCTAAAAGTTCAACCAGGCTCACAATAGCCATCAATGGTTGGATTTTTCTGGTTTATATCCCATCAGGAATGATCATCTGGGTATGTATCTTTCAGTAGCCTAGGACTATTGTTTAAAAGTAAAGCAAGAAAATCTCTGGAATGAAATATCTGGTTCTAAACTGAGCAGGGGCAAATGTACCAACTCTTATCTCCACCTTATCTGTCCTGTATGCATTAGATATGTTTGTAA
Source organism: Aptenodytes patagonicus (assembly GCF_965638725.1). Lineage (NCBI taxonomy): Eukaryota > Metazoa > Chordata > Aves > Sphenisciformes > Spheniscidae > Aptenodytes > Aptenodytes patagonicus. The sequence continues at coordinate 159,919,859 of NC_134950.1, forward strand.
CCAGTTTTGGTTCCCTAGAAACATTGAGAACCAGTCTAAAGGCTCTAAATAGGCAGAAATGCTGTCACTGATTTCATTGCACATGACTGGGTCAAGCCAAACAGCTGCTCTGGTGTGTGTTACAGGGGAAGGCAGCGTGCTATGCTTCTTGTAACGTATAGGTATAGGTCAGGAATCTAACACCATACCCAGCTCTGCCACCAGGCCAGCTTTCAGGGCCAGAGTTTTCAAGGCCCTGAAATTAATGCTCCACTACATGGATCAATCCTCAGGGTATCAAATCTCTTACAGGACTGAGCCGTGCATCTCTTGACTTCTTATTTTTCTCCATCTGCAAAAACAGACTGCTCCTTTTCCTCTTTTCCACCTTTCTATTTTACTTTGGAATATCCATTTGGAAACTTAGGGCAATAGGATAGCCTGTAAATGACCTCTCAGATTAGACACTATGTTTCAGGTTGTTTTTTCTGCATCCTACATGTATTCATGTATGTCACTCCTTTGCTTCTATTAATTTCACTGGCATCCTTTTAGGCAATGAATTCAAGACGAAAAATATTCGCCTGACTTATTTTAGCTAAGAGGCTTCACATTTAATGGATTTGCTGTTCTTTAATGTCCCAGGTCACTCCTCGAGATCAGCAAATGCTGAATTCCTTATCGTCCCTAAATGTTATCTGAAGTCATGTCGTTATTTTGCCTTTAGTGAGTCTCTTTGCTCTCTGGCTTTGGAACCTACTGCCAAATGAAGTAAAGAAAGCCCTGACTGTGGGGATTTCTAAATCCAAAGTTAAAAGTTATTTGTTCTATTTAGCATTTTTAAAATGATTCTTTTAGGAATTGTATGTGCCTCTAAGCTAATCAACTCTTAATGAGCGCAAAATGCCCTGGGATGCAGATTTGGAGGGCACGCTAGAAACGCAGGCATGGATTGGACAGCAATACTGCAGGAGATGAAATTTATGATTTTATTCTTTTTTTTAAATGATGCTGCAGATGATCGTTTTATTGAGATACTCTTTTTTTTTCTTTCTTTCTTTCTAGTCTAAATAAAGCTGATCAGATTTTCAGTCCACCATATGGGGCCCAGTTATATCAGTCCTGCAAATACACTTTAGTTTTCCGTTATGGATGAAGTCACTCTTCAGTAGGGAAAACAAGTTTAGAAACAAACTTTCATATTATGAAAGACAGGCAGTGTTCCAGCACTGAGCACTTAACCAGAGCATCAGGAAATCAGAACACCTGGCTGTGCCCGGCTCTGTGCTATTCCCCTGGACCAGTCCCTCACCCTTTTAGTGCCTTCACTCATTCATCTGTAAAGCAACTGTAATTGCATTTATATCACAAGGGTGCCTTGATGCTTGGCAAATGAGAATTGACCCAAAATTCATCCTTCAGAAGCACTGTATGAGCAATACCTTGCTCACATGGTGGTTGTGGACAATTAGATTAGAAGAGGTATAAATGCAGTCAAAGTGAAATTCCATTTAGGAACTGTCAAACTGTTCTTGATAATTTTTCTTAGTTTTCATCTAATTCTAGTGTAAAATTTTGCATGCATCTCCCAGAAAGGGTTTATATGCCTCTTTCCTTCTTTTGCAACAAGCCAGCATATTTTATTCCATGTTATATTAAACTGTCTTTTGGGGTAAATGGTTTGTTCCCAGAGCAATACCTTGGAAAGCTGCATTTAGCAAAACAAAGAAAAATTATTGTGTCAAAGAAATCCTATCCTCTATGTATTTGAGCAAATTGCAATCACTTATAAGGATTGTACATGGAAAGAATATTCCAGGTTTTATGAAAAGGGAGTTGCCTAATTGTTGTTATGCTTTATTTAATTAGATTTTTTATATTTGCTATAATAATATTTAAAAATCAAGCTGGCTTTCTGCAACAAACTGTAGAAACATATGGTGTACAGCCTGCAGAGGCTCTCAGTGGCAGTAATATTACTGATAATATTTGTGAATTAGAATCTGCTTTCCTCTGAAAAAGAGCTGTGTGTTCTCCCAGTTTAAAATACTGTGTTTTCGCCAACATGTTTTCATCACCATTAATGGTTTTGGGAGAAAAAGAATGGATATGATCATCTTAAACACATTTCCTTACTTCTGCATGACTGTGGATCTTTCAGGGTGAGGGAGGCTACAAACCAGACTCAGCCTCTCCTCCATGTGTGCTGTGAACCCAATTAAAGAAACCAGGTGAATTCACGGGGGCCTGTTTTACCAGGACCTCCCTGCAGGTAGCTTAGCCCAACACGAGGAGAAAAACTGGAATTGTTGCTTGGTCGAGCCACTTTTCCTAACAAAGGCGCGATCGCTCGCGGCTAACCAGACTACAGAATGCCAGGAGGTCTCCTGTCAGCACCCCAGAGTAAGCTCCAGCCCCCAGGAACTGCTCCTGGAAGGGTTTGTAAGTACAGCTTGGTTTCCCACAAGAAATCATATGGCTCAAAAAAAAAAAAAATCCTTTGGATCTTACTTTTTTATGTTCAGACTTGCAAAGCACTTTAAGAACAACTCAGGCTCACAAACAGCGTTCTTCTGACTTATCTCTAATGTATGCTTGAAATGCTCTGTGCCAAACAAAGTGCAGAGATTAAGTAAATGAAAAGATACTAAACGTTGCAGCAGGGAAACGGTCCAAGTAGTGGTGCACCAAGGAGCACCAGAGCTGGTTTATGTTCACATTCATCCATACACAGTCTGCAGAATTCACTTTTTGGACCTTTTACACTGCTTGGCTTCAGCAACCGGCTTCCCAAGGCTCTCCCTGGCGACTGGACTCACTCAGACCTGAGAGTTCAGACCACACAGTCTCTAGAGCCCAGTCCATGGGAAAATTTGACCTTTCAACAAAGCCGTCATGCTCAAGAGGAGAGCTGGCAGAACGGTCCCTCAGCACTACTGCACACCAGTGAACTTGTGCAAGCGACATCTTCGGTAGGATGTGCAAGCAGCGGTTCCCCTTCCCTTCCTCCCAATGGCTGTCGAGGTGGAAGCAAGACAGACCGCAGTACTCCTCTGACAGCATTAAACATAGCCCAGATTTCTGAGCTCATCATTTTACCTCAGTAGCCGTGAGTCATTAAAAACTCACCTTGAATGCAGAAATAGGTGGTCCTTACCTATAACCCAGGCCTCAGCTCAGCTTTCAGGCCTCAGTGGGCTAACAGAAGTTTTCAGTGGGCTCATGGAAATAGGTGGTTTGGTGGGACACACATCCACCTCTTCAGCTCACTACAATAAAATGCTTTAAGGACCAACAAATTTCCTGTGAACTGATCCTGGACCAATGTCTAGGAGGCTGAAAAAAGTCAACCCTGAAATCTTCTCCTTTTACCACTAATCCTAGCCAATACGGTTCTCTAGCTTTAATTCAGTTAATTTAGCCATTTCTGAGGGTGATGTGGGTAGTTGACAGAGAGATACTCCTTTTATCTTTGCTCGGGTAGGTGGTGTCTAATTCTAAAAGGGACCTCTCAGCAGTTGACAGCAGGTGACTAATCTGCAGAAACGCCCAGGTGCATCAAAGAAAGTGAAAAAAATTCTTTCTCACTGTGTCTTTCAGGATTTTGCCGACTCCGTATACCAAATGGTTGCACAGAAGTTCCAGGAGCTGACAGATAATTTCACTTCCATGCATGCACGCCACAAAACTCTTGCAGGCATTGTGATGACCAAAGGTAAGATATCCTCTCATTTATTTTCCTCTGGCATTTTTCATGACTAAGTAATACATTATTTACCTGGTCCACAGTATTGAAGGATGCCTTTACTCCCACACAGAAAAATAAATATTAATGCAGAGAAAAGAAGCATTAAATATTTACACCTCAAGTAAGTTCACACAAAAAATATTGGCAACAGAGGTAAAAATTTATTCATAAATATGTCCCTACATTGCTTTGTTTACAGGACAAAATATAGACCTGCCTGATTTTGCATTTCCTAATAGATGGGGTAGTTTTAGTTATCAATAAAAAGTTGTATTATTTATTAATTGGTTTTTTAGATCTGGAAACACCAAGTTCTTGTTGTACAAGGCTACCATAAACGTTGTTTTAGACTGACAATAAAAGCAAATCTCAGCCCATTTCCTTTCCAATCAAAAGAAACAAAACCCAGAGCATGCATAGCTGTAATTCTGCTCTGCTCTAATGGTGGGAAATACTTATCAGCAGGGCCAAAATTTTATATTCACCCCTGTTAAGACTTAACTGATGGACACATACTATACAGAAATCTTTAGCCCTTTGATGAAACTGTTGCATAGACGGTCTGTCTTTCTTTGTGAGCATACTTCAGTTGGGATACCTCAGTATTTATGAGGATGTCAGCAATGGAGATGCTGCCATAAACTTCATTCTCACTCAGACGCGTGGAGCAGTGAATTGAGTTTAGAAATGAGAGGATAAGCTCAGAGGGAAAAGGCATGTATAATTCACCCAGGCTTGTCTTATTCCTTCCTTTCAACAATTACATTAGCTAGATTCAATAGGGACATTTGTGAATATTGCAAAGCAGCAGGATGGAGATGGGATTATCTGCTGGATCTTTTCCAACCACAGAACCTAAATACAGCTAAGAGTTCTGTGCAGAGTAACTTATTCTCCTCTTTTCTGATGTGAAAAGAGTGAGCAATCCTCTCCTGAAATTAAAAGTAGAGAAGTTGACCTAAAAGTCTTCTAGACATCTGGTTGAAACTGAACTGTTCCTCAGCTAAATTTGTTATTATTTTGCTTAATCTGCTTTGGTTAGTTAAGTTTTTTATATTACTTTAGGATCTGGAATACTAGATGAGTCTTCCATTTTTTAAGTGCTGCACAGACACAGTGCTGTACAAACACAAAACATGGTATATAAGTCCTATAGACCACAGGAGACATAGTACCAAGAAAAATAAAAGGGAGAGTGCAATTGACTTTGGGATGTGAAAGACGCACACAAGACCCAGCATAGCAGCTGCCGTGCCATTATGGCATAGATGAGTGCCATAGTTCTTGACTGTGGCACTCATCAGATGTAAACAAAGAGCTGTAATTTATTTAGAGGATCTCTTTCCAAGCAGGAGGACCACAAGGAAGAATGTTTAAATTTGCCTTTTATAAGAAGCTGAGTTACAGGAGCCAAGAATTGTTGCTTTAACCACTTTTCAAGGGGAGACTGTAGCCAGCTCAGTGTCCCTGTTCAGTTTTCAATGTGTGTTTTCCCTGTGAGAATTTCGTCTCATTCCTACCTTGCCAGGGTACAACCCCTGCATCCTTTAGCACAGGCCTAGACTGCTTTAAAAAGCGTGATGGAGCCAATGCAGCCTCATTGCTATATGACCAAAGAAGCAGTCGTATGAAGGACAGTTTAAAACCCCACACCATATGGGAAGAGAAGTCACCCAGAGGAATCATAACTTCCAAAATTGTGGCTGCTGAGTGCATGCAGTGCTAGGAGAGGGAAGGGGTATGTCCAGCCCCATGCTAGCCTTGCTGAGCAGTTGGGGCTGTCTGTGTCTCTTCTTTGGGGAAGGGGTGAAAGTGTCCTCCCGCTGGGTTTTTTTATGAGTCCTGTGCCCTTAGTGGGATTTTACACATTTGTATTTCATATTTCTTCTTAGTCAGCATTAAGACAAAGTATAATTTTACTTATGTTCACAAACCATTTCCCTCAAGGCTTCTTTTTTAATTCTGAATTCCCTTTTATGAATTCCTTCAATCTGTCAGCCATCCAATTTGTCAATATCTCACTGGTTTTGCGGAGCCTAGAAAAGAAATTCACAGATATGAAGTGATTCACAGGAGAGGCAAAGCTAGAAACAGCCTTACATTGGTACATTTTCCAGGAAGATTTTAGTTCCTTCCAGCACAAGAATGTCTGCCAACCATGGCAAGACAAATCATTTGCCATTTGTGTCATTATTTTCTCTACTAAAGTTGTAGATTTGTGCTCTGTTCCCCACTGTCATTCCCAGAGGTAGCAAGGATCTTGACACACTCTGTTCAAAGATGGCACAGACAGGTTTTCCACATCAAACACAAATAAGTACCAATTTCCTGTGTTTTTAACATAGAATTTGGCAGAAAACACTTAGATCTCTGTAAACAATTTACTAATGACATCAACAAAAACAAATCTGGTAATGTCTTGTTGCATTTAGTACCGTACACAACTATAACAGACAAAAATTAATTTGTTTTTACCTTCGTTTCAATTTAATGTCATCCCGACTAGAAACAGATTTATCTGCAGTTTTCAGACAAAGCTGGTAAAAAGCAAAATGTGATTCTGTGATAACTGCTGTTAAGATAATACAAAATCTCTACAGACAAAACAGAAGTGTACTAGATTGGTTTTCTTTTCCTGAACTCTAACATTTTTTCTGCAAGTTCAGTTTCCCAGGGAAACCAAAGAGACTTACATTTGGGCACTGTAATTGACTTATGCTGTAGCACCCAGGGCAAATTCCAAAGTAAGAGAAAGAAAAAAATGTAGAAAATTATGTTATTGACTGACTGTGAATGTTCTGCAGTAATAAATTGCTAGTCAGAAAAGCAGGAAGTCCAATGTATTTAGATATGCTTTGCTCTGAATTGTGATGAAAAGTTAAAATCTCGATGCATTTTTGTGAAAGCCAGTTTTCAAAACATTTTATTAGTAGACATCAAGATAACCTTGAAAAAATTTGTCTAGGTAGGAGCAAATTATCACACTGGATACCAGCTGATGTGATGTTATCTGATGTAATATAATAATTGAATATAATAATAATTCAAACACTAACATAACAGATCCTGAACTAAACGTTTTAAAAGATGGAAAGGTTGAAGTAAATTATTTAACAGTTCTCCAGTTATAATGTATTTGAAATCTGCCAGTCCTCTAACACATTCTAATTTTGTTGAAACACATTCAGAGAAGATTTTTCTATCAAAAATTGTTTGATTGACTCTAGGAAAAATTGTTTAACAAGTAAGACATTGCATTCAAATATTCCATGTAAAGCAAGCCATATTCCCACAGAATATCTTCAAGTAGCACAATAAGTATACCTGCTATTGTAGCATAGCATTAATATGGGGAACTAAGTTTTATTGCATACCGACTATCCCCAGTAGTTCTCCTGTCTTCTCTGAAGGTATGATGGGTCCATATATGGTAAATTAAGAACATTAGTTCACCTGTGGAAAAGACAGTCTGGATAACATTGTGTCAAACACAAACCATCACCTCAGAACACGCATATCCAGGCATGTGATGGATGGAGTTAACTTTCTTCATCGTCTTTTGCATTTGTGGCTAAAACACGGTTGATAACATCAATGTTTTGGCTATTGCTGGAGAGTGCTTGCAAAGAGTCAAGACTCTCGCTCTCTCCCATCCCCATATTCCCAGCAAGTAGGCTGAGGGTGGGCAAGAGGCTGGGAGGGAACACAGGCAGGACAGCTGTCCCCAGCTGATGATGGGGATATTCCATACCATATGACATTGTGCTCAGCAGTAAAAGCTCGGGGAAAGAAGGAGAAGGGGGAGACATTTGGGTTTATGGCATTTGTCTTGCCAAGCAACTGTGAATTCGCGGTGAAGACCGTGAGTCTTCTTGCGTTCCTTCTGTTTTCTCCCAGTCTCACAGGAGAGGGAGCAAGGAGGCTGGGTGGGTGTTTGGCTGTTGGCCAGGATCAAGCAATATTTCATTTCAGGGTGTGCAACAACAATAGCTGGACATAATATTTCTTGCTGTCACAGATTAAGGTAACCTACCAGCTCCGTCCCTTCCTATGTGACTGTCTCTCAGGTGCAGTTGGGACATCTTATTTTCACCCACTGGTCTGCTGTACCTTTTTATTGAGAAGCTTGCAGGGATAAATAATTTTATTTTTTATTATTATTATCATTATTATTATTATTATTATTATGCCAGTTGATACAGTTGGGAAAAAACAAGGGCAAGCAAACTAATATTTTCTAACACAGGCCAACAAATGCAAAACCACAGCACTGTCACGTACCTCTGTGACAGTGACATCACGGAGTCAGAGATTATTGGATGACAGGAGGCTGAGGAGCTGCTGATGAGAAGCAGCTCTTGCAGGGCTCAGCGAAGAACATGGTCCCACCACGGGTCACCAGGCAGGGCAGCCAGCTCTACCGGCACACGGGTCATTGAGGAGAGAGCGCGGACAGTGCTGCTTATGACCTGGAGCTGGGAGATAGGAAGCCCCAGCCTGGGTCAGCGTGGAGTGGGAGGTGGCGGTGTGAGCTGCACACCAAGTGCTGCGATCTAAAGGCAGGCAGCATTCGCACTGTTTATTTACACCACGGACAGAGTTTGCCTTTGCCAGCCCTGAACAGATATGGGCATACGTTTGTGCTCTACCTGAAATCATTGGATACAGTAAAGTACTCCTGTCACTCAGTGCAGAGATGATCTATTATTGCTGAGGTTCTCTTTGCAAAAAAAACCCGCCCATAATCGTTACGGACAAAATAAGACTGCTATTTAAACACTATTTTCCCATTTGTGTTTGACAAATCTTAGCAGTTTAAATACTGATAGGAACTTTTTGTCATGATTTTTGTTAAGAATGAAGCATTAAGAAAGTTTAGTCCTTTTCACAGGAGCGTAGCATTCATAGAAAAAGGTTATGAGTTGATTTCTCACTTCAATTTTCTCCCTTTTTCTATCTTTTGGTTTTTTAGGCTGACAACCATTTTGATGTTAAAAGCAAATTAGGAGGTCTTCTCAGTTATCTTGTATGAAATAAAGATGAACTGGATCAAAGAGCCCTAAATAGCAATTTTATGCTGTGATAAAAGATGGGAAATTATAATCCGTACCTCATGGAACAGATCTTAATAATTGCTAAGTGGAATAACAGAAAAAAGTAAAGTTGACAATACGTCTCCATGGATCTTTACAGTCATATTACGACTCATAAAGCCCGATGTCTAAGAACAATGTTGATGGCCAATTGATTTCTGATCCTTAGTTTAAATAGCAAAGTTGTAAAGTAGTAATATACGGTAGAAAATTCAGGCCCTATGTAGAGTATCAATCTGCTCTATCCCAGGTGGGATTCAAGTAGCCAAACGAGTTAGAGGAACTGTGAATAATTTACAGATTAGTGTCCAGGGCAGATCCCTTCAAGAAGAGACTCATAGGAGTCTCGGGTTCCATTTGCATAGTTAGATGGATGTTAAAAGCCTGGTCCCAGTGAGACTCGGGGTTTCAATGAGGCTTAGGTTCCCAAGATGGAAATTGGGTGCCCAAACTGCTGACATGCTTTAAAAAATCTCATGAGGTCTCTTCACCTTCTGTTGCCTGATGCTCTTCAGGATGTGGCAGAAAGTCATTTGACATTCTTGGAAACATTATCCACTTCTTACATGTGCCCAGGTTGACACATCACCACCAGATGACAGGTTTTCTCAAAATATTTTAAAATAGGTAAATAGATATTTAGTTAGAAACCATATAATGCACTCTTTCTGAGAAATCTGTTTTCCTCTGGTTATTAACCTTAAACCAATAATCTTCAGATTCTCTCTAAATAATTTTGAACTCCATAAGAGCATCTCTTTTCTACAGCTGCACGTCTATTCCTGGATATTGTAATGTGGACTTATAATGGGCAGACTAGGATCCCTGCAGCCCAACAGATTTAAGTTTCCAAATTCCCACTCAAAGGATGTCTGAGGTTTTGCAGTTAAAACTGTGGCTGCACCAGGTTCATCACTTCTTTTAAAATATGGGCTTAGGCATGCCACTGCAAGCACTCCCCCTCCAATGCTGGGGGTTTCTTCATCTCTTCTGTTAAATCAGTGCTAACGAACAGAAAATAGTTCAAGATAACATTACTTAGAAACAGAAAATATGAGATGGGACACAGCCCTGTAGTCTGCTGTACTTGTACAGAGCGGGGAAAAACAGATTCAAGGTCATCTGTCCAGGCCTGACTATATATTTTACACTAAACAGAAATTAGATAAAATGCATGCACTAGCTGGGAGCAATTACAGAACCAGGGCTTCACTTTTTGGAGGTGAGCACCCCAACCAGCACATCGCACAGCCCCTCATTGCTGTTATTGGCTAACCTAACTCTGTCCTCCTAGCTGTTTGGTAGCACAGGTTCAGCAAGAACAGGGGAAAACACCCCTTTCATATCAGCAATTTTAGGCACTCCCATGGGAGAATGACCCGGCCTGGGAAGGGAATTGAGCCCCCATTTTCCACCAGCTGCCCAAGCTGTAGGCGTCTCCAGCTCTTCTTACTGGTGCCTTCTGGGCAGCTCCAGCAGCAAACGTCTTCTTCCCCACTATGCCAGCTGGTTGTTCTGGTTTCCATTTCAGAGCAGCTAGCTCTTCTCAGACACTGAGCCTTTTATCCCAGACCATTTACTGTCTCTGGACTTAGTTTTTGGTTCTTACTGTTTAAACAATATTTCTGACTGAAATAGTAACTGACACCTCTCAAAACCTGGATGCAGGCGAGGCCCTGGCTTTGTGTCACATATAATTGCATTGGCCACAAGGATGGATATAATAATTAACGTAAAACATGGAAATGAAAAATAGGCACTCCTGTTTCCATCCCTAAGTGTGTGAAGCAAGGAGCTGGAAGGTTCAGACTTTCATTCTGCTCTGTGATAAGCCAAAGTGGAAATTGTCCCAATCTTAATACAAACAGGGCATCTCATCCCAAAAACAGAAGTTTCTTGGGTGAATAAAGGCTTAGTGACATCAACCATTGCTTTTGCTTCACTGACCTAGTATAGCGCATAGGAAGACTTTTTAAATGCAAGTACACTTAAGAAAAAAGAAATAAGTTCCTCCTGTACTTATCTGCCAAAATCCACATTCAGGATTTCATCCTTTCTCACTGCAATTAAGGATCTCACTAGCATATAAGACTGTCAATTTACTTAATGCTCAGGTATCAGTGGCATAGCATTTATTAGAGAAAGAAACACCTGCACTCAGGACCTGTGTCGTGGTTTAACCCCAGCCGGCAACTAAGCACCTCACAGCTGCTCGCTCACTCCTCCCTCAGCGGGATGGCAGGAAGGGAATTGGAAGGGTAAAAATGAGAAAACTCGTGGGTTGAGATAAGAATAGTTCAATAATTGAAATAATAATAATAAATAATAATAATATTGTAATGAAAAGGAAAATAACAAAGAGAGAGAAATAAAACCCAAGAAAGACAAGTGATGCAAATGAACACAATTGCTCACCACCAACCGATGCCCAGCCAGTCCCTGGGCAGTGGCTCCCCTGCCAACTTTCCCCCTAGTTTTATTGCTGAGCATGACGTCATATGGTGTGGAATATCCCTTGGGTCAGTTTGGGTCAGCTGTCCCGGCTGTGTCCCCTCCCAACCTCTTGTGCACCCCCAGCCTGCTCGCTGGTGGGGTGGGGTGAGGAGCAGAAAAGGCCTTGACTCTGTGTCAGCACTGCTCAGCAGTAACGAAAACATCCCTGTATTATCAACACTGTTTTCAGCACAAATCCAAAACACAGCCGCATACTAGCTACTATGAAGAAAATTAACTCTACCCCAGCCAAAACCAGCACAACCTGGCAAGGAAAGTGCAGTTTAGTCCTGTTTTAAAATTAGTAATTATCTGGAAGCCCCTGTACAGCTCTGTTCCCGAGGAGAAAAACAGTGTTCAAACTCACATGAAAGGAAAGGACCCTCAAATAACATTGATCCTGCCACTATCAATTCAAGTTAAAAAAAAAAATCCTTGTGGATTTGGTATGGGGATGAAGCATGCAGGGGCCTGGGCTGACTGTCCCATCTCCCCCTCCAGATTTCCAAAGCATACATTAAGGAAGGGAAGGGAAGGGAAGGGAAGGGAAGGGAAGGGAAGGGAAGGGAAGGGAAGGGAAGGGAAGGGAAGGGAAGGGAAGGGAAGGGAAGGGAAGGGAAGGGAAGGGAAGGGAAGGGAAGGGAAGGCAAAGGGCACTGGTGCTTGCAAGCACAGTACCATCTCCTTCCACACCCCTCAGAAGCAAAGCTGATGGGATTTCATCCTTTCCGTCCGCTAAGGGGAGGAGAGAAATGGACCATAGAAATTAGAACTGAGAAAGACCACTAGGTCATCCAATCCATTTCCCTGCAAGCGCAAGATTGTTCCCTGTGGTGCGTTCCTGAGTGCTTTTTCCGGTCTAGATTTAAATTAATCAATTAGCAATGGGGCTTTCAACACTACCTTGGGAGACCATTCTAGTCTAACAGATCTCGTTGTTAATAATTCTCACCAGTTATTCAGCCTGACTTTTATTTTCTGTGATTTCATCCCAGGTCCTCAGTTACACTGCCCTAAGTTGCCCATTTAGTACCCACCTGTCTCCTTGGGGTTTGCACCCTTCAGGTACTCAGAGGCACTTATACCACTTTCATAGGTGCCTCTTAACAAAGGTTTACATATTTAATTTTTGTACTCTTTCCTGCTGGGTCACTCTCCTCTGCAGCCCTCAACAGTTTCTCCCCTGTTTTCTGATTCACCTCCACTTTGGCAACATCCTCTCCATTCTTTTCTGGGCTGGGAAATTCTCCCTGTGAATGAGACTTACTGGAAAGACCTGCATAGGAACATCTTGCAAAATGGATTAGTGCAAGAGTCCTTTTTCAGGCATCCAATGATGTGATTGAGCTGTTCAAAACTGCCTTGTGTTGGAAAGGGATTTTTCTTCCAGAGGAACTGAATTTGGAATTTGTTCACAAAGAAACACCCCATGGTATTGGGGGAAGTTTACTGTGCCTGGCTGTGAAAGGAGAGCCACAGCCACTCTCAGACAATACCCTGCACAGAGGGATCAGAGATCAGGGTAGAGAGGACTGCACCTCTGCCCCTGCTCGTTCACTGACGAAGATGAAGAGCACTGCAGAGAATAGCCTTCCCCAGGCAGCGCAGTCAGAGGCAGGATTACCCAACACATTAATAAAGGAAGAAAATACGAGGCTTTCAGAGGCTCCCTCTACACCCTCTCTTTCTACAGAAATACAATATATTCATTTTCACATAACTCACAGTTTGACGTCAGGAAAAGAAATCCCTGCGCAACTCCAACATTACGTTCCATTTATACCCCTAAATATCTTTAACCTCACTGCTCGCAACTTCTTTATTCCTAATATTTGCTAGCTATGTATTTGCCCTCTGTTCAGACTTCTACTATTACATTTCATAAGCCCTTAACATGCTTCTTCCTTCCCAGTTTTTTGGTCAGCCGCTTCTTCACATCAGCTGCTCCCATCCACCTCAGGGCTGCTCCTCGGGACACCCAATTGCGAGCTATGGGATACAGCCAAGGTGCTCACTGAAGTCCCAGGCTCCTGTTTGTCACTAAAATGATCACAATCACCACCACTGGTACAGCAGAAAATGGAGGGGAAAAAAATGAGCTGCAGCAGAGTCTTTATGGCTGGCAGATAAATGCATACTGTTAATAGCTATATGCACACTGTTAATCATGCCTGCTGTACACAGGCAATTATTCTCTTATGGCTACGTATTAATTTTTTTTGGAGTCGCAAGTGTGGTTTTGATCTCCGTGCAGAGCTGGAGACAGCAGAGCTCCCTGTGTCAGGAGTGCATATTCTACATTGAAACTGAAGGGCAGGGTACACCATGCCACAAACACCAGTCCCTCGATCCTCAGCTCCCTCCTCACACATGCATCTTGATTTCACTCCTCTTGAAACCTCAGAAAAGAGTGGGTTGTAGATGCATCACCAAGTTATGGGGCAAATAGAGGGAGCCCAGGCTGACGGACCTGGGTAAACGGATCCCTCACTTCTAACCATAGACCTACCCCTGCGCAAGCATTAACAAACAGGGACAACTGTTTCAACTCCTTTTCAGAGAAACATGTCCTTTTCCAGCTTTTTTTTCAAGGAGGAGATGGGGAGAAGAGCTATTTGCCTCTTTTGCAGAAGTATTTTGCGTGGGACATTGCCCACGCCCAGGGCGGCGAGCACAGCCCGCAGCCTGGCGGTGCAGTCCCCCACAGGGCTCTGCACCAGCTCGGGGACCTGCCTTGGGGCAGTGGGGCACAGGACTGTGCCCACAGCATGTCCCCACAGGCAGCTTTTCCAGCATCACTGCCCTTTCATGTCTTGACCGCCTCTTATTACAAAATTAAAGCCATTCTAAGGATGTGGTAGAGCTGCCAGGGAAGAAGATAACAGAAAATAATGTAGGACTTGTCAGTGCTATGTAGCATCAAGACATTTTCCTTTCCCTAAACAAACCTGAAATGGAAACCTGAACTTATTCAGCTATGAGTAGAGGGTATCAAAAAAAAAAAAAAACAAAAAACAAAAAAACCACCTCCTCTGTGATCAGAGCTCTATTAAGCTGCCTTGAAAATTATTCCAAATACACTTTTTTGCAGATAACAATAGGCAATGCTTTTGACTGATTTGTTAAAAAAGGTAAAGAAAGAGCATAAAATTATTGCTTATCAGAGAGAGAAGCAGCACCATTTGAAACAACATTAAATTGTACCCCCTGAATTATTCACAAAGGCTGATGTTACACTATCATTATTTCTGGCTTTCCTTTTTACCGCATAGGATTTTGTGTCAGTTGTCTCCAACCCAATAAAAGAGGTGGAGTTTTTTTAATTAATCAAACATGATTTTTCTGATTACTTTTTCTAATTTAAAATGAATATATTCCAAGCAGTGAGTTGTCTTCACAGTGTCATGTTGAAAAAGGAGATAGATTTCATTACCACTAGCAGGGTCTAAAACATGCAGCGAAATAGGTGCTTGCATACTGACTGGTGTTTCTCTACGTGTTGCGACAGCTGCTGAGAAGGCAAAGTGTGATCCCAGTTGTATGCTGGCATTAGCAGTTGCAAACTCCATCTCCATCCTGTTCAATGTGAATTAAGCCACTGAATTCCACAGAAGTTCTCCGATAGAGAGCCTGTGCGATTCAGATTTCGTGTCAGCAAACGCAGTTTTCTGATTGCACGTAACAGTCAACACCTCTTGCAATTACCTAGTGATTTTCCTTTTTTCAACACATAAATACGCAGGGCTATGAATTCTGTATTATGGAAGTTCTTAATCATAGCACACTAGAAGTGAGAGTAACTCTATTAAAGTCAGTAGAAACATTGTTTAAACTAGCCAAAACTCTCTGGTTTTATTGGTACAGCTGTGTCTCGAAGCAGATGGGTGTAGACAGTTTGCGTTTATGGACACGACTGACTTACTTACTTAAAAGCACAGCTCATAACTGTAGTCCATAAGATGTCAGCCAGTTCTCCATATCCAACTTATCTGCTGAGCAAACCTTCATATTTTTTCTTGCTTACTGTCTCTTCTGTCAGCATCTTTCTGAATCATTTCTATTGCAAGCTTTGTGGCTGCAGGACTGATGTTTTGGGAGATCATGTAGGGAAGACAGCACTGTTTGCTTTATGTGTGTAATAGCCCAGCCCGAGGCAATATGACCACCCATGAATATATTAGCTTTAATACAATTATCCCTAATTGTTGTGGGGAAAAAACTGAAAAAATTACCTCAAAAAGCTTAAACATCAGGAAAAAAACATCAGGCACTACATTTGCTCTGCTTGCCATCTTATGATTTGAGGAGTTTTGATTTGCACGTGGTATTTGGTTACTTACAATAAGAGAAATCTTCCCACAAGCAGCTGCCTGCAGTGTAGAAAGCTGTAGTTCTGCCTGCTGTCTACAGGTCTTCAGAGTTCATGAAGAGAAGCCGGTAATATTGAGGTGTAATTCAGACTATACAAAAGCAAATAACTAAAACAGGCCAGATGAATCACCTCCCAGGAAAGTTCCTCTCCATTGACTATAAAGAGAGGCTACAGCAATTAGCTCAGCTACAGACATCTAAACTCTAGTTATCCAGAATAGCTGAAATGAATCCCACCGCTGATGTCAGCAAACTGAAAATGGCTTATAATAAAACCCATTTTCTTTTCAACGGCTCAGCTATGACGTGAAAGTCTGGACTATCACTGACACACAAAAAATGAACATTAGCAGGGTCGAAGTCCCCCCTGCCTGGCTGTGAGAGAAGACCCTGCCGGCTGGACCCCGTGGCGGGGGGAGGCAGGCTTTCAGCAGAGCACGAGAAAGGCTGATTACCTCACCAGGTCATTAGACTGAATCTGTGATCAAAGACAGTGAGTCATTTATGGGTACATTTTTGTTCTATAATACAACTAATTAATTGGCAGAATTTTTGAAAATAAAACATGGCGAATCCCCTTCCCTCTCTCCCAGCTGTTCCCATCACGTCAAGACGGAGTTAGCCAGGACCCGGCCGGTATGCTGACACAGCTCCCCAATTTCCTTTCCCCTGCTCCATTTCCTTTTCAAATTGAAAACTATTAGGACTCTTTAGGCAAATAATAGAAACCTAATGCAGGTGCCTGTTATAAATCGTTCGCTAGTTACTTTTAACCTAATGTCTCCTCAAACATTACTTCACAGAAGACAGCGAGGGAAAGAAATGCCTCATGAACTCTGACAATCGGTGGGTCAGGAGTTAAGGTCATAATAATGTAGCCCATTTCTTCTTGCTTGTCAAATGACAAACACAGATAGACCCCTGGGTCTTTCATCTGAGATTGACTCCCCTCAGTAAAAACATGGGTCTTGCCAAGAGCAATCCTTATCTAGGATCATACCCTGCTGTACACCCCGAAGCAGGAAAGGTGGCATACAACTGATGGTGCCCGGTTAGTGCTAGTTTAGGATTTTGACACACCCAACGCTGTAGCTTTCCTAGGCACTACCTGATGATGTGCTCGGTCTAGATCTGCGACACTTCTGAGGTTAAATTAGTCAATGTTTAGGAGGCAGCTTGACATTCGTAAATAGAAATCACTTGAGAAATTTGAAGTATTCTGCAGGCAAAATAAAACAGGAAGTAAACATTAATGACAAGAGTTAGCAATGGCTGGGTTTTATGCAAAATATACAAATGTACAGAAGTGCCTATTAATTCTGAATCACTGCAGCAAGTATCTAGGCTCAAGAGTTGGAAATGCTGCCTGAAATGCCAATGTGATCAGTCAATGTTAAAATTTGCCTTCATCAACTAGGCATCACGTGTCTTATTCTCAGAGATAAATTCCTCCTATGTTCACTGGAAATAATATCAAGCATTTCACAGGGGATAAACCTCCAACTCTGTGTATGTACAAAACAAGGCATCCAAGAGGAGAATCTGTTAGCATATATGCTCCTGAACACATCGGGCAACTGTCAGGTTGTTGGAAGTATTTCTTATCATGCTGGGTGCCCTCACATGCAGCGTTGAACGGTGCTGCGTTGGTCACAGATCACTTTCCCCATTTGGCTCCCCAGTGAGGTGTAAATATTTCACAGCTAATGCATAAGTCATGTACACCTGTGTTTCTGAGTGCCATAGTAGTGAGACATAACTCTTGGGTATTTCTGAGCATAGAGGAACATGGATTATTTTCTGCCATTGCAAATGCAAAATACATGGAGACTTTTAATGTTTAACACTCAGACCAGTTCTGCAAATTCTTGGAAACCATTGCCTCCAGCCCTGGGCAACATCTAAGTGATGTTCTGCAAACACGTACAGCTTGCCAGGACTGGCAGACACCCCAGGCTGTGACCACACGTGACTACCTACTGGGGCCCCATATCACTGAAAGCCAACATATGGAGTTAATTCACCCAAAAATTAACATCCCAAGCACACTTGCTATTACTGTACGGGTGGACATTGTGATAGCAAACATCATCAGAGGCATTCGTACTATTGCTGCATCAATAGGTGTTGGGTGCCTTTGTGTTTAATTTCTTAAGAAATCCAGACCTCAGAGAAAATCCTGGGTGCATTCATAATCTTACACTCATGTTAGAAAAGAGAAAGAGTTAAGCTTATTTATGGATAAAATTATTGAAATAATAAAAGGCATCACACCACGCACTGGACTGATTGGGAGGAGTGAGTTAAGGTATAGCACCTGGAGAGGATGGCTTCCCCAGGTGGTTTGCTCTGTATTGGCAGAGCCTAGTGCTTTGACCAAGAGGTGAAGGGGGAGACAGGGAGGCACATTAGGGGTATGCTAATGTAAGGAGAAGGAAGCAGTTGGTCTCACTGCCCTGAGAAGGAGTATTGACGGAGGTCCTCAGGTGCAGGATGGCAGATGGAGAAGCTCATGCATTTCTGAATGAGGGAGTTGCCTCTTGCTGGTGTACTTCTGCTGTGCTGAGGAAAATAAAACTCTGTGTACATTGGAAAATAAATAACATAGAACCAAAAAATAGCTGGTTCTTATCATGAACCTTCCAGCCAAGGAAAATACTATATACTGTTCAGGAAAGTACACGCTACTTCCTGAGATGCTGAGTGGGATTCAAACACCTCTGTTGCAGGCAGCGCCTCATGAAATGTTTGGTGTTAGTCCATGTGAAGGATACAGTTAGCTAGATGGCCATGTGTCTGATCTAAGAGACCTATTATTTTTCTCATGAAAGCAGTGACCCTAAAGCAAAGTGACATGAAAGCAATTCTAATGTACAGAGTATAAATACCTTTCTTTGAAGGGAAGGAGCCATTTGTCCACCTCAACTTTTTATCTAGTAATAAAGCTGGAATAAACACAAACATTTTGTAATTGCATTTCTCCACTGCATTCTCCCACGTGCTCTCATCTTCACCTCTCAGCTTTTCTAGATTGCCAGCTCTTTTTTTTTTTTTTTTTAATACTCCCAAGCACTCTGTTAGAGCCACATTTCTAGTAACAAATAGAGATTAAACTTCTGGCACAGGCATACAGTGATGTGTATGTCACTAGTGATGTCACTAGTACCTAGAACAACTTCTGTCTGAGACTGTTATAACTGGGGGTCAGGTGTGATTAACTGAATTTTTCACAATTATACCTCTCCTACAAATGTCACAATGCTGCAATGCCACAATACTACTAAACCTTTTGAGCTACTGATGTAGCTATCATTTTGATATAGGCATGAGATAACTTTGGTATCATTTGCTATTATATACATTAAGCATGGCAACAGTGCTGTAGCATGTCATCCACCACTAGTGGATGTGTGGAGATTATGAAGTATTATTGGTCCTATTTACAAACTAGGACATCACTGACAGCACCAGCCCTTTATGTTTAAAATATACTTTCCTTCTCCATTCAGCTGTTTTCTCATATCACACCAATGGATCTTACGAGGGAACATGGCCCCAAGCATGGTGCTTCCAACTCAGAAAATCTCTGCAATTTCTTGTTTTTTCTACGACTCAATAAGCTTCATCATAAGAAAAAAATAATATTGCTGACTCTATAAAATAATTCCTAAAGCTTTTCTACAGCTAAAGTAACATCATAGAAACAGCATCACCATGGCCCATGGTGAGATTGTTTCCATTCCCCCTACGGGTACTTGCAGCCTCAGGCCTGTCTTAGTCAATGACTCATCAGACTTTGAGGGCTTGATTCGGTTGCTTAAACATAGGCATCCATTTCCACTGAGTCACCTTATGGATGTCCATGTGAGACATGTGAGGAGGGCACAGCACCCCCTGGACACCCCCACCTTCCTGGAGCAACAACCAGAGGTTAGGCAGGGCACCGAGGGCATCTCAGGTGACACTACATGGGCACAACCATGCCAACACCAGCAGTCTGACTTGCTATACTGTACATGTGTTTGCCTACACACAGTCATGTACAACTGTCAAACACAGTCTAACACTCTTAGGCTACTTCATCACATCTAGAGGAAGCACCTGTCAGCCAGAAAAGTCCTTTTTCCTAAGAGTTGTTCCCCTGTTCTTTGGTATTCAGAGAGATGTGTCCTGAAATGTGCTGTTCAATAGGTGATTTCAGTTTGGGCTCAGTTCATTCTTAACTGTTCTTTGAAATTGTCCACAGGGCTGAATGAGCTACATTTTAGAGCGAAACCCTGTTGAAGTCTGTAAGCATTTTGCCACTGACTCCAAGGAAATCAGGCTTTAATCCTAGAAAGTGTCTATCTGGACCAAGAAAGGCATGTCTTTCAGTTGCCATCACCATTATCTGGAGAGGCAATGGAGGAACAAAGCTGCTCTCAGTGATGAATGCTCCATCCCTGGGACCACAGTGGAAAAGGCACCAATGTAGCTGCTCTTGGAGAAACAAAAAGGAAACAGGACTGAAAGTCAGATCTGTTTGTTCTCTGAGATTTTTAAAGAGCAGCTCCAGAAGTGTTATTTGCATTTTATTTAGTACTTATAGTGCAACAGCAATGAAACCTAACATTACAGGGAGTGTGTGTTCCCACCAGAAAATGTCTTCAACAGCTCATAAAAACCTGGCTATTTATCAGCACTGCAGGAGATCTTTATTACCTCCCTACAGCATGTGCTCTCCTATGATGCAGTTATTGATTTAACAAGTAAAATTCGTGGCAAGCTTTTATCTTGGAATTAGCAGCAAGACTGAAATAGAGCTCTTATTATTCTAATAACACAGAGATGTGAGATACCTGCATATTCCAAAGGCCATATCATCACTTTTACAAGCATCACATTAGGACTGTCTGGGCTGCCACATCAAAGCGTGGGCTGTGAGATCTTTAATAATTATGATATCGTACTCACCCCCGGCAATTTCACAACCCTTTTGTTTTTCTTCCTACAGGTTTGGACATCAGGCAAGCTCAGGTTATTGTGCTGTCATCGGGTACCAAATGTATAAATGGGGAATACATTAATGACCAAGGGCTTGCAGTCAACGACTGCCATGCAGAAATCGTGGCAAGAAGGGCATTTGTTCACTTCCTCTACTCACAGCTGGAGCTACACTTAAGGTAACTGAATTCTGTTGATGCTTAGGGAATGTTATATGGCCTTCAGTAGAACAGATCCATCCTCCGAGCATTTGAACTATTTGTTTCTTTATGTTGTTGTTTTTGAGCCTTTGGCTGATGAAGGACCAATACACTGCACAGAAAAAATTGAGAGAGTTAGATAGTCTACAGTGTTGGGTCATGAGCTCCTTTACTTCAGCTGATTTTCTTTCAGTAGCTATTAGATATGACTCATAAAGTTGGGTTTATGAAGCCTGATGATTTTGTACAAATCTTTACGTGCAGGCTTATTAGCATCATTCATTGGCCAGGGACTGAAAGGGGGTCATTTTGCTCACTGCAGACATTTTTCTGTCTTCCTTGCTGCTGCTGAAATATCTCTAGGAAGTGATTTATTGATCATTAATGCCTTCATTGACTCACTAGACAACCAATGAGTGTTAACAGTACAGTAAACTTTGTGCCAAAGTGCAAGATGCTATCACTCACTCCTTCTTTATGATGTTTTAAAATGTTATAGCGTGTAGAGTCATTACAGAGAAATTATTGTTTCCGTCTTCAGCCAAACCCACCTTGTTACCATTTAAATAGTTAATGGGTCATACACTGCCTGGAAGCTGGTAACAAGTAGGGTACCGCAGAGGTCTATCCTGAGACCTCGCTAATCATGACTATCGACAATCTGGAAAAGGCTATGTAGTGCTTGCTTATAAGCTTTGCAGAGGACACCAAATTGTGGGGAGGACCAGTCAATATGCTTGAGGGCTGGACTGCCATCCAGACAGGCTGGAGGACTGGGCCAGCAGGAACTTTGACAGAAAACTCAACAAGGACAAACAGAAAGTCCCACGCTGAGGAGGAAAGAATGACCTGCAGCAACACAGTCTGTAGCCTTATTGGCTGGGGAGAAGCTCTGCTGAAAAGGCACAAAGTTTGTAGGCAAACAGCAAGCTGAATGTGACACAGTAGTGTGCCTGGCAGCAAAGAGGGTCAACAGGATCCCGGGCTGTATGAAGAGTCAGTCAAGGGATGTGATCATCCCCCACTACTCAGCACTCATTGACCACATCTACAATACCATGTGCAGTTTTGGGTCCCCCAATACAGGAAGGACATCACCAGAAGCAGGTTCAGCAGAGGCCACCTGGATGCTCAGGGGCCAGAGCACTTGGCCTGTGCGGAGGGGCTGAGGGAGCTGGGCCTGGTCAGCCTGGAGGTGGGATGGCGGACCCAGAAGAGCATATGTCAACAATACAATGGATCTGGCATCTTTACCAAGGTGAAGAAGATGACAGACAACAGGCTCACACTGAAACAAGAGAAGCTCAGTCTGAATATTAGGACACACTGTCCCCATGGAAATAGGCAAGTAGTGGAACAGGTCACCCAGCAGGCTTGTACAGTCTCCCTCCTGTCTTGGAGGTTTTCGAAATCTGAGTGGATAAAACACTGAGCAACCTGGCAAACGGCTCTGAGTGGGAGGTTGTGCTAGAGACCTGAGGTCTTTTCCAGCCTGAATTATCCTATGATCCTATGAAAGCTGAGCAGAAGTGAAGCTGAGGAGGCATTTATTATATGGAAGGAAGCAAGGAATGAAGCAAGGAAAGAAAACAAACAAAACCCCCCTTATCTATAGATCATTCTTCTGCCCTCCATCCTTGCTTGCATTTTCACATAACTTCATCTGAAGGCCATTAACTTCAGTGCAAAAACTCCCTTTGACTTCAGAAGGTTTTGCATCAGGTCACAGACACAAGGATTAACCTGAGCAGGATTGTGTGTTCTTGTGAGCACCTATGATACTGTTGCACCAAAGCAGCGGTAATAGGAATAATGGTTATTTTCACTTCAGGCTGGGGTTGAAGGCAAGAGAGTATATTGAGTAGATGAGCTTGACTAACAAAGGGGGACAAGAGCCTTGAATGGTTTAATCAAAAACAATATTCTCTCTATTTCAATCTGAATTGCTTTCAAGTTTATATTAAATGATTATGTTTTCAGCAGTGTAGCAGCCTTAGTACTTGCTTTGTGCTACGGTCTCTTGGGAAACAAGTGCTACCAATGTATCTTAAACTATTGTATTGATCCACCTCCCTAACATGTTCAGTCATATTATTATTTTATTTGGATCAATGTTAACAGTCTTTTGTTAAGAGAATCCTCAGTGCAGCACAAGCTCTGTTCGCAATAACTTCAAATCACTCTGTGTTCAGCCAAGAGCAGACACCATTTCTTCCCTGACCAGCACACACGATAAAAATCTCAACCAAAATTGTCAAGGCTAAGCACCTTTGCAAGACAGAGCTGGAGATATTGTCAAATCAGATTTTGCTTTCTTATAGTCCATGCGGAAGCAAACCTGTGTGTTGTAATATATTCTTCAATTCTAGTATTTATTGCTACACTCAGTTTTATGCCATTGTTGGGAGCTTTGTCATATGGCAAGCAAATGGGGGTGCTCAAAATGAAATGACAAACACATTTTGTGCACATTGCAGTCAGATTTACCCTTTTTCTCTAGAAAAAGAGAGACAACTCTCACTGGCAGAGAAATCGCATGGTGCTACCACATAGGTAAAAGGACACATTTTTTAGGACAGACATGTTAACTCAGCTCCACTGGGACTCCCTGCACACCAGCTCCTCAGGCTTGGGGGAAACACAAACATGGTTTCTACATTGTTATGCATTTGCATTAGCCTAGCACAAATTAAAGTTCTCTCCCAGATCAGGAATCTGTTGTACAAAGTCGTATATGAACCGAGACCAAAAAGATGATTCCCTAACCCAAAAAAAGAATGAAAGCATAGTTCTTGCCTCAAAGAGCTTAAACTTTCCATTCCTCCCTATGGAACAGGCAAGTTTGTTCTGTGGAGAGTATTCCCTATTTTCCACGTATCTTCCTCCCACCAAGTCTACCTGCTCAAATTGATCTCTGCAGCTGGATTTCAAACTTCAGGAACTTCTAGCACAAGAATTTTTTTTCTATATAATGCTGTCCTTGAAAAGGAACCACTTTTCCAGAATTTACAACTACTGCCATTGACCTCAGTGAAAGCAAAACATGTACTTGCCTGAGTGTAGCATGAAGGCTTCAGAGAGCAGGGACAAGCAGGCTGGAGAAAGCAAGGGCCAGGATAGATAATTAATGGCCAGGAGAGATGGATGCACTGAGTTGACACGTTACTTGAGATGTCTAAAAGCCAGTCAAGTGTGAACTAGATCCCCAAAGCTCCTTTTATCACCAGTGGATGGGCATCTCTGGAGTGGGACTCAGCAGACCTATTCAAGTATCTATTGTGTCTGAGATGAATTGCCATGTACTGGGGCAAATTTTTTCCATTTCTATAAAGAGAGCATAGGGTGACTGCTTCAGATATTTAAACTGTAGAACAATCTCAACCATAAGCCAAAGTTGCAGCAATATGTAAATTACATTTTTTTTCCTTCTCTTCATATTGCTAAATGTTAGAGGTGTGACTTTCCTGACTTTTCTTGGGAAAGAGAGTTCCAGAACGGGAACTTTATCCTCTCTAAGAAGCAAGAGTGACAAATACTTCAAAAGGAAACTTTCTTTCAACAATTCATTGTCTAGAGCTTGAGTTAAATAAAAGCTAAAAGCACAACTAAAAGCTGGCAGCTTCTAACCAGTCTGATTAAAAGCCTTAGCCCTCCCAGATTTCATTTTTATGACAACCATAATCCTCCAGTTCTCAAGACTTTCACGAAAAAGATGAAAAGACAAAAATTTTCTGATGTACAAAAGAAGGACAAGAAAGACCTTTTGAGAAGCTTTTTCTAAAAATCACCATCAAAAAGTACACAAATACGATAGTCTGATTCTCTTGCAATGATGGCAGCAAAATTCACATTGATTTCAGTGGCATTATTTATACCAACTGGCCAATAGGGAAGAAAAGAAAATCCAACTCTTCTTTTTTAAAGAAAAATAAAACTAATAGCCTATTCTTAAAACAAATCAGCACCATAGCAGTCTTGCTGCTGTAGTGGCCCTGCAGGTGCCGGAGGGATGATTTTACAAGAAGCTAAGTTCTTCCAGCGAGTCAGAGGTAAACCACTGCTTATTTTATACATAAAAACCAAGGAATAGTCTTCATCCAGCCCAGTTAAGTTTTTTTCCAGGAAAACCAGCTGCTTGTTATACATTTACAATTTCTTACTTTTGTCCCACTAGCCTCTCAATGGACACAGCTCCTTCCATTTTAAGCCTCCTGTTAGTTTCTCTAGGATGCCATGCTGTAGCATATAGTACTAGAAACTTCCCGTACATACATTTACATGATAAAAACAGCTCCTCTGCTTCTCTTTTAGAGAGTAAGGCCTTGTTTCAGCAAAACACTTTGCATATATGAAATCATAAGTACGTGCTTAAATCTTCTTGAAGTCAGCTCAAGACATATGCATGTGTTATGCTAAATAATGAACTTAAGCACAAGATTAGAATTTAGCATATTCTTAAATGTTCCTCTTGAATCAGTCTCAAATCCTAACTCTCCCACAGAAATTCATAACAGGCAAAGGTCTAGGGACAAATTCTGCCCTTTTAGCCAGAATTGGCTCTCTGCCAGCATGTGGAAATGACTCTAATAATGAATGACATTTGTGGGCTCACTGTGGGCTTCTCTCTTCATTGCTTTGTACAGGTGTGTATGGCTGTGCAAAGTGGCATTGCAAAGGCCTGCTACTGCAAACTCATTCTCCCCATCACAGCTCAAAATGACTATCCCAGAGGGAAGGCAGAAGTGTACAGGTTGCTGGGGGAGAAGTGACTTTGCAGAAATGCATCTCATGCTCCACTTGGCCCAGTTTTACAAGGTACCTGCATCCCCCTGAGGTTTGAAATTCCCTAAGACAAGACTTTCTGCAAAGTCACCGTAGATGATATTGCATCCCAAACTCTTTTATAACAATATTCTCAGAGTTTTGTTATTATACCTATTCAACCACTATGCAGGGATGAATCTCATGTTTGAGTTCAGCCCCCAGAAAACCATCCCAAAGGCAGGTCAGGACCATATGTGATACGGAGGATCTCAGCCTCCTGGAGGAAGAGTCAAGCTGCCTTGCCCTCCATCCCTGCCATCTATTTTTAGAGCAGCTGTCTATCACCCAACCCATCAGCCACACTGGTTCCAGACCCTTCTTGGTACTCAGGGAGAGGGAAGAGAGCAAGGTTAATCAGTGAAAAACAATAACCAGTAAAAACAGGATGGGTGCTGATTACTGTGAACTGAAATCCAGCCCAAAGAATGACTGCTACAACCCTACATAGCAACTGTAGTACTACAAGCTGCCCCCCACTTTGGTGAGGTCTAACATAATAATAGCAGGCATTAGGACTGCACAGCTTTGTAGTCTCCCAGCTGATTTTGCAGTGAATTATTTAAAACTAACTGCAATTGCTCTAAAGTCCAAGCAGCAGGACTTACAGGTATTTTATTATTTCAGAGGCTTGTATCAGGGTGATAATATAATTAGTGCAGTTGGGAAATTCCACCACAGCCAGCAGAAAATGAAGGAGTTGCATGTGGCAGCCCCGGCTCGGCAGCCAGTGTGGCTCCCTGTCCCTGACAGGCGAGCTAATGTGCCTGTAAATTCCTCCTGACAGCAAACGCAATCCCGGCATCAAAAAATGACAAAACACCCAAACCATGGAAGAGTGACAGCCAAACAGCTTCAATAGCACAGAGGCTGCACCGGGAGAAAACAGGCAGAGGCAGCTTGGATTAAAGCCAAGGACTTGCTCCGAGGCTGAGTAGAAAGCACCCTTGTTTACACTAACAGGAGACAGAGAAACCAGCAGAAATCGCCTTGGTTAATGGGCTGTCCTATAGTGAATTAAACAGGTAGGATTCTGGCTTATTAAGAGCCTCCTAGGAAAATTATTACCTGCAGGTGCCGTTCTGTTCAGAGATATTCCTGCAAAAAGACCCTTGAGTTTTTGAGGGAAGGACCAGGGCTTCAGAGGGAAAGGAGTCTCATCATAATTTCACTAATCACATTTTCACTTTCAAAATTATAACCATGACCATCACCCAAATGTACGTATTAGAGGCAGCTGTCTGTCAGAGAAATCACCCATGTCTTCCCAAATGTAAATCATCTGAGGAACCACACGGCAGCATAGCCTTAATGCGAGCTATTGCTGCAAACTGCAGGACTGGGAGGGTTTGGCCTCCCGGGCAGCTGTCGCTAATGGAATATGTGCGCTGTGTCCCCATCTAGCTGCTGAACCACTGCAAAGATAAAAGCTTCATCTTAATAAGTATCTTTTTCAACTCAGCTGAGAAAAGCCCGCACAAGTTTTGTCCTCACTTTTCAGGATGACTTCTGATTTCCAAAAATGCCAAGTGACCAAGAAGATGTTGCTGGCTTAGATGGAGCACTCGTAGGTGGCTCTGGTTGAATGGGGAAGAAAAGCAACACCTGGGGAGCAGGGAGGGTTGGCAGGGGTCGTAAAATCTGGGTGCTTCATTAGAGGCCCTTTTCAGTGGAGCATATAAACACGCATCTCAGTTGCAGTGATGTTAATGGGATTTAAACACGTGCCTAAGCACTGTCATGAGCAGAGCTGATTTGTTCACATAAGAGCCTAAGAGAACTTTTCCTTTCTTCATGCACCAGAACCTCTTTAAAATCAATGTGTTTATGCATCCGTGCACAGAAGGAAGGAGATTTACCCTTCAAAAATCCACACTTTTATTATTAGAATATATTCTAGGTAAGCAAGCCAAAAACACTTTGACAGTTTTGACCCTCTTCACACATTTCTTCACTTGGAGAAGCTTATTGTTTTTCTCTTGTTGTCACCAGGCGAAATATATGATGCCAGGTGCTAATAAAAACAAACAAACAGAGGGAGAAAAACAGAGAGAGAGAGAGAGCAGAAAATTTTCTGATTTGGCATGTAACAAATGACCTGGAACCTCTTTTGTGATCATAGCAAACGGCGAGAAGACTGGGAGCGATCAATCTTCGTGCGATTAAAAGAGGGAGGCTACAGGCTGCGGGAGAACATCCTGTTCCATCTGTACGTGAGCACTTCACCCTGCGGAGACGCGCGCCTCAACTCCCCCTACGAAATCACAAACGACTGTAAGAAAAAAAATATCTTCCCTCTCCTTTTTCCCCTTTGCATGGTTTTTTCCTTTTTTTTTTTTTTTTTTTAAGATCAGCCCTTCTTTCTTCGTTTGCTTGCAGAAAATGTGTTTCACTCAAGAGCAGAAACACTGCAAGCTGTGTGGCGGGTGTGTGTCTGTGCGACCAGTGCTTGGTCCCGCATACTGGGGGAAGGTGTGCAGGGAAAATCACAGCTGGGCAAGGCAGTGGGAGACTGCTCTGCGTGCCTGAGGCTCAGTGGCTATGCTAGGGAATACATCCCCAACAGCCTAGCAGGAAATGCAACCCTAACAGTAAATAAATGCCTTGGGAAGGTTCCTCACGATCTAAGAGATACTTGGAGCCACGGCCATGGGCTGGACCAGAGGATCAGGTCTCCAACTGGGGATGCATGGACTTTTCTCAAGGTTTAGGCAGTACATATGGGTTGAAGGGCGGCATTTACACCAAACCTGAGCTGTCCAGGCTGCAGTGGCTGGAGTCTGAGGTAGAGCAATGATATGATACAATACAATACGATACAATATGATATGGTACCCATCCAGAGGGACCTGGACAAGCTGGAGAAGTGGGCCCGTGTGAACCTCATGAGGTTCAACAAGGCCAAGTGCAAGGCCCTGCACCTGGGTCAGGGCAAGCCCCGGTATCAATACAGGCTGGGGGATGAAGGGATTGAGAGCAGCCCTGCCGAGAAGGACTTGGGGGTACTGGTGGATGAAAAGCTGGACATGAGCCAGCACTGTGCGCTCGCAGCCCAGAAGGCCAGCCGTATCCTGGGCTGCATCAAAAGCAGCGTGGCCAGCAGGTCGAGGGAGGTGATTCTGCCCCTCTACTCTGCTCTGGGGAGACCCCACCTGGAGTACTGTGTCCAGCTCTGGAGCCCTCAGCATAAGAAAGACACGGACCTGTTGGAGCGGGTCCAGAGGAGGGTCACAAAAATGATCAGGGGGATGGAACACCTCTCCTCTGAAGAAAGGCTGAGAGAGTTGGGGTTGTTCAGCCTGGAGAAGAGAAGGCTTTGGGGAGACCTTATTGCAGCCTATCAGTACTTCAAGGGGGCTTATAAAAAAGATGGGGGCAGACTTTTTAGCAGGGCCTGTTGCAACAGGACAAGGGGGAATGGCTTTAAACTAACGGGGGGTAGATTTAGACTAGATCTAAGGAAGAAATTTTTTACGCTGAGGGTAGTGAAACACTGAACAGGTTTCCCAGAGAGGTGGTGGATGCCCCATCCCTGGAAACATTCAAGGTCAGGTTGGATGGGGCTCTGAGCAATGGCCCCAACAAGGGACAGGGGACTTGAGAGGTCTGTGGCTTGTTATCACACATGTCCGTCACTCCATGATCCAATGCACAATGTGCAAGGTGCACTCTTATCTCTGCCCTTGGGTATTGCTTCTCATACATGCATTTTACAGTGCTGTAATACCCATAGAGCTGGCTGCTAAACGTACATATAATGAGAAATAGTCCTTGCCCTGACTACCTTGAATGTGAAGCAAGCAAGACAGAAGAATGGATAGAGGAGGAAGCATAGACACAGGAATGTAAAATTAATCATCCAAGGTCACACAATGACCTAACTTCCTCACAGGCAAATCCATCAGACGGTAGTTTCACTCCTGGTTCTTATTTGTACAAGTTATTTATTAACGATTAGGTATTATTCTCCCCAGACTGGAATCTTTTTGTCATGTGTGAAACAGCAGCTCACTGGGGCGAGAAAGCAGAATGCACCTATTCAGGACGGAAATACACTTCCTCACCTGACATGATTTCTACATTCTGTCAGCAGGGTTTATAAAATGAAGAAAAGCAAGTAAATGTTTAAAAAGCAAACAGCAAATTGACAAATTCCTGATGAGGTAATAAAATGAGGAGACATAGCATCATCTTAAAAACAAAATTAAAAATAAAAAAGGAAGTGCCGATGAATATCAAAAATGAATAGTGATTTTGGCCTCCCACTTTATGTGTGTATCAAGAGATATCTAAAAAGTCTTTATATTTGGTTAAAGGCCCTCATGTTTTCCAGAAGGCAGCCTTCCCGGGGCACCCCTTACTTGACATCAGAATTGGAAGCACCAAAATCTGTAATTTTTAAAATGTGGTCCGTTCTCAAGAACAACCAAAGACTATCCAGGATGGATTCTGCTCTTTTATGCCTGAGGAAGCGGGTGCTTTGGGCAGCTGACAGCCAGCGCTGCTTATTGATATGCAGCTGAACCCAGCCCTAGAGGTGAACCATACTTGGCTCATGGATTGCTTCAAAAAGCACATAAATCTGCCAGCTAATGAGGGAATGCTTCTTCAGATAACAGTACATACAGGAAGCTGTGTTTAAAAATACATAATCACGCAACACCGACACTGATACAATAAACTTGTAGGTGGTCACAAAAATACTTTTCATATCAGTTGTTACACCAATTATTCTCCCAATGCAGAAGCTGAGGCAGAAAGGACTGTGTGGCTTACCCAAGGTTACACAGTGATTCCATAGCAGGACATAAATGGGCACTACATCTGGTCTGTATTTCAGTCTTTTAAGGAGATCCCTCTACCTTTGTCCTGTGCTCTTAAAATAATTTAGCACTGTATAAAAAACCATGTTGCCAAAAGCTGTCCTTCAGTGAGATAAGCATTTCCTTTTAGCTCACATTATCCCAGAGACATCTGGGAAGATAAGTATTTTATAATGTTTATCATTCAGATCTTCTCTTTTCTTTTTTTTTTTACTAAAGAAATAACCTTTCTTTCATCCAGTAATGACAAGAAACTCCAGATGAATGCTGTTTCATTTCTTAAACAACAAAGAAGCCTCTCCTAGAGCTAGCACAAGCCATCAAACGTTACTGATTATTCTCTAAAGATGCATTAACATTTAAAAACGGTGTCTCGCCGTGTGGTTTCTGGTTTTGCAAAGGAATATGATAAGCCTTTATCAATATAAGAAGTGAGTAAAATCCACTTCTCAAATCTCCTTCCAAAAATTTCCTATTATCCACCGTGTCTTCCCAGCACCCTCAGGGAGGCCTCACATTTCCTTCTTATGAGCTTTGTTCTGGTAAGGGAGGAGATAAGCTAGCATGCACTTGAAACCCAGTTTACTTCTTACTGGATAGTGCAGGGTACCAAGTTAGCGGCATGTGTAAAAGTCTGACCTTACCGTGGTTCATGTGAACAGCTGCAATGCAGAGGAGAGATCCAGGGAGCCCACACCCATGCCAGGTTCATGCAGGAAAGTAAGATATTAGGGACAAAAAGAGAAAATCTCACATTGATTTGCAATGATGCCCTTCTTGGATCAGAGGTGAGCTGACTTGTTTGTTGATATTTCCTTAGGCAGCTCTAAAAGAGAGGCTAAACCCAGCTGGACCAGGGCTGCTCTCAGCAAGGAGGGGTTTTCTAACTCTTTTTTGGTGCCTGTAGGTCAGGAGACTGGAAGAGCTTATGGAGAGATTCAAGTGAAGTTGATGCTTTGGGAGAGGCTGGTAGAATCCAAGAAAGTAGGAGAGGAAGCTGAGAGTGCAGGAGTGGGTGACAGCGGGAGAGGAGACCAGCCAACATCGGTGGTGTTGCAGGAATAGGAGGCTGAGAAATGCCAGAGGGGTTTCAGACAATTTTGAGAGTTTTTATGGGTTTGTCCTGGCTCCTTCTCTCCAGCCAGTCTCCTTCCCAAGACTCTTTTCTCTTTGTCATTTTCCAAGGTCACCCACAAGGTTGTAGCACAGCTATATGGTGAAGAGACAGCGTGTTCCCAGTGTCCTCACCACTCTCTAATTGCTCCTTCACACACTCAACTACTGCCCTTGCTTCAGTTCAGTGCTGTAGGTCAGGGAGCCTGGGACAACATCTCCTTTTCCAGTACCCTTTGTGTACATCCAAGCAAGGTATGCCTGGATTTCTGACTTCTCCTGAGGGCAGTATCACAGCACCAAGTTAACGTGGGTTTCCTGGAAGTTTCAAAGGGGCTGATGTTTTCCATTACAGCACACACGCTCCAGCTCATGAGGTGGAGCTGCAGCCATGGGGGCAGCTAGCCCTGTAATATTTGTTGCATATTTTACACCTTCTCCTGAATCTAGGGCAAACCACAGAATAATCAAGCCCTTAATTTGCTAAAGTGCCTTCCTAGCTAATTTAGGGCTTCTTGACTCATTGCCTTTTTTTTTAAAGCCTCTTGAAAAGCAAAATGAATTGCTTAAAAAATTGAGCTAATAAATCCTCCACTTCCCCACTCCTCCTTCCCTGGCAGGATTTTACCTCATTGTCCATCTTTCTTCTAGAGATGCGCTCTCTCTTTTTCACTACATGGATTGCCAAAGAGACAAACAGAATTTGCCCCAGGGCTTGTCTCCATTCTTCTCCCCTGGGCCGCTTTTCTGTCTCTTGCTAACATGCTGTATTGCCTTGTACCATTGACTCCTTGATAGCTCCTGTTTTATCCCATGCTCCTTTTAGGTCTGAAACACACCATTGCATCTGCTCCACATGGGGTCTTCCTCCTGCTTGTCTATTAACCTACAGCTGTGCTGAAGCTCTCATGCACACACATTTGACAGAGCTCTCATCTAAACAGAATCCACTTGCAATCACGTGAGCTGGATCATTGCCTTGGTAGGTGGTGTGATGGGGAGAAGATGTGCACTGCAGTTTTCAGAGAAGTTGGGGAACCGAAGAGTATCTGGAAATACAAGTTTGTGCTCTCTACTTCAAGTGTGCTTTCACGGAGCAAACCTGTGCTTTCCCTGCCTGTGACTCTGGCTGCTGGATTTTACATCCCATTCTTGGATAAAATGTTCTGTGTTAACCCCCAAAGCTGGGGCTGCCTCAAAGTGTTGCCCTGCTCACACTGCGACTCAGCACTCTGTTCAGATGGGGCTGACCCAGATTGCATCAGTATATGATCCCCAGATTAGAGTCTCTGAAAGTCATATCCTGAGCAGAGTGGCCGGAGAGGGCCAGGTTCAAACAGAAGCCATCTAAGGAGCCCATCCATCAACAAAAGATGGACACAGATGACCCCCTGTGACTGTCAGGAGACTTTCAGCCCCAGAGCTCTGCATTCA
This sequence comes from Aptenodytes patagonicus, assembly GCF_965638725.1. Classification (NCBI taxonomy): domain Eukaryota; kingdom Metazoa; phylum Chordata; class Aves; order Sphenisciformes; family Spheniscidae; genus Aptenodytes; species Aptenodytes patagonicus. Next base: position 159,952,917 of record NC_134950.1, read on the forward strand.
GGGTCCTGCAGGCAGGTATCAGGATGCAAATACAATGAGGATACTTATGGCACGAGCTGGGCTAAAATCCCTCCCAAAAGCATTGAGTTTGGTTAAAGTTATTGGATGTGCAAGGGGAAGAAATTTGTGCCTTTCTTCTGCCAATCCTATGTTTTGTTTAAATGGACAAATTTTGTTCTTGTGAGTAGATGAAAAGGGGGGAAAAGCATTTCAAGAACCATCTAAATAACTCAGTCATCTGAAAAGAAATTGGGTATCTGTAACTACAAGAAAATGCAGGTCCTAACAGATTGATATACTGCCCTTGTTACAAAAATCAAGGGTAACCATAGGTCATCCCTTGGACTTGGACATTATTATTTGTTTCCATTGTACAAGTGCTCCCAGGTATCGTATCACTCCGTTGTGACTGCTGGCCTGCTGCAGCTTGGGAGACCACATTGGAAGTTCATAGCTAGCCAGTGCATGGAGCAGCTTCCTCCTAGGTTGTAAAGTTGATTTTATGCTGATGAATGGCCCGTCTGTGGAACTGGGATGAAGGTGCATTATTTTCCTATTTTGCATATGACTGAGCAGAACAATACCTTGGGGGACCTCAGAACAAAATTATCACAGAGAACCATGCCCAGAAGTAACACGAAAGAAAAAAAAATGCACACAGCACTGTAGGCTGTAATGCTGAACACTGCCTCGGGAGAAATAATCCTAGCACTGGATGAATTCTTGTGGTCAACCTAGATTGCTTTGTCTTGTAAAGGATGCTGCAGAAATTGCAGACGCAGCATGAGGCTGTTGGATTACTTCAGGGGCTAGGGAACTGGTTATTAAAGGAAGTAAGGAGAAATTGTACTTTCACTTCATTAAGACTAAACTGGGATGGATCCAAAAGGTTTGGGTTCAGGGTGTGAGCACAGCACCCTTTGTCAGCCTCCTTTGAGATCAAGTCCTGTTGAAGCGAAGGCCCCTTCATGCTTGCGCCACTGACACAGCCTCAATTTACCCAAGTAAATACAGAGGAAATGTAAAAACTTTCTACAGTTAACTAGGAGCTGGCCTGTCAAGGAGCTTACGTCCCTGCTTGGGTCTGTTAGCAGTCACCAGTTTTATAAGTAATTGCCTTGTTTTCTAACTCAACCCTCCCAGGCTGCTGAAATGCTGTTTCAGAGTGCAGCTGCTTTCACTCGAGTTAACTTGGTAGGGAAAGGACAGTCACAGGGCTGTCCCCTCTGGTTAGTGCTCTCCATCACCCGTGGCTGGGAGCAGAGGTGAAGTGTGCTCCTGGCCGGGATGGGCAAAGATGAGAGCAGAGCCCAGCCCAGGTGTAGTGGCCCTCTGTCCCCGCGAGCACTGCAGGTCTGAGCAGTGGTCTGATTTAGCTCAGGGCTTCCCAGGTGTGGAGGTGGTGCTGCATGTAGCCAGTTCAAAGATTTCTCCCCAACATCCAACATAAGTCCATGCTGGGACTGTGGAGGAGCCTTCTTTTTCTGGGTAAGGTGGGCAAAGGGATTTCAGGAGAAGGAAATGTGGCCGAGAGGGATCAGTGGGACCCTGGTACAGGACAGCTATGGTGAGGATGGGAAAGTTTGGCGGGGAAGGGGGTCTGTGATGTTCAGCTTTGATGGGGGGAGTGGGCAAGAGACAGCAACGTAAGGCTGTCGCGGATGGAGTGAAACTGCACTTCACTCGTAAGAGAGAAGCAACAATACTTTATTGATAGAAAACAGTGAGTTAAAGCGTGAATTAACAAAGTTCAATGGTAAATGAGACAGTGAACAAGATTCGATGGCAAGGTACACTTGATTATTTACTGCATAGAGGACAGGGTCAGACATTACTGTCAGGGAGACCCTCCCGTTGAGTCATGAGGTTCAGAAAGGACCCCCTTGCTTTCTGAACTTCTCAGAGAGGAGTTCAGGTGCGGCTGGATCCAATCCTAGTCCCAGTCTTGGTCAACGGTTTATGTCTAAAGGATTATATATGCGCAATCAATCCTTTATATCACTTAGCTAAGATTTCAAAGTTTAGTATGCTATTAGTCACTTACCGAGGATCTGTTGTGGCAAGGAATCTCTCAACCTCGAGGAGTAACCTTGAGAGGCATCCCTACTCAAGGGGAGATCCTGGCATGCAGCCCGCTGCCATGCAGGAGAGCTCAAAGGGCTCTTGGGCTGCTCACTATTTATAGGGGTAAGATGATTGACTCATAGTCATATTTACATACTGATAACTGTGGTTAGGTGGGCGTATTTCTCACAATAACCAAGGGCTATTGTGTTGTTATCTGGATCCCGAATCCACTTCCTTAATGGACGAAGCATCACCATCAGCATCCATTAACGACTGCCCCTGGTAGTTCTCACTTAGGCAGGGTTACAGGAGATAAAGGTCAGGTTGGGTGGGGGAAGCACACCATCACAAAGGCCTGTGAGGGGTGGGGGGACTCTGGAAAGCTTTGGGATGAGTGGAGCTCCTCTCCTTCTTCCAATGCACAGCACCCACACAGGACCTGCAGGCATTGGTTTGACCCATCTCCAGCACTGTAAGAAGCTTGTCCTCCCCCAGCATCTCCTATTCACTCTCTGCTCCTCCAAGGCTGCAGGGGAGGGAGAGAACGGAGGAAAGAAGAGAGGAAAGACTCATGTCGGGGGGACCAGAAGGAGCAGAGGCAGGGACTATCCCAAGCCCTTTGCTGTGAACCCTACAGCCCTTCTGATGCCACCTGAGGGAAAAGCCGCAGAAGTAGCAGCTGTTGCATCTCCATGTTCAGATAGACCTATTGTTCAGACAGAGCAGCAGTGCCAGAGGGTCTGCAAATACGTGGTCCAGGTGTTCTGTCTGCTGGAAATCCCATCGCTTTTGGTAATCCAAAGGAGAGGTCTGATGCCCTACACAGCCTGCCATGCTAAGCCTTTTGCCAATCCCTAGGGTCAGCTCTAGCCCCTAAACCTGACAGAGAAACTAATGATGTCGAGGCTTAAAAAGAGTGTGGTGAAATTGTGAAAGCACTCATGGTTTTATTGTTGGTATTACCGTGCTTGACCCCAGAATGCACCTCTGAAAGAAGCTCTTGTTTTGCTACATTGGAAGTCCTAAAGCTTTCAGTGCCAATTAATCAACCTGTGATTTTGCTTCATATTTTGTTATTAATCTCCACCAGGCTGGGTAGTTAGGTTTTTAGTGGAGTTTTGCTAAAGCTGACTAGTGAATAACCACTTCACTTCATGGACAACTTTCAGGTCTCAAAGTACTGACTGGCTGGAAAGAAATCAAAACCTCTCAGGCAAATTTTTGAAATAAAATAATTGTGTGAAAGTGGGATTGCATCCTGTATTTTTCATGTCTCCTGGTCAGCAGCACACTAACAAGGGGTAGAAAAAACCCTACTTCATTTCCTTCCATGCCTAGTTCAGGGTGAGCTTTTTCATTCAAGGCCACTTAGACTCAAAGAACAACTTGAACTTGTATTTCCCAAGTCCTGGATCAGGGCTCCAGTGAATTCACTATCAACTGAGCTAGACAGCTCCCTTTCTTCAGTCTCTGTTATAAAACTTTGTCAGAACTGATACATCATGAGAAAACTCTTTGGCTTTGACAATGCATTGAAAATGTCCCAATTCCCTCTCCTTGTGATATTCTTGGCTGCTTTTGCTTATTTGGGTTTCGTTGTTTCAGGGGGAGTTTTAAAGTAGAAAATAAGATTTCTTAGAAGGATGTGTCAGCGCAGTGTGTGTCTATCTGGGAAAAGAGAAAGAATATGCTGGAAAGTATGGATTGCTCAAAGCCAGCATTGGCTACAGCTTTGAAAAGCTTTCACGTAAAGCAAAATGTGTTTGTTAGGATTCAGGAAAACAGGTTTCCACAGCTATAATCAGATCCTAATTTTAACAGAATGCTTGAATCGCCAAAGGGAATTGCACTGTATTTATTGATTCTGCTTTGTTATGGGTTTTGCTGCTTTGTAAAACGCTGCATTTGGACGCAATGTTCAGATGTGATAAAAAAGCTACATTAATCAGCAAAAGGCCATGGCTGAGAAGCTTTCAGAATAGTAGTAGAAAATTTCACCAAGAAAAGCTGTTTGTCGCCAGGTTTGTCCAGCCCACAGAATAATAATGTCTGAGGTTCTCCAAGGTCCCCTGAAGCAGGGACAAAGAGACCGCATGCTCCTGGATACAGCTGCCCCAGTTCCACCCCCAACATCCCATACCCTGCTAGAGATATGTGCCTAATTACAGTACATATTTTGGGTGGAGCAGATCAAAATATAGTTGGGAAAAATCCCTGTGGGCAAAAACTACACCCACTCGGATCTAATTTGGTCTAATTTACCCTCCCACTGAGTGGGAGTCACAGGTAAAGCTCATGAGCTGAGTTTTATAAAGCTTGTCAGGCAACTCCAGGTCCAGTTAAGATCTCTGTGGGACTTTTGAAAGCCCTTCAAGTCCTGGGGAGTTTCTTAATGTCTTATGAAGAGAGAACTCTGAAAACAGCTGTGTAAGAGTGACAAACAATCCTAACCATGACTCTGCTGGTACTTCTCTAGCTAGCCTTACTTGCTACTTGCCTTACTCTGGTCATTTCAATTTCCATACCTGTAAAATGGCAATAAAAGGTATCCAGCTGTCACAACTTCGAGGAAGGGCAATTAATGCGCAGAGTAGGATATTAAAATGGAAAGCACTATATATTCTAAGCACTATTATATCATTATTCAGAATAATTTAGCAATTACAATCCATAGATTTTTAAGGCCAACAGGGACTCTTTCCTGATAATCTAGATGGAATTACTCCAGCCAGAGGCTGTAGGACTTTACTCAGTAATTTCCATCTGCAGCTCCAGAAGCTGAAGTTGAACTAGGGTATGTCTGGTGATACAGCGGGAACCACAGCCTCTCTAGGCTCAAACCAGTCACAGGGGGGCTGAATATCTGTCAATATTATTGACAGATTTATGTTTTTTCTGTCTCATGGCGTTCATTTTCTATTTTCATATTTTGCTACTTCTTTCACAACATTTTTCTTAAATCACTCTTGAAGATTTCAATTTCCAAACAACAAAAATCCCAAAGCCACATGAATAACAGCATGTTTTGTTGATAAAAGAAAGAGGGTTATGATGAATAACACATTCCCTTTATGTTTGTGTAAACTTTTTGATTAAAACATGGCAGGGGAGAGAATTTTCACCAAATGGGCAATTCCAGTGGTGTTGACAATTTTTCACACAACGTATAGTTAAAAGATAAAGCCTAGCTTTAAGAGAAAACATTTTTCATTTTTAAAAAATGGGCAAAAGATACAGTGACGCATAGCATAGGACATAGGTGAACAACTGGTCCCCACTGGCCTCCAACTGATGGGGCATCTTGCTCTCTGCATGCAGCTTCCAGCCACTGCCCTGGCTTTGCTCGGCCGCTGACCCAGGCACCAGCATCAGCTCCCCACACTGTCAAAGATGAGCTGATCATTGCTGGAGACCAGCTAATGTGCCTCTGTGGCTGGTGACAAGGCTCATGAAGGCTTCAGAGGCAGAAGTTTTCTCCGTCACACAGTTCACAGTGCCAGCGCAGCCCTTTGCCAGGTCTCTAGACTTTGCTCTGCAGGGGCAGCTGCACTTCCAAAGCAATGGTGTTGCACATCTGATTTTAGATGAGAGGAGCAATTAGTAATTAAAAATAATAATCTTGAAGTGTTTGAGTTGTACTTTCCTTGATTGCCACATGCACAGAATCTTAATTCCACTGATAAATCTTGTGCTTTTGGCTTCAACATACTAATGCACTTCTACTGCAGAGCAGGCTGGAGTCTGCAGCCTGGGTTTGTAGGTGGCATCAAGGATCTCCTCCATGCCTGACCCAGTACTGCTCATTCCTCTTTGCCTGTAACAGTTATTTATAACTCACAGAGGAAACGGTGCATGACTTTATTGCCAACAAATTGTTTTAAGGAGAATTTTAACTAGTTACTCACATTCTGATCCCAGGGGTTCCCCAAAGACAGACATTAGAGAAAACTAGTTTGTAGGGTAAATATTTTGATCTATTTCTCAGATTTATTTTTTTTTTTTTTTTGTCCCAAGGGCTTAAAGCTTGCTGAGAGACCAGGGCTTACTTAGAAGTTAGCACAATGGCAAAATGGATTTCAATGTGTTAGAGTGCCGTTCTCCCCTCCAGCCGTTAGTTTCATAAAGGTATTCTAGCACCTCTCCCTAGGATGAGCACTCAACACATTTCATATTATTCTACAAAAATAATAAAAAGTCCTTGTAAAATCTATGACACCTGAACAGATGAAATTTTGCCCCTCAGTGATCATATATGAAGGTATTTTGATGGAACAAAATGAAGAGTTTTCATTAAAACACTTGGTGATGATCTTTACTATGATGGAGTACCATTCTTACACCCTTCCTACAATTACTATCTCTAACAACACAGCTCAAACCAAAAACTATAATTTAATTAATACGTACTTAAAACAGATAAGACAAATAGTGCAGTCATTTCCTTTCTGTTCTTTTGAATTCAAACTTCAAGTTTTTCCCATCACTGATCCTTCTTATGGATTAAACGCCACATATTGATGAACTATGAATAGGCAAATTGCCTTTGTTTTCACACCTTGTCTGTACATCACTTGAAACTATTGGCAGATGAAAAATTATGGAAGAAGTAGAAAGATTCAAAAATGTTATTTGAAGTTTAATGATGAGGAGAAAGAATAACACACTGAAGGTAACATCTTTTATCAGGTCATGGTATACCTGATATCTTTCAGAATATCCTTTCAGCTTCTTGCTTTCAAAAGCTGGCCCACTGCATTTTAGCCTCGCTCTCTGCTGGTCACCAAAGCACGACACAGCAGAGATTTATTTGACCAGCCACCCTACCCAGCAAAGGAGACATATGCAAAGCATTCAGTGTGCCATGATGCTCACTTCAACACTTCCAGAAACAGTAATAGTGTACATTTATTCAGCATCTGCTTGAGGAAAGTGCATCTCTAATAACCATCAACATACAAAGGCAGTCAGATGTTAACACTTCTCTTTCCACCCCTTTGTTTCAAACCACTGTAAGGAAGCTTTATAAACCATGCTGATGAATGGAGGGTCCAGCACTGAAAAAATGCAAGGTAGGCTGTTTTATTTCTTCTTTCATGAGGAGAGAACAGCCTCCACTGAAGCAGGAAAATAGAAAATGAACCTCTGAGGCAGTCATGCAAAATTTCAGACAGAGCCTTACTTGTGTGATTTTGTTTAATCACCCTCCATTTCCTTTTCACTCTTCAACTAAATAATAAATATGGAGTGGCTTTTTTCATCACCATTTGAGCCAGAACTGGTCCTGCAGAAAATATGAAAATAAGGGGTGAGCCTTGAAATCAGTGGGTTTCACTGATTTTAAAGACAAGGCACCTGTGTAAATTTATAATCCAATAATTAATAATCCAGCGCCTTTTTATCTTAGGAACTCTCAGGAGTAATTTCCACATCTGAGTGCAGCACACACCATAAATCCACTCCAAATGATTTTTAAATTTGTCCTTTCCAATTCCGGTTTGAATTGACATTTTGTTCTGGTTGAAGTGGCATCCTCAGACGCCTTCTCCCCTGCAATTAGTTGAGATTAAGCAGTTGGAGAACCAGCACGGCAAAGATCAGAAATGCTCATAGTCACTGATGCTTTGATCATACTGAACAGCAGAACAGCAGTAGGCTGTAGTTTGTGACTTTAAGTTGCATAAATAAATATATTTCTGAGACTGCTTTAAAATGATCCATAGCAGGCTGTGCCAGCAAGTGGACTGCATTTTTTATGCTGGCAAGCAGCTTATGTGCTAGAGTCTGTCTGCAGCTTCAGTGCAAAACACACAGAGCCTCATCTTTTTCTTTGTTCAATATTTATATCTTCCTACGCTACTTAATGACATGCTAAAAAAGAACTAAGTGCATTCCAATTGCGGATCTGGATTTATTTAATCATTGTCAATCTGAAAGTATTCAGAGCTTTGGGTTATTAGTATTTTACATAAACACTACAGATCATCTTTTGGGCATGTGTGCCGGCTATCCCAGTAATGTGAGCAGCCTGAGACAGGCAGTACAGCACAGGGTTTTAGTCACACCCTATCCGTTGAATTTAATAGCGGTTGAGCAGCTAAAACCCCTTATCAGTGCTGTGGAAGTGTATCCCAGGGTGAGCGTACACTGGCCACAGCTGCCTGAATCCTATCAGCTAATGCCATCTGCTTGGCTGCACCCTGGGTAGAACACACATTACGAGGAGCAAAGTTTGACATGTGGGCTGAGTTAATATGAGCATTTGGAAACTGAGATGGTCTGTGCACTTGCACGCACTTCCTAAATGCTTTTAAAAACTTTATTATTTAGTTTCTGGTACTTGCAGGCCAGGGCTGAGATGCTACAATAACAACCAGACGTGGAGTACTGGTGAAATACAGCCTTTGTATTTCCTTTGGTCCTGAGGAAAACTGAGAAGACCAAATAGACAAATAAAAAACTAAATAAGCAGACCACCCAGTCTCACAGAAATGTTTCAGATCTCTTTCCCCTCAAATTGTTGGTCTATGCTTTAAATTCCCCAAGTGCTCAACAGTTGTTTGCAGGGCTGCTGCTTCTTCTTCTTCTTCCCTTGAACTGGCTCTCTCCTTATCTCTGTCAGCACATTGTGGGATGCTTTGCCCCTCACTAGGTAATATTTACATAGTGAAATCAAAGTCACATAAACGATGGGCTGCTCATCTTGTCATGCAGTCACTAAAATTCCCTAGCAGTTACATGTCCCTTTGTATGCATGCAAAATGTAGACGTATCAACATGGTGAACTGCCGAAAAAGAGAGTAATCTAGGAGACCAATGCACCTACAGGGGAAGGTCAGAGTGGGAGCTGAGAAAGTGAGAGGAATGTAAAGAAAGGTGGAAAATGGGGAGAGAAAGGTCTAGCAAGAGGAAACATTCTTCTAAAAAAAAGATGGAGAAAGAAACACTAAAAATTCATTTTGTCCTGGGGGATTTCCAGCAGGCGGACTCCTGTGGTAGATCTTTATTGAAAGGATAGCATCTGGTTTTCATAAATAGTTTTTGAGCAGTACCTTTAAATGAATTTGCAGAAGAAGGAAGCATCATTATCTTCATTATACCTGCGGGAAAGCTTAGGAAAAGAGAAGTGATTTGCTTAAAGTCAAACTTTCTACCAGCCGAAACAGCAATAGTCTCTTGAGTCACTCTTCACTGCTTCCCTGGCAGAGGTCTAGCTCTGCCGTGCCATCAGTTCTTGGTGTACGCACACTAAGGCAAAGTGGTTTTGCTATACATTTCTTGCTGTTGCTCAGTGAGATGTGTTTGCTAAGCAGAAGTGATCACTTTCTCCTTTTGTTGTCCAAATTTCATGGAACCTTCCCCATGACTCTGTTGTTTAATAATAAAAAATGCTGTTCACCATTGCTTGAAGTTTTTAAAAAACAAGTTTCCCCACAGAGTCCCAAGAAAAATACGGACCAGTTCCCAGATAGCTAATCCCATCCAAAGAGCATCCTCTGAACGATACTGCAGGACGCACCCCAGGCAAGAGGGATGTACATGAAAATATTTTCACGACAGTGTTGGCACAGCCCAGCAATTTGAGGGGAGAGGGATGTGAGACCTTTCTGAGAGTTTGGCATTTTTGCTTATTGAATTTTTTGTTTGTCTTCATTGGCTCTTCCCAGTTTCCCTCAGGACTGAAGTTTGAGAAGCCGCAGTACTCCAAGTCTGGTGGTTACGGCAGTGTCTCAGTTTGTGAGGTGCTCTGTGACAACTGCGCACAAGTACCCCCATGTCCCCAGCTGGGACACCGCTGCTGATGGGGATGGCAGTGCAATAACCACCATCCCCCAAACTTGGTTCCAGAAGCAGCACAAACCAACCCTACAGTATTTGCAAACATTTTGGATATGATGGAGCCTGGTTTTGGGTGGGAATTGGTTTCGACCACGGCCACTCAATCCAATTGATACCTGGTCCAGCCTGCTGCTGGCATACACATCCCCATCTTAAATTTTAAAAAAGCAGGAAGGAAGTGGAGAGGCAATGATCAGTGGGGGCTCAGCCGCCTGTCTGCTGGCAGGTCACAGCTGACTCTGCTGTTCTACACATGTTCGCTGCCTCTGCTAATCCCAATGGGCCAAAGCGATTTATTTTCCCATTCCCTTTTTGTAAACCATCCATTGGCAGCAGCCAAAGCCAATCAATTGCTTCCACCAGAGCTCGCAGCACAGACAATGGTCATACAAAGCAAAGGCAGTAAAAAATGACACAGGGAGAGAGCAGGTGGCTAGGGAGCGTGCACAGAGCCTGCTGCTCACAGCCGGAGGTTTGATCAGCCCCACAACCTGTGACACCCCCGTGTTACTTGGTGCCAGGAACCCAAGCAGCCCTGTAGCCCACTGAGGGCTGAGGAGCATCACCGTCACAAGCACAAGCCCTCTCTAGTCCAGCTGAGGGACAGGCCATGGAAAAATACACTGGAGAGGTGGAAATACTCTCCATCATTTATCAGCAGTCCTGGTTAACGGGGGAGGTCCCGGACGACTGGAGGCTTGCCAATGTGACGCCCATCTACAAGAAGGGCCGGAAGGAGGATCCGGGGAACTACAGGCCTGTCAGCCTGACCTCGGTGCTGGGGAAGATGATGGAGCGGTTCATCTTGAGGGCGCTCACAAGGCATGAGCGGGACAACCAGGGGATCCGGCCCAGCCAGCACAGATTCATGAGAGGCAGGTCCTGCTTGACCAACCTCATCTCCTTCTATGACCAGGTGACCCGCCTAGTGGATGAGGGAAAGGCTGTGGATGTGGTCTACCTGGACTTCAGTAAGGCCTTTGACACTGTCTCCCACAGCATTCTCCTAGAGAAGCTGGCAGCTCACGGCTTAGACAGGTGGACTCTGCGCTGGGTCAAAAACTGGCTGGACGGCCAGGCCCAGAGAGTTGTGGTGAATGGAGTTCAATCCAGTTGGCAGCCGGTCATGAGCGGTGTTCCCCAGGGCTCAGTTTTGGGGCCGGTCTTGTTCAATATCTTTATCGATGATCTGGATGAGGGGATCGAGTGCACTCTCAGTAAGTTTGCAGACAACACCAAGTTGGGCGGGAGTGTTGATCTGCTCGAGGGTAGGAAGGCTCTGCAGAGGGACCTGGACAGGCTGGATCGATGGGCCCAGGCCAACTGTATGAGGTTCAACAAGGACAAGTGCCGGGTCCTGCACTTCAGCCACAACAACCCCATGCAGCGCTACAGGCTTGGGGAAGAGTGGCTGGAAAGCTGCCCAGCAGAGAAGGACCTGGGGGTGCTGGTTGACAGCCGGCTGAACATGAGCCGGCAGTGTGCCCAGGCGGCCAAGAAGGCCAATGGCATCCTGGCCTGTATCAGCAATAGTGTGGCCAGCAGGAGTAGGGAAGTGATTGTGCCCCTGTACTCAGCACTGGTGAGGCCGCACCTCAAATACTGTGTTCGGTTTTGGGCCCCTCAGTACAAGAAGGATGTCGAGGTGCTGGAGCGTGTCCAGAGAAGGGCAACGAGGCTGGTGAGGGGTCTGGAGAACAAGTCTTATGAGGAGCGGCTGAGGGAACTGGGGTTGTTTAGCCTGGAGAAAAGGAGGCTGAGGGGAGACCTCATCGCTCTCTACAACCACCTGAAAGGAGGTTGTAGCGAGGTGGGTGTCGGTCTCTTCTCCCAAGTAACTAGCGATAGGACGAGAGGAAATGGCCTCAAGTTGCGGCAGGGGAGGTTTAGATTGGACATGAGGAAAAATGTCTTTACTGAAAGAGTGGTTAAACATTGGAACAGGCTGCCCAGGGAAGTGGTTGAATCACCATCCCTGGAGGTATTTAAAAGATGTGTAGATGCAGCACTTAGGGACATGGTTTAGTGGGCATGGTGGTGTTGGGCTGACAGTTGGATTCGATGATCTGACAGGTCTTTTCCAACCTTAATGATTCTATGATGCTATGATTCTAAATACGGGCAAAAGCTGTCTGTAGAAGCAGCGCTCCCTTTCCTTGAAAGCAAAGGCCAACACGTACCATCTTTCGTTATTTTCCTTTGGGCTAAAGGGAAATTGTGAAAGGTCTGCTTCACGGAGAAGGTGGCCTCCAGTGAAACCCTCTGAGAGTAAGACAGTGATCAGACCCAGAGGATTCCCTTGCTCCTACATTGCTGTTCTTTTACAACCAAAATATGCAGGGGTAAAGTAGCAGTATAAAGAGGGTAAGAGTGATTTTGATAATGAACTTCAGTTTTTCTCTTTTCATAAAAATGAAGGTGAAGTACTTTAGGAATGTCATTATCTTCTGCACTTACTGCATATCTGCAGGACTCGGTTAAGCTCACTGCAGCACAGGACAAGTGCGTTAGCTGCTTGCCCTGCGCCACCCCAAAGGCAGCTGCCTTGCACTCAAACATATAATATCACTGAAGTGACAGATGGCAATTGCATAAAAGATATCGGTATGACACAAAGCAGTAGCATGCCTCACTTTAGGGAGATTATAGAGGGAATTCAAGCAATGAATAACTACCAAGTTTTGATTTGCTTTTGATCCAGGGTTTAAAACTTGAGCTTTTGAGAATTTTCAGTGAAATTTCATGATAACAAACTAGAACCTCAGTTCTGAAATTATTCAGAAAATGCCACTGAATATCACACTAGGGTATTGGACTGGATTGGGTCAGGCAGGTGAGTCTTTGATCACACGCATCGAACTGAGGTTTTCCAAATATTCCCCTGACACAGCTCAATCCTGTAAGCATGGCGTAAAAACAAGAAATCGTACTACTTCTTTAAAAAACACAGCACCTCTGTTCTTCTTAAATATGGAAGGGAATGGGAATGGGAACATGAGCTCAGCATGTGCTGTGTGAAAGTTTTGATTGATGTGAAAAGACAACCATGCTAGGAAGCACATACTTTGCTCCATTGTGCTGCTTTCTTGGGCTGTAATCTCACGTAATTTTGCATCCAATTTAAAGGACCTCCACAGGTGATTCTGCAAATGCAAGCTATGGCATCAACACAGCCTCTCAACTTCTTTCTAAAAACATTTAATTTTTGCCTCTCGTGTTTATTTTGCCCAGTGAACAGCAGCAAGCACATAGTGAGGAAATACCGTGGGCACCTCCGAACAAAGATTGAGTCTGGAGAAGGAACCATACCCGTCCGGTGTCATAACGCAGCTCAGACGTGGGACGGCGTGTTGCTGGGAGAGCAGCTCATCACCATGTCCTGTACAGACAAAATCGCCAGGTACCGTAGCACCCGATGTATATACATCACAAAAATCTTGCATGTGGAAATGAAGTTTGATACTACAGAGGACTACGGCTACTGGTGGGGAATAACTAGCAAGTGCTGACAAACCCTGCGGAAACAAAGACCTCCTTTGTATGCAAAAACAGACCATATATATAGGACAGAATGTAAATAGGACATTTTCCCAAATTCTCCATGGGTCGTTAGTTGCTTTTTACAGTGTGACAGAAATATAAACTGTCTTTGCAACATTTTTGCCAATCGAATTTCAGTGTGCAAATAAAATACATCCACTCCGCTCTTATTGGATCATTTACCACAAAACTTGCAAACCGACCATCATGCAGATAAACTTAGCTCGTCTGCACCCTATTGGATAAAGTGCCCTAAAAGCTGCTAGGAATATTTCTACTATTTTGAATGTCATTGCAGAACTTCTGTGTCACAGCCCCCTCTGTGGCTTTCTGCTCTGTCCTGTAAATACAACATATATTTATGCAGAATAATTGCCATACAATAAATATTTCATAATTATTCTATAGTGGCACATAAAATGTCAACACACTCACCATTCTCAATTTAGGGTGTTAACTAATAGCAAATGATGGCTATCACAAACAGAAAACAAAGTGTGTGCGTTTGGATGCATACTTATTACACTATCAGTGTATATCTATACATGCATGTATACTTATGCTCATAATTATATATCTATTATGTGCATTAGCTATAGATGTAGCTCTACATGTAAAATACATTACATTATAGCTATAAAAATGTAAATGTTATGATCAAATTCTCTGCTGGAATATCACGCCTAAGAACTCAGTCAAATTACATCAGCCGAGAGTTTGGCCCAATTATTAAAGGCCAATATAAGCATAATCTTTCAAAAAAGCATAAAGTTTTTGTTTAATGCAAATGGATAAATTCTGCTCTTAGCTTTAACTGGATGACCTACTGAAGTTAAATTAGTCTGTAGGCTTAGCAAAGCCTGGCATTTTGGCAGAAAAGTATATGACTGAACCAGCAAATGGAAATACTGACAGACTCACAAAATCCACCCTCTGCTAAGTGTAATCGTCACAACTGTTGTGTTTGCATGAAGGATAAAGAGCAACTTCTGCTATAATGTTTTCATTTATTCATAAAGAGATAACAGAAAACCCAACTGTTTTCAGTGGATCTCCCACACTGGTTTTAGATGCAGTTGGGTTTTCCAAATTCAGACTCATATGGACTCAAAAAAATAAACAAGTTTAAGTTCGAGAATGGAAATATTGCACTCTCTGTGGTTTTGAATGTCATTAGCCAGTGAATTAAATATCAGCTTTGCAAACAGTGTTACATTTGCTATTGATGGGGATGTTGACTGTTATGCACAGTCTCAGAAGTTGGGTTTTCTCCAAGCACATCTGCTAAGCACTTTCAGTGAATCCTTTCCTTGTTGCCACATATCTAAACAGCATTAAAGTCTGTGAAGAAAAAAAGAATCTACCACAATTTTTTTCCAGGATAAAAAAAATCTTGCAGCTTTCATCTTTGATATTATTATTGCAATATTGTATGCATTACTGCAATTTTTATTATTTATTTGCACTGTAACTCAAATGGGCATGGGATTTTCCTAGACAAAAAAAAAAAATCAGCAATTGTTATTCCCTGTTTTGAACAGCAAAGGTTCATTCCAACAGGGACAGTTAAAAGCTCTGAGACTGAGAAAAGGGGTGGAAAAAGCAACATTTGTAGGAATGGTTGTAGTGTTGTGGCACTACAAATGCTTCAGAAGTTTGGTTATTTGCGTGTTGCATTGCACTGGGGAAATCTGCAAGACATTTTGCAGAGCAAATAGCCATGCATGCAATGATGGGTCCAGCTAAAGGGTTGCTGTGGTGAGAGCAGCACAAGCCTGTGCCAAAATCAGCAGCCAGTGCCTCAACTACAGCTCCCAAAAGCCATAGAGTTTCAGTAGTTTGATTTAGGGTTTTTTTATTTAACAGGGCAGCTCAGTCAATCCCAATCTAGTTGGCCTATCCTACTGTATCTTCTTGACAAATTTCCTAACCTGTGTGTCTCCCAGCAGATCTGCTGGCAGCTGGCACAGGGAAGCTCCCCTCTGTCCCACCACAAAACGTGACACTTCCAAGCACTGTGGGCTCCTTGGTCAGGTTAAGAGCTCTGATGAAGGGAAAATTGGTAGAACAACTGCTGAATTAGCAGATGAAGAGAAAAGATCAAGTAAGCATGGAGATTCAGAAATCGATGAAGGTTTAGAGTTTCAAGGAAGAGGGAATGGTCATTCCTAATAAAGGGGAAGGATAGAGATGGGAAATTATTATAGAAGAGGTTATTTGTGGGCAGCACCAGTAGTTACTGGTGGAGGCAACTCCAGTAACTAGAACTGAAGGAAACCAGACAAGGGACCCAAACAGGGATTTTGAGGAGAAAAATTCAAAGTTAATAAGCAGAGAGCATGGAGTTGAATGTAAAAAAAAAGTTACCCTTTCACAACGGAAACCAAGAAAGGCAAATGGAGTCCAGAGAGTGCTGGGGGCATCGCCATGGCATGTACCATGGTGAAGGGTCTGAAAGCTTCTAGAGAGAGTGCCTAAGGCTATCTAGAGATGTTCTCAGCCCTGGCTGCACTTGGAGGTCATGCCTTTCCCTTCATTTCTCTCTCATGGTCACATTGTGAGACGTGGTTCTGCAATTTTATTTCCACCAGGCTCCTAATTACATATATTTGTGGCATGACTCCAGTTGGGTTCACAAGTTCTAGTTCGGGAATCACTGTGCTGGCGAAAACAAAGCACCAATATTGCAGGAAATGTTCACAACACCAAATCTTGCATGGCAGAAAATAAGAGGTCCCCTCAGAGCTGGCCACCGATGACAATGTTGCTGGAGATTTTTGGCTGCTATAAATGTTAGGTAAAGCTTGGCAAAGAGTGGTGAGAAGATATGGCATCTTCAATAAACTTTATCCCAAAATTCAGTTTACTACATTAAATATGATCTAGGATCAATTTTTATCCTTCTTATCCTTACCTGTAAGAGGAAGAAATCAAAGGTTTCTTCATCTGACCTTTGTTTCACCACATATGGGGCTGTTTTCTGCCTTCTTCACCACTGCCCGTAGAAAGTACTGTCAGGAAAGGAGTTCAGTGGATGAGGAGATTTCTGTGTGAGGGCCCTTTCCCTGCTCCTGCCTCCACTGAAGAGATCAGTAGGTGGTTTCTGTGCCACACTTCAGACTCCAAATATTTGCTCTACCACATAGAGAGCAATGTCTGCAGGATGCAGGACTCTGGTTGCACATTATCTGGACTTGTCTCGCAATGAGAAAAAAAGATCTCCAAAGCTGAAATTCATGTTTGTATAAGCAAGGTTTAACAAAAATCTGGCTTGTATACTTTGGATTTTATTGCTTGTAAAAGCCCCTCAGGAGCACTGGGCTATTAGAGAATGTTTCCTCTTGAGAACTTAGCCAGTAGCTGCTAAAATATACATCATTTTGCATTATTTGCAAAGGACACTGCTATCAGAATATCAAAGACCCAAGAACAGAGCTACTCAGAAAAGTGAATAATATTCTATAAATCATGTATCTAACGATTTATCTTCTTTCTTGCTCACAGGATAGCCATAAGGAGAGAGTGCTTTAATCAGATTTATTTGTGATTCAAAGGCATTTAGCAATTTTTATTACTGTCACCACAACTTTGAGAGAATTTGATGCTTGGTATGCATTATTTGGGCTCTGTGGCTGTGTTGAGATTGCAGAATAAACAGCCTGGTATCATACCTATTCCCTTACTGAATTAAAGCACAAACACTTCTGGCATGAATACTCATGTTATTTGGCTCAGGCAGGGAATTACGAGGTGAAATTCTGCAACTGCATTATAAAGGAGGTCAGACTAGATCTTGGTGGTTCCTTCTGGCTTTAAAAACCTATGCATTTATATGTGCAAATTTAAAGTTTGGGCTCTGTGAATCCCCAAATAACCCACCCTAAGAGAGTGTTAGCTTTTACACTCACAACTTCAGCGAGTCTCACGGTGCAGCTGAAGTGAGTTCAGCTTCTCAGTGCCATAGATTTTAGGATTAAATCACGTTCTTTAGAATCATAGAATCATAGAATCATTGAGGTTGGAAAAGACCTCTAAGATCATCGAGTCCAACCGTCAACCCAACACCACCATGTCCACTAAAACATGTCCCTAAGCGCCTCATCTACACGTCTTTCAAATACCTCCAGGGATGGGGACTCAACCACTTCCCTGGGCAGCCTGGTCCAATGTTTAACCACTCTTTCAGTAAAGACATTTTTCCTCACGTCCAATCTAAACCTCCCCTGCCGCAACTTGAGGCCATTTCCTCTTGTCCTATCGCTAGTTACTTGGGAGAAGAGACCGACACCCACCTCGCTACAACCTCCTTTCAGGTAGTTGTAGAGAGCGATGAGGTCTCCCCTCAGCCTCCTTTTCTGCAGGCTAAACAACCCCAGTTCCCTCAGCTGCTCCTCATAAGACTTGTTCTCCAGACCCCTCACCAGCCTCGTTGCCCTTCTCTGGACACGCTCCAGCACCTCAACATCTTTCTTGTAGTGAGGGGCCCAAAACCGAACACAGTATTCGAGGTGCGGCCTCACCAGTGCTCAGTACCGGGGCACAATCACTTCCCTACTCCTGCTGGCCACACTATTGCTGATACAGGCCAGGATGCCATTGGCCTTCTTGGCCACCTGGGCACACTGCCGGCTCATGTTCAGCCGGCTGTCGACCAACACCCCCAGGTCCTTCTCTGCTGGGCAGCTTTCCAGCCACTCTTCCCCAAGCCTGTAGCACTGCATGGGGTTGTTGTGGCTGAAGTGCAGGACCCAGCACTTGGCCTTGTTGAACCTCATACAGTTGGCCTCGGCCCATCGATCCAGCCTGTCCAGGTCCCTCTGCAGAGCCTTCCTACCCTCGAGCAGATCAACACTGCCGCCCAACTTGGTGTCGTCTGCAAACTTCCTGAGGGTGCACTCGATCCCCTCATCCAGATCATCGATAAAGATATTGAACAAGATCGGCCCCAAAACTGAGCCCTGGGGAACACCGCTCGTGACCGGCCGCCAACTGGATTGAACTCCATTCACCACAACTCTCTGGGCCCGGCCGTCCAGCCAGTTTTTGACCCAGCGCAGAGTCCACCTGTCTAAGCCGTGAGCCGCCAGCTTCTCTAGGAGAATGCTGTGGGAGACGGTGTCAAAGGCCTTGCTGAAGTCCAGGTAGACCACATCCACAGCCTTTCCCTCACCCACTAGGCGGGTCACCTGGTCATAGAAGGAGATCAGGTTGGTCAAGCAGGACCTGCCTTTCATGAATCTGTGCTGGCTGGGCCGGATCCCCTGGTTGTCCCGCTCATGCCTTGTGAGTGCCCTCAAGATGAACCGCTCCATAACTTTAGACCCAAAGTTCATTAGTTACACTAACACCTAAGATTTTGACCTCCATTTTCCTCTGTAATATACACTGTACACACTTGTGAAGAAGCAGAAATATCATGACCAAAATAATTTTGAAAATTATCAGCTGTTTGGGGAAAAATTTGTGTCATTTAACATTTTCTTGATGCTAATCATAACCTATATTAAGACCTTTATGTCAGTGCAGACATCACAGCCCTAAGAGAATTTAGGCTTTTTGTGACAGCAAACCCACTCATACAATGGGCCAAATTAAACTTCTTTTCCTCTCTCTCTCTCACACTAAGGCTGGATGCGGGAGCAGCTCGTACCTTTGCTTATTAGGTCAGTGCAAGGTTAATGCTGCTGGTGGTGGAAGTCTCTGCAGTTGCTGTTCAGGAGCAGACAAATGTTTGAAGGAAAATTGACATATGTACACACATATACACACAGGTATGCATACACACAGACACACAAACACACACATTTAGGTAAAAACAAGGATATCTCTAAAGTTCAGCACCTCTATGAGGATCTAAATGCAATGACCAAATATTAGGAAGGTCCAGCACTAAATTCTATCATCTCAGACCCTCAGAAATGTTCACACCAGTGAGGACTGAGGCACTCAGGTTCCCACTGGCTGTCAGGGTGAGCTTTGCAAGCACCCCTTTAGTGCCCTGGGGCCTCAGGGACACCGGCTCTCTGTTTGTGTCCCCTTCAGTGACATGGTCTTCAGCTGCTCAAAGCCAGCCCAGCACCGAGCCTCTCCTCTCCCCTGCACGACACTGCTGGCTTCCCACAGCACACAAAGTGTGTACGTGTATGCCAGATTTGCAGGTGATAGTTCACATAATCAAATGCATGCATATATAAATAAGAATTTCCAAATGTCTCTACTGCTTATTCCTACAGCAGAAGAAATATGAAAGACTGAACAAAATATTAAATAACCATGCACTTCTCTTACTGAAGTCCCTCTGGATAGACTTGTAGGCAAAAGTCAGAGTCTGCCACAGAGTACGGAAACCTCCTTCCATTCCATAAGGTTTGCCCTCTGATTCATGGAAAACACTGTCTGAGCTTCAGGCCAGCCTCCTTCCACCATGGCTCATCCCCACCTTGCACACGGTTTGACAACACGTACCGCCTGTACTCCATTCTGTATAAAGTTTCCTGCTCTGTGCTCTGAATTCACCAAGTTTATACACCTCATCACCAGCACCTGGGTCCCTTCTTCTTCCATGCAGAGAAACTGGAGAAACTATTTCTCCCAGCGTCAACAAATCCAAAATACCAGGGCATTCCCCCCCACCAAATAACTGCACAGGAAGGTTTAATGGTTGCCATTGCCTGTGGTTTGGCAGAGAATTGCAATAGTGCTGGGAGCACATGGAGGAGGCCACCACGGTGCTCCACAACACAGCAGACCCATAGCATAAACAGGCTTTCCCAGGTCCTATGTCATCACATCACCTCCACTGCCATGCGCGTGCAAATTATTTTGAGGATCTTGATCCAAGCGCTCAACACTAAAGTTTATTTAAAAAATCAGTTCTTCTCTAGGTGTCCCATTAGAGACTGAGTTGTGCAGTGCACTGCTCTTCCCCAAGACCCTCTTCCTTGATAGACCTTAGCAAGGGGACCAGAGACCTTAAGCCATGGCCAGGGTAGAGCATGTTCATGCTCACTGGGTATCTAGCTGATGTATTTACTTCAGAGACGTGTCAGCTTTCTGTGCATCAAACTTGCATCTCCACACACTAATAGCGTATAGACATACTTGTAAATGCATGAGCTGTGACACTTGTTCTTTTTCAGAAGTGGGCAACTGCAGCTCCCCTTGCAGGGTGCAGGCTTGGGGAACGTACTTTGCAGGGTGCAGGATTTGGAGGGAAAAATCCCCATAAACACTGTCTTTATACATCAAATAAAAGCCAGAATTCAGAGTTTATTTTGTAAGCTCTGGCCTTAAAATTGTTTTCTTACTACTGCTTCTCAAAAGGTCACCTTTAAAAGACCCTGTATTTTCTTGCCATCAGGTTAATGGTCATCCATTTCCTTGTACTTCACAAAAACAGTGACATTAAGCCCAGAGGTTAAATAAGACCTTGAACATCTAAATTATACCTCACCTGTAAAATGACACAAACAATAACAAAGGACCTCCAGACTTTGCATTACAGCATTGACAGTCTATTCTTGTCCCATGGCTAAGGTTTGTGGATTATTTGGGCCCACAAGCTAGAGAATAGGAAGGAATCTCTATTGAGAATATGTTCAGAGTATTGCAAGGTGGTGTAGTCTTAAAGCACTGTTTCAGGATTTAGCAATGGGAGTCTGAAGTAGCATTTTACAAGATGATTTGAGCACATTAAGCTCTATTTAAATGTAGCATATAAAAATGCAAGACTAAAAGTCAGTGTTAGAAATTGGCATTCGTAGATCTATTTTAGTGTTAGCCTGTCGACCAAAGCCATTGTTAACAGAAGCCTGAGCCTGACAAGGTAACTCTTAAGAAAAGGTACTTCAAAGGCTGCATATTAATGTAAATGAAAATCAATTAACACAGCCAGATCTTCAATTAGAGATGATTTGTGCACATAATTTGTAATTCTCTCTCTTAACCCCTTTCTGTGTGACTGAGATTTCAATTTCAATCTTTCACCACAAGGTATGTTCCAGAAAACATATATAAACCACCTACTGTTAAAATACAGATCAAAAACTAATGCACTAGTTCCAGTTTCCAAACCAATAATAGCTAAATGGTCGTATAAATAGGAACACCACAGGTGTTCTGCTGAGCACAGGCCATCATGAACAACAATTTATATTGTGCAAAGCATAGTTGGAAATATTGGTAATAGAAACTGTGGTACACGAGGTTAACAACACGCCAAGCGGGTAAGACTTAAAGCTCTTAATAATGACCAAAAAAAATGTCTTTTATAAAAAACCTTAACAAAACAAGCTTTGAAAGTCATCAGCAGTGCTTTTCAATGCACGAGGTTTCCAAAGGTCCCACGGAGACACTTCAGTCTCACCGAGCTTCAATGGCAGGTGGACACAGTTCCCTGAGAAGTTTTGAAGCATCGTGTGAATTTCTCCACATCTTAGTTTCGAAGGGTTTCGAGGGCAGGAGCGTGTCAGCATTTGGCTTAGAGTAATGCTACGTGCAGACTAATGCTGGAAATACTCAGCAAAGGGGGTCCAGGTGTCACACCACATCTCAGCAATGGGCGAGGAGCCACGTGCCGACCTGAGCGAGGCTGCAGCCCTTTGCACCCCTGCAGGTTTGTCCCCAAGCCCCTTCCTCAGTATTTTTATCATCCATATTTCAGTTGGTCCCGGGGAGGGGCCGTGGCCAACTCGCGCGGTGGGGTGATCCTACAGCATGCAGGTGTGGAGGCTGCGATGTGGTTATGACTTGGGGACATATTTCCCTGCACACCTCGCACACCTTGCCAGTGGTCCCAGGCTGCCAGGAGCGTGGGAGCTGTGTGGCGGCTCTGCGGGGGCTCGCCCCCAGCCCGCCCTGCGTCCGGCGCCGGGGGAGCACGGCATCTAAGTAAAGAAAGGCTGCCTGCTCTGGGATGCCTCCCAGCTCAACGCTGGCATTTCCATGATTGACAAACAGGCAAAAATATATTTATTCAAGGATTATCTATATTGAAAACCGGACACAGGATTTTGTCTCTGTAAACAGTGCAGTAATATCTGCTGTTTGAACAAAAGGAAGGGTATACTTTCCTTCCATTTAAAGCACCAAAAGCTCCCATATTTAAGTCAAAAGGGGAAACATTTGGTTTTATTGATCCTGCTTGCTGAAGATTTGGGGTTTTTTAAATAAGATCTGTGACTAAGGGAGCAGTGGGTTGATTTTCACTTTATTGGAAGGGTTATTACAAAGTGCACAGCATAGAAGTTATTAGAGATGCATGCTCTTGAAAACAGCCCTTAAAATCTTGCACAATTAGGAAAATTCAGAATGATCCAGCATATTTCCTCATAGCGAGAAAAGTCACTTTGATATATTGAGGACCCAAAATGTAACACTGCGTTGCCCTGAATAATAATTTTATTTTGAAAAGCTACATTTGAAGAGAGCACTTTGTTACAGATGGGAACACAGCTACTTTCATGGACTTAAATTAGGCTACAGAGAAATAGCTCCTTCAGAAATGAACACCCTTATTGATAGTTTCACTGTTGCTCAGACAGGTCTTTCCCTATCCTCCACCTACAAATAATCCCATAGATGTTGAGATATCAAAGGACTGAGTCAGTACATTAGCCACGTGTGTCGGTCAAGGGATGAACAACACACAGGATAAAAGACCTTCCCCCAAATATTTGTCAGTTAAATCTATTGTTTATGCAAAATACTGAACTGGCTGCCCTCCAAGGTAGGTCTTTTTATCCACAGAGCAGAAGCAGAATGAGTAAATGAAAATTTCCCCCATCATTAATGTGCTTTTACTGTGCTCTGAAGGACAAGAGCAGCAGCACAAGGGTCTCATTTTGGCCAGCTCAGCACAGGACCCCTCTTTTCCTAGGACTTAGTGGGACTCATGCATCTGCTTGGGTCTGCTTTCCAGAATGAGACAACTGGCCAAACACTTTGCCAAACCTGGGCTAGACTTGAAAGCAAAGTTCCTTCCCTGCTTTTTCATCCCTCTTCTCTGAATGGATGCTGCCAAAACAGTGCTGTGTCAAACCGGGAAGTGGCCAGTGTACAGGTGGCAGTGCCATCACCCTCATCCTGTTTCACCACCGCCACGGTGGACACCAGCCTTGGCATTGCTCAAGGAGACCCTGCAAACAGTCCCCACCGAATATTGCCTTCTTGGTGTCAGCACCTTTTCTGATTTCTCTGTCCTTCCTACCATAGGATGCTGTCTGGTTCTGGGACAGTCTCTTTGTACACCACTTTCTACCCGTCAGGCATGGCTTGCTCTCGCACCCTGTATTCTTTGTTATGTTTCTCCTCCCTTGTTTTTTTGGTCTGGCCTCTTCGACCAATTTGTCTTGTAGCTACTTATACCTTGAAGTCAAAACACACCGTGGCTGATACACAAGTTTCATTGCCCCCTACACCTACCTGGGTCTTCTTTCGGGATGGGAAAACAGGGTTGTCTCAAGGAACAACTATTGTATCCAGAAGCCGTGGACTGTAGCTCTGCCTCCGAATAATAGAGCAGACTTCAGCAAATCATACTGCCTTTCTTCCTTGATTCCCCAGGGTGTATAAAAATGGGGTTTTACCTCTCAGCAGCGTTGTGAGAATTTATTAATGTTTATGAAATGCTTTTAATACATAAAGGATGACCTGATCATGCTTATACTATAATTTCCAATAATGTAATTCCATTGCCATCCGAATCCTTTTTTACACTAGGATGAACATGTTCAGAATGAGGCAGAGAAATATATCTAAAGAAAAGGCAGGTTCCTTGCAAAGAATTTAAATTAAATAATCATTATTACCTTGTAATTTATGATCTGAACACAATCCCCTATTTTGGTAAATAAAGCTCAGATGATTTCTTGTGCTGTGCATATTGCTAAAATTCAAATATTGTTGAACATATGTTGTTTTTCTGTTTAGCTGCTTTTTTCTCTCCTTCAATTAAATACACAAGGGTTTTTTTAAGGAAATGTCAAATGTTGAAAACAACACTGATATCTTATAAGTTTGCATCTGGACAAAGATATCACTGTCTAATTTTTTTACTTGCCTTAGAAGCTGGTCAGAGGCATAGTACTGTCAGCTGAACTCAATTCTATTTCTTAAGCTTGCATTATTAATTTTGCATCATGATAAGATATTTACTCAAAGAGGCAGCTAGTTCTTTCCTTTGAAAGTGATGTTATTTGCAGGAATGACCACACTTCTTTTTTCCCAAATGAAGTTATGCAAATCTGATCTACTAAAGTAAATGTTTCATAAAACCAATGACTGTTTAAATTGTGGGACTAAATTGTTTGTATATAAATATTACCTTTTATATTCCATTTGAGTTTTATGTAGATGAACACATTACTTTAATGACCTGCATTTACAGAGGGAGACAGGGAGAGTCTGACTCCGAAATCCTCAGCAGCCAGATGGCTGCCTTTTCTTGCATGAGATTAAAAGATGTTTCTCATTCACAGCCCTGCTTCGGAGGCAAATTAATATAGCCAGCTAAATTGCTTGTGTTTTTGGAATAAAATTTAAAGAGAACTTTTTAAAGCAATTGGTGTCACAGGTTCCTAGAGCAGATTGCTCTCCAGGTACAGCATGCTGGTTTTAAACATTCAGTAATTAATGGAAAGTATTCTGTGTTAATTGACTGCTTCAGGAAAGGGAAATATAATGACTCCTTATTAATCATGAAAAGAGACATACAGCATGGAGGCACTGCAATAATTGCACTAACGGTTGAGAAATGTTAATTAATGAAAAGAACAATGATGTAAGAAATTAGCTACATAATGCTTGCTGCTGATGGAGATTGTGCTTTAAACACATTATTTAGCATGGCAGCCACTGGATGTTGCCTTAAATAGCAGGCACCTCTTACCCTTTCCTTCAGTCAGCTACGGAGTTCCAAATGTTGCCGGTGTTTTGGTTTTTAATGAGCCAAAAGACACTCTCCAAAACTACATTTTCTGAAGTGTTTTCAGTTTGAACTCCTGAACTCAAAACTATTCAAACAGATTGACAGCATTCGACTTATATAAAAATATTATCAAGTGTAAGAAAGCATGTTAGTGTTTGTGTGGTGGGGAAGAAATTCTTGTTAGATGGGCTGAGCTAAACAGGTTTGCCAAGAAGATAGCTGCATCATTACTTCTTTCCCCTTTTTAATTTTTCCACTTTTTAATGAATTACCTGTCCCCTGAAGAATTTAGAGTGAGCATCCTGCCATATTTGTGCCTAGCGTGATGTAAAAATTCATTGAATATGAAAATGCAGAACAGTTCTGGCAACTAATCCAACAGCAGTAGTATGGAGCTCACAGTCATTAACAGATTGAAGGCCCCAAGGTTTCCACCATCACTCTATTGCACCTTTAAGACAGCAATAGGGTGAGACATATCAAATCACTCTGAACACTTTAGAGTAGGTCAAACTATTGGTTACAAATAAATTGCCTAAAAGTGTAAGTCTTCAGGACCAGGATTTGATTCTTATGGATGTCTTCATACCTGCATGATCATTTGTGCAAGGAAATATCAGCCTGTGAGGCTTTCGAAAATTATTGACAATTTTGTGGGAATTTTGGCCACCCAATTCATGTGTTATCTTGGCTGTATAGCTAGGGGATGGTAGTAACGTACGACAAAGGGTAAATAAAGGTAGAATAACAAAAGCACTCGTTTTAGCTCTACCATTGCAAGCGTAAAATTATAGATGCAGAAAAAAATTTGAACTCTGCTAAAGACATGCTAAATGAATGTTCATCAAACACAAAATGCTTTTATAAAGAATAGCTCTCAACAGGAGGCCTCTGTTTGCAGTAACACAAGACAGAAATACGTCCCTTAAGTCAGTGGCATCACAGTAATCTAAAACCATCATAGAGGGGGAGTCAGTCCACAGGTATATAATAATCCAACAGTGCAGTGCTTCATGCATCATAGGACAGGGACAGGAATAGTTTCTTCTCTCATCCCTCCAACCCATGTGCTGGCCTTTGTTGATTTTCCCAGGGCAGCTCTCTTGTGGCCATTCCTCCACCCATGTGCTTTATTGCTCCTGAATTTCTTTTCCAGATGGAACATCCTTGGGCTCCAAGGTGCTCTCCTCAGCTCCTTCATCGAACCCATGTACTTACACAGCATCATTGTGGGAAGCCTCTATCACACTGGTCACCTTTCCCGGGTAATGAGCCATAGAATAGAAGACATTGGTCAGCTGCCAGCTTCATACCGGCGCAATCAGCTGCTTCTCAGTGGTAAGCAAACACCTGCCTGCAAGACAAATGATCCCCTCTCCCATCACTAATTGTGCTGGTCACAAACAGGAAAGTTTACTTGTAAGTAAAACATTAGCTCATGCCTTCTTTTCTTCCTGCAGAGTATGAATTTGTAGAATGAAGAAACTGATGCATTTAAATCCAGTTCCTTTTTCGTATGCAGTGACCACAAAAAAGTGGATATCCACAAAAAAGTGGATATAAGCTGACTAGGAAAACAAACACTGTACAAATAATGCTCAAAATGGAAAAAAGTGTATAACTAAGTAAAAGATTTCTAAAAATCAGGGAGGAATTTTTCAGTAAATTTTAGGTTTAACTCTCCCCGGTCCCAGTCTCCCTCACCCAGCGAACACACAAATGTGGGGAGTCAGGAGAACCAGTCCTCGCATCTCTGGCTCCGTGCATGCAGCCCCACCACCAGTGCCCCTTACTTGGAGCCCCTGCTCCTTCACCACTTGCTAGCCATCATGTTTGGAGCAGACGGCCATAAGGAAAGGGCTGTTCATTCATGCCTGAGACCCTGCCTGCTCAGCAGACCTCAGGGAGGCATTGCTGCTGTCCAGGGAGGCATTGCTGCTGTCCGATGAGGCTGCTGCCTGTCGTATGAGCTTCTCCATGGCTTCCAGCTGTCTTTTGGGCTACTCTCACTGCCACCACTTCTCCTTCCCAGCCCCTGTCCCTACCCCAGGTCTCTGGTCCTTTCTTCTCCATCCCCCTGACTCCCACTTCCTTAACCCCCAGCCAGGCAGCAGCTGTCCAGCCTCATCCCAGCAAAATCCCACAAAGTCTTGAATGCCTTCAGATCCTCATGAGGCATGTGAGTGCTAAGGGCCACCAGTTCTGCACGGGATTAGACCCTTATTTTACTCTTAGACTCTGATAATTGTTCTTCAGGAGGATTCCCTAAGAACCAATACGATGTCAGGGTTACAGAGTTGGGAGGTCAGGATGCTTTAGTGGAGTACACCATTGCCTTTCAAAGTCCTCTAGGTTCCTCAGTCAGGAGAGTGCTGTTTTATCCCTTATCTATTTCATGCTCTTTTTTTTTTCTTTTTTAAAGTGTCCTTGTGACAAAATTAGTTTGGCTGAGGCAGAAGTGATAGTTTAGCCACTGGGGAAATTCTCAGGTTCTGTGTGGTTTAGTACATCTGGCAAGCGTAATGTGCATGTACGTGTTATGAGGTGAGTAGGTCAAAAGGCTTATCCTTATTTGAACAGCTTATCTCCATTTTTTAACTCTTCAGTGCAGCTAGCCAAAGACTGTGCAATGCAAGTATGCAGGAAACTGCTCCACACTCCTCCTCCACCCTATGTCCCCTCCTGTCCCTCTTGCCCTGGTCCAGCATGGGCATGACTCAGGCCCCTCTTCCTTTCCATGCCACATCATGGGATGGAGGAAAGGACTCGCAGCTGGTCAGGAAAAATCTTCCCATTTCCCGAACCTGGCTGTTATTTTGGCAACACACCCCCATCTGCCAGAAGCCTCTGCATCTCCCACTGGGGAAGTTGATCTCATCTTGTGCCAGCCCTAACGCATTATAAGTCCACCCATACATTAAGATCAAAATCACACCCACTTTCACTGTGTCTGCAGGACATACAGGAAAACCCACTTGAACTATTGAAGAACTGAAAACACAGTAAGTAATTTAATAAGAGATTTAACCACAGAACATCTATTGCTTTGCTGGGTTGGCCTTGCGGTGTAAAAGTAATGGCTCATACTTGGCCCAAGTGTGTATTTATGTCCAAGAGTCATTGCCAGAGACTTCAAGGGAGTTAGAAATGCATCAGAGGGGCCCTTGTGTCACTTTAAATATCTGCATGTTTCATGGCTGGCTTCCTCCTTCCCAGAGACTTCTGTTTGGAAAAGCTTTCACTTTGCTTTCGGTTGTGTTTGTGGGTTTTCTTCAGCCCAGGAGAAGCAGTGGGAGGAATCTGTCTCTCTCTGTCTACATTGTTTTTGTCTCCAAAGCCATTATTTGTAATCTTCCCTCCCTACAAATCCCAGGGAGCCAATACTGCTTAAAACTTACATTGCTGAGGCTTGTGCTGCATTTCTCTTACCTGGAAAACTGTGCCGACAGCATATCCAGTGACTAAGGAGATGGGCACCTGGCAAAAGCCATACTGAATGCATTACAGACCAAATCTCAGCAATCTCAGCCAGGCAACTCCACCTCCCACACTCGTCTCAGAGATCAGGCCAGCCAGGGATTTCAAATTGCAGGAGTCCTTCAATTATAAGGGTGCCAATTATTTTGTCACTTGATCATAGCAGTACAAACATTTCAATGGAGAGGAGAGTCACAGTGTGTGATGAGATATCCTGAGATAACTCCTTGGCTCCACAGAAAAATAATCAGTCGGGTTTTCCACTCACACCAGTCCCAGCCAGATGGAAATCCACTCATTCACTGGGATTACTTTTGGGTGTATTTTTTAGAAGAAAGAAAAGCCCTGTGTCATTTTTATTTCCTGTTCTCTTAAGATTGAGGCCATTCTAAAGGGTATCCTGAAGAGGCATGAGGTTTTGCTAGGAAAGAAAGGAGAATGAGAACAGATTTCAGTTCATATCCCACAATACTCAAGTTCATATTATTTGTACAAAGACTTTTCTTTTCCTTCCAGCTTCTCTGGTCTCCTATTTTAGTCTTTGTTGTGTTGGATTTAAGGAGGATGTTTTACATAAAGGAGAGAAAAATATCTAGATTATTTGGGTGTTACCTTTCAAATAAAATCAGAACAATTATTTCTCAAAAGAAAAACATGAAAAAAGTGTTTAAAAATATCAAAACCAACAATCAGAGAACATATCTAGGCTCTATATTTGCATCTGTCATGAGTCTCATTGTTTTTTCTTTAAAGCCTCTTCTCTTGCTTTCGGAAAATGATGTGAAAATATCTTCTACTTACCTAAATACATGTGCTTATATATGATAGTTGGGAAGAGAAAGCATGAAAGCTAAACCAGCACAGAGGTTTTTCCAGGCACTGGGGCAAGCTCCTGGCGTTCACAGTAGTCCACCGAGAGCAGAGGCATGTCCCAGGCTGAGCAGGGGTGTACAGCCCCCATCTGATGGGCACCCCCAGCCTGCTCTGTCATCCGTGCAGCCTTTTCTTCTTTTCCTCTGGTCAGTGTTTTCACAACATTTTTATTTATTTAGTGGCTTGTGGCAACTTTGCACAACAGGGTGTTTGCTATTGTGCTTTTGGCACTCAAGTCCTCTAAGCTTTTGGGTGCTATCTCGACAGAGAGTGGTGCATAGTGTCAAACAGCTTATTTTGATCTGTTTGCATCTTGTTCTGTATAGAGGCGTTTGAATAGTGCCAGAGAGCTATCTGATTTTCAAGCTCTCAGTTTATATCCTGTTGCCTATGTGAACTGGAGTTTTAGATGCAGACTGATCTGTTATCTTGGGGGGGGGGGGGGGAATTGAAAGAGGTATTAATACGACATGAATGTGTTTACAAATCCTGGGTGAGGTTATGACTTAGCTGTAATTCTCTTCTACACACAATAGCGAGTTTAGTCCCAGTGACTGAGATGATTTCTGCAATTCCAGCTTTGCCACAGATACAAAGTGGTTGTGCCATATAATTTTTTCCCTTCAATGGCCACCTTTCTCTCTCTGTGTGTGCTCAGTCCCATCTGGTTCTTGTGGCTCCCTCCCAGGGCAGAGGGGACCACACTGGAAGGAGCAGAGGGAGCATGTCCCTCACCAACATTGCTTCCCATGATGCTGAGAGGCCCCAGGCAGGAGGCTGGAGCTGGCTGCAGAGGCAGCGTCTCTGCCATAGATGACCCTGCATAGCCTTCCACCTCTCCCTGGTCTCACTCAGGGGCCTACCAAGCTCAGCATGTTTAAATGCAGCAATGGATGCCGGGTTCCCACCAGCCCCCATCTCCTCCTGTTCTGCCTGAGATCAGCAGATGCTTATGACGTGCAAGAAGGAACACTTTGGAAAGGACGGGCTTTGATCTCTCTTCTTTAATCTTCTCCTCTCTGAACAGCCCGTATCAGTACTTCTCCCTCTCTGCAAAAGTTCTTTGAAACCCTTCAGTGAAAAATGCAAAGGACCGTTCTCTGTTGCCGTCCACCCAGGAGCAATGAAAGCGGGTCCCCATCAAGCTGTGCAAACCATGAGCTGTTGCTGGAGCTGCTGCAGGCAGGGGTTCTGGTGGGAGCTGCCGTTTGGAAACAGAGATCCAGCCCTGGCACTGGCCTGTGCTGAGGCGGCTGGGCCAAGCAGCCCCTGCCCACCAGCATGGTCCCCACCTGCCTGCTCACCACAGTGGTTTTTGTTGTCCAGGTTTGCAGGCTAGTGGCCCACACAGCAAATTAGTAGAGAGGGACTCAACAGCTGGATCCAGACACATCATCCAATGCCCACATTTTCCAAAATATTCGAACTGCTTCAGGTCACTCTGTCTTTTCCAGCCTTGGAAGCTCCCAGTGTTGATTCTTTGCTCCCAAAAGTACTAATGAGCAGGGCAAGGTGGAGCTCACTTGGTTACATTTATCCTGTTCTGGAAAATAAACCAACCAATTTCTTTATTCCTCTTATTTCCTTGCAAAGACCCTTCCTTGGTTTCAGGTACAAGAAATAAGAAAGCGACAGGAGTCATGAAAAGGTTGAACTACACTAAATGGTTAAGAAGAGACAGGAATTTACCTGATTAAAAAATAACTCTCTCCAATGTAAACACCCATACCTGACCTTGAAGCCTTGATCTGCATTTAGAGCCAAGGGAGGTCTCACCCATAGAATCATAGAATCATAGAATAGTTTGGGTTGGAAGGGACCTCTAAAGGTCATCTAGTCCAACCCCCCTGCCGTGAGCAGGGACATCTTCAACTACATCAGGTTGCTCAGAGCCCCGTCCAACCTGACCTGGAATGGTTCCAGGGATGGGGCATCCACCACCTCTCTGGGAAACCTGTTCAGTGTTTCACCACCCTCAGCGTAAAAAAATTTTTCCTTATATCTAGTCTAAATCTCCCCCCCGTTAGTTTAAAGCCATTCCCCCTTGTCCTGTTGCAACAGGCCCTGCTAAAAAGTCTGCCGCCATCTTTTTTAGAAGCTCCCTTTAAGGGCTGATAGGCTGCAATAAGGTCTCCCCAAAGCCTTCTCTTCTCTAGGCTGAACAACCCCAACTCTCTCAGCCTTTCTTCATAAGAGAGGTGTTCCATCCCCCTGATCATTTTTGTGACCTCCTCTGGACCCGCTCAACAGGTCCATGTCTTTCCACGTAGGCAGTGGACTCCAGTATGCGATTCAGATGTCCAAAACTGTCCATGTGAATGACACAAAGGTCATGCAGTCACACCAGACGACCGAAAACATCTTCATTGTAGCTGTCTAAAATTAAATAAGATGCATTCCACTTAAAGATATCCAAAATATTGCCATTAGGACACTAACTAGCTCTTGAAGAGATTGTTGCACCCATACAGGGTAGGAATCTTGCAGGCAGACACAAGGTGGGGAGCAAGAGTTTTCTGTGTAGCTCTGTGATGTCCACAAGACCATTATTAACTTGGATCTAATAAACTCTCTGTAATGATGAAATCTGTGTTTTGTATTTTCTTATCCCCCATTTGTACCCCCTATAATCCAGAGTCCCCGTCACAGCAAAGGCCCCCGCAGTTAATAACAGATAAATATGCTGGACCATGGAAAGCTCACCTGGAGGAACTCATGGCAAAAGCACTTTGCTGCTCAGTTCCTTTTAAAGACCAGTTATCCCATTAAAGCCTTTCTGAAAGATTCCACTCAGCAACCATAACACTGCTGTCAAGACCACGCGCTACAATCTAATGGCTTTCCTTAGGCTACAAAAAGTTTGCCTGCAAGGTGGAAAAAGATCTATAGGAATTGCTAAATTATTCTCTCTAAGGTACTCGGACTGGCACCATTTAACTGATGGTGACAACAGCATGTGCAGTGCACAATGTCAGCGTGTTCACTCAAGGAGGTCTCATGTGCCACAAGGACCCACCACATGTTAGCAGCCTCTGAAGGTTTTGAGTGCTGGATGTTACTAGTGTCCTTCTCTCCTGCTAGGAGTTAGCCACGCTGATGCTCGGCAGCCTGGAAAATCTCCCAGCTTCAGTGTGAACTGGATTGTGGGGAACACCGACCTGGAGGTTATCAACGCCACGACAGGGAAGAGGACCTGCGGGAGTCCCTCACGGCTCTGCAAGCACATGTTCTTCACTCGGTGGGCAAAGCTTCATGGCAAGGTAGGTCTGATGCGCTGACAGGACACTGCCACCAGCCCTAGGTGGGCTAGTCCTTACCCCAAAGTCAACCCTGTTTTAGCAATCTCATGATGAAGCTGCAGCCTCCACAGGTGTCCTGTGTCCCTTCTGGTAGGGCCTGGGAGAGGATCAGGAGCCAAGAGCCTTTGGGTCAGCTATGGGAGCTGAGAGTCCAAAGAAAGCCAAGGGCAGAAACCCAGGCGGGTTTGGAGGGGAGACAGGTGTTCTGGCTGTCCTTGGTGATGGAGCCATGCTCGGATGAGCAGTCAAAAGCCAAGAGAGTGTTGAGTGTCCATACAAGCACAACTGGGTAATTTTTTATGCATCTCACCCCAAGTATCCCTTTGACTCTAAGGGGAGTATCAACTCACTAAGTCTTAGAGGCCTGAGGGAAGTACTTCTTACAGCCTTGGAGGCATCTAACTCACTTCATTGTTCCATAGGGGTTTAAACCTAACCCCCCCCCTAAATCCCAACATAAACCACTCCCAATCTCATCCAAGTTAGCTGACTAAAGCAGGTGCTATGGATTGCCCACTCCCCTTCTCTTCCCCACTCTCCCAGATATGTTGATAAATCCATACAACGATACAGCTGCTCCTCACAGGGCGAGTGGCCAGGTGCTGAAGGCTCTTCAATTTCATTACACTCAGCAGCAGTACAATTTAATGGCATTAAAATTACAGGTTGTATTTAATTAAAATGGCCACCACCCCTTGACAGCCCTGCTCTCTCTAGGGTAGATGGCCATGGACTCCCCTTATTTGAAACGGCACCGAAGTCAACCTGCCTTTGTGCTTCACTTTACTTGCCACAGACAGGAGACAGTGGCAGGACAGATGGATGGCCAAAAACTACAGAGTGGAACCTAGGGATGTAGGACATATAGGAAGAAGCTTGGTGTGGAATAAGGAAATTTTCCTCTCATTATTCCTGGTTCTGGAGTCACCATTTCTCCTCTTGCCTGACCCTTCAAGGAGGTGCTGGGTGACAGAAGGACACAGATACCGACGTGGTGAGCCTGACCCCACCACTTCCAGGAGGAGCAGCAGAGAAGATGCAAAGTGTCTCTTCAGCCCACCTACTTTCAATGCTAGAATATTAATTTGCTATAAGGAGTCTTGTCAAGAATTGTCGTGCAGTCCGTGTAGAGTGGGAGAAGACAAGGACAAGAAAAATTATTTTCTTAAGTGCCAAAACCTTTTTACTATTGGGAAATGAGTGGAAAAGAACAAGGCAGAGTGATGGCAGGGAAGTCTGGAGCCACTTCCACCAATTAAGTCATTCAGGAAGGCAAAGGGACAGGCAAGTGGGGAGGTATGAGGACAAGCCCAAAGGGGTTGTTCTGCTCTGCAGGACACCCCAGGGAAAGAGGCTGGTGGGACTCATCCCAGCCCAGGCAGTGGCATGACCTGTCCTAGCAGGGACCCTGAGCCTGGGGGGAGCAGAAGGGACCAGCCTGGGCTTCGAGCCCAGGGCTCAGTCACCGGTCGGCGGCACAGGTCCCAACCTATTTCTTGCATAGCAGGTGGCATGGGAAGGAGGGCGAGAAGCACTCCTGCTGCCCCCAAAAAGAAGGGATCCTCGTGGGAACAAAACCTGGGACAAGCTGGGCCCCGGGGCAGGCTATGGCCAGGACTATGGCCGGAAGAGCTGAACTGCACCTGCCTGGCACTGGGGATGGGTTTGGGGTGAGCAGGAGGGAGTAACTCATGGCTGAGCAGGGCACTTTGCTTTTGACAAAACAAAGTGATAATGTCATTGGTGTCCACCTCTGGGTAACAAAGGGGCAGCTGGAGGGGAGCCACCACTGGCCAGACCAGCTTGTGGCCCACTGATGCCCGGGCTGGCAGCATCACCCTCCCTTGCAGGCTGGGCCAATACACCCCATGGTGTGCCGGCGCCACCCGGACTGGAGTAGCTCATTTCAGGCTGTGCATTCGCCTTTTCCTTTAATCTGCCTTTCAGCATCTCTTCTCTTTAGACAGAAGGAAAACAGTGGTGTTTGCTCTCCGAGGCCGTGTTTTGAGGGTACTTTTTCCTACAGGGTGCTATTCCCTGGCTTGTAAGCATTGGACTTTCACCTGCCTGCTTGCTCTAAGGCATTTTCCAGACTTCAGTTTCTTTCATATAATGTCAAAGCCTCACTGCTGTTAAGACTTGGGCAGGTCAGAGGAGGTCATTAATTTAGTCCTTACGCAAAGCGAAGGGTGCTTGCTCCCACGTGTGCGCTCTGGGTGACGAGGGGCAGTGGACATGTGTTGCTGTCTCCTGAGGCAGCTCCCGGTGGGCAGCTCCCGTGTCCCAGCAGAGCACTCGGTTTTCCCACACCAGCACAAATCTTCATGCCCGATTTCTGCCCTCTCCTGGGCAGGTTTCACAGCATCTCTTAGGATAACACATTAAAGAGGAAAAAGGGGAGAGTGTGGGAAGGGACCCTCCTTCTTGTGTCTCTTGGCATTACTTCGAAACACTGAGCTGCCCTGCTCCCCAGGCTAAACTGAGCACATTCTTCAAAGATCCCCAGAAAGGATTTTTTCCCTTCTTTTTCCTAAAAATCATCTTATATTAGGAAGTAGGTTTTTGCCTTTGTAAAACACACCAAGATTAGCTACTGCCTATGCCCACTCCAAGGCAAAGCTGTTTACCCCGTTCCTCTTCGCAATGGCTCGAAACCATGTCACAGGCATTTATTGCTTCCCTGTTTTTTTGTTGTTAAACCAAAGGCAAACACACAAAGCACAGTGATAGTTTGTTTGTTGCTTATGAAATGTAGGCAGGAAGATTATACAGCTACTGAAGCCTCCTGTTTCTTTTGGCTCATCAGTTGATTTTTTTTAATTTTTTTTTTTTTCCCCTTCTCTGATTTTTGTTCTGCAGCTGAGCACACGAATACCAAGCCATGGAGACATGCCATCGGTGTACAGCGAGGCAAAGCTGGTGGCTCAGACGTACCAGTCTGTCAAGCAGCAGCTGTTTAAAGCATTTCAGAAAGCCGGTCTGGGCACCTGGGTGAAGAAACCCCCAGAGCAAGATCAGTTCCTACTAACTGTATAAATCACTTGACACCTTTGCTACATGACCGGATCAAATCAGCTGGAGAGAAGGCTAGGCAGGATGCGTGAGCCGAGAGAATTGAAGCAGTTTGAGATTTAATAGCAACCTCCATGGGAATATTTGCTTTTAATTCTGTATTGGAAATACATAAATAGAAATGTGTCTGATGCACTGAACTCGACTTTAGAAAACTGCTTTTTCATGATCCCTTCCCAAAAACGTACCTGCCCAAATTATAATGCAACCCCCACAAAGATACTGCTTTTCATTGTTTATTGCTGTTGGTTATTACTGATTTGAGGCGTTAGCAGGCCACCTGTCTGATCCAAAATAGAGTTTGTTTTCCCTCACATAATCAGTGCAAGAGTCATCACTGAAAAATGGAAAATAGTGAGCAAAGACGGAAGCACCCCAGGCACACGGCATGACAACAGGTCTCAGAGCATCCATAATCATCCATGTCTAACCTCTATGCAAAAAACATCCTGTTAGCTGCCTAAATCTGTGAGAAAGAATTTGGACCTCAAAGATATGCAGCATTTTTAAACTCTGCTTTCCACTGCTGGCTCTGAGCACAAAGCCGGGTGTCAGGCTTCCCTTGGTTTTCACACTTACTCCCTCTGATGCCTTGGACAAACCACTTCCTACCAAATCTTCAAATCTGGCCACAAGTCTTGCACGCTGCAAATTTTAATTACCCAGGCCCAGTTCATCACACATGCCCTTTAGACACCAGCCGGGATGCAGATGCTCTTCAAGAGGGCACAGTTCTGCAGAGGCTGCTGGTGAAGACCGGTGAAGACCGGTGTGACGACGGAGGGAGCTTCAGGTAGCTGCCTAAAATCAGGCAGGCTGGAGCCAGGACCCAGAGCCTCAGATTTCAAACCTTGTGAGGATCCACGGCTCTAAATTAAGTGGGTGTGAGCTCAGGATGCTCCGTACATCTGAAAAATCGTTGGGTTGGGTAGCCACAACTAAGACATCCCAAACTAGAGACACAGTTGATACTTGGCTCTTTCCTGCCTCAGTTTCTCCATCTGTCAAATGGGGATACTACTACTTACCTGCTTCACATCTAAGGAACTTGGCAGGAACAAAGTGCTCTGGTCATATGCAATGGTCTAAGCCAGATTCTGTCACTCTTGCAGTGAGTTTTACCTCCCCACATAGTCCAACTGACATAAGTGCAGCAGATGCAACTACAGGCTAGGGTAAGGTCTTACTCAATATAAGAGCTTTCAGATTCTGGCTTTGTGTAAATGCCAAGTATTGTTGTTATTATTATTATTATTATCATCTGCAGTTTGAAAAGCAGGTGGGGTTTTTCAGTTAGGAGGGGAGTAGCACCCAACAGTTAAATATTTTCTTCGTAACTGTGGCTGGGTCCGATATAATCTCATCTTGGCACCATCCCAAAATTCATCAGAATGCAGAAGATACAGTCGTGGGAGAACTGGGCTTTGATAGTCCCACTGCAGAACCAACCTTCAAATGCCCTGTATATTTCTTTCAGTTTTTGTTTTTTTAAATGACAGGATTTGCGGGTATATAACTACTGTTTTCTTTTTATTCCTGTGATTCTCTTTAAATCTCTATGGAACATGCTGCTACTGATTTGTGATAATTGTCTTGGTATTTTCTCAGAACTGTCAAGCTGAGTTACTTTTCAAACAACACAAGGCTCATATTTTTCCATGTAATTTCCTTTACACGGGAAACTGTTCCTATCAATAAAGATAGATGCTCTTTATATAGGGTTTATCATGTTTGGAGAGCCATATACAGTAAATACATTGTTTATTGATGCCCACAATAGAATAGCTACAGTATTTTGATGAGATTTTATTTTTAGATTATAAACTACAAGATGTATCTATAGTGTCTTGTATAAAAACAATTGTGATAAACTAGAATTTTTAAATTAGATAAAACAAAGCTCTCCCCTTCCAGAAACCTTTTCAGCAAAATAATACATTCCATATTAACTACCAAAAATATTTTAAACAAAAATCATTAGAGTAGAAATAGTTCAAAGAAAAAAAAAAAACACCTGAGACTTTTCAATAATGGAAGCATTTTGTGGTAACCATTTTGTCAATACTTCGACCACTTTGTCAGCTCTTCTGATTAACATTCAGAATATTTTTGGCACCTTCTGGAGCTTCCCGGTACCTCCACATGGTCCCATCCTCTAACACAGCTGTCACTGGTGCAGACCTCCAGTGTGATCTGGGCAGCGAAGGTGCCTAGAGGGGCAGCGGGCGGGTGGGAAGTCAGGCCTACGACTGGAGGTGCGGGAGAAGCTGTGGGTGACAATGGCAGTGGTGGTCCCAGGGGCTCCGGCTGCTCCCACCGAGGGAGAGAAACCACAGGGCAACCAGAGAGGAGGACAAGGTTTCTCATGCGGAGATCCACAGGGCAGGGGGAAGCAGTGTCTTCTACTTTTCCTCTCCAAGTTAGTCTTTATCTAGCACACAAGAGACCTCAAGGCTCCTCCTTATATCTCCCTGCCCTCATCCACCCTCCTCCAGCCCTGGCATGACGTCAGCTCAACTAATGCATATAGCTCCACAGGCCAGTGTTGCAGCTACTGTGACAAAACACCATGCCTGGTTATTTTTAAGGACAAAAAGAAAAGTGTGGTGTGATTGAATTATCCTTTGTTGTAAGAAATACATAAATGCAATCCTGGAGTCAGCTGCCAGAATGAATTTAGTAGTGGGGACCAAACCGCGTCCCCACTGCAAGTGGGCATCAGCTGATCTCACTGAAGGCAATGGAGTTGCACCTGCTTGCACTAGGGTTGAATATGACCTTAAATGTCTACTTCTTCTCATTACGTGCAGCGATAGAGTGTGATGGGACCACATCCCAGAAGCACACATGACCTACACGCAGCATTTCCTGAAGCAAAGGAAAACTTGCTCAGTAGTAATTCTTAGTGAAGATTCTGTACATAACACGCATGAGTGAATGGCAATACTGTACTAATGGATGTACATTTGTAATATTTGTAAAAAAAAGAAACAAAAAAGACAACAAAAGAAAATAAATCTGAATTTACATATGTGAATTTGCTGCTAAGTTCTGTAAATTGCACTTCAGTGATACCTGATAAGTGAATGTTTCTGTTAAGTGAATAAAATGCCAAGTAAAATTGTTCTTTCACTGTTTGTTGACCATTTTTCACTGTGGCTTAGCAATCAATTTGAATGTGCTCCAAAATGTTAGTATGCATTTTTACACACACCTACTGTAGATCTACAGACAATATGTTCTTATTCAGTTTGGATTTGATGCATCATAGGAATCACACACTTGTATTGAGAGATGGATGTGCCCACTCATGTAGGAGAAGCCATACAGGGACACAGTCTGATCCTGAAAGAAGACTGAACTGGGTCCATCTCTAATTTGATCCTTCCAGGTTACTCTCAAAGGTCCTTCTTAATAAAAATTAAATACATTTTTGCAAACTCACACTGCATGGGACTTGCTGTATAAAGCTGCTTAAGAAAACTAAAGTGATGAACAAAAGGTCAGTACATCTCTGCAGATTTCTCCTTCATTGGTGGGGTGGCCTTGGTTTATTCCTGCTTTAAACTATCAGTATTCAGCTACAGCACTGAGCCCAAATGACACCATCCACACAAAGATTTAACACGTGTTATTGTATGAGCATCACCTGGTGCCTTGAGATGATTTCCCTCAGGCAGTCCTCACAGAGATCACTGGTGTCACCAAAGCCTCCAAAGCCTTTCAGAAGTGCCCGCTGTCAAAGTATAAATACATTAACAGTGAAAATTTTCTAGAAAGAGATTTCCCTGTGCCCCTCCTTGTGCAGATTTAGTTCCAAGATGAAATTGAGCCCAACAGCTCACAGGGAGCCCCACCAGATCGCTGGCCCCGCAGCTCTTTGCTTGCTCATGTTGAAGAAGTCAGTGCCTGACCCACACGGACCATCCCATGGGTTTCATCCCGCAGCATAGCAGGGCAGGGGCTATGCATAGCTTTATTTTCAAGCTAAGACTTTGCTGCAGTTGCAATTCCTTAGCTTAGATCTATGTCATTAGGTATTTGGGTGGGATATGGAGGACAGGGGAGAAGAAAGCATTTTCAGGGTGAAGTTGTCTGTGTGGAAAAAAGTCACCGTGAGCTGACCTGATTCCACCACCCACGGTGGATTTTTGCCTTGAGTAATAAAAGCAACAGATTCTCAGTATTTGTAAATCTCAAAGTGTATTTGCACACACAGATTTTACTGTTTTAACTGGATATAGGTAAAGCACACCCCATAGTCTCACCCTCACCACAGCCTCAGACACAGCAGTTACTTCCCTACCAGTAAAAATGGTCACAGTAGCATAACACTGTCCTAAACAGAAAGGAGAGAAGTTATACCAGCAGAAAGACAGTTTGTGAGGCTATCCACCCTCAAGGTGATGAGCTTATCATTATTTTGGTGTCGAAAAATGTAAACGCCCAAATTCTTAACTTGGCAAAAGCCGTGCATAGCATCGGCTTTCCTCGCAGAGGGGCTCTGGAGGGGATGTGCTGAGACCAGCCCCGGTGCAGATGCAGGGAACAAGCACTGCTTTGGCCATGAAGGGCGAAGGGTGGAGGTGAGGAGGTCCCTACGGCGGCTTCGCAGCAGTCTGGCAGCCTCTCAGCCCACTCCTGGGCAGTTTGGCCACAGCTGAGTTCACAGCAGGCCGTTTCCAGCCTGTTTTCTCCTCTAAAAGTAGCTGCTACTGCCTGATCATGGCAGACACTGTGACACAATTTGGCTGCTGAAAACAACTACAAAGCAGTCATTAGGGTAAACTGTATGGATGGATTCTGTGTTTAATCTCATTAAGTTTAAAGGCTAAATACCAGAACTGCATTTAAAACTTTACAGGCGTACACCCCAGCGTCATCAGGCAGTTCTTTCTTTTCCAACTGTATATTGGAAAAACAACAACATAAAACATGAACAAGCTGATATATCAACTAATAGAGGGCTTCAGAGAAGTGCCTGTTTCTCAAATAAAATAAATAAGTCCTCCTGCTGCAGTTAAACCTTGATAGCCATGCTTGT
This sequence comes from Aptenodytes patagonicus, assembly GCF_965638725.1. NCBI lineage: Eukaryota > Metazoa > Chordata > Aves > Sphenisciformes > Spheniscidae > Aptenodytes > Aptenodytes patagonicus. The sequence goes on from NC_134950.1 coordinate 159,994,051, forward strand.
GTGTTGAAGAATGAAATAGCAATTTAAGAGCTTTTTAAGCCTTTTGATTCATTACCTTTGTTCTTACTTTCCAACCCTGAGACCTGATTACTTTGGCTCGTTTTGGCTTGATCACGTGGATACACCAGTTTAGTTGGAAATCTGGATGAAGTCAGAGAAAATCTGAGACTTTTTAAAGGGTAGTGACAGTCTGTTTGGATAAAAAAAAAAAAAAAAACAAAACCAACACAAAGACAGACAAGCACATGCACACATATAAACACATGTGGTTTCTTAGTACTCCAAGGCCTCCTGAATAAATAATGTGGCCTTGGAGAAAGGGGATTAATAATCATTGCTTTTTCAGCAATGAAATAGTTCTGCTCAAATGCTTCATTCAGTCTGGCTTTCCTGGTAATTAAATCCTCTATTAGAGAAGTTTATGTTCTATTTTATCAACTTCCTTTGCAATACAGAATTACTTCCACTAGACCATTAAAGTCTTGTTCTGCCGCGGAGAGGAAAAGGTCCCGTTCATTCTCCTCTGGCCCTGAACAGATGCCTTCACAGCCTATACTGCCATGAAATGATCCAAGAGGAGAGAGCTCCTTCCTTTACACCCTACATTACCAAAACAACCTCCAAAGAAAAATAAAGATATGAAGAACAGTACATACTGTTGGGTCTGACCAGTTCCTCTGATAGACTAACTGGTGCCTACCTCTCCTTCTCCTGGGACCTCAAAGTCACACTCAGGCATTAGCACAGGCTGTACTTCATATATCCACCAAGGAGGTGGTTTAGCTGCAGTACCCTTCTCTCCCAGCATCACCAGCCTAACTACACCCAGCCCTGCCTTCCACAGCATACTCTTTGCTACAGATTGCTTTTATTATTTAATTTGATTTTAACAAGTACAGGAAAGTGTTTACTCACTTAAGAGTGCTAACTCTTAAATCTATAAGAAGATCTATTTTTACTGTGGATTCTAAAGTAATTTTTTTTTTCTAAAGCAAATTGCTTGTTCACATCCTGGTCTCAGTGGTAAAAGGAAGCATTTTCAGAAGTAAAAACAGGTGCCAGCATCCCCTTGACACCACAGGCTCCTAAAATCCTGACTGTCACACAGAACAGTGGGACTTGGGCTACTAAATCTCAGGTTTCAGTGGGAGATAAGGTGATATTCAAAAGGGACTTGCTAACCTATCTATCATTGTCAACACCTAAACATTGTTGGGTACCAAACCCCTGCTCAGCCTCCGGCATTAAATATCCGCTAGAACCTACACAACTTCTTCTGGGCATGCCTTGTCTTGGCTGCCTCGTGTGTGGCCTGGTGCTGATCCCCATCATGCTTTGACCTGTCCAGATTCATGAACTCAACCTACGCATCCTACTTGTGGTCCCCTCAAAGCCTCTACAAGACCACATCCCAGCGAAACAAGAGGGCCCTTTCTCACTGAGTAACTCAACTGATAAACTCCTCATGCTGCTGCCTAAAGGGACAAGCAAGTATCGTACTCACCACAAAGTCAGGAACTCAGGAAGAAAGTTATTGAGAGGCTGTGTGTCACATTTATATAATTTCACACTATATGGAAGAAGCTAAATTATTTGTTATTATAATTTAATAACCTTTTGACATGAGAGAGAACAAAAAAGACATGATAACATAGCTGGTTTGGGGATACTTACCCAGGAAAGGAGCAGACCTGAGTTTTTGTCTAGGTTTACCCTCTCAAGGGAGGAAGAGACAAGCAAGTGAAGACCCCCAAACCAAGCTCAGAATAGGGGAGCTCCTGCCCTCCAGTCAACTACTTCACAACACACGAAAAACCTCTGTTCAAGGCCCATCTTCACCTTAACCATTTCATCCACCCCGAGGTTAGGTGTCTGGTTTGAATCCATTTTCTAAGCTTCCTTGGATAGAGAAAAGTGACTCCATAAGATGATTCACCCCACTCGGCACAATGTCTAAAAGATGTGGAGAACTTGCCCCCTCAAGGGTCCGGCCTCTATCCACTGATGGGAGAGCAGGTCTGGACTCCTGCATTCAGAGGACTGTGCATGGGGAAGTGACTCCCAGCCAAAGAGTCTGCAAGCCACAGGACCTTCTGTTTCTCCATTTTAAAAACCAGTGACTATTCCTTGTTACAGGAAGGTGGCTTTTGAGTATTAATACTATTAGGCTGTAAGAAAAGAATACAATACATATATATATGAAACAGATCAACCTGCTTTTAAAGTCAAGTGTGAACATCTTCAAATTCTGGAAAGAAGGCATTCAAGCCATAAGTTTTGGTGGCTGACTAAATTAACATATATTGTACATATTTAGAAGTTCAGTGTGGGAGTTTATTCTTAACGCAACTTTGCTGCCATTGAAATCATTGAAAGGGTCACTACTGGCAGCAAGCAACAGGATTAGGTCAATACCAAATTCATGTTTCAACTTAAGAGCTAAAAGAACTGATTCCATATGAACCTTTTTTTTGTGCCAAAACCTGGTTCCTAGCCCTGACACAACTGTACTCACTAGAAAACCAAAACCATCCATCATTGCCATCTGAGCCTTTGCATTAGAATTTCCTTGTGGTGGCTCAGCACTTTCCTGATCTATTTTTTTCATATCTGATCCAGTAACTCTTTGACCCTCTAATAAGTGGAAATACATTTGAAGAACCTTTCTCATTATTTGAAACATTTGCTGTACAAGTTCAGCTCTGGTTTCTGTATGTGTGGCTTTCCTAAAATATCCTTTTATCTTCTTTTTCGGTCACTTAAGGGGTGAGGCAGAGATCAGAAGGAGCTAATCTGTCCATCTATTTGTCTCACTGCCTACTGGGCTCTCTTGAAGAACTGCGGCAAAAGTGAAGACTCAGTAATTTTGAAAATAAGCCCTTTTTCACTCAAGGGGTGATGTGGAGATCACTCTATCCCAAAAGTGTCAGTGAAATGTACAAAAAAAAAAAATAGGATTACTACGCTATGGGATTGTCCAACTAAGGTAAAACTTTGCCACCTTAATGCAAATCTATTGACTTCAAAGGACTCAGACTAGTGTAACTGAGCAGAATTCAGTTTATGAAGGGAACTGGGGAGTTAAGGTCACGTGAAAAAGGTACATGAAAATACTTCATCATTCCCTCTCCTTGTATTTTCACGGTGCTACTCAATGATTTGCACCACTGAGCGCCAAAGCAGGCTGCTAGTGTCTCTAGACAAGGCTGGCTGAAGATTACCCTGTGAAATGACATTAAACTGGTGAAGCATTTTATTGCATATGGGATTGGCCAGGGAGTGCCATACTTTACTCCTGCTGCTAATTTCTCTCCTCTATTGTCATCCTTCCTCCAGTTTTCATGGGGGAAAAGCTCTATTCAGCCATTGCAGGTAAGATTAGACAGACCTTCATAGGAAGACGAGAAGGACACTTTAGCATGGTCCCCCACATATCACAGCAGTTCAGTACCTCTGTCCCAGGACCGGGTCCATAATGTCATTTTAAGTTATAGATTTTTTTTTCATAGAATAGAATCATAGAATAGTTTGGGTTGGAAGGGACCTCTAAAGGTCATCTAGTCCAACCCCCTTGCCGTGGGCAGGGACATCTTCAACTACATCAGGTTGCTCAGAGCCCCGTCCAACCTGACCTGGAATGGTTCCAGGGATGGGGCATCCACCACCCCTCTGGGAAACCTGTGCCAGTGCTTCACCACCCTCAGCGTAAAAAATTTCTTCCTTAGATCTAGTCTAAATCTACCCCCCGTTAGTTTAAAGCCATTGCCCCTTGTCCTGTCGCAACAGGCCCTGCTAAAAAGTCTGCCCCCATCTTTTTTAGAAGCCCCCTTGAAGTACTGATAGGCTGCAATAAGGTCTCCCTGAAGCCTTCTCTTCTCCAGGCTGAACAACCCCAACTCTCTCAGCCTTTCTTCATAGGAGAGGTGTTCCATCCCCCTGATCATTTTTGTGACCCTCCTCTGGACCCACTCCAACAGGTCCGAGTCTTCCTTATGCTGGGGGCTCCAGAGCTGGACACAGTACTCCAGGTGGGGTCTCACCAGAGCAGAGTAGAGGGGCAGAATCACCTCCCTCGACCTGCTGGCCACGCTGCTTTTGATGCAGCCCAGGATACGGCTGGCCTTCTGGGCTGCGAGCGCATAGTGCTGGCTCCTGTCCAGCTTTTCATCCACCAGTACCCCCAAGTCCTTCTCGGCAGGGCTGCTCTCAAGCCCTTCATCCCCCAGCCTGTATTGATACCGGGGCATTGCCCCGACCCAGGTGCAGGACCTTGCACTTGGCCTTGTTGAACCTCATGAGGTTCACACGGGCCCACTTCTCGAGCTTGTCCAGGTCCCTCTGGATGGCATCCCGTCCCTCTGGTGTGTTGACTGCACCACTCAGCTTGGTGTCATCTGCAAACTTGCTGAGGGTGCCCTCGATCCCATTGTCCATGTCATTGATGAAGATATTAAACAGTACCAGTCCCAATACGGACCCCTGTGGGACACCACTCGTCACCAATCTCCATCTGGACACTGAGCCATTGACCACTACCCTCTGGATGCGACCATCTAGCCAATTCCTCACCCTTTACCAGACAGTCCACCCACCAAATCCATACCTCTCCATTTTAGAGAGAAGGATGTTGTGGGGGACCATGTCAGAGGCCTTACAGAGGTCCAGATAGACCACATCTGTAGCCCTTCCCATGTTCACTGATGTAGTCACTCCATCACAGAAGGCCACTAGGTTAGTCAGGCGGGACTTGCCCTTGGTGAAGCCGTGCTGGCTGTCTCGAATCACCTCCCTGTCCTCCATGTACCTTAGCATAGCTTCCAGGAGGATCTGTTCCATGATCTTCCCAGGCACAGAGGTGAGACTGACTGGCCTGTAGTTCCCCGGGTTTTCCTTTTTTCCCTTTTTAAAAATGGGGGTTATGTTTCCCCTTTTCCCGTCAGTGGGAACTTCACCGGACTGCCATGACTTCTCAAATATGATGGATAGTGGCTTAGCAACTTCGTGTGCCAGTTCCTTCAGGACCCACAGATGGATCTCATCGGGTCCCATGGACTTGTGCACCTTCAGGTGCCTTAGATGGTCTCGAACCTGATGTTCTCCCACAGTGGGCGGCTCTTCATTCTCCCAGTCTCCGCCTTTGCCTTGTGAGGCTCAAGCACTTGCCAGTAAAGACCGAGGCAAAAAAGTCATTGACTACCTCCGCCTTCTCCGTGTCCCGGGTAACCAGGTCTCCCATTTTGTTCTGGAGAGGGCCTACATTTTCCCTCATCTTCCTTTTATCCCCGACATACCTATAGAATCTTTTCTTGTTGCCCTTGATGTCCCCAGCCTGATTTAATTCTATCAGGGCTTTAGCTTTCCTAACCTGATCCCTGGCTGCTCGGACAATTTCTCTGTATTCCTCCCAGGCTACCTGTCCTTGCTTCCACCCTCTGTAGGCTTCCTTTTTGTGTTTGAGTTTGTCCAGAAGCTCCTTGTTCACCCATGCAGGCCTCCTGGCGTTTTTGCCTGACTTCCTCTTTGTTGGGATGCATCGCTCCTGAGCTTGAAGGAGGAGATCCTTGAATATTAACCAGCTTTCTTGGGCCCCCTCTTCCCTCCAGGGCTTTGTCCCATGGCACTCTACCAAGCAGATCCCTGAAGAGGCCAAAGTCTGCTCTCCTGAAGTCCAGGGGAGTGAGCTTGCTGTGCGCCCTCCTCGGTGCCCTAAGGATCTTGAACTCCACCATTTCATGGTCACTGCAGCCCAGGCTGCCCTTGAGCTTCACATTCCCCACCAGCCCCTCCTTGTTGGTGAGAACAAGGTCCAGCATAGCACCTCTCCTCATTGGCTCCTCTACCACTTGGAGAAGGAAGTTCTCATTGACACATTCCAGGAACCTCCCAGATTGCTTATGCCCTGCCGTGTTGTCCATCTAACAGATGTCGGGGTGGTTGAAGTCCCCCATGAGGACCCAGGTTTGTGAGCGTGAGGCTGCTCCTCTCTGTCTATAGAGGGCCTCACCCACTCTGTCTTCCTGGTCAGGTGGCCTGTAGCAGACCCCCACCGTAATGTCACCTGTCCCTGCCTTCCCTTTAATCCTGACCCACAAGCTCTCGGTCGGCTCCTCATCCATCTCCAGGCAGAGCTCCACGCACTCCAGCTGGTCATTGACATAGAGGGCGACACCCCCTCCTCGTCTCCCCTGCCTGTCCTTCCTAAAGAGCCTGTATCCCTCCATCCCAACACTCCAATCATAGGAGCCATCCCACCACATCTCCGTGATGCCAGTAAGGTCGTAGCCCTGCAGGCGTGTGCATGTCTCTAACTGCTCTTGTTTATTTCCCATGCTACGTGTGTTTGCATAGAGGCATTTAAGTGGGGCCCCCGATGAAGCTGTCTTACTGGCTGGAGTTCCTTTGTGCTGCTCTTCAGGCGCTCTCCTGCTGACCTGTGATCCTTCTCCAGGCTCTGGGCATCTATTGCTGGCCCTGGCATCAAACTGGTAGGAGTGGGATGGATTGAGGTTCCCCTCCCCCGGCATCTCTAGTTTAAAGCCCTCTTCACCAGCTTGGCAAGCCTATGATTGAAGATGCTCTTCCCTTTCTCTGACAGATGGACCCCGTCAGCCCCCCATCACGTTTCTCAAAGCGAGTCCCATGGTTTAAGCAGCCGAACCCCCGGCTGTGGCACCAGTCCCGTAACCATCTGTTGACTCACCAGATTTGACTGGCCCTTTCAAACCCCTTCCCTTTGACCGGCAGGATTGATGAAAAAACTGCCTGCGCTCCTGAGTCCCTTACCGCCGCTCCCAGGGCTCTGTAGTCCTTCCTGATAGTCCTCAGACTGCTCCTGGCTGTGTCACTGGTGCCCACGTGAAACAGCAGCAGCGGATAATAGTCAGTGGACTGTACGAGGCTTGGTAGCCTCTCGGTGACATCCCTGATGCGAGCCCCCGGTAAGCAGCACACCTCCCTAGAGAGTGCATCTGGTCAGCAAATGGGTGCCTCCGTACCTCTCAGAAGAGAGTCGCCTACTGCTGTCACCCATCGCCTTTTCTTAGTTGCGCTGGTTGTTACACCGGGGGCAGATGGGGCTGCATTACTCAGCTCCAGCGCTTCTCCCGGTGTGGCAGGACTTTCCTCTTCAGCCTGCAGAGCGGTGAAGCAGTTCTGCAAGGGCACCTCGTGCTTCGGGGGAAGTCTCTTCCTCCTGCTGGTCCTTGCCTTTGCAACCATCCATTTTTCTGCATTATTGGCCCCCCCGCTCCCTTCTGCGTGTGCCGGTGGGGGAGTTCTTGGCTGTTTGGCCATGGGCTGTGGGTCTGCTGCAGACTGCACTTGGAACCAGCTATCTAGCTCCTTCTTTGCCTCCCTGATGTTACGCAGCCTTCTCACCGCCTCCTGCAGCTCAGCCACCTGCTGCAGGAGGTCCTCGACCTGGACACACCTTTTGCAGGCAGGTCCCTGCCCCAGGAGAAAGGTCCAGGCACTCCCTGCAGCCTGAGGTCTGCACTGCAGCCTCTCCCTTCAGCAGTTCCGTCTGGGTGGAGACATCGGCTGCCGCTGGGGTAGATGGTGCAGACCCCCCAGCTGGAGCCGCGGCCTTTACCCTCAGACGAGTGCCCACCATTCTGCCCCGAGGGTCGGGCAGGATGAGTGCCCTTGACCTGTGCCCAGTTGCTGGGTTATGTGCACGCCGAGTCCCCCACTCGGCCCAGGGAATGCCTCTCCTTCAAAGAGGTGCCCTCCCTCGCAAACTGCCGCGCCACGCCATAGCTGACGCACCACGCCCTGTTTGCCCGCCCTGGTGGCAGCGCTCCCTGGGGCTGCCTTGAGTGGCAGTGGGGCGCGGCAGCCGTTGCTCCCGGCCCCGCCCACTCCTGGTCAGCCGCCCTGGTGAGAGCTGCCGGCTCCCGGCGGGTCTCTGCGCTCCCCTGTGGGCTCCCCGGCCCAGGAAACCCCCCTGTGGGACACGCCTGCACCGGAGCTGATCGCCTCTGCGATCTGGCTTTTTCCATAAACATGCTCAGTTTCTGCTGCTCTGTCTTCCTCCTTGCCAACTCTTACAAATTTCCCTGACAGAAAGCTACACGATTATGTCCCACACCAGCTGTTTTCAGTGTCATAGTGCCGCTGAGGTCAGGCGCTTTTGGGGTCCCCTGCTAGCACTGCCGAGTACCTGCTGCTAATATAGATAAACGTAAAACAAGACGTGGAGAAACAGTAAACCAAATAAAAAATACATCTTAAATGAAGCAGCCCTCTCCATCTTTTACAGGGAGGTTTGCAATAGCTCCTGACTTCACTGTTACTGTTATTATTATTACTGGCTGAATAGTTTGACAGTCTTTCCACCCTCTAAGCTGTCTTTTTTACTGCTAGAGGGGTCCTAAGTTGCACGGGGACAAGTTGCTGCAGAGATGCTGGGTGTGGAAATTACTTGGGTTGCCCCGTGCTTGTTGTCCTCCGCCTGCAGCAGCTGGAGAGCTGCACGTGGGCCTTCGCCTTCACCCAGCCCTGCGCGTCTGCTCCCCCCACCTGCAACAGGGCTGTAGGAGCCTCCGTCAGAGGTGATTAACGTCATACTGCCACCGATTATAAGATAGATCATGCTTATGAGTCATACTGGCCTTTAATATCTGCAAGCCAGAGAAAAGAAAACTGCATTAATTTATATCCATTAAAATAAATTAACAGACTAGAGCCCTTCAGTCCTTCGCATCGTTCTCCCCGAGCACTGGCAGCAGCAGCCTGCACCGGGGAAATGGCAGGAGCTGCCCAGGAAAAGCAAGCAAACAAACCAGCCGCCTCCGGTTCGCCAGGGCTGGCCTTTGGTTTGCTTTCCAAAGGAAAAAAACCCTCAGTATATCCAAGGAGCTGCTGTAGCCCACGGGCTGGTGGCTTTGCCATATATATGTGCGTGTGTGTGTGTATGTGTATATATACATATTTATATATATTTGCTTAAGGACTCCATCCTACATGCTGAACCAGGCCATTGGTGCTCCATGGCCCGTCAGCTGGCCAGAGCCTCACCTACTGGAAAAGGGGGGGTACTGGGCTGTGTGTCCTGCTGTTTAAGCAGTAGTTTCACTTGCATTTAAGCCAGGACCGCCTCTGAGAAAAGCATTGCTCCCTGTGCCATTCCCCACCCTGTTTCCCTCTCCCTGCACTACACTGACGCTGGAGTCCAGGCAGGTGCCCAGTGATGCAGAGCAGGAAAGCTGATCCTGCTGAAAACCTGGTCACCTTTTCTTTCTCTTTTTTAGCCTGGGATATTATTTCAGAGTAGGTCCAAGTGCTCGGTCTGGCTCACCGCAGCACCACACATGCACCTGTGCCGACACGGTGCAGAGGGCAAAAAGGAAGGCAGATGAAGGGACTGCTCTGCGCAGTGACAGTGATGCTGCAAATGCAGGTCTCTTTACACCCTTATATCTACACTCATACCATCAGCCCTCACCGCCCTGTGAACACAGGTAACTGAAAAGAGCTTACAAATAACACTAGAGAAACGCACGTGTTCACGTGTGAGGTCTCTGTATTTCTCAGAGCTCCTCCCTGGAGAAACTGCTGTTCTCCTTGTGTTGTTGTTTCCCTTCCTTGGAAAAAATTATTTATATGTCTAAATACTTTGTGCGATAAGAGCACTATTTGCAGAATAAGAGATGCTAATGTTTTGGAAGAAGCTGGAAAATCTGCACATCGCAGCCCATCAGCAGCCTGTAAAGCTGAATGTAAAGCATTCACCTAGAGCATGGTGCAGGGGGTTATTCATGTTGATAAGTGGATAGGGGCTTCTTGCTGCCTGTTCTCACTGAAATACAATGGAGTGGTTCTTCAGACAGGCACCGTGATGTGAGCACCTGCATTTAATACATTTCTGTCACCTGGATAATTGTGTTTATTCACGGATGTGGCCATTTAATGTACTTTGGATCTTTTTGAGATTTCCCACCTCTCAGCATCACTCACTGCCTGCTCCCTCCTGCTGCCTTTCACAAAGCTGGAGCAGGCATACACTGCAAGGCAGGATGGGTGGTTTATAACCCAGGAAAAGGCAGGAGGCGAGGCAAGGCCTATTGCCACGTGCTTCTTTCCACACTTCAGGAAAGTCACATGAATCTCCCTTTTCCTCCATGTGGACAATAAACACTGAACTGTTGTTCAAAGTCTCCTTACGAATGCACTAGGGCTAGAATTGTAAGGGCTAGACTAGCAAACAGCCTTTTTTTTTCCCCACACCTGAAGCCGAGTCAATACCTGCTGTTAATCAATCAAATCAAATGAAAAATCAAGCCAGTCTTCTCCATCTCTGTTTGTGTACATTCCTGAAGGGCACAGCCACACAATATAGGTTCAGCCAACCTCACTGCTTGCTGCCCCAAAAAGGGGAGATCCCCTTTTCTGCCTCCCCCGCCTTCCTTTTCCTGCTCCTGCCTGCACCTCCTGCCCTCTCCCTGTCATCCTCCCAACCTGCTTCAAATCACTAAACAGACAGAAAACTGACACAGCAAAAAATAAGATAAATGTCTCTTAGGCTGGGGAGTTGTTGTCCACAGAGTCAGGAGGCTGCAGACCCAGGGGAAGCTGGGAGCGGGGTGGGGGCGGCGGAGAGGGATGGGGGCACGGAGGGGGGATTTTCCTTCTCCATGGCAAAGAGCTGTTAGCTCTGCAGCCTCATCCTTAAGCACCAGTGGTTTCTGCCTTTTTCCCCCCTATCTTGCAACATTGCACTTTTCTCTCTTTCCTCACCACCTCCAAGCACCCGGGAGCCATCCTGGGGCATCTTCAGCACCATGGGGGAACTGCAACTTCCTACAAGCGCTCGGTCAGCACAGTGATGCCTCTGCCCTGGTGGCAGCGTCAGGCTCCAGGGAAAGGGGGGAAGTCAGATGAAATACCAGGAATTCCCAGCCCCGATAATAAATGACCGACAGCGGCATTTGCAGGGATGCTGGTGAGACAAGACCAGGCTTTTGGAAATGCTGTTCTCTGCATACAAGATGGTGTGTGAAACACAAGTGACAGGAGGACCAACCTCACAGCCCTTCCAGCTCCTCTCCCCTCACCTCCACTGAGTGTGCCACAGCCTTTCTAGGGCATTTCTTAGGCAAGGTTGAAGATTTTATCCCTAAAAATAGATTTTTATACATAGGCAAGATGTTTATTGTTCCTAATAGACCCATATTAGCTGTAGTACATCTAATCCATCCCCTGTCCTTACCAGAGAAGTGAATGGCGCATAATTTTTATGCTGAACCCGTACTGATGGGAAACTGAGGCACAGAGTGCCAATGGTGGCCATGGCAAAGTCCTGCAGGTGAGAAGTGCCTCTGCCAGGCCATGCACCTTTTGGGCGAACACCTTGCTCCTCCATGAGCCTTCCTGCCCCCCCCAGCATGGAGCCTGGAGGGGGGGAAAGGCTCTGCCCCAGTGAGCCAGAAATGGTGTGCAATGCTACTGTAGAGCAGGAATATCTTAATTTCTTTAACTGCCCTCAGGAATCGATTGCCTGGGAAGGCTGGGGAATCTTGTTCTCACAGGCCTTTCAGCATAACCTAGACAAAAACCTGTGAGGAGCACAACGCATGTCTCTGACTCGGCCCAGTGGCGAGACCACCCTGGATCATTTGAACTGGTACCCTAAGTCACCTGAGCTAAAGCACCAAAATGTTTCCTTCCAATACAAACCTATCTGTGAAAGAAAAAAAGGATGGCAGCTAGCCAGAAAGGGTTTAAAATAAAAGGCATTAAAATACATTCTGGAATATTTAAATGTAAAATCTATTAATACGTTATATCATGTTATGGTGTGTAAGTGATAGCCATAGCATGTTAGTAATGTATATTATCAACATGTATATACACACATACACACACATTTTATAATAGGCACAAATAATAATATACCATGATGCACCACCTGATGTAACCCGTATTTTTGGCACATAAAAAAATAAGACTAAAAACCCACAAAGATAAAATTCCATGGAGTTTCTTAACACTACATAACTACATATATATATTTATTTATAGATATATAAGGAAAAAAGTTAACTGAGAAATGTCCCAGTTTCTTCCCAGTGGCAGTTCAGCACTTCTGTCACCCCCACGCAGGTGAGCTGTGGGGAAGCATCCAAGGTGGCAGGAGCCGGACCTGACTCTCGTGGGTGCCTCAGCACTTCTGTGCTCTGGGCTGTCTTAAAATGAAGCTTCCAGGTGTATGTCTCTCCCTGCCTGCCAGTAGCTATCTGGCATCCTTCGTGTTTCACTGCAGGTGTATTTAGGTGCAACATGTATTTTTTCAAAATTTTGTATCCATCACCCATAATGTATAGCTGAAGTGTTTGGCTCCAGTACATTTACATGGTAATAAAATCATTAGCCTGGGGGAGGCATAACACATTAATGACTTTAGAAATGTTGGTTAAACTCCAGTCCTGATCAAAGAGACCAAAATTTATTGTCATTCCTCTAATAGCCGTGTGGTAACCAAAATGAAATCAATTTGATGAAGATAATTAGGTTCCCATCTCCATCACCACACACTTAGTACAATTAGGTGGAATGAGCTTCCCCTGCTAGCAATATGATACTGTTAGCACAGACTAAAATACTTCAACAGCACCAGCCAGAAAACACTTACTGAAACAACTATTTTTTAAATTAGAAACTGCTGGTTCATCAGAATCTGAATACTCCTAGGAGCCTCCATACCACACGCATAGGTCCTGAGCAGAGCTCACAGGCAGACGCTAGCAGAGGTCTCCCCTAGAGCGGAGGGCATCTTTTTAGGACTTTGCCTGGGCTGTTGGACATGCACAGTCGGCTCCTGGATCTCCCTCAGGAGCCTCCTGTTCCTGTGGGGCTGCGGAGGTGGTGCCCACCCCAGGGGCACTGCTGGTGCCTCCCTGCTGAGCCATGACCAGCCATCGCAGTGAGCGGGGTCGGTGGCTTTTCGGTGATCCTGCTCACTGTGTCTGAGCCAGGTGCGGGAGGATGCTGGGGCAAAGCTCTGCAGGGAAGGCTGGGGGCAGGAAGGTGGCTTCTTCCAGCAGGGGTAAGGCTGGGGAGCTGGATCCTCTCCAGGCATTAGCCTCTCCCACCAGCTGGGTTGTTTGCAGACTCTACAGCCCGCATCTCCATATGCTGAGCCCTAAGCACAATTATTTTTCTCGCTGAGAGGCCTTTGTATCAGCTTGGTGCTGAGCAGGAAAAGCAAATTAAATCTTTGCAGAATAAGAAAACCTTCTTCCAGCTCTGAACTGACTGGGCTCAGCATTCCTCTTTGCTTCAGCTTCATAGGCAGAATATATTAGTGCCTGTGCTAATCAAATAATGGGAAACCTGATTTGTTAACATACTCATTAACAAGCGGTCAAACTGCATTTCTAGTTTTCTAAAAAATAAAATATTCCATTTGTGAATATTCAGCTGATACTCATTTAATTTATTCCGAATGTTTGAAAACTTCAATAATTGCATGGATTTTAGCAGAAATGACCCATATCTTTTCAGTGCAGACTTTCAGCTACACAACAACTGTTGCCAGCACTTTGAAACAGAGGTAAAGATTAAGTGACTTAGGAACGTAAGACTGATTTTTGGTCAAAGCTTTTGAAAACTGCTCTCAAAGTTTTATTCCCCATCTTTTAATAAACAAGATATTTTGTCCCTGACACTTGGAAATAAAAGTCTTTGTATTTCCTCAGATTTTAAAATCCTACACAGTGTCCGTATCTTAAAAGCCAACTTTCCAACAGAAAATTACTTATTACAACATTTCTATGCAATTTCTCTCTTCAGATTTTCAAAAAGACCCTTTACAGAGTCGTAGTCCTGTGTGGTGTAGGATATTTGACACAGGTTTTCCAACAACATCCATTGACATCATAGTGAGAAGGATTTTATAGATCCAGGAAAGAGAGGCCCAGAGAAGCTGTTTGCCTAAAATTAAAGCTATTTTATCTCCTTTTCTCTTCCAGGTGTGTCCCCTTTTGTTGCACTGAGTCCTCCTTAGGCACATTTTGGACAAATGTAACCTCTGTCTCCGTATCTGAAATTTCCAGCAGACCAGGTCTGGCTTCTGCAGATTTTGAGGTCAAGCTAATGGAAACTGGTGGGAGAGGAAGACAGGGAGAAAAGAAGACGGCAGCACCGGGGCAGACAGGGCAGTGATCCACACCAGTCCCACCCAGTGACAGTGGTAGAAATGGGCCCCACATCTCCCGATCTGCAGGTTGGGACTGTAGGCAGAAGATTATATTGCTCCTTGTAGAACTCAACCTCCTAGATCCCCCTCCTGTTCTCGCAAAGGACTATAGATTTCTCCTGTCATGATGCATATAATGAACAAATTAACGTAATAAAAATCCACCTAAATGTATGAAATATGAAGGCATTATATCTGGCTCAGGAAGGTCCTGCTGCTGGAGGCTGGGACAGTGTTCTTGAGAAATATCACTGCCTGCTTGTCCTGTTCTTACACTCTTCTCTAAGGGCAGCCATTGTCTGTTGTCAAAAACAAACAGTGGGGTAACTGGAGGGGTGTTGGCCCAATAAAGCCATTCTGTAATGTTTTTACATTAATCTTATGGATCAGGACCAAAGCTGGCATCCCTTTGGGCTTATTCTGGCTTGTTTTGTGGTTCTCATAATATTTTATTAGACCTTGCTAGACCTTGAGGCTGTTGCTTTGAGTTTTTTTCCAGGTGGAGCTACCGGTCTGTGGTGCAAGCAGAAAATAACCTCAACCAGAAGCTGAAGAGCACAGTTTATGTGCAAGGCGCTACGCGTATCCACCCTAAGTACATCAGGAATGAAGGCTGTAAAACAATTAGACCCCAAAAAGGTGATAGAAAACTCAAAGAAGAAACTACATGAACTATTCCTGTGCTTAATCACAGTCTCTGGTATTCTCAGAGGAAATACTATGATGAATAAGCAGAGCAAATGATCAAAATTCTTGTGTAATGAGCCCTGTGTTAATTGCCCCACTGGCCATTGAAACACAAAAGGTACTAATGAAGCACGCAGTCTCATCATCCCCAGGCTGACTTTCGTTAGGCCTCTGTCTAAAAGTTATGTATCCAGGAGAAACTGGGGGATACAGGGAACTCCAGTAAAGTGACTCATCTCTCACCTGGAAGTGAAATGTCCTTCACTGGGACCTGACTCGGAACAGGCCGTATCAGCTAAACTGAACTGTTAGCACACTGTGGGCCAACGGCCAGAAGTATGAAATAATCCTCAATTCTTTCCCACATTAAAAGGTGGTGCACAATGCCCGCAACCCCTCCCCAGCCATCACTCTCTTACCACCTTACATGCCACCGATGTTCAAGATTTCACAGCAGCAGGAGGGATAAAGGCTGGATTTTTTCTCTGTTTCAGTGGGACAAGTCGTTATCACTGAAGCTCTGGGACAGTTTTTACTGGTTGTCAGACTATGGGATTTAGGAGATACCCATCTGTCGTGGAGGCTCACAAAATCAAATTAGGCAGGTGATAGATTCAAAAATAAACTCTATTTAAACCAAAATTGTTTAGCAGAAAACTAACTAGAAATGAGGCTCATCAAAATCGTTCAACACTCTAATATCAGTAAACCACAGGTTCAGGATGGTGTACGAGGAATTAATACTGCACAGCCAACTTTAGAAATGAGGATCCCAAATGTGCACAACCACTAACCTATAAGATGAGGGCTCTCAACCTTGAGGAGTTTCCTTGGGTGGCGTCCCGACCCAAGGGGAGAGTCCCCAACTGCAGACCTGCTGCTCCGAGGAGGACCGGCTGCACTTGCCCTCCGGCGGGGCTCCATTTACACTCTAGTCGAATCTGACCTGTGGCCAGTTCTGACTGGCTGAGGGCCTTGACTTTCTTACTCCTTGCCCAAGGTGTATACATGACCATAATGACTGCCACAAGGTGTGTACGTGTTGCTCAGCACTCGCCACCTTAACGGCACAATAGTAAGGGCGCGAAAAGTAAGGACGCAGCAGTCTTAATGCCCCCAGTCTTTGTCAGGGCGGGTGCACCTGCCACACCATCCTACTGAGTAAGTTAGCTGTAACAGAGACACACACCCCCCACCATGTGAAGCTCACCAGGGTTACCACAACCAAAGACCAAGGTGGGCGAGGAGCACATGCCTTCAGAGCAGAGGTTGAGCAACAGAGTGGTTCTGGCAATGCTGAGCATTTGCTATTTATTCACCATGCAGGGGAGGGGAAGGGGGCATCTGGAATTTCTCTGGACCTGCGTGAAGGTTACTTTGATCATCTGAACTGAAGCTCACTCTGACTGAGATTTCCTTAATAAACCAATTGTAATTTTGACACCGCACCTCTGGTTCTCCAGCCAAATGCCCCAAAACACACAACAAAACCTTTGTACTTTTCCCACATCGTGGATTCAAGCTGCAGTGAGAGCTCACAGTGGGGAGGAGGACGTGGAAGGCAGATGTGGCCATCCTGTGCATACACCAGGTCGTGGGATGGATCCCCTCAACCCACACTGCACTGGAATTGGGTCTGGAAGAGCTGCCTTGAAAGACTCGGCCATCTGTTGTTAGTTGGCAACAGGCAGTAACAACAGTTATCCTACCCCCTTCCACTAAAACACTTTGAGATCCCTAGATGAAAAGGTACTTCAAGTGCAAAGTATTTTTGCTTATAAAGTATTTAAGGCAAACCAGTCCAACTCACAGAACTCATTTCAAACAAATAAATAACCTTTGAAAACATTTTATGGACATTATTTCCTCTCCAGTTGAACTTCATCTCTTGAATTTAGTCTTATGTTATGGTCTGATCATTGTCAGAAAGAATTAAATTGGAGGAGGGAAGAAATGGAGGTATTCCCTGGAAATCCTTTCATTTTATTAAAGCCTCTGTTATTGCTTGTGTTGTATTTGTCCAAACCACTTGTCAAGATTTCATTACCCCAATTTAAAACAGCAGCACTATGTCTAAATGTGGTTATGACTGAAAATGAAGGTACTCTGCAATATTCCCGGAGAGAGTAGAGCACAATGCTACACGTTCATCCATCAAATATCACGCTACAAAACAGTGCTAATGTGCTAAAAGAGAATTTACGGCCCCCAAACATTAGTGAGTCAGATAGAAGTTACCCTTTTTAAGCCAGGAATGACCAACACTAATCAGTACAGATTTGATCAAATGCTATTGATCATTAAGGGCCAAGAATGAGCCTGGCTCTCTACAAGATTAATTAACAGCAGCAACTTCTCCAAAAGAGCTTCTAAAGAAAGACTCAGTAAGAAATCAGCCCCAAAACGCACCGGACCAACAAGTCACACCACCTGCCCATTGACATTGTTGGGCACAGACCACATGCGAAAATGAGGCTTGCGCTTCAAGGGACTGAGAAAGAAGGGTGCAGTCCAGTTTACTACAAGGCAGGAGCGGAGCATGCACAAAACCTGAAATATTTAAGAAAAGACAACAAGCTGTCTGCCCAGAGCCGGCTTTCAGGACCAGTGGTCTGCACCTTTCCCCTGTGTGACCACTTGCTTGAGATCCGCAACAGGGAGGCTTGAGCAAAGGCTGTTGCCTTGGGGTGATGGCCGTAGGCTGGGCAGAGCTGTGGTGGCCCCACACCAGCTCCTGGACAATGCACATGGAAATACCACACTATGAACTTCATCATGGTCTAGCTCTGTGCTCTAAGAGGGTCTCATGCCATCGTTGTTATCACTGTACGAGATGCTGCACAAGAAGTTTTGGAACTCAAAAATTGGGAAAAGAACATTTCAGAGAAATGTTTTGAAAAGTCCCATTAATTTAGCTATAGCAGGTGTCCAGTCTGAAATAAAAAGATTGCTGCACATTTTTCAAAATATACTAGATATTCATACTTGATCTCTGCAGGCCAAGGTTTATATTTCTTTAAATAATCACATGCATCAAGACAAACATTTAACTTAGATTTGACACACATGTACACAAAGTTAAACTACTGCTTGGGATGATGCATATTTCAGTGTCGTTATTCATCTCCAGCAACTATGTGTTCTTGGTATCAATCAAAAGCAAAATTCATGACTGCAATTCTACTGTGCCCATGCAGTTCGTCAAGTTTAATTCCCATTCCCCATAATTACTGAACTTGTTATCATTCTTTCTCTGTAGGAACATATCATCTGTAGTAACCACTTACTAGAACTGTATATATAATTATTCCAGTTATTTGAAATATACTGAAAATGTGTGCCAGCACAAAGGTAACTACTGCAAAATTCTGAACAATATACAATATCCAGAGCACAGTCAAGTGTTTCATTCCCACCTAGTGACTTAAATATGCATACTTCTACATTTTGTTATAGCTTTTGTTACTGAAATTAGCTGGAGCCTGGTGTTGATTTCAATAGGGAACATTCAAATCCCAAATCACCTGAATTCAGCACTGTCCTCCTACAACAGTAGTTTTGGCCCCAATTCAGAAAGTCAACCCTATTTAACATGTAGTTAAATTGATGCTTGAATGCTGGTCAACGAAATTGAATAGTTTATGGACTCCTGGTGACAAAATCATGGGATTTAGATAAAACTATGAAATAAAACTCTTGGGGAGCAACAAGGGCCAGCTAGACCACAAGGGAAGGTGACCCCTGAGCCAGGGCTGAAGGTGAGGATGGCAGGCAGCAATCCCACTGATAAGGGCATAGTCCCACCATCCCTGAGCAAGGACAGTCAAGCAGCTCTGGTGATGGAAACCAGGGACAGCCACAGCACAGCGATTGCTGGGCAAGTCCGTGCTGATGAGACAGGTCCATAGTCAAATCAGGAAGACAAGTCTTTGGGTCAGGTCAAGTAAGGATCAAGGATGAGGGACTGAGCTTAATGCAACTCCTGACCCAACGGGTGCATCACTTATGGATCAGGTTCTCATAGCTCTTTCTCACACGGCTATTTCTCACAACTTAGCTGTTTTCTGCGACACCCCATCTAAAGTTACCTCGGTGCCATCCCTGAGCAGCCAGACCCTGGGGGTGCTAGAAGAGGCTGCCCACCTATTACACAGCCACTGGACTGGGCTCCAGTGGTTGTGATCACTGTGTCTGTAAACACAGCTGGGGGGGTGGAAGACCTACACCCACTCTTTTTTATAATAGACTAATGTTCAGAAATGAGCATTTAGAGATGGGCATCCAATGGAGGACATGTACCATGTGCCTCTGGCCACCCTCCCCAGGCCTTGCCAGCACACTCTGATTCCCACCACCCTACACCCAGCTGCGAAGTTGGGTGGTTACAAACAGCATCATCCTTATAAAAGGTCAAAATATTGCTTACCCTCAGCACGAAGTATTACCTATCCTACCTTCTCTGCCTGAAACCAGGAAGGGGAACAGCTCAGTTCCGTCCAGCACAGGCATTTCTAGCACAAGCTGTGTCACCACTTAAACCCTCATCCAGTTGGTGTCCAGGACAGGCAGGAACAGAAGCTTCATTCTGGAAGGCAACAGAGGTTCATAGATCCCCTCTGGGAACCAGCCACAGCCCCATCTATTGGACTTTAAAAGCGTGACTTTCTGGGGTCTGAAAAGCTATTTACAAGTGACTGTGATCTACCAGCTTACATTTTTCTCTTTCTAGGAGCTTTGCATTATTTGCCAGTTAGAGGAGCACAAAATAGGCCTAATGACTGTATTCCAAGTTTTCTAAGGCATTTCTGAGGTCTGTAATCTATACAGAATATAAGATAGCTTAGGTTAATAGTGTAGAGTGGCTGCCACTTAGCCTGGGACTAAGTTGTGATAAAGACAGACACAGCTTACAAAGAAAATAAGTATATGAAGGGTGGAAAAAAGGAAATAACTATAGGTAGATACTTTGCTTTTTTTACCACCTCCCTTATGCTAGGAAAACCACGATAGCTTCCTAGACTTCAGAACTGCCATTTTGCTGAATATATATATTTTGCTATAATGGAAAGAGATGTAAAAATACAAAAGGCTTTTGAATTTAACTTTGTGATTTTGCAAATGTTTTATAAAACCCTGCCAGTTACTTCTCACTCGCTGGGAATAACTTGCCAACTTAAAACTTTGCATATATACCTATGGAGCGTATGTGGAAATTTACCTCCCATGACATTTGCCACAAGCCACATGCTTGGTGTAAGCTGGGCGTAGGTACCTATCGCCATCACGCCGCCTCCTTTTTGGAGGGAGGGAGGTGAGATGAACTGTCTCTGTTAACACAGCACCGACACAACCCCTCACCGGCACATGCTGTCAGCCCAGGCAAGGTCCCAGGTACCCAGTGCCAGACCAGAGGTGTCCTGATGCTGGGGATGGTCTGGGGCACGCAGCAAACACCCAGCACAGGCAGAAACGCAGGCTATTTCCCTGATTTCTCCATTGATTATAATGATTGTTTAAAGCAGGGATCGAAGCAAGCTGCAGGCATGGCAGCGAGCGAGGCAGTGGGACTGCTGGTTATGCTCAGCTGCTGCTCCTCTTGCTGCTGGCTGAATGTTTAGGAGTTTATCCTGTTTAGGGAATTACAGAGCAAGAACTTGGCAGAGTAGACAGCATGAGGCAAAATTGGTCCATAAGTTTACAGGGCAAGGTTTAATGAACTCTTAGAGTCCGCGGAGGGTACCAGTGCCTTAGGTGCTAAACATGTTTGTTTATTGCTCCACAAGTTCTCTGTTAGTTAGAGTTTATACATGTTTTGGCCAACCAAAACAAGTTTTTTGAGGATTTTTTGTTCTTGTTGTAATTCAGGAGAAGGCTTTTATTGGGAGATTGATTGGGTACCAAAGGCAGTATTGAAAATATTACTGTATCTGTATGAAAGAAATCTTCTCATAAAGTGCATGATGCTTTCCTCCTACACATTGCTTTTACAAGCACAGTTTGGACTATCCGAATATATCTAAGTGTCAGGTTATTTCCTTTCTGAAGGGAAAAATAATGAATTTTTGGCTGGATTGAAAAAGGTGTTTTGGTTGACATCAAACTCCTCATTGCATTTGGGGATCTTTTTGCTGCTTAGCTAAAAGAATCAAAGACTGCTTAGTTACTTTGAAAAACCACGTTACTTCAAAGCAATGCAACTTTTCAGGGGTAGAAATTACGTGATGGATTTGCAAACTATGTCAGTCAACCATAACCACAACATGCAGTTCTGGGTGGCAAAGTATTTCTCAAAGAAGTATTACCTAAAAAGACATCAAAGACAAAGACTTCATGCCGTCCTTGAAGTAATTCCTAAATGAGTAACAACGAACACCTTGGAGCTGCTTTCACCCATGGGCTTGTGCCAGTAACCTCCCACCTGACAATTAAAAAAAAACCCTGGAAAAAATTTAAGTCAGGTACTGCTGTGTACTTTGTATAACCATCATGCCTAAGTAGAGGCTACGTGCAGGCTGGTTTACCTCTTTGCACATTTTTAACTGTAATGGTTCCTGCAGTAAAGTGCTCAACTCAGGCCCATGCCAGCCAAAGAGAGAGTCATTGGAGGTGTTGGAGTTACCACCTCCTGAAGGAGCTTTGGGGTTGTCACAGCTGTCCCCACGTGTCCATCTGAGCACACAAGGCTTTCCTGGTGGAGAGATCTCACCTCACGCCATCATGAACACGTACAGGTAATATTTCTTTGAATGAGGCTCTTCCCATGTAAATCAAGATGGTTTTAGCCAACTGCTTTTTGCCTAGAGCCTAAAAGACGGGGGAGAGCCATTATACATTTCTACACAGTAAGGAGTCTTAACTATGCTGGGATCTTGTAGAAAACATGTCTCTTGAGGGAATTTGAATTTTTTACGTGATCTGTTCTCCCTGGACAGAGGATTGCCCTTAGGAAAGCCCTGTGCTAAATAGGACTCCCCTTAGTGAGCCCCGTCCCGCCAGGCAGGGAGAGCCAGCATGGGGCCAGCACTGCCCCTGGCCGTCTGCTGATGAGTTAAGGCTCCCTGCATTTTGGCATCCCGGCATCTCAGCCTAGCTGCAGGCACTACCTGTGCTCTCCGGCAGGTATTACAGGCCATTTTGCCGAGCAGGACTGGCACTGCCGCCATGACCCAACATCAGTGAGCAGCGACTGAGCAGGGAGCTCCAAGTCTGACCCTTCTTCGAGTTTGCAGCATGGCCCCAAGCAATGCAGTGCCTTCTCCAGACTGATGTTAGCTAGATGCAAGTAAGGACCAAGCCCCCTGTATCCACCTGCCAAAATAAAACCACATTTTAGTGACTCTGAGGTGAGAGTTGTGTTCCTGATCTATGAGAAACCCAAGTGTGGGAGAGCTTGATTAAACCCTTTTCCTGATTAGCTAAAACACTTTGCTATCTTTAAATATTTAAAAAAATAAGCTAGAATTTTCTTTTTTAAGAAGTGCTACAGGTTTTCCATTCCTCTCTCTGCCAGCAGCGAGCATCAGCTCCCTTGCACCTGGGTTGATCTGCACCATGGACTCACCTTAGCACCTCATGCCACCAGCCCCTGGCCCCATCACCACCTCATCCCACCACCACCTTGTCCCACCAGCAATAGTGGAGGCGCAGCACAAGGCAAGCACCAGCCTAGAGACCCCAACCCATGGACACAGAGGGCAGGGGACACCCTGGACTTGATGGCTTTCCATGGGGTCCTCTGGGCAGAGCCATCCATTGCATGGCTTAAAATTACAGCCAAGGAATCAACAGATGTCATTAATATTTCTTTTGGAGGTGGTTGTATATTGGCGCCAGCGAGCTGCTTGCATCTGCTGTTGGACAGACGTTAGGGGATGTTTTATTCTCCAGGAAGATTCACATTTGGGCATTCAATGTGCACAGTCCCACCCAGACCAGCACATTAAGCTGGAAAACTTCTCGTGCCACAAACCTACATAGTGTAAATCTAGCCCTGACGAGCAACAGAAGCTAGTCTATATTTAATCAAAATTATACAAAAAATGAGAGATGTACTTATTAAAAACAAAAAAAGTTTCTGTGCCTTTAAAACAGCAAAACTTTGCTTACACTATTACCTTTTGCTAACTGTTGTGGAGGAAATGTTAATGGAAGAGGACCAGGTGAGCCAGGGGAAGGGAGGCTCTTTTCTTTCCATCAGCACGTCTAAAATGTTGCATTCATAGATATTTTAAGATATTTTGTTGATAGCATTTTTCAAAGCAAAATAGCACCACTGCCCTGACAGACCAATTATATTCCCTTACAATGTCCTACAGGCTCATGAATTATGAACCAACAGCGTTTTGCCTAACTCCTCAGACAAACCGAACATACGTAATTTTATTTTTTCCCGTCTGCATATCTTGGCGTGCCCTCTGCTGGCATTTATCCCTAACAACACATCGCCATGTGCTCAAACATCCCTCGCTGGGAAATACCCGGGGCCAGCAGCTCTGCTAACCCAGGGAGAGTTTTTGATAAATGTACGTGATACAAAATTTCTGGAAAAAGAACTGAAATAAGGCAGGTGCATTAGTAACAGAGCAGAACTTCAGTAGAGCTGTGAGATGAGGGCACATCTCATGAGGATGCTGAAATTGCTCTCCCCAGCCCTAAGGCGGAGGCTCCAGGAAGGGCATGGTTGGAGGTGGTGGTCCCCAGCGTGCCCACCCAATGGCTCGTCAACTATCTTTTACACGGGTAGAAGAGATGGTTTGGCGGCCGCCAGGCACAAACACCATCTTCTGGCACAAATCAAGCACATACCTGCTGTCCTTGCACAGCCAGAATGTTTCTTTCATTCTTGCCCGAAATTTTTACATAGCTTGTTGCTGATTTACCCTTTGAAAATTAGTTAAATTGAAAAAATAGAAAGATAAATACCAAAAATCAAGAATTCAGCCTTGTGTATTATTTATTAAATTATGCAGCTCTAGGGGCAGTGTCAGAGATTTCCTCATTTAACATCTATTTAAGTGTATGTAGATTCCTGAAGAATTGCTCATTTTTAAAACAATGAGATCTTTCCATTGAAAGGACCAGGGAGCACATGGGCAGGAAACTGCAATCTTTTCCCTGCAGAGCCATTCCTAATGAAGAAGAAAAGACTTGTTTTCTTCCCAAATAAGAAAAAGGATCTGTCTCTGCTCTCAGATACCCCCTGTAAAGCTGATGTTGCTACTGGAGCTACATCGGTATAAAATCAGTGTCATAGAGAAGAGATGGGCTCTCTTATGGGGAAAAATGGTGGGCCCTATAGCAGTGCTCTTGGCACGCAGCACATTTGCCGTGTAAAGCCCTGGACAAGAGTTATTCTCAACACATCTGCGAAGGGCCAGTCACTCAGCGAGCACATGACACCGCTCCAGTGCCTGCAGCTTTCTGATGGCCAGAGCTCACCTGCAAGCCTAGCAATTCACTGGCATCTCATGGACCCAAGAAACAAAGGACAAGCCCCATCACTTCAAATCCCTCCGGCCCAGGTAGTCAGATCCCCTGGGGCAAGGAGCTTCCTTCCACAGCACTTGGGTGCTAAAAAACCCATACTGTAGTTCATCTTCTAACTGCCCCTCCACAGGTCCCCAGAGGAGGTTCCCAACCAGGTCTTCATGCCCCATCGCCACTGGTCCCACGTCTCCAAATCGGGGCAGACCCGCATTTGCACCAACTGCTGGATGTCACCCCCAAGAGTGATCCCTCTCTTCACTGCACCATGGGAAGCACAGATACCCACAGCCCTGCTCCCCCAGAGACAAAGTGCCTGTATTGAAGGCTCCAGCTCACCAGCCACCATCCAAACACACAATAAGGGAGCTGACCCTGTCCAAGAACTTACAATGTAGAAAAAGACGACTGAAGGCATGAGGGAAGAGAGGCAGGAGGCAAGCATGGTCAGCAGCAGCACCTTTGCTACCCTTGGGCTGAGCACTAGGCTATGCTGCCTCTAATCCCGGCTGGGGGAACAACCTACCCACTGTACTTGCAGAGAAATCAGTCCATGATACTCACCAAATATTTTGTGTAAATTACTCAGCTTATTAGCAGTTTCTTCGAGTAAAAAAATGCACATTTGATGGAACTACATGACTGAAAATCTATGCCTTGATAGGGCTTCACTGAGCTCAGCTGGACTTGCACGATGGTTCGACTCACAGGATCAAGGTCTCCAACTGCATTTCGACATTGTTTATTTCCAGCAAGAGCTCTGTAACTTGTTGGCAAGACTGATGGTGTTTAGAGGTCATTTGTTCTGTTGCATCTGGAGAAGAGGAGATAACTTTAAATACTTGTAATCAGCTTATTAACAAAGTGGATCAGAAGTTAGATACCATTTGTCCTATGATTTTATACTTGTAAACTTCAGGAAAACAGGTTAGAGGAAAAAAATCAAAAGGATATTAACTAAAGATCAAGATCAAATTAAACCGGATTAAAATAGCTCTACGTGTTATCAAGTATAACACCAGGCTGTGTTGCAAGGTGAGGCAGACGTCCAGATAAATTAATCTTTGGCCTTCAGTATGGGAAAATAAATATAAAGGCTGTTGACAGAGCAGCTTGGTTGCGGCATCACAGAAGCTGCTTAGGAAAAAGCCTGAGATAGACTTGTTCACGTGTTTAGCTTTACCTTTCTCTGCCCCCTCAAGTCACTTTGAGACAGGAAGACACTGAAGGGGGGAAAAAAACCCTTTTCTGGTGAGGGGGAGAGGACAGTGGATAGTGACATCTCAGTGGTTGTGGCTTTCTAGTGGGAGAGCAGAAATATGTTATATTTCAAAGACAGTTGTAGGTAGTTCAAGGTGAAAACTCAAACGAGCAGATGAGACTCTTGCAAACACTTGATTGCTGAAGGCTCGTTGAGGCCAACAGCACTGCATGGTGGGATGGGGTTTGGAAGAACCAGAGCATGTTTGGGTACTTAAGAGCCCAACACATAAGATACTTATAGATATATAACACTAAACATAGTGTTCCCAGAGCACTCAGGGCAAAGCACAGCAGTGCTGCAAACACAGTCCATATCTTGTTGGGGGAGACCTTATCCTTATTAGAGAGATTATTAGAAGGGATGCTTACCCTCTTGGCAAAGCCCCTTGTAATCAATAATAGAAACCGAGGTCTCTTTGGTAAGGAAAATATTATTTCTATCTTTCTTAAACTTCAGTTATAAGGCAAACCTTCTAGGAGTTTGGGGAAGTGGGTCTTTTTTTTAAGACTCAAATTAACCTGATTTCTCAACTTGTGAAAACACCAGTCAGGATCTGCCTGAACTGAGACTCACACCCACAGCTGAGTCCCCCTCAAATACGCGGGTGTTCCTGCCCCCAGGTATTACTGCTCTGAATCACACCAGCTCCTCCAAAAGAAAACTGGCAAGAATATGATGTCACCCTCCCTGTCCCACAGCCCATTCCTCCTCTCTCTCTCACAGACACTGACTTTATTCAGTTTTTTCATCTTCTAACTCCTTCACTCACCTTAGTGACTCAAGCCCGTCACCTTCACACCCTCTCCTGTGCTTTTCGTGCCGGGGCTGACATGCCCTTCTTCAGAGTCCTTGTCCCGGTCCCCTGCACAGCCACCCGCTGCCACCTGCTGCTCCTGCAGAGCTCCTGGAGGATGTCGAACATGGTCCTCCTGCAGCACCACAGGGCCCTGTCATAGGTCTGCCTGCAAACACGAGCTGAGCTTGTATACTGATGGCTCACAAACCCATCTCTCGCCAGACACGTTACTTCAACCCAAATTCTTGTTGTCCTAATCTCTCCCAATGCTCAGCTGATGCTGCAGTAGAGCAGAGCCGCTTCTCTCTAAGCTCTGCCTTGCTCTTAGTCATTACGTTTAGTTCAGAATTCAGAGTTTAGTTCTGGATTTTTATTTATTTATTATACCATCAGTGAAGCACAACCTTTCCCTGTTCAGCCAAACTAAAATGATGGTTCTGGTCACATCCCAACTTACTGCAAACTCATTTCCTTTGGTCTCACATGATAGAGCTGCAAATGTCATTCTCCTCTGACCATATCAAGCATCTCTTTAAAAGCTCTGCAACACCAAAAGTCTGAGGGTTGTTTTTTTTTTTTTTCTTTTAAAGGCTGCACAACCTCACAAGGTAGTTGTTTTCACTGCAAAGGCCCTTTGCAGCTGCTTCCTCCCACCTCTCTCTCAGCCATTTGGATGCCCGCCCTGACCAGTCCCTGGCAATTACAGGGACTCATTACCTTTCCAAACAAGCCCTTTTGTCCCGTGCCTCATGCTGCCAATACTCTTTGCAAATCCCTCGTTATTCTCCTCCACTTTCTTCTGTCCCTGTGGCTCCCATGCAGCCTAGGACAGTGCAAAGAGCTGGTGTGAACAGGTGGAAGGGGAAAGAGGGAACTTGCTAAGTCCTGAGGAGCCTGAAAAACGTGAAGGAGAAGCCTCCGATATCTGTGCATGTTTGTGAGCACCCACTTACTGTCTAATGGTTTCAGCTGTGGAGCGGGAGCAACCCTTGTCATGCTGTGCTTGCAGGACGTTTCACCCAGTACTCCCTTACTGGCTTTATACATGGTTAAGGCTTCTATATATTATGATAACAGTGATGATATTGGGCTAAATAACCCTAATTTTCTGTACATCACTCTCCAGAAGTACCTCTACCTACTTCTCTCTATTTTCAGCAGAGCAAAACTTAAGGATTTTGGATGGTCTTGCCTGCTGATATTAATATTTTTCTTGTGAATGCTGGCTTTATGTGGACCACAGCTGACCTCTGCAGCAATATGGCTCTACCTACCTCTTGGTCCTAAATTTTCCTTTAACGCACTGTTCATAGTTGATCTGTTTATAGCTGCTTCTTTTAAGACCTTGCCAGTATGTTTTTCAAAAGAAAATACTAGTTTGACAAAATAAATCAAATCATTAAAAATACTACTGCACACACACACCTGCATGAACATAAGGGAGGTGTTGCAGTTGAGCAAGAAAAGGAGCAGAAAAAATTCAGGGTTTAAAAGGTAGATACAGGGGCCCCTTCCAGCCTAGTTATTCTCTAACTGCAAAATCAGACTTTGCTACAAGGGCTGCCATGAAGCCCTAAGCACTAGGCACACAGCACTAAGGTTTTAACATGGGCAAACAATGTCCAAGTATTGAGAGTTGGACTCAATAATCCCTATAGGTCCCTTCCAACTTGAGATATTCTATGGTTCTATGATTGAACAAGGATTTACAGTCTCTTTCCTGAAGGCATTCTTAAAAATACCTCTCCCCAAAAAAGAGGGACTCCTGGTCAACAGAAGTCCTCGGGGGGGACAGTGCACCACCCGCCCTGCAGGCAACTTCCTAGAGGCCCATTTCTTCCACCAATCTGGTGTAAAAACAGGCTCTTTCCTCCTGATTTCTGCCACCTGTCACCTATTTGGCCCTGTTGAAGGCAAAGTCCTTCACTTTATCTCCATGTGGCTCCATCTCTCGCTGGCACAAAAAGTTACAACCAAGTTTCATTTTATGCCATTTCAGACACAGTAGTTGACATTTAAGGCCAAGCCCCTGTGCCTGCACCAAGGTAAATAAATGCTGTGCACTTGCTCACTTCAAGGAAGTTGTATTTTCTGGTCAAAAAGCGTTTGGAGTCAGCAGTCTTTACTACCTCTCTATCACTGCCTGCTTTTACACTTGGTTTTAGACACAGAAGATCCTCCTTGGTAGCTCATCTGCAGATGGGCATCCAGTAGTGTCCTCAGGTTAAGCACAGGAGAGATCTAACTGTAACATCGCGGTTTCACAGAAATACAGCATCAGTTGGAATGGTCAGAGCCAAATACATACATACATGCAGGTTTGATTTCCTCATTTTTGCTCATAATGGCAGAACTGCGGGGGATTTTTTTTTTTTATATATATATATACACACACAAAAAAAAAAATGTATCTTCAGCTAAACCTTCAGTTTCCTTTGCTATGGAAAACTTATGCTATGACTTCTGCACAGGTAAAAAGATTTTTGCAAGAGGACCAATGAGCATCTGAAAGAAAGTGTTTATTCACTGATCAGTAAGTAGCTATATCTGGAACTGATGCAACGTAGCTTCAGTTTTCCAACAGTAAACTCCAAGTAGCCGTATATAATTTGGGAGGGAAAATCATCTCTCTGGTTTTCTTCTATTTCAGTAAACCATACATCTGTGTCCAAGAACTTTTCAGTACATTAATTCAGCAACAATATAAAGTATATACAAAATTAGGGTATAGTTTTCAAAAACAGGCACCTAAAATGAAGTTTCTGGATCCATATTTAGGCCCATGAATCTGATTTTCCAAACTACTAACCAGCCACCAGACTGCGCAGAACGCTGATGGGAGCTCAGCACTTCTGAAGGTTGTACCACTCAACAACAGCATTCAACTTTTTGACAGCCTTCTGGCAGAGACAGTTTTCGCAAGCTTCATAAAACATGAAAGGCCAAAACAACATCCTGCAATTATCCACACTGAAAAACAATCTTAATTAATAATGATATTATCACTACTCCCTCTACCCTTAAACTGCTGCTGAAAAGTTTTGCTTTTCCTTCGTTTCTCTCCCTTTTCCCTAATACTTTAATCCCGTA
Organism: Aptenodytes patagonicus; assembly: GCF_965638725.1. NCBI lineage: Eukaryota > Metazoa > Chordata > Aves > Sphenisciformes > Spheniscidae > Aptenodytes > Aptenodytes patagonicus. Next base: position 160,023,568 of record NC_134950.1, read on the forward strand.
CTTCAAGTTTTTATCATACTATCAACCTGATTTCAGTGGTGTTTGTTGTGTATTGTGTCAGATGTTACTCTTATTGTTAGGATTACTCACCTTACTATATGCTCAGCAATTACAGCCTCAGAGGCCACACATTGTTCCACTAAAATACTCAGGTTCAGTTTTGCGTCTGTACAAGGCTGATCTCTGTGACATAGCAAAGATTTAGATAAGGTTTAAAAAAACTAACAAGAAAATTAAAATCAGATTTCTGCCTTTATCCAAATTAAGCACTTAGAGGAAAAAATATTCATTAAAAGTATTAAATGCTAAACCCACATCAGTTTAGAACATTAACTTGATGAAGTTAGCCGGTTATTTGTTCTCCTTTCCATCAGGTAATGGTTTGGATGAAGGCACAAAACGCCACCTTTGTATAAGGCTGATATCATCTGTATTCTTAGGTGTATATTTTAACCAAAAGTCGTTTGGGCCAGCTGGAGTCAGAAGTTTGATCACTGACACCAGAAATAATCTTTTTACTTACTTGGATTTGTGAGGGAGGGTGTCAAATTTTGACATCTCAACAAAGTGAAAATTTGAAGGCCAGTTTCACCTTTCGCAGAACTAAGACCCTACTGAAAATACAGCAGTATCTCCCTGACATGATCTCTACATTCGGATGCCTCTATTTTGACTTAGCTAAAGAGATTCCCTAGTCAATTCAGACTAAATTGAACTAAAGAGAATTAAGGCAAGCATTCAGAGCATTTTGCTCTGAAGTCATGCTCAAGCTTAAAATGCTGAACCTTTCTGTCTAGACTGGCCGCATATTCTCAAAGGGATCATGTAAAACGGCATCTCCTTCTTCCAAATCAATCATTCACTCAAGGGATTTCCAGTCCAGGAGTGATTCCTAATAAGCCACATGCCCTGCTGTCATACCTGGAGTTTGTAGGATGGAGCTTGTTTGTATGTAGCATTTGTAATCCTCTACTAAGATTATAAATCCTAGGAGTGAATGCATCAGCTACTTGATTGATCTCCGCACCATTACAACACTTGAAATAGAGAATTGAATATATACAATTAAAATTGGGTCTATATAAGCAAGCAAGCCTTTCCCCAAACCAAGGACATTGAAACCAACAAGCCTGTTCTTTTAAAAAATGCAAAAGAGATCTTTAACTTCCAGCCATTTCCACACCAGGCTCTGGACGAAAGCACATCCCGGTATCAGTTCAGTCCCTGCTGCGCCTCCTTCTGCAGGCTGTCCCTGCCCTGTTCCCATCTCTCCTTTCCCTTCTCCTCCTCAAGTCAGGGGCATCCCCTAGACTCTGGCTTCCCAGCACAGTTTATCCCCAACTGACCAGTAAGTTTCATCTTTCGGACATGCACCTCCTCCTAACCACTCTGCTCTCTCGTTCTACCTGGCTCCCTCAGCTGTCCCGTTTTTATTCCAGTTTTTCATTCCCCTTCATTATTCTTCCTTTGTGTTCCTCATCCGCAGTCCAAACACTTTCATCACAAATTTGCTTCTTTAGGTTTCTCATACGATTTCATTTCCTTCTCAAATCAGATCTCAAACGATGGGTCACCACACACCTGGGTCCTGCATACACCACAGACTCCTCATCATTAGTTTGGACCCTTCCTCCGTAACTCTTCTGTAGCATTTGGAAACACTGTCTGCTCCTTTCTGACACCTTAAGTCACCTACAGCATCACTGCAAATCTACCTTCTCTCCTCAGTTAAGGCGCACAGACTTGATTCAGCCTTCAGTAACCCCAAACCATTAATGCATAAAGCCTTCAGGAAACTTCATTATTAAAAATTTGCATCTGACCAATTAAAAAAAAAAAAAAAAAAGACAAAAAGCACACGGACATTAAAGTCAGCTCCAAACATCAAGCCTCTGCTCCCAGCACAGGACTGGTAGATGGTCTCGTTTCATGGAGCTGTGCACAAGGGTTTCTTTTCATTGGCGTTGTGCTCTGAAATAAACACATAACTGCATTTGTTCTACCCTGGGGAGAGAAGAAAGACGACAAATACAAGTAGGAGAGGGGAACCACACAAAATTAATATTAAACTCTAAAGCAAATACTAAGTATGGCAAGTTTTGGTGGAAGCAGGTGGAACTGTGCAGTTATCAGCAGGTGGGAACAGGGCCTCAAGTAGCATCAGGCAACATAATTAATTAACAGTGCTGTCATTCCACTATGTAGCAGGCACCAGCCAGGCTAAAAAACAGTTTCCATTTTCAAAACAGTTCAAGCCAGAACTTCTTTCCTGCTTTCAGCTCCCTTCTACTGTAGCTGCCATCACGGACACTTTGCACCATTTCCATTTTCTAGCAGAAAGTCTGAATGCTTAAATTCTAACTTCTGCGTGGCACACTGAACCACCCTTCAGAAACTCCCCAAAATTATACAAGGCGCCTAAGCTGCTAGTTCAGGCACTTGGGTTAGATGCTGCAAATGCTCACCAGCCTCACCTCTTCACTACCGAGAAATGGCACGTCCTGGTACTAATGAATATTCTCACTCGGAGGACACCGACCAGCAGCTTCCACAGCACATCTGCAAAAAACTACACTTCTCCAGTATGACGCCTCTCCCAGCCACTGGTATGTTTTGACCAGGATTTACAGTCTGAATTAAACGAGATTTCCTCTGTAAGCTCCTGCAAATTCTGAAATGTTCTGAGAACTATGACCTGTGGGAATTAGAAAAGGTAACAACACTACTGAAAAATAAAATATCACAAGGCTGAGTAATTTTTCAGTGACATACTTTGGTCTCAATGGAGCATTAAATAAAGTTTCTGTGCCAGTCTAAAGAGCACACCGTAATGCATGACAGAGTGGTTCTCCTGCAGCTCATCTTCAGGTTAGAACACACACATCCTACTGAAACCACATATTTGTGCACGCTATTTACTCATAGGTTTAAAAAAAAAAAATCTAGGCTTCAACACATACTCATCTTCAAATCCCCTCCCCCCAAAATACAAGCAGAAATGGCCTTTGTAAAGGGCGTGTAACTTAGGCCATTAGAAGATTTAAGGAGGTTACAAGTATCACAAGTTTAAATCAGTTGCAATAAGCCCTGACTTGATTTAAATTCCTCAATTAAAATAGACTAAAAAACAGGGTTTAGCATTCTGTATCAATCCAGCCCTCACGTCAGTTGTGCCACCTTATAACTTTGGTCTTTTATTTCTGGTCCATATCACCAGCGACACTGATTAATGATAGTTTTCAGAAGACTAGCTCTTGAGGGCTCATAATGTGGCAATAAGGGATCCTAAACTACATCGAAGGAAAATACGGTTATGCATAAAGCCATGTTCTGCACTCGGGTGCTGGCTAGGCAGCACTCTGCCTAGGCATCCCAAACTCGATGGCATGGCTTACTATGACACCAAGCTTTTTAGGACTGATTTCAACATTGCAAAGCTTTATGTTTTAAGTAACATGGGTGCAACAAGCAACCAACCTTTATTTTAACCTACAGAAAAACTGATGGTGGGGATCCCCCACCAGGGAAGTTTTACAATACTTTTGCTGTATTCTAAACATAAAATCTGTTTTAGGCTTCGTTTAAAATATCAATTTATAGAGTGCTGAGAGAAGTCACATGAAGGCATTTGCATAATCTGCATAACAAAACGTAATTACAAATTTTTTCATGCAAAACTGGAGAAGACAGTATAAATGCAGGCCTGAGCACCTTTTCAGTCTACGTACTATACTGGTAGCATGACTGATTGCACTACAGAAGTCCTACTTTCAGGGACAGACTTGGTCTTCTTCCAGAAGAACTGTGCCCATCACTGCCTTGGAAACGAACTTTTTGAGGAAGAAAAGAGTGGAAGGTGGATAGGAAGATCCTCTGACTACTAACAAAGTGAAATACTAAGATTAATAGCAACCTTAATGCAATACAGAAGAACAGCAACTTGCAAAAAAAAAAAAATCGTTGAATGTTTTAATGCATTTTGAATCATAATGAAGAAAAACATTTTACATCTAAAAACAAATTAGCAGAATAATAAAAAGTGGTTCCACATAACTTATAAATTCTTTTTCCAAAAAGGTGGTTTTCACAGATTTAGGCAACAAATAAGATATTTCATTCCAGATCTTTCTGATCGTAAAGTATACACAAACGTTGTGAAAACTGATGTGCATTGCTTGAGAGAAAGACATAAAAGCTTGATTTTGCCCAGTGATGCGTTCTCTGTGAAATTCTGCACAATACTGAAACTGTAACTGCAACTCTCCTCCATTTTATGAAATGCTGGACATAGTTCAGTGCTGAAAAACACTCTTTAAATACATGGAAAACATTTCATGGCTTTGAATGTTCTAGTCACTGTAGTATTATACACTAGCACTGCTCACGTGTGATTTGCTTCAAGGGGAACGGCAGCCTCGGCTTAACCTTCGGCACAGTATATAAAATTAAGCTAAGTGATAGTTAAGCTGATTACAGTATTAGCCTGCTCATAAGAACGTGGCTCTAGCACCTTGTTTGGCTGATTTTTTTCAAAGTGAAAGTGTGTCATCATCCCATTCCTGGTGCCAGAGGATGGTCCCTCTGGTGATATAAAAAGTTTGCCGCAATGATGATTAAACTGCGTAGAGTCTAGTGGTCCTGCATTACATAGGTACTAGAGAAGCTTAAACAGACAATTTAGTTTAGCAGGACCAAAAAAAATCAGTGACCCTCTCTCCCCCACCTCAGGTAATAAAAGGATAGCCATTGCTCAAGATACTACATGCAGGCCATGCTGGAGAAACTGCTCCTACTGCCTGGAGACATTTTTCTCTTTTTTAAACAGCATCAACCTGTGTAAAGTTATCTCTGTTACCAACTGAAAGAAAAAGTGAGTCTTTTTTTCTTAAAGAATAAAACCTGCAACCCAACATCAAATGGCTTTACCCAAGTTAAACCCCCCCCAAAAAAAAAGTTAAAATAAACTTTGACACCATCCTTTAACCCTTGTAATCAGAAGACTTGAAACTCTGCAGCTGCTTTCTCCAACCTCACTAGTTTTGGTATTTTAAGATTACTTCAGTACAGTTCTGTATATATCCTGTATCTCAAAAAAAAAAAAAAGAGGAAAACCACCCAGAAAAAACTGAAGAGATCAAGCTACTATGATGACCTGTACTATAAAGATACTACATACATTCTCTATTAAATATCTAGAGCTTCCTTAATGTTATTCTTTACTATGCAAAACTGTCTAGGACCCCAGTTTCCCTACAATTACTCAATGATGCATTCATCATCCCATCCCATTGCACTCCAATGCCATTGTATGTTAGTTAACAGGAGAACCAGTCAACACATCTGTCTTAATGTCATTATAAACAGTGCTGTAGAGGACATGAGCACAGCTATAGTTTCACAAATCATAATCATGAGATAAAAAGTTCCTAATACTTATCTTATGCCAACCCACCATAAACTCCGTGATTCCCATTGTAAGAGCGCATCCTTGGCTCACCCTCACCCTTCATCTTACACTGTGATATGTCAGACAGTTAGGGACAGTATCTCCCTTTAAGCTAAAAGGAAGTGTCTGTCTGAAGCAGCCTTTTTGTTCTTCCGAAGACATCAGCTGCCACCTGCACTTACTTATATAATCAGCAGCTGTGGTATAACACCCCACTGCCAGTGCAAAAAAGGCTAAGCACAGTGAGGAGCAAAACCAGGGTAAGATCATTTGGGAGAAAGAAGGGAGACCTATGTTGATTGCTCCCTTTTGGAACAGAACACAGACTGCAGCAGCCCTTGCCACGGCTGAGAACACAAAGGTGACAGATGATGTTTACTTATCGTATTGCTCCATTAGCTTTAAGTGTTAATTATCTTAAGGATCACATTTAGTATGATTGTCTTCCCCCTCATGTCAGAGATAGGACTTCAGCCAGAGACCAAAAGTGCTTTTTTCTAGGCTACAGAGAGATTCAATGTATCTTGACCAACATTCATTTTTTGAGGTAGTACTCATTTACTTTGTATTGCTGGCTCAAAATAAAAATATGGGAAGTGAACACAATTAAAAGTATGCTCACTGTAGGTATATTAAAAAAAAGAAGAAACCAACAACCCCCAAAAAAACTATTTCCTTTCTGGGCAGATCACCAAAAAGAAGCAATCCTTCTTACAAAGGTCAGCTCACATTCACTGGTAAAGTCAAACTTTCATAAATGGTTTATAACAATAGCTATAAACTAAAGTGCTTCAAAATTTGCTTGACTAGATTTCAGTGATTAGAATCATAATATTCTGGATTTTTGCTAGTATGAAATGCCATGAGATTTTTAGAATCACTTTATATAAGAAGGGCAGAATGAATATTTTTCTTTTTCAAAAGAAAAAGTACAAAAAGCATTCCAAATAAACCTGGCAGTCTATACTCACTACAAGTTGCTTGCATTTTCCTTCTCAAATCTACTATTTTTCCAGTAACTGGAATAAAAATGGAGTTGAAGTTGCACTATACTGCAGCACTAAAAAAAGTATTCCAAATCAGATGCAAACAGGAAAATGTTTACAATCATACAACTAGTGAAATTCACACTTCATTTCAAAGTTTTAGCCCTGCAGATTCTTTTTAACACAAGGCAGATATGTAGTCATGGAAAAACGTAACAGACTGCTATACGCTCTCTACATTAATTACATAAGTTTCACATTTATGTCACAAATGTAATGCCCTACTGTGTATCTATTAAATGCTAAATAACTTATGAACATTTATGTGCTCTATGCAACAGTGAACATATTGACCAGTGGATGCCAAAATATAAAAGTTCATACACAAGACAAACTAATTTTAAAAAAATCACATTTTCTGTACAATTCATGCAAACTGTGCACAATGTGGTAACAAGAACAACATTTGCTAAAGTCTCCACTTAAGGAAGAGCTTTTACAGAGACAGCAGACCAGTATTCAGAAAAGTCTGCGAAAGTGTAGAAGTCCATGGCAACATAAAACGCAAAAAATCTTCCAGCATTTCATTTTTCTTGTAACAAAGCGGGGATGTTGATGTTCCAGCCAATAGCCTGACGATCAAATCCACATGTGAAGAGGTTACATATTGGATGGTCCTCGCTCCATGCTGAGCAGCACACCATTCTTCTGTGGCCCTGGGACAGTTCGGGAGATAGCAGTATTACTTACAATATGTTTTGAAAGCCTCTGTGTCAACAAGTTAGTGCAAATTTGCTAATGCTCACACTAGTTTTTACAAGTGGTACTTGAGAATCCTAAAGGTCATTGTTACTTTCATCTGCAAAATAAAAAACTTTGTAACAATGAGACTCCTTAATAGCAGCACCGGGTCCATAATGACAGAAGCATACAAAGTAGGTGCATCAAAACTTTTGAGTTTTCCAAGGTATGTTTGCTATCTTACTACATTTTATTTACAAAAGCAAATCGAGTTTTGATTTTAGTGTTTTTATTTATAAAAGCAATCTTAAAATATGGAACTACTTGCTGGCAACTACTTTGTTATGAACCTGCAAGATTAAGTGTCCATCACATTCATAATTCAGAAAGGATAATACTACAGCAGGAGGAATATCATACTGAGGAAAAGCAAAGCCTTATCTATTGTTCAAGTCCAATAGTAACAAGAATGCCCCAAGGAGGATTCTGACCAACATTTAAATTAAAAAAAAAAAAAAATTTGCCACGATTTCAGTAGTGTCGGCCTGAATTGAAATATTAAGAGGAAAAAAAAGAAAAAAAAGAAAAATCAAGACTAAACAATAGACTAAAAAGAAACTAAACTAGAAAAAGACTAAACAATAGACTAAACAAGCCTTAAAACCCCTCCCTAAATTCTGTTAACAGCTGCTGAATCCACCCAAAAAAGCTCACTGAAGTGGCATAATCCAATTAATTCCACTTAGTCTAATTTGCTCCATTAGTGATGCCTGCCATGCCAAATAGCACCACAAATGCACAAAACTTGATAGCTGCAGCAAGGACTGTTTAGTACTTGGTACCAAATATCAAGAATTTATGTGCATAAGCATGGAAGGGGAAAAAAAAAAAATATCACCAAATCATATTAGGTGAGCTTGCAAAACTGACCCCCACTTTTTTCCTTTTATGTTTTTTTATAAAACAAATTAAACACTGAGTAATTGGAAAAAAAAGAAAAAAACATTGAACCTCATAGTGAGTCACTTTTCTGACAAGATTCACATCAAGACATTAAAACACATTTGAAATGCTCTTAAACATTTTTTCTATTTCGTAGAGAAGGCAGACATTAGTTTCACTTTAGTAAGGAGAAAAATTATGATGAAAGGCAGTTGAAAGATCATTTCCAATTCCAATAAAAACATTCAAAATACATTACTTATTTGCATGTTGGTCATTTTCAATAACTAACAATAGCACATTTGTATAGACAAGTGTCTTTCAGCATTTGTTCAGCTTTTAAACTAGAGAGAGCAAATCCTAGTTTTAACCTTGTATGAAAGAAGAACAGACATACTTTAAGGCTATAAATATTCAGTTACCTGTCTATTACTGCGAGGAAGGCGTGCTAATCGCACTCCTGACATGTCAAATAATCTAACCTGTCGGTTGTCATGTGGAAGGGCAATGATTCTTTGACCAACACATACGTTAATCCTGCACAGAAGAGACAAAAGTAGGTTATGTACAAAACAGTGAGCCTAGCAAATAGAACTTGACAGTACAAGTTTAAGCTCACGAGAAGTGACACAGTTGAATTTTTCCTGATTAGAATTCACAAGTGAAAAAAGAAAAAAAGTATTAAACCATTAAGGTGTTTTCTATTGTACTAGATGCTCAAAACAGCTTTAACATCTGCATCCCATATTAAAAAAAAAAAATCTCAGAAAAGCAATACGATCTATTTACTAAAAAATAATGGTGACTATATCTGCATTTTATAAAACCACTTCAGACCTTTTTCAAAATCTCATAAATCTCAACTTTAATTTTAGTGACTAAAATTAAATGTATATTCAGTGAATAAAGAAAAATAGTAACTCAGAGATCTGCTTACCTGTTGACTGCAGAATCCGTACGGATGGTTGCAATAGGAGACCTCATGTTTTTCAAATCCCAAACTTTTACAGTACGGTCATCACTACCAGAAACAACATTGTCTCCCACAGTGAAAACTGCAGATGTCACAGTGCTAAACAACCAGGAGTAAAAAGAAAGAAGTCAAGCTCTAAAGTTCTTTATTAAACTAGCATCTGATTTAAAGTTCTATTTTCTGTTCCTGTGTTTCCTTTGAAATATGTAACTTGCCTTTTTAAAAAAAAAAAAAAGTAACCTGAAATATTAAAACTCCAAGTGGGTATTTTAGAATAAAAAATATTCTTACAAGAAGCTGTGTCACTTAAGGTATACAGGGCTCGACTGGCCCAAGTGCTAAGAAAAGAAGCCCAACAGTCGAGAGTCACTCTGAAGGCCTCTCTCATATTCCACTGATCCTAATATGAGCTAAACGTGTCCAGTCTTGAAACCTTAATTCACTTTTGAAGTTCTGTATTAATGTCCAGTAGGCTTATCAGACAACCATAACTGAATCAGTAGCATACAGTACAATTCCTCCTCTCAAGTGTTTTGAGACTAGTAGTCAAGGTCTTTCACTTTCCACCCAAAGACTTCTGTAGAACTACCCCAGGCATTTGTCATTCACAGCACAGACACTGAGGAGATCCAAAATACTTTCTGAGATGTAGCTAAAGCTATTCTGTACACACACCTAAACATGCTGTAATACATACACAGAGCTTCCAGTATAACTCCACTAGCAATATCTATGGTGATCTGATAATTTCTAATTGTGATTTCTATTCCTATTTTACAAGTAGCTAAAGTCCAAGAGTCAGGAAAAAAATGACAAGCAGTAGTAGTAAGACACATGACCAGACAGTTCTTCAAATTTTACCCATTATGTCTATAAATGCACAAGGACAGCCAGAAAAAGACTCCCAATAATATTTCTAGCAATTGGAAGTGCAACATATTACTTTCAGAAGAGATTATATAGAGAATTTTATTTTGGAATTTTATTATCTTTGTATTTTATACTTTCAGAGAGCAGTATACTGCTGAGCTCAGATGAATAGTTCTCATGATGAGGTGATTTTTTTTTTTTTTTAATCTTTTGCCTATCATTTCATATTAACCAATTAAAGTTTTTGTACTACTATTTTCATTTTAGTGCTGCGTGAATTCTCAACTCAAAACCAGTTATTTTCTGCCCACACAATGTGCTAACAATGTATTTTTGTCTCTCCCTAAAATCATTAGGGAAGACTTCTCAACCCTGTTTCTACAGATTTGATTTAATGACCTATCTTGTAACTTGGGTCATGCACATCAATTTCTTAGAATTTAGTAATTTTAATTTAAGTTGTCAGTTGTTACTGTCACTTTGGTTGTTCTGCAGAAATTTGAATTCATGTCTTATCCAAGCTGCTGATTGAGATTAGCACTAGCCAGGTCACAATGGACCAGTTTATGCAAGCCTCTTAATTTAAATTGACACCAAATTAAGTTTTAATTAGGATGAAGGCCCACTTTATTCATGATACCAAGTTTCCTAATGCATTATTAGAGTGCAGCTAAGCTACCAGGGAGATGATTACAATAAGAACTAAGAGGTCTTCGCCTAATCTTCTGGACTTTATGAACCAAAAGTCAGAAAGTTACAACATACACAAAGGCCACAACTGATGAGTATCTTTCATCAGGCACCTTCGCATTTGGGAAGAAAACTCATTCACATAGTCAAATTACTGCAGAATAGGGTTGGCATGTTCTTAGCACAGAACTTGTCTTCCACCAGCCTGACCTCCATTAAACTTACCAACGCCTGCATTTCTCTCCTCACTAGCTCTTTATGCAAGCTGCAAAATACCTTAAGTAAATACTGCAAAATACTCCATACTGCTGTAACACATATGAAAAAGTGTTGGTTATAAGTTTAATATTCGCTATTAAATCTCCTTACTTTGCATATACGTTGGGAGACTTCCTTGTACACAACAGTATAAGGAATTCAAGTCACAGAAAAGCTCCAGGTGAGTGAATATACAGCATTTTAGTATTCTGCTGCCAACACACAGATCTGATCTGTTTTCCCATCATACATTTTATGTTGGAATATGTTGTGAAACTGTCTCAAAATAAGCCTCCAATTTTGGATGCTTTTTTTCCACAACCTTAAACAGCTTTGCAGCTTCTTTGATCTCATATTGGTTCTCCCTTATCACTTATCATTGTCAAACATAGCTAAGTTTCTCTGACCACATAAAGTTCTCACATTCTTAGATTTATCATCTTTCAAATGAAAACATTTGAAACGATCACCATGCAAACAGTATGCCAACTCTAGGTTAGCTCGACCCTTTCTGCTCCTGTAAAAACAAAGACTCTCAACAGAAAACAAAATCCTTTTCTGTACTGCTTTCAGTTTAACTATTCATTCAGATATTACTGACTACACTAAGAAAAAGTTTGTAAAATAAAAATGCGATGAAGTTCTCCTGTAGTGCTCTCTGGTGACTGGCAAGTCATAGAAAGGCAAAGGGAAGGCTGCCAGACCGTTTTCAGTGACATCTTTAAAGGTGTTTAGTAGACTTAGTCCTCTGCCTACCCTCCCAACAGTTCACCCCTGTAAGGCACTGCAGGCTGGGATATGCACTCTTTGCAAGTGCACGTGACTACAAAACCAGCCTTTTTCATAAGGAGCTTTGAATTCAAAGGCTAGATATAAAAGCTCTTTTTACTGAACCCACTGTTTACGATCAAGAATTTTGGTCAGTTTCAAAGCAAACAGTATATGGATGTACTGCGTAACAGTCCTAGATATTATGCTTTAAAAAAAATGAAACATTAATCTTCATGGGGAACCTATAGATACACTCAATTCAATTCTAAAAGATATCTCATTTTCAAAATAAGATTGCAAGACTAGAAGTTTTAAGTAACTTAATACCAAGTCTAGAAAGGCCAAAAGCAGTATCATTCTCACAAACTTGACAGCTCTGGGGAGGGTTATGAGCATTTGACTGTCATTTGAGTAAAGACCATGTGGTTTTTTTGGTTTTGTTTTTTTTAAAGTGGAACATATTGAGTTAATATTTAAAAAAACACATACATTTAAATTCAAGAACATGTACAACACTGCTGACTTAAGAAAACATGAGCAAGTCCTGTGCTCATAGGTTTTCTTATGCACTACAGATCATGCTTTATCTCCTCTGCTATTCCAAACTGGCACATCTCTTAAGGTGAGACAGATGCATCTCATCTCGGGTTTTGGTTTTTTTTTAATTAAGACAAAATAGCAACAAGAAGAAAGGCCACTTCCTACTTATAAACTAAAACAGGATTTCAGCCCAGCTAAAGAGGGAAGGTGAGAAGAAAGCGAAGCAAAGTCTGTGTTGAAAGAAGTTGGCAGAACAGCCAATATACAAATAACCTTTCAAAAGCATTGCCTCCCTAACGCCACCCATATCACAAAAATTAAAAGACTTCTTCCTGTATTTTCATGTGGCTAGTTTTACTTTCTGTTGATACTAGTCTTCAGTTTGTTCTAACCCAGCTAAAACTGTGGTTAACATTCCCTCCGCTAAATTAATAAAAAGTGTCAATAAAAGATCATCAGCCCCCGTGTTAATGGAATGCTAGAAGACATTAGGTTTTTAATAACTCAAAAAGATGACAGGTATTGTAGGACATTAAAAAAAAAAAAAACTGGCAAAGAGGAAGCAGTCTTATGACACTTCAAACCATGGGTCCCACAGGGAGTTTGGTGCGCTACAACTATTCTCCAGAAAAGCTTCAGCCTCCGCCAAACCCCAGCAAAACTCATTTATCTTGTCGTAGGGAGCAGCCGAGCGTGTACTTCCAGCTGACAGCGTGGCGCTTCCTCACCACACACCACTGCCTAGCCTCGAACATCCTGCTCCCTCCGTGGGTCTCAATCAACAGAAATACTGTAATGCTAGCACTCCTCATTAGGCCGAACAGCTGTCTCCCCAGTCACACTGAGACACAAAACTGTTTTGCATAACAATCTGCTGAAATTTCACACATAGGGGAGGAAAAGGGGAAAAAACAAAACAAAAAGATGTTGAAAATGTTGGGCCGTGAAATGCTGATGCAGAACCCTTATTGGCAATGCACCAAAGTTAATACTGCTCTTTCAATTTTGATTTGCAACCTATACTGGGATTTACCGTTGAACGCTGGGAGACATGTTTTCGTGCCTGTGAAAAGGCATGTGCTCATAAGCATTAATCTGTGTGTGGGATGAAGTCTGGAGAAAATGGACTAAAACAGAGCTTTCAGATAAATTTATTCAATGTACACCAAATTGTAGTTAAACAGCAAAATCTAAGTGCTCAAATATGCCTCTCATTTTAAGTAGTAAAATTCAGGAACAATACCTAAAGGAAACTTTATTTGGGACAGCATTTCCTGCACAAGAGTTTCCCTTCTTTTAGGGGAACAAAGTGTATCCCCACACAGAGCAGTCCGCAGCCTGGGGGGAAGCCAGGACCTGGGTTTAAAGTCTCCAGATATGGACAACAGTTTGCCCATATTAGAGGGCGATGGCACTGGCCACAGGAGTCCCAGGTAAGGAGCACACCAATACCTCCACGTCTCATTTTGCATTCAGGTTTTAGAAGTGCTAAAGGCACTTGATTCCAGGAAGAGCTACAGATACAATTCCCAAAGTCTGTTTGTGGATTTCTCTCTAAATTTCAGCAGAGCTTTTTCCTCCAACTTGAGAAATGGTAAGAACAAACCATGAAGGAATTAACACAGAAGGGAGAGGGGGGGAATTCAGAGATGACGGTTAGCACTGAAAAAGTCATTTTTTTTAGCATTTAAATCAACAGTGTCTACTCCAGAGATATGCGTTTCATGACATTTAGAGAAAATTGCCAGTATCTCCTTTTCTCACTATCTGTCTTAAAATAATAAAATGATACAGGATTGAAAACAATAACTAGCTTTTATAAGAATTACTCAATGGCAAGTTAGTAAATTAGTTAAGGTGCAGATATTTTTAAAATCAATTCCATTACATTTATGATGGGATAAACAAGGTCCATTTATCCCTGCAGTATTGCTGCATATGCTATGTAAGCTTTAGAATGACAACACACTATAAAACATTATGCTCTACTCAATAGGATACAAAGAAAAGGCCTTTGGCTATGCTCTTTTGTGGGTCATTTGAAAAAAATCATAGCACTTTTTAGTGCATGCATTCAAGAATGGAATTAAGATTCTCTCCATTTATTGTAGTGAAGCTTAAAGCACTCATAAGCAACTGGATACAGATTTATTGCCTACATCTTTTTTAAAGCAACTGACAAAACTCTATTGGCTAACATTGAGTACAGTCAAACTTTGTCTGTTACATACCCCGTTCTCCAAAATAAAACACCTAAAGGATTTTTTTTTTCTTTTAGCTACACGGCTTTTAATTTTAAGCACTTACTCTTCTAGCTTAAGGACTAGTTTATTCAAATTTTTGTATTTCTTTATTAATTAGGAAGCAATTTTTACTATGAGGAAGTTCACCAGTGACAACAGAAAAGATTCAAGAACATAAAGGAAACAAAACCATCAAAGAACATTATCTTTTAAATTGCTTTTTTGGCACTTCAACAACTCCATGACAATGTTGGGTTGGGGGAAGGTTAGAATAGAAAATGGGGCATTCAAGCTGTGCAAGAGAGCAAAGACAGGTAACTTGCATGAACCAAAGGCATGTAAAACATGCTGGCCCCAGTCTGTCCTGAAACAGATTCACAAAGAAGGTAGCAACGTGGCAAGTTAGACAAATTCAAAGCTGGATGCTTCAGCTATCAGCTAGTAAGGCTGCTAACAACTCTAAGAAAACTGTTGAAACCTTAACATGCTCTGTTACATGTATGTAATAAACGTAAACCAAAAGGGTTTTATATCTACATGTTCAGAAGCACAAAACTAAAAAAGCTAACCCTAGAACTTGAAGTCCAGGCCATAATCTTCATTTAAAGAATATGCACGTGCAAACGTGGGATCAGAACAGTGTTTGAAAGGCAAGTTTGGGGCCTTTTTCAATGAAATGCAAGAGAAAATTTGAAAAAAAAAAAAACCCACACCACAGCAGACATAACAAGGTAGGAATACTAACAATAATATCAGAATCATCTAGTTAATCAGTAAGGCTTGGGGAGAAAACTGAATGTTTCATCAGAAAAAATTTTGCATTTCTTACGGAAGCTAGATTGAGATCTCCACACATGGTAAATGCCTACAGCATTCTTTGATTAGAAACAATAGAAAAATGGTAGACAAAGCATCACTGATAGCATCAATAGCTGAAGCAAGAACAGGACTATCTTGAAAAGAACAGATGCTTTAAACTGGTCGAACTCCACTGACAGCGTTCAACTTGTGACATTTTGTTTGGCACAAAAGACTCCCTTTCCTAGCACAGCTTTTAGTCAAAGGTACAAAACTTGCATTTTTTAGAACTACATCTAGATATACTTTAGCTTCACCAAGAAAATGTGGCTGAACAAGAATAGCTAACAGTGACCTTGTAATATGGGGGATATCTAGAATAAGACTGCTTTCCAACAGAGATGTCTAATGACATTGCTGCCTGAAGAGAAGGCATTTCCCCCCTACCATGACTTGGTCTTTCAAGAACAAGACAACACATATCAGGGTACAAGAATTAAATCTTGCAGAATAAAGAATCTGGAAAAGCCAGCTGACCTTGGCAAACCTGAGTGCCCACGAAACTAAAGCAGTTATTAGTCTCTTGATACAGAATGCCATTTTGACATTAATTCCCAATTCACTAAATGTCAGAATTCAGCCCAGCATCCTAACCAGCTGCTGTTTAAGTATTTTTACATTTTTTAATTCAGATTTTCCAGCAAGCATGGGAATTTGAAGAGGAAAAGTTGAAGAAGCAAGACATATTTGCAATCCTCTAGTTTCAAAGTCCTCAGGATGAAGCACAACTTGCCATCCAGCTGCATATTCAGAGACATACAGACAGCAAATGAACAGGAACATTCCCTTCTGGTCTCCTGTAGCCACACAACCAGAGTGAAAGGAGAAGGAGTATGCTGTACTCTGAAAGTGCTATTAGCCCCCTTGTTCAGCTCTTCGTCAGAAATAACGTAAGATCCACTTTCAGCAATTTTTTTCTCCGAGTTTGCCCAGAAAGTAACACAAAGATCTAGATTCAACAGCTAACGCACATTCATGTTTGATGCACTGGCTCAATTTAGCTACAAAGATCAGTAAGTTTGAGAAGTCATAAACAAACTTTGTAATTTTTTCTGGCTAGGTCAAAAGTACCTGCTCAAATGTTTTTTTTTTTTTAAGCCAAAAATGCATTTAATCACCATGACAAGTTGGTGCATAACTATACACTGAACAATCAAGAAGCATTAACAAAGGATATTCACTTAAGGATAGCAACCCAAAGCTGCTTCTGAAGACAACATTTTACTCTCTGAAGTCTGGTCTTTGCAAGTCCAGACTTGGAAGTCCTGCAACATTTTTACTGAAGCATTTCAAGAGATATGTGCCCAACCACGGTGTACCTTTGACAGTCACTAAACAAAACACTTTAATATTTACCAAGTAACTCTTCAGCTGCATATAAGCATCAACATACTACAAATATACAGCAAAAGCAGTGTATGGTTTAAAAGACATGTATGAATCCACTAGCTAATAAGCATTCTGTTGCCATTAGAGTATTCATTTATTTCCAGTTTTACTAAATTGTCAGAACAAATGTATAAAATCTGTAAAGTACCTGACTGGACCTGTACAGACTAAGATTTTTTTTTAAGCTACAAATGGTAAAGATTTCCAACATCAACATTTTAGAAGGCTCCACACATCAAGATAGACCTCAGCACATACGGAGTACTTGAAGAGACAGAAAAACTCAAACACATATGCAAGAGCAAGTCAACGCCAGAGTTCTTCAACTAGGTCACTACACTGGAAAAAGAATGGCCTTCAGAGCCCCAACAAGACATGGCTGTGCAGTGGTCGGCAAACAAAAGCAGAAGTGAAGCTGGAATGAAAATTGCCATGTAGAGATGCCAGAAGCATTTTTCTCTTCAGAGCACCACCTTACGTTCAACTTGAAGAGTTCTAATCAATAACCTCTAAATTGAATAATTTCTCAATACGAGAACAACTGGTGCTATATATTATCAAACGTATTTTAAAGCAGTATCTGCTGGAAAAAAGGTGTTGGAATTTGAGTCCCCAGTATAATTTTTGGAGGCTTTAACTTAGGAAGTCAATTTAATTAACATGTAACAAGTAAGTGTCTAGATGATAATATAAATGTAACCTTTTCCCAGGGCTCTGTTAAACATCTCAGAGGGATGTGACTGGGGATTAACAGCACTAGTAATATAAATTCCTATTGGTGTACACACAAAATCAGATAATAACAAAGATTTATATTTAAGTAAAAATCAGTCTTATTTCCACACCATTTCATTATTTGTTAATCAGCAGAGAATAAGTGAGATGAACTGGGGGCATGGAAAGCCTAAAAGAAAACATGACGATATTTTTATCACTAGGCAAGCAGGGCACAGGCAAATAACTCATGTACTGAGCTGAAACAATCATATATAAGAAAAATGTAAACAAGCAATGTTTACAGATCTGGAAACTTCCCTAGGAAGATGCAACTTCGAAAAAGACCTGAAAGACTCAGCCAAATGCAGGCTTGAAGTGCAAAAGTACTACCAATGTACTAAACTTGGTCTGTGGATATATAAATGTCAAAATATATTAGAAAACACACTCTGAGGTAAAATAGGTAACTTGTATAGAAGAACTGGTAATTTGTAGAGAAGAAGATATAGGAAACTTTTATCATCACCTAAGTATCTATTAATATAGAAACAAAGCTCTGGTGCCGCATGATTAGCAGTGGAGCACTCTAGTGCGGTGCACAGGGGGGTTTCCCCAAGAGGGGGAGCCTCAGAGGGAGCCCACAGCTCGCATGACAGCGGCTGACCAGACCTGGGTGGGGCCAGGAGCAATGGCGGCCAAGCCCCCCCCACATATAAAGAAGCCCTCAGGGGGTGCTAGTGACCAACAGGGCGGGCAAACAGGGCATGGCACGTCAGCAAGGGTGTGGCACGGCAGTTTGTGCAGCAGGGCACGCAGGAAGGGCGCTGGAGCTCTGCCAGCTCGACCAGGAGCAATGGTATCCACCCGGCAGAAAGCCACGGCCTCTCTAAGCTCTGCACCCACCATGACTGACGCAGCTTCCCAGGCAGAGCTCCGGTGGGAACACGCTGCCAGCCAGGTGTCAGGCTGCAGGGAGTGCCCTGCTCTCCCGCCAGGACCGGACGGCAGCAGTGAGCACACCCGTGGGAGGTGCGCCCAGGGAGAGGGACTCCTCCGCTTAGTGACAGAGCTCCGGGAGGGGGTGAGGAGGTCGAGGAGTATCAGGGAGAGTGAGAGAGAGACTACTGGAACCGCACCCTACCTTCCCTGGGACAGGCCCAACAGGCAGACAGGACGCATGTTACGAGGATTCCCCATCCTCTCTCCGCCTGGCTGAACACAGTGACTTCAGGGACAGGGGGGATGGCGACAAGTTCCTGCCCGGCGCAGCAGGCGCGTCTCCTCCGTGACTACCCCACCTTCCCAGGTGCCCTTGCATAATAGGTACGAGGCTCTGCAAGTGGAATAGAACAATAACGAGGACGATGGTTCATCTAGCTTGGAGGTGTTGCCAAGGTTAAGTCGGCCTACGCCCTGCATCAAAACTGCTTCCGTAAAGAAAAAAAGACGGGTCATTGTCATAGGAGACTCCCTTCTGAAGGGAACAGAAGGCCCAATATGCAGACCGGACCCACTTCTGAGGGAAGTCTGCTGCCTCCCTGCGGCCCGGGTTAAAGATGTGAAAAGAAAGCTTCCTACCCTGCTACGGCCCTCAGATTATTACCCATTATCGATTTTTCAGGTAGGCAGCAATGAAGTTGCAACAAGAAGTCCGAGGGCAATCAAGAGAGACTCCAGGGCCTCGGGACGACCGGTTAAGGGATCAGGAGCACAAGTAGCATTCTCCTCTACCCTTCCAGTTGCAGGGAACAATGAGGGAAGAAACAGGAAGAGCCACCAGATCAAAACCTGGCTCCGACCCTGGTGTCACGGGCAGGATTTTGGGTTTTTTGACCATGGGTCAGTTTACATGACACCAGGCCTGCTGGCGACAGACAGGGTACACCTGTCTCAAAGGGGGGAAAAGGATCTTTGCACGGGAGTTAGCAGGGTTCATTGAAAGAGCTTTAAACTAGATTTGAAGGGGAAAGGGATAAAACCAGGCTCACTAAAGGTAAGCCTGGGTGGGGGCAGCACGCCAATGTTTGAGGTACAGTGTGCCAAGGAGGTCCTTCGGTCTGCCGTCTCAGTGGAGGTAGGGGATGGAGATCCATGCAGCAGAAAAGACGCAAGGATTATTGATATGTTAGAAACAATGGAAGTGCCTGAGAATGGTCACATAGGAATTAGAGCTTCTCCCACCAAAAAGGTGGCGGGATCAATAGCCCAACTGAAGTGCATCTACACCAATGCACGCAGTATGGGCAACAAACAGGAGGAGCTGGAAGCTATTGTGCAGCAGGAAAACTATGACATAGTTGCCATCATGGAAACATGGTGGGATGACTCGCACAACAGGAGTGCTGCAATGGATGGCTATAAACTCTTCAGAAGGGATACGCAAGGAAGGAGACGTGGTGGGGTAGTCCTGTATGTTAGGGAGTGTTTTGGTTGTCTAGGGCTTAATGATGGTGACGATAGGGTCGAGTGTTTATGGGTAAGAATCAGGGGGAAGGCCAACAAAGCAGATATCATGGGAGTCTGTTATAGACGACCCAACCAGGATGAAGAGACAGATGAGATATTCTATAAGCAGATGGAAGAAGTCTCACGATCACTAGCCTTTGTTCTCATGGGGGACTTCAACTTAAGAGATGTCTGCTGGAAATACAATACAGCAGAGAGGAAACAGTCTAGGATAGATTCCTGGAGTGTGTGGAAGACAGCTTCCTGACACAGCTGGTGAGTGAGCCAACTAGGGAAGGCGCCCTGCCGGACCTGTTGTTTGCAAACAGAGAAGGACTTGTGGGTGATGTGATGGTTGGAGGCCATCTTGGGCATAGCAATCATGAAATGATAGAATTCTCGATTCTTGGAGAAGTAAGGAGGGGGGTCAGCAGAACTGCTACCTCGGACTTCCAGAAGGCAGACTTTGGCCTGTTTAGGAGGCTGGTTGAGAGAGTCCCTTGGGAGAGAGTCCTGAAGGGCAAAGGAGTCCAGGAAAGCTGGACGATCTTCAAGAAGGAAGTCTTAAAGGTGCAGGAGCAGGCTGTCCCCATGTGCTGAAAGACGAGCCGTCAGGGAAGACCGGCCTGACTGAACAGAGAGCTTTGGCTGGAACTCAGGAAAAAAAGGAGTTTATGACTTTCGGAAGAAGGGGCAGGCAACTCAGGAGGACTACGAAGATGTCGTGAGATTATGCAGGGAGAAAATTAGAAGGGCCAAAGCCCAACTAGAACTTAATCTGGCTACTGTTGTAAAAGACAATAAAAAATGTTTCTATGAATACACTAGCAACAAAAGGAGGGCTAAGGAGAACCCCCATCCTTTATTTGATGTAGGGGGAAACATAGTGACAAAGGCTGAGGAAAAGGCTGAGGTACTTAACGCCTTCTTTGTCTCAGTCTTTAATAGTAAGACCAGTTGTTCTCAGGGTACCCAGCCCCCTGAGCTAGAAGACAGGGAGCAGAATGAAGCCCCCATAATCCAAGGGAAAATGGTTAGCGACCTGCCACACCACTTGGACACACACAAGTCGATGGGGCCACATGGGATCCACCCAAGGGTACTGAGGGAGCTGGCGGAAGTGCTCACCAAGCCACTTTCAATCCTTTATCAGCAGTCCTGGCTAAACGGGGAGGTCCCAGTTGACTGGAGGTTAGCAAATGTGACGCCCATCTACAAGAAGGGCCAGAAGGAGGATCCGGGGAACTACAAGCCTGTCAGTCTGACCTCAGTGCCTGGGAAGGTTATGGAGCAGATCATCTTGAGTGCCATCACGCGGCACGTACAGGACAACCAGGTGATCAGGCCCAGTCAGCATGGGTTTATGAAATGCAGGTCCTGCTTGACTAACCTCATCTCCTTCGATGACAAGGTGACCCGCCTAGTGGACGAAGGAAAGGCTGTGGATGTTGTTTACCTGGATTTTACTAAAGCCTTTGACACTGTTTCCCACAGCATTCTCCTGGAAAAACTGGCTGCTCATGGCTTGGACGGGTGCACTCTTTGCTGGGTAAAAAACTGGCTGGACAGCCAGGCCCAGGGAGTTGTGGTGAATGGAGTTACATCCAGTTGGCGGCCGGTCATGAGCGGTGTTCCCCAGGGCTCAGTACTGGGGATGGTCTTGGTTAATATCTTTATCAATGATCTGGATGAGGGGATTGAGTGCACCCTCAGGAAGTTTGCAGATGACACCAAGTTGGGCGGGAGTGTTGATCTGCTCGAGGGTAGGAAGGCTCTGCAGAGGGACCTGGACAGGCTGGATCGATGGGCCCAGGCCAACTGTATGAGGTTCAACAAGGCCAAGTGCCGGGTCCTGCACTTCAGCCACAACAACCCCATGCAGCGCTACAGGCTTGGGGAAGAGTGGCTGGAAAGCTGTCTGTCGGAAAAGGACCTGGGGGTGTTGGTTGACAGCCAGCTGAACATGAGCCGGCAGTGTGCCCAGGTGGCCAAGAAGGCCAATGGCATCCTGGCCTGTATCAGCAATAGTGTGGCCAGCAGGAGGAGGGAAGTGATCGTGCCCCGGTACTGAGCACTGGTGAGGCCGCACCTCGAACACTGTGTTCAGTTTTGGGCCCCTCAGTACAAGAAGGATGTCGAGGTGCTGGAGCGTGTCCAGAGAAGGGCAACAAGGCTGGTGAGGGGTCTGGAGAACAAGTCTTATGAGGAGCGGCTGAGGGAACTGGGGTTGTTTAGCCTGGAGAAGAGGAGGCTGAGGGGAGACCTCATCGCTCTCTACAACCACCTGAAAGGAGGTTGTAGCGAGGTGGGTGTTGGTCTCTTCTCCCAAGTAACAAGCGATAGGACAAGAGGAAACGGCCTCAAGTTGCACTAGGGGAGGTTTAGATTGGATATCAGGAAAAACGTCTTCACCGAAAGGGTTGTCAAGCATTGGAACAGGCTGCCCAGAGAAGTGGTGGAGTCCCCATCCCTGGAGATATTTAAAAGACATGTAGATACGGTGCTTAGGGACATGGTCTAGTGGTGGACTTGGCAGTGCTACGTTAACGGTTGGACTCACTGATCTTAAAGGTCTTTTCCAACCTAAATGATTCTATGATTTGTATTCTATGATATGATTCGATTCTATTCTATGATATTTCTATTTCTAGAATATTCTATTTCTATTCTATGATACTGAGTAAAGAAAAATTTCTTTACTGAAAGAGTGGTGAAACATTGGAACAGGCTGCCCAGGAAAGTGGTGGAGTCCCCATCTCTGGAAGTATTTAAAAGACATGTAGATGAGGCGCTTAGGGACATGGTTTAGTGGGTGGTGGTGTTGGGTCGACGGCTGGACTCGATGATCTTAGAGGTTTTTTCCAACCTAAATGATTCTATGATTTGTATTCTATGATATGATTCGATTCTATTCTATGATATTTCTATTTCTAGAATATTCTATTTCTATTCTATGATACTGAGTAAAGAAAAATTTCTTTACTGAAAGAGTGGTTAAACATTGGAACAGGCTGCCCAGGGAAGTGGTGGAGTCCCCATCTCTGGAAGTATTTAAAAGACATGTAGATGAGGCGCTTAGGGACATGGTTTAGTGGGTGGTGGTGTTGGGTCGACGGTTGGACTCGATGATCTTAGAGGTCTTTTCCAACCTTAATGATTCTACGATTCTAAGATAAAATTCAGCAGCTAGAAACTGAAGCTAGACAAACTCAGACTAGGGAGGCACAAAAAGTTTAACAGGGAGGTTAACTAAACACTGGGATGAGCAACTTACAGAATTCACCAAGGGCTAGCTTGAAATCTTTATCATTGGAACAACCTAACATACAGTTGGCAATTCTACTAAAATTACCTCCTAATTCAAAACAGGCATCAATGCAAGAAGCTTGAGACAGATATGCTGATCACAACAGATTCCTTCCAGCCTTACTGGAGGAGAATTTATTTTCTTGGACTGTCACAGTAGTAGACTACAAGAAATATTCTGCTTTTAATAAAGCAAGCAGTTATATGCTCAGAACACCAAAATAATAGGTGATTTCTTAGTCTGCCTACTTGAAATACAAATAATCTCCCATAGCTGGTATATATACACCTATTTTGACAGAACATCACTTTATAGTACAAGGCAATGCACAGCAACTGCTTTCCATTTTTGGATGTGAATTAACTTTATAAAATCATACTCTGCATACAACAGGATTCTTCAGACTCCCAACACATCAGCACCCTTCTGTTATATTTTTTACAAGATCATGTGCCATTTTGACTAAATCTTAAATCTAACTCGTTAAGGCTACTAAAAAGGAATTTGAAATTACACTATCCACATATGTCTTCAGTACGCAAACTGACACAAAGCATGACACTGCAGGGAACAGAAAAACTGCACTTCCGAGCAGGTTTGAAGTCTCGATCGATCCCCTCCCTCGCATTTCCAAAACTAAAAATTGCTCTTGCTGGCAGGAATCCCATGCCGGATGCAAAGTTTCAAGAGGCAGAAGCCGTTTGCCCCCCTCCGATTTCAGGGTTCGGCCTTGAAGAGCCCCCCGCCTCTATTTGTGCGGTTTTCCGCGGGGGTGGCCGCGGGCCGGGCGGCAGGGCCGCGCGCGGCCGGCAGGGCGGTGGCGCCACCTGCTGGCGCGGGTGTCACGCCCGCGCGGTCGGGCCGCTCGGCGGCGAGGCTGCGGCAGCCTTCGGCCGGCAGCCTTCGGCCGGCAGCCTTCGGCCGGCGCGGCCCTCGCTCTTCAGTCCCTGGTTTAGTTCTGCTGCGCGGAGAAGCGCTCACCCCCGAGAGGAGTTTCACACCATTCACGAGAGAAGCGAGTGCCAGGCAGCGCCAAACAGGGCGCGAGGGAACGAAACTTACACTCCGAGCCACGGGTTGCTACGATTTGGTGGTGGTTTCGATCCCTCGTGAGAGGGAGTATCAGGATGAAGACAATTTTGCGGGCTATAACACAAGAAACACTGTTATGTTGGCCTCATGATTGAGATTTTTGGCATCCAATTATACTGGTTTAACGCATTAAGGAGTTGATCTGGTGAAATACACAGGAAAAAAAAAAGCTGCCCTATGAGCTCTGAACAGCTATTCATCAGGTACTACTTAGCAAGAGGCTGTTAAAACTTATGGTTGAGGACTTCAAATCATCAGCGTTAATGACTAACATCCAATTTACAGAACTGATTCCAAGAGCCTATCAAAATATTAAAAACTTGGCAAATTATTCAAACAGACATTCAGGAAAGCCAAAAAATGTCTTGTATGTATGTGTTTTCCAGTCAACAGATAAAACAGTTTCTTCTATGCCACTTAATGTGAGAAGATTGTTATAGCTTTGGTTAGAGAGTAATTTAAAAATATTTTGCCAATAGGCAGTACAATAACGGACCAAAAATAAAATCCCTCAAAGTATGTCTCGACAGCAAAATACCGAACTCCCATCTCCGCTCTGACTGCATTCCTCAGCAAAATACTCATCTTCCGTAACAGAATCATCTCTTCAACAAAACAGAGAGCTGAACAACCTTAGCCATTAAACAGTAACGTCAGTTCTGAGACTCTTAGTGTGTATTTGGTGAAAAAGCCTATGTTGATACTAAAAACTCATACATTCAAAGAACAAAATGGAGACAGACGATACAGCAGACAAACACAAATATGAAGACAATTAAAAGCTGGAATAAGACTGACCAAAGGGGTTGCTCAAGGTCTATTCCATTCATAAAAAAATAAACTCCCTGATAGTTTACAGTTTATGTAGTTTATAAGTCTCAGTGATAAGTGGCCAAAATACCAGCTAACACCTTTTACAGTATGCACCATCACCCCAGATCAACATCATTTGGTCTCAGCATACATATGGAAAAACACTAATGTCAATCATGTTCTTTTCTCTGAAAAAATGTCCTGGGACAAAGCAATTAATTAGCTCAGAAAAAAAACGGAGGCACCAATGGACACAAAAACTTCCGACTTTTACAAGTCATTCTAGAAAAAGCAATAGAAGAGTACAAAAATGATGGCATGAAACAATTCTAGGATACAGACCACAAGATTAAGTTTACTCTTCTATCAGGAGAAGACGGCTACTTATATGGGATGATTATCATGCACCAAGTAATTTATCAAGCTAAGGAGTCTGGGGCAGGGGGGGTTTAAGGAGGTTTTACTTTATAGATAGGTTAGCCAAGACCTGGGAAAATGAGAAAGTAGATACTGAAACTCAGTCATAATGCAAACTACACATTTGAATTAACAAAAATTAGAAACGTGAATAAATATTTGTGGTTTTTGTTTTGAGCTAGGACTAACAATCATCCTTTATTCTGAAGACGGGAGGTGAAATTTGCTTCTGAAACAGTCAAGTTCAAATGTGCCAAAATCTTAAAAAAAGATTCGCTCCCTTGGGTAAAGTATTTGAAAATTATTCCTGCATTTTCCATGTATCAAAGCTCTGACTAACAGAATGGTAAGTCAACACCGTAACCTAGACTCTCATGACTATGCTTGCCCATATTCAACAGCAGCCAGCATAAAAACTTCAAGTCTAAATTGGCAACTAAAAATGTTACACCAAAACCACTGTTTTGACAGAACATGGTAATCAGTGCCCTTACTTTAATTTCTTATTTTATGTACAAATTAGAAGCTTTAGCTTAAAGAGTAAAAATTAATCCTGCCTTTTTTTTCCCCCACTGGTTCCAAAGAAGTAACCTTTATTTCACACTGAGTATCATGACAAGCAGAGGTAATCTGCTTGATCAACTGCACTACAGCAATACCCCTAAACTACAGGCATAACCAATGCCGAAAGCAACCCTCATACCTGAAATTACCTTTAATTGTAAGGAGTTTTATCTAGACTTACCATATAAACAATACCACACCAAGAGCCCTGGCTGCTGTTTTGGAAATTAAGTACTGCTGTGTTACATTTGAAGGAGGACAGTTAGGGGTTTCTGTGAAAATCAGTCTCATAGAACAGGGGAATGAACTTAGTACCTCAAAAAGAGCACAGGAACAGTTTTGTTCAGATTAGCAACTGAATACATTTATACTTTTGGAACTTGTAAAAGCCTGTGAAGGAACTGTCACTTACTCTGTGTGGCCCTGAAAGACATTCACAGAATGGATAGAAGGATCTCTGAAATCCCACAGACGGAAGGTTGTATCGCGTGATGATGTCACTACAAGACGCTGGGTGGGATGTGTACAACAATGTGTTAGCTCTTGGTCATGCCCTACAATTACAGATGAGAACATGTAAGGTAATGAAAATAAGACTTTTCATTTCCACATACACTTGGAATGAAATGCTGATGATTTTTTCTTCCCCCCCCCCCCCAGTAAAAGAATAATAATAATCATAATTCTGAACTCTAATGTTACTACTGCTGTAAAAGTTCAGAACTATATTTAAAAGCAAAAAAACCCACTACTCACTTCACATGATTATTAAGCAGCAATAACCTATTGCTACTTAATATGCCATGAACACAGCAAAAGCATTTTGCAAGAACTAAAATTTGGCTACATTCAGTTTAAAAACAACTACTTCACAGGATATATCACAAGCTTAAGAGAACACAAATTCATGCTCAGAAGATTAACAAGGTTGGAATTTTAGAAACCATTACAATACTGAGCAGCAGCTCAAGTCTTGTACACACTCAAATCGTACCCCAGAGAAACAACTTATTTTTCCCAGTTTTTCAATATCTACAAATAATCCCACATATAAAAATATGCCACCAATTTATCTTTTTGTGAGTGAACAAATACCTGTTAGAGAATGGACAAGTTCGGAAGTCTCTACATCATACAGATTTGCTGTCCTATCCCATGACGCTGTCACAGCTTGCTTCCCCCCAACAAGCCAGTCGGCTGCTATGACCACTCCTTGATGGCTTTTGAGTGAAGTTAGTGGGGCTCTGACAGTGGGGCAATCACTAGAACCATCTCCATCTCCATCAGGTTCATCTTTATCTGAGAACTCAACTTCATCTTCTCCAGACATTTGCTATACAACGCAAGAGAGAAAGGATTTAGAATAAATGGGAAGGAATGTCTCTAAGTTACATTTTATAGTGTAAATGCTTCCCAATCCCCTTAATGTGAATGTGGGTAACTTAAGTCTGTAGAATCTAGCCTATCCAGGTATTCACTATCAAAAACTTAGTTGAAGGAATAATACCAGTGATTTAAATGCAGTTTTAATAACTACTTCATTTTAAAATATCTCTTCTGAACGGTTTAGCTCTGAGTACCTGTCCCCTTTACTATGTGATAAGTCTTTTATATTCCCCTCACTGTATTACCCTCAAGTTTCACTGCAGCACATGTATCAAGGGACTTTCTTTTCCTTTAAATTTTTAAGAGTAGGAAGCATCTAACAGGACACTGACTATTTTAACCTTTGGGAAGACAATCATTTATAGCCATATTTTTAACCATTAGAATCCAAATCACGACATCAGTATTTGTCTGCTGGTCAACACACTGTCATCATGCAGTGCTGATGTAAATTGGATGCAAAATAAATTCTTTAGCTAACCAGGAAGCATCGATCTCTGAACCCTATTTCACTTATGCAAGACAAATAGGCTTTTCTTTCATGATATTTGGATGTTAAAAAGATACCGTTTGTACTGCTCTTTCAAAATGGAAATGGCAAATCAAGTAAACCGAATCAAACATTTTCCATTCAGAAATCTATCTCATAGAGCCATCTCTTGCCCCTACTCAGCTTACTGAGAAGCTCATGTTATAAACTACATCTGTCTTCACAATTTAGTAAGGGTGCTTTTAAGTCAAATACAGCATTTGACAGTCTACACTAAATACTGACTAAATAAAAGCCTGGGGACAACAACGTCAGATAGTGTGATAAGTGCTGGCAAGGGTCAATTAGAAATCAAATTTAAAGATACAACTAAATAAATGCCAAGAATACAAGTCTCTACCATCAATTTTCAATTCATAGCGACTATAGCTAATACAGGTGCTTCAGTAAGTTAAGCTACAAGAATTTAACTAGTCTAAAAAGAACTTCGTTCTTATTTATGATTTGAATTATTACAAAAAAATTTACTCAACAGTTCATTTACTTACACATTCATTACCTTGAACAAATAGTCAATTAATATACTTGCAAGCTGCATATTCTATTCTGCACCATAGATCTTTGAAAACATGAAGTCTTTTTTGAATATCTGTTAAACTAAAACCTTAAAATCCCACCTTTTGCAATCCTGAAATCATGTAATTTTTTAATTATGTATAAATTTAATATTCAATCTTATCATAAAACCTATATCTGGTAAAATTGCTGTGCAATTAGTTTGGTTGCAGTAAGTTGATTGCTTACATTGCAGTCTGCAGTTGGCTGAGGTGTAGGTAACTGTACTATGTACCTCCAGATGTGAGCTGTCTGGTCTCCAGATGCTGCACAGGGGGAAGAGGGGGTTAAAAAAAAAAAAAGAGACACTAAATAAGAGCATTTCCATGGACAATAAAAACAAGCTTTAACATTACATTTGGCAATACTGTCTGAGTTGCATCTTTTTCTAACAGATACCATTATGACCTTTTTGGTAAGCAAGTCTCAACATCAATGGTTACTTTCCTGGCTTCAATACTGTTAAGAACATAACTCATTATGCAAAATATAAGTAGCTACCAAATTAATCATTCCTACAGTGAAAACATCCACTTAAATACTGCACATCAGAACATGAATACTACTGCTGTTCTAATATGTAACATTTGAAGAAGGCATTAATGCATCAACAGGTGCCATCCTTCATTTGCTATTCCTCAAACCACTGGGGTTCATCTTCATTCGATGATTTCTTCCATTAAATGTTTTTAGCGTGGTTTTAATGAGAAACCCCAAAGAACAAGTGTGAAGCTCTGCCTTACGCAACTCAGCTTAATTAGCACCAGTTTACAGCTCAGCAGATTGGTACCACCAGATTTTAGACTTCAGTTGTTTTCGAAATAGACTTATCCATTATTAACGAAGGAGAAACTCAAGATTCTCCTTGTTATGGACAGAACAAACATGCTCTAATACCTCAGGATACAGTGTTGAGAGTTCTAGATTGAGAAGAAAACGAGTTTGTTATGAGTATGCATAGATCTGGCAAGCACAATAGACCAAGTAAGAAGGCTAGAAGAAACGTCAATCTTATATTAATTCTGGTGTCAGTATTCTGGATCAGGGAAGAAGATTTTTTTATTTCAGTCAGTTCTAAATCAATCAATTGACATTGAAGAACAGGTCCCCTGAAAACTTTTCAATGAAAATACTTTGCAGAACCACCTCTCAGAAAAATAATAGAAGAACAAAAATCTAGCTATGGGCAGCTTTTGGTTGGTTGGTTGGTTTGTTTTGGTTTTTATAAGTCAGTTTATATAGCAACATTGTTTATGGTACTGAAACAATGACTACTGTTATCATACGAAAACAGAAAAATCCAAATAGCCAAACTTAAATCATTGTTAGCCTAGGTAGAAGGCATTCTACTTCCTACCTTCAAGTGGTCACTGTGGATGCAGAAAGAAGCAGTGTTTTAATTTCTAACCTCAGTAATAGTTATCCTCATTTTACAATGACTTACCTAATAGCAGCAAATTGAATCCAGATCTCTTTAATCCCAAAGCTAGTGCCCTAATTGCTGGACCACGTGAACCATAGTGTTAACCACATTAAACAGTTTTCAAACCTGAAGCTGCACTGATGGTATTCTCAGTCCTGAAAACACCTTTACACTAACAGTCATATTTTTGAGCTGTTTTTTCTGCACACTCAATATCACAATATTCTTTTCCTTTACTTCTGGAAACATCATGTATTTCAAAAGGGTTAAGATAGAACAGAATAGACTATTTCAGTTGGAAGAGACCTACAATGATCATCTAGTCCAACTGCCCGACCACTTAAGGGCTGACCAAAAGTTCAAGCATATTATTAAGGGCACTGTCCAAATGCCTCTTAATTACTGCCAGGCTTGGGGCATCGACCACCTCTCTAGGAAGCCTGTCCCACTGTTTGACCACCCTCTCGGTAAAGAAATGCTTCCTAATGTCCACTCTAAACCTCCCCTGGCACAGCTTTGAACTATTCCCATGCGTCCTATCATGGGATACCAGGGAGAAGAGATCAGCACCTCCCTCTCCACTTCCCCTCCTCAGGAAGCTGTGGAGAGCAATGAGGTCGCCCCTCAGCCTCCTTTTCTCCAAACTAGACAAGCCCAATTCCTTAGCCGTTCCTCATAGGACATTCCTTCCAGCCCTTTCACCAGCTCTGTTGCCCTTCTCTGGATGCATTCAAGGACCTTCACATCCTTCTTAAATTGTGGTGCCCAGAACTGCACACAGTACTCAAGGTGACGCTGCACCAACGCTGAATACAGCAGGATAATCACCTCTTTTGACTGGCTGGTTATACAGTGTTTGCACCCCAGGATGCGGTTTGCCCTCTTGGCTGCCAGGGCACGCTGCTGACTCACACTGAGCCTGCTGCCGACCAGCACCCCCAGATCCCTTTCTGCAGGGCTGCTCTCCAGCCACTCCTCTCACAGTTTATACTTGTGCCCGGTGTTACTCCATCCTAGGTGCAGAATCCAGCATTTGGACTTGTTAAATTTCATCCCATTAATTATTGATCAATGCTCCAGTCTATCTAGATCCCTCTGCAAGGCCTCCTGTCCCTCAAGAGAGTCAACAGCACCTCCCGGTTTGGTATCATCAGCAAACTTGCTAATGGTACATTCAACTCCTGCATCCAGATCGTTGATAAATACATTGAACAGGACCAGCCCTAGAATTGAGCCCTGAGGAACACTACTGGTGACCAGTCACCAGCCAGATGTAGCCCCATTCACTACAACACTTTGAGCTCTGCCCCTCAGCCAGTTCTTCACGCAGTGCGCTGTGAACCTGCTCATCCCACAGTTGGGCAACTTGTCTGGAAGGATGCTGTGAGGGACAGTATCAAAAGCCTTACTAATATCCAGAAAAACTACATCCACCACCTTCCCTTCATCCACTAGGCAGGTGACCTTATCATAGAAGGATATCAAATTAGTTAAACAGGACTTTCCCTTTGTGAACTCCTGTTGACTGTGCCTGATGATTGCATTATTCTTTAAATGCCTTTCAACAGTACCCAATATGATCTTCTCCATAATTTGTCCAGGAACCGAGGTTAGACTAACAGGTCTGTAGTTCCCTGGGTCTTCCCTCACGCCCTTCTTGTAGATTGGAAGCTAGCCAGTATTACTCCAGTCAGCAGGGACCTCCCCAGATTCCCGAGACCTTTGGCAGATGATCGAGAGGGGTCCTGCCATAACATCCGCTAGCTCTGTCAGAACTCTGGGGTGAATCCCATCAGGCCCCATGGACTTGTGAACATTCAGCTGATGTATGATTCTAAGTGTCTGTTTTGGAGCAGGTAAGCACAAATGACAATGATATGACAAATGCAGATGGAAAAATCTAGCTCTGATTTGTTATGCCTTAAAATATAAAAATAATTCAATCAACAAGGATACTGACAAAGCAGTAGGAAGAGGAGCTACAACCAAAAAGATGCTAGCAAATGACACTTATTTTTCCATCATGAGTAACATACTCAGCATATGAAAAAGTTTTACATACCTGTAAGAGCCACTTGCTCAGCTGGATGAAACTTTATGGAATTTACTGTGTAAAACAAAGTAAAGTTTTAAGACAGTATACCAGAAGAATTTTTTCCACAGTGTTTTATCATTAAAAGCATTGAAAAATCAAGAAGTCTTCAGTTTTAAGTAATTTTTTGTAGTATAGCAATCTCTTAAGTGAGATAAAGCACAATGGTATTTTGAGTACATAAACCTATGTAGTACCAAGGAAAGCAGCTCTAGTTGATTATACAACAATACATATTTTCTAGCAAGTTATTTCCTGAATCTAGTATAAGTTTTTCATGTTATAGAGGATAAACAAACTACGTTCAAATAATCGTGTGTAAGCTGACAAGGAGATAATGCTCTGGACTTCCATAAAGAGAATTTAAGTACTCATAACTATTTCTAACATAATCAAAAAACTTACTATATATGGCCATCAACTTTCTGATTATTGCTTAAGATTGCAAGAACAAATGCCTAAAAACCTAATGCAAATAACACAAATTAGATTTCAGTCCTACAGCCATATGTAATTAAAACATGATTGTTTTAAAATAGCCCTGCAAGAATTCTATCAACCTACAAAGCTCTTCATTTTTTATTTCGGTGCATAAGATTCAATTACTTTTCATTACTAAGCACTTTCATTTGCAAAATACATAAGCTTCTCTTCAACAGTTCTTCAAGAAAGAACTTAGAAATCATTTTCATCCATCATACAAGTAAAATAGATGCTTATGTTGTCAGGAGAGTGTGGTGTAATGAGTCTAAAAAGATACTCCTTAAATTGTTCACGCTGAACTAACTCAACAGTGCACCAACTGCTGGCACCCAACACCTTCGCTCCATTTCAAATCAACTGTCAAGTGCAAACAAGTAAAGAAAAGTTTTACTAAATTAAAAATACACTGTTTTTTCTATAATTTATCTAAATTTATATAATTTTTATAAATTATAGTGCATATAATTTTTTTGTGTTTTTTGCTTAGTTTACACACAACTGTTTAAATACAGGTTAGAGCTTTTATTATTTTCATGGTTATCCAAATAGCAATTAAAAAAAAACAAAACAAAACACACAACTATCGGCATGAAAATGCAAGTGATTGGAGTTTTTAAACGCGACTTTCCAGATGCTAAAGGTACCCGCTCCATGCAACAAGCAACCTGAGATATCTGAACAAATTAAAGTGTTACCTGTTGTTTCTATGCATCTATCTATTAGTATCTTTGTGCTGTAGGAGCTAGAAGTCATATAGCAGGAAAAAAAAAGTAGAACTTATGGTTGAAGCAGCTGAGCACTCTCTGGAGAACTTAATTCTATTTGTACCTTTGCCACAAAGTTCATGGGATGTACTAGCTGAGCTACTTAACCAAACGTACCAGGTCAACAACTGCGTTCCTCATTTCCTGGGTGCATGACTCTACACTCCAGGGTATGATCACTGGAAGTGATCAACTCTCAACAGCAAGTTAAAGCTATGGAAAACCTCCCCACCTTTGGTCTATAAAACCCTATATTGTAACCTGTTATGAGACATAAGTGGGCTAATCAGGTGCTTGTCAAATTGAACACCAAAAATTAACATCAAAAACACTTACTGCACTGCAGCTCTCCACCCAAGGAGGGGTTTAAAAACACTGTTTCTGAAATATTCATACTGGTATAGAGGAAGACAAACGCCTACATTGGATTAACCATCTTCAAAACAAGATTTTAATACTATGCAACAAATTATATATGGGATCATATATTAACCAAAGAAGTGCAAATAGATGGTCAGCCAGCATCTGTATCTTGTATCCCAAATATAACACAGATCCTGCAAAACAGCTAATTTTTTAAACTTCTCTTTTTCTGCATATGCATGAGACCTCAATGAGTTCCGACATTTAACTTCTGAGTGTCATAACTGTGCCTGTAAATTTCTTTATATGGGCTTGTTTATTCGTTTAACATTTATGGAACTGTCTTAATGCGCCTCTAAGAATCATAGTACAAAACATTCTCTCTATGAACATTAACGGAACTTCACAATTGACTTGTTAATGGTGTTGGTAAACCTGCAAGTGAAACCACAATAAACATTTCTCTAGTTGTCCAAAACACATTTCCCCCTCTCAAACACACAGTTTTGAGTTTTCACAACATGCCCTTATCTTACCTGATCCAACATGCCCTACATACTTGACAAGGCACTTCCCTGTTTCTATGCTCCACAGCAAAGCAGTGTGATCTACAAAGATTAAAAAGTAGCTGTAAATATTGTTACAAATGTATGGTTTTCACTTTTAACCGATTCAACAAACAAGTTATCTTCGGATGTAGAGCATACCATATGAAATAGACTTCAAATGTAGAAAAGACCAACTCCTCTTGATTATTACGTTATATATAAAATATAAAAGCTTCCTGTCATTTTAACTTAATAAGCATCTCAAAAAAAGTGAGGGTGCTGTCCCAATCAGATTAATTTGCAGTAAATATTTAAAGGCAAATTCTACTTTTTATATTTTTTCTGACTTGGTTATATACTTATGTATAATGCTCCAACTGTGTATCACAAGATTCAGAAAGAACACAGAAAGCACTCAGTGGTGAAAAACTCAGACAGTCACTACAAACAAGAGTTCTATGCACAAACTATTTACTTCCTGCATAGAAGTCCCAAATGCACATAGGTCACTGCAGAGCCCTACTAAAACTTACTTAAAAAGGAAATCACTCCCAATGCCACTCCTTTACCCTGCCACACACCAAAATAAATAATTAATATAACTATTTGTAAGTGGGGACAACCTTAATGCTGAATTGGAGAATGCTGTTTCCAAGTCAAATCAGGACAAAGAGAAGACATCCCACACAAAGACGAAATGTGCCCCTCAGTGGACACATAAAAATGGTAACAGTTCAGCTTATGAAGCAGAGGTTTCTGGTTCATAATATTTATGCCCAGTGTCTTCAGATTCTGTTCCAGTTTCAAAAGACCGTCACTACAAACTGACCAATTCGAACTGGTTATGGTTTATTTCCCTAATAATTTTCCAAATCCACACAAGGCTCTAGATTGATTTTTGGATCATAGTAGATTTAGTGATTTATTCATTAGTACCCGTTCCCTCTCTTAAGTAGAGAAGAAGGAATCTAGTAAGTTACATAAGATCTGAAAATTAAGATTTTTAGTTGCCCCTAGATCCTTGCATTCATCCGGCTTTTGCCTAAGAATACAAGAATATGCAAACTATGACTAAGTCTACAGCTTCTATAAAACAAAGGCTAAACAATATTACAGTAGGAAGTCTGTGGGGATCTCTGTATACAACAGTATAGCATTCTGTGCGAGAGACCTCTCCAAGCAAGCAGCTCTCCAACCCACCCATTTACACCATCCAACAGGCTAGGGCTGACCCTAAGAAGAGCGTGACCTGCATGGAAGTTACCTGGCACATACTTCAGAAAGATCAACAAGGACATCTGAACCTTCTAAAGGTTAAATGCATTTCAAGGAAACCACAATTTAAGAATTTTTCAGCTACTGAACTTCTTTAAATCGACTCTTTCAGTGTGGAGCTAAGTATTCCAGTATACTTTTGATCTACTTTTGCTATAGCTTAGGGACTAAACTAGAATTTTCTAAAGATTCAAGCAACACAAAACTTTACCAGCAGATGCAGTTCCCAACACCACTGGTTGAGTTTTCGCAACACTGACATCCCAAATACCATCCCTGTGGCCAACGTATTCCTTTACCAGTTGACAGATTGCCCTTGATGTTGTCGTTTTAAAACTGGATACAATCTGAAATAGCAGAGACACCAACATATTTTTTTTCCACATTGACCCAAGAATAAATAATTATCTCACAAATACAAATAGACGCTAACTTTTTCATAATAATACTTTGGTGTTCTGGCTGTTCACTATTGTCAAAAATTTGACATTTGATAGTAGGAAAGTGAGTTTGGATGCAAACATACCTCAATATTTTTTTTTCTTTTTTAATAACACCTCCCTCTTTACAGAATGCAAGATAAACTATTCTGTTTGACAATAACGTAATCTCATTGAAGTAATGAGCTGTACAAATGCAGTATGCACTTCCCATTCAGTTTGGGTAAAGGATTATAATTAAAAACAAACAAACAACAAAAAAAACCCCACCATTCAAAACTTTCCTTGCCTATTCCCAAACAAGTACATCTGATAACTTAAAGACAGTCCATGTTGTCCATTGTAACGTCTTTGAAAAAATGTACTTGTTACATAATTCTAGTAAAATCCAGAAACATTCCCATTTAAAACACTCACTGCTGTTTTTCTTCAAAACTGCACAAAGCTAATCAAATCAAACATCAACCTGAGAGCATATGACAGTTTATTTGCGTAATAAAGCTTTTTTTTTAAAAAAAAGATATGTCAAACTCATCTAAACATTTGATAAGCACATTTCCTCAAAGTCAATGCTATTAGAGGAAAATAGGGCAGACTCATTAAATCAAATTAGTACGTGCGTAAGTAATACCAAATAAAAGGAAGAAAAAGTCTAGCAAAAATGGTAAAACTACAAGGCACTATAGTATAGGAAGGATGAAAACACTCAATATCTACAGAAAGGAACCGAATTGCAGAAATTCTGCATTTTCAGATGAAAGGGGACTGCAATATTAAAAAAAAAAGTTTGTCTTGCTAGAACACTTCCAGAGACAACTGAAATCAAGAGTGGTGAAAGATGACTTCAAAAAGCAAAACCACTGTTAGAAATACCCTATTTTTACCTCACAAGTCTTGAAGCTCATAACTGCTCTTTGAGAAAGACTATCTGAAAAGCTTTGTTACAACTAAAACAAAAAGACTACTTCCATTTATCCATGTTTTCCTCTGCATGCAATTATGGGTAGGTATCTATCTGACCAGTTCAGTCAAAACCCTTAAATGCTTCAACACAAATCACATTAAGACTTATCTATAGCTTAGTAAAAGTCAGAAAATTAATTAAGTCTACATTTCAGATACCGTAAACTAAGGTTAAAATCCCATTAGTTTTTGGTATCAAAAAGAAGGTCTTAAGTATGTCATTAAAGCAAGGTTTTTACAAGTTTAAGAATATCTGCAAGAGCATTCCAAATTCTGAGCATGTCAACTTTCCAATGATGAAGTGATAATGCCCTATTTGAATTCCAAATTAAACAGCTAATATGCATTTCAGTTTCACAGCAGAAGAACAATCATTAAGGATGCACTGAAAAGAAAATGGGTTAATGGTAAAGATCATTAGTTCAACCACACTGCAGAGTTTCATAGGCCTTGAATACAATCCTACACATGCAACTTTCACATTGAATATAGTCCTGAAACTAAATGGAGTCATGTATGAGAAGTGGAACAGCAGAATTAAGTAAACAGTTAAGGACTAATATAGCACTCATCTCCGATTCCAAACTTGAAGTTTTTCAACTCTCAACCCCACACTCAAACTATGCTTGCATTCTGTCTTTCTAATGTTGAGTCAAATCCTCATGCAAAAGTTTTCAAGGAGAAACTATCTCCTACTCATCAACAAGCATGGATTTTCCAGAACTGCTGGACAGTGGTTTCACTGACCATTTAATGGCAAGGCTGCAAAACTCCTTTTGGAGTATTAGCAGTCTTGAATGAACACATGGAAGGTAAGAGTTCAAGAAAACTATCTAACACTAAATATCCAGATATAGATATTCATTTAACATATTTTTTTTCTACACTTTTTTTTTCCTTTCTTTTTTGTTCTCCCTCACTTCACATACCAGTAATTGGATAAACTAGATAGTGCCTGGATTAATTCTTGGTTCCTTAACCATATATAAACAATCTTCCAAGAAGGGAAAGGAAATACTTAAATAACATGCAACTTGCTAAAAAGAGGCATCTGCACTGCAGAAAGTTCTTAAAATAACTTCAGCAGGTCTCAGATTATCATATACAAACAAGCAGGCAATCATATCTTGAGCATGTTTCAGCTTTTTCTGTCCTCTTTCTTAAATCCATATGGTTTCATGTACTTCCTTCTATACAGAGATTTGTTAACAAGGAAAACTGAATACAAATTGAAACAACTGCATGGCAAACAAATTGAAACACTCTGTAAAAATGTCCCTTAAACGGACAGGACACATTAGAAATAAGAACGAAAACTTGATCAACTCGGGACCAGTCCAGCAGCATTACACTGTGACTGATGAACAGAATGTCCTGTGGAGTAACATTAAGCAGTGAGGTCAAAAACTACATCTTCGAAAAAGTTTTATTCCCTTCAACTGCTGGGGGAAGAAATACCTTCCTTTAAGAGTCCTTTTCCTGATCCAAAAGAATCAGAGATCCTGGAAGTCAGTTTATGATGGAGCGAGTTACATAATTTCCGTTTATTTTAGGATTCTGCTTAAACTGTTCATGTTTTCCTGATGTATTAACAACTGTCATAGCCAGGGATTATTAACATCAGCAATAACATCTTGTTAACATCTCCGATTGAAACAAATGTATATGAAACAAAATGTAAGTTTCATATAGCGATTCCTGCACCTACAAACAACTGCAGTTAAATTACAAGATCTTGTCCATTAACAGATAGAAAAAATTATTTTTAGAGTACCAAGCACTAAATCTACTCCATCTCTTCAGGATTTGGGCACTGGTGGATAACGCCTGCTGCTAAAAGCATCCTTGTCTGGTACGAGTTTTGCCAACTTAATGTTCAGACTCCTAACTCAGCTAAGGGATGAAAAGTATCCAGCTATGGGAATTTTCTAAGAAGGACTCGAATTAAGCATGTTTACCTCAGCATTTTCCCCAAGAAAATTAACAGATTACTTTAGTCTTAGCATGTTTTACCAATATTAAAGCAGTCAAGGGTCAGCTTTCTCATAAGAACAAGCAAATATTGAAAGCTCATTTCAGAACAAACCTAAACTTTTTATAGGTTGGCAATCAGAAAAATGTAATCGTGTGCAATTACACAAAACAACTGATTTGTAAAACTTAAGTCTCTTCTAATTACCCACAGAGGAAAAAAAGAAGAAAAAAATTAAAAAAAAAAACCAAACAGAATTCTGACAAGTTTTAAGTTAGGCATGCAGTAACAGTATAAAGGATGGGCTGAAAAGTTGCAATCCACTACCCCACTGAGTTTGGAACACAACCCATTTTTTGTGAACAGCGTTGTTCATTCAATGCTCATAAATATAGACATAAGAATTTCAAAGCTGTCGAACTCTTAAAACTCTTCAGATGTCATTTTCTCAGAGAGTGTATTAGGGAACTCTAACTGCATCCAGTCAGTATACAGACAGAAAGATCATTGTTTGTTAGAAACTTAGTTATAGTCTTTCCTGACTTTTGGCTATAGTCTCTTTGTGGGTCAAGAGACAAAAGGTTGCAGCTTTGACTCTTCTGTGCAGGAAGGAAGAAGCAGTCGAAATAAAGCCACTCTCATGAAGTGCAGAAAGGTTTCAAAGAACACACTGGAGAGAGAGATGCTCACAACTTTATCATTCCCCTCAGCATTCCTCTCTACCCCCCCGTAAACTCTGATTCAAAGTTGTGGAAAGAAATATATCAGCACATTCAAACATCTATTGGTTATCGATTGATATGAGAGAGATGTACAATGTCTGTAATAAGGTATTAAATTCTTCATGTTCCACTACTCATGACTACTTTGCTGTGCATGCATATCAGAACACCGGGAAGCAAAGCAGTTACCCAGGAGTCTCCACCCCATACTTCCCAGCTTCCCACGCTGAAGTTGCGAGGTCCGCCTGCCTTGCCTGGGAAAGAATACGAGTGCTACATTGCAAGCAAGTAAAAGACGACAGGCATTTAACACCAGCCTTTAAAAAAAAAAAAAAAAAAAAACCACAAAAACAAATACCCCAACACTACACTAAAGAAAGTGCCAATTCATAACTACATAGTAGATGTACTAATACTATTTTGTCCCTATTAATATCATGTTGTCCCTATTTAAGTGGCCTCATTAAAGAATTCATAAGTCATTAACTCTTAAGAAAAAGGAAGAGGCACCTCTATGCATCAGATTGACAATAAAAAAGAAAGTTTGAGAAACAATAAAATAAAAAGGAGACCAAATAAAACACAGTAACTTAGATCTGTTTCACCACACTACTCTTATGCTCAAACTTTCAGACTACTTAACAGATGGTATTTCAAAGACATCTAGAGTCATTCAATAACCACACATTAGCCTGCAATACAGTTCAGCACAGAGCTTCTTATATAGTTGGTTCACGTACCAGATCCCACTGTGGTTTTCTCACACTTCATTTACCCTTAATAACGTATCATGAAACGGCCCTGAGATAGGGCAAACAGAGCAGCAAGTAAACTCTCTATGAAAATTAAAAAAGGGGAGGGAAAGAGGAAAACAAAAGTACCAGACACATGCAGCCGTGCAAAATGAAAAACATCAGAAAGGGTAACTATGCTAAGAGACCAGGCAAAAGAAGATTGCTAGCCACTAATTTGCAAGGCTTGCAACATAAAGGAAACAAACCCTTCTAGTCTCATAGCTGAAAAACAAAAATGATTTTAAAAACCCACAAAAACCTGTAATAGTACACGTATAGATGCCTACTTAAATCCCCATTTCAACTGCAATACCCAAATCTTTATTCAGAAATTTACTACCTTCTAAGTTCTCTATTTCCCTCATGAAACTGAATGGGTTTTTTAGTTCTCTTTACAAGAGTAATCCTACATACGCACGTGTGCACACACTCTCTCCCCTCCAACATTCATTCTTTAGAAAAGGTGAACAATTATTGTAAAAATGTCATATAGTGTGGTTGAAGTAATGGGTAATTGATGAATCCAAGATAAAGATACTGTTCCTCATGAGGCAGGTTTACTTAAAGAACAGCACTACTCAGCTTAAAGAAACCACAATTTACAACTTAAAGACAGCCATGTTAGTACACATTGATGAGTAGAGGTTTAATTTTTCTCATACCTTGCTAGTAGATGCCTTGTAAGTTGTCTTTAATTTCTGAGAAAGCTGGCTGGTACTATGACTGGCTGTTGAGACAAATAAATTCAAAGGAAGATATTTCAAATACAGCATTAGCTTATTTGTATAAGTAGTGGTATTAATTCACTTCAATACAATTATAAGTTTTGGCCAGCAAAGTAGACAAAAAGTAAATTCAAAAATACTATTTTAGGATTCTTTGTGGCTCTCTTACCTTTTGTTTTCAGTTGTCCTTTGCTCAGTTCAGCTCCATCAATTGTCTGTCCTTCAGCTGCTAAACGCTCATTCAGTGTATCAATCTCTCTACGTACTAACAATAACAAAAATTCACATTCATACAAAAAATTGAGTATCATTAACAACACCATTAACATACTATTTAAGAATTGTTATGGTTAGTAAGTAATCTATTTTATGCTAAGGACAGGAAAAGAGATCAACTATGATTTTATAAAAGCAGGTGTCACCAAGACATAAACCAAGACACATGCTGAATTTTTCAGAGACCAACCTTGACCCAGATTCCAAGGAAAGTATTAGTGGCTTCTAATTACTGTTACTTTTACTAATAAATGTGGCTAAGGATTAACAAAACAGCTTCTGTGAAATACATGCAACACCTGTATTGAATTAAATCCAACAGAAGACAGAAAACTTGCAGCGTGATAAATATTTTAACTACAGAATTAGTATGTCATTTCTTGACAAAGATTTTATTAAGCACGAAATAGTATTCTCCCCTGAATGCCTGTCTACTGTTAGAGTTTCAGTAAGAAAGGTAGTGCAGCAAATGTATATTTTTATACTTTGAAATACATTAAAAAACGTAGGACAGCATATACATTTTACATTCAAGTGTTTTAGAAACACTAAATACGATCAAAATATTTTCATTGCACATCAGACAAAGCATGTATTTGTAACAAGAATATGCTTTTCAGTCGATTATTTGTAACTCGCACCAGAGCTGTTTCAACACAAGACAGAGCGATGGCATAGCTAAAAGAAACCAGGTACTCGTAAATGATTTCCAGTGGCTGGGCTGGTTTAAAGTTGCTCAACTTCTTTTTATAA
This sequence comes from Aptenodytes patagonicus, assembly GCF_965638725.1. NCBI lineage: Eukaryota > Metazoa > Chordata > Aves > Sphenisciformes > Spheniscidae > Aptenodytes > Aptenodytes patagonicus. The sequence goes on from NC_134950.1 coordinate 160,065,714, forward strand.
AGAACATTTTCAGTGGCTTATAGTTTTTTCTCAAAATCTGGGCTGATACTCTAAGTGTTCTCCTCAGGTGAGATCTCATTGAGAGGCTTTAACCAAAAAGTTTTTCACTGTTCTTAAGTCTAGGTCTGCCTTTCCACAAATTCTTAGGACTTCTTTTAAAGAAGTCATTCACTCCCAGGCTTTGAAATGTGGGAGAACTTGACCCATCAGGAGTATGATTCTTGCCATTTCTGAGAAATTCACTGAAGTCTCAGTTCTAAGCACTAGAAAACTCAGTTTACACTTCCATACCACATGCAAGTGCTTGAAATGAGCAAAGCAAGATTCTCTTTCCTGCCTTCCCAGTCACATAAACCTAAACTTTTATAATACAGACAATATGAAAGAGACGTAAACAAAGAGACAGGCTTGTAGTAACAGATGACTGAAACAAACAAGCCAGGCAGATACAAGGATTGCCTGAAAGGATTTAGACCGAAGCCTGGAAGGGATAAGAAAAGAAAGAAGCTAGAAATAAGTTGTAATAAGGGAAAGGGAGTGTATGAAGAGCCAGGGATGAAAAACCTGAGATTCTCTACATAGGGCAACCACAACACTAATGTAGGAATTAGACCAAGAACAAAAAATCACAGACTGAGCATCAGAAGAGAAAAATTTAGAAACTGTCAGGGGGGTGGAAAGAGATCACAAAGGCCAGGAGGGAACTAGAACTGTGAGGTGAAGAAGGAAGATGCAGAAGAAACAGAAATGGAATGGAAGGAAAATAATCATACTCTGGACGGTACAGACAAATTCACCGCTTGTTTTCTGACAAACATTTTTGAAGTTTGGGGTGGGGGGGGACGGGGGAATCCCTACTTTTCTTGCTACCAGCCAACTTCTCAGCAGGAGGCTGAGAACTCAGTTGTGCAAATTGTCACTGAAAAGTGTGTAGTGTTGATGATAGCCTTTAACCAACACAATCTCAGGTTTTAAGAGAATAAAAAGCCAGCATATTTTCAAAAAGCACAAAAGAATGTTTTGGTTTTTTTAATGATTGTTTGGTCTAACTGTGGGAACAGATTAGGTGTGGAAAAAAAAAATTGACTTGGAGCCAAACCAGACATTCCACAATTCAGAAGCCAAGCCACCCAACACAGCTTCCAAAATCCAGCAAGGAAAATTGAGCAGAGGCTTTACTGTATGACTGCCTGTGTTACTTACTTTGGATCCTCTTACATCACCTTGGATCACTTACGTTACCATACAACTGCACTGTCATTAAACAAATAACATTTTTTGCAGATATACCTGGAATTTTTAGCTGTGTGCTCGACTTCAAAATTCATGAACAGCTGCAGGTGCTGGTTATGCAATGTACTAAGTAGTATGATCCAAAACAACCACATTGTACACTTTTTCAAGTAAGACATTTTTCCAATTTCATTTACTAATATTACATCATTAAAATTAAGCCTGTAAATATACAACAAAGCCACAAACTGCAACGGCTGAACGGAGTTACTGCCAGATTAGCATGGTGTATACCAGAGCCTACAATGACAATCCACTTCACTTTCTTTGCCTAAGAGTCAAGGAGGATGACACACATCAGCTCTCAGTACTTGTGTCAAAGAGCTAATAAAGTGGTTTTTCTGAAAAGGTACAAACCCCATCTTTGGCTACAAGTTCAAAACAATTCTTAAACTCCTCAGAGAAAAGCTACAGTAATTACACTACAGTATCCAAGGTAAGCATCTCAATTAGCGCTACTATATCCTAAATCCAAACAATTCATAAGTTGCTGGAAAAAAACAGATACTCACATTCCAAATTTTCAATATACAGGTTTTCAAACTCCCGTTCTATTTGTCCAAAAAGTTCAAGGAGTGTATTCCGGACAGAAGATGGTAGTTTAGAATCCTAGAAGGCAAAATATTGGGGTTTATATTTTTCTTTACATATATTTTATGTAGTTACCTTTCAATCTTAAACTGATTTTAACAATTCTATCTACCTCCCAGCAAGGAGGGAAATTAAAACTACTACTAGTGTAGAACACAAAACAAAAAACCTCTGTGCATCATAAAATTATTCATTTTACATACTCTCTCTTTCAAGGGACAGAATTCAAATCACCTGTGGGGTTTTATTTTTACTAGAGACAAATTACAAAACCAAGATACGTGTACAACTCATTAAAGAAGAAAGGTGGGAAAAAATCTATAATATAATGTCAAGATACTTCCAGTTCAAGAAGAAAAAATACCTTTGGTTGACAAAGTAATTCAGAAATTGACTATGCATTAGGCTAGGAAGTTGTCATCACAAAGCACCTTATTACCAAAGCTTGAGACAAACTAACCTTTTAAACATATTTTTTAACATCTACCTACTTTTCTCACTAACCACAACTAAGTGTGAAGGAAACTGCAATTTCTAATCCCTCCTTCCCCAGATATTATTCAAGCACCTCCTCTTCAAAGAAAGTATTTTGAAGCGAATTCACAGAGGGCTGATTTTTTTCTTCAGCATAATCAACATAGCAATTCCAAGGCACAAAAACAAGCATGTAATAAAACCACTAACACAGGATTTATATGATCTGAGCTCAATACACAGCTTGACCACAAGCTTCTGTTGGCAAGTTATTTAAATTTTATTCATCTGCCTATAAAACAGAGATCAGCACCATATTTTCCCTGAACAAATGCATACCATATCCAAAACAAGTAAGTACTGATTTCTGTTGGGAGTCAAGGTTCTCACTGTATCAATGATTCTTTTATCAAATACTGTTGAGCAGACAGTGAGTAAAGCAGAAGACAACTGACTGCAGTACATTGAGAACCTAGTACTAACAAACATCTTAAGATTTAAAGCACAGCATGCTACTAAAAATGGCAAATTAGAAAGGAGAAAATATGGTCATTAGTCTAATAACTATAATCAATTAATCCACTACAAGTATGGATCAAGGGATGAACCATCCTTGCTCACTACATAAATAAATTCTACTAAACCTGTCCTATTCTTCAGTTGCTGGTGGACCACAATATGTAAGTTGGCTTACTGCACTTATTATTTATCTAGGTAGCCAGCTATAAACTTTTTTTAAAAGAAGTTTCCACTTAACTGAGCCTTACCCTAACAATGAAAAAGTTCAACTACTCCTTTGTAGCATATCTAACCCATCAGCTCAGAATTCAGTAAGACAACGTCTTATTACCGGACAAACCTGTAAATAATGCAGCTGTATTCAAAAACTGAGAAATATCTATGCAAGGAAACAAGTTACCAAATATCAAAGTGAAATTAATATGGTATCATGTATACCATATTATTAATACATCAATGTTCATCTATCAAATATACAGGGAATGTGCCTATAAGCAACATCTACTTTTGTTAAACAAAGCAAAAGTATGTAATTTCAAAATCTTGAAATCATCAGCTATGAGCAAAAAAAGAAAACTGAGTCAGCTTCTGTCACGGCACAAACCACTATTTCAAGTCTAGAAGTACAGAATAAGCATTACTAGAACGGGAGTACAAATGTTAGCACACGACACCACCCAAATACGAGTGAACTTCATTATTCAATGCAAGTTTAAGGGTGATTATAGCTTGTTTTGTTTTTAAGTGTTCCAGTAAACCCAAACCAAAAGAAATTGGTTCCATTCCTATAAACTGGCTGGATTAGGAAGAAGCGTGTGCATACTAGCCATCAGAGGGCAGCATGCACCTTCCACCAAGTCAGCATCTAAACAACCAGAATTTAATCTCACTCACATTTTGATTCATACAGTCAAGATGGTTGTCTTCAGAAACAATTAGAAAAGCCTATCACGATCCCGATTTTATAACTTATTTCTGAACATCAATTTTAAAGAGAAGAGCAAGAGAAACCACTAGTAGCCACAACATAGAGCACATCTGCTTATGCACAATTCAGTTTTACACCAGTTTCACAACTATTTTAAGCTGTGGCACTGTGCTGAAACAGGCACTGTGCTGAAAGAAGTGGTACTATGCTCCTTATGCCCCCCTAGGAGATTCCTATCTTCATCTGCCTCTCCCTTGAGACAGTATTTTTGTTCATGCATTCACAGTCAACCAGAACGTGAAACAGATCCCGATTAACGCCAACTTGAAACAAAATTAATTAAACAAGAATACTATACAAATGAAACACTATTAAGAGAAACACCGAAGTTAGAAGAATTATTTCCTATTCAATTACCCAATAATTCCATACAGCAAAGTTATGAAAGAAACTAAGTTATCCTACAACTTTTGAAACAGAAAAGGAGATGTAGGAAAGGTTTCCAATCCACTTCTCAGAGCCTGAAAGCATAAGCAAATCTAAACCTGTCCTAAAGTAACCAGCATAGTAAAACACATCCACTTCCTTTACTCTCTTTAAAGCTGGAGCTATTTAAATTAGCTTATTAAAATATCATGTAATAATGTTATCTGTTTATCTGCAAAAGTACTTATCTAAATCTCATGCGGTTTACAGCTCCACTGTGAAGGGGCATTAATACTCTCTATTCATTAGAATCTGCCACAGGTTGTTGAAGGTTAAAGGTCAACAAAATTAAATAAAATGATACATAAAACATTGAAAATATTTACATATTACAGCATAATACACTTACAGAGTTTGATAAGAAATACTAAAACAGCTTAAAATTTTGGTTTACTACACTGAAGTGACAGCATGCCTTGACCGCTCAGCTGCCCTTCATTCCTTTCCTGAAGTAAGGCTGTAATAGTCCAAGTGCATGAACAGTTTTCTGTCCAAGTACTTACGCTCTCCAGCTTCTAGATGACTAGAAGCAACAACCTGGGCTCTGTTAGTTCCCAGAAAACTAATGCTGTAATTTACCAAATAATAGATTCAGTTTAAAAAAATTTTAAAAGTATGTCACAACACTGAGAAAACACAAGGTTTTCCCTTCAGTGTATCTGCACAGTCCAGAAAGGGAGGTTTCTCGTAGCCAAACACTGTTGGTATTTCAAACCACCTCTCTGATAAAAATCAAGTTTAGCATCATCTTTGCCAGGCCCACATTAACATGCATAGTCAATCTGACCATAAATAGTTCTCAAACTGGTATTTGCTTATCTTTGGCAGCACTACTTCAAACACTTCCTATAGGAGCCTTACCTACAGTTAATCTCAATATCATTAGGTGAAACACTCCAAGTGGCTCCAGATTGTATCCACTACACAGACTGACATGATTAAGAAAATTACAGAAGTTTGTGGTTGTTGTTCTTTCCCTTAAGTTTAATACGCAGAAGATCACACCTTCATTTGAGCCAAATTTAAAAAAAAAAAAAAAAAAAAAAAAACCAACACACAAACATAACACAAACAAAAATTTAAGTCAGCTCACGCCTCTGTCAAGCAGGCAATATTTGTTTACTTTACGGAAAGGAGTGCAGAACAGCATTCCCACTAATACCTTCCCTATCAGAGTTGTAATAAATATTTTGATTTATTCATATTTCTGGGTTACTATTATTCCAAATTCAAACTTATGAAATCAAGACTCAATCTCCAACTTTAAGGGGGGGAGGGGGGATTGCAGCAAAATAAATAGGCCGTTTCTTTGTATTTCTTCATGGTTTTATCATTCATGTAAGAACACACAAAAGCCGATAAAAAGCTCCACAGGTCTGAATACAACCTGGAACACTGTCAACATCCACATCAATAGTCTCCAAAGACAGTCAGCACTTACAAGCAGGAAAGTCTGCTGTTCCTGCAGCTTTACTGGACATATTTCGTTACTTAAGTTTATTTATTTCTTCGCATAGAAAACACTCCTCATAAAAAAAGTTACGGAAGTTATCCAAGCAGCAGTATATTATCTTACCTGCCCTTCCAACATGTCTCTCTGCAGTCCTGCCCGTTCTTGCTCAGAACTGTTGGTTCTTCGGATTGAAAGACTGTGCGATTTACGTTTCTGCTTTGCTTGGCGAGCAGATGCACAACTTCCACTTTCTATTGGCATTACTTCAAAAAAACAGCTTCACAGAGGCTCCTATGATAAACTAAGGACAAGCATTACACGTTACAAATTGCTTTGCCAAACTAATCAGAGTTAATTTTTTTTTTCTCAAAATAGAAATATTTAGTTCTACTAAATTTTGTAGTTGTTTGGGGTGTCATTAAAAAGAAGGGATCCCTATTACTTACAGCTATTCTTCAAACAACATTAAGTTCAAAAACACATATGCATATACGTAAATGAAGTGGAATCACTTCTGCATTACTTATTCATTAGCTAACATTCCTCCACAAAAGGAAAATTAATTCTACTACCTTGCTCATTTTGGAGAACACTAGCAGAGACAGCCCCCAAATGCTTCCAGGAAACAACTATTATGCATACTATATTTCACTGAAATGCATGCAAAATTAAAACCCAGCTGGAAAATGAAAGCAAACAGACATGATAATTTAGGGACACTGTCAGGTTAAAAATGTATTATGCAACATTAAGTGTTAGTATACAAAATTTAATACATGTGCTTCTTTACACGTAAGCAGAAATAAATTTTTATGACAGAAAACTACTTTCCACCATTTTTGACAGCTCATGGTTTCACTTACTTGGATAGTAAAAGCGCCCATGAACTTACGAGAAAGTGCACCTGACTTACCAGGTTGTTGTTATCGTTAATTTTTGTCAGCTTGTTAAAGCCAAATATGCATTTTAGTATCCTTAAAAACACCTGACAGTATCACCAATTAATATTACCATGCATGATCTACTACTTTCCCCTGTTTAAGAAAAATCGAATCATATTTGATTTCTTGCACAAACATGGAGAATATATTCTTTACTGTCAAAATCTTATTTTTTTACAAACATTTAATTACTGGATTTTTTTTTAATTAAACCTGATATTCAACAGAAATTATTTTTAGTTTCATGGGGTACCAGTTGTTAAACATTTCAAATGTTTTAAGATTGATTACTCAAAATTTTTCAATCATGAACATTGAGAACAAAATAAAAATTCATTCTCCAGCATAAATGATTTCTGAAACAACAATTACAACTTAAAATAGCTGCAATAGTCTGCAGAGAAATAGGAGAGCAGAGTTGGCAAAGCTAACAAGGCAACTGAGCTTCCTTTTAAATGAGTTGATCAGAGAAAATTTAAACCAAACCCAGGGCCACTTCCAATTTAAGATCCGCCAACACACTAGATCTCACGCTAGGAATGAGCACCATCACTATTAACAAGACTAGGCATTAACCAGTTCAGTGGTTCTGACATGGTATTTTCAGCTTTTTAACATATCATAAAGCCAAGGAAAAGCATAGCTTACTAAAACACAGTATGTGCCATGTATAAAAACAGCTTCAAATTTGCTTTGGTTTTTTTATCACAAAATGAAAATATATAAGGATATTTAAATTTATATCAAAATGAGACTAGATTTAGTTAAGGTTTTGATGCCCATCCATCCTCAAATTTTCTCGTTAAAAAACTTGGTATTTTAATTAGCTTTTGGAACACCCGCGTTCCAGTAACCTGACACCAATTCCATAGTGAATCTAAAGTAAAATTCAGGTTGCACCAGTATCTTGTACCACACTGAAATGATTTTGTTCATTTCCTCTGGACTCTGCACAGCCCTCCCCTGCACCTAATCCCATCAGAGCTTTTTATGTGTGATTAATCCATGGTAACTAATTAGCTATGTTCAAAAATTAAAGAAGAAAGAAGAGAAAGAACTATCATTGGGTAGTTTCGTGTTTGACTAGATTTGTTTTTTCACTGTGGCTAGATTTCCTCTGCCATAGAAAGACAGCACTGAAAGTAAAAAAAGACCATTCCAATAAACAAGTTATTGCCAATTTTCCGGGCTTCACTAAGTATCTTCCTGTTCCTGGACATATGGTCAACAGTTAGGAACAGGTTTTCAGTGCTCATCACATTTCTGTTTCTTTTCAAAATATGATCAGATCCCAAACACATACATTCTCCTCTCTTCCACCCTCCTTCCTATCTCCCTTGGGAACCACTCTTTCAATGGCTTTCAGTTTACTGGTTTCTGCAGCGTTCGGATTATTTTTTAAGGCCCAAAGCACCGAACTCTGTGTGCACACACACAGATGTGTTAAACATTTTTCTATCTATACATACACATAGTTACATATAATCACATAAATCAGTTAACACCGTTTCACTTAAGATCTGTGGAGAAAAAAAAAAAAAGTCTAATTCTAATTCCTGCCAGATATAGCTCCTGAGCTGTAGTTACACAGAGATGTTAATATGGTTTATGCCTTACCAGGCATTGTTCTAACTATTTTAACTTCCATTTGCCCTCTGCTGCCAAGCTACTTCATTTTAGAGGACTTTACCAAGAAATACCCTTTTCTGGACTGCTTCATAGAATCATAGAATAGTTTGGGTTGGAAGGGACCTTTAAAAGGTCACCTAGTTCCAACCCCCCCGCAATAAGCAGGGACATCTTCAACTATCTAGGTTGAAGATGACTTCAACTAGATCAGGTTGCTCAGAGCCCCGCCCAACCTGACCTTGAATGTTTCCAGGGATGGGGCATCCACCACCTCTCTGGGCAACCTGTTCCATGGATTCACCACCATTATCATAAAAAATTCTTCCTTATATCTAACCCTCTTTTAGTTTAAAACCATTACCCTTTGTCCTGTCACTACAGGCCCTGGCAGAAAGTCTCTCTCTGTCTTTCTTATAAGCCCCCTTTAAATACTGAAAGGCCACAATAAGGTCTCCCAAGAGAATCCTCTTTTCCAGACTAAACAACCCCAACTGCCTCAATCTTTCTTCATAGAAGAGGTATTCCAGCCCTCTGATCATTTTCATGGCCCTCTTCTGGGCTCGCTCTAACAGGTCCGTGTCTTTCTTGTACCACTGGCTACGATTGGCTTTCTGGGCTGCAAGTGCACATTGCTGGCTCATGTCTGAGTTTTCATCCCCCAGTATCTCCAAGTCCTCTGCTCTCAATCCATTCATCCTCCAGTCTGTACTGATATCGGGGGTTGCCCCAACCCAAGGTGCAGGACCTTGCACTTGGCCTTGTTGAACTTCATGAGGTACTCACGGGCCCACTGCTCAAGCCTGTCAAGGTCCCTCTGGATGGTATCCCTTCCCTCAAGCGAATCAACTGCACCACTCAGTATCAGTAGGTACAGATTCAGCAGCTGTACGTTCTGGCATGTAGAATTTAAAGGGACACAGTCAAATGCATGAGATTACGTTTTTACATAGTGAAATTCTCACATTAACTACACAAAAGTTTCTACTTTCACAGCTCATAAGCAAACAGAAAAGATTAGGTAAGAAACACCTCCATTATTGTATCTATTTGGTAGCAGCACTTCACCTGCAGCCAGTGTCATTGACAGTAATTGCACTCTCCTCATGCACCAGCATGACCACATCACTCATGCACTGTTCTGGAGAGAGCAAGCATGCACGCTCTTCCCCAGGCTCTGCAAGAGGGTGCACACAGCCACAGCAAAGCTGCAACCAAAGAGGCAACACGCAGGCATGTGCATACAGAGGATAGGAAGGAGAAGCCGAAGAGGACTAGCTTCACTGCCTTTAATATTGCTCTGAATTCCACCAAATAGCCCTATAAACTTTCAGTAAGGGAGCAGTAATTAAAGAGTTTTTAGAACCAGGATGTAAATTCACTTTAAAGAAGTGACAGTGTCCCTTTAAATATTAACTTCACTTTGACAATTTCAGAACTATTTTGATGCTAATTGCAACAGAAAGAAGCTATAGGTTTTTGAAGAGTAGATTTCACAAAACAGATCCTTGGCAATATGATGCTAAAAAAAATAAGGTGCTCATTTCTAGCAGTTACCTGATTCCCCTTATTATGTAAGGTTTTCAAACAGTGAAAATTACCTGTCCAGAATATCAGTGTCATGTTACATATCCTATGAAAACCATATTAAATATTGATTAGTGAAACAGTCAGTAGTATACAAACCAGTCAAAGTCTTTCACATTTTTGAAACTTTTGTAGTTAGAACACACCAGATGACAGGAAAGGGGGGGTGAGGGAAAACATCAACAAAAGTCAAGGCTGAGCACCAAATCAAAAAGTCAAACGAAATAAGAAAAAAAGGCTTCAAAACGACACATTATATATTGTTAGTCAGATGTTGTTAATCAATAACTTTTGAGTGTTACAAATGGGTTCTGAAAAGATAAATTCACTTTCCTTCTACTTAGTAATTCTACAAGTACGATGCAAAATCACCAAGAAGTATGGGACTCTCATTTCCTGAACCAAATGAAGCTGAATTCACAAAAGCTAAAAATTAGCAATCAAGACTAAAAAAAGCTGAACAAAAGTACTTTCCAAGAAAAAAGAAAAAAAAAAAAAACACAAAAGGGTGAAGAGTGTTGTACTACTAAACTATATTCAATAAGGGTGGCAGTTCACAAGTACTGTATTATTAAAAAGTGAGCTTATGAGACATATTGAGTTTTCTGCTCAATTGTTTTGGAAAATGCTACGTTTGCATAGTGTTCTTCACACAATGATCTGTCAAAGCCTCAAGAGAACAGTACCAAATTAATTTCTGACAAAGTCAATCAGCAGAAGTAGGGGAGAAAAACGTGTCCTAGAAAACATCTAGACCATAGGTGATTACTACTTTCTGAATGCGAAGATACTTCGGTATTTCAGTTATGCTGTTTAATTAAACTCACAGCATATTTTACAGTGTGTTAAATTAAAGTTCTGCCACCTACCTTTCTGTAACAGATGGTACACGTATTCAGTCACAGGAAATATTTCATCAGAGTAACAGTAAAGAGCAGATGTGTAACCAATTACTGTTTTATTCAGCTACAATAGAGAAATGGCACCAAAAGTGCACACACTAGACTTAAAAATTCACTGCAGCAATCAACTAATTCTACCTGCCTACTTCCTCTACTCTTGAACAAGGAACAAGCAGACTGCTGAAAGGAAAGAATTCCTGGAGTATGCATGCTGCTGAAGCCAGGGAGAAAATCTGTTTTAAGAAGTGTCAGAGCACAGACAGAATGGCTACAGTATTGCATTTCCTTTTTTGTTCATTCAAGACAACACACAAGTCTGGAAAGGGAAAGCATCAGGAAGTTTCAGCAACATCTCTTACCCAAGATCTCCCTGCTCCACTTTGTTTAGAGTTTAGCAACACTAATACTTACCATTTAAAGGATTGTTAAAAAAAAAAAAAAAAAAAAAACACACCACACACCAAAAAACCCCACCCCACCAGAAACAATTTTACTGTATTTGTGTGTGCTCTTAAATCTCTTAGACAGTCTCAGGTCTCTCATTTTCAAACACGGTTTAGAACAAAATTTCAGTGTATACTACATAAGGAACAACGGCTTTTTACAATAGTAATTATTGTCCTGTGCAACATCAAAACCTTAAGATACAAAGATGCCAATTAACATGGGTTATTTTCACAGTGGGGAGGGAAAGGGGAAAGAGAGGAGAGTTATTACAGTTATTAAGTTCTTAATTACACGTAACTCGGTTCGACAGCATTACTCATGAGTTAAGGGAATTTAAGTATCAATGTACGCCACTACATTCTTTAAATTTTATTTCTTTGCATATTAATAAAGAAGTAAAACTTCCATTTTGAGGTCTTCAGTGAACAATTTGTTTCAAGGATGCTGTACATTAAAGTGACATTAATTCAATGCAAGCTTCAAGAATACAGCACACCTGAGAAAGATCAGGCTAAACAGACTTCTTTGTAAGACTAGTTGGTTTTCTAAAGATAAATATTTAGGAAACAAAACCATTCCAGATCACAGATGCTAGAACCACTGATAAGTGTGCTCAAGCCTTATAAAATCCACCTAAGCATTACAACGTTCCCCCCCCCCCAAATTTAGTGCAGCATACTTTCAACCAAAACTGGATGTTCCTCGAAATGTAAAAAGGGAAAGCATCCATGACTGAAAAGGTGACAACCTCCCTTTGACAGAAAGCATAGTAAAGAAGCTGCACCAATGAATTTTAAGTATGTTATAAAGCTTTTATCGTTGATTTCCAGCTGTAACACATTAGTAAGTATCTACTCTGAGCAAGCTTCTGACACCAATGTCGAAGCATAAGCCAGCCCAGTTTTGCTGCTAGCAAGCTTTGATCTTGCTAATTCAACTATGTCAGCAAAAGCTGCAATCACACCAAAATGCAGTGCAGACCTAGCCTGCCAAACAGTCTACTAAAGCAAGAAATTATACTCTCAACCATACAGTCTTATTTTAACTAATATTAAACAACAATAATTATCAAATGTGGATGATTTTTTTTAATTCAGAATATAGAAGAAACCTGCCTGGCTTCACTAATAATCATCAGACAAAGACCTGTTCAGTGAAATTGCTGATGTCCTGAAAGCATACACCTTTCCTTTGTGATCTGTGCCACCTGTGCTCACTGAGTGTGCTCACTGTTTCAACTAGTTTAAATGGTACAAGGTACAATATAATCTTACATTTAACACTAGTTAGTTACCTATGAGTACATACGGTACCTTGTTTTATTAATAGGTATTGATTAGCTGACTTCATTGAAGAGATCAACAGACAGCATCAGGTCCTGCTAAATTACTTACTGCTGGTTAAATCCCAAAATATGTTTGTGGTTAAATCCTAAAATATGTTTGAAGGCTACTCTATTTCCTTAGCTTCTTCACAGACATTTTAGCTCCCATTCCTGTATTAGCAAATCCCTAATAGCTTAGAATTAGCCTACATGCATGCACAGGTATGCAAATACAAGACCTGAGGGTGAGGAATCCTAAGGAAGTTCAAGAGCAAAGGTGGTTTAACCAGGTATTTGTTTAAGGAAGCACTGCATCACATTCAGAGGCCAGAATCCTACTGTGCTAGTCTCTAAACAAACAATATTTGCATACTTATTACCGATGTACTAGATAAACTGCTATTATGCTTTTATGCAAGCAGAGTGACCTCTAATGTTATTGCTCCTCATTTGGGAATATATTACTTGCTAATAAATTAGAATCTTTTACTGCTTAAGACATCAACAAAAGCAAGTAACTTTGACTCTAACTATAACACATTTAGCAAGCTTTTCTGAAGCACCAATAAATATCCTTTGTACAGCACATTCTTGAAGCATTTCCTCATATGGCCTACCACAGAGAGCTACCAAATCTTCCAATAGTACGTGTAACAGCACTGCAAGTACCCAGTCCTTCCATCTTGAAACACTAAGACATTCTCAAAATAGTCAGTGGGTATTACTCAAGGATGAGAAAATAACAAATCACTCTGGTTTGTAAGGAGACCATCCCGATTCCTGTCCATTCCTCAGCGGTCACATGTAGAGTACTAACAAACTCTCCCCGCAGAGGTTTGACGCGGTGGCCTCCAGAACAAGCCCCTCACAACACAAGCTACTTAGCTCCAAGACTTAAAAATTCCATGACATAAACCAATCCCAATCTCATCTCAAACGTATAAAATACAATACCACTTAACTTCTCCTTACTTGACACATACTAGTTCTGGCTTGCAATTTCTGGATTTTGTAGAATTAAGCTCTTCTTTTAAGACACTATCACCACACTCACAATATTTCTCCCGTGACTGTACCACCACTCTCAAGCATTTCAGTCCATACAAAGAGACCGCATCCTTTAAACAAGTCCTAAATTTAAAAAAGATGGTGGAAGGGCATGTCTACATTAGAGAGACAGTGTCATCTTGGAAAGAGTTACCTTTAGATTTAACATGATAAACCTAGTTTAGGGACAAATGTACACATAAACAACTGGCATTAAAAAAAAAAAAAAACCACAAACCACCAAACACAACACATTACAGTAGCCTCTGCCTTAAATTCTAAGGTTTGGTGCAGGCACCTTTTCTTAACATAATTGCCCAAGTCCACAACACACAAAGCTACATCTAAAGTTATTATAACAAGACACGTTAGGATTCACACACACACACAAGATCTTATCTAACGTAAACTACTCATTAGAAAACATACTTGAGGATTCTTGAGGTTACCAGCTCGCTTTCAAAAATATCACATAAGAAACGCCAACAGCAGGCTTGCTTGGAAAACAGTTTCAGAAATTTGCTTAAGGAGAAAGATACTGCTGTGATGTTGCAAAATGGGTGCCTGAACAATACACGTTTGTATAATTTCAAGGTGTACTCAATGACACTGAATCACTTTAAAGCAGCTGTTCCAGCAGTTCCTAACATAAACCTTCCATGAATTACTATTATAGAAAGCATAGTTTAAAACGCTGTAACAAAACAAACTTCGACAAGCTGGAAGACATAACGAGGGATAAAAACACACATACAAGTTTCTCTCTTCTCGCAAACACCAAGATGTCCTTGAACAACGGTTCAAGGCTTAAATTGAAAGTTTTCCTCATCTTTGCATAAGCACAATCTTTTTATTTAATTTCCTGCTACAACTAGAACCTAACATCCACTCAACCTCTGAATACATTAAGCATATTAATTCTTCCCTCAATTTTGTTTTCACTGGTTTTAGCTCAGGAAAGAGAGAGAAATACTGCAAATGGCTCTTTACAGACATTAACTTTTACACATCTTGGACGGTTCCAAGTCATCCTCCCGCTGCCGAAGGCCAGATCTACCCCGTCCCACCACAAACAGCACTTCCCTTCCTCATGCAGTTGTGGCCCACTTCAAGGAATTTGGGCGTTTCAATTTTACTCCCTTTGTACATGTGTCAGAGGATCTGAACTCAATCTGTAAAGTAATGAGGTACTACACTTGGCTCATCCTTAGGATATGCAGCAGCACATAAGCAAAGTTAGCGAGCAGAGTCTCCTCAGCAGGCACCCTCGGTTTCACTGTCTGCAGCCCTGGCACCATCCCTACAGCCTCGGGCTGTTAGCGTTAAAAAATAAATCTTTAAAAAAAACCCCAACACATAGGAGAAGAAGAAGAAGGGCTTATTTTCGGTTATTTCGGTTTTTAAGAAAGAATGTGCAAGTCATTTCACGCGGAAATAAACCGGAATAGGACAGGCTGGGAGGGGGTGCCGAGGCAGGAGCCCCGCTTTACGCCACGGGCCTGGCGAGGCGGCGGCACCGCGCAGGTAGCGCCCGCTGCCCGCGCCGCCGCGCCTCCTCCGAGACCCCCGCCCTGCCCTGCCCTGCCCTGCCCTTCCCCTCCCCTCCCCTCCCCTCCCCTCCCCTCCCCTCCCCTCCCCCGCGGCTCCCCCCGCAGCTCCCCCCGCGCCGGGCCGGGCCGCACCCGCGGCCCCTCGGGGGAGCTGCCGCCGCCTGCGGCGGAGGGTCTCGCCGGGCAGGAAGATGGCGGAGGGTCTGCGCCCCGCTGAGGGGAGCGGGGCGCCGCGGCCCCCCGCACTCACCTGTCAGCCACAGCCGGGGCGGCGGGCGGGAAGGGGCAGGGCCGCAGACGGCGGGGGGAAGGAGGAGGAGAAGAAGGGCGGGAGGGGCAACGGCGGCAGCGACGACCCCGGCGCCGCGCTCCGGCAGCGACGCGCCTCTCTGTTGAGGAGCCCTCGCGGCGACATCCGGCGGCGGGCGGAAGCGGCGCGCGGCCCCCGCTCGCCGCCATGGCGACGGGCCGGGTAGCGGGCGGCCGCTCCTCGCCGCCGGCCGAGCCTCCCGCCCGCGGGCCGCAGCCTCCGGCGGCTTCTGCCCGGAGGCTCGGCAATGGCACGAGCCGCCATCGGACGGCTCGTTTGGGGTGGCACCGTAAAGCCCTGGTAGATGGGTACCTGAGCTTACCGGTGTGTGCCGACAGCCTTGGTAGTGCTGCGTTTGACCTGAGGTGTGGTAACGAACACGGACCCACCGCATAAACAAAACCGCCAGTACGGCAGCAAGCCCCGTCAGACTGCGAAGAATGGGGGCCAGTGGCTGCCCTACCAGCACCCCGTGCTTCGATGGTTAGCTTTCAACCCTGCATCTCCTAGGTATTAATTTAATGCTGGTATTTTAAAAGCTGCATTGTATTTCATCCTAACTGTTGCCCGAGTGGACCACTGTGGACTGACAAGGGAGATGAAACTTTCCTGAAACACCATTGGAATTCCTTATTTTTTAATACAGAATGGCTGGAAAATACCGAATCTGGACTATTTCTACTGCATCTGCAGACGATATGACAGAAACAGTGAATCAAAGCTAACCACTACATTCTGCAAGTAGGCTGTTCACTTTGAAGCTTACAACACATAATTGAAATGTGATTAATTCCTTTGCAGATTAACACTTAGAAGAAACCTTCACCTAAAATTCTTACTCATTGTAGCAGACTGTGAAAGTCAAAGGAGGCATTTGCCTAATTATTTTCTCTCTTCCTGCAGATTATCTAGCTGCCTCAGAAGAGGTCTGTGAAAAGGCCAGAAGAGTATGTGCCTCAGAGTGAGGGCTGAAAATATTACATTTTCTTTTCATGTGTTTCCCAGCTACAAGTATGCCTGCTGTTCTCTTTCGTCGTCTTTTTCCTTTCTACTGCCTTCTGTGCAGTCATGTCTCAATTGCAGCTGTATTAACACAGTCAAAAACAGTGTTTTACCTAAATACTGGCGTCTTTGTCATCACTGGAGGTCATTCTACAAGATAACCAGCCTAACTGGTTGAGACCTTCCTGTAATTTTACCCTTTTCCCTTTTTCAAAGCCACCAAAAGGATAAAGGAAGGGAGCAAAACGAATAGCTAAATGGCTTTAAGGAGAGGAAAAGTGGGGAGACAGAACAGGCAAAAGAAGATGGACAAGAGGTAGAACAGAGTTGCCTGGGAGGAAGCCTGGACACAACCTGACCAAATGCCACTGTTTGCCGCTTTGAATTCTCTTCATAGTTGGTGCAGTGGCAGTTATCTCGGCCATCTTACCCGAGTCACAACTCCAGCCCTCAGCTACTCAGTTCCTAACTAAACATTTGTTTAAGCCTCATTATTCCTACTGAAATTGCTTCATCCTAATATAATTCTACTGTACCATAACAGTTTTAGCTATAAGTATGAAGGAAAAAAAAAGTCCAGTGAGAGCACAAGGATCCGCATTGGAGATTTCCCTGGGAAAACACTGGGCAGCTTTCTTACCCTCTGGAGCAGCTCACTCTAGCAGCAGGGGGCAATAAAGAGATGACCATTTTTTTCCTGGAGAAATGCAAAATACTGCAATAAGGAAAGTCAGGGGCTTAAGTAATTTTTTCCTTGATACAGGGTGACTCTGACCTGAAAATTAACAGGCCTTGTATAGATGTAGTTGCTTTTTCACAAGAAGAGAACGGCAAGCGGCCTACTGTCACTCTAGCCCTGTTACTGGTTTGGTTTTCTCATGGCACTACAAGGGTAGCAGGCACTGTGTAATGTATAGAAGCAAGTGCAGAACAGAAGACTGCTTTTCACAAGCTACTTGTTTTAAAACAAGAGACACTGATAGCAATACAGGAGCCTAGGGAAACAGGGGGCAGTACTAGTTAGCATCTTATCAACAGCTAAGAAGCTTTCTAAATAGGCGTTGCAGTAAACAGAGTGGCAAAAGTTAGGTTGTCCTGCACATCATCTTCCAGACCGTCTGCAGCCCTACTTCTGCACCTGTGGCTGGACTTGAGGAGACAAGATACAAGGCTTAGGGAACCAGCAACAGAACAGAATAATAGTTGAATCTCTCAAATCAAGATTTTCCAAACCTGTAAAAGTAGCAGGAAAAGGCTGAGCCTCCTGTCCAGAGCTCAAACCAAAAGAAAGAAAAAAGAAAAACAGATCTAGAGGAGAACAGGACTCCAGGGTTATTTCTTCTTTCATATAGGAAACCTCCTAATAACTCCTTCCTGAAAGAGTGCTTTCCTGTATCATTAATCATCACCTTATGCTGTACAAAAACATTGGGAAGCCGTCCATCATAGCACTCTTTCCGTCATGCTTGAGATAGCAAAACTAAATGCAAATACAACATCCTACTTATATATTTAGCATACATGTATTACATTTTTACTACAAAGCCATCTGTCTTCTCTTAAGCGAGCTGAAGCCAACCCACTTTCCTGAAATAGGTCTTTTAAGAAAGAAGGGTCAAGTGGACAACAGCAGATAGTTAGGACTGGGAGGTATTTAACTCCCAATTCAGATAAAACCCAGGCTGTTGTTTGCTCTGCACATAAGTGTATCACTTGGACAAATGTTTTTTGAAGAGCTGTGACTCCAGGGCAGGAGCAAACTTCCAAGAAGGATTCTTCAGGGAGACCAGGAACAAGGATAGCTCTATAGCTGAGAAAGGTGAGCTGGAGGTCTTAAACATTAGAACAAGTGAACAGGAAGCTTAAAAAGAGGCAAGTTGGATGTGAAGGGTGGGAAATAAAAACCTGAATTTTCCATGGCAAAACTGAAAACTGAGGAGAGGCATGTCTCAAGAGTCTGTGTGTTCAAATCCCAAGTTCGTTTGGCGTTTACTTCATCCTGTGGTTTACCGTCTTCTTGTTTAACTTGCTGGAGAATTAAGACGTTTTCCTCCAGTTTGGTGGGGGTTGCATTTCCCTTCATAGATAGCACAAGTCTGTCAGTGATTTGCAGCTGGTTGGATTTTCAGGTGAAATGAGAGACTCCCCAGTGGTGACAATAAACTGCTTTTCCCTTGTTTGGAAACAGTCAGCAGGCTTCAAGAGATGCATAAATTAAATCAAGTCTCAAAAGAATGTATATGTCACTTCAGACATGCTTCTGTTAACACAAGGTGGAGTAAAAGTTCTGAGGTTTCAATGAAATGCATACCATTACAAAAAATGAGGATATTTTCTTTTCAACACAAAAAGCTTGTTTGAATGTACACAGCAAGTCTGGAGGGGAGCATGAGGAAAGATGATACAGGTGACATAAAACACCTGATCCTGAAAGTGCCTTTTGTTCAAGGCTTGGGAGGTTTTGTGAGAAGGGTTTATTTTGGCGCTGTCATCCTTTTTGGCTGCCTTTTTACCTCTCATTATCCACTGGAACTTGTCAGACATGGTGCTCGCAAACATCGCTTCAGGTGAAGTGCTTTGTCTGCCCAAGACAGGAACTATAGTTGTTTCTGACAGTCAGGTTCTAAAGTGCCTGTATAGAAGTTCTTAATAGTTATTACTAGGAAAAAAAAAAATCTTTTCTTTTCCCCATAATCTACAGGGACACTTTTCTGGTATCCCTCCACTGTGTAGCCTGAACGTCACTGTGTACATCTGCTCATTGGTGTGTCACGTGTCAGTTGTGCCCCGTGTACAGACCCCATCTCTGGTTTTTAGGGTAGAAGTTTCTGTTCCAACAGAGCTCCACTCTCAGGAGGGTTGGTCGTTAACTCTGCTGTCTTCATATGCGATGCTGGTTTGTATGTCCATCTCAGTAGTTTGAGTATTTTTCATAGATTTGTGTAGCTTGTATTTGGTTACACGAGGAGAACGATAGAAGAAAAAATTGACAGTTTTTTTTCACCTGGAAAAATGAAAGTAGCAAGTGATCGATAGGGTGAAGGATGTTCTCAGTATTTCCACAAAGCTCAATCTCCAGTTACTGTGTTTTCATGCTAAGCAGTGACTCGGGATAAAAAGTAATCTGTGTACATTTCAGTCCTTTCTGAGAGTGCATTATTAATTATTATTAATGTTCTTGTGTTAATGGATATTATGTTTGTAATGTATTAATGAATAACACAATATTAACATTAATGTTCTTATGTTTTCTATAGTTAAAGGGATATGCAGCAGCTGGCATATTCTTATATTCCTTTTTTTTTTTTACTTTTTATGCTCTCTGCTGGTTTCAAGTGGCTTCCACTCAAACCACTTGCTGTCCTTGCTCTCCCTTCATCAAGCTGTGCACAGGGGAACTCCTGTAAGATACCCCCCTTGTAAGATATTAACTGTCAGTTTGAACATTTTGTTCTGCTAATATTTCTAAATGAAAGGCCATCTGTCCTGTTCACAGGAAAAACAAACCAGACTGAAATGCTAGAACGTGAGCTGAGAAAGAGTGACGCCTCAAAGACAACATGTGAAACATCAGTTCTAGGCCTTTCATGAAATCTAACCATAAACCCTTATCTGTGGACAGACAATAAACCAGCAAAAGAAGTCTTGTTCAGAAGGTACTCAAGTACGGCGGTGTGAAGTTTCTAAGAGGCTGGTATTGAAGTTCCTCTGCCTTTAGACTGGGTATCTGTGCCTGTCTGTAACTACCCTATCTGAGCAGTTTGTCTTGACATCTTGCCTACGCTCGATTCCTAGCCAGAAACCCGGTGTTTCCTTCTCTGCCCCTTAAGAACTTAATGCATTGGGCAATTTCAGAGCTTGACTAACACAGTAACTGTCTTCTACAAACTGCAGCTGTCAGTGAAGGAGGGGAGACAACTGGCCAGTATTCCCCACCTCTGGGAGTGCCGTATGGCACACGCTCAACCTCTTTAATTCAAGGGATGCTACTACGGAGCAAAGAAAAATGTCCAAGATTAAATGTGCTACAGAGACTGCCAAGAAGGCCTGCGACTTTACAGTCGCATGGTTACGGCATCTACCTGAAAGAGTGCTCCCAGAACGGATCAGAAAGTCAATCCTGGAACCGTTCGCCACGAACAGGCACGTTTGTAGGAGCTGGCACTTTGGTGCGGTCCTTTGGCTTTCATGGATGAGTGAAAAGACAAGCAGCAGTGCTTCATGTTAGAAATACTCAGAGCTCCTGACCACTCAGAGAAGATAAAGGCACCTTGCATCTTGGCAAGTCACGGCAACAGTACGTTGCAACGCGGTCTGCTCCCCAGAGGAGGGCCCGGAGGCCGCTCTCCTGCAGCGCCCTGCCTGGCTTGTGCCGCACCGATCACCGTACAGCCTCGCCCCAGCCTGGCGAACCTGCCCGCTTGCCTTGGGGCAGGTTCCGCCCTGCGGCTGCGTGCCTCGGCACATCCCCGCAACCAGCGGGCCTTGGTGTCGCCTCAGCGGCGGCTGGCGGCGGAAGGCGTCCCGGAACCGCCCCTGGCCGTCGGAGCTCAGCGCGGAAGGGAGCTCGGAAGGGAGCCCGCACCCACGCCCGCAGCTCTGCAGCCAGCTGTCGGCTACCGCGCAGCGCACTGCCCGCCCGCACAACGGCTGCGCGGCACCGGCACCGCCCTCCGCCCACCCCGCCGGAAACGGCTGCGCCCGGCTGGGCGGGGCCGCGGCCTGACCCGGCTTCCCCGCTCCCATTGGCTAACTGGCCGTTATCCCCTCTTCCTATTGGTCGGTGTCTCCACCTTGCTGTGTTGCGGTCGGTTGCGCCCGACGCCTTTCCCCTCTGTCACTGTTAGTCCCGCCTGCTGGGCAGCCCGCGCCGCGGTGGGGCGATCGGGCGATGCGGTGACGTCGGTGTTTGGGGGCGCTGCCATTGGCGGCGGCGGGGTGACGGGCGATGTGGCGCGTGCTGCGCCGGGCCGTTGCCCTGGGCCGCCGCGGAGCCGCCGTCCCTCAGGGGCGTTGCTGCCGCCGTCGCGTGTGGGGCCGCCGCCAGCCGCTCGCGTCCGCCGCCGGCCTGTGCGGGGGGAAGGCCCGGGCCCAGAGGTGAGGGAGGGGAACGGAGGGGCGGCGGCCGCCCCCCGAAGGGGAAGGGGGCTGCCGAGGGACGGGACTGGGGGCAGCTGCTGAAGGAGCGGGCTCGGCGGGGAGGGCGGCGGGAGCACGGGAGCTGGCCGGAGCATACCCACGGCGGGCAGAGGCAGCGGGGCGGGGGCCGCGAAGGCAGGGTTTGGAAGTGCCTCGGGCGGCGTGTCCCGGTCGGGGACCCCTTGTTACTCAGTTCTTACTGATGGGGGGGCCGGAACACACGTGCACGTGCTGCCTGGCCTTATAAAGGTAACCCAGCATTAGCGTGCGAACATGCGTAAACTGTGGGGTTAGGCAAGATTTTCATTCGTTCTGGGTGAAATGTGGAGTTGGATTTCTTATACTACCGGCCCCTGTAAATGTTAGACCCGGCACGTCTGTCCTGCGGCAGCTGCTGATGGAGCTTCAGAGAAGCAAAAAAGAAATCTTTTAAGCGTCTACACGTCACGTTGCAACATTTGGTATTGCGGGTAGGAAGTTTCAGAAATCCAAAAGCATGTAAAGCCCCAAAAATATAATTGGTGCACAGTTTACACCGTGTCAGAAAACCTAGCCATTTGATTATTTCTCACACTCTGCTCAGAACCTTACAGACATTGGTAGTACTGAATGTCTCCTCTTTTCATTGTTTTTTTCGGTAGAACGTGTGCTGCCATCACGATGCCTGAAGTGAACACCGATCACCTGGATGAGCAGCAGGTGCAGCTGTTGGCAGAGATGTGCATCCTTATTGATGAAAATGATAATAAGATTGGAGCGGATACCAAGAAAAACTGTCACTTGAATGAAAATATTGATAAAGGTACAGGTTGCTTACCTTCTAATTGAACCATTAAGTTGACTGAATATTCTCAGAAGTATAGTCATGATTAAATTAAAGCCTTGATCAAGCCAGAGCAAGTACTTCCCCCCCACCCCCCTCCTCCCCCAGCTTACAGTATCTAATTTTAAAAATACTGCAATATGGGGGAACGCACGGTTGGAGGCAGTAGCAAAGGAGAGAAATATGTGATTGCGGACCTAAGCTGTATGTCTTGAGAAATACTTTTGAATCACATTTTGATGATAGAATAGTATTATTTTCCTATTATAGATACCTGATTCTATGCAGCTTTTTCTAAAGAATGCCACTTGCTTCTTTGACGACTTCTTCTCAAGGAGAGAGACTTTGATTTTTAAGTAGTTCACGCAGAGTTCTACTTCAAATACTGCTAATAGGGTTTTTTTAATTGTTGTCATTCTAGTTGATTGTGGGTTTTATTTGAGGTTGGTCAGATTTGTGAATCTCTCGCAGTAGTTTGTGACCTCCTTTTCCATACTCAGGGGAAGCATCTTCCCGGAGAGAGAGGAATAACAAACTCAAAAGTTGCAGAAGACAGAAATTGTACTGTTTTTGAGGAAGTTTGTACTTCTGCAATTCCTGAAGCTTCTTGAAATTCCATACAGCTCTTTTATAAGGAATTCTATAAGGAATTTTTGAGTCATCTCTTTTTGATAGTAAATTTATGGATGCTGAGCCCTCCGTAGAAGCTTGCCCAAACGTGCATCTTCAGAATGGTGAACGGACTGAGTTTAGTAGAACTCTTCTGTTGCATTGTTGTTCTTAGCACTTTTCTAAATTCATAATGTTTTGCATAAGCTGACATAGAAACCTAAATAATTAATAACTCTGAGTTTTTTAATCAAATCCTTGGGTTTTAACATACCTGAATTTTAAATTAGATTACCCCAAAATGAGGCCGTTCTAAGCCCTTAAACTGTCTTCATATGTTTTTTTCTTCTCTGCTAAATAGTTCTCTGTGGTTTTTTTATTTTTAGGTTTACTGCACCGAGCTTTCAGTGTTTTCTTATTTAATACAGAAAATAAACTGTTGCTGCAGCAGAGGTCAAATGCAAAAATTACATTTCCAGGTTAGTACTGAAACACATTGTATTTATCAAGATGTTTTATTTAAATCAATATTTAAAAAAATATGCCCATCTAATCTTGCAGTGTATTTCATTCTGAGGTTTTAGAATTTACTACTTTGGAGAGGAGATACTTCTAAATACTTTTGAGAGTTCAAGATGTACTTATCTCATGGAGGAAGTAAGATAATAGGAACGCTAGCTTATTGTTATACACACTCTTGGGAAATGATTGTTCCCTGACATGTTTGATCCTTTTTATGCAAGTGCAGCGTGTGTTGTTTACCTCCTCTGCTGCAAGACATATTTAGTGGAGTTGAAGAAATTGCTCCGGTAGCTGTGGAGTGTTCGATTCCACTGGTAAAGACACGTAGCTGACGTATAGCAGGGCCCTACTGCTTGGGAAGCAGTTGCGTTGTGCTTCAGTGAGATCTGTGGACCTTTATCTGTGCATGTTTTAACAAACACTTTTTTAACTATAGAAGAAGCGAGGCACTGTGGCCAAAGTATATAGTGCATCATTTTTGAAGACTTCTGAACTATTACTATCGAATGCAAATGGAGAGGCATAAAAATAAGAGGTGGAATGAAAGAAAAATAGCTTACGTGAGACATGTTGGACGAAGCATAAAGCTGTCTGTTTCGAATTTCGGATGGAAAACAAATTCAAGTGTTTCTAACTCTCTTCAACTCAAGGAAGAAAGACCTTTTTTTCCTTCCAAGGGAATCTTTACTTTAGAGGCTTTTTTTTTTCCTTGACTACTAACTAATCAAAATGCTCGAGTGTAGTTTGTAGGTAATCGGACTCTATTTTAGATGCTTTTGAGCTAGACTTACAGATAAAAGGTTGGCCAATCACAGTTATTCTACATAATTCATAAGTAATCTTTAATATACTTGAAGCAGGGTATAGAGGAGCTGTCCTTTAAACACAAACCTTAGCTGCTTATTTACTTCTACTAATTGTCAGCTGGTCTTGAAGCTCTGGGAATATTTTCAATATTCTGTTGCATATATACTTCCCAAAGTAATTTTAATTAGCGTTTGCAGGACAATGAATGTCTTCATAAACTGGCTGTCTCAGTAGATGCTATCTTGGGTATGAGAATGCATGTGTTCATGTGTATCAAACACTAACCTGCAAAGTAGTACATGGTAGAGGCAAATCCTGGTGCGAAATACGTAAAGAAAAATAAGAGGTGAAAATATCCTCCTTCCTCTCTGACCCTTCTCTACAAAAGAGAAACAAAGCTGTGACGCATTGAATACCTGTCCTACACCTCTGGGTTTTTTGGTTGGGTTTTTTTATTTGTTTGGTTTTTGGGGGTTTTTTTTGCAATGCTTTATACATGTCAAAAATGTACTGATACAAACTTCTTGCAGATTGTTTTACCAACACTTGTTGTAGTCATCCTCTGAGCCATCCACTAGAACTGGAAGAAAATGCTGCCATGGGTGTTCGGAGAGCAGCACAGAGACGACTGAAAGCAGAGTTAGGAATTCCCATGGAGCAGGTAAAGGGAGGAAGGAGAAACGGGAATTCTTGCCGATGCTTGTCGATTTACAGACTAACTGCATCTGGCAGACAGGGTCAGCCTGAAACCTAAAAATGGATTTAACTTTGGAGATGTACAGAACTTAGTGAATTTGAGACTTCTTCATCTATACTCCAGAGTCTCAAAAGCTGATATCACTAAGCGGTATTTCAGAGTATTCCACTGCTTAAACTAAATATGAGCCAAAGACTAAATTGCACAGTAACGAAGGATTGCGCTGCTTCAGGTCTGACTGTGGGTGCCTACGTGTTTTCCAGCTGGGCAGGCTGTCCTCCTTGCCCAGGGGAAGGCAACATGCCGTCCTTCCTCCAGGCCGATGGCAGAGTGCTGTACGCATTCTGTACGGCTGGTGCTCCTGGAGGGCATCGCTGTGAGCTGCTGCCAGCATCCATGTACAAGTCCCTCTGCAATCCCAAGCTTCCTATGGGAAGTAGGGCAGCCTGAGCACTCGGTGTTTCTTCCAGAGCAATCACACAGCCTGCTTCTGGTACCTTCCATTCTGGAGGCAGTTTGGGAGCGCACAGAGAGCAGGGTGAAGCTGGCTGAATTATGCTCATGGTCGAAATCTCTTTCCACGTTTTGTAACTAATCACATTTGTGTCGTGGGACACGGGAGAAGCAGCGTGCTACTGAGAAACACGATGGTTAGGTTGTCCCCAGAACTAATTACCTGGTCTGCAACTTGCACAGCTCCCTGGTAGGTCAGGGTTATACGTGGTCTGTCAGTACGCAGTTCTGACCTTGGCTTTAAGTAGCTGTCAGCTCTTCTCCTTGGGAGGGAAGGGGCAGGTGCAAGCGTTTGCATTCATCAGCGCTTCAGTAAGTGTGTGTTAAGCTCTGGTAAACGTTACTTAAAACTTATTGTATAGAAGAAACCCACTCAAAATGTTATAGGGTGAGTCTGACTAGAGAAATGGTGTGCAACTCATGTCATCAAAGTCATCAAATAAAAACTTTTTTTCATAGTAATTCTTTGTGAAGAAATACATTGCAATTGTACACTTGGGGGAAAAATAATTTTTAAGGAAGAGGGTAATAGCTGCTAATTCCTCTGTAACACCTAGCAGTGCCAGTTCTGGTTTGGCACCGGTTCTGACAAGCGTTTTGGTTGTAGGTAACGCCAGAAGAAATCTCCTACCTGACGCGAATTCACTACAAGGCCAAGTCTGATGGGATCTGGGGTGAACATGAGATAGACTATATCTTATTTGTACAGAAGGACGTAACGCTGAGTCCTGACCCTAATGAGATCCAAAGCTACTGCTACGTGACACAGAAGGAACTGAAACAGCTCTTGGACAAAGCCTCCAAGGACGAAGTTAAGATTACTCCGTGGTTTAAACTAATTGCAGAGACCTTTCTTTTTAAGTGGTGGGATAACTTATCTAACTTGAACAAATTTGTTGATCATGAAAAAATACACAGAATGTAAATAGCTGGGGTAAAAGATGCTGAAGGCTAGCAGTGATGTGCTGTCTCATTAACACTATGGTAACTCGTGACTTTTGAGTGCGGAAAAGTGATCCACCTGGAGCATGTTTAACATATAACTTTATACAGGGGTGGTTATAGCCGATGTTTTTTCTTCTCTCTTCACCTCCTCTTCCCCCCAGCCCTGTTCCTCTTGGGCGAGTTAAGCCTGATCTCATGTAAAATGGGTGAAACATAGGAAACCCCTGGGTTCATCTTCCTCCATTAATGAAAGATCCTCAGCCTGCGTGTGCCCAGTTTGCTCTTACTTCCTTGTGTTAACTATGGGGGCTGCAGGGGAGTGTGGGCGCCTCCTGTCCAGCTCATTGGGTAGAGCTGGCACGTTCCCAACTGTACATGACTACGCCTTCCAAAATAGCGATTACAAAGAAATTTGAGTTCTACGTGGACGTTGAGAAGACTAGTTGCCTGAAGGAAAAAAACGATTAGTTCAAAGTAGTCAGGCTGATTTTAATTGCAGAAAGCAAATCTCTTCAGCTACTGTACTCTATAATTAACCGAACACATAAAAGCTTAAGTGATCGGATTGTCTGTGTGGACTGAGTTTCACTTTGAAGTGCTGCAC